>NC_141700.1:135672038-136939538 GCF_964263255.1 Lissotriton vulgaris | reverse complement strand
TGTGTGAGAGAGTGAGTGTGTGTGAGAGAGTGAGTGTGTGTGAGAGAGTGAGTGTGTGTGTGTGAGAGCGGGAGTGTGTGTGTGTGAGAGCGGGAGTGTGTGAGAGAGAGGGAGTGTGTGAGAGAGAGGGAGTGTGTGAGAGAGAGGGAGTGTGTGTGAGAGAGGGAGTGTGTGTGCGAGTGTGTGTGTGTGTGTGTGAGAGAGAGTGTGAGTGTGAGAGAGTGAGTGTATGTGAGAGAGTGAGTGAGTATGAGAGTGTGAGTGAGAGATTGTGTGTGTGAGAGTGTGTGTGTGAGAGAGAGAGTGTGAGAGAGAGTGTATGTGTTTGAGAGAGTGTGTGTGAGAGAGAGTGAGTGTGTGTGAGAGTGAGTGTGTGTGAGAGTGAGTGTGTGTGAGAGTGAGTGTGTGTGTAAGAGTGAGTGTGTGTGAGTGTGTGTGTGAGAGAGTGGGTGTGTGTGAGAGAGTGAGTGTGAGAGAGAGAGTGTGTGTGTGTGAGAGAGTGAGTGTGTGTGTGAGAGAGTGAGTGTGTGTGAGAGAGAGTGAGTGTGTGTTTGAGAGAGTGAGTGTGTGTGTGTTTGAGAGAGTGAGTGTGTGTGTGTGTGAGAGAGTGAGTGGGTGTGAGAGTGGGTGTGTGAGAGAGTGTGAGCGAGTGCAAGAGTGAGAGAGAGAGTGTGAGAGAGAGTGTGAGAGAGAGTGTGAGAGTGTGTGTGAGAGTGAGAGTATGTGTGTGTGAGAGAGTGTGTGTGTGAGAGTGTGTGTGACAGAGAGCGTGGGTGTGACAGAGAGAGTGTGTGTGTGACAGAGAGAGCGTGTGTGTGACAGAGAGAGCGTGTGTGTGACAGAGAGAGCGTGTGTGTGACAGAGAGAGCGTGTAAGAGTGTGTAAGAGAAGAGTGTGTAAGAGAAAGAGTGTGTAAGAGTAAGAGTGTGTAAGAGAGAGAGTGTGTAAGAGAGAGAGGTCTTCATCCTCAGACGGCTAGCACTGCCTGGTAGGCAAGACATACAAACGCTGGATGAGTGTTCATGTATACAGCTGAGGAGGCCTCATCATTTGTGGTGAACAGACGCCTGATATTAGGACAGGAGTGTGGAACCCACAGAGTAGAACATGAAAACATACTGCACAAATAATCTTTTCAAAAACTGAACCTTTAAAACGGTTTAACAAAATCTGTTTCTTAATTAACTACCTTTCTACAAAAAGATCAACGTCCACTTAATCTTACTATTAACAGAGTTGAGTTTGACTGGTTTAACAAATTAAGTACACATATCCATTTTATTGATGACTATGTATTTACTTGAAAGCTGCTACTTTGATGGACACTCTGGAAAATAGAATTTTTGTCATTATGTTTTCACGCTGAACCCTTACTTCAATAGGAGGCTAACACAGCAATAGGCGTACAGGATATGGACTGAACACAAATACAACTCTGGCCGAGTGGCCAGCAGTGCACAGCAGGCATGGAAATGAGTTTAGAGAACCTGATCTGTTGTCAATATTCAAGTATGCAAAACCTCAAAAACAAGCTATGAGCAGCCGTTGGCTAGGCAAACCAGACCACACTGTACTGTATATCACACAACCATCTAAGGATAATGAAATAAACAATGGCGAAGCCGTTAGGTCTTTCTAGGTTACCCATTGCCAGTGGTTTATACATGCTCATAGATAAAGAATTTAAAATAAAAAAAACTATCATGTGGCCGCCAGCACTTCACATGTGCACTTCTTCAAAATGACATGGGTGTGTGTGTGGGGGGGTGGAGGAGTAGAAGAGGCAACGTGCGAAAGAGCAGCGTGGAACAGGCGAGGAGAAGCACGCACACTGGCAAGAAAGAAGAGGCGGTATACACAAAAGCAACATGGAAAAGTGTTGAGAGAAGCACACGACAAAGAGCAACACAGTGCACAGGGAGAGAAGTACAATAATGGAGGCCATGGGTCGCGCAGACACACACTGTGAGGAACGGGTAGGCACTTAGGGGCCGCATGGACACGAGGAACCGGATAGCGTGAGGCGCACAGGACATATTGAAAGGCAGTGTGAGGCGCTGAGGACATATGGCACTGTGACGAGCTGGGGAGACACGCGTAGACGCTAAGTGAGTGTCTGAGGAGATAAGGACACCTAGCAGGGGCGGGGGAGCCGAAGGGATTCCTTTGAAGTGTGATGCCGAGGCTCGGGGAGCAAATGGCAAGCACGTGCACGGAGCACATACACAGTGCGTAATCCGCTTGCCAAAGCACTCTTGGTAAACTTTCCTGTTGCACCTCTATATGTCTCGACAGCTGCAATGCACAAGCGCATTGGCAGGTCGAGACCTAAATAAAGCCCGTAATTGGGGAAACGGACAGCAAGGCGTGTCATTTCTATTAGCATGCCTGTAGCGGTGTCATGCACGTAATAGACACCAATAGGCCATGGGAGGAGCAAAGCTCCTGCCAAAAGCCAATAGTGTGCAGTCTTTTATTATCGAAAGAACGCTAAGGCCAATGAGGTAATACTAAAGAAAAAGCACACGCACGAGCGTGTGCGAGTCCTAGGTGACTGCAAACACCCCGTTTTTCGATTACTATATGCCTCGCGCTGCACAAAGCACTGCTATGCAATTCAACGCTAGGCGCGAGACCTAAAAACAGCGCAAGCAATGGAAGCGCAAGTAAGTGGCACTCCTTTGAATGATTCAAACACTGCAATTAATCTTATGAACTTAACACTGTCACAGAAACAGATTAATATCCTGGCCGTAGGCCTTTCTTACAGTGCCAAAAACAATTTTAACTATGCGGGGACTCGCGTAGACATTTACAAATATGTTCGTAACCTTAAGCTTCATAAGTACCATATGTCAAACACAACGGAGCCTAGATCATTCTAATGTTCCACCCAGCCAAAGTCCCTCGCCATTTACAGCAGGCGATGCGGAATTGTTTAATGACTTATGGCAAATCCAAACTGAAAGCACGCAGATAATAACCAAGTCATACCAGGAGAATCAGATGGCAACAGTACCCATCGATTTTAAACCAAAGTCAACATTTTGTCCTTTTAATGCTAAAAGACAATATTGATGCATTCCATGAGAAAGTAGCATCTGATCTAAGGCAGTTACACATGAAAGAGGTGAATGTACACAAAAAATGTCAGTACCGTGATCTTGCGTATCATCAATTAATCATGAAAATTCAGAACAATATCAATGTGGTCGTCTGTCAGTCCGGTAATGGCGGAATTGTTGTTTTATGGCCCAGAGAAATGTATATGGAGGAGGCATTGGGTCAGCTAAATGATAGAAATTGCTACAAAAGATCAACAAATGTAGAGGCAAGGGGGCTTGGAATGTATTGTACACCAATTTGATGGCATGGAGAAGTAAGGGCTTGATCTCAATGGAGGAGTACAAATTCCTAAAAAATGAACACCCAGTGATGCTCATTATATACTTTACTAGCGGGCCGTCCCGACGTTGTCCGGGAAAAAAAGGCTAGGCAGCAATGGTTTTAGTATCATTATACATTTGTCCCACATGATAAGAGACACATTTTGAAGCAGTGTCCCCAAAGGTCCGTTTTTCCGAATAGAGCATATTGAATCCCTTTCAAGGGAAACTGTTAGAGGCAGTTCAAAGGTAGAATGTGCTGTTTTCCCAGCTGTTAGCAAAGTGGCAGCTATTCCAGATGAAGCAACAGCTAGAGCCAAATTCCCAGAAGATCGAACTTTGGCAAGTATGAGGTTGATTAGGTAAGTATTTCTTGTGCCACCGGGGGCGTCTATGAACAATAGTTTGCCTTGCTTCTTTTCAACACTATCAACTATGGTGTTGTAGGCGAGTTGTTGATCGGGAACTAAGTTAGCCAAGTGTTGAGCAAGGTAGTTATTTAGCTCTGGAATATTGTGTGCAGTAGCGATATTGTGGTATCCAGTTAGGTTAGTTCGGACCGCTGGCGGCAGGCTGAAATCTTGTAAGGACTTCTCGCTTAATAGATACAGTGAGTCTTCAATTTCTATAAGTCCTTGGTTTATGATTTCATTGTTGATAGCAGCCCGTGCCGACGTTGTCCGGGTATGAATTGCTGCCGGCCAGTAGTATATTGTTTTGTAGGATTTCGTTTTGATAGCATTTCTTATCTGTGACAGGCCTGTGAAACGCTTCGATTCACAGTGCACTGCTGATGCACTTAAGAGTGCGCGTTCAGTAGTGTGTGAACTCGAGTTTCCCTACTATATATTTCTTTGCAATATTATATAGCGCAAACTCATTTACATGTTGAGCTGATGCCGAGATTCGAACGTAGCTCCCCAGCTCTAAAGTTCGCAATTCTAGAACTTGTGGCGGGAGGTGTGTCTAAAAGTGTATGTTACTGCTGGCCATCAATGAGAGAGACCTGTGCATTTTTCAAATGGGTGGTGAAAAAATATGAGTATGTTGCTGGAGATGTGGGCTGCCGTGCCACCAATGTACTTACCGGGGGAGGGTAAACACCGATTATTCCGCAACTTTCTTTCAGCATACCATCACTCCGCATACTTTCATTACGAAACTACCATGACTCCGCAATGCCATTATAACGCATGGCATTACATTTTATATGCTTTTACTACGCATACATTTACAACGAAATTCGTTGTAAAGGCATGAATGGTAAAAGCATGTTTTTTTTTAATGTTTGGATAAGGTAAGTATGGGTATAGGGGTATATGTTTTGGGGTACTGAGGTATATGTTTTGGGGTGTTTGGGTATTTTAAGGGTTCAGATATAGTTTTGGGTTACGGGGTACAGGGGTGGGTTTAGGGATAGGTATGGGTACAGGGGTATTTTTAGGGTTCAGGGCTAGGTTTGGGTTTTGGGGTATAAGGGTATTTTTAGGGTTCAGGGGTAGGTTTGGGTTTTGGGGTACAGGGGTATTTTAAGGGTTCAGGGCTAGGTTTGGGTTTTGGGGTACAGGGGTATTTTTAGAGTTCAGAGCTAGGTTTGGGTTTTGGGGTACAGGGGTATTTTAAGGGTTCAGATATAGTTTGGGGTTTTGGGGTATAGGGGTATTTTTAGGGTTCAGGGGTAGGTTTGGATTTTGGGGTACAGGGGTATTTTAAGGGTTCAGGGCTAGGTTTGGGTTTTGGGGTACAGGGGTATTTTTAGGGTTCAGGGCTAGGTTTGGGTTTTGGGGTACAGAGGTATTTTAGGGTTCAGGGGTAGGTTTGGGTTTTGGGGTACAGGGGTATTTTTAGGGTTCAGGGCTAGGTTTGGGTTTTGGGGTACAGGGGTATTTTTAGGGTTCAGGGGTAGGTTTGGTTTTGGGGTACAGGGGTATTTTAATGGTTCAGGGCTAGGTTTGTGTTTTGGGGTACAGGGGTATTTTAGGGTTCAGGGGTAGGTTTGGGTTTTGGGGTACAGTGGTATTTTTAGGGTTCAGGGCTAGGTTTGGGTTTTGGGGTACAGGGGTATTTTTAGGGTTCAGGGGTAGGTTTGGGTTTTGAGGTACAGGGGTATTTATAGGGTTCAGGGCTAGGTTTGGGTTTTGGGGTATAGGGGTATTTTTAGGGTTTAGGGTTTAGGGATAGGTTTGGGTTTTGGGGTACATGGTATTTTTAGGGTTCAGGGGTAGGTTTGGGTTTTGGGGTACAGGGGTATTTTTAGGGTTCAGGGCTAGGTTTTGGTTTTGGGGTACAGAGGTATTTTAGGGCTCAGGAGTAGGTTTGGGTTTTGGGGTACAGGGTATTTTTAGGGTTCAGGGCTAGGTTTGGGTTTTGGGGTACAGGGATATTTTTAGGGTTATGGGGTAGGTTTGGGTTTTGGGGTACAAGGGTATTTTAAGGGTTCAGGGCTAGGTTTGTGTTTTGGGGTACAGGGGTATTTTAGGGTTCAGGGGTAGGTTTGGGTTTTGGGGTACAGGGGTATTTATAGGGTTCAGGGCTAGGTTTGGGTTTTGGGGTATAGGGGTATTTTAGGGTTTAGGGATAGGTTTGGGTTTTGGGGTACAGGGTATTTTTAGGGTTCAGGGGTAGGTTTGGGTTTTGGGGTACAGGGGTATTTTAAGGGTTCAGGGCTAGGTTTTGGGGTACAGGGGTATTTTTAGGAATCAGGGCTAGGTTTGGGTTTTGGGGTACAGAGGTATTTTAGGGTTCAGGGGTAGGTTTGGGTTTTGGGGTACAGGGGTATTTTTAGGGTTCATGGCTAGGTTTGGGTTTTGGGGTGCAGGGATATTTTTAGGGTTCAGGGGTAGGTTTGGGTTTTGGGGTATAGGGGTATTTTTAGGGTTTAGAGATAGGTTTGGGTTTTGGGGTACAGGGTAGATTTATAGGGTTAAGATGGGTTAGTGTTTAAGGGTGTTGGGGTATTTTAAGGAGTAAGGGTGGGTTATGATCATGGGATGCAGGGGTATTTAAAGGGAGCAGGGTGGGATTAGCACACAATATGAGACATGGCATGAAGGGTGGAACGTACCACACGCCCCCAGTGTTTGTCACACCCCCAGCACACGCCCCCAGCACACGCCCACAGCACAACGCAGATACGCCCACAAGGGACTACTTTGCTGGCACAGTTCTTTTACCTTTTAAATGTATATGGTGGGCGTCTGTATAGCCTATGTCCTTCTGCTGCAACTGCCCTTTCCAACGCTGTATTGGGTGTTGTGATTGGTGCTGTGGTTCCTGAGATTACCCGCCTCAAAGGTTTGGACTCTCTCTTTATATTATTAGTATGGATTTCTTAGATCCATAAAGACAATGGCAATCCCCCGGGCAGACTCATTATTTTGGCATGAAATTCAATAATGGAGAATACCAGCAGATATGTAGACTTCTTTCTCCAGGAGCATGTCAGAAGCCTCTCCTCATTAATTTTGGACACTGGCGACCTGTTAGAAGTTAAAGGCTATACAATGGCAAGCAGATTATTTGTTAATTTCGTTGGATGTATCTGCCTTGTATACCAGCATCCACCACAGGGATGGCCTGCAAATAATCGAGTATTTTCTCAACAGGAGAGCAATGAAATTTCATGAACATAACAAGATGTTACTGACAATGATCAAATTGTGTTTGGAAAATAACTTCTTTCTATTCTCTAATCAGGTGTTCCAGCAAGTCAGAGGTGTCACTATGGGGGCCTTTTTCCCCCAAGTTATGCCTGTCTGCATATTGACTACTGGGAGGAACAGGTCCTCATACCGACATTTCCAGAGATCATGGCTAACAACATTGTAAAGTGGTATAGGTTTATTGATGACCTTTTCATTATTTGGAAAGGGACCATGGAGGATGCTGTGCATTTCATCAACAGTTTGAATGATAAGGATTAAACCTTAAATTCACTAATGAGATCAGTAACAATGTAACATGCTTTCTGGATGTTGAGATCTATATACATGGGAATGACTTGAGAACTAGATTGTATCGCAAGCCCACCGCGGGCAACGCAATATTGCATGCCTCAAGCCATCATCCCACACATTTAATAAGGAGCATCAATTACGGAGAAATGCTCCGCATCAGAAGGATCTGTAGTGATGAAAAAAGCTGTGCTGAGGCCCAAGCCCACTGTAAGGGAAGACTGTTGAGGAGAGGCTACCTACCAGGATTGGTGGATGGAGCGATAAGAAAAGCTAATGACCCTAGCAAATGCTTGGTAAGGGCGAAGATTCCAAACCAAAAACAAATGCAAAAAGATGATACTCGCTTGATTCTGACATATAGCAACCAACACAAAAGCATTCAAAAAATTGTCAGTAAGCATTGGGCTCTAATTACCAGTGAGGCTGTCTTGGGACAGGGAATGGCACATTCTCCCAGCATTGCTTACAAGAAAGCTAAATATTTAAGCAATCACCTAGTGTCCAGTAGTCCAGAGGTGAGGGTCAACAGTTGCTGGCTGAACTGCAGTAAGGGATTTATAAAATTTTCTGTGTGCAAAGCTTGAAAATTTGGAATAAACAAAACAGAATACATGACCCCCCTTAGTACTAAATCTACCATCATACAGAGCAAGTTGACCTGCAAGACTGAGTACGCGGTATATGTGCTGGAGTCACCTTGTGGCCTGCGCTATGTGGGAAGCACTAAGCTGCAGGTTCACAAAAGGAAACTCCAGCACATACGGGCCATCAACAACGCGATACTTCGTACCCAGTCGCAAGACATTTTGGGGAAATGCATAACAGCAATGCGTCGGGTCTCAAATACTATGTTATTGATACAGTTCCGCCTCAGAGACGAGGGGGAAACCTTGAAGCTCAACTGAGAAAATTGAAACTAGGCATATAATTTTGTTGGACTGCAAGGGGCCTAATGGGTTGAACACCAGTAAAGATTTTTATACCTACCTTCATTAGATTGTCTTCAGCATTATTTTTAACATATCCGATTACCTGTTACCTACCTTCCTAAGATAAGAATTGGCTTTTAAACTTTATTAAGGATTGTTCCTTTTTTTCTAATATAATTTTGCACAGGGTTAGCACAATTTTGCACATTGATTTTAAGTACTTGCTGAAGCTTGACATAACATGGTTATAGGAACCTACTTGGTCAGATGACCATAGGCCTGCAAGGGCTGAAGTGATTGTATAGACCAGGATATCACAGTTCGATCTATACACACATCCAAGAGCAGCGAGTTTTGTTTTAAAGATTGAATTTGATATAAAACTTTTTAGGACTGCCTTTGTAACCATGTACTTATTTCCAAACTGTAATTGAATTGGTAGTAACATGTCCCAACAGTACGATATAGATTCAGCAGCAGAAAAAACATGAATTTATTTGAAAATATTTAAGTATTTATTTTTGATCATGCTTATATATTTATATACATTTTTATATGGGTATATGTATTCATGTATTTATTTGTATATATGTCGATACATAGATGATTATAAACATTATTCCACCTTTTATAATATTTATATTATTTAATGTAGGAAAAGCTGTTTTTATCCATGCAGAATTCTCACATTTGAATTTACTATGGATAGTGTGTATCATTGTATTTTACAGAGATACACACGAACGAACGTTGGTAACCAAGTATCAGTGTTGTTCAAACAAAAAAAGTAGGTCTTCTATGTTTACTAGCTGAAGGGGAAGTACGTATGGCACTAGCACTTTAAATTCCTGTAAACCTTCTGACATGTCATGTGATCAAGGCCCCACGCGGGCTGAAACACACCAGGGCGGTGGTGTCGGGCTTGAAACAATAAAAATTGCACCATCCATCTGGGTTCGCCTCGCCTTTATTCAGAGCAGGATTGCAGCTGGAGGACGATTATATATATGTTTTTGTGTGATCAAGCTCCCCAGTGGAGTGAAACGCGTTACCTGTTAATAAATGTTTTGAACCTGCTACTCACTCGAGTCTGGATTATTGGAGAGCTTTACCTTTAAACTGTCTGCTGTGACGCTGTGAGGTCTGCACCCTGCTGCTGCCTGTCATTTACTTGACAGGCTGGGATTCCTTTACATATATATATATATATATATATATATATTCCAAGAGCTTCCAAACACCAGCCGGGTGCACACACAACGGTGGTGTACCCGTTTAATTAATCCAAGCTACAAACATCCCAGGATCATTGGTCCATCAAGAAAGTAGCATACGCAGGGGGTAGTTCCACAAAAGGTTTATTGCGGGAACTTAGCAGCAACGACGCGTTTCGCCTTAGGGCTTTGTCAAATTGTGCAGAGAGCTGAGGCGCCCGTCTGCTTAAAAAGACGTCATTCAATGTAAACAAAAGCAAAGTAGGACTGTGAAAAAAGTAGGACTGGGAGCAGGCACCCATCGCAACTCCGGACATCTGCTTGTACAGCTGCTTGCCGAATAAAAATATGTTGTTGTTCAAACTGAACATCATAAATTCCATTAACATTTTGTTATGCTCATAAAAACGTATAGGGCGTTTTTCCCAAAAACTAGCCATGGCTTTAAGACCATCACCATGAGCTATACACGTGTATAGACTGGTGATGTCAAGCACCATCACACAGTATGTATCTTTCCAGATGACTTCATCAATGCAGTTCAAAAAGTGCTTCGTGTCTCTTAGATAAGATTTCAAAGACCTAACCAAGGGTGAAAGAAACGAGTCCACATAAATTGATCCGACTGTGGTTGCTCACATTGAGCCTTGTATTTTACATTTTAACACAATTGTTATCGTATGTACAAATATAACTCCGCAATCATGTTATTTAACATTGTTGCATTTATGGCTCTTATATCATATCGTCTTAAGATGGCGGCCATGTATGAGATTTTTTCGCAGTCCTACTTTTTTCACAGTCCTACTTTGCTTTCGTTTACATTGAATGACGTCTTTTTAAGCAGACGGGCGCCTTGGCTCTCTGCACAATTTGACAAAGCCCTAAGGCGAAACGCGTCGTTGCTGCTAAGTTCCCGCAATAAACCTTTTGTGGAACTACCCCCTGCGTGTGCTACTTTCTTGATGGACCAATGATCCTGGGATGTTTGTAGCTTGGATAAATATATATATATATATATATATAATCTAGTTCGAAAATTCCACTCGACCGCTCGCATATGCGTGCTAAATTTAACGAGGTTGACCTGTTTTTAGGTCCTAACTTGTCCTCTGTCTGTGAAAAATGAGCAAATGTGACAAGATAACAAGATTTAAAGGCATTTTTATTGCTCACAAAGTTAATGAGCAATAAAGATGCCTTTAAATCTTGTTATCATGTCACATTTGCTCCGCTTTCAGAGACGGGGGTCAAGTAGGTTGCAGTTAGGTCAAGGAGATTTTTCAAGGTACTAGACCTGCAGGACTAGTACAATTTTTGGGATTTTTCGAGCCCTAATATAATATAATAATATTATTACAGCTATTGTTTGCTCAAACTGAGAGTTGCACAAACGCATTCAAATAGCACTAGGTTATCAAATGTTGAAGTATGTCTTCACTTTTCATTATGTAAATGAGCACTGTGCACTTTAAATAAGGGTCATCAGCCCCATGTCTGTGTCATGTGATCAAGGCTTGTTAGAGCCGAAACGCGTCATGTCGGACTGGTGTTGGGTCGCACAATAAATTGAAAACCTGCACTATCTATGGGTCCTGCCTCGTCATTCAAGATACCAACTTGTTTGTGACGTCTGTGCTTACCGAATATATATATATATATATATATATATACACACATACATACATACATACATACTAGCAGCCCGTCCCAACGTTGTCCGGGAGCAATTAGGCTTCAGGGCCCCCGCCCGCCCGAGGTTGTCTGTGGGTCCCCCGGAGCCTTCCTCCATATATTGCAGTATTATATCTCTATTCTTACTTTGTACACTTTTGTAACCTGCACACGTAAGTTTTCCCTCCTGTAATGCACCGTTTGGCTCCCTTTTTTAATGCTCCGTTTGCTTCCTTTTGCTACCTGCACACGTCACTTTTTCCTCCAATACCTTTATGTTTACTTTCTACGCTTTTGTAACCTGCACACGTAACTTTTTCCTCTTGTAATGCACCGTTTGGCTCACTTTTGTAATGCTCCATGTGCTTCCTCTTGCTCACGATGTACGCTTTTGTAACCTGCACACGCAACTTTTTCCTCCAGTAATGCTCCGTTTGGCTCACCTTTGTAATGCTTCGTTTGCTTCCTCTTGCTCACGATTTTCATTTTTGCTTCATTTTTCCGCCGCTCACCACTCCTAAATAAATAAATAACCTACCTCATCCGCCGCTCACTGTTCCTCCACGCCTGTCCGCCGCTCCTCACCGCCTGTCCGCCGCTCCTCACCGCCTGTCTGCCGCTCCTCACCGCTCCTCCCCGTGCCATTTCCGCCGGTCCTCCTCGCGCTCCTGGACGCCGCTCCTCCCCGCGCTCCTCACGTCGGGCACGCACGTCGCGGCCGGCGCGTCTTCCAAGGGACTACTTTTTTTTCCGGTAAATTTTTTAAATAACTTATATTTATTATGTTTATATAGCCTATGTCCATATGCACACCCTGACGATTACAACGATGTATCGGGTGTGTGGATTGGCGCTGTGGTTCCCGAGTTTACCCGCCTCAAAGGTTCAAAGTTCTTCCTTTATAATAGTAGTATAGATATAGATATATAGAGATATATATATATATAGATATATATAGACACACACACACACACACACTTACACACACACACACATATACATATACGCATATATATATATACATATGCACACATACACAAAAAAAGCACTACTGTTTCAAAATAAAAATACACACAGGGAAATTTGCCAGTAAATGATTTAAGTATAACTTGCACTGCACAGATTTCAGATCTTATCAGTGATGGGATATTTGAGGTCATAAACAGGGCATCAGAGTGGTGCAAGTTATACCTATGTCAGTCACATATAAGCTGCACATTTCCTTGTTTTTCCAAACAGCAATGTTTTTTTCTGACAATTCTCATGTTTTTTTAAAACAATTTTAAATATTACTACCTTCCTCATGTAGAACTCCACTACCCTTCAAATTTTTCAATGAATCTCCATTGTTTTAAACATCTTTTTATTGAACATAAATACAAGCTTCAGATAATTATCATATTCATATTGACATATCAGGCTAAACATTGCCATAGGCATCACAATACAGGGTAAACATCTTATAGCAATTACTGGCTATTGGTCATTCTTACTCTCTAGGGGTATACAGTAACATCTCGTCTTCCTGGCAGGTATGAAGCATTCCTCGTGGCGCCTGCCAATGGCCTCTATACCTAGGTATTAAGCGTAAGGGGGAAGGAGGCGCACACCTTTTATGACGTGTAAACTTATTTGTATTGTCTATAAACAATGGTGCTACAGGGTGACGCTTGCCGCACGTACAGGCGTATGAATCAAAAGAGAGAAATACTATTAATGTGGTAGTATACACGGTCCACTGGAATCTTAACGGACCCTGTATAACACTCAAAATTACAATCAAACAATGAATATAGTGAACTAATGTTGCTAAGCATATATTGTATTGAATAGTTTCTTCTTATACATGATTATACATCATATGGATAAGGAGAATATGATAGTTTCACAAGTCTACATCATATCACATGAAAATCATAATATGTTGTCATTACATCATGAGCAACAAATAAAATGATACATAAATGCTTAAACTTAGAACCCGATGCATTTCGGAACTGGGGCGTCCCTTCGTCAGGGGCAACCTGTAAACAAAAAACATCAATGTCACGATGACAAAATAACTTGCTGGCTGTTTTTTTTTTTTTTTTAAACACCAACCTGTGGATGCCATTACATAAATTCATCAAAATACATAAGTTCGAAGTTGTCCATCAGAGAGGAACTGATGTGTGTTTATATTGAGAAGAAATGTTCACCCATGTGCGATTAGTAATATAAAAAAATAAATACATGAACAACGTTCAGAATGTGTGACTAAAAGCGAAAATGCACATAATGGACAGTAAAAAACGAAACTATAAAAACACCCGTGTGAAGTAAGTGCATCAAGGGGTATATCAGGAGGTACCTGGCTGAGCACTAAAAGTCGGACATATAATGAAAATCCAACCCCAATCTCTAGCAAGATGGCCACCGCTGGTTCTCTCGCTTGGTACTCTTTTCAACTCTATTATGTGACTGCAAAATCTCACTGATGGAATGAAAAGTATGCTCACCTAAACAAAATGAGGATGTGCCTACGAGGCACCAAAAACGCTGGTAGAACTAGTAAAACTGCAACAGAACAAATGACAAACCATGAACCGCCATTCACAATAGACACTGACAAGATATCAGGCACATAAGGAAGGACACTCACCCCTGTCTCACGGGCGCTGGTGTCCGTTGCTTAAAGACTTTAGAAATGCTGTAGTCAAGGTAACTGGTATCTGAAAACAGATAACCAACATAAGACCAAAGGGAATGAAAAATGAAAAATACAGGAACTATGTGGCACAAAAAAATAAACACAGCGGTGCGTTGTAGAGTAACGCTTACCTTAACACAAGAAGGACGCGACCGAACTCTGTGGAAAACTGATGGCAGTGAACGCTGCTGTAAACGGAGTCACACGCGGGCTCCGTGATGATACATAAAATGGAGTGGAAAAGAGGACCCGCGGTGGCCATCTTGCTGGAGATTGGAGTTGAATTTTCATTATATATCCTACATTTAGTGATCAGCCAGGTGCCTCCCGATATACCCCTTGATGCACTTACTTCACACGGGTGCTTTTGTAGTTTTTTTTTTTTTACTGTCCGTTATGTGCATTTTTGCTTTTAGTCACACATTCTGCACGTTGTTCATGTATTTATTTTTTTATATTAATAATCGCACATGGGTGAACATTTCTTCACAATATAAAACACACATCATAGGCACAAGGGGTGGGTTTCCTCAATTTGATCTGCACATCTACTGACTATCTAAGTCCATAGAGAAATCCTTTTCTTACATATCACTCAGTGAGAGGTGCTCTAAAAAGGTGTTTTACACCCACCCACTAGGGTGTCAATCAGTCTATTGATCAAAAGGATCCTGACTCAATTATGTATACACTACACCCGAGCACACCCAATCATTATTTCTATGTTGGAACCGGCCTCGTGGCGTGGTCCCGCTCCCCCCGCCTGGTGGGCCCTGGACGACATCGCCCCTGTCCTCCGGGCTGAAGAGACCCCCTCCAACCCTGCATGAGGGCCGCCACCCTGGGCGATCCCCGCTCTCCCCCCATCAGAGCATGGCGACCCTGACTCACCCACACTACGGGCCCGATACCTATCCTGGGCCACCCTCACAGGCCTCAACGCCATCTTGGGCCTCCCTCCTCCAGGCCTCGTGGCCTCGGCCCGACCCTGGCCGCGGCCCCAACACAGCCCCGACATCGAGGCACCAAGATCCGCCCAGGTGGTAAATCGGCCGCTTGGCACCTCACGGAGAATAAGAGTTTTCGATGGGCCCTCAGCCGCCCCGGACGCCGGGTTTCGATCACCCTCCTGCCTCCCTGGGCGCTGGCTCCACCCTCCTGCGGAGTGTCTGGTCGCTCTCCTCCCGGCCCCTCTGACCCCCAGGTGCGAGGGTCCGGACATCAAAGGACCTCAGACCTATATCTGGGGCAGCCCTGGAATGGATCGGGAGTTGTATCCTGGAGTCGAGAGACACCGAGACAAACTCATTGGAGACCTGCTGGCGCTGCCGCGGTCCAACCTCGCTGAACCCATCTTTGGAGCCCTGCTGGCGCTGCCGCGGCCCGACCTCGCTGAAACCATCTTTGGAGCCCTACTGGCGCTGCCGCGGCCCGATCTCGCTGAAACCATCTTTGGAGCCCTGCTGGCGCTGCCGCAGCCCAACCTCACTGAAACCATCCTTGGAGACCTGCTAGCGCTGCCGCGGCCCAACCTCGCTGAAACCATCCTTGGAGACCTGCTGGCGCTGCCGCGGTCCAACCTCGCTGAAACCATCTTTGGAGACCTGCTGGCGCTGCCTCGGCCCGACCCCAAGTAACCCCCCGGCTCGAGGATTGAGAGCTGAGCGCAGGGTACCCCCGTACCCGACTGGTACTGAGACTGTCCCGCTACCCCATTCCCTCCAGCTATCAAAGACTTTGAGGATCCTTCGATCCCTTTTGTATTGTATTGTTAAGATAACCTGCCTAGTTTACTGATGAAGACTTTGAGAATCTATCCTTGTGTGGTGTCCGTCTGTAGTGGCATAGTGCTCGACCTGTACGATCCTAAGAGAGGAACCTCACCCGGAGGCCTCTCGACTACGCTCGGCCAGTTCTAAAAGGAGAGGTAGGATTTGGGGTGGTCAGGCAGGGAGCCCCTGCCCTCCCCCATAAGGTTGCCTTTCTAATATTGGTGGCAGGCGGCACGATCCGAGCCGACGCAGATCGTACAGAGAGCAACTCACCACTACTAACTGAAACACACGACCATGACTACCAAGGAAACCAGACCAACCGCAGAATTCCAGATGGAACGGCTGGAAGACTACAACCACAAAGAATTGAAACAATTCTGCAAAGACCTGGGCATCGCTATAACTGGATTAAGCACCAAGGTGGATTTCAAGCAGGCCCTGCAAACTTGGGTAGACACAGGTGTAACGCCACCCCAGAACGAAGTTATCACGATCCCAGATACGCAACCGGAAGCCATCGCAACTCCAGCGGAGGAAAGAAATGCCAACATAGACACGGGCCTCTCCCACGAGGACGCCCGAGAGCGAGAGAGAAGCCGGCTCCACGAGTTGGAGCTGGCCCGACTCCGTCTGGATGGAGAACTACAGTTGGCCGAGAAAAAGATAGCCCTCGAGCAATTACGGCTGCAGGGGGACCTAGAGGAGAAAAGAAGGCAAAGGGATCTAGAGGAGAAGAGGCTGGCGTACGAGCATGAGCGGGGTCTGAAAGAACTCGAGATCAAAGCCAAAAATCGGGGTGGCCGGTGCCTTCGAGAGCCGGAGCCCACCTTCTCCTGCAGACACCAAGGTCCACATCCCAAGGATGTCGTCAGAGAGTACTATAAAAACGACGACATCCAACAATGGTTTAAAGCCTACGAAGTAGCCATGACCTCACACCGGATTCCACAAAAAGAATGGGGGGCCGGGTTGTGGGGGAGGTTCGTCAACGAAGGGAGAGACGCCCTACTACAGCTTCCAGACACCGAAATGACCTCCTACGAGCACATGAAGGCCGCCCTCCTTACACGCTATGGATTCACCCCCGAGATGTACCGGCAGCGATTCAGAGACTGTAAGAGAATCCCTGGTACTACCTGGGGGGAGTACGTGAACTACTACAGCAGAGCCCTAGAGGGGTGGATTAAAGGCAGCCAAGTCACCACCTACGAGCAACTGTTCAATCTCATTGTATGGGAGCACCTCTCCAACAACTGTTTTGTCGAGCTCAGGCAGCATCTCCTTGACAGCAAACTGACCGAGCCCCGTAAACTTGCCATCGAAGCCGATCGTTGGGAAAGCACCCGGGTCTTCCGAAACTCGATGGGAGACCAAGGCCGAACCCCCCAGGGGTCCCACCGGCCGCGAGGCGATGGGGCCGGACAGACACGGAACCGGGACGCCCCCACGGTGCCGTCCCCGACCAACACTTCACCCTCCCTGGGCCGGGGAGGAGCCCCCCTAGCCCGGCTGGGGCCCCGCTCAAACATCTTCTGCCACAAATGTCAGCGACCTGGTCATTATGCCAATGACCCCAACTGCCCGATGAACCAGCGACTCAGCACAACTGGTCCGCCACACCGCCAGATCGCCGCCGCCGCCGCCCTGGTAGAGGAGATGGGCGAGGAAGAGAACTATGACCCAGAACAGACCGAGTGGGAGCCCGCCGCCATGTCCCTGGTATGTCTGGGCGAAAGAGACATGGTCCCCCAGGCCCCGATTCCAGCCAACACTCAGAAGTACAGCCAGTGGGTCACCATTAATGGACACCGGGCCGAAGCCCTCTGAGACACGGGAGCCAGCGTGACGGCCGTACGTGGCCACCTGGTGACCCCCGACCAGATCCTGCCCAATGTACTGTGCCCAGTACGGTCCGCAGACAATTCTGAAAGCCTGTGCCAGATGGCTCGCATTCCCTTTGAGTGGGGGTGGGGGGGGGGGGGCGGGTGTGGTTGTATCGGGCCTACTGAAGGTGACCGTCCGGGATGATGCCCCCGTTGACTGCCTCCTCGGGAACGATCTGGAAAGTTCTCCCTGGGCTGACGTCGAGCGAAGAGAGCATCTGGGGATGCTTGGACTCCCTGAATGGGCCTGTGCGACCACCTGATCCATGCCCCCCCCCCCGCGGAAGAACCGGAGTGGCCCGAACCTCCACCACCCGCCGTCTACGAAGAATCCAACCCTGAGACTAGTCCCCAGGAGCCCAACCATGAAGAGGTCACCCCACTCCACGACCTTCCGGAACTAGCCCAGTGGCCCCAAGAAGGTGGCCCCACACGAGAACAATTCCGACAGGAACAGAAGACCTGTCCCTCTCTCGAGGGGATCCGACAACAAGCCGCCGCTCAGAGCACCGGAGACTCCTCGGGGTCCCACTGGGTCTATTGGGACAACGACCTCCTCTACAGTGAGCAGAAAATTGCAGAGCTGGGGGCCAGCCGGGTGCTGGTGGTTCCCCTCCGGTTCAGAGACTTTCTCCTGCATCTGGCGCATGATGTGCCCCTCGCCGGGCACCTGGGGCAGGACAAAACATACAGCCGCCTGGTGACCCATTTCTACTGGCCCAATCACTGCCGGACTTGCCCCACCTGCCAAGCCAGCGGGAAGAGTGGCGGAAAACTAAAGGCCCCTCTACAACCGTTTCCCGTCATCAACACTCCCTTGTGGTGTGGTCCCGCTCCCCGCGCCTGGCTGACCCTGGACGACATCGCCCCTGTCCTCCGGGCTGAAGAGACCCCCTCCAACCCTACATGAGGACCGCCACCCTGGGCGACCCCCGCTCTCCCCCCATCAGAACATGGCGACCCTGACTCGCCCGCACTACGGGCCCGATACCTATCCTGAGCCACCCTCACAGGCCTCGACGCCATCTTGGGCCTCCCTCCTCCAGGCCACGTGGCCTCGGCCCGACCCCGGACGCGGCCCCAACATCGAGGCACCAAGATCAGCCCAGGTGGTAAATCGGCCGCTTGGCACCTCACGGAGAATAAGAGTTTTCGATGGGCCCTCAGCCGCCCCGGACGCCGGGTTTCGATCGCTCTCCTGCCTCCCTGGGCGCTGGCTCCACCCTCCTGCGGAGTGTCTGGTCGCTCTCCTCCCGGCCCCTCTGACCCCCAGGTGCGAGGGTCCGGACATCAAAGGACCTCAGACCTATATCTGGGGCAGCCCTGGAATGGATCGGGAGTTGTATCCTGGAGTCGAGAGACACAGAGACAAACTCATTGGAGACCTGCTGGCGCTGCCGCGGCCCAACCTCGCTGAAACCATCTTTGGAGCCCTGCTGGCGCTGCCGCGGCCCAACCTCGCTGAAACCATCCTTGGAGACCTGCTGGCGCTGCCGCGGCCCAACCTCGCGGAAACCATCCTTGGAGACCTGCTGGCGCTGCCGCGGTCCAACCTCGCTGAAACCATCTTTGGAGACCTGCTGGCGCTGCCGCGGCTCAACCTCGCTGAGAACCTCTCCGGAGCCCTGCTGGCGCTGCCGCGGCCCGACCCTAAGTAACCCCCCGGCTCGAGGATTGAGAGCTGAGCGCAGGGTACCCCCGTACCCGACTGGTACTGAGACTGTCCCGCTACCACATTCCCCCCAGCTATCAAAGACTTTGAGGATCCCTCGATCCCTTTTGTATTGTATTGCTAAGATAACCTGCCTAGTTTACTGATAAAGACTTTGAGAATCTATCCTTTTGTGGTGTCCGTCTGTAGTGGCATAGTGCTCGACCTGTACGATCCTAGGAGAGGAACCTCACCCGGAGGCCACTCGACTACGCTCGGCCAGTTCTAAAAGGAGAGGTGGGATTTGGGGTGGTCATGCAGGGAGCCCCTGCCCTCCCCCCTAAGGTCGCCTTTCTAACATTCTATAATCCAGTTTTGGCATGTATCACCAGATGAAATAAGGCAGAAAAAGTATTTTCATAACATAGTGCAAATCCCAAATAAGTCTTTAGTCCAAATTCCCGAAATTCCGCTTCAAAGAGGTACTTCAGTCACACTTTTCAATCAGGTCTTGTGTGCTTTATTTCAAATAAAATATATGTTGACAAAGCATTTTATTTGAAATAAAGCACACAAGACCTGATTGAAAAGTGTGACTGAAGTACTTCTTTGAATCTGAATTTCGGGAATTTGGACTAAAGACTTCTTTGGGATTTGCACTATGTTATGAAAATACTTTTTCTGCCTTATTTCATCTGGTGATACATGCCAAAACTAATTATAGAAATAATGATTGGGTGTGCTCAAGTGTAGTGTATACGTAAACACACATCAGTTCCTCTCTGATGGACAACTTCGAACATATGTATTTTGATAAATTTATGTAATGGTATCCACGGTTTGTGTTTTTTTTTTTTTAAAACAGCCAGCAAGTATTTTGTTATTGTGACATTGATGTTTTTGTTAACAGGCTGCACCTGACGAAGAGACACCCCAGTCCCAAAATGCATTGGGCTCTCTTTTTAAGCATTTATGTATCATTTTACGTGATGCTCATTATGTAATGACATTTACAACAAGGGGTGGTGAGGGACAGAGTCTCTGAATTAAACAGAATACTCTCACCCAGTCAAGAGATCAGGGCTAGATCCAACACCGTTTTTTAGCTCACTGCACCATCCCAGTTTCAGAACCTGACTGTATGCAAATTAGTCTGTTCCTGTCCCAGTGCATGATGGGAACAGGGCAAACCAAACTACAAAAGCCAATTCTTACACTGGGAAGGAAACAAGCTACCGGGGACCGGTTTCTGGCATTTCAGCCTCTTCGGCCCGGCTTGCTTGAATCCTGATGGTGCAATGAGCAAGGGACTCACATCTGAGTATACCCTTCCACGCTTAGGGTGGACAAAAATATTTACAACAAGGGGTGGTGAGGGACAGAGTCTCTGAATTAAACAGAATACTCTCACCCAGTCAAGAGATCAGGGCTAGATCCAACACCGTTTTTTAGCTCACTGCACCATCCCAGTTTCAGAACCTGACTGTATGCAAATTAGTCTGTTCCTGTCCCAGTGCATGATGGGAACAGGGCAAACCAAACTACAAAAGCCAATTCTTACACTGGGAAGGAAACAAGCTACCGGGGACCGGTTTCTGGCATTTCAGCCTCTTCGGCCCGGCTTGCTTGAATCCTGATGGTGCAATGAGCAAGGGACTCACATCTGAGTATACCCTTCCACGCTTAGGGTGGACAAAAATATTTACAACAAGGGGTGGTGAGGGACAGAGTCTCTGAATTAAACAGAATACTCTCACCCAGTCAAGAGATTAGGGCTAGATCCAACACCGTTTTTAGCTCACTGCACCATCCCAGTTTCAGAACCTGACTGTATGCAAATTAGTCTGTTCCTGTCCCAGTGCATGATGGGAACAGGGCAAACCAAACTACAAAAGCCAATTCTTACACTGGGAAGGAAACAAGCTACCGGGGACCGGTTTCTGGCATTTCAGCCTCTTCGGCCCGGCTTGCTTGAATCCTGATGGTGCAATGAGCAAGGGACTCACATCTGAGTATACCCTTCCACGCTTAGGGTGGACAAAAATATTTACAACAAGGGGTGGTGAGGGACAGAGTCTCTGAATTAAACAGAATACTCTCACCCAGTCAAGAGATCAGGGCTAGATCCAACACCGTTTTTTAGCTCACTGCACCATCCCAGTTTCAGAACCTGACTGTATGCAAATTAGTCTGTTCCTGTCCCAGTGCATGATGGGAACAGGGCAAACCAAACTACAAAAGCCAATTCTTACACTGGGAAGGAAACAAGCTACCGGGGACCGGTTTCTGGCATTTCAGCCTCTTCGGCCCGGCTTGCTTGAATCCTGATGGTGCAATGAGCAAGGGACTCACATCTGAGTATACCCTTCCACGCTTAGGGTGGACAAAAATATTTACAACAAGGGGTGGTGAGGGACAGAGTCTCTGAATTAAACAGAATACTCTCACCCAGTCAAGAGATCAGGGCTAGATCCAACACCGTTTTTTAGCTCACTGCACCATCCCAGTTTCAGAACCTGACTGTATGCAAATTAGTCTGTTCCTGTCCCAGTGCATGATGGGAACAGGGCAAACCAAACTACAAAAGCCAATTCTTACACTGGGAAGGAAACAAGCTACCGGGGACCGGTTTCTGGCATTTCAGCCTCTTCGGCCCGGCTTGCTTGAATCCTGATGGTGCAATGAGCAAGGGACTCACATCTGAGTATACCCTTCCACGCTTAGGGTGGACAAAAATATTTACAACAAGGGGTGGTGAGGGACAGAGTCTCTGAATTAAACAGAATACTCTCACCCAGTCAAGAGATCAGGGCTAGATCCAACACCGTTTTTTAGCTCACTGCACCATCCCAGTTTCAGAACCTGACTGTATGCAAATTAGTCTGTTCCTGTCCCAGTGCATGATGGGAACAGGGCAAACCAAACTACAAAAGCCAATTCTTACACTGGGAAGGAAACAAGCTACCGGGGACCGGTTTCTGGCATTTCAGCCTCTTCGGCCCGGCTTGCTTGAATCCTGATGGTGCAATGAGCAAGGGACTCACATCTGAGTATACCCTTCCACGCTTAGGGTGGACAAAAATATTTACAACAAGGGGTGGTGAGGGACAGAGTCTCTGAATTAAACAGAATACTCTCACCCAGTCAAGAGATCAGGGCTAGATCCAACACCGTTTTTTAGCTCACTGCACCATCCCAGTTTCAGAACCTGACTGTATGCAAATTAGTCTGTTCCTGTCCCAGTGCATGATGGGAACAGGGCAAACCAAACTACAAAAGCCAATTCTTACACTGGGAAGGAAACAAGCTACCGGGGACCGGTTTCTGGCAT
Organism: Lissotriton vulgaris; assembly: GCF_964263255.1. NCBI lineage: Eukaryota > Metazoa > Chordata > Amphibia > Caudata > Salamandridae > Lissotriton > Lissotriton vulgaris. The sequence goes on along the minus strand of NC_141700.1, from coordinate 136,917,050 downwards.
TTCAGCCTCTTCGGCCCGGCTTGCTTGAATCCTGATGGTGCAATGAGCAAGGGACTCACATCTGAGTATACCCTTCCACGCTTAGGGTGGACAAAAATATTTACAACAAGGGGTGGTGAGGGACAGAGTCTCTGAATTAAACAGAATACTCTCACCCAGTCAAGAGATCAGGGCTAGATCCAACACCGTTTTTTAGCTCACTGCACCATCCCAGTTTCAGAACCTGACTGTATGCAAATTAGTCTGTTCCTGTCCCAGTGCATGATGGGAACAGGGCAAACCAAACTACAAAAGCCAATTCTTACACTGGGAAGGAAACAAGCTACCGGGGACCGGTTTCTGGCATTTCAGCCTCTTCGGCCCGGCTTGCTTGAATCCTGATGGTGCAATGAGCAAGGGACTCACATCTGAGTATACCCTTCCACGCTTAGGGTGGACAAAAATATTTACAACAAGGGGTGGTGAGGGACAGAGTCTCTGAATTAAACAGAATACTCTCACCCAGTCAAGAGATCAGGGCTAGATCCAACACCGTTTTTTAGCTCACTGCACCATCCCAGTTTCAGAACCTGACTGTATGCAAATTAGTCTGTTCCTGTCCCAGTGCATGATGGGAACAGGGCAAACCAAACTACAAAAGCCAATTCTTACACTGGGAAGGAAACAAGCTACCGGGGACCGGTTTCTGGCATTTCAGCCTCTTCGGCCCGGCTTGCTTGAATCCTGATGGTGCAATGAGCAAGGGACTCACATCTGAGTATACCCTTCCACGCTTAGGGTGGACAAAAATATTTACAACAAGGGGTGGTGAGGGACAGAGTCTCTGAATTAAACAGAATACTCTCACCCAGTCAAGAGATCAGGGCTAGATCCAACACCGTTTTTTAGCTCACTGCACCATCCCAGTTTCAGAACCTGACTGTATGCAAATTAGTCTGTTCCTGTCCCAGTGCATGATGGGAACAGGGCAAACCAAACTACAAAAGCCAATTCTTACACTGGGAAGGAAACAAGCTACCGGGGACCGGTTTCTGGCATTTCAGCCTCTTCGGCCCGGCTTGCTTGAATCCTGATGGTGCAATGAGCAAGGGACTCACATCTGAGTATACCCTTCCACGCTTAGGGTGGACAAAAATATTTACAACAAGGGGTGGTGAGGGACAGAGTCTCTGAATTAAACAGAATACTCTCACCCAGTCAAGAGATCAGGGCTAGATCCAACACCGTTTTTTAGCTCACTGCACCATCCCAGTTTCAGAACCTGACTGTATGCAAATTAGTCTGTTCCTGTCCCAGTGCATGATGGGAACAGGGCAAACCAAACTACAAAAGCCAATTCTTACACTGGGAAGGAAACAAGCTACCGGGGACCGGTTTCTGGCATTTCAGCCTCTTCGGCCCGGCTTGCTTGAATCCTGATGGTGCAATGAGCAAGGGACTCACATCTGAGTATACCCTTCCACGCTTAGGGTGGACAAAAATATTTACAACAAGGGGTGGTGAGGGACAGAGTCTCTGAATTAAACAGAATACTCTCACCCAGTCAAGAGATCAGGGCTAAATCCAACACCGTTTTTTAGCTCACTGCACCATCCCAGTTTCAGAACCTGACTGTATGCAAATTAGTCTGTTCCTGTCCCAGTGCATGATGGGAACAGGGCAAACCAAACTACAAAAGCCAATTCTTACACTGGGAAGGAAACAAGCTACCGGGGACCGGTTTCTGGCATTTCAGCCTCTTCGGCCCGGCTTGCTTGAATCCTGATGGTGCAATGAGCAAGGGACTCACATCTGAGTATACCCTTCCACGCTTAGGGTGGACAAAAATATTTACAACAAGGGGTGGTGAGGGACAGAGTCTCTGAATTAAACAGAATACTCTCACCCAGTCAAGAGATCAGGGCTAGATCCAACACCGTTTTTTAGCTCACTGCACCATCCCAGTTTCAGAACCTGACTGTATGCAAATTAGTCTGTTCCGGTCCCAGTGCATGATGGGAACAGGGCAAACCAAACTACAAAAGCCAATTCTTACACTGGGAAGGAAACAAGCTACCGGGGACCGGTTTCTGGCATTTCAGCCTCTTCGGCCCGGCTTGCTTGAATCCTGATGGTGCAATGAGCAAGGGACTCACATCTGAGTATACCCTTCCACGCTTAGGGTGGACAAAAATATTTACAACAAGGGGTGGTGAGGGACAGAGACTCTGAATCAAACAGAATACTCTCACCCAGTCAAGAGATCAGGGCTAGATCCAACACCGTTTTTTAGCTCACTGCACCATCCCAGTTTCAGAACCTGACTGTATGCAAATTAGTCTGTTCCTGTCCCAGTGCATGATGGGAACAGGGCAAACCAAACTACAAAAGCCAATTCTTACACTGGGAAGGAAACAAGCTACCGGGGACCGGTTTCTGGCATTTCAGCCTCTTCGGCCCGGCTTGCTTGAATCCTGATGGTGCAATGAGCAAGGGACTCACATCTGAGTATACCCTTCCACGCTTAGGGTGGACAAAAATATTTACAACAAGGGGTGGTGAGGGACAGAGTCTCTGAATTAAACAGAATACTCTCACCCAGTCAAGAGATCAGGGCTAGATCCAACACCGTTTTTTAGCTCACTGCACCATCCCAGTTTCAGAACCTGACTGTATGCAAATTAGTCTGTTCCTGTCCCAGTGCATGATGGGAACAGGGCAAACCAAACTACAAAAGCCAATTCTTACACTGGGAAGGAAACAAGCTACCGGGGACCGGTTTCTGGCATTTCAGCCTCTTCGGCCCGGCTTGCTTGAATCCTGATGGTGCAATGAGCAAGGGACTCACATCTGAGTATACCCTTCCACGCTTAGGGTGGACAAAAATATTTACAACAAGGGGTGGTGAGGGACAGAGTCTCTGAATTAAACAGAATACTCTCACCCAGTCAAGAGATCAGGGCTAGATCCAACACCGTTTTTTAGCTCACTGCACCATCCCAGTTTCAGAACCTGACTGTATGCAAATTAGTCTGTTCCTGTCCCAGTGCATGATGGGAACAGGGCAAACCAAACTACAAAAGCCAATTCTTACACTGGGAAGGAAACAAGCTACCGGGGACCGGTTTCTGGCATTTCAGCCTCTTCGGCCCGGCTTGCTTGAATCCTGATGGTGCAATGAGCAAGGGACTCACATCTGAGTATACCCTTCCACGCTTAGGGTGGACAAAAATATTTACAACAAGGGGTGGTGAGGGACAGAGTCTCTGAATTAAACAGAATACTCTCACCCAGTCAAGAGATCAGGGCTAGATCCAACACCGTTTTTTAGCTCACTGCACCATCCCAGTTTCAGAACCTGACTGTATGCAAATTAGTCTGTTCCTGTCCCAGTGCATGATGGGAACAGGGCAAACCAAACTACAAAAGCCAATTCTTACACTGGGAAGGAAACAAGCTACCGGGGACCGGTTTCTGGCATTTCAGCCTCTTCGGCCCGGCTTGCTTGAATCCTGATGGTGCAATGAGCAAGGGACTCACATCTGAGTATACCCTTCCACGCTTAGGGTGGACAAAAATATTTACAACAAGGGGTGGTGAGGGACAGAGTCTCTGAATTAAACAGAATACTCTCACCCAGTCAAGAGATCAGGGCTAGATCCAACACCGTTTTTTAGCTCACTGCACCATCCCAGTTTCAGAACCTGACTGTATGCAAATGAGTCTGTTCCTGTCCCAGTGCATGATGGGAACAGGGCAAACCAAACTACAAAAGCCAATTCTTACACTGGGAAGGAAACAAGCTACCGGGGACCGGTTTCTGGCATTTCAGCCTCTTCGGCCCGGCTTGCTTGAATCCTGATGGTGCAATGAGCAAGGGACTCACATCTGAGTATACCCTTCCACGCTTAGGGTGGACAAAAATATTTACAACAAGGGGTGGTGAGGGACAGAGTCTCTGAATTAAACAGAATACTCTCACCCAGTCAAGAGATCAGGGCTAGATCCAACACCGTTTTTTAGCTCACTGCACCATCCCAGTTTCAGAACCTGACTGTATGCAAATTAGTCTGTTCCTGTCCCAGTGCATGATGGGAACAGGGCAAACCAAACTACAAAAGCCAATTCTTACACTGGGAAGGAAACAAGCTACCGGGGACCGGTTTCTGGCATTTCAGCCTCTTCGGCCCGGCTTGCTTGAATCCTGATGGTGCAATGAGCAAGGGACTCACATCTGAGTATACCCTTCCACGCTTAGGGTGGACAAAAATATTTACAACAAGGGGTGGTGAGGGACAGAGTCTCTGAATTAAACAGAATACTCTCACCCAGTCAAGAGATCAGGGCTAGATCCAACACCGTTTTTTAGCTCACTGCACCATCCCAGTTTCAGAACCTGACTGTATGCAAATTAGTCTGTTCCTGTCCCAGTGCATGATGGGAACAGGGCAAACCAAACTACAAAAGCCAATTCTTACACTGGGAAGGAAACAAGCTACCGGGGACCGGTTTCTGGCATTTCAGCCTCTTCGGCCCGGCTTGCTTGAATCCTGATGGTGCAATGAGCAAGGGACTCACATCTGAGTATACCCTTCCACGCTTAGGGTGGACAAAAATATTTACAACAAGGGGTGGTGAGGGACAGAGTCTCTGAATTAAACAGAATACTCTCACCCAGTCAAGAGATCAGGGCTAGATCCAACACCGTTTTTTAGCTCACTGCACCATCCCAGTTTCAGAACCTGACTGTATGCAAATTAGTCTGTTCCTGTCCCAGTGCATGATGGGAACAGGGCAAACCAAACTACAAAAGCCAATTCTTACACTGGGAAGGAAACAAGCTACCGGGGACCGGTTTCTGGCATTTCAGCCTCTTCGGCCCGGCTTGCTTGAATCCTGATGGTGCAATGAGCAAGGGACTCACATCTGAGTATACCCTTCCACGCTTAGGGTGGACAAAAATATTTACAACAAGGGGTGGTGAGGGACAGAGTCTCTGAATTAAACAGAATACTCTCACCCAGTCAAGAGATCAGGGCTAGATCCAACACCGTTTTTTAGCTCACTGCACCATCCCAGTTTCAGAACCTGACTGTATGCAAATGAGTCTGTTCCTGTCCCAGTGCATGATGGGAACAGGGCAAACCAAACTACAAAAGCCAATTCTTACACTGGGAAGGAAACAAGCTACCGGGGACCGGTTTCTGGCATTTCAGCCTCTTCGGCCCGGCTTGCTTGAATCCTGATGGTGCAATGAGCAAGGGACTCACATCTGAGTATACCCTTCCACGCTTAGGGTGGACAAAAATATTTACAACAAGGGGTGGTGAGGGACAGAGTCTCTGAATTAAACAGAATACTCTCACCCAGTCAAGAGATCAGGGCTAGATCCAACACCGTTTTTTAGCTCACTGCACCATCCCAGTTTCAGAACCTGACTGTATGCAAATTAGTCTGTTCCTGTCCCAGTGCATGATGGGAACAGGGCAAACCAAACTACAAAAGCCAATTCTTACACTGGGAAGGAAACAAGCTACCGGGGACCGGTTTCTGGCATTTCAGCCTCTTCGGCCCGGCTTGCTTGAATCCTGATGGTGCAATGAGCAAGGGACTCACATCTGAGTATACCCTTCCACGCTTAGGGTGGACAAAAATATTTACAACAAGGGGTGGTGAGGGACAGAGTCTCTGAATTAAACAGAATACTCTCACCCAGTCAAGAGATCAGGGCTAGATCCAACACCGTTTTTTAGCTCACTGCACCATCCCAGTTTCAGAACCTGACTGTATGCAAATTAGTCTGTTCCTGTCCCAGTGCATGATGGGAACAGGGCAAACCAAACTACAAAAGCCAATTCTTACACTGGGAAGGAAACAAGCTACCGGGGACCGGTTTCTGGCATTTCAGCCTCTTCGGCCCGGCTTGCTTGAATCCTGATGGTGCAATGAGCAAGGGACTCACATCTGAGTATACCCTTCCACGCTTAGGGTGGACAAAAATATTTACAACAAGGGGTGGTGAGGGACAGAGTCTCTGAATTAAACAGAATACTCTCACCCAGTCAAGAGATCAGGGCTAGATCCAACACCGTTTTTTAGCTCACTGCACCATCCCAGTTTCAGAACCTGACTGTATGCAAATTAGTCTGTTCCTGTCCCAGTGCATGATGGGAACAGGGCAAACCAAACTACAAAAGCCAATTCTTACACTGGGAAGGAAACAAGCTACCGGGGACCGGTTTCTGGCATTTCAGCCTCTTCGGCCCGGCTTGCTTGAATCCTGATGGTGCAATGAGCAATGATTATGTAATGACGACATATTATGATCTTCATGTGATATGATGTAGACTTGTGAAACTATCATATTCTCCTGATCAATATGATGTATAATCATGTATAATCATGTATAAGAAGAAACAATTCAATACAATATTTGCTTAGCAACATTGGTTCACTATATTCAATGTTTGATTGTAATTTTGAGTACAATACAGGGTTCGTTAGGATTCCAGTGCACAGTGTATACTACCATGTTGTTTAGTATTTCTCTCTTTTGATTCATAAGCCTGTACGGACAGCAAGCGTCACATTGTAGCACCATTATTTATAGACAATACAAATAAGTTTACACATCATAAAAAGGTGTGCGCCTCCTTCCCCCTTACGCTTTATACTTAGTTCTGTCTACAGGAAGCAGCACCCACTGATTACAATGTCCTTTGATTCGATTACGAGCATTACTGAAAATCGAACAACCACTGAAGCTTACACTACCGATGAAACCAGTGATATTTATGCCCTCACCCAGGAAGTCAAGGCTGCAGACACACACGGTGGGACCATTACACAACAATTACACCAATTGGAGTTTATCACAAGAAGACAACTTAACCAACAAGCATTTGCAATGCAATAGGTCTCGCATTAGGAAAGTTTGAGCTATTGGTAAATGACACATTTTTTATGTATGTGTTGATTTTGAAAATAGCGAAATTAATAGCTTTGTCATGATAGATAGATAGATAGATAAGATAGATAGATAGATAGATAGATAAGAGTGAGGTTGATAGAGTATTAAGCATTGGCATAGCCAATAGTTCTTGCCTTTGGGACCTTACAGGTATTTAGCTATGCAGCACAATATCCTTGGTGCAACAACATCAACTGTTGCATGGCTAAACACTTATAAGGTCCCAAAGGCAGTAGGGTGAGAGGTAGAGAGTGAGTTAGAGAGTGAGGTAGAGACAGAGGTAGAGACAGAGGTAGAGACAGAGGTAGAGACAGAGGTGCAGAGACAGAGGCAGAGAGATGGTAGGGAGAGAGAATGCATACCCCAGCTGTGATGCTCGGGGATAAGGGTGGATAGGCCTCTAGCTTAAGAGAATTGGGCCTGTGGGTTGCATAAGAGGCTTTTCTTTGCTTGGGGGACCGGTTGGAAAGGCAAACCGTGAATTCACAAACAATGTTTGGATACACAGGGGGAGACTGGGTTGTAGACAACTTGATGACTTGTCTACTGCGTATTTTGGGGAAAGGAATGTTGTAGTAATTATGCAAATAAATATGCATATCAAAGTGTGTATTTTGTTGTTATGTTTTATGAAAGTAAATCCGGCCTGAGATCGCAACCTTTTCTAAAAAACAATAACGTGCGTCTCGGGCTATGATCCAATGATGGTTTTACGGAGGCCATCAACATGACCCCTCCATATGCCTTCCTTGCACTTACAACTGCTGTTGCTGTCTGATCTGCTCTTGTCAGCACCATTAGGGCTCAGTGGCCGACATTTTGCTGTAGAATAAGGCAGTTTCCTCCACTAAAAGTCCCCTGAAGTTTACAGGCCTTGGATACACGAACAATTTTATTAGGTGGCATTTGCTAGTTTCGTTCTCCTGATAAGGGAATGAGTCATGACATAAAAAAATGTAGACAATGATGATGACTGAATGCTGTTTCTGACCTGTGCCTTCACTTCCTGCTTGCTCGAGGCAGCAACTGCCGGTAAGAATGTGTGCAAGAAATCAGGTAAAGTGAAGAAATGTAGTACCGCGGCAGAACTGGTTGGCCTATCTGATGGGTCACCACAGGCTCCGGAGACTGCAAATTGGCCTACACTACCGAGAAACATGTGGGGTCAGCGGCAGGCATGGGGTCTGTAAACAGAGCTCCTGCTCTGTCCTCTGGTGGAGGGCCCGCGTGTTAGTATTCATGTCTACATAGCGTATTTTGTTTCCATGTTTCTAAACCACTAAAACCAAATTTTTCAATGCTATCAGAGTTATAGGTGAGTTTTTGTTAACAAAGGGATTGAAGCCCGGTATATGTGAGCTCGGAAGGAGTCTGAAGAGAGTGAACACATCAGGCTGCTCACCCTTAAGACTCTGGACTCTGGTGCTGTGGCGCTGCGCCTGTTTAGATACTAACTAGTGAGTCTCCTGTGTTTACGCTACCTTTTAAAGAAGAATTTGGTTTCAGCCTTAATGTCGACCTGTGTAGGCACAAATGAGGGAGGACGCACTGAGTGCCAACCCAAAACACGTTAGGTAACATTACGTACAAAAATGGCCAGGCACACTGTAAAATAAAAACACCCTGCGAAGGTTTTAACATCAAACACAAAGCAGCAGATGCCTCAACACCACCCTGGCCCCTCTGCACTACGCTCGCGCACGTGCGAATAAGGCAGCTCAGGTCTGCGTGGGGGCTGGGAATACAGTTCAACCCCATCCCAGGTGAGGAAATCAGGGGTCAGTGCTCTGCAAACAATCCCTGGGCTGAAAAGTCCTGCTTGCACGTGCACACGCCAACATCTAATGGAAACCGTGCTCCAAGCGAGCCCCTAACAAGATATGTTATCACTTGCATATGGTCCTAATGTTTATTATTTGTTATTCGTCACATTGCAAAATGTGCACCCGATGTGTTGCGAGCATGTTAAAGTTGTCCCACCCAATACTTCAGAGGGTTAAGTCTGATGTAAGAAAATAAACTGCGACTGATAATACATTGGTTATGTGACGTCTTCTTATGTGTGCAAAAATACCTGTGTGTGCATACCACAGTTCTTTGTCATCTTTTTTGTCACCTTGCATGCCGACTTCCTTGCTTTAGGTGCTCCCAGTCTTCACACGTAACTCACTTAGCGGCCCAGTGGTTCCAGGTCAGGAGTCGAGCAGGAGGAAGGGAAGGGTACGAAAGCGAGCTGGGTCAAGGAAGGGAGAGAAAAGGAGCGCAGGGACATGGAAAGACATGGAGTGAGGTATGAGAGATGGGGGTCAGAAGGCAGATAGAGAGCACACAAGATACGACATGAGCTGTGCGCGAGCAAAAGAAAACTCACATATCCGCTCCTGCCTTTCATGCACGTTTTCCCCAGCCTCCGCCGGCCGCCCCCGAATCTGTAGCTTACGGGCAGGATCACAGCGCCGGGACGTCCATCGCCCACTACATTGCAAGACAATGGCTGTGACCGCGCGCTTTAGGAGACACGTGCTGTGAAAGTGAGTGACAGCGCGAGAAGAGACGTGCGTGTTCACAGCGCGTGTCTCCTAAAGCGCGCGGTCACAGCCATTGACTGCAATGGGTTTATTAAGTTCATGCACATCTCATGTCCCACTTCGCAACTTATACAGCGACAATATGCTCGCTTCGCGTGCATCCAATGGCGCTGCATCGCTACGCGACACCTAAAAATTACATGCATCTACACTTGTGCAATACCATATAGCAAGCGCATACCGCGGGATCTACGACTGACCATTAAACCTCTGTTATTCCGATTCGAACTTAATTCTGCTTTTATGGAGAAGTGGTGCGCCATTCTAAATAAATGTTTGCTTGATTTAATTTTAACTATCATCAAAGAGCTATCTAAGACAATCAGAGACCTAGAAGAGGAAATTGACGCTCAAAAGTGAATTGGAGATTCGCATGGCAACTAATGCCAGGAAGTTACAACTAGAAGTGTTATACCAGAAACTTGATAAATACGAAAAAGAACTACAGGAAGGTAAACTTCGCAAATATAAAAGGGATACGATAGACTATAACCTCAACTAAGTTTACACTTGGGCTGAAATTTATTCAAGAAGAAGATTTGAACACCGAAAAACTACCACTACTTTATCTTCTGAGGAAAGTTTAGCATCTGATAAGGACACCACAACTAGTAGAACGCCAGCACAAGTGATAGCACGTTCACAAATTGCAGGACCATCTACCATTGCGGCCAAAACTCCACAATCTTCTACGTCTGTTTCTTTTATGTCCCAGGCCCCGGACTAAGACCGCCCACCAGCCCTACCAGACACAAGCCTGGCATCCCTGTCCGAAAAACCGGGAGAGGAAAAGGAAAAAAGCGGCAAGTTTTTACGGAGCGGCAAGACAGTGACCTAGTCATTAATATATCATCAAAACAGTTAAACCCCCAACAAATTGCCATTTTAAGACGAGGGATGTCTTTCGTGCTGACCGGAACAACCACACCTTTACAAGTACAAGCTGGTGTGTTTAAATTCATGAGTTTTCTCAGGTTGAGACATTTCTTTGCCAATGTTATACCTTGTGATCACCAAATTCAGGATTCAACCGATACAATATTTAAACCCAAAAGTACAATCATACCTCCGGTGTCACACAAGATGCTAGACACTTTTGAAGCTTTGGTTAATAAGAATATTCAACATTTACCATTCAACATCAAGAAACATGATGAGCTCACAAAACATGAGTGGAACACCATCAAATCATCAGCTAATGATTCTACGATCACTACGCAACCTGTGGACAAAAGGGGAGCAATTGTCGTTATGGACATACAGTACTACCAGTCTAAAGTTAATGCTCATGTTGAGGACACCAATACATACATTAAACTTACTTATGACCCAACGATGCAGCTTCAGGACAAGCTCAATAAACTATTGACCGAAGCACATGAAAATGACTGGATCAACGAACACACCAAGGCATTTCTCACCACCAAGAACCCGCGTAGGCCCAAACTTTACATGATTCCGAAAATGCACAAGGATGCCCAAGATCCACCTTTCCGGTCCATTGTTTCGGGATGTGGTTCTATTTTTGATCCAGTTGGGAAATTTGGATTTCTATCTACAGACCTTTGTTCAAAGTTGGTGTACTTACCTTAAAGACACCATCCACTTTTTCAAAAACTCTCTGAAGTACACTTTGATCCACATTCATCAATTCTATTGTGTACCATAGATGTGACTGCCTTGTATACATCTATTTCACATGCAGCAGGATTAGAAGCTGTTGAATGTGCGCTCCTTCAATCAGAAAACATTCTAATGGAAAAAAAATGTATTCTACAATTGCTCAAATTTTGCCTGCACGATAGTTATTTTGAATAGCAACAGCACGTTTATATACAATTGACGGGTACCTCTGTGGGTTTTCCGGGGTCCCCCTCGTATGCCAACATCTACTTGTCTCAATATGAACACAACATCAACTCTCACTCTACCCAGTGGCAAAAAATTCCTTTATACTGTTGTTACATCAACAACATTTTTTTTACTTTGGAATGACAGAGCAGTCATTAGTAGCAATGATCAATACTCTGAATGATACAAATCCACACATCCGAATGACCTATAATATTCAGAAGGAAACAATTCATTATTTGGATGTTCAGATTCATAATTCATCCTTCAACCAGTTTAACACAGCAGTTTATAACAAACCCACAGATGGGTATAGCACTTTGGCTTACTCTAGTTTTCATCCCAAGAGTTTGAACAAAAACTTGCCATACTCTCAATCCATAAGGATACGGAGAATTTGTTCAGATCCTGTCATTAGTGCCAGCAAACTGGAGGAATATACGCAACATTTTCAAGCACATGGTTACCCGGATGTCATCATACAAGATTGTTTGAGAAAGGCGCTCACCAAACCACGCAATGAACTACTGCAAAAACAACACTCGCAGAAAGATAAACGCATGGTATATGTGTCCAAATACTCCACTGTGTCTCAGTCTGTCAAAAAGATCATCAGTCGATGGGAATTATTGCAAAGCGAAGAATAATTCAATGGTTTCTTTTCAGAAAAAAACACTTTTTGTTTACACTAAAGGCAAGAATTTACACACCCTGTTAGCTTCTCCACATATAACCCAGAATCAAGAAGAATACGGGACTAAAAAATGCAATAGTTGGTAACACCCTAACTCATCCCCTATCAGGCAAAAAAATTAGGCTTAGACACACGAGGGATTGTAATACCTCAAACGTCATTTATTGCATTAAATGCCCTTGTGGGAAAGCCTACGTGGGCAAACTCAAAATCTGTATCACGGAACATAAAAGTAAAATAAGAACAAAAAGTACAACATCCAGTACAGCTACCAATTGGGATGACGCTAAACACACTATATCCCAATTGCGTTTCAAAATCACTGAGCAATTGCATGTGAGACCAGGTATGGATACTAATAAGATCTGTCTCCAAAGAGAAATCTTTTGGATCAAAACATCAGGTCTCAATGACCAATTAGATAAGAGTTGTTCCTTATAAAGGTCTGTTTTATAATCCATACTAATAATATAAAGAGAGAGTCCAAACCTTTGAGGCGGGTAATCTCAGGAACCACAGCACCAATCACAACACCCAATACAGCGTTGGAAAGGGCAGTTGCAGCAGAAGGACATAGGCTATACAGACGCCCACCATATACATTTAAAAGGTAAAAGAACCGTGCCAGCAAAGTAGACCCTTGTGGGCGTATCTGCGTTGTGCTGTGGGCGTGTGCTGGGGGCGTGTGCTGGGGGTGTGACAAACACTGGGGGCGTGTGGTACGTTCCACCCTTCATGCCATGTCTCATATTGTGTGCTAATCCCACCCTGCTCCCTTTAAATACCCCTGCATCCCATGATCATAACCCACCCTTACTCCTTAAAATACCCCAACACCCTTAAACACTAACCCATCTTAACCCTATAAATCTACCCTGTACCCCAAAACCCAAACCTATCTCTAAACCCTAAAAATACCCCTATACCCCAAAACCCAAACCTACCCCTGAACCCTAAAAATATCCCTGCACCCCAAAACCCAAACCTAGCCATGAACCCTAAAAATACCCCTGTACCCCAAAACCCAAACCTACCCCTGAACCCTAAAATACCTCTGTACCCCAAAACCCAAACCTAGCCCTGATTCCTAAAAATACCCCTGTACCCCAAAACCTAGCCCTGAACCCTTAAAATACCCCTGTACCCCAAAACCCAAACCTACCCCTGAACCCTAAAAATACCCTGTACCCCAAAACCCAAACCTATCCCTAAACCCTAAAATACCCCTATACCCCAAAACCCAAACCTAGCCCTGAACCCTATAAATACCCCTGTACCCCAAAACCCAAACCTACCCCTGAACCCTAAAATACCCCTGTACCCCAAAACACAAACCTAGCCCTGAACCCTTAAAATACCCTTGTACCCCAAAACCCAAACCTACCCCATAACCCTAAAAATATCCCTGTACCCCAAAACCCAAACCTAGCCCTGAACCCTAAAAATACCCTGTACCCCAAAACCCAAACCTACTCCTGAGCCCTAAAATACCTCTGTACCCCAAAACCAAAACCTAGCCCTGAACCCTAAAAATACCCCTGTACCCCAAAACCCAAACCTACCCCTGAACCCTAAAAATACCATGTACCCCAAAACCCAAACCTATCCCTAAACCCTAAACCCTAAAAATACCCCTATACCCCAAAACCCAAACCTAGCCCTGAACCCTATAAATACCCCTGTACCTCAAAACCCAAACCTACCCCTGAACCCTAAAAATACCCCTGTACCCCAAAACCCAAACCTAGCCCTGAACCCTAAAAATACCACTGTACCCCAAAACCCAAACCTACCCCTGAACCCTAAAATACCCCTGTACCCCAAAACACAAACCTAGCCCTGAACCATTAAAATACCCCTGTACCCCAAAACCAAACCTACCCCTGAACCCTAAAAATACCCCTGTACCCCAAAACCCAAACCTAGCCCTGAACCCTAAAAATACCCCTGTACCCCAAAACCCAAACCTACCCCTGAACCCTAAAATACCTCTGTACCCCAAAACCCAAACCTAGCCCTGAACCCTAAAAATACCCCTGTACCCCAAAACCCAAACCTAGCCCTGAACCCTTAAAATACCCCTGTACCCCAAAATCCAAACCTACCCCTGAACCCTAAAAATACCCCTATACCCCAAAACCCCAAACTATATCTGAACCCTTAAAATACCCCTGTACCCCAAAACCCAAACCTAGCTCTGAACTCTAAAAATACCCCTGTACCCCAAAACCCAAACCCTGAACCCTTAAAATACCCCTGTACCCCAAAACCCAAACCTACCCCTGAACCCTAAAAATACCCCTGTACCCCTGTACCCATACCTATCCCTAAACCCACCCCTGTACCCCGTAACCCAAAACTATATCTGAACCCTTAAAATACCCAAACACCCCAAAACATATACCTCAGTACCCCAAAACATATACCCCTATACCCATACTTACCTTATCCAAACATTAAAAAAAAACATGCTTTTACCATTCATGCATTTACAACGAATTTCGTTGTAAATGTATGCGTAGTAAAAGCATATAAAATGTAATGCCATGCGTTATAATGGCATTGCGGAGTCATGGTAGTTTCGTAATGAAAGTATGCGGAGTGATGGTATGCTGAAAGAAAGTTGCGGAATAATCGGTGTTTACCCTCCCCCGGTAAGTACATTGGTGGCACGGCAGCCCACATCTCCAGCAACATACTCATATTTTTTCACCACCCATTTGAAAAATGCACAGGTCTCTCTCATTGATGGCCAGCAGTAACATACACTTTTAGACACACCTCCCGCCACAAGTTCTAGAATTGCGAACTTTAGAGCTGGGGAGCTACGTTCGAATCTCGGCATCAGCTCAACATGTAAATGAGTTTGCGCTATATAATATTGCAAAGAAAGATATAGTAGGGAAACTCGAGTTCACACACTACTGAACGCGCACTCTTAAGTGCATCAGCAGTGCACTGTGAATCGGAGCGTTTCACAGGCCTGTCACAGATAAGAAATGCTATCAAAACGAAATCCTACAAAACAATATACTACTGGCCGGCAGCAATTCATACCCGGACAACGTCGGCACGGGCTGCTATCAACAATGAAATCATAAACCAAGGACTTATAGAAATTGAAGACTCACTGTATCTATTAAGCGAGAAGTCCTTACAAGATTTCAGCCTGCCGCCAGGGGTCCGAACTAACCTAACTGGATACCACAATATCGCTACTGCACACAATATTCCAGAGCTAAATAACTACCTTGCTCAACACTTGGCTAACTTAGTTCCCGATCAACAACTCGCCTACAACACCATAGTTGATAGTGTTGAAAAGAAGCAAGGCAAACTATTGTTCATAGACGCCCCCGGTGGCACAGGAAATACTTACCTAATCAACCTCATACTTGCCAAAGTTCGATCTTCTGGGAATTTGGCTCTAGCTGTTGCTTCATCTGGAATAGCTGCCACTTTGCTAACAGCTGGGAAAACAGCACATTCTACCTTTGAACTGCCTCTAACAGTTTCCCTTGAAAGGGATTCAATATGCTCTATTCGGAAAAACTGACCTTTGGGGACACTGCTTCAAAATGTGTCTCTTATCATGTGGGACAAATGTATAATGATACTAAAACCATTGCTGCCTAGCCTTTTTTTCCCGGACAACGTCGGGACGGCCCGCTAGTACTGTGTATAAATTACATTTGGCTTTTTTCATTACGATGTACATAAGTGGTGGAGGGATTCTTACACCATTTATCAATGTTAGCACTTTATGTTTTTTCGTGTTTCCACACACCTCTTTTGACCTTAGTTCCCTTTCATTTGTTTAATTTGGCCATCTATCCACTCTTTTCATTCGATTCTTCTTGTCCCCATTTCATGCACTTTATTATTTATTTGTTCCCTTCAGGATCACTGTGGGATTCTGATGGTTTTTACACCTTTTCACTTTTTGATCATAACTCGGTCTTGGGAGACTCATCTTAGCGTCCTGGTTCAGTTATTTCATTCTGCGGCCAGAGATCTTTTGATCTCCGTCACGTCCCCATTTTACTTTTTTTCCTATATTAGGTAGTGTTCATTTGTCTTTGGCCCTTTGTCATGGTTTCCCTCGCCCCTGCCATCCCGCTGACTGCTGCGCGATCCGTCACAGGAATGATCGGCGCCCCTACAGGACCGGGACTACAACTACCAGCCTGCCTAGCGAGAGGATCGCGGATCGGAAACGCCTTCATAAGCGTTTCACAGCGAGGACGCGTCGGATATTCTGAACCCTTGCCGACGCTGGTTACCGCCACAGAACCCAGTCTCGTGGAATCCCGTTCTGTGCAGCGAACCGGAGGAACAAGAATCGGAGGTAATGGTGAGCGGCGTCTCCCTGCCCCCGCTTCGTGATTCTTGTTATCCAGCTGAGACGCACACCACAGAGGTATTTGCCGCGTCTCAGTTGAAAGGCGCGTCAAGTGCAGAACACCATAGCTGGATGCAGAGGCGAGATTGAGCGGCTGCTCTCCGCCCCGCCCACAGACCCATTGGTATCTACCTGAGACGCACAGCGCGGAGGTGTTTGCCGCGTCTCAGCTGAGGAGCCCCAGAGAGTTTTGTGCCATAGAAAATCGGAGCAGAGGAAAGGAGGCAAGATCGAGCGGCTGCTCTCTGCCCCACTCCTTCCATAGCATCGCTAACAGAGACGCACACCACGGAGGTGCTTGCCGCGTCTCTGTTACAAGACACAAGAGACTGTACGTTGGTCCTCTATACAACCTTGGGGGTAAGCTCTTTGAAGGGAGTAGGTTGAGCGGCTGTTCCCTGACTCCAGTCACGGACTGCATGGTCGAGTGCCCGGCTGGGCATTCCCAAGTTCGTGGCATCGTTTTCCTACACCGTGGTTAGGTTGTTTTAAGTAGATTTATCCAACAAAATTATACGTGCTTCCTATACTAACATGCCCTATTTTTTAGTAAATATTGCGATTTTACCACCTTCCTGCATCACTCTATTTTTATTTGCTCCAGTTCTATAGCAAGATGGCCACCGGGGATTTTTCCGCTCAGTCCTCTTTTCAGCTCCATTATGTGCATCATTACTGAGCCCTCTTGTGACTCCGTTTACCGCAGCGTTCATTTACCATCAGTTTTCCACAGAGTTCGGTCGCGTCCGTCTTGTGTTAAGGTAAGCGTTACTCTACAACGCACCACTGCGTTAATTTTTTTGTGCCACATAGTTCCTGTATTTTTCATTTCCTTTGGTCTTATGTTGGTTATCTGTTTTCAGATACCAGTTACCTTGACTACAACATTTCTAAAGACTTTAAGCAACGGACACCAGCGCCCGTGAGACAGGGGTGAGTGTCCTTCCTTATGTGCCTGATATCTTGTCAGTGTCTACCGAGAATGGCGGTTCGCGGTTGGTCATTTGTTCTGTTGCAGTTTCACTAGTTCTACCAGCGTTTTGGTGCCTCGTAGGCACATCCTCGTTTTGTTTAGGTGAGCATACTTTTCATTCCATAAGCGTGATTTTGCAGTCAGCATTATCCCTTCCTTTTTTTCACTGCTATATTAATTTCTTTTCCCAGCATTGAGTTAGATTTTCATTATATATCAGACATTGCGTGCTCTCCCGGGTTCCTTCTGATTTACCCCTTGATGCACTTACTTCACACAGGTGTTTTTATAGTTTTGTTTTTGTTCTGTCAGTTATGCGCATTTTCGCTTTTAGTCACACATTCTGCACATTGTTCATGAATTTATTTTTTGATATTACTAAATCGCACATGGGTGAACATTTCTTCACAATATAAACACACATCAGTTCCTCTCTGATAGACAACTTCGAACGTATGTATTTTGATGGATTTATGTAATGGTATTCACGGGTTGGTGTTTTTTTTAAAAACCAGCCAGCAAGTTATTTTTTTATCGTGATATTGATGTTTTTGTTTACAGATTACCTCTGACGAAGGGACGCCCCAGTCCTGAAATGCATTGCGCTCTTTTTTTAAGCATTTATGCATCAGTTTACGTGTTGCTCATGATGTAATGACGACATATTATGATTTTTATGTGATAGGATGTAGACTTGTGAAACTATCATATTCTCCTGATATCGATATGATGTATAATCATGTATAAGAAGAAACGATTCAATACATTTGCTTAGCAACATTGGTTCATTATATTCATTGTTTGATTGTAATTTTGAGTACTATACAGGGTCCGTTCGGATTCCAGTGTACAGTGTATACTACCACGTTGGTTAGTATTTATCTTTATACCTAGCCCATGCACCCCATATCTTTTCACCTTTGCGTGGGCAGCCCTGACGGATATATCACCTGCTCCGCCCCATGGCACCAGTCCATATCTTTCTTCCAAGCATCCAGTGTGGGTACCCCACTGCCCCCCATGCCCGGGCGATGTTTCTCTTGGCCACCCCTCCTGCTAAGGCCAGCCAGGTCATGGCCCATTGCGGCCATGTCATCTCACCCGTCACTCCAGGATGTGCCACCTTGGTTCTAGTGGGACATTCTCACCTCCTACTGGCGTCATCACTCAGGTGATACTGTGCCGGTACGTTTGAATCATGGGGCATGACCATATTATGTGAAAGAAAGACCCTCTCCTGCCACATCCCCGTACACATTCATCAGCCACACAGTTGCCTGTTCGAACTTGAGCCATTTGGAAAGCATAGGAGCTGAATAAGCCTAAATTGAGCCCTTATAGCTATTTCTCAGGGACTCTGTAGAGCTTCAGCACAGTCGTCGTCCTCTAATAGGCCTTCGTCCAATCCCCAGGCCTCTTGTAGAGATCTCAAACAGTCTGGGGAGTTATTCACTAGTTTCTGATAAGTGAGGGAGATTGCCTTATCGATCATGGGATCTAGGAGGAGACGGTCTTCAAGTGGTGAGTACTCCGGTATCGGGACCTCTCTTTCAGGTGGCAATGCAGAGCATGCCGTGGTTGTCGATAGCGGAGATACTCCCCCCTGCCATTTGGAACCCCTCCTGCAAGGTGTCGAAGTATAACATTTTACCTTCCTTCTAGACATCCCCCAATAGATCAATCCCAATAAGGCTCAGTTTCCGAAATCCCGTTAATCGTTTCAGCTCTTCAAGGTGATCACTCTCCCAGAGAGGAGTCTGCACCGTGAGTTTGTTTGCCCATCCAGTCATTTTAGTTGCTTTTTGCAATGCTTCAATGACTGTTCGGGTATGCACCGGGAGGAGCGAATTACCTCTCCCTTTCCAGTAGAGCTCCGTCAAATAGCTGCTGTTGCTCAATGTCAATCGGTCCACTCTGTGCGCCAGTTCCTCGAGCGGGGAGAAAACCCATATATTAATGTAAGAAAGGAGAGAAAACAAATGAGAGATGCAGTACAAATGAGAGATGCAGTACTGTTAAAACAGTCCTGTTTTAACATTACTGCATCTCTCATTTGTACAATATGTGTTGCAGTTACTGTTGGTTTGTGCTTAAATAAGATTGCATTGTATTGTAAGCCACCTTTTGCTCCACTCTGTTTGCCTGTCATTTTTCCCCCTGTATTGTTTTTCTCCTTTCTTACTAGGTACAGGCTTGTGCCCAGTTTTTGATTTCTGTTGTGTCACACGTAATCGTGAATCTTCGTTCCATTTTGGAAATAAATATTCCTTTGTCCGGCTGGACATTGGATAAAAAGAGACATAGTTCTTATCTAAGTCTGTGTTTATTACTCATAACTGCATTGAAAAACTTTAGGACCTTTGTTTTTCTAAAAAAATCAACAACAAAAAAAGAAAAGTAATAGGGAAAGTAATTGCCATCATGGCTAGTGAAAAGGTAGTGAAAAAGATAGGAAAGATATCATTCTTAGTATGGTGCAAAAAGAAACCATCCCAAAGCCGCCTGTGAGCAAGAGTAAAGAATAATGGGACAAAGAAGGCAAGAACGTGCCCCCCCCAGCAGAAATATGGCTATTTGAATATCACTACTCTTACCCAGATCAGAGGTAAAACTGCACTGTTAATTCCTATTACTACCAGAGGTCATGGTTCCAAAGCTCAAACCGCAATATCTCCTGTATATTTCAGGCCACTGTATTACACAGCGGCGTGCCTGAAGGAGAAAATGCAAGTAGGGCGCCATGGGACGTACCCGCCACGTTCTAATACCTAAAGTGGCTGTGGCGGCAGACCACGATGCATCAGAGAAGAAATGCGAGGTACTGCGGGCGGCGAGATGAGGGACAGTGTAGGCTGCCGCACAATATAGATGAGTGGAATCGGAGAGCGATTTATGGGCTGATCCCACACATGACCGACAGTTGGGCTGCAGTGCGAGTGGAGAAGTATTGGTTAGAGGAAAGTTAAACCTTCACATCAGTTGCCTAGAACTATTGTCAAGGTCACATGTAATCCAATCAATGACTAATGAAGAGGTGGCCTGTTGCATCCTTCTGAAAATGGACAAAGTGTCTGCAGTAAGAAATATAAATCAACTGTGCGTTCTAGGTTGAATATCAGGGCAGATCTGGAAAAGGACTTCTTTCTTGCACTTCTGCCCGCAGGGCCAGATTTCAGTAATGACGAAAGGTCTTTCACAATGTGACTCCAGGTACATTCAGGATTCCAGAAATTAGATTCTGGATTGTGAAGCGTTTTCAGTACTGATGTAGAATAGGGTCCCATGCAGGACAGATCTCTTTGCACTACTGATGGCCCAGATGCAGAAGTATTTTATGCTGGCAACCAGATCCAATTGCCAAGTCTGTGTATTTTCGATAAATGCAAGGGTACCAGCTAATGTGAGGCATCAGCGAACAAAACGGATTACTCTGAAATGGAAGTCACAGGCATGGTTCCTGTCTCTACTTCAGCTGACCTCATATCTCCTTGCGTCCATTTCCACATTTCCGTCAATCTTGTGAGATTGTCAGGGTAATCTTCTTCCTCTGGTCCAAAATGGAGGTCTCAAATTGATGGCATGGAGCAGTACAGGCGATCCCTGGCCTTCCGGAGTTCGTTGGCAAACTCATCCAGAGAGATTGGACAAACAGAATTGTTAAGAAATATCAATTTACTTAGAGATGCTGGCTACATTGGAGAGTAACAAGGAATCTGGATCCTTTGAAGTCAGATATTGTGTACATCCAGAGTTTTCTCTCGGATTTAGTTAAGAGTATGGCTCATAGATCAGTTAATACCTTTAGGTCAGTCAACTCTGCAGGGTATTTACTGCTGAATGATATTCCAGTGGGTGAGTACACCTGGGTTTTGTAAAGTCAGGAGAGTAGTTAGACTGTAAAGACATCCAGAACCTATATATTCCGGTCTGTGGAATGTCAACTTGGAGTTGAACCTTTTGCTTTCTTGGCAAGATAATGAATTTCTGAAAAAGGAGTTGTCAGCTACATTAGCAATGCTTAGAGGTCTCCTTTTGTGCAAGCAGGTTTCAGAGACGAGGGCCACAGATCTCACTGACAGATTGTTTATTCTAAAGGATGTGACTTTTACGGTGGCCGGAAGGAGCAAGATTAACATAAGACCTTTTACTTATCTGGCCTATCAGAACGACCCAAAGCTCTGTGCGGTCAGATGCATTAAGGCATACCAGGACGTGAAGGTAGATTCCAGATCAGCAGGTGAGATAGAACTTTTGATTACACTTCAGGAACCATAGAAAGGGATGTCTTCAACTTCAATTGTGAAAACTGCCAGATGGTTGAAACAGGAAGCTGGAATAAATGTCTCGGAGGTGGAAGCCCATCTGGCCAGACAGGCCCAAGTTTCTAAAACGGACGGTCTTCTTCCTAGATAGGTTAGAATATATTACGAGTACTGCAGATTTGTGGTTAAATTTGAATTTTAAAAAAAAATCTGTTTTAAACCAATCTGAGATGTGATTTTAATAGCAGTTACAAAGCTGTTAAGAAGTACAAATCCTCAGGAGTCACTTAATAAGTATACTTCTTTATTGATAGTTAAGACAACACACCATAAGCAAGTGTTCTCGGCAATAGAAGCGTTAAGACAATGCCAACTGTCAAAACAACTGAAAAGTAAACTGTCACCTTAGAACACAAGGGGACCAACATTCTAGCTGGTGACATCACTGCCGTGCACAGGGGGAGGGGAGTGCGCAGGGAGAGAAAGAAGAGCAAGCGAAAAGGTAGTGTAGAAACATAACAGATCTTCCTTTGGAATATAAACAGGGACACAACACATCTCCTTCCCTAATGTCCTCAAGAAAGGAATAAAAGGTAGGGAGAGACCAGTGTGCTAAACAGATTAAATTGCCATAACGAAGTTCTTGTATTTGATAGGTTCTGTCAAGCTGCGATCAACCTATCAGTGCTGCCCGCATCTAACACAGAGTCTCTATCTGCAATGTTCTCAGGTTCAGGTGAGGGGCTACTTTCCAACCCTGATGGGCCACTTGTCACACGGGTGACAAGGTCTCATCTTGCATGTGAGTTCCAGTGCGACCTGATCCCCTCCAGACGTGGTAATATTACTGACGCCAGGTGATATTTCTGAGGCATGCGTACTGGGGTCTCTGTATTCTTCCATAGATACAATTAGTTAATTGTCCTGAACATCACATGTGAAGTTGCAGCATTCTGATGCATTTTGTCCAACATCTCCATTTTTGGTATGCAAATGATCCTACACGCAACCATCTAGGAGTGTCCTCTTCAGGCACATCCTTCCCTTCCCTCTTGGGCTTAGGTTCTCTACTATGTTTTCGGATAACATCTGAATTTGGTTCTTTAAGCCTTTTGTGTCCCATGGCGAAGGGTCCACCCTTTCTCACTATATCTCCTTCCTTGATTTTGATTTCCTTGCTGTTGTGTTTACGGACAAGCTTATCTTTGTATATAGCCTGTGTCTTTGGGATTCTTATCTTGTACTTATCCTCCAACGGTTCACTTTTTCTACTTGTTTTAATCCATTCACTATTTACCCTTGCAAACGGTGTCCTTCCTCTCAGGATTTCGAATGGACTTCCTACTGTTTTTTCTCTCTTAGTTATCTTGTACTCCCACATCATTTTGTTGACCTCTTTCCTCCAGCATTTACCAAGCATGTTTGCATTTTGAATGGGTTCCTTTAATACTTTAGTAAATCTTTCAATTGCCCTATTGCCAGCCAGGTGGTTTAAAGAAGCGATTTTATGGGTAATACCATTCCTGTCAAAGAATTACTTTAAAATATCTGATGTGAACGGACTACCATTACCACTAACTATAGTCTTTGGTATACCTTCCATAGTGAATATGCCATCCATGAATGTGGCCAGGTCTGTAGCATCCCCTTTCTTGCAAATTTTCATTTCAGGCCATTCTGAGAAGTGATCTATTAATACCATCAATGTACCCAATTCTCCTTCCATTTTATGGGTCCTACTGTGTCGATCTCTACTCTCTCCCATACCATGTTCGTGCATTTCATATGTTGCTGTGATGTACCAATTTCCGTCTGAGTCCTGTCAGAATCCTCACTTATTATGCAATTCTTTAAATCTCTTTCTATTTCCACGGCACATGGTTCTGATCTGTTTGGGTTAAGTGTAATTCCAAGTTTACCATGGTCCTTCCATCCAAGCACAGATGGGCCTGTGATAGCTACGTATAACTTGCTGCTAGTTGTTCTCTCTTTGAATGTAAACATTAGTTCCCTGAAACCAACCAGTTCAAACGGTTCACCTGTGAATGTTTTTGTTGTGATATCTGGTTTTTCCATATGCATTCCATACTTTTTTTAAATGTATCTCTCCACACCTCCCTATTGATTATCGTGCACGGTGATCTAGAGTCAGCCATTATCTCTGTATACACACCCCCTATCTCTACCTTGCACATGGGTTTCTCATCTTGGTCTTTCACATTACCTTCTTTGTTTTTTTCTTCAGTTACACACAAGTTGTAGTCAGATTCATCTGATGAGTTTTTCTCGTCCTCATCCTCATTTTCAACATATTTTACATTTGATTTTTCCTTTCTATAACAAGCCTTTTGAAAATGCCCAATTTTGACACACTGTCCACATCTGTTATTCCTAGCCGGACATTTCCAATCATTTGCCAGGTGTTTTTCGCTACTACAACTGTAAAATCTTAATTTTTTGTTCGTTTTCATTTTTTATTTACATCTTTGCTTCTCCCTCTCTTTCTTCTTGTAGTCAATAACTCTATTTTTGCTTCCACTTATTTTAGGCACTACGCTTTCTCCCTCATTTTTACTTTTATTCTCATTTATAACCTCCTTAGCGCAACGGCCAGTCAATTCTGCCTTCTTAACGATATTGATTACTTGTTGAAGGGGTTTCTCCCCCTTGGCCCACAGTGCATCCTGTATATTAGGGTTGACAGAATACATTACTATCTGATCCCTAACCAAATCATCATGCATGTTTTCAAATTAGCACGCGAGTGCTATGTTCTTTAAGGCTGACACATAGTCCTCTATGCTTTCCTCCTTACCTTGTTTCCTTCTGTAAAATGTATATCAGTGTACAGCAACACAGACGGCTGGTTTATAATAGCCATCTTAGTCCTCTAAGGTTTCATTAAACACATATCTTTCACCTCCTTCTCTCGCTTTTTTTGTGATGAGGTTAT
Organism: Lissotriton vulgaris; assembly: GCF_964263255.1. Classification (NCBI taxonomy): domain Eukaryota; kingdom Metazoa; phylum Chordata; class Amphibia; order Caudata; family Salamandridae; genus Lissotriton; species Lissotriton vulgaris. Next base: position 136,892,378 of record NC_141700.1, on the reverse strand, counting down.
ACACGTTTAAACCACCAGCCCCAAACAATGCAATAGTATTTTCTTCCTTTCTTCTTGTTTTAGTGGTTCATCTTCTTTATCAAACATAGAAATGTAGTTACAAAAGTATACCTTCCATTCCTCCCATTTTACTGGAGGTGCTCCAGCTCCTTTCAAAAATGCTTCTGGGGGCTGCAAGTTATATTTATTTCCTGTAGCCATATTAAACAATACACTAATGTGTTAACCACTCCTCTAATGTCCAGTTTTCAATATTAAGTAAAACTCACAGAACCTTCTATCCAAGGTATTACTTCTCTAAACTATTTTATTTTATATCATTTGCTGGACACTTATTCAATCACCTCACCTCTTAGACTCATAACGCTTCCATACTTCCTCCTGAATGTTAATGCCTGTCCAAAGATTCTTCTGGGTAACGTGTGCTCGTTTTCATATAATTCTTTGATCCGGTTGTTTTCCTTCTGTTTTCAATACTACTTCAGATTACCTTAAAATGGCGGCACGCACACTTCCCGTGCGTGAGATTCAAATTAAGACTAGACTGCCAACCTTTTTCTTTCTACGCCGGCTTCTTACGTCATGGCTTGTCCCTCATGTATGCGCCACAATCCTGAGAATTTTCCACGAATGCTTGAGATCCTCCACAAGATCTACAAAAAGAAAAAGTTCACTTCTACCCTAAATATTTTATCGCTGAAATCGGATGCTAAGCGCTGCTTCAATTTCTCCACAGCGCTCTTCTCCTTCCTCACTAGTACTCACTAGCGCCTCAAAAGTGGGTGAGGGCGCCCATTCACCGTGAAGTGCACCTTATAAATTCTTTGTGATGTAATGAGCATTGTATACGTTTTTTTTACATTCAGGGTCAGGTTTAAACTGGACATAAAGGCACAATATCTGTCCAGAGCTCGTTGCAGCTCAACAGGAGTTCTTGCTGGGATAACACTGTCGTCGGCGTATAACAGAGCTGGTATCTACCGGCGACCAATTGAAGGTAGATCTTTGCTTCCCTCAAGCATAGCAATCTCTAGCCCATTTGTGTATAGAGTGAATAGAAAGGGGGCCAGCACGCATCCCTGTCTGACCCCCTTTTCCACCCTGAAACTTTCTGTAAGTTGCCCCTTAGTCCCAAATCTGACTCTTCCCGTTGTTACTATGTACAATTCCCGTAGAAAATCCACAACCGGGGGGGGGTCCACGCCCATAGTTAAAATGATTTTCCACAGCCTCGAGTGTACTACACAGTCAAAGGCTGCGGATAAATCGACATACACCATTTGCAACGCACTCCCCTTGGCCTCCATGTATTTCCCTGCCAGTAAGGACAGATTTAGTGCTTTGTCTACTGTACCTAGCCCCTCTCGGAACCCGTATTGAATTGCAGAGAGGATGTTCTGGCTAGTTGTCCACCCCTGGAGTCGGTCGAGAAGGATCCGACCTGCCATCTTCCCGAGCGAATCCAGGAGCGAAATAGGTCGGTAGCAAGATGGGCTGTTTCGGTCCCCTTTTTTAAATATAGGGACCAGTACCGAGGTTGTCCAAGATTCTATTAAACCCTCTTCTATGGTGGCATTTAGGACGTTTGTCAGTAGCGAGGACCAAAGATCTACTTCATGTTTAAAAATATCCACTGGAACCCCGTCCGGGCCTGGGGCTTTACCTGGTTTTGAGGATTTTATTGCTTTTTGTACCTCGTCATGTGTGAATTGCAATGCTATTGAGTAGGTAACCTGAGTCAGGGGATCTATATAAACCGTATCCCGTACGTTTTCATTGCTAAAAACTTTGGAGAAATAGTTCACCCAATCCCTGACGCTAATCGCAACATCTATGGATGGTAAATCCTCTATCTGTTAAAAAAGGAGATCTGACTATTTGCCAGAAGGCTGTACTGTCTTTTAATTCTGAGCTTCTACTTAGTTGGTCCCATAGGTCAGCTTTTAGATCTTTCTTTCTAGTTTTTAAGGCTAGCGCATTTTCCTTTCTTAGTCTAACAGCCTCCCCTCTGTCTCTCTTACCCCTAGTTAGGGCTTCCTTTAGTCGCGAGTACGCTTTGATGCAAGCTGGGCTAAACCAGCCTTTTTGTTTTTGGCTTTTTCGTTTGTGTGTTCTGGTAAGTTCTTTCTTTATATTTTGAGAGATGGTGTTGAAACTAACCAGAACCTCTTAGGGTTTTGTCCCAGGATCAAGACAGTTTATTATGTCTGACTGGTTTTGCCTGACTATTTTTGCGGTAGTTGCTCCCTGGTCGATTTTTCCCCATTTTAATGTATAGCCATTTAAAGATCCTAGTTTCAGCTCTTGCTGGTCTAAAATGTTCATTATTTCGGGATCTTTATGAAATTTTGTTTCGTATAAAGCAATGGTGTTTGGGAAATGGTCACTCAGGGTTTTTTAATTACTTCACATACTTTGATGTTTGGCCCCTTGCAAGCTGATATCAAAACCTAGTCTATCAAGCTTTCTAGTCCCCTGCCACTAAATGTAGGAACGAAGGCTACTGGTGAGGTCTTTATCTCGTTAGCAAAACCCAATTCCAATTCCATCATGATCTCATTCATTTTCTCTCCCTCAATCAAATGTAAAAAGTGTGTTATGTTGTTACCATCATCCTCTTTAATTCCACACTAATCGACATTATTATTTCTACATAAATGAAGGTTGAAATCAGCACCCCATATTAATGTGCATGACTTCTTAATGTACTTCTCTCGAAGATCTTGCAGAACTAGGGATATCTCTGATAGAAGGTTGATTAGGTCACTTACGTTCAAATTGTTGTAAAAATTTACTATTATGTAGATCTCTTGTTTTGTTTTCTTTAGAACTATTAACTGATAGTTCTCTTCTAGCTTCAAGGGGAGAATTTCCTCACTATGTAAAGTATTTGCAATGTAGGTGACTAAGCCCCCCTGCTTCTTCCAGAGACCGTTTTTTTAGCTGCAGAAAAATAAGTCTTGTACCCGGTTATGTGTATGGGGTCAGAAGCCCAGGTTTCCAGGAGGCAGATAATGTTACTCAAATTTACCTGATTCAAGAAGTTAATGTTTGTCTGTTTAGCAGATAGACCAGCTATGTTCCAGTATATGAAGTGTATTTGAGAGGTAGGTGGATTGGGACTGGGAAGGAGTGATGCAGCCATTAAGTTACCCGTTTACCCGGGATTACTTTGGAAGACTTGGTCCCGGGAGGAGTCGCAAGTGCTGGGACTACAGCACCCGATCCGCGGGTGCCGCTTCGTGAATTGGTGCTGAGGCACTCAGGACGGCTGTAAGGAGCTGAGGACCGTGGGCTTCTGTCGGAAGGTCGCAGCAGGGCTGCGAGCGTTGTTGCAGGGACTCCATCTCCCAGGAGTCCCTGCCTGACCTAGAACCATCACCTGGTCCGCTCTCCCTGTTGCTCCGCCCACAGCCCGTAACCCTCCCTACTTATAGGATACAGCACACCGCTGCGCGCGAGCGCTAGGGAGCGTCCCGGGAGAAGCCTGGGACAAGGGCGGGCCGTCTGTGGCCATCAGGGGCTGCAGGAGGCTGGGCTGGGCCACCCCTCTGACTATCATCGTACTGCTCCGGATTCAGCCCCCCCCCCTCGAACTATATGACAGTAAGCCACGTTATACAAGTACTCTGACTGTTTGCGCAATTAACTTGGTTGTTACTCTTCAACCTCCATATTGTCTAGGATTGATTTTATAATTTATTTATCTGTTCTTATACACCAAGGATGTCTACGTCTGGCCCAAATTCCCTAATTAGTAGTGTAGGTGTATCCATACTTGGGCCTTTAGATAAATACTCCGCTAGAGCCACAAGAGACATTGATAAGGAGATATCGCTAGCAGAGAAACGGGCAGAGCGTCGCTTCTCTATTGAACTTCTCAAGAAACAGCCACTCCCTATCCCTCAGAAGGCCGCAACGAGTACCTTATCACACAATACTACGCCTACCAACACAGATGCGGAATTGTTTAGCACAGAAAACATCCCACTAATATTTCAAGATACTCCACCAGCACCAGACGACATGGAAGTAATTTTAGACTGTAACACTAATGAGTCAACAGCCACATCCAACTTTCTCATCGACTTAAATACTCCTTTACCTAGAGACGCAGTCCCTCACCCTATTAGAAATACCCCTTCCCCTGTGTTAAAGTCCCAAATTGAGGCAGTCGTGTTGCTAGATTCTCAACTGCTTGTTGTAACTAGTATAGCACATGACAAACCACCTAGTAAGGAGAATAGAGGAGCACTCCGCTCCCCACCAAGAAAAAGAAGGAGAAAGGGCGGGGTAAAAAAGGGGGTTAGAACCTTACGGGCGGCACCACATGATACGGAACCTAAACCAAGTCTCTTAATGTAGTAGGGAAGGAGGATCAAAAGGGGCTATCAACTGCAAATTTGACATCTTCTTCAAACAAAGGGCTATTGGAGGCAATCGAATGCCTTTTAAAAGCTCTCATACTTCCACTCACAGAGAGTAAAAATGTTGGGGGAAAAAATGGATCGTCTTTTGTCAGAGTCTACTCTGACAGAAAACCCTAACCCAATTAATCGAAGTGAAGCATGCCCAAGAACTAAACACCCCACCTAGGCAACACACAGCTACCCCCAGATCCAATAACATGTCTGCTGATACAAATTCCATCAAATCAGCAGGCACAAAAGTCACTACAGTTACAAAAGCTACAAGTAGAGAAAAGATCCAACCAGGTGCCTTAAAAACTGTCCATACCAGAAACGATCCCCCCACCAAGGCAACTCACACGACCAGAGTAAACCCTAATTTTAGAGATAGTTGGACGATTCCGGGGGCAGGTCTACTCTATGTCATCATTTTAACAGGTGTTCCAGCTGTGCCAGTGGGAAACGTAGAATCTAACATCAGTTTGAAAAACAAAGTTATCCACTGGCTGCGTAACAATAGACCGTTATCATTACATCTGAATGGAGATATAGTTTCAGTGAGAAGGTGTAATTGGGTGGGTCTACGCCCAAAAGACATAGAAGGTGACGTGATAATAGTTAACTTTAGGGACCATAGAGTGGTCACATATATTAGTGACTGGTTCCCAGGGAGAAGTGAGGGAGGAGTATCATCCCGAAACTTGAGCTACTTTTATCCAGAAGCTCTGATGATGCCCTCAAACAAACCCCCAAGCTGGCATAGTTTTGATGTCCCTCACCGATCTAAACAAACCCGGAACTGTGTCGTCCCTAGTTATCACAACAAAAATTTCATCCCTTTTTTCCCACCCAAATACTCAAACATGTATCCAATCCCGATCGATAACAACTATCACCCCATAGACCCAAAGGAATACTGGAACATCCCATTACATAATCTATTTCATCCTCTATCTGGTATGGATGCAAACGAATGACTTATTCCATTTATCCCCAAATGAGAGAATTGTTTGTGAACACACGTTAAATTCCCATTCCTTTGTAGAGGCAGGTAACTTTGTACCGGGGATGTCCCATTTAACTCCTTCGGGTGATGAATTAATAAGGGAAGCGATCCCAAATAGGAGAAATGGTATAAAATGTTGCGATCAAGGTCGAGAAAATCCCGGCAGGACACTAAATGAGCCCGGCCCATCAAATAAGTTTCATGAAATCACCATATGCGAGGCAAACGCGGGGGGGGCATCACTGAAACCTCGAAAGATAGCATGGTGTGTGATAACCCACGGTTGAACAAAAGGTCCCGTAAAAAATGGTCCATTACGTTTTGGAATATTGCTGGTCTTAAGGCGAAATTAGATAACCCAAATTGGAAGCATTTCGTTGATAAATGTGATGTCATATGTCTACAAGAAACTTGGGCAGAGAAAGAATATCACATGTGCAGCTTTAAAACTATATCTATTCCTGCCGTAGCATCAGTACATGGGCGAGCAAAAGGGGGACTATGTATGTATATTTCCAATGGCCTTATTTGTAAAAAAAAAAAAAAAAAAAAAAAAAAAAAAAAAAAATAAAAAGAGCTGTATTCCCATAACTGTTTTTATCATATCGTTGGGTTACATTTTAACAACTCAGCCTGCATATTAATAGTTAATTTCTATAACAATATTCCGGTAGCAGATTTATCAGTGGTGCTCAAAACCCTAAATATGAAACTCAATAGCATAAACAGTTCATTGTCATATGGGGTGGTGATTTCAATTGTTCCTTGTGCGAAAGATCAGGAACAGGAAATTGTGGACTAACAACTGATAGGGACACCACCCCGACACATTTCGAACACACATTAATGGGGAACGATCTAAATGAGATCATGTTTAACCACGATTTGGGGTTCTCAAATGAACTATGTCATACTGCGACCCAATTCACTCCAACCTTCAATGGGAGAGGTCTACTGTCTATAATTGATTTTATCCTTATCTCTTCGAGTTATAGGGATTGTATTTCCAGTCATAATGTTTTAAACTCTCCGTTAAGTGATCATTTTCCTATTAGGATTGATTTATTGGACCCACATTCAACAGTGCATAAAAGAGCTGAGGTTTCCTCTAAAAATTTAAAAATCAACAGGCAAAATGGTTATGCTTTAAGATGGACAAGGGTGGTCCCAGAGGAGTTCCTTAGTAATTTAATTAATATATGCAGTACTAATTTTTCTGTTTGCTTGGACCTGGCATCTGATGATGCTGATATCATAAGTAATTTCAGTGAAATCACTTCCTGCATAAAACGAGGTCTCTGGGTAAACGTTAAGGAAAAGAAGACCCAAAGGAAACCTAGAGGCTGGTTCACATCAGCTTGCAGCAAAGCTCATAAACGATTAAAATTAGCCTTACATAAGCAAAATAGAAATCAGCCCCTGATAAGGTTTTTACGCAAGGAGTACAAAACTGCACTAAAAGATCAAAAACAGTTGATGAGAAAGGAAGCCTGGACAGCCATTAAGGAAGCCTCAGAATCCAAGGACATGAGGGCCTTTTGGAGGGCAGTGAATGCTCCCTTTTTTAAGTACAATACAAAGGCCCGTATGGAGATAGCCGCCACTGAGGATGAATGGGTCAAGCACTTTGAAGCACTTTATCGTCCAGCGGCAACTACCAATGATACAGCGAGTGAACCCACGTGTAAGGGGAAGGGTACTGAAGGGCTGCATCTTAACCTTTTACTGGAGGAAGTAATCAAGGGTATCAACACTAGTCTAGGGGATAAGGCACCAGGCCCTGATGGTGTCCCTGTGGATATTTTTAAGAAAAATATATTTCTCTGGGCAACTCTGCTCAGTAGAACTTTTAACGCTGCAAGTTCAATAGGTTTGCTTGGCACTTGGTACAAGTCGATCATTGCGCCGATTTTCAAAAAGGGAGAAAGAGCAAATTGTGCTTGCTATCGGCCCATATCTCTGCTCGACTCCACCATAAAAATAATTGGCAGAGTCATTTTAGATAGATTACACTTATGGGCAGAGGAACACCATATTATCAGTGATCTCCAATATGGTTTTTGCGAAGGAGTCGGTACCATCGAGCAGGCTCTTAATCTATCAATATTGACCGAGAAGTATACCACGGCCAAGGGAGGAAGACTTTTCTTAACTTTTTTAGATTTGACATCTGCTTTTGATTTTGTAAATCATGGGAAATTATGGAATATTTTAACCAAATTAAGAGTGGATGTAAATATTATTAAATTTCTGAGGGAGTTGTATAATGGGGCCAGTGCAATGGTCAGATATGGTAAAAACGGGGAGTGTACAAGAGAGTTCAGTGTTGCGAGGGGCGTGAGGCAAGGGTGCGTCCTTGCCCCATTTTTATTTTCTATTTACATAAATAACTTGGAGGCCACATTACTACAGGACTGCAACGATATGCCTACCGCCTCAGCCCGCCGTATACCTGCTCTCATTTATGCAGATGATGCCGTTCTTATGGCAAGAACCCCCATAGCCATGCAGACCATGATTTCTTCTTTTAGTTCCTTTATGGCTAAACTTGATTTACAAATAAACTGCACCAAGACCTTTGCTATGAATTGTGGCGGTAATATGAACTATAAGAAAAAAAACATGTTCATAGGATCAACCCCCTTACAACATACACCAACCTTCGCTTACCTTGGGATCCTGTTCGATCGAACTGGTAAATGGAGTTGTGCGATCCAAGCCAGGAATTTATTATTCTCTAAATCTATAATGGCCCTCAGGTCTTTTAGCAAGAAGATGGGCAAAAAGCCAGTTAAAGAGCTTTTATATATATATAGCGCTAGTTGTGTCTCGGTGGCATTATATGGGGCCGGAATATGGGGCGATTCAAATGTTAGCAGCCTACAAATCACCGAAAATGTTTTCCTGCGATACCTCTTAGCCCTTCCAAAGAGTACGTCCAGTTACAACTGCCACTTAGAATTGGGTATCCCCTATTTGGAAGATTTGATTAAGTTGCAACCGATTCTTCTATGGCATCGTGTATGGACCAATGAGAAATGCCACCTAAATCGTCTTATCTTGGGGGATGCACTGAAACTAGATGGGGGAAAAAGGATAAAATGGTTGTGCTATATAAAAGCATTTTGTGATAACATCAAGCACCCGGAATTTTTTACTGACCCCTTATCTATGTCAGATATCCCCAGGAAAGCATTGAAACATCTAAGCCTAAATTTCCTTGAGAATCAAAGAGAACGAATCAAATTGTTAAAAAAGACTGTAATTGCCCACCAAATGATAGTTAAACCTAGGATTATCCAGCCTTATCTAAACCTTCGTATGAAAGAACAAGAAAGGTTCCTGTTGACCAGATTTAGGTTTGGTATTTTGCATAGACTGTTGAGCTTTCCTGATACAAATGATTGGTCCAGGGTAATTTGTAAATGTCCGTGTGATAACATCTCCACCCAATCGGATATACATATTCTCTTTTTTTGTAAAGTTTATGTCAAATCTAGGAAGAGATGGATCATGCCTATTTTAAAATATATGAATACGAGACAGTGTCGCCCTGCTTTCCTTGCTATACAACTTTTGGAGGATATCTTTTCAGTGGCCTCTGTTGCTGCATTTTTAACACCTTGAATGCTAAGGCAAATCCCGCTGTGTGCTGAGAAATGCAGGATCCCATTATTCATGACGAGCTCACCTTGTCATGAGCACAGCTTCAGTGTGCTCAGCTCGTCATGAGCATGGAAGGGGTTAAAAATATTTTTTATCTGCGTAAGAAAATGATCATATGAATTTTGCTATTGTAAACTCCTGGTCTATGTTGATACTGTGCACACTGTTTTTAAAAATTATTACTTATGATGATGTATTGTTTTTCCTTTTATGTGATTTGATGTACTTTTATGGTTATTTATGAAACATAACCGAATAAAGTCTTTTGAACTGAACTTGAACATTAAGTTACCCGTTGACCTAGAATTGGAAGGGGCTATTGGTAATTTGTCCAAGTCGCCCAACCGGTGTTGCAAGAAAACAGTGGGAATATGTTTTCCAGGGGTAAGTGCTATATTTTTTTCCTCTGTGAGTGGGGTTTTTCCTGTTCTGAACAATCCTATGGTTGATGTATACATGTTTTCCCCTGTGGACTGGTCATGATTCAGTCAGTCGTTATAGTCCAGTCCGGACAGTGCACTGAATCTGTTGTAAGTGGGGATGCTATAAGAATTACCTGGTGCTGTGGCAAGTTGACGCCAACGTACATCTCTGTGCTCATAGTGAGGCGTTGTAGAAAGGTAAGGGCGAGTTATCAAATGCGGGTGAATTTGGCCCTGGTGCCACTGTGCAGGACCATTCTGATAAGTAAATTGTGAATTCTGGTGAAAGAAAGGTGAATTGCATTTGGTTGGCAGGTATTGATCATGAAAAGAAGTAATCGGGTTGGTTGCCAAGATGGGATCTGTACTGATCAAATGTCTAAAAATAACCCAGGGGGAGAAGGGTGGTATTGAATTCCCAGGTAAAGGTGGCGGGGGGGCCTGGCCAGAGTTTTTTCAGCCCAATGCGGATTTTTGAAGTTAACAGTTATACAACTCCCCTTTTTTTCTTCAAAGGGCCTATCCATCCATCTCTCTGGGTGTGTGTAATCTCTCCAGAACTTTCCATTGGGAAATTGCAATTAGCTATTACCCAATGTAAGGTCTTGTTCTTTAGAGAGGAAGAGGTTTCATCTTGATTGTACCTGAGTTTGGGAACATTAACCAGAACCAACACATAAGCCCCACATTCAGGCGGCAGACTGATGCGTGGAGGCATCTGCCTTGAGTTATAAGCTACGTCGTGGGTCGGCCGAGCCCTTAGAAAAGTTTGCGCGATGTCGCTAGTTTGGTTTGATGTCTTTCCTTTACTTTGGGAAGTTATGTGCGTATTCCCTGGCGTATTCCCTGGCTGAGTGTTTAAGGTGCGAGTGTTCATGTCAGTATTATTAATAGAGCTACTAGTTGTTACTGGTTTATTTGTAACAGTTTCTCTACATGAAGAAATAGGGGGTTTAGGTTTTGTTACAGTATCTGGGACTAATATGTTTTTGGTTTTAGAAGATGTAGATTTGGTTGTACTTGTCTTAGAACCTACGTTAGTTTGTGGGCCAACACTAGAAACTTTTTTGTTGTGGGCTATTAGTTCCTCTAGCTGCTTTTCTATGCGGGCAAGCCTGGATTCGATCGGTGACATGAAAATGCTAAGAAGGTCGCCGAATCTTTCAAGTAGTTGATCGTTTGCTATGTTTGCATCAGGCTTGTCTACATGCACATGGGGGATCCCCTGAGAGTCTTCAGTTACTATCTCTATGGATGGGCTTATGCCATTTGCGTTTAAGCGCATATTTGTGCCTTTCCTAGGTTGTCCTTTCTTTGCATTGCGTTTTCTAGCAGCAGGGGGTGATAGAATGAGCCGTTTGTTTTGTTTGCTTTCGGATTGCACCCTCTTGCCTGCCTCTTAGATGTCTCACACTATTTTCTACTACCTTTTCTGGTGTGGGATCTATATTTAATTCTGGGGTCCTTTCTAATTCTCTGCTGGAGTTTAGATCGGAGTCAATTAGGGGAATTGATGCTGATAGGTTGATCTCGTTAGGTATAGTATGGAGGTCAACTCGGGTTTCACAAATACAGCCTGTATGTGGGTTTTGAGAGCTAACTGGGGTTATTGCTGATGTAATGCTCCCGAGGGAAGATCGTTTTGCGATTGCTAGATCTTGCGAGACCCTTCGTTCGAGGAGCAAAATGCTACGTTCGATTGCATCGTTAGTCCTGGTTATAAAATTATCTATTGGTCCAATCACAGGTATCCCTCCAGCAGCTGTCTTACTTAGACTACCTCTGGTAGACATAATGCAATGAATAAGATTATCTCAGTTGAAACGATTGTTACAAAAAGCCAGCGACCACAGGGCGTTATCGTACGGGGCCAACGAGCTTTTGGTTTCCCCGCAAAAATAAAGTAATAACAAACCCTAAAAGTTGGAGGAACACAGTCGTTATGGGAGTGTACCCGACCCGACTTCTTCGACCTTTGAGGGCCTCAGAGGGCCCGGGCTTAGCCTGGCGCTCCCGCGCAGCGTGTGGCTGGTGTAGTTTTATTGACTTTCAAAGGCGACCAAGGGGCGGGGCTAGCAGGGGGCGCAGACCAGCTGACAGGGGTCAGGCAGGGACTCCTGGGAGAGCGAGTCCCTGCAGCGCAACACCCTTGCTACGAAGGATCCTCTCGCCCCAGGCACACTCGTGGTCCCCAGGGAGTGATCCCGCGGCAGTTCACAAGCCGCGCAGCGGCACCTGCGAAGCGGGTGCGGCAAGGCGTTGCTGCAGAGGCTGTAGAGGGGTTTCAAAGACAACAGCGTCCCAGGTAGGGTCTCCTCAGTGAATACTGAGTTCCCACTTTGACCAGGTAGAAGAGTTTACTTGTAGATTGTGCCGTCCAGGGGGCGGGGCTAGCAGGAGGCGCAGACCAGCTGACAGGGGTCAGGCAGGGACTCCTGGGAGAGAGAGTCCCTGCAGCGCAACACCCCTGCTACGAAGGATCCTCTCGCACCAGGCACACTCGTGGTCCCCAGGCAGTGGTCCTGCGGTAGTTCACAAGCCGCGCAGCGGCACCCGCGAAGCGGGTGCGGCAAGGCGTTGCTGCAGAGGCTGTAGAGGGGTTTCAAAGACAACAGCGTCCCAGGTAGGGTCTCCTCTGTGAATACGGAGTTCGCCTGATTATAGTAAGGATACGGAGATAAGAATTATCTCACTTTCACTTAATTTCAAGATTAGATGATCTACCAGAGGCTGTAGAGGGGTTTCAAAGACAACAGCGTCCCAGGTAGGGTCTCCTCTGTGAATACGGAGTTCCCCTGATTATAGTAAGGATACGGAGATAAGAATTATCTCACTTTCACTTAATTTCAAGATTAGATGATCTACCACACATGAAGATTCGATGTTAGAAATAAAATTCTCTCACACAGTAGTAATGTAACGTGTGTTCAGAATTGTGTATATAGATGTGACTGAGTTATGGGTGTAATTAAATTGAGAGAAGCTATATTAGTTTATGTTACAGGAACAAGATACCTGTGTTTGCTTACTTTACTGGTGTAGAGCAGAACCAGGAGTGAGATAAATCATTGAAAGAGCGTTTTTATTCAGGTACAGAAGAAGAGGAGGAAGTGTTGCTCCTCTAGCCAGAATAAAGCTATGATTGGTGGACAGATTAGATAATGTAATTTCCTTTCGTTCCTGTGAAATACAGTTTATTTCTGTTACAGTATAGGCAGCCAAGGAATTAATATTATTAATTAAATTTATAACGCGCACAGCTACCCTAAACAGGGTTTCCCGGTGCAAGCAAGTCAAACTACTGTGAACTGAGCTCATGGATAACTAACCACTGAGAAAAAAGCCAGGTCTTAAGATCTCGCCGAAACTCATGGTAGAAAGATTCCTGTTTCATCGAACAGGGAAGGGCATTCCATAATCTAGGACCAAGGACTGCGAAAAACCAGCCTTCCATGCTAGATAATCGGCAACTAGGTGTTACAAAGTTGCCCGGAGTAGCTCAACGTAGAGACCGGGAAGGGACGTAAGGTTGAACAAGTTCCTGAAGATAAGGAGGGGCCGACCCTTGTTTGATTTTAAAGATGAGGCACAATGTCTTGAATTTGATGAGGCTCTCAATGCGGAGCCTATGTAAATCCCGAAGGATGGGAGAGATGGATATCTCCTAGGGATATGGTATAGGAGACGAGCTGCGGAATTCTGGACCACCTGGAGTTTCTTCAACACCTCCTGGCTTCCACCCAGGTACAGAACGTTTCCGTAGTCCAAGCAAGAGGTGACAAGTGCCTGGACTACCGTTCTTTTCGTGGAGTCTGGGAGCATCCAGATAATCTTCCGCAACCATCTTAGAATGGTAAAGCAGGTGGAGGCAACGCTAACCACCTGTTGCCGCATTGAGAGGTTACTGTTGATGATAACTCCCAGGTTCCGCACTGGAGTAACTGGTTGGGGAAGGGTGCCCATTTCCAGTGGCCAGTGTTGTGGCCCACACAAGTGCTTGTGTTTACCTAAAATGACAACCTCGGTCTTATCACCGTTCAATTTCAATAGTTTGGCACACATCCATTCTGACACCCTCTGTAATTCCACCTGAAGGGAGGAAGGTGACCCTTCCTTAGTGGAAGACAGGGAGAAAATAATTTGCGTGTCATCGGTGTATGAGTAAAGGGACAGACCTGCATCCTCTACTATAGATGCCAGGGGTCTAACGTAGATGTTAAAGAGTACAGGACTCAGGGTTGACCCCTGGGGAACTCCATACGCGGATGACCTAATAGTAGATGAAGATTTGGAGGAAAAGACCTGGAATGTACGGTCACGGAGAAAAGAGGACAGCCAGGTTAAGGCGGACCCTACGACTCCTGCTGACTGGAGAGACTTCAAAAGGATGGCATGTGACACAGTGTCAAATGCGGCGCTCAGATCTAATAGAAGGAGTGCCGTAGTCTCCCCTTTATCCAGACAGGAGCGCAACTTCTCAGTGACCCTCAACAAAGTGGTTTCTGTTGAGAAATAAGTTCTAAATCCAGATTGGGATGGATGAAAGAATCCCAAGCTTTCCACATGATCTGAAAGCTGGCGGTTAACATGTTTTTCCAAAACTTTGGAAACGGCCGGCAGCAGTGAAATTGGGAGAAAATTTGACATAATTGTCGGGTCAGGGTCGGGCTTTTTCAACAGAGGGGCCACCATTGCACGCTTCCATTCTAGGGGAACATATGATTCACGTAGAGATGCATTCAGGAGTGCTTTAAGGACTCCAAGGGCCACTGGAGAAAGCGGTTGAAGAATGTTAGCCGGAAGAGGTTCTAGGGGGGGGAAACCGGATTTTACCCTGGCTAGGCAGTCAAAAAAAGAAACATCATTGAGGGGAGACCATGTGGATATCTTAGCAGCTGGAGAATAATAGCTTCCACATATCATATCAGGCAGGGGATTCACTATATTCACAGAGTTAGGTGTCTTTAATGAGCTGTATATCGTCTCGACCTTAGTAATGAAATAGTTAGCAATATCATTGCATCGAGTGTCATCCAGGGCAAGTGGCATAGGAACAGTCTTGAACCGCCTAACTTCTTCACCATGGAAACTAAAGCCCGAGGCCGAATTATTGAATTAGTGATAGTATTCGAGACAAAAGAGATTTTAGCTATCTTACAGGCCAATTGATATTTGTTTAAAGCGGCTTTGTAATCAGACTTGCCGCTAAGAGAATAGGTTTTACGCCATCTTCTTTCTAAGTGTTTGCACTTTGATTTCATGACTTTTAGTTCATCATTGTACCATGGGGCCGGAGGATGGTGGGTAGAACTGCGTTTAGATACCAGGGGCAAACAGGCATCAATGGAGACGGCTAACCACTTGGATCCTGCAAGATTTAGGCAGCAACAGGGTAAATTAATATCCGGAGGATTCTCCATTAAAAGGTAGTTAATGAAATCAACATTTAGATTATTCCAAGGTCTTCTATTGACTAAGTCATCACTTCCCGGCGTAGTATCCCCTGGGGTGATTAATTTAAATCTGATGGCATAATGGTCCGTCCACTCCAGGGGAAGCGCAGGTAAACTGAAATTCTATTGCAGGACCGGAGGCTTCAGATTATGCTTCTCAATCTTTACTGAAGCTCACAGCAGCCAATGAAAATGCTTGCTTTTCATTACATAAACGTTAAACAACTACATATCCCATCATGACCAGCACATAGGCACGCCCCCTAGTCCATAAGAGGCCTCTGCCTGCCGCCATCTTCCTCTTTCTTTGCTGCTCAGAGCAAGAGTTAAGTGCACGTTGTTTCCTCCCTCTGCTGCTTAGCAAATGTTAATTGATAACTACTTATGTTCATTGATAATTTGTTGATATTTACTTAATTTGTGCTGACTAGATATGTCCCAGGTTGGGCAATGGGCAAAGGATTGTTCAGGGTGATTACCTGTCTTCTGGGTTGATCAGCATATCGGGGGTTTGTGCAAGAGCGCTAGCGTCTCAGCGGCGCCTAGCGACTTAAAATCCATTCCTCGGTGGCATTCATAGCGCCTAGCGACGCGAGGTAGCAGTGGTTGCTGACCGGGGGCAGACGGACACCGCGTTGTTCAATTGTGAGCCTTTGTTGTTGTCAGTGTCAGCGCGTCTCGCGCATACGGCATACGCGAGTAGGGTCCGGGTGGCTCTCGGCCGCAACCTGCGCCTGCACGTCGCGGCACGAATCCCTGACTGACTTCATAGCGGTTTTTAGAGTGATTGCATACCGGTGGTCCCTCTGCTCTGTTGAATCGCCTGAAAAGGTTGTAAAATATATTTGGCCAGTGGTTTGAGTGTGCACACGCTCTCTGTATTTTTTGTTTGGCCTGGGTCTCTGACCCCTGTGACCACAGCTTTGCTGAGGGGGTTGAACTTCGTGAATTAAGTGTGCTATCAGGGCTAACCCCCCCCCTTGACCCTCCTGGTGGCTGGAAAGTGTTCAGACGAACATTGATTGCAAACTTCCCTGAAGTGCATTTTGATAAGCCACCCCTGCAATGACGGAGTGGGAGCAATACAATGAGGAGTATGCGGAGGAGGAGGTATATGATGGACGGCAGGGAGCTGTCCTGGAAGACAATTTGGTCAACGCTTTGGACGCCTCTGTCCATTCTTCAGTCAATAGGGCTATGGAGATTACGGTCCCACAGACAGTGCAGCAAGCCCAAGCTACAGCCCTTCGCCCTATCAGAAAGCAATTGGAGGGCTTCACCAAGAGGCATGGCTATGACAAGCCACAAAAGAAAAAGCTGAAGCATCCACTTCTGGTCAACCTTCGGTTGATACTGCCACATGGCCTCATGCTCAGGCCCTAGCTACCTTACCAGACACGGCGGAACACTCTTATTCCGGCGGCAAGGCCAAAGCAAAGCG
The DNA here is from genome assembly GCF_964263255.1 of Lissotriton vulgaris. Taxonomy (NCBI): domain Eukaryota; kingdom Metazoa; phylum Chordata; class Amphibia; order Caudata; family Salamandridae; genus Lissotriton; species Lissotriton vulgaris. Next base: position 136,875,981 of record NC_141700.1, on the reverse strand, counting down.
TAAAGTCCATGCAGACACGGACACCGACACTGACACAGACACTACCACAGGCACAGACACGGATACTTCGGAGGAGCATCCTCCTCCAAAGAAGGCGAAGACGCAGGCAGAAATTACTCCGGTTAATACAACTTTTACCTTCGATCCGCCTGAAATCATGCACCCCAGGTCACAGGACTGGGTACCACCTCCGGCGGTGGCAGCATATATCCATGACAACCTTAGACGGAGCTTCCCCAGGGAAGTGAGGAACCGTCTTCAGTCCGAATGCCCTCGCCCTGACATCCCGGACAAGGTAGCGGAAACACCAGAGATTGACGCAAGTCTCTTGACCTTCCTGAAGAAATTCTCGAAGGACCCCAAACGAGGTTTGGATAGGGCATGGACAGGGTGCCAAGACAAAATGTTGGACGCAATCGGACCTTTGGCCAATATTCTGGAGATGGCTCTAGCGCCCAAAGAGGCTTCCTCTCCTGTGGACCCGGACGTGCTGGCCGAATGGACCCAGTGAACCATCTGCTTGCTGGGCAACGCGAATTGTGCCATTTCATCGGAAAGGAGAAAATCACTACTCATGAAGATGGATAGTAATTTGACTGAGCTAGAGGACGCTGAGCCAGGACCCCTAGCAGCGGGTCAATTGTTTGGGGACAAATTTGTGAAGGACGTCTCCAAATATGTGGGGACTTTTACGGCTCTGGACAAAGCGCAGTCAGGCATCAAGAGAACTCTCAGCCAAGGAGTTTTTAACAGGGCCGGACGAGGCGGGGGTCGCTCGTCGGGCCGTGGAGGTCCACAAGGCTCCCAAAGAGGCGACTTCGGCAGGGGCTGGAACGAGTACGATTCCACCCATGGTGGGACCTTCTACCCCTCCCGTAGGAGGTTCAACAGGAACCGTTATCAATCGAATAACAACAGGGGGAACTTCAAACACCAGCAGAACTCAGGTGAGAGTAGCAGATGTTTATCTTCTTCCATTGGGGGGGACGGACACAACACTGCCTGGCGCAGTGGCGGGAGCTTACACAGGACGCCTGGGTGTTACAAACAGATCAAGGTTTTTACTTGGAGTTTTATTCTCGTCCTGTTCAATCAGGTCTTCCTACAGGTCTCCATTTTTCTCAACAAGATCTCAGTTTTATAGACGAAGAGATCTCCGGGTTGCTGCAGAAACACGCGATAGCACCGGTTCATCAGGGTCCTCACGGTTTCTGCAGCAATATCTTTGTTATTCAGAAGAAGGGAGGCGGAAACAGACTGGTTCTGAACCTCAGGGATTTCAACCAGTTTCTCACATACAATCACTTCAAGATGGAGGGCAACCATCTTTTGACAGATCTACTCCAGGTAGGAGACTGGATGGTCCGGCTGGACCTGAAGGACGCTTATCTCTCCGTTCCAATGTTTCCCCCGCATTGCAGATATCTCCAATTCCGGTGGAAAGACCAATGGTACGAATATTTGGTTCTGCCTTTTGGGCTCTCCTCGGCTCCTTGGTGCTTCACCAAGGTGATGAAGCCAGTGGTGGTATACCTCCGAGAACGGGGTATACGCCTCATAATCTATCTGGACGACATCCTAATAGTGGATCAGTGTCAGGAGACCCTCTTGCGGCACCTCACTCGGACGACAACGTTGCTTCAGAATCTGGGCTTCGTAATCAACACCAGGAAATCGGTCATGGTACCCACTCAAGTGATAGACTTCCTAGGTCTCACGATCGACTCCATGACAGCGCAGCTATTCCTCCCAAAGGACAAGCTGAAGGACCTGAAGAAGGAGATCAGGAGACTGCTGAACAGTCAGACAGTTTCACTCAGGGCGATTGCCAGAGTGGTAGGAATATTGGCGTCATCGGTACAAGCGATATTTCCGGGCCCTCTGCATTACAGGGCCAAGCAACAGTTAAAGATCAGACATCTCCAAAAGGGACTATCGTATTCGGACAGCATCCCTCTCACGCAAGAGGTGAGAACCGAACTGCAATGGTGGCTGGCTCACGTAGATGCCTGGAACGGCCGGGCTATCTTCGGCTCCCTCACAGAAATAACAAACGAGTCGGACGTCAGCCGTTGGGGCTGGGGAGCTCGCTGCGGAGACATCTCCACAGGAGGCAGATGGTCTCCGGAGGAGCTTTTGCTTCATATAAATTGTCTAGAACTGCTCGCGGGGTCGTTCGCGGAGAGCACGTTGTCCCCGAGGCAGACATCTTGTTGTATCCTCCTGCGCTTGGACAATGTGTCAGCAGTGAGATACATCAACAAGTTGGGCGGCACGAGGTCGTCGATGCTTGTGCAAATAGCCAAGGACTTTTGGCATTACGGTCTAGAGAATCAGATATCGATAATTGCAGAATATCTACCAGGTCAGTCCAATCAGGTGGCGGACTGGAACTCAAGATACCTCAGGGACTACAGCAACTGGAAGTTGCTCCCGAAGGTATTCCAATGGCTGCAGAAAATTTGGAGTCCGTTCAGGACTGACTTATTTGCCTCCAGATTTACGTATCAGGTACCCCGGTTCTTCAGCTGGAGACCAGATCCGGTAGCGCAAGCAACGGATGCATTTCTCCAGGATTGGTCGGAGGGGATGCAGTATGCCTTCCCCCCCCCTTCATGCTGATCCCCAGAGCGATGTCTCAAGTGATCAGGCAACGGGCGGAAGTAGTCATGGTGACCCCATGGTGGACGTCCCAATCATGGTTTCCCAAACTAATGCAGTGGAGTTGCGATCGGCCCAGACTCCTGCCGGAATCGGAGACGCTATTGCTGGGCCCTCATCAGGAACAGCATCCCTTGATAATGGACGGCAGACTTCAGCTGATGGCTTGGAGGCTTTCAGGGAACAGTGGCAGTTGCCAGGCGTTTCGAGCAGGACTTGCGCTTTCATCAAGCAGGCCTGGGCACCATCCACGCGGAAAAGATACTCCTCGGCCTGGAAGCATTGGGTGGATTGGTGCATGGAACGACATCTGGATCCCGTGGGGGAAGACTTACCCCACGTGCTGAATTTCTTATCGGATAAGGCTTCCGAGGGTTTGGCTTAAAGATCGGTCAATAATTTTAGGTCAGCCATATCAGCAGGCCATGGTCAGCTGGATAGAAAACCAATAGGCATGCACCCAGTGGTGTGCAAATTGCTTAAAGGAATTAGGGTGGCTAACCCCCCAAAACCCAAATACACCGGGTTGTGGGATGTGTCTTTGGTTTTGGAGTTATTTAACAAATGGCCGGTAAACTCTCTTTTATCCAGGAAGCAGTTGTCAGCTAAATTAGCCATGTTACTCTGCCTTTCGGCATGCAGGAGGTCGTCGGACGTGCGGGCACTGGAGGTTACAGGTAGAGTATTTACTCCGGAAGGAGTTTCTTTTACCATTTCAGGACGCACCAAGACATTATCTCGTCATATTTCGTATAATGCTTTTCAAGAGAATGACAAGTTATGTGTTGTTAAATGTTTGAAAACTTATGAGGAATGTACAGCTGCTAATGGGCCGCAGGGCTGTTCTCAATTATTGATTGCCATACAAAAGCCTTTTAAAGCGGTGGCGGCTGCCACCATTGCCAGATGGCTTTGTTATGTCATGAAGGAAGCTGGTGTTGACGTCACCATTTTTGGTGCTCATTCAGTTAGAGGAGCCATGGCGTCAAAGTCATTTATGTTGGGTTCCAGTATACAAGATATCATGTGTAGCGCAGATTGGTCATCAGAATCGACCTTCAAAACGTATTATTATAAGCCGGTGGGGGATATTACCTCTGTTGTTTTTAATAAGCGTTAAACAAGCATAATCTGAAGCCTCCGGTCCTGCAATAGAATCACAAATTTGCGAGCATTCGCGCCAAGAATTTGCAATTCTATTAAGGACACGGAGGCGAGGATTATCCCACCCGGCATGTTATGTAAAAATGCTTGCCCACCCAGTGGTTATGGTGGTAACGGTCTCATATCCTTTATTGCAGGTTCAGATAAGAAAAACGACTGAACGTCGACGACTGCCAGGACTTTACGCCTGAGAAGTTTATGTTCTTCCAAGTTGGAGGAGTTACAAGGTTATCCAAGTTGTTGTTGGAGCTGTTCGCCTTAAAGAAAAAGGAAGATGGTGGCAGGCAGAGGCCTCTTATGGACTAGGGGGGCGTGCCTATGTGCTGGTCATGATGGGATATGTAGTTGTTTAACGTTTATGTAATGAAAAGCAAGCATTTTCATTGGCTGCTGTGAGCTTCTGTGTCCTTAATAGAATTGCAAATTCTTGGCGCGAATGCTAGCAAATTTGTGATCCCACGCCAGGAATAAGGCTTGGAAGCCTCTGTGACATTAATAGTATAGGCACTTTCCTTCTCACTAGCTAAAAAAATATTCCCACGTAAAATAGGCCTTTTAACGGTATGAATGTCTGACCAAAGTCTTGACACATCGCAGGTGTGAAGTCACCTAAACCCTCCTCGCCAAAGATGGCTTATGGCGTCTGACAAATAGGGTCACTCTAATAGTAAAATCACAATTATGACTCGATGGGAAAGTTCTTACTACGACAGACTTTTATAAAAGGGAGCCGTCGGACAGCGTAGGCGGATTTCACTGTACAGGATCTCAAAACTTCGAGTTTATTAACCGCCACTCACCTTCCGATTAGTAATTCGCTCTTCTGCGTAGGCTTTCCTCCGAGAAAAACGCCGATCAACTCCTCCCCTGCGTATGGCGTCACACGTGCGCAATGTTGGACGCGTAACCTTCTTTCTGTGGCTCTGCGTCACCCATCCATTAATAAGTCCAACCCTCTGTTGGGCACGGCCTCCGTAGGACAGGCAGCGTGCAGGGGCGGGGCTTCGGAGTGACGCATATTTACATTTGTAACTGCTTTTCCTACCTTCCATGGCTCACGGGAGGGGTCATTCACTTAACAAACCCCGGTGCTTCCCGTCAGAGCATACGGCGGCGCTGTTCTACTGTGGAAATCACGCAGCTACAGCGTCTTGTTTCTACAGAAGTATATTGCGTCTCCTTGCTGTGGCTAAAGGCGTCTTACAGCCACGCCTTTTCTCTGCCCCTGCGCCTCCCTTTTAACCGCGCCCACTCGCTGCTAGTTATGGGCTTGGTCTGGTTCAAATAGGTGATCGGGAGTCTGAATCGAGTGCGCTGCTACTTCAGTGGAGATTTGGGATTTGCTGCAAGACTGGTATAGGTATCGATGGAGGTGCCGGGATACATGGAAATATAGGGCGTCTGTGAAATACGACTATTCCTCGGCGCCCCGGATCCCTCGGAAAATAGGGGCTCAATACGGAGTTAAGGAAACTGCAGAGCATCAGAACCGACCCTAGGCTATATTCCAACATACATCCGTAGAAAAGCAGAAATCGGAAAAAAATATTTCTATTCGTCCAAGTACAAAAATGCTTTGTATTACGTGGATCTGTCAGGAAACGGGGACCTGTCCGAATACAGAGATCTTTTGAAGGAAGCCCCGGCGTCTTTCCAACATCGCGATCTAGCGAAAGGTAGGGCTCCCCTGGAGTACCAGAACCAAATCGAAATATACCAGAATCTTGGGGTGCAGCTAAGCACCTGGCTGCGTAGGATTACCAGAGTATAGATAGAGGAGCTTCAGAAGAAGGCTGAGGTAAGAGACCGTCGCGATGTTGCTGAAATTTATGTGTACAGTGTTAGTTGTCTGACTGCACGAAAAAGGATCCGGGCAAAGGGACCAGGTTACTGAGACCTTAATATCAGTTGGAAAAGATAAGGATGACCTCCAATAGATGAGAGTACTAAATAAAAAAACCTTAGGACACAGGGAGAAAACGACTGAGAGTTTGTTATCCATATATCTAAATACAGAGAGCTGAGGGAAAAGAGCACATCAGCTATTGGGGCACTGAAACCTAGAACATGGGCAGTTCAGTGCATTCGGGTTCCTCACACATACAGCATCAGGTATGAGTACTAAGAACTGTTAGGGCATAGGGAGAGACAGAGTCTGTTACTGGGGCGCCATATATTGGCATACTGAAAGTTTAAGGTTCTTGAGCACATCACCAATTAGGAAACTGCATCCAGTCACTAGGGCACTTCAGTGCATTAGTGTTCCAGGAAACTCCCAGGCAAACAAACACGTCTGAGAGCTCAAAAGCCCACTGGGCTTTGGCAGCCATCCTAGCTTCTAGGTAGTATCTACATAGCGCCTAGAATCCGCTGCAAGGCAAATGTTAAAAGATCCGTCCCATTCAAAAGGCAGCAGTTTATGACTTCTGTCTTTATGATCGAAGATAATAGGCCACCCAGCATTACAGGCCAGTAAGCCAGAACTGTTCTGGTACAGTACTTCCTAGCAGTGCCCTGTACTTGTCACTAAGGCAGATTAGATGCCCCACATCTCGCAGATGCCCCAATTCATGATTTTGTCCCAGTATATCTGATTTTCGAGCTTGGACACTGCTGTTTTTTGGCCCAAGTTAAGCACATAGACGTCCCAATGCCCTGACTGGTGCCCCTAAGTGGAGAGGCCCTATGCCATTGCAGTAAAGAGACAGGTGCCCTGATAGAATCTAGAGAGGAAACCCATGAGTACCAAAGAGCTGACTCAGAACCAGGAGGGCAACACGTGAGAAAGGATCAGCCAGAGAATCCCAGATGGGAAGCAAAGAGTGGAAGCCCTGAGAGCAAACCATGAAGACAGCCTCCGTAAAGGGGCTGAGACCTTTGAGGTGATCTCCCAAGAGAGGCCATAGAGGGAAATTTCTGAGTGAAAAAAATTAAGGAAGGGAGCCCCTCACCAATGACATATAGAACATTATAAAAGAAGCCTAGGAGAGCTTGGAAGGTAACCCGTTTGAGAAAGCACCTGAGATCCAGGAGAGAAAACCGTGAGAGAGAGGGCCCTAGAGAGCTAAGAAGAAAACCGGTGCGAGTCCATAGTGGAATCCCCAGACTAGGAAGTAAACCTTTTAGGAAGAGCTGGCACAGGAATTCTCTGATATTTAACTAACAAGGAAAGCCCTTACAGGGAGCCTTCGGAGTAACGAGATAAGAGAAAGTGCTAGAGGTAGCCCCTGTGTGAGTCGGATCAAATGCAGAAGACAGTAAGAAGGTTACTTCTGAGGGTTTAGAAGGTCCGCAGGGGAGTCAAACAGCGGTACCCCTGAGGGAGAACAAGAAAGGAAACTCACCAGAGAGTACACAGATATCTTAGAGGAGGAACCCTGAGAAAGAGGGAGGTGGTGTACACGTAAGTTAGCTACCAAAGAGGGATGTTTCTCAGGGACAAAAAGGATGAAACCCCCATGAGAGTGGGGTAGTCTTCCGGGAGCTAGGAGACAAAAACCGAGATAGAGCCCAGGGAAAAAAAGTCCTAAGAGAGACCATAACACTTCCTACTTGATCTTGATCACATGTCTTCAGAAGTAGTTTTGATAGTTTGACTTTCAACCTCTGGCCATCATACTTCTAGTCTTACATCTGTATCTAATGTAACTGAACCATTGACTTTTGCAGGTCTGTAGCCTACTGCATATTTCCCAATATCTGCTTGCTCATTTGGGCAGTATTGGCTACAGCAAGATTCTTTGTTTTTACCATTCAGTGGAGTAGGGCAGGAGTGTTAACCCAGGTCAAGTTTTCTACGTAAGAAGGATTTTTGTTGTTGGTCTCTCTAAGAGCTAGGACAGGATTCTTTACATCTTTGGGGGAGTACAACATTTTTTCCTTTGTTTAATCTCTTGGTTGGGCTAGGTCATGATTATTTTTTTTGGTTTACCTCTGGGCTAAGTTTCATGTTATTGACTTGGGCATATTCGCAGGCTAGTGCAGTATTAGTCTCGATCCCTCTCGATCTCATGGTAGGGCAGGATTTGTATCCCCTTTACTGACCTATGAACTAGGACATTGTGGATCTCTGGCTAGGGCAACATTCTGCTTTCATCCATAACTGGGGTTGGGAAGAATTATTGTATCGAGTTGAACTTTAAGCTAGGAGTTTAGATCAAGAGGCAGTGTCTTGGCATCACTTTCAGGTTACTGTAGGACTTCTGCATCCTCTTTTGATCTCACACTTTTAAGGAAATATTGAAGCTGGAGGCCAGGCCAACACAGCAGATGGCGAAGTGGTTCAAGGAGTTCCCCATGAACCTAAAGACTGCTTCAGAGCGAGGAAAGGCCAGCCTTGCCGGAGTGAAGCCTCACCCCAGAGGCTCCAGCAAAACACTTGGTCCAGAGCCTGCTGGCTCAGTAAAAAACAGAAAAAACTCTGCTGTAGAGTTGTCTGCAAGGAGCAACAGAGATGGCCGCCTGTCTCGAGACAGTCTGCCAGGGATACTGCCCAGCAAGGGCAGGAAGAACTCCCGAGCTGAGGGGTACCTAGAAGAAAGCGTCATGCCCCGAGCAGCCAAAGGCTCTAGCTACATTAACCGCCTCATCAAGGTGGATCCAGCCCTTCAGGACAAGAATGGCAAGAACTTCTCTGCTACTGCACCAAACTCAAGTGGCAACGACACTGGGGCCCCGGCATCCCCTGGAAGCGAGGCGGACAAGAGCAAGAACCTCGGCCAGGACGTGGTAAGGGGGATTGGCACCTGAACATAAAATGGGGTTATGGCCTTTAAAAAGTTGTCCACGGGAGAAGTAGAGTGGTTTACATGGGTAATGATAGATATTATGTCAGCCCAGTACCTCTAGAAGACCCACTGGGATGTGTCAGAATGTGACAGACAGAGATGGCCTAAAAATGTCTGTCTTGGGAAATATTCTGTCGTATGGCAAAAAAACGTGTGCATGTATGTGACTGACTGTAGCCTAACCCTACTAGCCTTTCAGTGCCAGTGGCCTGATATGCACCGATCTTTCAAGAAAAGTGTAATTTCACCAGTAGGCTACTATTGAGCATAAATATATTTGTAAGCACTATGTGGGGGGTGGGTGTGTGTGTGTGTGGGGGGTGGCGGGGGGGGGGGGGGGGGGTGTTCCATGCAGTGGTAGCAAGTAATACGTTTCTGGATATTTAAAAATATGGTCTTTCGCTCCAGTGTACTGCATATTGTGACCAATATCCATCAGTGACACCCCATTTATTAGACTGAGATTTCCTGTGTATGACTACTCCCTTTCTGACATTGTCACACTTGGTATCACTAATGCTCAATTGTCATGTTAGCCGTCCTGTGTATTACAATCCCTGTCTTCTCTGTCACTTAATTCCAAGTCTCACAGTGATTCCTCGTGTGGCTAATCACCTTGTGTCTCTCTCTACTTGTCATATAAGTATTTAATCAACCTGGGAGTTTTATGCTGTGGTCTCTTTGTGTAACTACTCCATGTCCTATTTACCCCGCACAGGTTTCACCCGATAATAACTGGTGTTCTGTTGCCACGCATGTTGTAATCCCAGTTCTGCGCAAACTGCTCTTTCCACCAGAATCCGTATTACCATCGGATGTAAAATGAGCCCCTTAGATGGATTGCAGCATGTCCACAACAGCAGTCAGCCATATCATCAACATTCACCATCAAACAATGTTACACATCTGTACAGTACCCTTAACATCTACCAAACATAGCCCAGACAGGCCTGCAAATGAATAGCAGGACCCACTACCACCACTCAATAACCTCACTTAATTCAAAGACTTACAAATTCAACGCCTCGTCTGGGGTAGTAAGCGCTGCTTAACATTTAAAGTAATTTTGCAATTCATTAGTCAAGTAACCAATAAGCACCTACAGCAACACAACATTAAAATCCTCACACTGCGTGGGACTTACCACAGCTCACAAACAACTCCAGACATTGGTCTACAATGTACTCTTCTAAACCAGATCCAGAACAAACCCAGTGACAAAACTCTCCATATAACTAAGTATATCATAACACAGCATATCTCCCATTATTAACTCTGTGTAAGATGTTTAACTATTTCCTATGTCTCACACTGTGTATTACCACCTGGGTGACACATATTTTACGCATAAAACATTCCTCACGTTGTCTCGCAAGCATAACGCACTTATACCACTAGTCAGCATGCATTTCTCATCTCCATGCAACTACCTCCCCATCAGCTCTTGCTCACCAAACGATGTAAGCTACTGCTATTATTGTGGTACCTGTACTGCCATGGCAATGAATATCCTGGGTTTTACACGTCTGAATCCGTGTCCAGGGTGACAAGATGGCTCCATGTCACCGGGACACTTCTTTTCCATTCCTGGATTTTGCTTTAGCATATTATTGCTTTTTAGGAGGCGTAGTCTTCATCATGTGACCCAAGTATCACTTTCTTGCATTGTGTGACCCATGCATTACTTTCTTAATTTGTGCGACCCATGTATTGCTTAGTGAACTCGTCACTCTTTTGTATTGCTTTATCATATTGTAACGCGTGTTTTCCTATATCACTTTACTTTCTTTCCTGGTGACTCCTGTGTTGCATGTGCTGTCCCACATTTCAGAACTGGGTGTCACGTTTCTGACCCATCTTTTCATCCCTGTGTACCAGTTTTTGATATTTCTTCCCTTATGCATCAAAGTTCCACATTGTGAGTCCCTATGCATCACTTTTCACATAATGATCCCTGTGTCTCAGATCATTGAGTCGCGCATCATGTGCCTGACCCTGTGCCTCACTTTCCCCCATTGTGACCCCTGCCACTCTGTATGTCTAACAGTCTCTCATTCTTGGCACCAAGTCTCATTTACTCATGGTGCACCCTCTTTTTATCTCTTTCTCACGCTGAACCACATGTATTAATTTCTTACTTTCTAACACGCCACAAACTGTCACTTTCTTACATTGTGAACCCTCTGTCACACATTCGACCGATGTCTCACATTATTGACTCTGTGTCACACCTTCTCACATTGTGGACGATTTGACATGCATTGTGTTGCCATGTGTCTACCTTTGAGTGCACCTTGTCTGACTTTCTTACACCTTAACTTACAATTGTAACTAAACTTGTGTCTCACATCATGACTGTTGTCTTACAGGGGTAAATCCCTTCCGCACCTTGTGACCACAGTCTCTCAAATTGTGACCCTTGTGACTCTCATCAGGACCACTGTACCTCCTTTGGATGACCCTGTGTCTCGCATCATGACTGTTGTCTTACAATGGAGAAAACCTTTCGCACCTTGTGACCACTGTCTCATTGTGACCCCTGTGACTCTCATCAGGACCACTGTACCTCATTTAGATGACCTTGTGTCTCACATTATGACTGTTGTCTTACAGGGGTGAATCCCTTTCGCACCTTATGACCACTGTTTCTTACATTGTGACCCCTGTGACTCTCATCAGGACCACTATACCTCATTTGGATGACCCTGTGTCTCATATACTCACTTTATGACGCCTATGTCTCAAGTTGTAACATATCCCAGCTCTCTGGCCTATCGTCTCACTTTCTCATATTGTAGAATCCTTCTTCATAGGTTGATTGCTCATGTCTCTCTTTCCCACATTGATTGTAACTATACCTTGCTGGCCACTCTTTTTCTTCTTGCTGAATCATAGTCGTGTTCTCACATTATTATGACTTGTATCTCACAATATGCCCCATGTTCACACTGCTGGCCGTGTTTCACATTCTCACATCGTAAATCTGTATTTCCCATCTTTCTGTTCGTGTGTCTCACTATGGCATTGTGATCCTTGTATCACACGTTTATGCCTCCCGTCTCATTTTATGATGTGGACTCTTGTATCTCAGGTCTCTGACTCTATGTCTCACATTGAATGTGAGGTGAATCGTGTGTCTGATGTTGCTGACCCTCTGTCATTTTCTCACAATGACTGTGACACTTTTTCTCACTTTGCTGACTCTGTGCTTCACTTTCTCAACGTTTATAGTGACGAGTGTTTTCTCACTTTGTAATTTCTGTGACTCTCAGTTTGGCTTCTCTGCCTCTCCTTTCTGACCCCTTTCCTCAGATTGTGACCTCATGGACTTACACTGTAGCACCCTGTCTTTCACGTTACTGCCACTTGTCTCATGTTCTCATGCTGCAGACCCCTTTTCTGGCACCGCTGATCCTGTGGCTCGCTTTTTGACTTGATTGGGACCCCTGTGTTTCTCGTTGCTGACTCCCTGTCGTACTTTCTTATATTGATTTTGACCTCTGTGTCTCGCAATGCTAATGCTGCTCCTCGCTTCTTGTCACCGGCCATGTCCCCTGTGTCTCACATTGATGCTCTGTGTGTTTCATTTTTTCGCTCTGTTGACGTGTTTCTCACCTTGCTGACCCTGTGTGGTGCTTTCTCACCTTGATTGTTACGATGCTCACCATCTGTCTCACAATGATTACGACCCCTGTGTTTCTCGTTGCTGACTCCCTGTCGTACTTTTTGATATTGATTTTGGCCCCTGTGTCTCACAGTGCTAATACTGCCCCTCTCTTCCTGTCACCGGTCATGGCCCTTGTGCCTCACATTGATGCCCGGTGTGTTTTCATTCTCTCGCTCAGTTGACCCGCTTCTCACCTTGCTGACCCTGTGTGTTGCTTTCTCACCTTGATTGTTACGTTGCTCACCATCTGTCTCACATTGATTGCGACCCCTGTGTTTCACTTGCAGGTTATCATCCTTGAGGACTATGCAGATCCCTATGATGCTAAACGCACCAAGGAGCAAAGAGATGCAGAGCGCCCAGGGGAGAACGATGGCTACATCGAGCCCTATGATGCACAGCAGATGATTACAGGTATCTTCAGTCCAAACCTCCTTCGCCTGCCACGCACCCTTTAGAGTCCATCCCTCCCTTTCGCACACCAAGAGCAGCCTGTTTATCCCATTCCTTTCCTATTGCTTGCCCTGTACAGTCTGGACTAATGAATCTGCTGATGGAGTCTGTGTTTTACCCCTTCGCCACAGGTTATCCAATCCTGTGCCTCGGCTAACTCTGTCAATCTTTTTAAGTTCATAGAATCAGTAGCAGTGAGTTGAGTAACAATAAATATGCACTGTACGTCATCGTATACATGCGTGCCACAAAAATGGCTGTTATGTTCTTTACCCTATCGGGCACCCGGTAGAGTCTGATAGTGCCATTCTTTGACAATCACACACCAAGTACAGGCTTGTAAGCTCAAGTAATGGACATATTAATTTGGATATTTGTTGAAATTCTACCAATAGTGTGACTTATGTACACTAGGTGCATTAGTAAAATACCATGTGAATAAAAAGATCATTGAATACAGGCACGGATGAAACTGCATTATTTGAAGAAAAGATTATACATACAGATTACTGGAGTGATCAGTGGGGATATCCTTCCATTCAAGGAGGACTCTATCTCTGTTTATACACTTATACGCCTATGGATCAGGAAGCGACACCCACCTGCACCCTTGAATGAATGACACATCTACACAATCGATAAACACTTAGAGTGTGATTGCCTCCATCTTTGCCACACTAATCTCACTCCTTCCCCACTACAGACCATGCAGAGCCTGCTAGTCGGTTATAATAATAATAAATTTCTTTATTCGGTATTTCATAATAGAAATCCATAAAAGCATTTTTATACACGTTGTACCATAAAATCAGAATACAGCAAATTTACAATTAAAACATTTTTCCAGTGCAAATTTGAGAGGTGTTGCTTAAAAAAAAATCAAATCTTTTTCATTTGATTCAGTTCATTTTGGTTAAAGCAATTTTTCTCACAGATTATTTCCATGTTTAAAAATACATTTTAAAAAGTTAACCATGTGGTAGCAGGTAATTTCGGAGTCCAAAAATTGAAGGCGCAGCATGGCAGGGCGACACTGTTTTAGGTCCCATGATTTCAGCAGCGGTACCAGCCAGATTTTGCGATGAGCATGGTAATATTTACAAAACAATACTGTATGTATGGTAGTCTGTACAGATGTATCATCGCAAGGACAGTGGCCTAACGTTTGTTCCCAAGTGTTTCTCGTTGGGAAGGCTACTAACCGATGGAACAGATTTAATCTAAATCTGGTTAGCAGAAAACGATCAAATATGCCAATTTCCAGCGTTAGGTAAGGCTGAATAGTGGGGACAGAATGAACCATAATTGCGTGGTGAACAGAAGATTCCCTATTTCACTTGCGAGTCTTATTCCATCTAAGTGGTTCAGGGCCATTTCTTTTAACTCCTTCTTAGATATTTCAATGATCTTTTCCGGTGTTATGTAATAATCCTCTAGGCCTAGATCTGTAAAGAAGTTTCTAATATAGGCAAGCCATTTTATATCTCCTGAATGATCTAGTGCCATAGAGTCCACCATAATTCCTCTAGTTAGCATGTTTTTTTCTGAGGTCCAGATACGCCTCCATAAAGGGAGAGGTTGGATTTTAGCCAGATCCTCAATGTAAGGTATGCCTAATTCAATATGGGATGCGTATATAGAAATTCGCCTCGGTGCAACTAGAAGAAATCTTAGAAAGGAGTTTTCTGCCACCTGTAAAGCACTGACATCGACATGCCCCCAAACCCCAGCCCCATACAGAGCTACTGCTCGGCATTTTGCATTATAAATATTCAGCATTTCCACAGGGGATCGTTTACCTAGTTTTTGTGAAAAAGCCATTAATGCGGCTATTGCATGCTTAAGGGAATGTTTTCTAGCCTCAACTGCCGCTTTCCAATTTAATTTATCGTCTATTGTAATCCCTAGGTAGGGGTACTGGGCCGTCAATTCAAGATTTTGGTTGTTAAGGGATATGTTTCTAAACCCTTTTTTCCCTTTGCCTGCCACCATTACAAAGCTGCTAGTCTCACTTCTTTCTTAACGCAAACCCAGTAGCCAGTACAGGCTTATAGTTTCACTTTTCCCCTATCCCACATCCCATATAGGCTTATGGTTTCACTACTTCCTCATCACAGGCCTAATACTGTTTGATTGACGGGTGCTTCTGTGTCCCAGTTCTCTTATTAAGTTACTCTTAATCCTCTCATTTGAGAGTCCCAGAAGTCTAATATTTTCATTGTCACAAAGTCTGCAGGGGTCTCATTCCTTCACTGTCACCTTTCATGTACATTCTGATAGTTCGAATCCTTTCCTGCATTGTAGTCTGATGAAGTTTCACTAATTCCTACCAAACCCGATTCAGCGCATGTAGTCTCAATATAAGTTCATCGCAGGCTTTCAATCCTCTATCTGAGACACACACTTTACCTACCACAGGTTATGTAAAGCATAATGGATTCTCACTCCTTCCCCTTTGCACACTGTGCCTTTCCGATAGTATCACCTCCTTTGTGCAAGCTAGTGTATCTCAATGTTCTCCATCGCCAGCTGTCTAAAGTCTGATGAACATATTGTACCATCTTAAGGTTTGTCTAGGTCCTCAGAAATCATGGAATCTCTCACTTCTTCAGCAGTTGCAAGTTGAGTACACTTTTAAGATTATATGTGCCACACTTTCCGTACATTACTCCTACTGCACAGCATTGTCAAGAGCAGCTTCTCCAAGCTCTCCTCCTTAATTGCATGTCCCATGGTGACCGTTGCACAACATTTACAAAGAGCTAAGTCTGAAATAAACACACACTGTCTAGTATGGTATCCGTGATGGGTTAGAAGAGTCTCATTGAAAACAAGTGGCTGTAAAAGACAAGCTTGTGGTTAGTGAGAGTTGCTTGTGGTAGGTGAGAGGTGTATCGAAGACACAAGATATACCTTTGTTAAATGAGAGTGCCCCAGGTGAGGTGCCTGTAGTAGGTAAAAAAGTTAGGAGAGAGATGTCTGTGGCGGGTCAGGTATGTCTTTGGCAGCTAGTAGTGGGTATACCCAATCAATCAATCAGGGAGTTTTAAGCGTTTTACTCACCCATGAGGGTCTTAAGGCGCTTGGGGGGTGCAGCTCCGAGTTAGCTGAAAATCCAGGACTTTAGGCTCTTCCTGAAGGTGTGCAGAGTAGGGGAGCGTCTGATGTTGAACGGGAGCTCGTTCCAGGTTTTGGCTGCGATGTAGGAGAAGGCTCTTTCACCTGCTGGGGTTCTGCGGATTCGTGGGGTTTCTGCTAGGGCGAGGTCAGCGGAGCGGAGGTTTCTTTTGGGTATGTGGGAGGAGACTGTTTTGTTGAGTTATTTGGGTCCGGTGTTGTGGAGGCATTTGTAGGCATGGGAGAGTAGCTTGAAGGTTACTCTCTTCTCTACGGGGAGCCAGTGGATGTCTCGTAGGTGTTGGCTGATATGCTTATGTCGTGGGAAGCTGAGGACGAGTCTGGCCATGGTGTTCTAGATGGTCTGGAGTTTGCATAGAAGGGATTTGCTGATTCCAGTGTAGAGGGCGTTTCTGTAGTCCAGTCTGCTTGTTATGAGTGCGTAGGTGACGGTCTTTCTGGCTTGGGGGGGGGGGGTCCACTCGAAGGTCTTGCGGGGGTGTTGAAGCAGGTGGAGGTGACTGCGTTGATCTGGCGGGTCATGGTGAGGGAGGAGTCCAGTATGATGCTGAAGTTCCGGGCGGTGGGGGGCTGGCCGAGGGCGACTGGCCACCAGGTGCTGTCCCAAGCTGAGGGGGTGGGTCCAAGGACAAGGTCTTCTGTTGTCTCCGAGTTGAGTTTCAGACAGCTGCTGCTCATCCAAGCTTTGACGTCTTTCATTCCTGCCTGGAAGCTGAGTCTGGTGGTTTCAGGGTCCTTCATGAGGGAGAGGATGAGGAGACTCTGCTGAGTCCTTGCTGTCTGACGATGGCGGCGAGGGGGGACATGTAGATGGTAAAGAGCGTAAAAATGAGTGAAGATCCTTGGGGTACCCCGTAGTTGATCCCAGTGTTTCGTTTGAGCGGGTGGGGCCCTACAGCACTTGTATTTAGGGACCAGCACATATTTTTCATCATCAGACATTTACCGTGAGCAAGCGAGGGTAAAACATACAAAGGAGAAAGGAGTAGGAAGAGAAAGACTGAAAAACCTTTGCTAAAGGAGAAAGCCGGAATCTGCACAAGTGAGATAAAGGGGCAAGGAGTGTGTTATAGTTGATGGAAGAGCCATGATGTCGATTTGAGACCATTCAATCTTGGTATTTAATGCACAGATATTTAAAAGCACTGGCTGCGGGTTTCTGAGCAGAGTTGCATGAAGTAGATTTGAGGTGCATGCATAGTTTAAATCAGTCTGACGTGGATGGCTAGTGCCCAAGATAGACAAGAGACGTCTGTGTCTGAATGTGATAAATGACGTTTTCTTTCATAGGCAGGGGTAGGCAAGACGCATGAGACTAAATAAGTGCTTTTTATGTTAAGCGTATGGTTCAATATTTGCCAGTTACTAGACTTCCTAACAGATGTGATATGTGAGAGGTATGCAGAAGGTGAAAAGGGTCTGTGGTAGATCTTGAGAGTTGAGACGTTCTTGTACTATAATGGTAGCAGCCTCCCATTTTTGGCCTGTGCTGTCCAGCCTGGTTCCATCACCTGCTGTCTCCTGTGTAATGTCAGCTGCTGACACCACACCTTTGGCAGGTATCTGTTATTAATGGTATGTAATGAGGACTATAGATGTCTTTGGTTGACGAGATGTGTCTGTGATGATTAGCGGAATGTGATTGGTTTTTGTGGATGTGGTAGTCGAATGGGCCAGATGGTGTGTGAGACCTGTTTGTGGTAGCATTGTCTAGTTGCCAGAAGTGTCTGTGGTAGGTGAACTGTGTTTATGAGTAAAATGTTCATGTGGAGAATGAAGAGGTTAGTGAGTGGTGCAAAATTAGTCTGAAGAGGTCGCTGTGAAAGGCAACAGGTGCCTGTGTGAGGGGAACAGTGTATGTGGTAGATTACAGAAACGTGAGTCTCCGATAGGCCTTGGTAAGCAAGAAGTACTTGTGGTCAGTGAATGTAGAAGGAAGGATCTGCCTGTAATGCAAATCTTGACTTCACTCGTGCAGTTTCCTCTTCTGGTGAAACCTGTCTATGGTGACTAGTAGTAGGCTATGGGCATGTGTTTTGTACAAGTTCTCCCAAGATATGAAACCATCTTCTCAGTTTGCATGGTCTATCCCTGCCTGTGGCTCTGCCACTCCGGTAGACTTCTGTCTATTAAGCTGTCTGCAAACCAGAGGAATGTGGGGGGCTGATGGTCAATAAAAGGTCTATGCAAGATATGCAAGTCGTACCTCTCAGCCGGTGAATTCAGTTGTGGCAGGTAATGTCCTTGAGGTTAACACAAGTGAACAGTTTTTGGATGGAGAAAAGGTTTGCAGGGCTGGCGACCACCATTAAATAAAGTCTTTGGGAAGCATTTGACATGTAGTGAGAATTAAGCTATCTTTGGTAGTTTCCTATGAGAGCTGTCTTGTAATTGGTAGGTACATTTGGTAAATTAGATACTGTGGTGTGCAAGTGCCCTATGTAATAAGCAGGTGTGAGGTGACTGTAGTAGGTCGGGCTGGCGCCTGTGTAGTAGGCGAGTGGCAAAAGGAGATGAGTTCGTTGGTATGAGGTGCATTTATGTGAGGTGCGCATGTATGTAGATGTGAGTATATGAGAAGGCCCAATATAGAATGTGGAATTGGAACATGTGGCAGCTGAGAGAGTAATCCTAACAGATAAGAGTGAAAACGTTGGGGATTTCTCACCATTCCAACTACTTGAACTTTCTTCGCGTAGGCAACCACAAAAATACATTGAACGCCCAACCGAACATAGTTTTTGCTCATAATAGGGCTTGGGCGGTGTTATTTCGACGTATTGAGAGTTCGCTACCCTCTAACTCCGAGTCTCCGCATGGTGGTGTGGATTCCCCCATCCCGTGTGTGTTGCCCACCCAGAGCGCCATCATTAGTTCGGCCGCCTGTTTATTATCAGGCGCCCTCGGCAGGCCCGTGTTTTCCGTTCTGGTGAATAGTAGCTATCAGCCCGCCTGGGCACAGCTTCCTCGCCGTTTCCGGCCTCTCAGGAACATATCCTCCCGAGCCCAGAGCGCGCCAGGCTCCTTCTCCAGACCGGAAACGTCAGCCCCTGGCTGTGAGCTTCGGCTTGTAAACATGGCGCCCGAGGCCTGTAGGTGACGGGGCCTAGGTGCCGAGCGGGGCAGACCTCCGTCCTCAAACATTGCGCCCCAGGCCTGTAAGTGACGGGGCCTAGGTGCCGAGCGGGGGCAGACCTCAATCCTCAAACATGGCGCCTGCGGTCTGTGCGCTGACAGGTCAGTGGTCTGTTTGGCACGTCCTGTCAGTGAAAGGCCGTGTGGTTTTAGGTGCAAGCATTATCTAGCCCAGCGTACCTGTTTGATACTTAAGTGTCCAAACGCTCCAGATACTATTGCACAAGTGCTGACAGTACCTGGGCTTAGACTTTTCAAAGCAATTAAGACTTAGGGTGACCAGGCGTCCCGGATTTGTCAGGACAGTCCCGGTTTCCCGCCAGCTGTCCCTGCAGATTTAAGGACATTTTGCGTATGTCCCAGTTTTTAGTGAGGGTCGACTTATGTTTTACAAAGTATGGATAGTTCTCAGTTGTTTCAAGAAAGCAATTTAATTAACAGGCAACCTACTTGGTTTAAAAGTTGCTTTTTATTTATGCTTTTACTACTTGTTATGTAATTAACTGTTGAGGAGCGCAGTCATTCTGGGCGCGCCCTTGAATTAAAATGGTAGTCCTTCTTCTATTTTTGTGAAATGTCTCGGTTTTTGGCTTTAAAATTCTGCCCACCCGAAATGAAGTACATGTACTCAATACTACACATGCCAACACACCAGAATCAGACAGGACTCCCGATTTTTAATGCCAAAAATTACTTTCTCTCGGTTAACCTTTCTTCCACTTCGATGCAAGTCGTTGGAGGAAAATACATTCCGAATTCCCACGCTTTAGTTTTCAAAACAGTCCTCTTTTCAGCTCCCAAATGTTGACATCTATGCAGTGAGACTTTCGGGTGATATGTGCGCCAAATAAATATTCCTGGTTTGATTTGATTCATGCAGTCTCAGCAGAGCTTTCAAGTTTCTCAGTTTCTTATCTCTCCCAAACCCATTTTTCTTTGCGTTCTGGGACATGCACTGTATTTAATTCCTTTATAATATTGGGACTTCAAGTCCCAGGATGCATAGTAAAAACCTGGAGTGGATGAGCTACTCACACTTAGAACAGGGAAACCGAGAGCAGATTATGTGCCCATGTTAAGTGAGTGACTGAGTGAGAGAGATAGTGTGCATGCGTGTGTGTGTATGTATGTATGTGTGTGTGTGTGTGTGTGTGTGTGTGTGTGTGTGTGTGTATATATATGTGTGTGTGTATATATATATATATATATATATATATATATATATATTATTTTTTTTTCTACCAAAGATGCTCAGATTTGAGGCTGCACACCATTTTTTAATGTAACTTAACTTTCATCCGGGAGCCTAATGGAAGGTTTAAATGTCTCCCGGAAAGAAAACGTGCAGGAATCAAAACCCACTGGAGGGTAGGAAATGAAGCCCAAAATAACTAAATCATCCAGACTGCAAAAAAGCTATTGATGGTAACTGTGGCAACAAAAGAGACGGATATTTTTCACCGCTTTATGCAGTCCGCAAAATACTTCAACTACACTGTGAAGGACTGCATCAAAGAGAGAATCCCTCCAACCCACCCCCTTCTCCCTCCACAGGACTGCAGCAAAGAGAGAAGCCCTTCAACCTCACCAGACTACATGGACTGGCTCTGCGAACTTCACACCAGCGAGGCTAGGGTTGCTCTCCCACCATCCTCTCCCACTCTGATCACCCATCATGACAATAATTTTGCGATTCATCTATTCTCTCTAAATGTTTAATTAGTAACTGATGAAATTTTTTAATTGATGCCAATTTTGTAATGTTTTTGGAACCTCATGTACAGCGCTCTGATACTTTTGGGTCTAGCCAGCGCTACATACATCTCATTACCCTAACACCCACCTACCTTTAAACCAACAGCTCCTCAAGACCTGTCATCATTTTTGTTGTGGCTAATTTGTTGTTAATTGAAAAGTATGAGGGCTATACTTTGGGCTGATTTTTCCCTTAGTCTTTCTCTCGTATCTCCCCCTACCCTGTTACCCCTCTACGTTTCCTCTGACCTCGTCTTCTAAGATCTCTATATGCTCTCCCTGCAACCGTTGTAACCTATAACTGATGTAATCTTGGAACAATAAGAATATCATGTAAAAAGCTTTGATACTCTAAGCTATTTTAAGCTTGAATGCTGAGACCTGACCAACATGTCTGATGCCCGGTGGAGCTACTACACAGCTAATGAGGAGATTGGCCCTGGTTTTCCCCTTGACCGTCACCTATCGAGCCAGACATTGGGCACAGTTCTTCCTCGTCTCCCTGCTATGGTCCCCGCCTCTCCTACAAATCACCTCAACCTCGTTGTTTGTTTATTGTACTTAACTACGTTAAGGTAACTGATGTAACTTGTAGCGCAAGGTTCCTCTGGCAAAGCGCTCTGATACATCCGGGTCTAGCCAGCGCTATATATAATCTTTCTAGATTTACCTTGTAATGCAACGATCCTCTGGTTAAGCGCTCTGATACCTCTGGGGCTAGCTAGAGCTATATAAACTTATCAAATCCACTAAACTCAAAACTAGTTCCCCTGATCGCTGAGACCTGAGCAACAAAGCTGATGTCCGTTGGAGCTGCTAGGCAGCTATTGAGGAGATGGGCCCTGGTTTCCCCCTGACCGTCACCTACCCAGCCAGACATTGGGCACAGTTCCTCCTCTTCTGCCTGCTAATGACTCCTTCCTTCCCTTCCTCCTTCGAATTCTTGCAACATTATTTTTGTGTACTGTACCTTTATATGCTCTTGTAACTGTTGTAACTTTTATTGTAACAATCCTAAATGTAAAGCGCTTTGATACCCTCTTGGGTCAAGTTCCAAGCTCGCGCTATATAAAACTTTATAAATAAATATATAGCAGATTGGAAGCCGAACTCCAACGGCGACTGCTCAGAGTTCTGCTGCATGTAGAGCTGTTAGGTCAAACCTACTAGACAGTGCATTTGTTGTCTGTTACAGGACATCTATGCATATCAAGAACTTAGAGGGGCTTGAAGCCCTCCCATTGCTTACCATTGGTTAGCTTTCCTTGTCACTCATTTGCCTGCTTCTTATTTGTGACCCAGCTTGTCAATCTTATGTTTCTCCCTCCAATAGAGCATTGCCTCTTTACAATCACTTTGACTGGCTGGTATATCGGCTTCCACTATTTGCTTTTCAAGCACTAGTTCTTTTTTCTTTTTCGCGAAGTAGTCCATCAGAGGGCATATGTTTTCGAGCTGTCTGCCTTGTGAACCTCTCTCCCCGTACACACCATGTAGCTCTGTGTTCCCTGACAGCTTCTCCCCGCCCCCCTTCCTCTTGTCCACGCCTGTGTGTTTCTCCCAATTGCTTCACCACACCTGTGCTCTTCATTCTGCTTTCCCCCAACCCCCATTTTGCTTTCGTTCCTGCCCTCCCCCACTGTTTCTTTCACATTGCCTCCAGGCTTCCCACCTGTTGCTTTTGTATCACTTCCCCTGGTGTTCCTACACTGTTTCCCCCACCCTCCCATGTGCAACTTCTGCTCCTCCTTCCAGCTTTAAAAAAGCACAAGAAAAATACTTTTGCATATTTCTTTTTAGTTACTGATCCAACTTGTAATGGTAGCTACAAAGATTTTTTTGTAAGTGTCTGTCATTTTGCAGTCACACTCCTGCGCGAGCCTACAAAAAAAAGCAGGTGGCCATGTCAAAGTTTTTTTTTTTTTAAACTAGCTACTCTGCTTGGTATCACAGATGTGCTGCATGGTGGCCAAAAACCATTGGCAAACTAATAGGACGCAAAGACGAAACCTATTGGCTTTGCCAGTGCTTGTTTAGGGAGGCTGCAGGTTTCAGGAAGCTGTTCCTACAAGCCCCTTAAGTTGATAAGAGAAACTGTTTTGGATTTGTCAGTCATACTCCACGACTTGTATAAGTCGTGCTACTTTACTGAGCTTTTTGGCTATTTTTATTTTACATTTTTTAATCATTGGAATTATGTCACTTTTAGTGTTATCAGCAATGCCAAAGTTGTTGCGACATCACTCACTTTGATGTAATTAACTGTTGTTAGTGCTCACAAGAATGAAACACAATTGAGGTACTCCATAAGTGGGTAAGGTTCAGGGAATGTCAAGGGTCGATAAATGGATTAACGGTAAATTCTGAAATTTTCCGAAAAGCATGCATTGGGTTGTTAGGATTAAAAAGCGTCAAAGGCAGACTTTTGAAATTGACACTGCAGCACCATGTGCAGCTCCGTGGCATGGTCATTATCCTCAAAGTTTAATGTTATGCCATGTTGTCTGTTTCTTTTTCTAATCATATAATAGGTAAGACCTAGATAGAGACAATGGAACAGGTGCATTACAGCAGACAGGGAAATAAAGCGACAGGGTGGGCCCTGCTCTCAATTTCTGTGCCTTTCACATTGTGCTAAATCTTATTGCTTACAAGCGCTCTCAGAATCTCAGACTGTAGTGGACAAGTGTGCGCACTCGCCTTTTGGGAACCTCACTTACGCCATCGATTATTGCACACTAATTCAAGTTAAAGTACAACTTCAATAATAATTTGGCTTCCAAAAAACACCTAATAGGTACGATGTTTGTCTACTGCTAGATGTGAACTGATGAACTCTCTGAGGGAGACAATCTTACGCTGAGTCAAAGAAGGGCGCCCAGTTGACACCGGGCAGTCTGGAAGATGGACATCCGTTCTGACCTCCTCCCCATATGTAAGGTGTTCACTTTTGCAACCTGGGTCTAGCTAAGAACATTCTGTAGAGCCATCTTGCAAATAGAGGGTTGGATGTGCTTCAGTGGGAAATGTTAGATAGACTGGCCCATGGCAATTGAAGCTAATCTGGCGCATAAGTAAAATTAACCATATAAGGATCCTGGTGGCCAAAGCGAAACTGGCAGAAGTGCCCTGGAGACCAAACTATTCAGAAAAGAGGGTGGTGATGAACAGAGTGTCTGAATTAAGCAGACCACTCTTACCCAGTCCAAAGATCAGGGCTTGATCCATCACCGTTATTTAGCTCACTGCACCATCCCAGCTCAGAACCTGGCTATATGCAAATCAGTCTGTCCCTGGCCCAGTGCATCATGGGAACAGGGCAGACTAAACTACCAAGCCAATTCTTCACCAGAAAGGAGACAAGCTACCGGGGACCGGTTTCTGGCATTTCAGCCGTCGTCGGCCCGGCTTGCTTGAATCCTGATGGTGAAGACAGGGACTCATGTCTGAGTATACCCTGCCACACCTATAGTGGCCAAAAACGATTCAGAAAAGGGGGTGGGGGCAAACTGGCATATTAGCATAGCAAACATGGTACACGGACCATGGAAGCTATACAGGCTCGTGGGGAAGAATGCCTTACTGGCAGGTAGACGTTGGAAGCCACTCTGGCATGTGAGTGTGGTGGGCATTAGAAGCCCGAATGTAAATTAGATTAAGCTATATGGAAATGGGTCACCAGTATAACCAGGGTTATGAAAAGTTTTTTCCTTTTTGTGTAGAACCGCTGACGTTTTTACAATTTGATTCTACTGTGACGAACCCCACTGTTGCACTTACAATGGCTGGAAAGATGTCAATCGAGTGCTTTTTCTGGATTAAATACAGAGCCAATTTGAATTTCTTGCTAAATCAATTATTTTACACCCATGATTTCAGTGTTTTTTTCTATTGAATGATAACAGAGATTTGTTCTGAGATGCATTTCAGGATTGTAAGACATGAACATTCTTCAAGTTTGTCTACTTACAATTCTTTGAGTGTTGGAAGCATTGACGGCGTTGACTAGGAATGCAAGTTACGTAAGAAAAAAATAGACCTCATCTTGTGTCACTTAGATATTGGGCTATGCCTTTTACATATAAACTTTCATGTTAATGGTGGCAACAGGGACCAATGATTTCCTGAGTTCACGGACCACACTATTTTGCTCCCACTCCTAAAGAGGAACACATTTTTGACCCTCAAATCTATTATGAGAATCGGGTGTCAAAAGTGCTTCATATGTTGGATACCTCATATTTATATGCGTTCACTAGATGCCAGACCAAGCATAACTGACATTAATTGCCGCAGCAATGACTGCTACCAACTTAGACAACTATATTCCCTTGTATGTTTGCGCTGCCAAGAAGTTGGTAATCCACTAATGAAAATCGCTGAATGCTATACCAAGAATGATGGTTGGGATGCCAGGCTAAAATCATACCATAACATTTTGAGGAAACTGCCTGCAAGGCTAGATCAAGGGGCCCACAGTCAGTAGCTGATGGAATGGCACACGTCTAACTGAACTGACATGAGATAGTGGGTAGAAAACTTTCACTCTGGATTGGAAGCCAGATTTGTGCAATTTAAAATGGTAATCAGTGCAATGGAAGACAAACAGTGAAAATAGTAGGAAGCGGAAGACCGTGCCAGTGGAAGCAAACCATTGCATGCTTTGGAAATTAAGGTGATGAGCGAGAAAGATAAACTGGCATGTGGCAAAGTAAGTCTCATAGTCTCTCCAGATTGTTGGAAATGGACTACAGCATAGTACTTCAAAAATGGAAAGTGAAATGACACGTGGTAAATGGAACTAAACTTAGTGGCATGTGAAAAAGCAAAGCAAGACTGGCATGTGCGCATTAAAGCCGAACTAGCAAATTTGTTGTGAGAGCCCTCCTTTCACATATTCAGTGGAAGCCAATCTAATATGTGGGCAACTGAACCAGATGCCATTTTAGCAATGGAAACCGCTCTGGGGCACTCGAGTAGTGGAAGTCATGCTGGCACACAGGCAGTGCAAGCAGCATTGGAAGCCCTGCTGGCACTTAAGGGTTGTAAACTACAACAAGCATTTGACAGTGTAAGCCAAACTGGCATATGGGCGGTGGGGGCATATTTACTCATTATCGTGAGTGCTAAACTCTGCATAGCAGAAACCTTGATATATCAATGACGAGTTATGTTGTTGCGGTGCTTAGAATAAAGGAAAGACGCAGGGCAAGGTTACTTTAAAATGTGAAACCTTTTGGCAAGAACATTTATTTATATTCTGATTTCTTTTGCAAAGTACAGTTGTACTGGATTCTAGTTTTACAACTGGAAATGAAGTACAATTAGAAGAAGTTATTGAAACACTTGATATTCAATGCTCATAAATACAGGTCTGCTACATATAAGCTGGAATCAGTGCCTCAATGTAAGTATTTAGGAATTTACCTTGACACAGGTGCTCATTTTCGAAGCAGAAAGATGCATTAAGGGCCAAAGCTCTTACACTTGAGGTTACCTCAGCAAAACTGTCGAAACAATTACTTGGTCTGAGTCTAACTCCGATGCTGAAGGTGATGAAGGCGAAAATAACAAACTCTCTGTCATATAGGCATGAGATCATGAAGGGCGCAATAAGTATTTTATTAAACAAACTAACCACTAAAAACGTTTAACACGCCTTCCGTCTGCCAAGATCTGCTTCACCAGCCCAAGTTAGACTTGAACTAGGCTTATTAGACCATCATGGCGTCGAGGCAGGTACATTTATAAAGTTCTGCAATAGACTAGCAAACCCGGGCGGGCAGCCTGGAGGCCACACTCTGGAACGAAATATCGAACAGCCACTTCAGCCATAAACAGCAGCATCACCTGGAAAACTGCCTTCAACTACTTAGTGTCAAGGAGTATTGGGGAACAAACCCTTCCCAGCGGTGCTAAAGGCAGTCATTAAGAGAATCGTCCGGCTGTGGTCTTTCCATTTAGAAAGGGTTACACTGTCTAATAGGAAACACACCTGGGCAATAATCTCTGATTCTAAACCGGGGGTCAAATTATCCTACTTATCTGGCACGTTTGCACTTTTCTGGAAACTAAAATTCATGGCCCTGAGGATGGGAGAATGGCCTTTTTTAAAGAACCTGCCTGAACGGCTCCGCCTCGGCAATTGTATCAAATGCAGGAAGTGCGGCTATCACTCCAAAGCTATGGAGCATATAGTCTGTGTATGTCCTGCTATGCTCACAAACAGACGGTCTTTATTGCGGGACAAATGGAACAACCATGGCATACGATCCTGTCGCCAAGCCATAATCGCCGCTTAAACCCAGACAATACGAAGCTGAACATTCGGTTCACCAAATTTGTAAACAGAGCAGCGAAAATGTTGAGAGATAACAGAGCTTCAAATCTCTATCATCCCGGCTGAGTTGTAACCCTGCTCCAGGTTCAATTCCTGAACTTTTGATTGCTAATTATTGTTGACAGGAACATTGCTCTCTGCTTAACATTAACAGTTTATAGGTCCCTAGTGAGCTTTTAAAAGCACCAGTTTGCAGTTTCTTATAAGAAGATAGGGGGAGAAGCCTGGATTGACTTGACACCTCAGTGGAGCGGGGGTCATTTTGAGCCTAACTTTGGTCCATGCACCTACCTGCTGCCTCGCTGACCTGGCCTGTTGCTTCTGGGGGGTCGACGCTGTAAGTCTCCCTGCCGCTGCTTCCTACCACCTCGCGGCTGGAGACTACAGCTCCCAGCGAGCTTTGTGGCCACTTCCGGTTTCCTAGCAACATCGAGCCCGGAGGCGCTACTAAAGTGGAGACGCTCCCTCGGTGGAGCGGGGGGCATTTTGAGCCTAACTTTGGTCCGTGCACCTACCTGCTGCCTCGCTGACCTGGCCTGTTTGTTGCTTCTGGGGGGTCGACGCTGTAAGTCTCCCTGCCGCTGCTTCCTACCACCTCGCGGCCGGAGACTACAGCTCCCAGCGAGCTTTGCGGCCACTTCCTGTTTCCCGGCAGCATCGAGCCCGGAGGCGCTACTAAAGTGGAGACGCTCTCTCCGCGTCGCGGGACGCGCGCCGGGCAAAGGGCGGGCCCTCTGCGACCTGAGAGAGACTGGGCTGGGCCATAGATTTTGGTCCTGTAGTGAAGGACTATTTTTATCTAAGTGAGACTTTATATTTTGATTCTTGCTATCTGTGTAAAGTGCATTGAATGCTTGTAGATTGTTCCATTACACTAGTTTTTACTTTGAGTGTAACAATAAGTTTATGTGATGTCTAGAGGTAAAACAGATAAATCTGCTTCTGGGTTGGGTACCATGGTCAACTACTTGGTTAAAAAGGTAAATCAAATTAACAATGACCGAAGGGCTTCTCTAGGTCGGGGGAGCCCTCCATTGTTACAGGAAGAGGTGCCTCTCCCAGTGGTGGACACAGCTATGCCCAATAACTTTGATACTAGTGATACTGATGTTATAACGGCTGTAGCTCAGGTGCACGCAGAGACGCATGAAGACCTGCCAGATACCTCTATTTAGGAAATAGAGCAGGCACCGCCAGCACCGAGACCGGTGAGAACCTGTAGAAAATCACAACTGAAACGTGGGGGGAGGCATAACAAAAAAAGAGTTGATACAGCCGAATTAGTCAGTTATGTCTCTGCTACGGGATCCTGTCCATCTGAGGGAAATAATGAGGGTGGCATTAAAATACATCTTGAGCAATTTGCCCTATTGATTAGCACCTTTTAGAAGGAAAAATTGAGGCAAAAATGGAAGAGTTCCGACACTTAAGCTGGATACCTTGGCCTTAGAGGTGGATAGACTAGGTGGACTGTTATCAGCACACCTGGCTTCAGCCTTGCCTGCCAGACGTAAGGCAGTGGAAATGGGGCAGGGAATCGGGAGAGAGAAGGTACAGCAGACTTGCCGGCAAGTTTCTGCAGTGGAAAACGCTCCACCTGAACCCCCATTAAAAACTGATCTGACTATACAGCCCACAGCAGATTTTGATGGTAGACCAGATCCTAGACAAATAAGGAAAAGTCGCTATATTAATCTTCCACCTGATTGCGCACCCTATGTGGCTGTCTTGATAAATGTCCCAACTATTGATGACCATTCTGCCCAGTCCCATGGGGAATCCCACGAATCATTAAAAAATAAAACAGTTGCTTGGCTGAATATAAACTGTGGATTTCCAATCGCATACTCTGACCAAATACTATCAGTCAGAAGGGTGAATTGGATTGGCCCGCCTAGAAAGACAAATAGTGGGGATTGTATTGTTGTTAACTTTAAACATCCCCAACATGTGGCAACAGTTTTATTAAGAGCATCCTCATTAGTGTACAATGTGAACAGAATATGTGTTCGTCCACTTGGATATTTCTACACCCATTTGATTAAAGCCCCGCCTAATCACAGGAAATTTAGGCCACTGATCCAAACTCGGGCTCCGGCTCCGATAGCACCATATCTGTACAATGTTGTTAACCAAAGTAGGAATGGGTTTATTGTGGAAACACAGAATAGATCTGATTTGCTCTCAGGCCTTGAGGCGTGTGATTGACGTGAGGAGTTTGAGGGCCAGGGAAATGTAAGATCAGCTGAAGTGGGCCATACGGAGATCACACAGGTGAAAGAAAACAAGTGGAAATAATGTAATCTCTTGGAACATTGCAGGACTGGCTACAAAGATGGCAGATTGTAACTGGATTAGGTACATTAATCAGTTTCAGATCATTTGTCTGCAGGAGACCTGGTCAGTGGAGTGTGACCTCTTTCTCGAAGGGTATAAGGCCTTCTATGTTCCTTCGAAAGCATCTAGGAGGGGTTGACCTAAGGGGTGCCTGGTCACGTTCATTGACGTCGCACTCTCTTGTAAAATACGTAGAGTTTTAACAGGCAATTCCGGAATTATTGGTTTAGTATTGATTGAAGATAACTGTTCAGCTGGTTTGGTACATTTTTATAACGCTGTCAATTCATGTTCAGTATCCAGCCCAATATCAGCACTAAATGCATTTATTAGTACTTCAATGAAGGAATGTCTCCATAACCTTATGATTATGGGCGATTTTAATGTCCATTCTTGTGGCGACCCCCTGCTGAAAAGCATTTCAGATTTGCATTGTGATCGCTCCGAGGGCTTGCATTTGGAACATACGGCGGAGGGGGAAGTTTTTAACGGTTTATTGAATGACTTGGATTTATCGCTGACTATGGCACTGAGGGATCCTTCAAAGCGTTTTTAGATCCCAACTTTTAAGGGTCATGGGAGGGGTACCTTCATTGATTATGTGTTACTTTCATTGTCAATGCAGTCTTTTGTGGCCTCTTTCATTATTGAACATAGTGAATTCAGTGATCATAACCCAATGTCTGTACACTTGAAGGGCCCCTGGGTGGCTAAGGAAGGTCGGAATAGTATCACAGGCAGGTTGAGCACAACTGATAAGAGACGGCGCCTTAAATGATCTATTATTACTCCAGACTTGTTATACAAAAACATCAAGGATAATTGCATAGAGGAAATTGGGAATTGTATTCAAGAAGGTTCAGACCCGTGCCAGCAATAGTGGTGATACTATTAGGTTTGATAGAGGCGAGGTTTACTGAGGGTATAGTGGGACTTCCAGCCAGGAAAGCTCCTGGTCCTGATGGGATCCCTCCAGACTTATATAAGCCTGAGCCTAGCTTTTGGGCACCCATATTAGAGTCGGTCTTTAACGCAGCTGCTAAAATTGGCTGCCCACAATCATGGGGGGTTTCCACGATTGTCCCAGTTTTTAAGAAGGGGGACAAGGGTAGCCCACTTTGTTACAGACCTATTTCATTAATTGACTCTATGGTTAAAATAGTGGGCAGAATTCTACTGCAGAGACTTTCTGACTTTTTTGCCTGTTCCCTAACAGAGAAATGTATCATAAGAAATGGCACCATTTGTTCATTTTCTATGGTTTCATGAGTACGAGGTAACAGCAGAGTGGGTTTTCGCCTGAGATGTGATCCCCACAGTCTCTAAATTGTACTCATTACAAGTAACCAGTTTCAGAACGAAGCCAAAACAAAACCATGGTGTCTATTTGGTGAATGTTGGTTAGGCATTAAGGAAATCTCAAAACCAATATTTTCATGAGAAGTCTATTGGTGATTGCAAGGCAGCACTCGCCCAGATTGAAAGTCCAGCATAATGTACAGATGCATTGAAAAGATGACCCTTTTGTTCATCATTCCTTTCGCAAGGTATGCCTGTTGCAAATATCAATCCAGATACGCATTTCAATTGTTTTAGCGATACCCAGAATATATAGGTTTGCAATTGGATGTATTGCAGGGTGTAGATTTAAGAGAGAAATCAAGCAACAATGTTGGTTTGAAGCTCTTACCCATTGGTAACAGATATCAAATCATAGGCCTTAGAAAATAACGTCAAAATCAAATGTTGTTTTATCCTACAAACCATATGGTACTTGTTAGAGGTTGGAAATTCCCCACACCGTAATTGGATTGCGTGGAGACTGCACTGAAAACAGTTTTCAGCATTTTCCCCCAAAAGCCCTAAAATATTACATTTCCATTCCACCTCCATGAATATTATTAACATAAATAATCATTTGGTAAATGACAATCTAAGAATGTCTGTTCTATTGGGTTACTTGAATGCCATAATACATTGCACACGTAAGTGCACATCCAAGCTCTGGTTTTTACTTCTTCATAGTCGTTTCTTCCCCCCTCTCCTGCTATGATGTTGGATACTATTCAGTCGTTTCCTTCTCTTACTTTGGCGAACAACCCCACAACAGTGGAAAAGAACAATAAACCACATATTTGTTTAGTCTTCACACCTTAAGGAATGCATCAGTGGTTGTTTGTTGCCGCTGATGAGCTGGCCAGGAGGCAATGCTGAAAATAAAGTTTGTGTTTTTCTGGCAATCCGATAAACGTAGGGTTTTTGAATACCTAAGTGGAAAATATTATAGGATGTTTGGCCTTCACTTGTATAAATTGCCGCCCTCCGCAATAAATTATTGTATTGGATCCTATAACAGCCCTAGTTCACTATTTCTTTGAAGATCGCAGAAATCAACACGACAGGTATTTTCTGATTCTGCCAAGCATTCCTGTCTAAGGAGTCTAACCATGGGTAGTCGAGTTGCTGTTTGTGTTATTTGGCTAGCCCAATTCATCAGGGAATATGGCACTTTCGTAAATACCTTGCAGAGATAAAATATCACCATATTTGTTAAAAATTGCCAGCAAGGCAATCAAGAAATTCATAATAAAGCACAGGTACATTCCATATAGTGTATAGAATCGATAATGTATGATTTGCCAGTATTCCCTATGGCTGTGCGGTTGTTGTTAAAGAAACAAAGGGGCATACATCAAATCATATCAACAAACTTTAGAAGGAGACATTGTTTATATACAGATTAAGGCTGGTGCCAACTAGATGTATTGATGCATGTCAAGAATATTACTAATCGGAAAACCTGTGGGAACAAATATCTTGGCTTATCAGTCTCACTAATAATTTTCTGCACTAGCGACGCTTTGGACCGGTCAGTGCATACAAATATAGGAACCATATATGGTTTGGTCTCATTACCAATCATTCAGGAGGAGCAACAAAATTTAACTCCAACCATATTTACAGTCAAAACAAAATCAAAAATGGTCTGCTTTTGGTCTTTGTCTTCTGAAACAGATAGCTGTGGCTTACATGTTCCCTTTCCGAAGGAACACAATGGAGTAATTGTTTTCATGCAGGTGAGGCCAGAACCCACAAGCACATTTGTGGATTTTGAGTATCTACAAACAGCTGACCGCAGGGCACAGATGTTTTGCTAAGGTGTTTTCAGCATAAATGATGCTTCACTCTCGGTTCTATAGACATTCAATTCTGAGAAGCACAAACTACATTTTGTTGTATGCTTCAAGACAGCCCGTAAGGGGTATCGTGGGCCACTTCTTCCTAACTAAACTTAGCAGAAATTGAAGATTTAAGAAGTTGGTATTTTTTCCTCCTTTCCTGGAGTGGTTTGGCCAATAAGCTAAAGTGTTGGGACTAACATATAAACTATCCAAGGGAACTTTAAAATGAGCTATTTTGTATTTTCAGGTAGTTAACTGCACAACCCATATGTGTCTGTTATTCAATCTTAGGACACCCAAAGGAAGAGTTATGTAGTCACCTTCCCTTTGGGCATACAATCAACAACACACAGACATGTTCACATAGTGGAGAGGTAGAATGAAACGTCACCTTTGTGGGTTTTTTCTGCATAAAACATTTGAGAGTTATTATTTTTTATCCTGCATCCTACCACATAAACATGTCTTGGAGTAGATGATTGAAGGTATTTCTCCCTTTCTCTTTCCTGTCCGTTGCGGTACCGAAAAAGTTTAGGTGTCCACAGTGGCTCTGATCTCAACTTCTAACTAAACAAAGATCCCTGATCTCTTTGTGAATTACCTCTGGCTCTTCTGTTTCTGATTTTCCTCCTGTGTCCTGACCCTCTTCTCTCTAATAAATACACATAATTTCCAGTTTACGGTAAGCTTGCGTCTTTTGCAGTTCAATTATCAGATGTCTTTGTCAGTTCCCTTCGCACAAATGCAACCTCTCAGTTCCAACTAATCACTGTCATTTTTCTATGTTGCAAGACATCTAGACAAAGTTAATTTTAGTTTGCTTATTTGGCCACTCTCTAACTTCCTAAGTCTTCCTAAACCAGTGCTTCCCATACATTTTAGAACCATGATCCGCGAATTACCAACCTTTAATGGACATAAAGCATGCATTTGTTTTGAACTAAAGCATCGCGTGGCTCATTATCATTGACAGACAGCTCATTTTCTGGTGAAATGACCGACCACTAAATTTGCACAAAGATACAGTTTTACAGATAAAAACGATATAACACAACAATGATAATGTGCGGAAATTAAAGTTTTTATTTATCATAAGTGCATAACCAAGTAAAGGGCCTTCATTTGTTTGAATCCAATTAAAATCGCTGTTAACGATTCATCCCAGAATTACAAAAGAAAGAGCTTCATTTTTGCTTTCCTAACTACTGAGTGCATACAGTTCTTTCACAGATATTTACATTTTGTTGTGTGTTACAAAAAAACGACATCCTTAAGCCTTACCTTTTACACTCCCTGAACTCCAGCAAGCTTGTCACACAATTCACTTTAAAAACTCTTCTCACTTTGCAGTCAGGAATGAAAAGTAAACCTCAACAAGCAGCAGTTTGTAAGAAGGCATAGCCTGATATTTGCCCTCTATCTTTGAAAGATAGGAAATGAGACAAGCTAAACACAGAAGTTGTTGTCAACTTTATTTATTGCTCGGACTTTCCAGATCCACCAAAAATCGTCTTACAACATACCAATCGGTCGTGACAAAGAGTTTGGGAATCCCTGTCCTAGACTATTTATATGCATTGGTGTCATCAGTGATGTCAGCCGCAATGAAAAAGACCCAGCGCTGGAATGCTTTCACCTACTGGTCCCTTCTGCATGCACCTTTGTCTCAGTGGCACATTTCGCCTGCATTCTATACTCCTATTCCTCATGGCTGCTCAGCTTTTGCTTCTATTGATCACTTTCTTTCTTTTGATAACTTAAATTAGTGTCTCAACCCTAGGCAAGAATGATAAAGTTATCAGTGACTGGTAATATTATGGGCATTTCAGTGAATTTTTCAGTTAAAGGGTCTGAATTCACCAATATGTGTTTTAATGCTTTGAACGCACATTGTTGGAAATGTCTTCTGTAAATTTGTTTTTTAACTTTTATATTTAGTAATTGTATAATAATGCCATAGAATTTGTATTTTATGTTCACGTATGCTTTTATGGTTGTTATAAAACACTGAATAAAGCTTTGAAATTGACTCAATACATTAACTCAATCAATATTGGTAAAAACTATTATTTCCACTAACTTAACTAATCCTCAGGTCCTAATGAACTTTCAATGCAGATTTTGACGGCAAGTTTTAATTTTGGGTGAAGTTGTTTACTCCTATGTTCAATAATATACAGAATCACTGGGTTATTTCTGAACCACAGAGGAGGTCAATCTTACAGCCTATCTTTAAGAAAGGAGGTTATGAAAGCCCAAACATCTACAGGCTTATCGCACTGTTGCTTACTAATGCAATTTTATTTTTCTGAAATCATTCCAAAAGAAATTCAACAGTGGCTGATTATTAAAGATCGCCTACATCTTAATAAAACAGAATCCTAGAAAAATAATTTAACCATTCATAAGGTACTTGCTTCTCATCCATAGCAGATAAGCAATACAAATTAAAGGGAGGATCCTTATGTGCTTACTTTGTAAATTATACTGTTACCCTTCTTTGATACAAGTGATCTAATTTGCCTTTGACAAAAATTGAGCTGGTGGGATCCGGACTGTTCATTGGTAATTATTCCTGTAGATCGGAATACATACCAACATGTGGGTTTGTGTCAATGATGGTAAATGTCTCCAATGAACAGGTAAAACTAAAGTCCTTAAGGGTCTTAACCCCTTCCCTGCTCATGACGAGCTCAGCTCGTCATGAGGCACAGTGGAGCTGTGCTTACGACGAGCTGACCTTGTTATGAAGAATGATAAATCTTACTTTCCAGCACAGGAGGGGAAAACCTCTAGCAGCCAAGGTGTTAAACAAGCTTGCATCTAGGCACCCTTCTTTTAGGATTACAAGTGGGCGATGGGAAAAAACTAGCAGTAGCAACAGTGTGTTTCTCCTAAGATGTAATCGACTCATGTTTCTTATAGTATGTATGTAGACATAACATCGAAAATAGGCTGAGTAGGAGCATAGGATGTATAAATATTGTTAATTGCGATTACCTAATTACAATTCTCTGAGAATCGCAATTAGGTCATCTTTATTCCTAATGTATGAAATTCTTAGTGTTTCATTTAGTGATCCTAGTGGATCGCAAATTGATCTACCTCATGAATATTAATGAGGTAGGTCGCAATTTGTGACCCATTAGGGATCACTAAAATCACAGGGATAGTGGCCTGCTGGGATCAGCAAATGGGTTACCACCTACTTAAAGTAGGTGATAAAATGTGACTGTTTAGCAACTACATTTTGGTCGCTAAACATTCTTACATACCACTGCATTTTGGTATTTAGGAAGTGACGCCCTAAACACGACTTTCTAACATACGAATCAACATGTATTTGCAATTATGAAGTGTGATTCGGTAACATGTTACTGAATCGCAATTTGGGAATGATACATACCAAAATGGATTTGCCCTTCGCAAACGGCCCAATTTCGCGATTCGGTTTGTTTGTGACTGGCAACATGCTTGCTACATCTGGCCCATAGCCACTCTTAGCATTCGGGTGCAAATTAAATAGACATCTGTTCACAGTTTATCTAGTTGGGGATATGATACCCACATTAAACTGGACTACCCATCTTTTTTTGTTTAACTCTTTTTATTGACATTTGTATTTTAACATTCCAGTACAACAATATGTCAAGAAACCACAATTGCCAAATGAATACAGTGCAGTAAGTTATTGGGGTGTCTCTGATAACAATTCCTGTAGTGTGCCATAGTAGTTATGGTGCAGCGGTGGTATCAGCGGTTGTGGAACGTTTGGGAAGCAGTGCGAGCAAATGTGTAGACCAGGCATCACTTATCGCAGTGATGAAGTGTGCGCAATATTGCACCGAGGACAAAATAACTCGACTAAAGGAAGGGGAGAAACCGCCCGTGAACTGGACTATCCATCGTGCTGGTAATTGGACAAAATCCAATTTGCTGACTTATTCTTTGTTGAAATTCTTTACAAAACTGCCTGACCTTTCTATTATGACAGTAGTGATCCTTTGTAGAGTTAAACAAGTATCCCCTATGTAATAAGGTTGTACTATGTCTAAGGAAAGACCAAATAAGCTGTGCAATGTACTTTTTTTGTTATGCATGATGCAAAACATTTGGTTACAGCAAAGCTGTATCACAAGCCCAAATAAAATTGATGTTGGCTTTCCAGCTTTGCACGTTTGGCAGATAAACAGTTAATTGATTTCTTAGCCAGGATGTTGTTTAAGGGAGGTGGTGCTTTAAACAACTTTATTGTGGCAGGAAATTAGTATAACGCTGGGACAATGTCCCAACCAATAGATGGCATCTTGCAAGTCCTTTTTAGTCAGACTTAGTATTTCCAACACATGCAAATCTCAAGAGTTCTCTTTACACATGTTGAAGATCACTGAAAACATTGAGTTGAAATACCAAGGAGCATTTAAAATTAGCATCAAGAGAACTTAGGGAGACATTTAAAATTTTGATTCAGAACTAAAAATAAAAGAGAAAAGAAACAATGACAAAATTAATGTAAATAAATTAAAATACTACAATGTATTCCTCACCCTGATATGTATGAGACACACCTGTCGTCTGTTGCTGAGAGTGGTTTTAAGAGTATATTAGAAATGAAATGCCAGCACCCAAGAGTCATCAAAAAAAGAAAATAGGGTTTAAATACACATACAAACAGGATGCATTTTTGTAGTCTATTACTACAGTTGCAATTGTTTTTAAAGTCAATATTTATTGGTTAAAAATCATGAAAACCAGAGTCCTGGCTCCATTCTGTTTTTACTGTTGCACAATTGTGGCTCCAATGTGGTGTGTGCCACTGTTACTATATTTGTAAGAGTCAGAAATTGTAATGTTTAATAAGAACCTTGTCCCATGGTGAACTCTGTGTTTTAGCATCTGCATTTTTCAAGGACTGGTTGCATCTCTATGTATTTCATTTATCTTATTATATTACACTGTTTAAACATTTTTGCTGATATACTGTATAAATAAGTAAAGGGTATTATTCATATGTAGTGCACTTTGGTTCCTGTATTTTGAATATTTCAGCTCGGGCATACTTAGATATATGTATTAGTAGAAAGGGCATCTCCTCCAACAGACCTAACTTCATTTCAGAGCAGGAGCCAGTTGGTGTTGATAGTATACTTATTCAGTTTTTGTGTTGATGGTGAAAAGGGGCACCATCACCACCTGAACAGTAGACCATGGCCCTACCAGACCCAAAGAGGCATCGCATGGGAAGAAATAGGAAGAGAAAAAACTGGGAGTAGTTCCTATCATTTACCTTCCTCCTACCATTACCCAGTGTGCACGTTTTTATTGGGGTGGAAATTGCATTTTCCAGTGTGTGACCATTCGCAATTCGTTTTCATGAAGCTGCTCGATCACAGTTTGCACAGAATTGAAAGTTCCCATTGAACACTACTCTTAGAAATGGGGTCTCTATTTGGCAGTAGTTTGCACCCGATCCAAGTAGGGACCCTCACTCTAGTCAGGGTAAGGGAGTCACACAGCTAAGATAACCCCTGCTCACCCCTTGATAGCTTGGAACGAGCAGTCAGGCTTATTTGAAAGGCAGTATGTAAAGTGTTTGTATACACACACACAGTAACACAGTGAAAACACTACAAAAGGAGTCCACACCAGTTTAGAAAAATAGCCAATATTTATTTGGCTAAAAGAAGACCAAAATGACAGAAATCCAACATACACAAGTTAAAATATCACTTTTAAAAGATTAAACTAGTTTAGTCCATATAAATCAAAGTACCTTAGATGAGTCAAAAATCAAAGATGGTGCAAGGCGCAGGGGAGGTGAGACTGAATGGGTGCCACGGACTTCGGTGATACGGTGCTCGGGACTCACACTGAGGCACAATTATTTTGATGTGCTGTGATGGCATCTGTGCCCTGCGGTCAAAGCCGTGGTCAATGCTTCTAGCAGGAATCATGCTTCACTGCAGGCAGCAGCGACTCATCGATCTTTTGCAGCGGTGCGTCGAGAAAACAGGTGCTGGGAGTCAATGCGTGAATTTTCTCCTTAAGATCACCAGGTTACACTTCCAAGGGTCCAGGAACAGATTTGGCACCACTTGGCAAGTCGGAACTCTCAGCAGAAGAGCCCAGGCACTGTTAGGTGAAGTCTTTGATGGCCCTAGGATTACTTAACAGGAGGCAGGAGCGCACAAGCCCTTGGAGAGCCTTGGATGCAGAATGTAGAAAGCAAAGTCCTTTCCTTTCACTTTCCAGACAGAAGCAGCAAGCAGCGGCCAGCACAACAAAACAATAGGCAGAGTGACAGTTCTTCCTACAGCAGCCAGCTCTTCTTCTTGGCAGAATGTCTGCAGTCCCAGAAGTGTTCTGATTTTGGGGTTTCAGAGGTCCAATACTTACACCCCTTTCGGCCTTTGAAGTAGGCAAACTGCAAAGGAAAGTCTTTGTAGTGCACAAGACCATGCCTTTTCACTACCTTGCTCCAGCCACAAATTACAGTGGGCGGGGGGTAGAGACCGCTTTGTGTGATGGCAGGCACAGTGTGTGAGGATAGGCACAACCCTATTCAGGTGTCTGACAACTCCTCGCATCACTCTAGTTGAGGAAGACCCATCAACCTGGTGATAGGCCCTCAGGATATGCAAGGCACATCTCAGCTCCCTTTTTGTGACTTTTAGAGTGAATCCACAATTGCCCAACTATCAGCGAACCAAGACGTGTATTCTACAGCCAGGCAGTGGCACAGAATGGTTAAGCTAGAAAATATCCATTTTCTAAAAGTGGCATTTTCAAACATGCAACCTGGTGATAGGCCCTCAGGATATGCAAGGCACATCTCAGCTCCCTTTTGTGACAATTGCCCAACTATCAGCGAACCAAGACGTGTATTCTACAGCCAGGCAGTGGCACAAAATGGTTAAGCTAGAAAATACCCATTTTCTAAAATTGGCATTTTCAAACATGCAATTTAAAAAACAACTTCACCAAACAATGTATTTTTAAATTGTGAGTTCAAAGACCCCAAAACTCCAAATCTCTATTTGCTCCCAATTAGAAATTACATTTTAAAGATATTTCAAGGCAATCCCCATGTTACTCTATGGGAGAGCTAGTCCTTGCAACAGTGAAAAACTACATTTTCGGTATTTCACTATTAGGACATGTAAAACACCACAACAATACATATCGTACCTTTTAAATATAATGCACCCTGCCCATG
Source organism: Lissotriton vulgaris (assembly GCF_964263255.1). NCBI lineage: Eukaryota > Metazoa > Chordata > Amphibia > Caudata > Salamandridae > Lissotriton > Lissotriton vulgaris. The sequence goes on along the minus strand of NC_141700.1, from coordinate 136,836,146 downwards.
GGGCTACCTTGGGCCTACCTTAGGCGTCTCTTCTTATAGTAAAAGGGAAGGTTTGGGCCTGGCAAGTAGGTACACTTGCGAGGTTGAAATGGCAGTTTGAAACTGCACACACAGACACTGCAGTGGCAGGTCTGAGGCGTGTTTGCAGGGCTACTCATGTTGGTGGCACACTCACTGCTGCAGGCCCACTAGTAGCATTTGATATACAGGCCCTGGGCACACCTGGTGCACTTTGCTAGGGACTTACTAGTAATTCAGATATGGATAAACCAATCACCAATACAGTTTACACAGGGAGCACTTGCACTGTAGCATTTATCAGCATTGGTAAAGTGCCCAGAGTCCTAAAATCAGCAAAACGAAATTAATCACATAGTCAAAAACAGTAGGTCCCAACGCTAGAAAAGGATGGCAGGGAGGAGCTAAAAGAAGTACTCATTGCCCTTAGCTCCCCCCATCATTTAACGGCCATCTTAGCTTGTCTCTCTTCAACTTATTTTTGTCTGAAAGGAAAAGAGGTATAGTGGGCAGGATGGACTTGTAGTAAAATGATTGTGTCTTCCTCAATTTCATCCCTTCCTGTATCATCCTCCCTGTTCTTGGGTATGTGACCTTGGTATAACATTAGATAATACACCCTCCTATTCAGCTCATGTCAATACTACTGTGTCATCTTCTTTCTTTAAACTGAAAACTATAAAAAAGATTCTTCCTTTTCTTCCCCTCAACTTTGGTAAAACCCTGGTCATCTCATTTGTTATGTCCTCAGTGGACTATTGTAACGGACTTTTAATGAATGCCCAAAAGAAGGTCATTAAGAGGTTACAATCTGTACAAAACGCCGCGGCCAGACTACTTTCCGGCACCCCCAAATTCAAATCCATTGCCAACACTATAAAAGACTATCACTGGCTCACAGTCAACAAAAGGATAAAATTCAAAGCACTCTGTATAGCCTATAAAGCCGCGCATAAACAAGGCCCTCGCTTTCTCATTGATCCATTCACGTTTTATGTCCCCAATCGTTCACTTCGCTCCATGAATAACTTCACCATGACAGTCCCTCGCACCAGAACAGTTGCATGGGGAGATCGCAGCTTCCACATTGCAACCGCTAAACTTTGGAATTCTCTTGATCCAGAGACCAGGTCAGCTCCTACTCTTATCATTTTCAGAAGAAAAATTCGATCAATAAATCAATCCCTTTTCTTTCTTTCTGCCTCATTCATAGCGCCGAGACGCCCTTGGGCAATTGTTCGCGCTCAACAAATTCCATAAATAAATAAATGAAAGGTTTTGGAGAATTGGGAGCTTCAAGACCATTACCATTCTCCCACCCAGCGCCAATCCAATACCAGTTAATCACATTCCCTTTGCAGGTTCATAGGTGAGGCTGAAAGTAGTATTCTCTTATCACATATCCTTCCCTGGCTCTGTCTATCTTCTATAGTGTACACTTGAGGGTCATCAAGGGGATGGATTAAGCCTCCTTCTAGACACAGTTGATGAGCAGCTGATCTCACTGTGGTTTCGGCTTTATATCAGTAAGAAATCTCATAAGCAAACGCTTGGCTGCCTCAGGAATTAACCACATAACTGATTCCAGGGTGGAAAAATTCAGGCTCAGGTAAACTTTCTTGCCTCCAGGAAACCGACTGTCCTCACTAGGGAGCACATTAAAATAAATGCTGCCCACAAAAAAAACCAAAGTCTGTCTTTATTATCTCTTATGAAGTAAATAATACCTGCCTAATGCACAAGAGTGTATACATTGATCTATTTCATTATACATTATAGCTGTCTAAAGAAATGCCTTTGCAGATAAACCACTGCAGAGAGCACATGTTAAAGTCTAACCAGTACAAAGAAACTGCAGCCATTTTTTTAGTCAACATTAAAAGGACTCCTGCAATGAAATTGCTAAAACATCCTCCCATACAATGAAATGCAATTCATCTACTCTCGCCTAACCTAAGCCTATCCCTAATACAAAAAAAAATACCTTAAACTGAGCAGGTACAATAACTCTTACCGTTACCTGTACCTGAAAACTAACCATAAGGTGAACACACACAGCCCACTTTCCTTAACCCTAAACCAAGACTTTTCTTGAACCCTGTCTTACTTTACTCTATACCAGTAACATTCTCAAATTCATACCCTATTTGCAGCTTCTTTGCCCCTTTGTTTGAGATTTCTTTTTTATTATTCTCAAAATAAATACTTGTTTGAGGGTTTGATCTTCGTTTTGTAGTAGCAACATAAAAGTACGTTTTCTTGTAATTGCTATTCTCGTAGTGGTTTTTAGGTCTTGCCTACTAGACAGCGAATGTACTGTCTGTTGCGAGAAGTATTGTCAGCTTACAGTGTGCTTAGAGCTGGCTTAACACTTACCATTGGTTGTCTTTATTGTTACTCATTTGCTTGCTTCTTATTTGTTATCATGTGTAGGCTTTACTTCATTTTCTTGTGTTTGTCCCCCCATCGGGGCATGAACGCATTACTTGTGTCCTTCCACTACAAACTGTTCAGTTTCTACGTTTTTCCTTTTTGTTTGAGCATTCCTCAAGAGATCATGTGTTTTCCAGCTGCCTAACTTGTGTACTTCTCTCACTTCGCTGCACTCGCGTTGTTCTTTCTCGATGCTCCAAATTTTTCTGTCACCTGTTTGCTTCACTTTCTCCCTCTCCACATTGCTCTCTCGTCCATTTGCTTTCCCCTGCTTCACATTGCTCTGTCTCCGTTTGCTTCACCATCCCCACCCCATGATCCTTCCGCCCCACCCAGCAGGTTTTTCCTGTGCCTGCTGCACCTGTTGCTTCCTCTGTCCATCTTTGCTCCTCCCATCCACTTTCACAGTTTATTTTCTTCTTGTTTACCAATCAAACCCTGATCGGTAAACAAAGTGAAGAAGAAAACTCATGGAATTTTGTCGACAAGCGCATTTTTGTTGTGGGCACTTTTAAACTAACATGGTCAGCCGTGGTATAGAATTTTCGTCCTCATTTTAGCCATGCTACACAGCATCGGGGATGCTGTACAGCTGGGCTAAAACCATTGGCAAAGCCAGCAGGTTCCAAAGGTAAGACCTACTTAGGGCTTTGCCAATGCTTGTTATGTTAGAGATTTTCTCTGAGGCTACTTTTCGCAGCTCTTCTTTCTCTTTTAACATTTCTCTGAAATAACATTATCCTGTATAAAGGTGGTTTTAAAGCAGTTAAACTGAGAGGCGTGTGGCAAAATCATTTATGTTTATATGGTCCTGCGTCAAATTAATGGTTCCACTGTGCTGAGTGATGTTCAGATTACTTACCAGTTATCTTCATTTATCCTTGGGCCATCTCCTTCAATCCAGGGAGAATGGAAAGTTGTTAATGTTTGGATAGGGAAATCAGCCTCGAATATTTACTCCTGGTGCCGGTTACATATTCCTTTCTTTGCTTGTGGGGCTATATTACACATGCCTGATTCGCACCCTACATGAGAACTGACACATGCCATTTGACACACTGTGCTGCTCTATTACAAGTTAAATTTATTCGTAACCCAAAGACCCATACGTTCAAACAACTGGCTGACAGTAAAGCCTTCCTCCTAAACTTCAAATCTTCCAACCTAGTGAAACTAATAAAGAGACACTTTAGAAAACCCCCACTGGATTAGATGTGAAACAATCTGTTCACTGCTGACAGATCAGCTAAAGTGCTGATCTTATCTACTGGTAAAAGCCACCAATGGCAGAGATGTATGGTGGCGGATCCAAAATTGAGATAGAAAGTGGTACAGTAGCTAAATTCTGTGGTCCTTTTGAGATTAATCCTAATAAGCCTGAAATCATCCAGTACATGTAGAGATGGGGGTCATTTTCTTCCTGTTTAGAAACAGATGGAACTTTTGGTATAAAACTAGGTCCCTCTGTAACCCTATTCCACCTGAAAAAACCCAGCTATATAGTGTTCAACACAGCAAAGTATACAATTCCTAGATGGTTTACCAGAGGTTATCGCCAGGAGGACAAAAATCTTAATTAGAAGAAAGTTTAGCACGACTGTGTCAATGTTCAAAGAAGGAGTTTTAGAGAAGCTTCCACTCTCCAGCAAAATCCCAAGATAGAGCCAGCTACTCTGGGTAGGGATTTTTTCATAAACTAGCCTTCAGGAGACAAATGGCATTGTATTCCATGAGGGCTAGACCTGGGCTCCTTCCTAAATGGCCCATTAGCATACAACTGTACCCTAAAAATAAGTACTGCTTATCCCTTTGTTAAACCACCCTGAAGGAACTGTAAGACCTCTAAATTCCCTGAAACTGATTGATGATCGTAGATCTTCAAAGTATATTGGTGTCGTCAATCTTGAATTCCTTTTGCTATGTCATTGACTAACCTCAGCCTCTGAAGACCTTGTTCCTCAAGTGTAAACTACAAAATGGAGGCCCAGAGGAGACTTTGAGATTAGAGAAACCACACCCTCACTCCTGCTAGCTGACGGAGCATGGATAACGAGGACATGCACGGTCAAGACTTGGATATCATTACCACTGGGAATAGCTACATTAAATTCAGGGGCTTGTTGCATGAGAGGACATCAGTTCTCCATGACCACTGCTTGCTGAACCAAGATTGAAAGAGTCAGTAATGTATTTTGGCTGAAAGCATAGAGGTAAAACACAGGAGTTTGAGCTGTCTGCAAAGTTCTTTAACAATGTGACAGGGTAATCAAATAGCCTGTGATGAGAGTTGAGGTTGTCTTTCAGAGAAATGTCTAGACCTATACTTGGAAGGTCAAAATACATTGAATATTGGCCTGTGCTCTTTTGCCTGAGCTTGTAGTCCTGTTGTTCTGCCTGTTAACCTCCGTTCCACTCAAGCAGTTGATTTACACCCCTGTAAGTGCCTTGTTTGACAAGGATTGGATACTTTCGATGTGGCCCTGCAATTCTATCAGCACTCACTGTACCACATCTACTCTCTTCCACGTGGACGACCATGCAGTACTCTTGCAGTCCGTGGCAGTTGTAGAGCTGCAAGTTGCATCCCAGCCTTGAGTTTATGAGAATGAAGTCCAACTCCACGTCTTTGAAAGCCATTTGATAGCTACCAATAGAGCTCTTTTTGTAAATGCTCGAAAAGAAGGCCAAAAGAGCAACAGATGGTGGACCAGGAACCATAGACGCAGCCAAGCTCATGCAATAAGAACATGGGATGTAGACATGTTTCCTTGGACCCTGAGCCATGCCCATGGAGCCAGTTTACCAACCTTGAGCCGAAGCATACATTCTTCAGATCACGCTTATCTGATTCCTATGTGGCGAATGGACCACCTATTCTTCAGGGTTGGGGGCGAACCCTTCTATTGGAAATAATTGCTACCATGAGTGAAGTCTGTTAAAGATGACTTGGCTCTAAAGGGGGAGACGGTAAACTGATTTTACTACCCTCTCCTAAAATCTCAGGGAATGTGTAAACATCCCTCAAGTCTAGGGAAATCAAGAATTCTGTCCTTAGCAAGACTTTCTGTAATGTGTCAACCATGAAATACATTGCTGCAGTAAATCCACTGCTACAAAATAGGGTGGCGATCACATGAAAATCCTCTGACTTCTTCACAAAGAAGACAGAGGGAAAACACCATAATCACATTGTGGAGGAGAATTGCTATAGACTTCTTGTGCAGTGAGTGCCACAAACGGAACTCGCAGCAGATTGTCCGGACGTACGTCTGACGAGGTGTGGCGAGCGAGGGGCGGCGTCGGAGCTGGTCGGTGACCGTGCAGGTGAGGCAGGCCGTTTCTTCTTCAGGCATTGTTAGCACTATCGGGGCTATCTGGCCGGGATCGGGGCTCGGGGGTCGGGATTCGGGTGGTAGGCTTATACCTGTAAGTCGGCAAAGTGAGTGTGTGGGAGGGCGTGTGGCCGCTCTGTCTCCACTGCTGCCATTGCCGTTCCGGTTGCTGGTTGTGTGCGGGACGCCCTGCACTCGGCGCTTGGCTGGTTTGGTTGGCGCAGTGGTCATCCGACCCAAAATAATTCAGCCCCCCCCCCCCCGGCCCTCTGAACCGCACGCCCCTTCTTGCACTCCCGAGTCAGCCGTGTCAGTCCTGGTTTTCGGTGCCCCCATAGGAAGCATTATCGTGCCTTGCCTCGCCCCGGTCGGCGTCCGCTTCAGGCACTGTCTCTCCTGGCTGGCTCAGTCTGTCGTCCGTGTGGTGCTTTCAGGCTGCCCTTTCCAGCTCTGGGGCTGCTCCCCCCCCCGCCACCCCTCCCCTGAGTTTGATAAGCATTGGCCGGCTCCGCTGCAGCCCGGACCGTCGACTGCTGACTGGCTGTTTGGAGTGGTAATTGACCCCCTCATCCTAACATCTGTGCCCTGACCCCACTTGGGGCAGCACAAGAGGAGAGGTCCTGACCCTCAGTTCAGTCTAGCCCAGTCCAAGTCCGAGCGGTGCGGCGGAGCGGGTTCTTGTGGACAAACAGTGGTGGTTGGAAAAAAGTCAAAGTGCGGGGGGTGCCTCAATCCAGCTAGCTGCGTTCCAGCTAACGAGGAGGCACTCGTTCAAAAAAGTGCCTAAAAGCGTTAAAATTGCACCTCTTTCAGTTAACTTTTAATTGGCACCTCCCGGGCGATAGGACACTCTACAGTCCTCCGTCAGTGCAGTAAGCTAACAGCTCAATACTAGTTAGCTACTCACCAACGCCAGAACTGGTTGAACCCTCAGCTTCCAGATCCCGGACTCCTCAGTGCCTGTTGACCCATCAGAGTCATTAGAGATCTAAAAGCACTACTACCTTCTCAGACCTTCAGTTCTTCTTTGGCAGTGCCATCCAAGTCACACCAGTTTCAACTTTCATTGCAGTATAGAAGTGGTTCTAATAAATCACCAAGCTATGAGATCTGGGAAAATAAGAAAGACTACAACTGCACCCAAACGGCGGAAATCAAAACAGCTGGGACTAAAAGAAGAGCCCCATCCGGGTAACCATAAGCCCGCTTGGGCCTGTCAGGAAACAGCGACAGCGGTAAAATCCTTGTCAGATGACGACTGCAACCATAGTCTTAAAGACAAGAGTACGGACACTTCAAATGTCTTAAAACCCTTGAATCTACTGGACTACTTAAAAAAAATTCCAACAACGACCAACGTTCTCTTAAAACCCCAGACTCAGGAGTTAATCAACCTTGTGCCCTTGGACCAGCAGGCCGAGATAAGCTTGCGCTCCTTGCAGCCGCTCCCCCCCCCACAATGGCCAATGAGAAGCAAAGAGTCAGCTCAACCTCCGGGAGTTTACATCTTTGGAGCAACATCTAACAAGCCATCCCCAGCCAGGCAGGGGAGCCTAGACCCCAAACAAAACTTATCTACTCACCATTTAGTGTCGCTACCTGGCCAGCATTGCTCACCTACAGCAGAGGTCAACCAAGGAGTATGCCTGCTGCAACCCTCTCCGGAGAGCTTACAATTTCACCCAGACTTCTCAATAAATCACATTCAGAAACCGGAAACAATAACCATCTCTACCCAACAAGATCTTGATGTGTTAAAGGAAACCACATTGGTTCCTCACCGTCAATTAACCTTAGCACAAATACATGCGCAAAACTCGTACCCGCATAACAATATTCTCCAACTGCCCCACCCATCTCCAACTATAAGTACACCTAAGGAGCTCTCTGTTGCGTCAAGTCCCCAGCACATCGCTTTTTCACCACCGGCATCTTTAACGATTCTCCCGCAAAAATCGCCCAAAATCCCTGATCCAAATGACCAGCTTTTAGCTGACCTTTCATTCTTTTTTAAAAACCCAACCAATCATACGCCGAATTTAAAGTCCAACCAAGAAGAGTCTACAGCAATAGGGGTTTGGCCGCAACTTCTCCAGACGTTTCAACATACAGTCAAAGCGCTCAGCTACCATTCGGACAAATTGGATGTGCAGATCGATCTTCTGAACACTCTAGCATTGTTCACGGCAGGGATCGATAGCAAACTTGACAAACTGAACAACCTAATACTAGGAGCGCAGGCCTCAACAAAGCTTATACAGTCAGTCTGTTGCTGCTCCCCAATTATTGATTCACTTTCATCACTCCCAGACTTCCTAACCAGTGTAATAGAAGAAGTTAAGCTGTTGAAGGGAGGCAATCCACACACAATTCCTTGTTTGCAACCGCAAAGAATACAAGACCCTCCCCAAGATCCAGCTAACCCATGCACTATTGCAAATAAAGGCATTAGGTCAAGCGGGGGAACCGCTCTCAGGTCAAACCTGCCAAGTGAACAGTTAAAAACCGGCAAACCTTACGCAACACCAACAGGGCCTGTCCCGACCCAAATGTTGACCGAAAACGCCGGGGCATCAAGTGGGTGTACCACCCGCCCGGACCATCAAGTGGCAGGGCCAACGGCAGTTTAACGCCTTCGGATTCCACCAAAGTGGAAGGACCTCCAGCCCCTCCACCACCTTGCAGTAAGAGAGAGCGTAAACGTTTGCGTAAACATAGAAACAAAATAAGGGCAAAAGCAACAGCCGCCCACTTGAAACTTTTTCCCCATTTTCGATATGGCGGCCAACAAAAAAGCTCTAAGTGAGACAGCTACATCATCACCCCCAGTAAACCCTAGTGTCAACAATCCCACCTTTCAACTATCCGTGGGGTAGCGTTCACGACTCAATTGAATCAGCTTCGAGAACAGCAACAGACGAGCCCAGTACGGTTATAGAACAGCGAAAGATGATAACCGAAGATCCAATCATACACGAGCCCATAGTGACCCAAGAAAAACTTAAATCTCTCCCAGTATTGACTCTGCCCTGGGTAGACCCCAAAACAACAAGAATGAAACTTACAAAAACGATTTATAACCAAAAAATAACCTTACCCAAAAATAACCAGCCTCTATGGAAGGCCCCCATCGGCCAGCACAACAGGAGCAAGATTCAAACGCAGGCCGGTTTTTGAATAAACTTAATAAGACGGCCCTAAGTGAAAATAACAAGGAGAACAACAACAGTTTATCATATTCCTACATCCTTATTGGTACCGGAATATAAATCAAAGGGACGGCAAGACATTCTTAACAGGTCAAATATAATAAAATTAGCGGATGGTATTCCGGGGCTCGCAGGTCTGGCATCAGATGATATTGAAGCTATTGAATTCCTCCCACCAAGAGGCGCCCAACCATCTGAGGTTACCTTGGTGTCTTTTAGGTCGGCCAGCTGGGTTGGAGCATTCTTGGACCATAAGGACATCCTGCGGGAGTGGGGCATTCAAGTGTAACCATACTCTACCCCAGGTTACCCCCCCGCCTTATTAAATCTGTCAATTACTCCTCGGAAAGCCGGATCCATTAGACTGGAGGAACTCGCAAGACCTTATTCAATCTTATAAAATGCATCAGGACCAGACGAACAAAATAAAATTCCTCCAACACTGGTCCCCCATGTCGACACAAGCCAAGGCTGGGAGTGGCTTCCAGCCATTCTGACAACCAAAAGTATAGTATGACCGTTCGAAGAAAAGTGCAGGGGGCCCAAGCCCAAAACTTTGGCAAAGTCAATTTCTCTAGTAACCTCCCCAGCAACAGTGCCTAAACTACAAGCAGACTCCACCCTCTCAAAATGTTCTTGGAACATAAGTGGCCTTTACCAGAAAATTACGAATTCTGAAACACTTTCCTTTCTACGTGAGCATGCTGTAATTGTTATACAGGAAACTTGAGCACTACAAGGATGCCCCGTCACTGGGTATACAGAAGTATGGAAACCAGCACTCTGGGACAGCCGCTACGGCCACTCTAAAGGGGGCCTGTCAATATACATGTCAAACAACTTAAAAGGCCCACACTCACGACTACCCATCGACGAAGAATGGCTACTCGGGGTCAAAATCCACTCTTGGCGGAATCAGCGCTCACTTTTCCTTTTAAACGTGTACATTAATCCAAGCACGCGCACGAAAAAAGATCATCTGGCTCGCTTAACAGAAATTATGAGCGATATAGCCTCGGAATATCCCAATTCAGATTGCATCGTCACAGGTGATTTTAATACCAACTTATTCCAAGGCAATCTAGCAAACAATGAAGGGCCTTTCTCACTTTCGACCAATGAACCCGCTACACAAATAATACCGCCCAATCAAGCTTACTGCGGACTGGGTGAACTCTGTGTGATGCAATTCCATAGTGCAGGATACCTGGTAATTAACGGAAGATCGGTGGGAGATATCCCCCCTAATTGGTCTTGGACAAATGGTAGCAAGTGTTCTTATTTGGACTATACTATCTGTAATTCATTCCTGCTTGATTGTCTGGCAAGTTTTCACATTCATCCACGAATTGAAAGTGATCATAGACCTCAGGTCATATCCTTCAATATAAAACCGGTAACTCACAAATCTGCTTCTTTAACTTGCCAAGGAATATATACAGAGAACCTAAAGCGCCTCAAGTGGAGTGAAGACCTCAGCCAGAACATCCTGCAAGAAAGCATGAACGTAATAAGAGGCGGAAGCAATCAAGAAACTTCGCCGATTGCGACATGGTCAATACTCTGCTCTCACCTGATTAACCTTTTTCCAGCAAAACAGGCCCAAAGGCCAACCCAGTACCGCAAGTTCACAATGTCAATACAGACAAAGGCATTTAAGAAAGCTAGAAATAACGCCTTGCGGTCACTCGTAAAATCTCCAGGGAATAGTGAATGTCTAAACCACTACCAAGCTGCTCAGAAGACTTTCAGGCTGGCAATGACTAAAGATAAACAGTTACATGAAACCCAATTCTGGTGCAAATTGGTGTGGGAGAGTAAGAGTAAAAACTCAAGAAAATTTTGGGCCCTAATCAACAACATTAATCAGAGCACATTGAGCTTTGGAACGGCAAACATTCAAGAATCGGACTGGGTAACATTTCTCACTGACCACTTTAGATCTTCTGAGTATCCAGGACCAACAGGATCCAACCCTCTAAGAGAGATTAATGGGTCACACTCTGTCAATGAGGTCTTTGAGGTGACACAAGAAAAGGTTGTTACAGCAGTGACAAAGGCAAGATCAGATGGAGCACCGGGCCCAAATGGCCTGCCACAGAGCCTGTTTAAATCTGACCCAGCCTTCTGGTCAGGAACATTAACAAATCTTTTTAACCATGCTCTGAATACTGCAACAATCCCTGAGTCGTGGCGAGGCACCATAATTCATCCAATCCACAAATCGGGATCCCGCTCCTCGCCGAACAATTACAGACTCATTGCCCTACTGGATATTGAGGCCAAGCATTACGCAGGCCTCCTCTTGGAGGACCTGAGGTTATGGGCAACGTAACGTAACTTGATTCCGCTGAATCAGACAGGGTTCGTGGCCAACTCAGGGACCATAACCAATCTATTAGCTGTATCAATTATTGTCGACAAGGCACTTTTAACATCTAGGTCAGTGTTTTGTTGCTTTGTCGACTTTAAAGCAGCATTTGATAGGGTCCCTAGGGCAGATCTATGGGAAAAACTAAAAGTGGGGGATCCCTGATAAACTCTTGGAAGCAATCATCCAACTCCACTCCCGCACATGGGTTTGGGTGAAGCTGGGGTCCGGCACACACCTCTCGAGGAAAATCATGACAAACAGAGGCGTGAAGCAGGGATGTGTGCTGGCCCCTCTTCTTTTTAACCTGTTTATATCAGATCTGTCAAGCACCCTGGATGATACAAACAGTCACCCACCTAAAGTGGGAGGTATGGCTATAAATAACCTACTGGATGTCAATGACCTGGTTCTTTTTAGTCTCATGAGGGTCGGGCTGCAAAGGCTACTCGATAAATTGCTTAGCTACACAATTAGGAACCAATTAGAGGTCAACCTTAAGAAAACGCAAGTAGTCCCTTTTGGTAAAAAACTATACACTGGTGGTGGGTGGCGATTTGACAAAACAAGTCTCTCTATAGGCCAGTCATATAAATACTTAGGTGTCCACTTAGACTCCAAATGTAACCTACTAAAACAGCGCAATGAGATTGCAGTTAAAGCCATGTCCCTGGCGGTGTCACTGAGCAAGCTTTCTAAAAACTTATCAGGCCCAACACTTATACCTCTCTTGGAAGTTATGAGAGCTAAAATTGGTCCCACCCTTTCATATGGCATAGAGATGCTTAGGGGGAAACTGAACATTGCTCTAAACCAGCATACGACCAGAATATATAAAAGAGTTCTCCTGCTGCCAAAGTCCGCATCGCCAGCGCAGATAAGACTAGAGATGGGGCTTTTTAACTATGAGGCTTCAAATGTGGGCACTTACCTAAAGCTCTGCCATAAATTAAGACAGGCGGCCCCAGGCACATTAGAATTCTTAGTCTGGCTAGAAATCACCCAGTATAACCCAGGTGGAACGTTTGGCCGCCTTTTTTAAGGACGCTATTGATCAAATGTCTGCGAGTGACCTTTGGGTCCTGAATCCCAGTCAGACAGCTTTTAAAATGGCCATCAAAAAATGTGTGAGAATGAGATCGCTAATCATGGACAAAGCACTTTTCGCAAAACGTAGTCATTCTTGGGCCCTCATAAATTCATACAGACGGCTAGCCCCCGCTACTTACCGGTCTTGTACATATTCATTGTACATTAAACGTAGCCTTATAGCTATTAGAATGGGTGACTGTGGAATTTTGCAAGACCAGCCCTCCTGGCAACGTACGGCGGAAGATACAACTTGTAGAGGGTGCGGCCAAACGGCAGAAACTTTGCTGCATTTGGTATGCCTTTGCCCTTTTTTTAACTCTCAACGCAGGTGCAAATTAAAAGCTGAATGGAACAGGTTGGGTGCCCGGACCTGTAGGCAAGCCATTATTGTGGCCTTGACCCCAGAAAACACAGTTTTAAATATAAGGCTAGCTAACTTTATTCAGCAAGCATATCGCAATTTTAAGCAAATGAGACCCTATTAAGCCTTCGCTTGTTTCCTTTTAACCATTTAATATTCTTTATAATAATGTATTAACTTCTAAGGAAGCAAAAATGATATGATTATGAAATGTATCTGTGAGAGTATTGGGTTGTTTTTATACGTAAGATATCACTGGTTGTGCCTATTTTATAATGTCATTGAATAAGAAGGATCAAGTTGTGGATGATCTTTACTTTTTTCTTTTTTTATAAGACTGTTAAATAATCGACCGCGTTTTTACACTTTTTTAACATTTGGATTATATTGTGAATTTTGTACTCTTCTTTTAAAGATATCTGTGTTATATCTAAATAAAGACATTTGATTGATTGATTGATTGATTGTGCAGTGAGTGGATCTTGTCCTCAAATACACTTCTCCATGTTGGATTTCTTGAGTAAGACATTTATCCTGTTTCTGGTAGTATGGATTCAAGGGGTCCAATCGCAGCCCAGATTTACCTGGACTCCTACCACAGAATAGTCAGAATTGAGTCATCTTGTATGGCTTGGAAGCCTTGGTGAAATGGTGAGAATTTTTGGCGTCTTATGGCAAATTTTTGGCGTCTTATGTTGAAAGTAGTTTTTGTAGATGATCTGGTATTATTTGGAAGCTCTATTTAAAATAGATTACAGGCTGAATTTGCATGTAAGTATATTTGACTTCTCCTGCTTCAGCAAACCATTCTTAATGTTCTTTGATGCTTTTGTCAAGATCTCTTCCAGTGAGAGGATTATGAGATGGTAACGTCAAAGTGGAAATTTCAAAAGTGAGTTCTGTTGAATACCCGCTGCTTTCCAGTTCCTCATTCATATTTGAAAGTTGATCAAAGCAGTTGTCGGCTCAAGAATTTTTCGTGAGCATCCATAGTGTTCAGCAGTTTGGTAGTATCCTTTACTTTCTTAATGGCCAAGGTCATCTTTTGAAAGTTGTGAAATATACTTTCCATAGTTTCTTGTTCTTATTGTCAGATTTACACCCGTATGCATTTTCCTCAAGAACCAAACAACCTTTCTGTCGACTTGTTCATCAGGAGTTCTCTCATTCGTCAATGCAGATACCTGCGCTTCCAGTTTTGTTGTGAGATGGCTCACCATTATATTCTGTTCTCATTGTCCGGTTTACAACTGTATAAGCTTATCTCACAAACCTGGTAACCTTTTTGTCAATTCATTCTTCTGGAGTTCTGTCATTCCCCAATACACGTCGCCCCTTCAGCTTCGCGTCCGAATGTCCCGTCCACTAGTATCACATGTGGCATTTCCATTTAAGCAATTCCAGGTCATAGATGTGGAGCTGAAATCTTGGGATGAACGTCATGCCACATTCCTCCATTACTTGTGAAAGGAATCTTTTAGTCAGCTGATGGAAGGACGCCAAGGACTGGCATCCAGATGTAAGTGACAAAAAGTACCAACAAGGGAACAAGGTGCACCCTCTTCCTGTGAGAAGGTCAGGCTCTCCAGTAGTTCTTTCTTATCTATTCTAAGGAAGTATTTGCCGTATTCTAATGCAGATCGCATGGATGGAAGGAGGACACAAGGTTTACAATTAAGTAACAGGCTCTCTCTATTTCATAATATGATCAACATCTATTTATTTAATTGATTTCGTTTTTGCTCTAGCGTGGTACAGCTTGGACAATACTCCAAAAAACGTTAGAGCACTTTTGAGCAATTGTAGCGTTATTTGTTGCCTCCAAGCCTTACCTTTTGTGATCCCTCACTTATTTCAGCATACCATTGTGATCCTGCACTTATTTTGCCATACCATTGTGATCCCGTTCTTATTTTGCCTTACCATTCTGAAACTGCTCTTATTTTGCCATACCATTGTGATCCTGCTCTTATTTTGCCTTACCATTTGTGATCCCGTTATTATTTTGCCTTACCATTGTGATACCTCCCTTATTTTGCCTTACCATTGTGATCCCATTCTTATTTTGCCATACCATTGTGCTCCCGTTCTTATTTTGCCTTACCATTGTGATCCCACTCTTATTTTGCCTTACCATTGTGATCCCTCTTATTTTGCATTACCATTGTGATCCCGTGACTATTTTGCCATACCATTGTGATCCTGCTATTATTTTGCCATACCATTGTGATCCTACTCTTATTTTGCCTTACCATTTGTGATCCCGTTCTTATTTTGCCTTACCATTGTGATCCCGTTCTTATTTTGCCATACCATTGTGATCGCTCTCTTACTTTTGCCTTACCATTGTGATCCCTCTTATTTTGCCTAACCATTGTGATCTCTCTATTTTGCTTTACCATTGTGATCCCTCTTATTTTGCCTTACCATTGTGATCCCGTTCTTATTTTGCCTTACCATTGAGATCCCGTTCTTATTTTGCCTTACCATTGTGATCCCGCTCTTTTGCCTTACCATTGTGATCCCGCTCTTATTTTGCCTTACCCTTATGATCCCTCTCTTATTTTGCATTACCATTGTGATCCCGTTCTTATTTTGCCATACCATTGTGATCCTGCTCTTATTTTGCCATACCATTGTGATCCTGCTCTTATTTTGCCTTACCATTTGTGATCCCGTTCTTATTTTGCCTTACCATTGTGATCCCGTTCTTATTTTGCCATACCATTGTGACCCCGTTCCTATTTTGCCATACCATTGTGATCCCTCTATTATATTGCTTTACCATTGTGATCCCTCTTATTTTTGCCTTACCACTGAGATCCCTCTTATTTTGCCTTACCATTGTGATCCCGTTCTTATTTTGCCTTACCATTGTGTTTTCCGTCTTATTTTGCCTTACCATTGTGATCCCTCTCTTATTTTGCCTTGCCATTGTGATCCCTCTTATTTTTGCCTTACCATTGAGATCCCTCTCTTATTTTGCCTTACCATTGAGATCCCGTTCATATTTTGCCTTACCATTGTGTTTCCCCTCTTATTTTGGCTCACCATTGTGATCCCTCTCTTATTTTGCCTTACCATTGTGATCCCTCTTATTTTTGCCTTCCCATTGAGATCCCTCTCTTATTTTGCCTTACCATTGAGATCCCATTCATATTTTGCCTTACCATTGTGTTTCCCCTCTTATTTTGGCTCACCATTGTGATCCCTCTCTTTTTTTGCCTTACCATTGAGATCCCGTTCTTATTTTGCCTTACCATTGTGATCCCGTTCTTATTTTGCCTTACCATTGTGATCCTGTTCCTATTTTGCCTTACCATTGTGACCCCCCTCTTATTTTGCCTTACCACTGTGATCCTGTTCTTATTTTGCCTTACCATTGTGATCCTGTTCTTATTTTGCCTTACCATTGTGACCCCCCTCTTATTTTGCCTCACCATTGTGACCCCCTCTTATTTTGCCTTTCCTTTGTGATCCCGTTCTTATTTTGCCTTACCATTGTGATCCCCCTCTTATTTTGCCTTACCATTGTGATCCTGTTCTTATTTTGCCTCACCATTGTGATCCCGTTCTTATTTTGCCTTACCATTGTGATCCTGCTCTTATTTTGCCATACCATTGTGATCCCCCTCTTATTTTGCCTTACCATTGTGATCCTGTTCTTATTTTGCCTCACCATTGTGATCCCCCTTATTTTGCCTTACCATTGTGATCCCGTTCTTATTTTGCCTCACCATTGTGATCCCGTTCCTATTTTGCCTTACCATTGTGTTTCCCCTCTTATTTTGCCTTACCATTGTGATCCCTCTCTTATTTTGCCTTACCATTGTGATCCCCCCTCTTATTTTGCCTCACCATTGTGATCCCGTTCCTATTTTGCCTTACCATTGTGTTTCCCCTCTTATTTTGCCTTACCATTGTGATCCCTCTCTTATTTTGCCTTATCATTGTGATCCCCCTCTTATTTTGCCTTACCATTGTGATCCCTCTCTTATTTTGCCTTACCATTGTGATCCCCCTCTTATTTTGCCTTACCATTGTGATCTTGTTCTTATTTTGCCTTACCATTGTGATCCCCCTCTTATTTTGCCTTACCATTGGGATCCTGCTCTTATTTTTGCCTTACCATTGTGACCCCCCTCTTATTTTGCCTTACCATTGTGATCCCCCTCTTATTTTGCCTTACCATTGTGATCCCGCTCTTATTTTGCCTTACCATTGTGATCTTGCCTTACCATTGTGATCCCGCTCTTATTTTGCCTTACCATTGTGATCCCTCTCTTATTTTGCCTTACCATTGTGACCCCGTTCTTATTTTGTGTACCATTGTGATCCTCTCCTATTTTGCCTTGCCATTGTGATCCCTCTCTCATTTTGCCTTACCATTCTGATCTCTCTCTCATTTTGCCTTACCATTGTGATCCCGCTCTTATTTTTGCCTTACCATTGTGACCCCCCTCTTATTTTGCCTTACCATTGTGACCCCCCTCTTATTTTGCCTTACCATTGTGATCTTGTTCTTATTTTGCCTTACCATTGTGATCCCCCTCTTATTTTGCCTTACCATTGGGATCCTGCTCTTATTTTTGCCTTATCATTGTGATCCCCCTCAGGGCTCGACAAATCCACTCGCCCGCTCGCATTTGCGAGGGAGAATGGATCAGGGCTAGCTATTTTTAGGTCCTACTCGCCCTTTCTGGCGAGTAGGAAGTCAAACTAACTTTTGTCCTCTGTCTTTGAAAACAGAGCAAAAGTGACAAGATAACATGATTTAAAGGCACTTTTATTGCTCCTAAAGGGAATGAGCAATAAAGATGCCTTTAAATCTTGTTATCTTGTCACTTTTGCTCCGTTTTCAGAGACGGAGGTCAAGTGGGTTGCAGTCAGGTCGAGGGGATTTTCCATGGTACTAGACCTGCAGGACTAGTACCATTTTTCGGATTTGTCGAGCCCTGCCCCTCTTATTTTGCCTTACCATTGGGATCCTGCTCTTATTTTTGCCTTATCATTGTGATCCCCCTCTTATTTTGCCTTACCATTGGGATCCTGCTCTTATTTTTGCCTTACCATTGTGATCCCTCTCCTATTTTGCCTTGCCATTGTGATCCCTCTCATTTTGCCTTACCATTCTGATCCCTCTCTCATTTTGCCTTACCATTGTGATCCCGCTCTTATTTTTGCCTTACCATTGTGACCCCGTTCTTATTTTGCCTTACCATTGTGACCCCGTTCTTATTTTGCCTTACCATTGTGCTCCCTCTCTTATTTTTGCCTTACCATTGTGATCCCTCTCTCATTTTGCCTTACCATTCTGATCCCTCTCTCATTTTGCCTTACCTTTGTGATCCCGCTCTTATTTGTGCCTTACCATTGTGATCCTCTCCTATTTTGCCTTGCCATTGTGATCCCTCTCTCATTTTGCCTTACCATTCTGATCCCGCTCTTATTTTGCCTTACCATTCTGATCCCGCTCTTATTTTGCCTTGCCCAAGGGCAGAGGTGTTTTTCAGCTCAGGCCCTACCAGGCCCAAGGGCTGGTGGAGGGTTAGGCTTTAAATATTCTGCTCCCAGAGCAAAGTGTGGTATTCCCGCTCCTGGCCAATTTTCAAAGGGAAGCGATGGATCAGTTTTTCAAATAGCTGCAGAGGTTCTCTGACAATATTGCTTATTATATTGTTTTGCATTGTTTCCACTCAATGTCTGTGGTCTAGTAAGTCAGGCGAGTGTCATTTGGCATGTAGAAAGTTAGAATTCTGAAGCCCATGTGCTCCCAAAGTTAGTTCAAATTGGACAAGGAGACGAAAATGATCAAAGTTGAAAAATGTGATTCCCATTGGAGTGATCTATGAACCGTACGTATATAAATGTAATTAATGCATTTGCAAAGTGCTGCGAAAATATGCTTCCCATCCAGCATTAGAACACAAGTTTTAAACAGGACTGCAGTCTGAGTTTTCATGTCAGGCCAACTTGTATTGCTTTTTCCATACAGTGAACACTCAGGAAACAGTATTCTTTGTAATTATTTTTAAAGGAAATGACAGGACTCAAATTCGGTATTTTCTTTGGAAGGAAAAGGGGCAGTTGAAGTCAGCATTTGCTACTGTTACAGTAAATCAGCAGTAACTGCGGTAAATGACTGACTGTGACTGGTGTGTATTTCCGCTGCATTTGTCATGGTGCCAAATCCCAGAAAGCTATGACAAATCTGTGCGATGTCACCTTCCATGACTTCTATATCCTGGTCGCCCGTTCACTATAGCGACAGTGAGCAAAGCTCTCCAAAGAAGATCTTTTAATACTGCCCCGACTTCCTTTCTTGTAGTAGATTGATTTTGCCCGATAACTTTAATCTCACAGTTCACTATCAGTGATGTCAGGAATATCACACAACCACAAATGACTCTTATGTTGATTTTCCCACCCTATTCTTCACGTAGCTATGTTGTGATCACCTTATGAAACAGTTAATTGAGTTGAAAGGTCTATAAAAACAGCAGAAGGTCTGCTGTTCATTTGTGGTGATTACAAACAGCCACAGAAGTATCAGCACAATAGTGTCTCTTTGACCAGGTGGAGCCTCAAGCAGCAGTAAACTCTCTCAAGAGGGGTTAGGTCCTACAGAGGTCATTGGGGGATATCCAATAGTTACCTAAAAAGATGGTGACAGAGACCTAAAAGGGTTCAAGTCAGACCTTGATGAAAGATGTCAACAGTAGTCCTTTTTGCACCAAAACTTAATAATTGCTCCCACCTGTATGTGAAATGCTGGGGAGACTGCTTAAAAAAGTTTGGCTTATCTTACTACCAATATGCAGATGTCATGCCGATCGCCCTAAAAATCTATAGTAACATATT
Source organism: Lissotriton vulgaris (assembly GCF_964263255.1). Lineage (NCBI taxonomy): Eukaryota > Metazoa > Chordata > Amphibia > Caudata > Salamandridae > Lissotriton > Lissotriton vulgaris. The sequence continues at coordinate 136,816,469 of NC_141700.1, read as the reverse complement.
AGAACAAGGACTATCTTTAACAAATGGATGGATACTGGCCAACTAAATCATAAGACAACAGAATGTATGCCATGACTTAATCACAGAAACAGCAAAGAAATGTACTCCAAAAAAATACTTACTGCAAAATCTCATGCCTTCTTACTACATAATAAACTCAAATTAAAATCTTATAATCAGGAGTTAAGGAAATCAGAAACTTGAACAAATGTAAGAGTCAATTTGCAAAAAGTGACCGCAAGATGCACACCTTTTTGTTAATGGTCCATGTACTATTGGGGCAGTTCGCAAATCACCATTTACAGGCAGTCGAGAATGACCTTCCTAATGAATACTAATTAGGCAAGTAGCAATTTGCAAACCGCGCCATTGGTGACAAACACAGGGATGGCCACCTGCAATGGACGGCAGGCCACCATCCCTGTGTTTGCATTAGGAAGCCGTCAGAGTTCCCTAAAAGGGACCGGTGCCTCTAAAAACTACAAATGTTTCCAGTTTTGAAAACATCAGGCAAAGCAGACAGTCGTCCCTTGCATCATTGCCTCCATTCCGACTTTATTTTTCAAACTATATGATAAAACCGCATCACAATTCGTTATTTCTCTTCCATTCATCCTCAAGTTATAACTTTCCCACCACAAACTAGAGCACACACCTTACTATGGTAAATTGTACGTGTTTTGTACATGCTCATGTAATCTACTACAGAAAATATAAGGCAACGGGTGGGGGGAAAACATGCTCTTGCCCTACCTTTGTTCAAGGTGGGTACTATTAAAGGCACTCCTCTGTCCACGAGCAAGGTATGGGCGCTAAGATCAAGACTGGTGCAAAGACATGTGTCAGGTGTTCCTGGCTTGCTTTACTCTCATTTGTTTAGCTTAAAGGGGTCATGAGACATCTGGCAGCTGGTCTGTTCACTAGTGTAAACAGTTGACCGGGTAGATGTCAGCCATTCTGGCATCTTTGAGTATTAAATTGGTGAAGGGCAAAGAGGCTAATATAAGCTAGGTGCTGGAACCTCTTTCATCCTCATTCTTCCGGCCTAGGAGGTGCCCAGTGTTGCAATATTGATGCTGAGGCAGATGCTGCCTCTCTAGAATTTCATTTGAATGCAAAATGGTGTGAGCCAAGGAAGACTGGCAAATCTGACACTAGAATTGTTAAAAAATGCTTTCATTCAGTCCAAGATTTGTGGCCTGTAGGTATCGGAAAAAAAGGGCTGACATCTCCCCTTGTGCCTTGGTTGCAATTGCAAACATAGGACTGGAGCAGTTGTTGCCTGTTTTGAGGCTGATCATTCCACAGATAATTGCAGGCTCTGGAGGACCAGACTCACTGACACATATCCGGCACCATGTTTGCTTTTATGAACATAGTGACAGGGCAAATGTCAGCTGTGTCTGGGCCATTTCACCTTCATTTGCTTATCATGAAGGAGCCAACAGTTGCCCCCCATTCATTGTTTGCAGTTGCAAACAAATTACTAGGTTGGTATTACTTGCCCTGAGCTGCAAAAGAGAGCAGTCTAAGTAGTACCGGAGCGGCTGTCTTGGGTCTCTTTCACTGTCTTTTTTTCTGTGTAAAAGAGTGATGAGACAGCTGGCCCATTGCCTTTTTTGCCATTGCAACAGGGCTCTGGACCTTTTGTACCTGTCCAGGATAACTGGTACAAAACAGTGCCCACCAAGGAGATCTCGTGGTGCTATCATATGTCCCAGTGAGTAGGAAAGCGCCCCTTTTTGACATAGTCACCCCCACTCGTTGCCTGGTAATTTATGCAATTTTGACAGAAGTGCACTGGGTTCCTGCTATCCAGGTCCCCAGTGCCAGATCTCTTTTCCTATAACTGTGCAAGTATTCCCAGAATTGGCAATTCCTTAAAGCACCCCTGCAAGTCCCTAGTAAATGGTATCCCTGGTACCTAAGGCATGAGCACTAAAGAGTGTCTCTCAGGGCTGCAGCATGTATTGTGCCACCCTAAGAGACCTCTCACCACACTTGTGCCAACTGCCTTTGCAGGCTGCGTGACATGGTGCAGACAAAAGTGAATACATAACAGGTCACACCTCCTGTGCCAGGCCTGCAAACACTGCATGCAATATATGTAAGTCACCCCTACAGTAGGCCTTACTGCCCTAAGACAAGGCGCATTATATTACATGCAAGGACATATCTTACATGAGCAGATATGCCCACATGATGTCCAAGTCGATTCTTGGACATTACCAGTGAATAGTTAAAAGCCATCTTGAGTATATGTACTGGGCTCTGTTGATTGCAAGCTCTTCAGCTACATGATTGCATCACTGAAACCAAAGAGGTTTGGTGTCAAACGTCTCTTATTAATAAACCCACACTGATTCCAGTGGTGGATGTATTAATCATGCACCCAGAGGCACACCTTAGCTCCCTCTGTGTGCCTGTGTAGAGTGAAAGCACAAACAGCCCAACTGTCACCCTCCCTCAGACATGGATTTCACAGGCAGGCAGAGGCATAGAATGGTCTAGAAAGAAAATGCCCACTTTTTAAAAGTGGCATTTTCAAACATGCAATTTAAAAACAAACCACTAAAAGATGTATTTTTAAATTGTGAGTTGAGGGACCCCAAACTCTAGATCTCCATCGCTTCCCAATTGAAAGTTACACTTGTAAGAGGTTACAAGGCAGCCTCAATGTTAGCCTACGGGAGAGATAGTCCGTGCAATAGTGAAAAATAAAATTCACAGTATTTCACTATATGACATGTCAAACATACCAGTACATGTCCTACCTTTCAGGTACACTGCACCCCGCCCATGGGGCTAACCTGTGCCTACCTTAGGGGTGCCTTTCATGTAATAAAATATGATTAGGCCTGGCAAGTGGGTGCACTTGCTAGGTCGACAGTGCTGATACAACGTCTAGCAGAGTCAGGTGTCACAGGAGTGGCCCTGGAATGGTTGGCCTCCTTTCTGGAGGGGCGTACCTTAGAGGTTTGGGAAGGAAACGCAAAATCTCCTCTCCTCTCACTTCACTGCAGGGTGCCCCAGGGCTCATCCCTGAGCCCCACGTTATTCAACGTGTATATGGTACACCTGGAGGGTGTGGTGTCTCCGTTTGGCTTCAAGACCATAAGCTATGCGGATGACACCCAGCTAGTGGTGGGTCTGACTCAGCTGGAGAAACAGCCTGAGATGCTCCACTCATGCTTGGGAGAGGTGTTTGATTGGATGTCCAGGTCATCGCTCAAACTGAATGGCTCAAAAACAGAGCTGATGATCTTGGGCCAGTCAAGTTTCGCCCTCTCGCCGAGCAGCTGGCCCAACTGCATGGGCACTCCGCCTGACCCAAAGAAGGAGATCAAGAGCCTGGGGGTCTGGCTGGAGCCGGATTTGTCCTTTAGGACACACGCCAAGAAGACCGCTGGCGTGTGTTATGGAATGCTCCGGTCGGCCTGTAAGGTTCTTCCCCTGTTACCAGAACTCTCTCGGAAGCTGTTAGTCCAAGGTCTAATCATCTCTTGCCTGGACTACAGTAATGCGCTCTTTCTCGGCGCGCCGGAGTCAACGTTCAAGATCCTGCAACAAGTGCAGAATGCGGCAGCAAGGTTGCTGCTGAACGTTCCGGCCAGGCAGTCAGCCAAGCCCGCTTTAAAAGCACTCCACTGGCTCCCTATCCGAGAGAGAGTCACCTTTAACCACTTGGCTGCTAAGGCAATATTTTACTTTTCATTGAATTTCCATTGAAATCAATGAAAAGTGCATGACGAGTTACCCTTGTCATTAGCGGCGAAGAGGTTAAGGCCCTCTGTATTGCCCATAAGAGCATACAGGGGACAGGACCAGCCATCCTGAAGGATATGATCTGGCCTTACAAGCCTACAAGAGCTCTACGCTCTGACAACAAACACCTCCTTCAGACGAAGAGAGTTAGGAGAGCTCGTTCAGGCGGCAGGAGCTTTTCCATCCATACAGCGCGGGCCTGGAACTCCCTCCCACTCTCACTACGTTCTGAACCAAATATTCTCAGGTTCCGGAAACATTTAAGAACCTATCTATTCCCGGTATAACTTTAGCTCTTTTGCTCTGCATGTGCAGCTCGCTCTAGGTCTCTATAAGCGCTGGGATGCCCCTGGGTAACCGTGTGCGGTACAAAATTTGTTAATAATAATAATAATAATAAAACTGCACTCACAGACAATGCAGTGGCAGGTCTGAGACACGGCTGCAGGGTTACTCGTGTGGGTGGCACAAAAACTAGTGCTGCAGGCCCACTAGTAGCATTTAATTTACAGGCCCTGGGCACACACAGTGCACTTTACTAGGGACTTACCAGTAAATCAAATATGCCAATCATGGATAACCAATTGCAAATACAACTTACACGGAGAACACCTGCACTTTAGCACTGGTCAGCAATGGTAAAGTGACCAGAGTTCTAAAATGAGCAAAAACGAAATGCAACACACAGTCAGAAAAACAGGATGTCAGAAGCACAAAAAGAGAGGGGGAAAAACACGCCAAAGATGCCAGGTCTAACAGCAAGCACATGTGAGTTGCTCTCGCCAAAGCTCACCTTTTTTTCAGTACTATTGTCAAATTGATGTTTGGAGTATGGCGGACAGCACGAGTTACGGTGGGCAACTTGAGTTACGGCATGTGTTGTACGCATTGGTAAACGTAATTTGCAAATTTCAGTGGTTTTGCACATTTGAGCCAAAACCATAACTGTTTTTTTTTTTCAGTGAATATGTTTTCCTCATGCATTACAATGGAGGCACACAAATAAGCAACATAAATGATTTACCAAACAGTCAATAGAATGAGGTAGGGTGATATTACTTCCATGGTCACAACCAATGCATGCTGTATGTACATTGTAAAGTATTGGTAACAATTGGAAATAAACAGTTGTGCTTCAAAGCCAGACCTCATCATTGTATTCTTTGTTGTATAACCAGACACACACCCCACCGTAATACCCTTTTGTTAGTCTTCTTGTCAAAAAATACGTGTTAGACTTTTTTTAACACAAAAGTAGATTGAATGATCAAATATTACCTGCTTCATATTAGAGCTGCATCATGTAAAGCAGTTGCTAGTTTTTTTGCTTTGTTTTGTTCACTGCAGCAGGTTTATTTCTTGGAAAATACAGAATGAATTATGCAGAATCTATTGACGGTTACCCGAGCCCATTACACGAGCCTCCACTGCAGCATTGTCCTTGGGTCCTGAAGCATTTGTTTTGTCGATGCCAAACTCCTATAATTGTTTTTTCCTTTCCCTTAATGAGAGTAGAGGTGGCAGGCACTTGACAGGACAATGATAATGGGTTTGAATGTGCAGTTTACATTGTCTGGCTTAGACACTCCCATCAGACGCCACAAGAACCCATATGAATCGTGTTTTGTTTTTTTATGTTCCGTTTCTATTGTCTACTGAAAATCATTGTTCCAGCCGCAGACTGTCCGTGTGAGTAAAAGGGTCATGTTAAGGCGTCATCCTTTTCTTAGGAGTGATCGGCGTGCTCGTAAATGCACATTACCGACCTGGCACGTTTCACATTGCACGTTTGCTTCCAGGCACAGGGAAGCAGGATGTTATGGAAGCCTATAGGATATGGATCTATGGAAAAGAAAATGCGGTTGAAAGACATCCTGTCTCTGTAGGGAAAACAAGTCACTCGGCTCCTCTTTGAGTCCCCTCTCAATGACTCTCTGCCCTGTCGAGCTGGGCTTCACAAAGCACCAGCAATGTCTGATTACATTTACAACCAGGGCACAAGTCCTATGAAAAGAAGTGGGGGACTGACCAAGTAAGACAATATGCGAATGACCTCATGACGTAGCATTATAAAAAAAATAGTGCTATTTAAACTATTTGTGTAAATACTGGGACAGGCTATCCAATCCGACGGTCTTACAGTGTTTGCATTTATATACAGGGACAGAATAAAGGCAAAATCATGCCTCTCTTAAGTACCTGTGAAGAGAAGGCAAGCTGTGTGCCTTTGTTTCCCTCTGTGGCATTTACATTTAAATGTAAGGTTCCAGGCGGCCCCCAGTCAACATATACAAACAAAAGGAGGCCGGTTGGCCCCTTAACTTCGGCCCAGCTGGGGGTGAAAAAAGGCTCCCTCGCTGCCTGCACGTTGCTGCTGGGAATGGTAAGCAGGCAGCATACAGGTGCTGCTGAACGTGTCCTGGTGTCTTAAAATTACACCGGGACAAGTTCAGCATATTTCTGGGGGTCCCAACTTCTTGACAGGGTGGACGGCGTCCACCCTGTGAAAAGAGTGGGGGAAGCTGTGTACCTCCGACTCGAGCCCTGTTTACAACTAAAGTTTGTACCTCTCCATGCAGGTCACAAACCTACTGATCGCGTTCTCTACCAATGCCTGCCTATCTTCTCAAAGTGTAGAGCTCCGCACACATATGTATTTGAAGTAAATGGAGAAGGGTCTAGAGGAGTGGTGGGAAATGGGGAATAAATTAGACTTCATAAAATAGAGTAAGGCTAAGAGAAAGTTAATGAGGGGGTTGGGCGGGACTTGCCAGTATGTATACACACACTCACACCTGAGACTATTGAAGTTCACAAAATATACCTCTGTAGTTACTACAGCCCAAATAGTCCCAGAATAGGCCCGCAATCGTACAAAAACAGTGAAGGCAGGGAATTAAGCTAACAGCCAGTATACGTTATGTGCTAAACGGAATACATTTGTTATTCAACAAATAAGTATCATTATTGAAAGGTTTCATTTTTCGTTTTTAAATTTAATAAAGCACTTCATTTTAGCAAATAAATTAACCATTTAAAATTATTTAAAAATGTAAAAAGTGTTTGCATTCATGAAATACATAACTTGTAACCATGCTTACTGCAAATTAAATAAACTTGTTAGTGAGTGTGGATAATTATTTTAAATTATTGTTTAAATATTCAGTTCTATGCATAAATTAATATATTTAAATTGTTACCATTAATACAAATTTAAATATGAGCAGTTAATGTGCTGTAACCTTTTTATTTTATTACTTCCAGCAGGTAAACTTTAACTTAAATTATTTTACATATATATTTCATTCAAATAAATGTAAAAAAAAATCTAAATCAATAAACTTTATTACATTTCTTTGTACCTTCCCATTGGGCGATCTCCACCAACAGGTGGAAAAGTTAATTCTAGTAATTTTACATTTGTAAATTAATTCAAGGAGGCCACATCCCCTCATTTGTAGGTGAGGAGACATGCAAGTCTACACCTAGGCATGAATCTTCAATCATAAATTATGAAGAGCAAAATAATGACTAATTACACCTAGGTGTTAGAGTAGATCAACACACAAGTAGATCTGTACATTTGAATTTTCCTTTGTTAACCGAGACCAAGTGTGTTTGAGAGGAGTTGTAAATGTATTAAGTATAGCTATTTATGTGAAAAACATTTAAGAACTGGTGAACAATTTTGATAGAAATAAATGAAGACCGATACCACTAACAATTTATTTTTTCACAGAATGATAAAAGATATAAATAAATACCAATAATATGAGAAAAGTATGATAAATGTAGACAGAAAAATAAAACACATAAATAGAAAATCTCAATTAAATGTGGACAGCTGCCAATTATTTTATTCAACTCACTTCTTGGTCAATCTCTTTAATTCTGCTTCAGATCCCAAATCTCCCTAATCTAGAAGAAAACACTGAGAAGGAGGGGTGCATTGTAAGTGCCCAATTTAAAGTGGTGCTACTGCTCATTCTGTATTTTGATTTCCTTAAAAATAACTTAATTTTTAATTTGAGAGCTTAGATGTGTTATAGTTTTGAACTGTGAGAGCTTGTGTATTCTTTATTATGAAATTAAAATTACTAAGAAATGTGTAATTGATAGAACAGTTATTTGAGAGACATAACCAGGTTCTCCCATGTTGCCTATATTATCTGCTATGTTTATTGAATCATTGGTTACTGAACTCGAAAAGGATATTAAATTCGTTTTTCCTCCTGCACCACAGTTACAGATTATATGTGGACAATATGCTTTTGATGCTACAGGCTGAACTAAATTATATGCAACTAGTGCAGGACACAGTAGCAGATTTCACTGGGCTGTCGGGTAATAAAATAAATCCAGCAAAAATCGAGGCATTATTTTCCATGCTAGGATGGAAGACCTATCTAGCTGTTACAAGCTATAATAAAAATCTTAAGAGATTTTTTGGTAGCTGGATCTCTGAAGATTATCGGGATCTTTATGAACTAAACAACGCCGCTTTATGAAAACAAAAATAAATATCTATTAGAGAGATGGAATATTTTTCCCTATTACACTTAAGAGTATCATTGATAAAAATAACTCCTATGTAGGTTTATTTTCTCCATTTAGCCGTGCATCCTATATCCCAAAAACATTGAAAATTAAAGAGCCCTAGTAGTTACTTTCCGTGTAAATATTTTTAATCTAGAATGAGCATTAAAAAGCTAAGTTTGCCCATGGAAAAATTGGGACTAGCAATTCTGGATTGGCTGGAATTTGGACCAAAACATAATGACTAAGACATATCATAGAAGTGATATGTAGTCTATCTAAGAAAACTCTGTTTTGTTTGCTTTCTCTATGTATTTATGCTTGTGCTATAGCTACATTGCTATGTTATTTACCGTGGGACTCCCACTTCGAGGACAGGGAATATTTTCAAGCATGTGAATCTATGAAAGACAACCCAATACTGGAGAATCAAAAATACACATCCTTCATTGCATTAGACGGTATTTTTGGATGAAACATCACTTAAAATATGTGAGCAGACCTCATAAGACGATAGTGTTCAGGTTTTAAGAGGTATAAGAAGGGTAAGAATAAGAACCTTACAGAGTAATGTAAATTACAGTGTTCTGACAGGAGATATTCCAAAGGCGTAGTAGCATCATTCGTCAACTAAAATTGTCTAATGGTACACCTAGAAGTCATACGGGCATGTGTTACAAGTGCCTCATAAAATGTTTGCATCCGTGTAAACCAGTGTTTGCACAGATTTTGGCATTATGAGTTTATGATATGATATGGCAGTCACATTTTTCACCCAATATATTTCAGTAGCCCAAACCTGCAGACATTTATTGGGGGGGAAAAATCCCAGTAAAAAAATAGTCATTCAGATTTCGGTGCAGTAAGCTGTAAATTGTGCATGTTTGCCCCAATATCAGTGGAACACTCATAATTTCTGTAATTTTCCACATCTTATAAATAAAGATGGTATGTTTTGTTAATAAGAACTTATAGAGCTCACGTCCACTTTAGGTCTCTGGGCACTAGCTTATAAAAGGGTCATAATCTGATTCCGTCACAGATCGAATTGTACTTGGCAAAAGATTCCAACTGGTAGAGGCTGTAAACTAAAACCTACGCCCACCAGAGCTACACTTTCTATATCCTGTACAATTAGCAAATTAGAGCATGCTGCCGTCAAATGACATATTTCTTAATTTTGTCTGAAATAAATTCTGGGCGGAAATTATTTATGCGCTTAAAAACCATGTAACCAAGTTTAACCCGTATTCTTTAACTGGGAGCTAGTGTAGTTCTTTTAAAAAAAGGGTAAAGTGTATGTCTAGGCACCCTAAAGCTCAGCCTAACTGCTTTGTTCTGTATCACCTGAAGTCGATTCAACAAGGCATCAGGTAAGCCGGCATAAGGTGCCTTCGCATGGTCAAGACTCGACAAGATGGATGCTCTAACAATCGTTATCTCAAAGGTATCGTTATTTATAGGGTCTGGTAAATAATGCTAAATTACTCAGATATTCGTAATCTACTCCTGAGAGTCAGTTTCAGAAATGCATACATATAAATAACATTTGGCTCAGGTATGTGCTCCTTTGTGACCTATCTTTCCGGTTATCTGTGTACGTGCCCCATTTTGGACTTGCAGTTACCGAATGCAACTCTGGCTTAAAGGCAACATACTTTTTATCCTGCTCTGAATTGGTGATAGCGCTGAAACGGGTGCACATACTGTTTTCCCCCCAAATTAGCACCATTGTAGTTTCTCAGTGGGGGTCCAGATGTATTTGGGTCATGAACTAGCTGCTACCTTCCTTGTGAGTAGAATAACATAGAATATGCAATTCTCATCCTTAACATACATAACCCTGGTAAACCTGAAACAAGATTTGTTTCCTTCGATCCTGAATTTATAGAACTTAAAAGTTTCAGGCTTATGTTCCAAGTCTTTCCTTTATTTCTAAAACTATAGGTCCATGCAGTTTAGTTCTGAAGAAAATAAATATAAATATGGGCGTGTGTGTTTTTTCTGATTTCTGTCAAAGAACAAAGATATCGTACAAAACCTTAGGAGGAAAATGTACATTGTTTTTCTCCAAATTTATCACAAACATGCCAAAACAGTCTGTATTCAAATGGAATGGATGAGATTATTTTATCTTCATTTGTGGGTGTTTTAAAAAGCAATGGATTTTAAGTATTTAAGACTTTCTCATCTTACCTTTGTTTGGCTTGATCCCAGGGCCTATGAACCCCAGGGTCCTGATACCATGGCCTTCATTTTCGAATGTTTAGCAAAGCACTGAATTTGAAGTATTTAAGCCTTTATTTAGTCTACCTTTGTTTGTTTTGATCCCAGGACCTCTGCGGTAAGGGGTTAGTCTTCCTTATTTGCCTCTCTTATCAGCTCATCTTTAGTCAACTGAGGTCAGAGCCTCCATGTCTCTCGCACACTTCTTCATCACCTTCCCTCCTCATCTAGTGTGCTGATGCCATGGTCTCTGTAACCCTCAAGCGCTTCTCATCACCCTTCCTCTGTACTGTTATCAAAGTCTTCATCATCCACCCACCACCTACATGCCGTCTCTCTATCCGCCCCACAACCTCCCCGTCTCTGATTCTGTATTTGTGACAATTGGAGCTTGCCCAGGCCTCTAAACATCATTCAAATAATTTCAGTCACTGGTCTTGCAATTCGACAAATACATGATTTACAAACTTCTCAGGGAATCTCGGCCTTGGCTCCAGCTGGATAATTGTACATGCTTTGCAAGGATTTCATCTTGCCTTAGTACCGCCCTGAGAAATGAGACGTGGTCATTCCCAGCAGGTAGACATCTTGTTTTTGTTTTTTAAACAATTCGAGGCTTTATTTAGAATTTGACAGAGAGGGAACTGCACCTTAAATTGGCGGTGCCTCTGCCCTACCTGACCAAATTGTGGTTTTCCTGCCTCTTTTAGACGTGAGCGAACTGCTGTCTTTCTGACAACGTAGCATGTGTTGGTTCCTCCACCAGAAAACCTTGATTGGGAGACCTGTCAGTTCACAACGCCTGTAGACCAGCCCTAAATAAGAGCATACTTATTTTTTTCTCTTGGGACTTTCAAAGAAAGAATGACTGTCCCAGAAAGGAGAAAATTCCCTGACATGCAGGGAGAAAACTCCCTGCGAGTCAACCAAATTTTTGCCTTGCTTTTCATCAGCTAAGCCCGGTTTTGGGTGTTTGCAGCTGAAAAGCAAAGAAGAATGCACAGCAAGCCAAGTGTTGAGATAGTTTAGTGTTGTTCAGAATTACATAAGACGTACTTGGTTCCAAGTGTGGACTATGGAATATACCCCAATTTCGCGAACAAGGTACTCCATCAAAATTATGAAATACCCTTGTCTCCCAAATTCTTGGTTCACCCACCCTATTTTGAATCAGGCAGATTGTCAGTTTTTTGTTGGTTGTAGCTATGTCTGCTTAATCGACAGAAAGCTTATCTAAGAACCTGACATTGCTGCAGCCGCGGCCCGTGCAGGTAAGGGCGGTGGGGCCAGGTTGGGGGGGGGGGGGGGTTTCGAAAGATGACAAGGGAAAATTAAAATATTAATTTTCCCTCATAGTCTGTCCAAATCCCTCCACCCCCACCCGGCCCCACCACTCTTACCTGCACGGGCTGCGGCTGCATCGCTGGCCATCAGAGTAAGGGTATCACACTGCCCATGCCCCCCATTCTCATTGAGAGCTTGTGTCCTTTATCAATAAATCAGACAATAATATTGTGTGAACTTTCTTCAGGCTAGTAAAGTGTTTTTATAAAACAAATAACATACTTACTTATAAGGCTTATGGTGGCATTTGGACTTTAGATAGGCCTTCGGAAATGTACTATGCTACTAGGATCTTGGGTTGGGGGGGGCTGCTCAGAGGAGCTGCACACGGTCTAGTCGTCGCAAGGACGCTAGACCGGTATTTAAACGGGCCATGTTGACGCGCGGCGGGCACGCGCGGCGGGCTCGCCGGAGCACCACCGGAGTCACGCCAGAGTCCAGCCCGTCTGCGCCCGTCCGCGCACAGACGGGCGCAGGGGCTGGGACGGCTGGTCAGCGTCACATTTACCCCCCCCGTGGAGCTGAAATCCTTGAATAGAGGTGAGCCCATGGTAGACCAGGCGGTCTCAATGCTGCTTAAACACTATGGTATATCCCGGAACGGTAGGTGTACACCTGCCGTGGGGAAACATTCCATCTTAAAAATAGCTAGTCTGAACACCCGCTCGCTTCACTGCCACCATCTGGAGGTATATAACATGCTTCAGGACAGTGAGATCGATGTCCTGACCCTCTCGGAGACCTGGACGGATGAGAACTCACTGCCGGACATCATTGCCGCTGTTCCAAGCGGATATGATATAATGTGGCACAACCGCCCAGGGGGCTCACGGGGGGGCGGGGTAGCTATCCTTTACAGGAAGACCATGACAGTGGAAAAGCTAGTAACAGAGACGATCGACCTAGCCGATTTGATCGGGGTAAAGGTCACTGTAAACAATGTGTGCTGGGTGATTTTGTCTGTCTATCGCCCGCCCAAGGCAACCCCAACATTCTTTGACCTCTTTTGTCCTATCATATCTGACTTTAGGTCAAGATATACAAAAATCCTGGTAACAGGGGATTTTAATTTACACTGGGACAAACCCAACTGGGACTCACCCATGCGTCAGCTAGACACTTTAATGTCTGCCCTGGGTTTTAAACAGGTGGTGGATGTTCCAACGCATGTAAAAGGCCACACTCTCGACCTCATGTGGACTACAGACGCTGCCCTAATATTTAGGGAGGCAGCGCCCTGTGTTTGGTCGGATCACCATTTGGTCTCGTGTGAGGTCCCCCTTAACAGTGGGGCTGTTTGCAGCCCACATGGGTCTAGAAAAACGCGGAAATGGGCTGAAGTCAACCTGCTGTCTTTGACCAAGGCTCATTTGGCACCTCCCCAGGCCTCTGAGTCGGACTGTAACCTGGACCGAGAATACTCCGACCTAACGAGATGTATGACTCGAGCGATCGATCAGATAGCGCCAGTGAGAACACAGCAAATAAAGGGATCAGGGAAAGCTCCCTGGTTTACACCACTCTTAAGGGAAACCAAAACAAAGCTAAGGAGACTAGAAAGGTTATGGAGGAAATCCAAGCAGGACGTAGATAGGAATATCTATAAGGCCTCCCTCCACCAATACAAAAAACTTATGATCCAAGCTAAAGCGGACTACCTTGAGTTGCGCCTAAGCAAGGCCACTAACATCCAGAAAGAAACCTTTAAAGTATTGGCCGAGCTGAGTAAAAAGCCGGACAATGCTAAGGCCCCTTTTGACTGCAACACCTTCCAGACCTACTTCCTGGAGAAGGTGAAGATCATTGTCCAAGAGATGGAGAGTGTGGCGGCAACAGGGACTGCGACCAGCCTAACATCTAAAAATGCGAATGACTGCTCCTTTGATGTGTTTCCAGAGATGGATGCACTAATTTTGGAACAACTGATGGGCAAAATTAAATCTGGCTCCCCAGCTGATCCGTGTCCACCTGAGATCTTTCGCATCGCACGTCCCTTATTAGAGGAGTATATCATCTCTCTCCTCAATAGATCGCTAGGCATGGGATATTTGCCGAATGAACTTAAGGAGGCGCGGGTAAGACCTCTATTGAAAAGCTGGGGTCGGATCCTGCTGTGTTAAAAAACTACAGACCCATCTCCCAGCTTCCCTTTCTCTCAAAAGTCCTTGAGCAGCACGTTCTTCAGTCCCTGTCCTGCTATCTGGAATCTCACCACCTACTCCATGATAGACAGGCAGGGTTTCGAGCCCACCACAGCACCGAGTTAGTGATGCTCTCGGTGCTGGATGATCTAAGAGGTCGAGCTGACTGTAAGAATGCGAGCGCCCTGATATTATTAGACCTATCAGCGGCGTTCGACACTGTCAGCCATGCTTTGCTCTTGGATAGATTGAAGAACTCTGGGATTAAGGGCTTGGCTTTTCAGTGGTTGGAATCCTTCCTTATAGGAAGGACCCAAAAGATACAACTGGGGGATGAAACATCAGAGGTGGGGATCTTGGAGTGTGGGGTACCGCAGGGGTCTGCCCTGTCCCCGCTTCTATTTAACCTTTACCTGCAACCACTGATTGCTTCGCTAGCTGCGATGAACTGTAAAGTTTTTAACTACGCTGATGACACGCAGCTACTGCTAAGTATAAATGACACCACGGAGGCACAACTCCAATCCCAGAACATCCTGAGGTTCACGGTGCAATGGATGACGGATAACCTTTTAAAAGTCAATCCTGACAAAACTGAGATCTTGGTTATCCCATCCACTTCTTCACCTTGGAGTGACCTTTACTGGCCTATGGAGTTGGGCCCTGCCCCAAAACCAAGCCTGGCTGTGAAAAGTTTAGGGATTAAACTGGATGCCGACCTGTCGATGGCTGCTCAGATCGCATCGGTGGTAGGCAGCTGTATTAATATCATTCGGCAACTGCGGAAGCTATCCCCTATCCTTTCAGAGCCCATGATGCGATCAATAGTGGCTGCCACCATCATTTCCAGAATCGATTACGGAAATGCTCTCTATCTTGGCTTACCGAAAACCCTCACCAACAGGCTCCAGGTTTTGATGAATGATGCTGCCCGTTTGATCTTTAGACTTCCTAGGAGGTCTAGAGCCACTCCCCTACTACAAAGCCTACATTGGCTTCCAATTAACCCTTTCCATGCTCATGACGAGCTCAGCTCGTCATGATGCACGGTTGAGCTGTGCTGATGACGAGCTGAGCTCGTCATGAAACACTGGCATCCTGCATTCTTCAGCACAGGAGGGGAAAACACCTAGCAGCGAAGGTGTTAAAGAGAGAGTGGAATTTAAGAGTTTGTGTACAGCTCATAAGGCAATTTACGGTAAGGCTCCAGCCTATATCAAGGAGCGCCTGCAGCTGTACTGTCCGACGAGATCACTTCGGTCCTCGGACTCGCAGCTGCTGACCTGCTCTCGCTATAGGCTGGCGACGAAGGGAGGGAGAGCTTTCTCAGTACTGGTTCCCCAGTTGTGGAACAGTCTGCCTGGAGGGTTGCGCGAGGAAGGAAACCTCCTAAGATTCCGAAAGAGCTTAAAAACGCTATTGTTTAGGAGAAGCCTGAGCATAGCATAACCGGAATGCTGCTCTTTGCTCTGACTTCGTTATGTTGTTGTCCTGTACCATCTTTTCCTGGCGCTTAGAGACCTGCAGGTGATTAGGCGCGGTATAAAAGCAAAATAACAACAATAACAATAACAAGGACAGTGCCAGATGATGGGTGGACTTCACTTGTGGGGCAGACGGGTGGTGGAAGGTGGGGATCTAGAGAGAAAGTTGTGGATTCTAAGGGGCCCATTAGGATGTCGGGCGGATTGCCTCCACCAGGGTAGCGGTGGCCACCGCCACCCTGGCGGAGGCAATCCGCCCGACATCCTTCCCTGCATTCCCCCCCGCGATATTACGATGGCGGAGGGGACCGCAGCGGTGAGAAAGACCGCCCGCCTGTTTTTCGCCCCAGTCGCATAGCGGCCGGGGCGGAAAAGGGAGAAGATGGTGGCAGTGTCTATCAGACACCGCCAGCCATATTAGAATAGGCATTTGTCAATGCCTTTCCGTGGCGGCATTAGGCATGCGGTGTTCACTCTGGGGGGCCCCTGTGGGCCCCCAGAGTGACGGGCGAAGGGGGGTGGCACACGGGGGGGTACCTGTGGTACCCCCCCTGCATTTGCATAATCGCAGCGGCAGGCACCGCCCGGTGCCTGCCGCCTCGATTATGCAAATGCGTGCATTTGTTTTGAACATTGTGGCGGGCGGTGCAGTGAGCACCGCCCGCCACAATGTTAATTTGAGGAATGCGCCCGCCACTGTGGCGGGCGCATCCTAATGCCATTGTCGGGACCCCTGCCCTTTAGGCGGGCGGTCCCGATCTCCGTTAGAGTGGCGGGCGGACTGTTTCCGCCCGCCATCCTAATGGACCCCTAAGGGTGGAGAGGAAGCTATGTTAAGGAGGATTTTACGGGGGCCGAGCTAGGGTGGGTGGGAGAAGATAATGCTGCATGAGCATAGGAAGAGAAAGCATTCATTTCTCTTGGCTCGGCTGTAGAGTTTTTTAGACGTTATGTACAAGACTTGAGAGCTGTGCTCAACTCATTTTACACAGACATTGTCTGAAAGAGACCAGGGTGACTTTAGGGATAGAAACTGTTTTACAGATTGGGCTGTAAGCAATATTGTTCTACTTTCTTTAATGCATCAGTTATAGGCACAGCACTACTTATTGTATTAACAAGTAAGAATGACCCTGGTCGTTGGTGGATTCTTGAAGTTAGTAGCAGCTCAGTTGGAATAACTCTGTTCCATTTACTGCCCCAACCAGGATTTGCCCAACGATCTATGAGGGGAGAGTTTAAAAGTAGCAGTGAGTAGTGATCCAATGGTATTAGCTGGCTCTGTTAATTGTGTTTTTAAACGGAAAATAGAATCTACAAACTCAAAATAGAAAGCATAAAGATGTCAGTTCTCTAGAGCCTTTCTTACTTTAATGAACAGCCCTGTCAACTTTGCTAGGTCCATGTGTGATGTTCTGCTCCATCCTAGGTTTTTTCTTTGAATTCTGGCACTTGTAGCCTTATTTATTCCAATTTGAAACAGGTTTACAAGTCCCTGAATTCAAGGAAAGAAAACCTGGACTGGACCAACAAATCACACACGGACATGGGAAGTTTGGCAGCTATGAGGGAAGATGCTAGGGTTTGTAGATGTGTGACAAGAGACATTTCCTAAAGAGCCTAATGTTTTTTTATAATTTTCATAAGCAGCGCTCTCAGATCAGCCATTTCTGATTTAGTCAAATCTGTATTGTTAATGGATGATAACAATTTTCATTTCTTCTACAACTTGATGAGTGTCAGCACTCTCCAGTGTCTTAAACTTTCAAAAGACGTTAATATATACCTAGTTCACATCCATATGGTCTGGGACATACTTAAGGATTTGATCTGAGGGACAGAAAATTGATGGTGAGGCTGCTGTGGCTACAAGCCTCCTCTGAGGCTAATCTCTGCTTACATCTGCAGCTACTCTTACATAGACATGTCAAGTTCATGTACATTTTAAGTGGTTTTGGTAGCTGTATCAATGCATTCTCAAATCAAGACTTTTTATTGTACTCAGGTTTAATTTTGGCAAAAGCCTCCAGGTGTGAGTTTCGCTTTGGGTTTTGTGAAAGCATAAGCTCAATCCATTGGTTTCTCACAGCCCTATAAGTTGAAGATGGATATCCCTGTTACACTCCAACTCAGATTCCCAAGATCTTTCATCTGTCATCTGTTCTATTTCCTGTACATGGACGAATCAGAGTTGAGCATGGGCAGTATTTAGTTTGGAGCAGCTTACTTTGCATTCTTTGAAACCAAAACAGGCAGAGGATTTGATTGCCCCAGGCACTCTAAGCAAGGTCGACAGATTGATTAGATCTATTCCAAATTAGAAAGCTTAAGGCGAGCTTTACAAACTCACCAGTAAGGAGCTGAGCTTGTTAATGCTTCAGTTACGATAGGATATTTGTCTGTGCTCGGCTGTGCCGCCCTCTTGGGGCATGGCCTGCATTACTTTAGTTCTTAAAAGAGATAAGCAAGCTATAGCTCCTGAGCTATATAGGCCCGTATGAGTGGTAGATGTGAACATTTTTTGCTCTTATTTTAAGTTGATCACCAGTCTAGGTTTATACACAGTTAATATCTCCTTGGCAACGGGATATGTTTGTGTGAGAGACGCACAACAATTCAGATTGATTACAAAAGACATGCAGGCAAGGTTTCCAGGCATCTTCCACATTAAGTGACTAAAAAGTCCTAAAAAATGTCTGTATCCTCTAATTATTACTATTATGAGTTATTTACCTATAAATCCACTCATGATTGTTTTTTGAGGTTATTTAATAAAGGGAAAACGTGGTGGGGCGTTGCCAACTGCCGAGCATGGCGGCAGCTTGAAGCGGGAGCTCCTCCAGGCATAGCGGCCCGCACTAAAAATCCGTCCAATTATCCGACTTTTCGCCCGCTCGAAGGAGCGACATCGGCTCGGGGACCTGAGCGGCGCTGATAGATCCGATTCCGGAGGTAATCGGATGCCGGGAACTGCTCCATTCTACAGCGACGTGCTGGGGCCTGTGACTGCCTGGCCGCACCGGCCTGGAGTAGCTGGCGGATCCGGGCGGAAGTCTATCCTGCTCGGCCTGGGCACGGTGACACCAGCCGGCCCCTGCTGAACTCTGCCACGAGGGGTGCTCCTGCGCACCACATAGCCACCGTCTACCCCTGTGAGGGCCGGAGGGGTTATCGCATCCAGGACTAGATGCAAGCACCATCTCAACACAGCGCAAGTACCTGCAGAGACGAAGATCTCCCTGGGTCCCGGACGGCGCCATATTAGGCGGAGCAGACGACCGGGCACAACGCTCATGCTGCAGGGTAAGACAGACTGCGTCAAAGGCCCCGCCGTCTTCCCGCACTGCTGCAAATCCGAATCTTACTCCAGATTGAAGAGGGGACGGGTCTGAGCCCCGGAATCCTGGCGAAGGGACAACATCGTGTGGAAGCGTCAATAGTGGTGACCGACCCATCGTGTGGCGCCTTAGCTGACCAAACAGTCCCACCTTAGCGCTGCTACACTGATACACGGCGGAGAACTGGCACAGTGCACGGGGTGCCCCCTGACGGGGGTTCACCGAAGACACACCGAAGCACCGCGGCGAGTAGCGCTACAGTGAGCACGGGGGACAGGGGTGGCTGCGCAGTAGGCCGCATAAGAACGACACGGGGACCGGCGTGCTGGTCGTCACGACCGCCGGCTGAAACACGCCTGGGCCCTGTGGGTAATATACGGAACCCCTTGCAACCAGTGAGACACCCAATCGACTGCCTGGCGCCGGGGGGACCACGCAGCTCGTCGACGCGAGGTGCTGAAATTGCCACCGAGAGCAAGTACTACATTCACCAGTGCGACGCCATTGCAGGCAAGGGTACAAGGAGTGCGTCGACACAGGCGAAACTCGACAAATTTGCGTATAGCCAACATGGACAATCCCAAAATGGCGGCCGCCACTCTGCAGGCGCAGCTCCAGAAACAGGGGGAACTAAAAAGGTAACCTTAGAAGACGTTATGAAAACCCTCACCGAGGTCCAGACGACGGTGGGCTCCATTTCTTCCGAGGTTACTCTGCTACGGGCGGACTTCAAGAAAATGTCGGAAAGAGTGTCTCAAGTGGAGGTAGTCACGAAATCGCTCATTGAGGACACTTCGGACCTGCAAGTAGCAATGGAACGCATGGAAAAAGTCACTAAGCAGTTACAGGAAAAGCTCGACGATCAGGAAGGGCGCTCCCGGAGAAATAACGTCCGCATCCTAGGCCTGCCGGAATCGGAGGGTAAAGTTGCAATGGATTTGTACGTCGAGGACCTCATCAAAACCAAGCTGCAACCTAAAGGCCTGTCTCACTTTTTCTCTGAAAGGGCGCACCGAGTTCCTGGCGGTGCAGCAAAGCCAGGAGCCACACCACGGCCTGTACTGGCTAGACTATTCAATTTTAGAGACAGGGACGCCATCCTGCAAGCGGCGAGGGTCTCCCCACCTGTAAAAATTCAGAACTCGACTTTGGCCTTCTTTCCGGACTACACAGCAGAGGTGGCTAGGCGCCGGAAATCATTCACTGAAGTGAAAAAGACGCTGCGAGACAAAGGCCTACCATACTCCATGCTTTTCCCCGCCAAATTGCGAATTGTGGCCGAAGGAAAAACGTGGTTCTTTGACACGCCGGAGGTGGCAAGAGAATGGCTTGACGGATGGAGACAGGTGGGCCAACCCCAGCGCCCGCACAGGGACCGCCAGAACCAGCGCAACGGAAGGACGGCGGATCACCCGTCCAGCAGCCCCACGAATGAGGAAGGCGCCACGGGACTGGATTCGGATCTTGAGAGGGACCCACTTGACTCAGGGCAGCCTGTCAGGGGTTGATTTGAATATGCTGCATGAGGGACAACACGTTTTGCAGCCCTTGGGACCTTGATGCTGATGGAGCTGAGTAGGGCGGGCATTGGCCGGTGCCTGTAGGGGTCTCACCAACCCCACGAGCAAGTAAGATGGACAGGGATGGGATTAAGCACTCTGCCAAGTTGGGGATGCGGGCGGGAATTCGTCCGCGGTGCAGGGGAGCAGGGAGGGGGTGGGGGGGAGAGGTTGTAATGTTACGGTTATTGTTCTTAGTCATCACTACTTCCGTGTGGAACACGGTCCTACTCCAGGCCGTACACGCCTGGTGCCCTAACACAAGTCATTGCATATGTGTTACACTCCACTGCCACACATCAGTAACACTGGTCACGAACCCAGATGGCCCAACAGGATCGAGATGCACCCGCTGAGGGCGGCCCTCCGATGACATTGGTGCCCCCCCCCTGAAACTGCTCACATGGAACGTTAGAGGCCTGGGGGACAAAATTAAAAGAGGATTGGTCCTCCAAACCGTCAAACGCCACGGGCCTGATTTAGTGATGCTGCAAGAAACACACCTGGCTGGGTCTACATGCAAAGCACTCGACAGACGTGGGTATGCCATGGCGGTGCACGCGGAATTCACTACAGGGTCCAGTTGCACTGGGATACTCCTTAAAAAGAACTCGTCCTTTATGGTTGAAAGCCGCAGGACGGACGACCAGGGTCGTTTTGCGGCGCTATATGGCCAGTGGGAGGGGAGACCCCTCAGCGTGGTGTCAGTGTACATCCCCCCGGCGCTCCACTCTACAGCACTGCCGGCGCTTGGACAATTTCTCATTGACCTCCCAGAGGGTGACATGATCATTGGGGGGGACTTTAATGCAATAACAGACCCCTTGCTGGACACCTTTCCCGTACGGGAACGCCAGAGAGGGACTGCCACGCTTCCTGGTTTTCTGACCGCGCTAGGCCTCACAGATGTTTGGCGTCAATTGAACCCCACGGCGACTCAATACACGCACTACTCCTCTACACACAACAGTCTCTCACGTATTGATTACCTTTTCTTTTTGGGGGTGGGACTGGGATCAGTAGACAAACTAGAGATCCTGCCCAGAGGCATATCTGATCACTCCCCAGTGTCCCTCCACCTTACTACCAAAGAGAGGAAGCGCGCCAGACTTTATCCGATATACCCCAACTATTTAACAATCCCTGGTATCAGAAAGAAACTCAAATTGGCCACATCGCACTATTTTAATGAAAATGTAGGAACAGTTTCCTCGCCCTCGATACTCTGGGAGGCGTACAAGACAGTCCTGCGCGGCGCAGCCATAGCAGCAATCACGGGGCATAAACGAGACTCCAGAAGTGAACTCGCTCAATTGGAGTTGCCACTCCACACCACGAACACCGCCCACATGTCGGACCCCACCCCTGAAACCACACATACGCTGCACCTCAGACAACAGCAACACCAGGCTCATCTCACAAAGATTACTAAGGGACATTTGGCAAGCACCGCACACAGGATATATGACGTGGGTGATAAGGCCGGGAGGATGCTGGCTTGGTTGGACAAACGGGGTGGTAGCAACAGAGGTATACAGAGACTATACGCACAGGATGGCCAGCTGCAGACACACCCTGAACAAATAGTACGCACACTAGCGCGCCACTATCAGGAGATATACACACCGGTTCGGACCGTCACGGAACGGGAGGCGATAGCGTCACTCGACCACAGTACTGTCCCCGCGCTTTCACAAGAAGCGCAACAGGAACTAGACACTGACTTGACAGAAAACGAAATCCAATTGGCAATACAGACGTTACAATCCGGCAAGGCGCTAGGGCCTAACGGGATACCCGTAGAATGGTATAAAGCGACAGCTTCCCTGTTGAGCAAACCCCTGCTGAATATGTATGTTGAGAGTGTGGAGAGGGCGGAACTCCCTCTAGACCAGCACACGGCCACAATAGTAGCCATTCCTAAGCCAGCCAAACCACCGACTGTGTGCGCCTCGTACCGACCCATCTCCTTGCTCAACGTGGAAGCAAAGATCCTGGCGAAACTCCTGGCCAGTCGCCTGACCAAGCACCTACACACCCTAATACACCCCGACCAATCAGGTTTCATGCCACACAGAAGCACGGCACTGAATCTGCAGAGGGTCCATGGGGTGCTGGCACGGGCACATCTCCTTTCGGAACAGGCTGTCATTTTATCCCTAGACGCCAAAATGGCTTTCGATCTGGTGGAGTGGGAGTATCTATTTGCGGTCCTTGCTCGTATGGGCTTCGGCCCGAAATATCTTGCATGGGTGCGGCTGCTGTACAAGTCACCGATGGCACAGGTGGTAGCGAATGGTCACATTTCACCGACGTTCCCACTGGGACGCGGGACTAGACAAGGGTGCCCGCTATCGCCCCTACTCTTCGCGTTGGTACTAGAGCCATTGGCCATCCTGCTCAGAGCTACACCACTGTTTCGGGGCATCACCTGGGAGGAAGGGTGGGAGGATAAAGTCTCCCTATATGCAGATGATATGCTGATCTACATGGCTAATCTCAACGAGGGAATTCCTGCCCTATTGACTCTCTGCGACGAACACGGGAAAGCGTCAGGTTACACCCTGAATTGGTCCAAATCTATAATATTCGTGCTTAAAGGCCCGGAGCCATTGTTGCAGGATGACTGTCCCCTACAGTTAGCGACCGGCTCCTTGAAATACCTGGGTATTTTCATCACCACTAACGCGGCGGACTTTTATGCCGCAAACTTGGTGCCACCTCTGGCACGTCTACGTGCGGATGTTAAATACTGGGCTACCCTGCCACTAACCCTCCTTGGGCGAGCGGCGTTCTATAAAATGATGGCTCTCCACAGATTTCTCTATGTGTTAGAAAATACCCCTTATATGGTGGCTCCGCGCTACTTCCAATAAGTCGCTGCACTGGTGTCCAATTTGCTGTGGGGCAACGGCCCAGCCCGTATAGCACATGACAAATTAGTAAAAAGCTGGTATGAAGGGGGGATTGCGCTCCCCAATCTTCAATTGTATTATTGGGCTTCCCAACTTAAGATAATCAATCACTGGATCCACGTCCCACGGGGAGACCCCACATACAAGGCGGATTGGTCGCAGCTAGGGACGGACGGCATGCTTTCGGTGCTATACAATTTCTCACAGGTTCGGAACCTGCTTGGACCGACGTTTCATACGGCGGCATTATTGCATGCAGCACAAGCTCGACTGGGTTGGAAGGGGAAAATCACCAGGATGATGCCGTTGTGGGACACAAAAACGCTAGGAAACTTAAGGTCCAGTAAGGGTTTCGCACAGTGGGACCACATAGGGATTTCCGTGGTAGGAGACCTTTGGGACATAGGCACGGTGGTTGCATTTTCACAGCTCCAGCAACAATATGGTCGGGGCCCCACTGAAACATTTAGGTATGTCCAAATCTGACACGCACTACTACACGCAATTCCACCTGACACCACACTCCCGGAATCGTCGCCACTAGAGGACAGGTTACTGACGGACTTTATGGAACAAAAAGCAACCTCTCTCACATATAAAAAACTGGTTAACAACCTGACAGACCCCACACAGAAACTTAGAGAGAGATGGGTTGGGGAACTAGGCGACATGGACGACACAGAATGGAACGAGGCGCTTGCATCACCAAGAGAAGTGGGCATTTCGGCTAAGTTCAGGTTAGTGCAGCTCAAGATTCTACACCGCACTTATTACACCAGAACGCTTCTACACCGGATACAGAGGGCACCACACCCCTTCTGTCTGAGAGGCTGCGGGGAGGAGGGAACTCTACTCCACACACTATGGGATTGCCCATTGATCCAAGACATCTGGAGGCAAATTATGTGCACAGTCTCCCAAGCCCTTGAGGTGTCAATCCTGCCTGAACCCCGTAAGTGCCTGTTGAACATTTGGGACCGTAATGACCTGAACAGATATGGACAACTGTGGGTCACGTTGGCTGTGACAGTGGCCAAGCGGGACATTGCACAAAAATGGGGTGCCCCAGAGTTACCTACGGTGGCTGGATGGATTAGGAATATGGACCTCCTAATGGTGAAGGAAAGGGCGGTATACGTGCTACGGGCCTGTCCTCGTAAATGGAATAAGGTGTGGATGCCATGGAACAAATACAGGGGAGAACCATTTTTTTTTTTTTTTTTTAAATATATTTTTATTGCAGGAATCAGTACAACAATACAGTAACGACCAGCATCATATTATAGCCAACTTTTACCAGATATAGCCCACCGACCCCCTTCCATAGCATTAATATACAGCCAAGCAGCCCATATCCCTGGGGTTGGGCGGCGAATGTAGCTGGGGTCAGTAGGATGCGGGAGCTGGTCCGGATAATACACTGTCCGTCCTCTGCTTTTCTAAACAAACCCCAACCCCCAAAAGGTACCCCCCCCTCAAACTTCCAGTCATTATGAAACTCCCCCCTCCCCCCCCCCCCCCCCCCCCCCCCCCCCCACCATCAGCGCCAGGGAGCTTATCACTTTAGGATCCACCTCTTGACCCACGGGGAAGGTAATAGTGCTGTTAATGCTAGTGTCTAACGGGACTCGGGTCTAGTTGCTTCTTCGCTTTCGGAGTCGCTGGGGGCACAATAATCCCTGAGGGCCTGCACCAGCGTTTCCCATTCTAACGCGGCCTCCTGCGCCTTCTCATTGCTTTGCCTCCAAGCCAACTGATATCGCAGCGTGCTCTCCCCCGCCGCCCATTTCAAAAGTTCACCGTGCCATCTGCCGCCTGCAGGACCAGCACGTGCCTTCCAGTTCCTGGTCACCTCTCGTTTAGCAAGTAGGAGCCCCAGGTCGATAAATTTACTGGTGATTTTATTCCGGGGGGTATGGGGGAACCAGTGCAATAGCCCCACCGCCGCATCGAACGATAAGTGCCTCCCCGTCACCTCTTCCAAAGTCGCCGCCACCTCCTGCCAGTAGGACGTCAATCCTGGACAGGCCCATAACATGTGTAGGAGGTCCGCCTCCTGAGCCGGGCACCTAGGGCATTCCGCCGAAGCCGTGGCAAAATAACGCCTGATCTTAACCGGGGTCAGGTACGCCCTATGGAGAACATAATAGTGGACCAGTTGGAAACGGGCGCTACGTGTACCCTTCCATGCTCGCCTCACCAGCTGGGACCAGGTCGTCTCCGGGATCTCCCTACCGATGTCCTCTTCCCAGCGGGACTTCAGTGTGGTGAGAGGGACCAACCCCTCGGTAATCAGCCTGCCGTAAAGGCAAGTGACCGCCTTCACTGTGCCCGCCGACATCATTACATACTGGCACACCTGGGACAATTGAGGTTCCTCTAGTCCGTTTTGCCAGTGTGCCTGGATCACTCGCACAATGGCCGAGTGCAGCAAAAAGTCGCCCCGGGAGATCCCAAAGCGGTCAATGAGATCCTGAAAGGACAGGAGCACTCCGTCCTCATACAGGTCCCCGACGAGCTGTAAACCCGAATCCTCCCAGTCCGCCAGTCGTGACCAGTCTCCTCCGTGGGGGAGGGCCGTCAGCATCCCCAATGGAATTTCAGGTGCGTATGGGGTCCGCAGGTGACCTCTGTTATGAGCCCGATTCCAACAGAGTCGGATAGTCCGCTCCTCCATCGACAGGTCCCGAAGGACCAAACGCTGTCGCAGCGCGATAAAGGAGAGGACGTGCCTGGCCATACCCGTCCCTCTACCGTCTCCCGGGCCCCTGAACTCCCTGGCTATCTCCTGGGTGTATGTCTGGAGCTGTGCCGCTAGGTAATACTTCTCGAAGTCCGGCACAGCGAGCCCCCCCTCGTCCTTCGGCCTCATCAGGGTATTGAGGGCCACCCGCCTCCGGCCCGTGCCCCAAAGGAACCCGACCACCATGGAACGCAAGCGGCGAAACGTAGCCGGCGGGACCCAGATCGGCAAAGTCCGAAAGTAATACAATAATCGGGGGAGCGCCACCATTTTGAGCAGGGCGACGCGTCCTGCCACGGAGAGCGGCAGCGTGGCCCAAAAGTCCATGCTGCCTCGGAGTGCTCGTATGCAACGGGCAATGTTTCCGTCTAGGAGGTCGGGCTGGTCGTGGTACACAAATACCCCAAGGTATTTAAAGCAGTCGGGTTCCCATCTGATCTCCTTACTTAGCGCCGGAGTGGGGACACCCCTACGCATCGGGAAGAGGCAGGTCTTAGACCAGTTCACACGTAGGCCTGAGACGTCTCCGAACTCCGTAAGCGCTAATTCCGCTCCCCGTAATGCGTCGACCGGATCCTCCAGGAAGAGCAACAGGTCGTCCGCATAGAGCGAGACGTAATGCGGGCCCGCCGCTGTCCGTAAGCCCGTATAGTGGGCTCCCGAGCGAAGATGCATCGCTAGTGGCTCCACCGCTAGTGCAAAGAGAAGCGGGGATAAGGAGCACCCTTGCCGCGTGCCACGCTCCACCGGATATCGCGATGAAATCAAAGGGCCCGCTCTAACCCTGGCTGAAGCGGAAGCGTAGAGAACTGCTGTCCATTTGATAAATCCTTCCCCGAGGCCGAATTTCCGCAATACCGCGCTTAAGTAGTCCCACTCCAGGCTATCAAAAGCCTTCTCCAGGTCCACCGACAAAACTACCGGGGACGGGGCATCCACGAATGGTTCCCCGAGCAAGCGAAACAACCTTCGGATGTTCATGGTCGTATTTCGCCGTGGGATGAAACCGGCCTGGTCCTCGTGTACTAGGGAGCTCATATGTCCTAACAGCCTCGAGGCCAAGATGCTGCTCAATATTTTGTAGTCCACCGTCAGCATTGAGAGGGGACGGTAGGACCCCGGGTCAGACGAGTCTCGGCCTGGCTTGAGGAGAGGAACCACCAACGCCTCACACATCGAGCCGGGGAGGCGACCCAGCCTCTTCGCCTCCCTGTAGACCACCAGTAAACGAGGGGCCAGGAGGTCAGCATAAGCTGCATAGAACTCCACCGGCAGGCCATCTAGGCCCGGGGTCTTGTTCCTCGCCATCCGTTTGATGGCCCCGCGGATCTCCCCCAAGCCGATGTCAGATCCCAGGGCGTCCGCCACTTCTTGTTCCACTGTGCGGAGTTCCAGCGGGCTAAGATAGTTATCATGCCGGTCTGGGTCACGCGCGGAGCGACTGCGGTATAAGCATTCGTAATAATGCCGGAAGCAATTAAGAATCTCCGGTTGGGTGCACACCTCAGTCCCATCCGCCCTACGCATCCTAGTCGTCGTTTGGGACTGGCGCGCAGGGTTGGCCAACCACGCCAGTAACGCGCTCGATCTGTCGCCCTCCGCTATAGATCGGACCGTGTAGGCCTTGTAATCGAAACAGCGGAGCCGTTCGACCTCCACCGCCACCTTCTCCCTCGCCTCTACCGTTTGTGTTTGCAATTCCGGGTGTCCGGGTCGGCTAATTTCGAGCTCGCGGAGCGTTCGGTCCGCTGCGTCCAGATCAGCCAGGATAACACGCCGCATGCCCACCTTCTTAGAGATACAGTACCCCCTCACCACCACCTTGAAAGCGTCCCATTCGAACGCCCTAGTACTCGCGGAGCCGCCGTTGGATGCAAAATAATCCGTGATTCTCTCCCCTAGGTCTGCCTTGAAGACACTGTCCTCGAGGATCTCGGGGCGCATCTTCCAGGTGGGTACCGCCGGCGTCCCAGGGAACCAGCGAATGTCCAGCAGGAGGGGGTTATGGTCCGAGATGGTCCGCGATAGATACTCCGATCGGGCCGCTGCCGAGACTAATTCGGACGAACCAAGAAAGCCATCCAGTCTGACATGCAGCTCATGAAGGCTCGAAAAGTACGAATAATCTCTAGACGCGGGGTGATGCGCCCTCCAGATGTCCGTCAAACCCCAGCGGGCCTGCCAATCTTGACGGCCCTTAGCCGTCCGCCGGACCGGGGAATCGGGGAGCGGGGGATGCGAGCGGTCTATGTCTACATCTACCACGGAGTTAAAGTCTCCCCCCAGCAAGAGGGGACCGGCGAAAAAGTGAGCCAACGAGCCCGATAACCTGGAAAGGAAGGCAGTCTGGTCCACATTAGGGGCATACACACAACAAACATTCAAGTCCCTCCCTCCCAGCGTGCCTGATATGGCCACGAAACGCCCCTCTGGGTCCAACACTGTCCTCGTGACCTGGAAGGGGACTCCTGCCCTGATCCATATTAGCGCCCCCCTGGCATAAGCAGAGTACGCCGTGGAAAAGACCTGCCCTCGCCACCTACGCTGAAGCGCCGCCCCTTCCGCCTTGTTCAGATGCGTCTCCTGCAGCAGCGCCATTTGCACTCCCCTACGCACTAAATAAGCGTGGACCCTGTGACGCCTGGACATAGTGTGAAGCCCCCTCACGTTCCAAGTAATACATTTCAAGTTAGCAACATCAGCCATTGTCCCAGAGTGTTCTTGCACATTCTCCCCGTCCGGGTCCCCACAAAAAAAGGACATCAATTCTCCCAGCGCTGACGGCGGCCATTTTCCCCAACCAGATCCAAACCCCCCAAAAACCAACAAAACCCCCTCCCAACCACCCCAGAACAGGACCCAAACTGCGCCATCTAGATCCCATCCAAACTTCTATGAAGAACAACCCCAAAAACCCCACTAGTCCCACGGTCGCCACCGTAGGAAGGCCTTATGGGCCAGGTGCGGGCTGAGCGGAGGCAGTGGGCCCTCGTCGCCCAGGCCACCAGGACTATAATAAGCCCCCCCCTGTGTCAAAATCTTTCGGGGCAAGAGCAGAAGCCTCCCAACCCTCCCTCTCCCATTGTCAGCAATAAAGAACGGCAGCCGCCTCCCCCCTGCCGGGCCCCAACCCAAAACAAGGCAACCTATCCCATTACCCTTGTCCGTCCAAAAGGTCCTCCACCGATTTCGGTGTGATCACCGGTGTGTGGGTACTGTCTGCCACTGAGTCTTCCGAGTCCGATGGTGCCCCCTGAGCACCCGGGTTGTCTTCCTCCTCTTCGATGTCTTCGCCCCTCGCTCCCGACAGTTCCGACAGAACTTCCAACACTCCCCTCCGCTCAGATGATGTCTCCGCTGTCGAGGGCCCTCCCGTGCGGCCGCGGCGGTTCCTGACCCTTTTAGAGCGCCTCCTTTGTTCCGGCTCCTCCGCCTGATGTGTCGAGGCGTTATAACCATCCTTCCCCGTTCGGTACAGTTCGAGCCAGTCACAGACCTCCGGGGTGTCGAAGAACTGGGTTTTGTCGTCGACAATGACTCGGAGCCTCGCGGGAAATAGGAGTGAATATTGGATGCCCTCACTCCTGAGTTCACGCTTAACCGCCAGGAAGGAGAACCGCTTGCGCTGCGTCTCGTAGGTATAGTCAGGGAAGATATTCACCTGACTGTTTGCAACCTGGAACGGGCCATTGTGTCTGGCGGCATTTAGGATCAGATCTCTGTCCCGGAAATGGAGCAACCGCGCCACCACCGGCCTCGGGGCTCGTCCCAGCTGTGGGGGCCGCGCTGGAACTCTGTGGGCCCGTTCTAGAGTGTAAAAGGAGGACAGGCCCTCCGGGACCACCGTGTCTCGGAGCCAGGTCTCCAAGTAGCGCACCATATCGCCTTCCTCGATCTTTTCCGGCAGGCCCACTACCCGAATGTTATTCCTCCTGTTTCGGCCTTCCGCATCCTCCGCCCTCCGTTCGAGGGTCTCGATTCGGGACATGGCATCCTTGATCGTCGCAGCCAGGGTCCTCTGCGCCGGTTCGATAGTCTTCACCGTGCTCTCCACCTCCTTGACCCGGTCTGAGAGTTTACCATGGTCTGCCCTAAGGAGGCCCAGGCCAGTCGCCACCTGGGCAATGTCCTGTTGTAGAGCCGACCGAGTTGCCTCTATGGCTTCCAGTACACGGTCGAATTGTTGCTGGAGTGGTGCGCCACCAGGTCGTTTAGGATCTCCATGCTCTTCCTTGTCCTGGGCCTCAGAGTCCGAGGTGGCCTGGCTGGATCCCTTGGCTCCTTTAGGTTTCCCCATGCTGCCAGGGGCTCTCCGCAAAGGTCCCGGAGTAGGCGTCTCCGTGTGCAAGTGTCCAGCACGACTTTCCCGGGATTTCGCCCTCCAGTCCGGAATGGGCGACCTCCTTCTCCAGAGCCTGTGGAGACTCCGCCGTTTCGGCTCACGCCACCGCCACGGCGTCCGAGGGCACCGATAAGGGGGCGGAGACACCCGTCTCCGAGTCGGGCAGGCCCGTTCACCCACTACAGCTCTGGGGCAAGGGCCACCAACTCCCCCGGTTGTCCTGTGGCGCCCGAGTGTCGCGCCATCCATGTAGTCGGGGTGGCCAGGAACTCGCAGCTAGTTGCGGAGTCGCGGTGCAGTCCACCGCCTGGACCTGAGGGCACCCGTGCCCGGCGCCCTCTAACGCGTGGGCACCCGCCTGGTCGTCCAATCGAGTGTGGTCCCGCTGTGGAGGGTCCGATCCAACCAATGTCCAATGCCTAAAGCCACTGAGGCTGGTGAAGCCGGGTGCCGGGCGACATCCGCGAGACCTCCTCAACTCCGTAGGCCCGTTCAAGGGGACAAAGGGGTCCGGGCGCCATATTGGGTCGTCCTCCGCCACTCCGCAAACTTCCGCATTTCTTCAAAGCCACCCCCGTCCAAACTCCACCAGGGCCCTCGGCAGGGTGTCGTCGCCTCGCTCAACCGAATTCGGGGTCTGGGGTGCCCCTCAGCCACCGATGTTCAGGATAATTTCGGGCTTAGTCCCGGAGCCGAGCTCTCAGGCGACCATCGCCATCGGCGCCCAAGCCACGCCCCCACAGGGGAGAACCATGTGAACCCTTACCGGAAGACGAGGACTTGGAGTCTGAGGAGGAAGAAGATTAGGGAGGGCGGGCTTGCATAATGAACTCTGGTTTGTGATGGAGTGGAGCATGAAAATGACATTACCTTTGACAACGTGCTGATCATGTGCAATGGCTAACAACTGACTATGAACGGGTACAACATGCTATTGAGTGATGACATTAGTTGGGTTTTATTGTTGTATTTTTTTTCTGTTAAGTTGAACTTGCTGGGAACTGATAACTGTACCATAAGTGGGCAGATTACGAAATGAAAACAGGGTATGGTATGAAAGTGAGTTAGAGTCTGTGCGAAATGGTTGCTAATACTTCATCCATATCCATAGTGAGAAGATAAGTACCGCTTGCCAGAATGTAATATGTTTTATCCGTCTCTCTTGAAAATAACCCCTGATGATGTGAAACTGGCAACCAAATGTGTCAATGTGAATAACTTTTCTGCCTTCTTGACAATAAAGATTTTCAACAAAAAAAAATAAAGGGAAAACGTTACATTGGGGAGAAATGTGATCCCTTATTGATAAATCTCTTTAAAAAACAACTCCACACGGTTTGGCAGCTCGCCTCTTCTCTAATCTCTAGGATTTTTTACACCTCTTTGTTCCAGAATCCCCCCCCCCCCTGTTTTTCAGCTACGCTTCCTCTTTCCAGTGTCTTCCCATTGGTTTCACCACCTCTCTGCTCCTACCAAAATCATTGACCTAGTCTTTCATCGATGCACCTCTATCCCAGAATCGTGCTCCAAATTTCATAGCCCATTCTATTGTTCCTAAATTTTACTTTCCTCATCTTCCATAAGCTTCCTTTAGGTTTTCATTGTCTTCCTCTGATTCCAAATATATATATATTCTTGCTTTTCCCATCTCCTATTTTAATCTAAAAATCTTCCCATGAATTTCCAACTGTTTTGCTTAGTTTCCATGTTGATTCTCCCAGTTTGCATACTCCCTCCTCTGCTTCGAGATTTCCCCTCTGCGCTATTATTATCACACCTCTTTTTCTGGAAACTCCAACTACCTTTGTACTGCTTCTGCTGTCCTTGTGTAACCTCCATTGAGGTTTTTACTACCACTGTCCTTATTCTCAGATTTCCGCCGAAGAGGCTCCAAGGACCCGCTGGTGAAAGTCAGCCTCCTGGTGGAAATTGACAGCCCAAGTGAGGTTGCAGTGACCGGCGCCAAGGTAGAGAGGCGGGCCTCCCGAGATCTGCTGGGAAAAGGAACCCAGCTCTATGACACCCCCTATGAACCAATGGAGGGAGATGTGGAAGCTGGCCCCAGGCATGATTCTCTGGTCTCCTCCCCTCAGGAGAGGAGGCCCCGCACCAACAACGGAAGACTACCTGAGAACGACGGGAGGCCAGCAGCAGAGTATGAGCAGCCGTGGGAGTGGAAAAAGGAACACATTGTGAGAGCGCTTTCAGGTAAAGAAAAGGGAATTGGGCCATTTGTAATGTGATTTAAATGTAGCCTGACATATTACTGTGTTTAGAGTTTAAATTTTTTCTGACATTCATTCCCACAATTACAACACAATTTCTTGTTGTGATGCTTTGCTTTATAGCTACTGTGAACATGTCCCTGTGCATCACTACAACTCTTTATTTGTCTTTGCGGTTTCAATAAGCGAAACAACAAACTTCATGGAAATCAGTCCTCTGGCACAGTCTGGTCCTAACTACCAGACCGCTCAAACATAGACACATTTCTGACACTTTTATCTTTTATCAATGAGGAGCATAAGGCAAGCGAGCCAGAAGTTCCAGTCCTGAAAAGCCTTCCTAACTAAGCGTACAAAACAATATGGCAAATGACAATGAGGATGAAAAGCACCTCAGGCTAAACTAATATCTATGGGGGGAAGGGGGGCTGATATCCTGAATGTAGATGTATGGGTCTCTTGTAATGACATGAATGAGCTAAAAAGACGGAATGCAGGTGCAAGGGCGTGCCTCAGAATCTGAGAAACATTTAGAGACATTCAATCTTAATGTTGGAATCCTGTTTATGTGTGTGCTGTAGACAGTACTGTGATAAATAGTCCATGTGATGTGATGTGATGGTCCTTGCAATTTGAACTTAAAAGGTTGTAGTTTTTACCATCCACGCTTCAGGATAGAGATGTTCATGGAAGTGATGTAGTTACCAACCTGTCATTGGTAAAGGCTTGCCATTGGTAGTGGCGATGTTAGTCCCTTCTCAGCGGTGCTCTTTAAGATATTATCCTTGGAAGTCTTTGCATTCATCGTTCGTAGCCTTTCCTAGGTATTAATGGTGTTAGTAGCCTCTATGAGATCGTAGTCTTCACTACTTTGTCCTCTAATGTATTTGTGATGAACTCGCTATCTTTGCAGTTCAGTTTGACGGACCCGAGAGGTCGCCATTGAAGGAGGAGACGATGAGGCAGCAGCGGAAAGTTCTACGGCAAGTGACGCCCGACCACAGTGATACTGAGAAGGTTATCCCCCTGGAGAAACAGCCGTAAGTGCAGAAAGAACACAAAATGTTTATATTTAATATAGTTGCACTGTAGCACTCAGTGCCTGGGCTCTCTAAAAAGAGAAACGTGCACATTATCACTTCCCATTGCCATATAAAGGCAGCATAGCCTGGGTGCAAGTAAGGTCACAAGTCCTTTAAATACAAATCAGCTTTTTACACCACTTTAAAACTCAGGGAAGACTCTATGAATGTGCCAGATTTACCTCAAATAATTCTTTGTGTCATTCCACAGCCCTACCTTGGACTGTTAAAGGAGATAGGGTGGGGATAGGTGTGAAATGCTCCTCACCACCTCCACCAGCACCTATTTCCTCGGGCATAAGAGAGCTGGTGTGACATAGGTCACACATTCTTTAAAAACAACTCCGTGCCATACACCACTGAGGTATCTCAAATATATCTCACATTAGTTATTTGTGATCCCATAGTCCAACCTAGGACCAAATTAGAAGATATGTCTAAAATGCCCCTATTGCCACCATAGGCATCATAACTGAGTTTGATGTCATCACGACAAATGGAGACTATGCCAGGAGTGAAAAATCTCAGTCTTAATTATTTTACCAAACCATAGATATCTAAGGATTTGGGAGAGGAGTTGGCCTAACGGCTAGGGCGGTCGTCCTTGACTCTGGGGAACCAGGTTCGAGTCTCGGCAATGACGCTGAACATACTGTGATTCTGTGCAAATCACTTAATCTCCCTGTGCCTAACAAAAATGAATGTGTCCTCATGTAACGCAACTGGTGCTATGTAAAGCGCTCCGATACCCTGTACCGGTCAAGTTCGCACTATATAAAACTCAGTGATAAAGAAAGAAAAAAAGTGTCCTTTGACACATAATTACACATATAAAGGATGCTACCATAAAATTGTTGCCTTGATGAAGATTATCCTCTTCATTAATTTCTGGGGTCGAAACACTCACATATTTGGGTGCACATTAAATGTGCAAACTAAAATCTTAACTAGCATTGTGAATAACTATTTTATAAAATGGGGAGAGGATGTGGCCTAACAGCTAGGGCAGTCGGCCTCAAATCTGGGGCACCGCGCTTGATTCTCGGCAACGACGCTCAACATCCTGTGCAAATCGCTTAATCTCCCCGTTCCTTTACAAAAATGAATATGTCTTTGTGTAACGTAACTGTGGCTCATATAAAAGCGCTCCGATACCTGATACCTTCGGGTCAAGTTTGCGCTTTATAAAACTATGGAGGGGAAAAATGAATTATTCATGCAGCCGTAGTGTACCTTTTCCACTGTTCAGCTGCACGCTTCTACACTTATTTTGCTACACGCCTGCACTGCACCATCACATACAGCACCCACCCACTTGTTTAACTGAAATTTATTGAAAAAATAAGGACACAGGTGTATTTGTTTTTTAAAAGCTTGTCAGCTTTGGGGGGGTTTGTTGCACAAGTAAGCACTTCATTAGTTGACTGAATTTTATTTTTTCCTTAAATAAATCCAAGGGAACAATTGTAAACATTAGTACAGTTCTACCCAGGTTCCCAGGAATACAGGGTCTCCCATTGTTTTTCTCTTATTTCTCTCTTTAATATGCACCCGAGTACCCTAAACCATAGTGGGAATCAAAGGGCAAACCTGTATGAGGTCAAACAAATACACCTTTCACCATCCCTGGTGTTACCCTAGAATATGGGTTTGTGAACCTCATGAAGAAATTCTCAATTGTTTTTCCAATCATTGGCCACAAAGTAATTCAAGGCATGGTACCTCCTTCACAGATGTGTTTAAAAAAGGAACCTCACTAGTCCATGCAAAACCAGAGGAGACCAGGCCTGAAAATGTAAAAAAAAATATATCCATAGAGTTCTGATAGGTGAACTCCGCCCCACCTCAGGAAATATGGTCTGAGATCTCTCAGAAATTCCCCACTCCGGCTCAGTGGGTCATCTCACTAGCTAGCGCACTATCACACAAGGGTAAAGGATTTACATTGAGAATGTGTTGACGCTTGTCACCTCATTGGGTCATGGGTACCACTATGAAGGAACAGGGTGTTTGATTTCCATTAAGACTGTCTGGAATGCTCCTATCCGCTATTACAAACAGTGCATAAGTAGCTTGCAGCATGAGGAGAGCGGATACCTCACCAACACATTGATTTAAGAGAGTCACTTTCTAGTACAAGGTCTTATGATGTTGCTTTCTCCGCAGCTGGTACCATGGAGCAGTCACTAGAGTGGAGGCCGAGAGCAGACTGCAGCCCTGCAAGGAAGCCAGCTTCCTGGTGCGCAACAGCGAGTCTGGAAACAGCAAGTACTCCATCGCACTAAAGTAAGTACAATGAGCTACAACCTGAAGCTCTTCATCTGCGAAGCGTGTATCAAGGCCATGGTGGGTCAGCTTGTCACTCCCAGACACCGATCAGTCTTACTCATCCCTTCAAGGCTCTTGTCTACCTTGCATCCAAGACTCATGCATACTCTGCTCGTCAATTCCTACAGTTGCTCTGCACCTGCAAGCTTCTGTCTGCTGTGCCTTGCTCCCTTCACCAGATTCCTGTCTGATCTGCTGTGCAGTCCAAGTTATTTTGTACTCTGTACACTAACCTTCTGTTTGCTTTGCCCTACACCCCAAGATTCCTATCTGCACTGCTGTGCAGCCTCAGGCTATCTGTGTACTCTGAACTCCAAGCATTCAATCTCCTCTTTCAAGCTCAGCTAAAGTCCCATCTGCCTTGGCTGCCCCTAGGCTTCAGTAATATCTGCACGCAAAACCACCACTGTCTGGTCATGGTACACCCCAAGATTCCAGTAGATTCCGCATTGCACACTCAAGTGTCTGTCCACTGTGAGTCACACTTCAAAACACCAGTCTGCCCTCCTCATCACTCTCTCCTCTCTATGATCTGCTTCCGCAAGCCTTTACTTGGTGCTCCCAGATCACTTCAACCTTTTACACAGATACTGTACAAAAAGTATCTGTATTTTCATAGCAAACAATAACACAAAAAGTTTAGAAGTCTCAACAGGATGTCTAATCAAAAACGTTGAGGGGCCTGCACTAACCATTGCTACTCTACACAATGAGTCACCTGTACACCCTCACTGTGACTGATACAGTTCCTTCTTCAAAAGTGTTTAACTCCAGATTTTGCTGTAGAGTCGTGTACCCCAACCAGATTTTTGGAAAGTACTTGTAGTTGTACGAGAAGGTTACAGGCACTCCAAACAAAACATACTAAGGCAACTTACTGAATAGCATGAAATGGAATAGAACAGAATAGCTAGAATAACTTTATTTCATTTTAACAATAAAGAACGTTATAAATGTACCAAAATAATGCCCATTCATAATTATCAGGAATTGAAAACCCTATTTTAAAAGTAACTTAAATCTAAAATAAATGTATAACCCGTTTTTATTACAGAAAATATTTCTTTTGTTAACCATAGTTATCATACAATCACACTTTCCATTTTATTTGTAGTACCTTAGCGTGCTACTTGACGAAAAAAGCACTTCAACCCCCCATCAGGGGTAGCAAGCGCTATATGAATGCAAACCTTTTTCCCTCTTCTATCCCTCCACTATCCTTCTCAATCCAAATAACTAACTAACATAGCCACCACTCAAATTACTTTCATATTTTCACTATACTAATTCACCAATATCCTTTATGGGTTCCGAAAAAGCACTTCAACACCCATCAGGGATAGCAAGCGCTATATAAATTCAACCTTCTCTATCCCTCCATTATACTTCTCAATCCAAATAACTGACTAACCTATTCACAACTCAAATTACTTTCATATTTTCACTATACTAATTCACTACTAATCCTTTCTGAGTTCCGAAGTAGCGTTCTACTCGTTGAAAAAGCGCTTCAACACCCCATCAAGGGTAGCAAGCGCTATATAAATGCAAACCTTTTCCCTCTTCTATCCCTCTACTATCCTTCCCAATCCAGATAACTGACTAACATATCCACCACCCAAATTACTTTCATATTTTAACTATACTAATTCACCACTAGTCCTTTATGGGTTCTGGTATAGCGTTCTACTCACCGAAAAAGAGCTTTGAACATAGTCTGGGGTAGTGAGCTCAATCTAAATGCAATTACAATTACCTTCAAACATTTTACAAGCCAACTGACAATTTCATATCCATGCCATAGAAACATCATGCCAAGTATGAATATCCAATTCTAAAAGGGAGGGTTTTAAAAGTTTGCTTTGCTCCTCTTAGCTAGGCCGAACGCCACACAAGATGTGGGCCGCACATATAACCAAAATTGCAGAATCCCTTAAATTTGGACTTACGTTTGCAATTTTGCCTTGTTGAGAAGCCCATATCTGAGGCTCAGAAACTCTCTGTATGTGTATCAAAAGGCATGATTCAGCACCCACTCAATGTCATTTTTTCCGATGATGTGCAAAGCAAATTAAGGTGAGAAATTAAGCAACCGCTGAATCACATAATGCACAGACTCAAAGATGATTATTTCTTTAAAAGCTGATTGCTTTATTCTTGATCTTCTCAATTTTTAAAAACCTCTTTCGTTTTGCAGTAGCGAACGCATTTCATCCCAATGGGACTTCTTCAGGGCTTTGGTTTGTATTTTTTCTGTGTGATGTAGTGGCCAAGCGAACCTTCCCTACTTTGGAAGAGGGAGACTCTTTAGACCTTGGAATACACTGTGTTCTTCCACCAAGAATCCCTGTGTGCAGAAGTGTAATCCCTAAAAAGGTGAATTCTTTTGTGGTCCTTAGATACGTTTATCCTCCATGTCGAGGTGATGAAACAGGAGAAGTTTGTATGGCAATTGCAAAACTATGGAGTTAGGGGACCCTCTTTGTCCTACTTTAATAATCCTCAGTGTACAAACTTTCAGTCCCATGTAGGCCGGTATCATTTACTGTCCAGCATACTGGCTTGAAACTTTGTCAACAACAGGGATCGTAAATTGCCCCATCCTACATGGGACTGAAATTTTGTGCACTGGGGGTTAATAAATTTGGACACAAAGGGTTCGGAACTCCACAGTTTTGCAATTGCCATATGAACTGCTTCTGTTTAGTCACCTCGCCATTGAGAAAATACTTATCTAAGAACCATGAAAGGATTCACCCTTTTAGGGACTATACTTCTGCATGGGTATTTTGGGGGGAAGAACATGGAGTATTCCAAGGTCTAAGGCGGCTCTCTCTTCCAAAGTAGGGGAGGTTTACTTGGTCACTACATGACTTGGGAAATAATAACCAAAGCCCTGAAGAAGTCCAGTTGGGACGAAACATGTTGGCTACTGCAAAATAAAATAAGAAGTTTTTAAAACAATGATAAAATCAAGAATAAAGCAATCGACTTTTAAAGAAATAATCATCTTTGAGTCTATGCATTTTGGGGTTGTTTAATTCCACACTTTAATTTGCTTTGCATATCATCAGACACGATGACAATGGGTGCTGAATCATGCTTCTTGATAAAGGATGATGGAGTTTCTCCTATGTGGAAGATTAAGACGACTGGTCTTCCAGATTCGTGCACCATTGTATTCAGAGTTTAGCTATAACCCACTACAGCAATAAGTGCAATATCCTTTTCCCTCAATCTCTCTTTGTAAATCACTCTCTCTGTATGTATAATGACATAGCTTCTAGCAGATACAGTGGATAAGATTCTTGGCTGTATATGTTAAGCACAACGCGCGAGGACTTTCTGTTTTTGGCAGCCGTGGAAATGTTCCTGTTTTTTTTTTCTTTCTTTATTTCAGAAAGACACCTAAGTTAAACAACCAAAACCAAATACTGCAAAAAAATACCAGCCACAGTAGACACTAGACCTAGCAGAATTTACACACACACAGACTTACCAGCTTATTAAAATGCTTTGTGATGTGGTGCACAACAACAACCAAAGCTAATACCAAACATTCCCCAGAAATGTGGCTTTGAAAATCCATACCCAGTACTGCAAAAACACACAACAAAAAGTTTAAAAAGGAAGGCTTAAATAATAGCCTAGAAATACAGGAACAAGCAGCCATAGAAAAGATCCACTGCGGTTGACTTATCAAACAAACATTGCACTGCAACACATCTGCAAGATCTGGCAGGCTCAAAACAAGTTACGGGGATATGAAATGGACTGGGATGGCGTGGAACAAGAGCAGGTCGGCATGCAAAAGCAGGTGCCTCTGCACATGGGAAATCAAGAAACCGCGTAACAAAGCGGGCTTACATTGCTGTCAAGTTTGGTTTGACGCCTTCCGCCTGCCCTAGATTTTTAGCCAAAAGCACTTTGCATTCTGGGATTTCAGAGCAATACTTATTTTTAGAAAAGGGAAAGCACAAGTCTCACGAGGCAATATTCCCTTCTGAGATTGTGTGAAACAATGTTGTGATCTTAATATTGATCTGCAAAGTGATCTACTCCACAGTAACCGCTCCCACTGTGTCGTAAAGGTGATTATATGTATCGAAGTATAATTATTAGTCCTTACTCCGTATCTGCTGACCATGACAATATAGTGGTAGTCGATATTGTGGAGTTAATATATTTGTTTGTCAATATTAAAATCACAGTATTGTGCTATAACGACCTCTTTGTTAAAAAGTCTACATGCCTAAAATTGCCACACATTGTAAGTACCATTTGGAGTCCCTGTGCTCCGGTGGAACTAGGAACCAGATGCTAGAATGACATTCTTTGACATCCAAGAGTTGAAATACAACTTGCACTGAGAATACATTCACAAAGAGCCAGTGAGACTTGCCCATGGGCTGTTTTCATTGGTAAACCTTGCTACTTGCATCATGTGTTCTATGCACAAGCTAAGAGAGAGAGAGGGTACTGAAGCTTCTCTGAGATTTCTCTGTTCTTTGTGGTCTGTATCTGAGAGAACAGTTCTAAATGTTGGTCTGCATCGCCCTTCTGGATCATGAACTTTATGGGTCCAATTTACTCAAACAATTCTGCTTCCCGAAATGTATTCCGTTTGTTGAATTCATGCCACACCAGCAGTTTTATTTTACCACTAGGGATATTATCCTTCTCATGATCACCAAGGGTATCAGGCAGTGCAACCTTTGGGATGTCAAGGAATGACATCCTAGGGGTCCCTACAAAGAACTAAAGATGGTGCACCACAGTCTAAGAGATGTGGAAATCTCGGCTCAGTAAGAAGCATACTCTTGGTTGTGAACCATCTCTCCCTATTAGAACCTTGTGGGAAAGACTTTCGCTGGCTCAGGCTAAGTAACATATC
Source organism: Lissotriton vulgaris (assembly GCF_964263255.1). Classification (NCBI taxonomy): domain Eukaryota; kingdom Metazoa; phylum Chordata; class Amphibia; order Caudata; family Salamandridae; genus Lissotriton; species Lissotriton vulgaris. Next base: position 136,775,547 of record NC_141700.1, on the reverse strand, counting down.
TCTCCCGCCCACCAGAAGGCAGTGGGGCAGCCTGTGCTACTTGTAGGGTGATGTAAAGGCCCTGCTGGTGATAGCACAAGCAGCCATCTACTCTTGTGTTACTCCTCGCCCTGTGCTGTTGTGGGGAGATGACACTGTAACTGCTTAAAAGAACGTTCCAATAACGGCAGACGTTGCAGGGAGTCTTAGTGAGGAAAGAGATTTCAATTAGAGGAATCTGTTGTGAGGGCTGAGCTTTACATTTCAAGAAGGTGAGTAAGATCCAGCAGAATTCATATGCCAGATTCTTACAGGCATGCACTCCTCTCCTTACAGCATCAGAATCAATCCTCATCCCTGCTTTTATTCCGACCACACCTCCCTAGATCCTCACAGGCCTGCATCCCATCTTTACAGCATCAGGACCAATCTTCGCCTCTGCTTTTATTCCGACCACACCTCCCTAGATTCTCACAGGCCTGCATCCCATCCTTACAGCATCAGGACCAATCTTCGTCTCTGCTTTTATTCCGACCACACCTCCCTAGATTCTCACAGGCATGCAGACCCATCCTTACAGCATCAGGACCAATCTTCACCTCTGCTTTTATTCCGACCACACCTCCCTAGATTCTCACAGGCCTGCAGACCCATCCTTACAGCATCAGGACCAATCTTCACCTCTGCTTTTATTCCGACCACACCTCCCTAGATCCTCACAGGCCTGCATCCCATCCTTACAGCATCAGGACCAATCTTCACCTCTGCTTTTATTCCGACCACACCTCCCTAGATTCTCACAGGCCTGCAGACCCATCCTTACAGCATCAGGACCAATCTTCGCCTCTGCTTTTATTCCGACCACACCTCCCTAGATTCTCACAGGCCTGCATCCCATCCTTACAGCATCAGGACCAATCTTCACCTCTGCTTTTATTCCGACCACACCTCCCTAGATTCTCACAGGCCTGCATCCCATCCTTACAGCATCAGGACCAATCTTCGCCTCTGCTTTTATTCCGACCACGCCTCCCTAGATTCTCACAGGCCTGCATCCCATCCTTACAGCATCAGGACCAATCTTCACCTCTGCTTTTATTCCGACCACACCTCCCTAGATTCTCACAGGCCTGCATCCCATCCTTACAGCATCAGGACCAATCTTCACCTCTGCTTTTATTCCGACCAAACCTCCCTAGATTTCCACAGGCCTGCATCCATTCCTTACAGCATCAGGACCAATCTTCGCCTCTGCTTTTATTCCGACCACACCTCCCTAGATCCTCACAGGCCTGCATCCCATCCTTACAGCATCAGGACCAATCTTCACCTCTGCTTTTATTCCGACCACACCTCCCTAGATTCTCACAGGCCTGCAGACCCATCCTTACAGCATCAGGACAAATCTTCACCTCTGCTTTTATTCCGACCACACCTCCCTAGATCCTCACAGGCCTGCATCCCATCCTTACAGTATCAGGACCAATCTTCGCCTCTGCTTTTATTCCGACTATACCTCCCTAGATTCTCACAGGCCTGCATCCCATCCTTACAGCATCAGGACCAATCTTCACCTCTGCTTTTATTCCGACCACACCTCCCTAGATTCTCACAGGCCTGCATCCCATCCTTACAGCATCAGGACCAATCTTCGCCTCTGCTTTTATTCCGACCACACCTCCCTAGATTCTCACAGGCCTGCATCCCATCCTTAAAGCATCAGGACCAATCTTCACCTCTGCTTTCATTCCGACCACACCTCCCTAGATTCTCACAGACCTGCAGACCCATCCTTACTGCATCAGGACAAATCTTTACCTCTGCTTATATTCCGACCACACCTCCCTAGATCCTCACAGGCCTGCATCCCATCCTTGCAGCATCAGGACCAATCTTCACCTCTGCTTTTATTCTGACCACACCTCCCTAGATTCTCACAGGCCTGCAGACCCATCCTTACAGCATCAGGACCAATTTTCGCCTCTGCTTTTATTCCGACCACACCTCCCTAGATTCTCACAGGCCTGCATCCCATCCTTACAGCATCAGGACCAATCTTCACCTCTGCTTTTATTCCGACCACACCTCCCTAGATTCTCACAGGCCTGCATCCCATCCTTACAGCATCAGGACAAATCTTCACCTCTGCTTTTATTCCGACCACACCTCCCTAGATCCTCACAGGCCTGCATCCCATCCTTACGGCATAAGGACCAATCTTCGCCTCTGCTTTTATTCCGACCACACCTCCCTAGATCCTCACAGGCCTGCATCCCATCCTTACAGCATCAGGACCAATCTTCACCTCTGCTTTTATTCCGACCACACCTCCCTAGATTCTCACAGGCCTGCAGACCCATCCTTACAGCATCAGGACGAATCTTCACCTCTGCTTTTATTCCGACCACACCTCCCTAGATTCTCACAGGCCTGCATCCCATCCCTACAGCATCAGGACCAATCTTCGACTCTGCTTTTATTCCGACCACACCTCCCTAGATTCTCACAGGCCTGCAGCCCCCTCCTTACAGCATCAGGACCAATCTTCACCTCTGCTTTTATTCCGACCACACCTCCCTAGATTCTCACAGGCCTGCATCCCATCCTTACAGCATCAGGACCAATCTTCACCTCTGCTTTTATTCCGACCACACCTCCCTAGATTCTCACAGGCCTGCATCCCATCCTTACAGCATCAGGACCAATCTTCACCTCTGCTTTTATTCCGACCACACCTCCCTAGATTCTCACAGGCCTGCATCCCATCCCTACAGCATCAGGACCAATCTTCACCTCTTCTTGTATTCCGACCACACCTCCCTAGATTCTCACAGGCCTGCATCCCATCCTTACAGCATCAGGACCAATCTCCACCTCTGCTTTTATTCCGACCACACCTCCCTAGATCCTCACAGGCCTGCATCCCATCCTTACAGCATCAGGACCAATCTTCACCTCTGCTTTTATTCCGAACACACCTCCCTAGATCCTCACAGGCCTGCATCCCATCCTTACAGCATCAGGACCAATCTTCACCTCTGCTTTTATTCCGACCACACCTCCCTAGATTCTCACAGGCCTGCATCCCATCCTTACAGCATCAGGACCAATCTTCACCTCTGCTTTTTATTCCGACCACACCTCCCTAGATTCTCAAAGGCCTGCCGCCCCCTCCTTACAGCATCAGGACTCTCCTCGGACTTCCCTGCAACCAGTACCATGCTAGATCCTCACAGGCCTGCAGCCCCATCCTCACAGGCCTGCAGCCCCATCCTTACAGCATCAGGACTCTCCTCGGACTTCCCTGCAACCAGTACCATGCTAGATCCTCACAGGCCTGCAGCCCCATCCTCACAGGCCTGCAGCCCCATCCTTACAGCATCAGGACTCTCCTCGGACTTCACTGCACCCAGTACCATGCTAGATTCTCGCAGGCCTGCAGTGCCATCCTTACAACATCAGAACCTTTCCTGCCCTCTACCTTCTCTGCAGCAAACACCATGCTAGATTCTCAAATCATCAGGATTTTCCCCTCCTCTGACTTCACTGCAACCAACACCACTCACTTTTGGTGGGCACATGGGGGTTAAGTGATTTTCCGAGAATCACAATATGTTGAGCATAAGTGATTTGCCCAGAATCACACAGTATGTTTAGCAGACTTCGAGACTCGAACCTGGTTCCCCAGTTCCGAAGACGGCAGCTGTGCCCCGTACCACCACATCCTCTCCCCTCGTTCCGTCCCCGGCGGGTTCTTACTCCAGGCTAGCTGGATGGGTCCTTGTAGCCACTGGCTGCCCCCGTAGGACGGGGTACCCCCAGCTCTCCGCCCTGGCCTGCTGTCCCCCGCCCCGGGACCCTTGTCCTCAGCCCGTCCTGCGGTTCCAGGCGCTCATTGTTGCCGCAGTGGCGGCCTTTCCTTCCTCAGGAAGCTGAGCCCGAGCGCGAGAAACAATTGAGCTGGAAAAACACCGGCCCTGGGAGGCAGCCAACGCGGGGGCCGCAGCGGCGAGAGGTGGGGGCAGGAGTGTGGACACTCGGCAAGATGGTGTCGACCAAAACAGCCAGTGTAGGACCCCGGCAGCGTGACGCCCAGCCGCCGCGTCGCGCCAGCACACGCACTCTCCAGACCATCATTGCACCGACCGCCACTGTGCCAATCTGTTTTCGCACAATTATGTAGGATTCAGCTAAATGAAGTACAATTTTTTCCCTACTTAAGCCGCAAATTACCCGTGCCCCTCACTGACCGTACTGTACATAGAAAGTGGTGAATGGGTGTGATTCTAGGCAAATGACTTACTCTTCACATGTCGAAATGTGTGTATATATATATATATATATATATATATATAATATGTCTCTGTGTAATGTAACTGGCGTTCGTGTAAAGCGCTGCAATGCCCTTCAACCGAGTTCAAGCTAAATAAAACTGCAAAGTAATAAAAAAAAAAAAGATTCGTAACTCTATACTTGCCACTCCAACCTGCTCACTTCACCCATCTGTTCGCCCACTCCTTTTAACCCTTTCATTTATGGACATTTCACTGTTCCGTCTGGTGCCTCAGTCATGTACTTTACCCTCCCTCTTCTGGGTATTTCACTCCCACCTTCAGCCTCCTTACACCCATATCCTTCCTATCGCACTTCTTTTCGACATCTTTCTACCGCATTCATGCAGGTAACAGAACATCTCTCTTTCGACTTCTTGTTATCACCTGCAGTCACCTCCCCTCTCCCGTCCTTTCACTGCCCTACCTCACTCCTGCTCTTGAGGGCCTCACTTTAGTTAACCCTCGGGTTCTTAACCTATTGTCCGTGAACCAGTAGGGGTCCTTGAAGCTTACTTACGGGACCAGCAACTGCTTAGAAAATTAAATATAAATAAAGTACATGTACATGGAAAAGCAAAATGTAACGATTTTAAATGCTCTGTAATGTAAAGGAATTTGAAATTGGAATTTAAAAATTAAGTTATCCTTAAATTTTGATTTGTGAGGCCACTATAAGTATAGCAAAAGGAATCTAGCATAGACGACTGGTCGCCCCGAATGAAGCAGCACTGGTATGCGCAGACAAAACGAGAACATGAACCAGGAAAAAACAGACAGTCATGCGCTAGAATTTAGCATATTGCTTAGTCTTGCAAAAATAAAACAAAATATTTAAAGCGCCAACTTTCTCATTAAAATTCAAATTTACATATCTTTTACATTTTTTCTTGTTTACCAGTTATATAAAACATTTAATAATTTGCTGATTTGTTTGATGCGCAGCTGTTTATCTATTTTTCTGTACTGAATTGAGGTTCAAATAGTAGAAATTTCTTAGGTGGGGTTCCCAGCTTCCAGTACTTATTTAGAGGGAGTCCACAGAAGTCAAAGGTTTAAGATCCACTGGTTGAACCCTTTCTCATGTGCTCTTGACTACCAGGGGCCATATTACACAAGCTCCCCAGGGCCACAATGGGCATTTGCGCCCACTTGATGCACCCCTGGGGCACTTTATTAGAGAAGTACTTGTGCAGCTCCTTGTGTAATACATTAGAGGGTGTTCCCTCATTTGCTTGGGGCATGTCCCCCATGCAAATGAGGCAATCACATTACCTCTGCGCCCATTCAGTATTAACAATGTGGGTGCAAAGACAATCATGCCTTTAGAAGGCGCACTAAAAGTGTGCCACAAAAAGTGTGGCACACTTTCCGTGTGCCTTCTAAATGCAGCCCTCTAAAGAGATGAAAGGGGTCCCGTGGCGGGTGCTGTCACTCTCTGCACCCCCCTGCAAGGGGATCTCTAATCCCTTTTAAAAGTGCAGGCAGATTGCCACCTGCACAGAGAAACACAGAGCAGCTTTTAAACAGCTGCTTTGTATTTCACTTGAATGCTCTGCCCTGGCGGAACCGCAACTTCACAACTTTTCCGAGAGCAGCGTATTCTTCCTAATAGGGTGCGCTTTTTATGTTTGCACCCAATGCACCTGCTTTAAGGTGCACTGGGGCACAATCATGGAAAGTGCACTCTAGCTGTAATACAACCCTGATATTCTATACCCCACCCACCCATCCTTACTGGCACTCCTCACCCTTAATTATTCCTCTCTTACTTTAGGATTCCCATCAGCCATTCTCTCCTATCTCCTCCGCTCCACCTTTAGGTCATTTTACCCACAAACTATTTCTTGTTCTCTCCCCATATTACCAGTGCTTTAAATGGGAGCGGGGGGGCGTGCAGGTACTCATTTAAATGTGGTGAGTGGGCGGGCCTGGGGCGGAGCTTAGGGGAAGACCTGCTTCTTGACTTATATACTACTTGCAGCAAAGTAAGTGCGTTTACTCATTACACAACAAAAGCCAAACGTGGTGATATTTTCACATTTCCTTGTTTTGTTAATTGCTGTTGCTTGGCACAATACCATATATTCTCGAGCGACACAGAAAGAAACAAGCAGACGTGCATACACAAGCATTCCACACATTTCCTTTAATATACCTTCAAAGAGTGTGTCTATTCTCTCCCCCTGTCTCTCGTATTTCTCTCACACAAAAACAATCACAGGCAAGCAGACAAACAACAGCAGACACTTGCACAAAAGAATATGGTGGGATTAAAGCCATTTGACCCTGGTTACCTCCCACGGTTATCTGAATAGCGCTGTCACCGGGCTGCCTCGATTTCTGTGTTTGCAACACAGCATGATTGTGAACACCCAGACGGTATGCAGATGAGCCCAAGCTGAATAGTTCAGCGGGGGTTCGGCTTAGGTCTACAGAAGAGCCTTGGCTGTCAGAGACAGGCCGTCAGCACCAGGACTTCATGAGTACCTGTACTCTCCTCGGCAGTAGAGACGTGTCGGTACTCAGAGTGATAAAACTAAGAAGTGCCTGTACTCCATACCGGTAAGTACCGGTCCATTTAAAGCACTGCATATTACTCTTTCCCATCCCTTCTCTCTCACACATACAGTTGCTTCCAGGGCCATCATTGGTTATGGGATAGCTAGGCCCAGGCCCGGGGTGCCAGTATTCTGAGGGGCGCAGCAGGAAGCTGCCTAAATTAATGTCACGCAAACAGCAGCTCATCCATCCCACCTGGCCTCAATTGGCTCCCATTAAAGACTTTGTAATCAGCCTTTAGTGTACCTCAGCGTAAAATGTTATCACCCCATCAACCCCTTGCCCTCCTCCCAACGTCCTCATACCTCCTGCCATCTCACGACAACGACCCTATGCTACCACAACAAACACCAAATTTTCTTTCCGCACAGGGCAGTGTCTCGTTCATTCAGAATAAGGGCCGGAAATGGTTGCTTCTCCCTTTTTAGGTTTCGCTGGGGGACGGAGCCTTTAGGCTCCGCCTCCAGAGAAATCTGTAGTTTCTAGTATGGGTGACTTGAACACGCCCCTCTGCTTCATTGTCTAGCTCCATAAATGGAGGCTAGCCATTGGAACAGAGAGGCGTCCGTCATGGCCGGAGGAGACTCGGGGGCGTTCCCGAGAATCTTTGGCTTTTGCCGACGTCACGCGACGTCAGCCGAAAGCCTGGAACGCCCCCGAGTCTGTTCCGGCATTGCCGGCACTTCTGCGTCCCTCCTCCCCCCCTTTCCCGCCCCCTGGGTTTATTTTCGTCATTCGACCACGCCCCCCTCGCCCACCCGGCATCTGGACCGTTTTGTGGCGGACTTGTGGGCCGATCGAGTGCCCACCTCGATTGATGGTTATCTTTAAAGAGCCGGTGCCCACCCGGCATTTGCCCGATAAAATCAGCCCCCGCCTGCCTGCCTAAGGAGAAGGGCCGCTGCGCTGCCCGCAGCGACCCGGAAGTGGTTGGCCGGAAGTGCCCGCCCCCGCAGCCCGGGGGGAAGAAAGAAGAAGCCTGGCGGCCGGTTTGCAGGGCTCCCGTGATGCGAGGGAGCCCTGCTGCATCTAGGAGAGCCCAGGAGCAGAGGAACCCCGCCCGCGGCCCCAAAGCGACCGCCGGAGGAGTGTTGCAGGGAGCAAGGCCAAATCCTCTCTCCCGGACCCGAGCGCTTCAGAAAAGGATTCCTGCGCTCCTTCTGTCCGGGTAGGGTTTCCTGCCGTCCCTGCGTCCCCGGAGATGAGCCCTTCGCCCGGTTTCCAGACTCGGGTTGGAGCTGTCTTTCAAACAAAGCTTCGGATGTGCTCTGTGAGGTACGTGCGGTCCCTGCCCCCCTTCCGAGCTTGTTATATATATGTATATTTGCAGCAACCATTTGCATTTGTTATCTATCCATCGAATATTTCTCCTAAACCCGCCTCTCAGCAACGTTTTCACTGTAAAAAAACGTAAAAGTTTGATTCGTTTCGGTGCTGTCTGTGTTTCTTCCTAATAAATCATGCACCATCAAATACATGTAAAACAGTGTACAATTGGCCCTTAAAATGCGCGATCTTTTACCACTCCCTTTAAAAAAAACACATCTCATCAGAAAGAATTCGAAGTTAAATCTTCATGGTTACGGTAAACGTTGAGAAGACGGCCAAAAATATAATACAGGTTGAAAAGCCGAAATGAAACGCCTTTGACGTTTTGTCTTCTGCGTAAAACTTACTTTACAACTATCTATTCTTGGAATTTATTTTGCAGCCCACTGAATCTTACAAATATCGTTTTCAAACAGCCCGATAGCGTATTAATTGACTGTATGAATTGTCTGGTTTTCGCATTATTATGTATCCTCTGGAAGAAAAAACTGTTGAACTAAGTCACCTTAAATTTACAATTAAAAAAATATTATGCCAACGAATATTTAGTGGCAAGTACAGAAATGTAAGCGCTTGTCCATTTTTAGGTCTCGGCTAAAAGACGCGCGTAAGCGCGTCTCCGCCGAGATCTTATGTTAGCGAGTAGCAGTCCCAGGAGACACTCCGGGTCGCGCGCAGGCATTTCTAAACTGGCACGCGCATTAGCACGAGCGCTGCGCGAGGCTCTCTCACAACACAGGCATACATAGAAACAGAAGCGCTCACGCACGCACATACATACAGAACCCCCCCACTCATATACACACACACACACACACACACACACACACACACACACACACACACACACACACACGCGCGCGCGCGCGCGCACCGGCCCCCCCTCTCCCCTTTAACTTACTGCTCCGCACCGGCAGGGAGAGTTGACGCTGCGGCTCCTATCCCGGGACTCCCTCTTGGTCAAGGGAGCCCCGCAACACGCGTACAACGTCCTGTTGTCGGCCCCGGGGGCTCTCCACGCTCGCAGGAGCCCCGGGCCGCTCCACGCATTTCCTCCGCCTGCCTCCTCTTCCGGTCCGGACGCGGCTCCGCCCCCGTCACAGGCGACCTTGCCTGACTTCCGGTGCGGCCGCGGCGGAATTCCGGGGGCAGTAAGTTATTGTATATTTGGCTGCTAAATGAAAGCGTGTCCATCTGCCACTGACATTTAAATTTACTAAAAATATGTGAATATGCCCTAAATCCAAATGTAAATTTAATTTAGCTAAAAACTATTATTATTTTAAGTGAAATTAATGTTTTCATGTAAATCAAAACCCATGCTGAACAGTTTGTTTCGGCATTACTGTTTGCATGTCATATTTTTATCTTTTTGAAGGAAATGTACTACTTTTGAGTAGAGAAGTAGTCTAAAGCGTGATTTAACACATGCTGCTCGAAATGTGAACTTGGCGTGGTACAGACAGCTTCAGTGTGTTTCCTTGTTTTCTCTGTTTTGACATTATGCACTAGTTCTAGCTGTGGAAGGAAGCTGTAGTGAGTGCAGAGTAGTGAGTGTGAATAGTGAGTGTGAGTAGTGAGTGCAGAGTAGTGAGTGCAGAGTAGTGAGTGCAGAGTGCAGAGTAGTGAGTGCAGAGTAGTGAGTGCAGAGTGCAGAGTAGTGAGTGCAGAGTAGTGAGTGCAGAGTAGTGAGTGCAGAGTAGTGAGTGCAGAGTAGTGAGTGCAGAGTAGTGAGTGCAGAGTAGTGAGTAGTGAGTGCAGAGTAGTGAGTAGTGAGTGCAGAGTAGTGAGTAGTGAGTGCAGAGTAGTGAGTGCAGAGTAGTGAGTGCAGAGTAGTGAGTGCAGAGTAGTGAGTAGTGAGTGCAGAGTAGTGAGTAGTGAGTGCAGAGTAGTGAGTGCAGAGTAGTGAGTGCAGAGTAGTGAGTGCAGAGTAGTGAGTGCAGAGTAGTGAGTAGTGAGTGCAGAGTAGTGAGTGCAGAGTAGTGAGTGCAGAGTAGTGAGTGCAGAGTGCAGAGTAGTGAGTGCAGAGTAGTGAGTGCAGAGTAGTGAGTGCAGAGTGCAGAGTGCAGAGTAGTGAGTGCAGAGTGCAGAGTAGTGAGTGCAGAGTGCAGAGTAGTGAGTGCAGAGTAGTGAGTGCAGAGTAGTGAGTGCAGAGTAGTGAGTGCAGAGTAGTGAGTGCAGAGTGCAGAGTAGTGAGTGCAGAGTGCAGAGTAGTGAGTGCAGAGTAGTGAGTGCAGAGTAGTGAGTGCAGAGTAGTGAGTGCAGAGTGCAGAGTAGTGAGTGCAGAGTGCAGAGTAGTGAGTGCAGAGTAGTGAGTGCAGAGTAGTGAGTGCAGAGTGCAGAGTAGTGAGTGCAGAGTAGTGAGTGCAGAGTAGTGAGTGCAGAGTGCAGAGTAGTGAGTGTGAGTAGTGAGTGCAGAGTGCAGAGTAGTGAGTGTGAGTAGTGAGTGTGAGTAGTGAGTGCAGAGTAGTGAGTGTGAGTAGTGAGTGCAGAGTGCAGAGTAGTGAGTGCAGAGTAGTGAGTGCAGAGTAGTGAGTGCAGAGTAGTGAGTGCAGAGTAGTGAGTGCAGAGTAGTGAGTGCAGAGTAGTGAGTAGTGAGTGCAGAGTAGTGAGTAGTGAGTGCAGAGTAGTGAGTGCAGAGTAGTGAGTAGTGAGTGCAGAGTAGTGAGTGCAGAGTAGTGAGTGCAGAGTAGTGAGTGCAGAGTAGTGAGTGCAGAGTGCAGAGTAGTGAGTGCAGAGTAGTGAGTGCAGAGTAGTGAGTGCAGAGTGCAGAGTAGTGAGTGTGAGTAGTGAGTGCAGAGTGCAGAGTAGTGAGTGTGAGTAGTGAGTGTGAGTAGTGAGTGCAGAGTAGTGAGTGTGAGTAGTGAGTGCAGAGTGCAGAGTAGTGAGTGCAGAGTAGTGAGTGCAGAGTAGTGAGTGCAGAGTAGTGAGTGCAGAGTAGTGAGTGCAGAGTAGTGAGTGCAGAGTAGTGAGTAGTGAGTGCAGAGTAGTGAGTAGTGAGTGCAGAGTAGTGAGTGCAGAGTAGTGAGTAGTGAGTGCAGAGTAGTGAGTGCAGAGTAGTGAGTGCAGAGTAGTGAGTGCAGAGTAGTGAGTGCAGAGTGCAGAGTAGTGAGTGCAGAGTGCAGAGTAGTGAGTGCAGAGTGCAGAGTAGTGAGTGCAGAGTGCAGAGTAGTGAGTGCATAGTGCAGAGTAGTGAGTGCATAGTGCAGAGTAGTGAGTGCATAGTGCAGAGTAGTGAGTGCATAGTGCAGAGTAGTGAGTGCATAGTGCAGAGTAGTGAGTGCAGAGTAGTGAGTGCAGAGTAGTGAGTGCAGAGTAGTGAGTGCAGAGTAGTGAGTGCATAGTGCAGAGTAGTGAGTGCAGAGTGCAGAGTAGTGAGTGTGCAGAGTAGTGAGTGTGCAGAGTAGTGAGTGTGCAGAGTAGTGAGTGTGCAGAGCAGTGAGTGCAGGTGCAGAGTGGTGTGTATTGGCAATGTAAATGACAATGCCATTTATTTATGATTTAAAGAAAAAAAAAATATGACATGAGCAATGCCAATTGCTCTACCTTTAATGATGCCGAGACCATTGCATTGCAAATGCTTGTTGTAAAGTGAGTTTAAAATTAATTTTCAAACTTTTCAGTGACATGGTTTTCTGAGTCGTTATAGAAATTCGGCACATTTAAAACGTTTGCCGTGGTAAATGCCAGACCGCTTTCCCTCATTCTACTGACAGGAAGCGGGATAAAAGAACATTGATTTCTATTGAAGAGCGGTCGCATCTGCACGTCGGGCGTCGGTTCAATTGCTATAAAAGACATATCTGGAGTGTTTGTGTGTCTTTTGTTGTTAACCCTGCCCATAGTTTTCGATAACTTAAAACTGAATTAAGCGTGCAACCCAAGCACGGTGGTCGGGGTGCCCGCTCCGAGCCCATCTTCCTTCAGTTTTCCTTTCGTTCATTCCGCCTCCAGGCTCAGATGAAAGTGTGCTTTCGCGCTGCGCCCCGAGTCTTCGAAGCGCGCATTTTGAGTCTGAGCCGCGCACCCCCACATGGGCACCTCCCGTGCCCCGTTTTCGTTGCATTGTCTCCGGGTGCGACGCGGGCACTGTGTGTACACATGCCTCTCTCTTCCTGCCGGAAAAAGAGAGATCATTAAATCGCATTTTTGTGATAAAGACCTTAAGCGCACTTTTTTGCCGTTTTGACAATCGGGGATTCATCATGAGCGTCAGCGACAGAGAAGCGGGCTCCTTTGTGGCTCAAACAGACCCAAGCCGGGCAGAGGCGCCTTGTTTGTGGCCGTCAGCTCCGGGCTCCGGCCACGGATGAGCGGAGTCCGGGAGAGGACGGGGACGCCCCTGTGTTTGGATGAGAATGGCCCTCTTTCTGGCTGCTGTTTGTGTCGTTCTGGCCCTTCGGTCGAAGAGAGCCCCCACCCCATCCTCTACCAGTTGGACACCGGACATGAAAACTTCTTTCTCAGAGGCGATAGCACGAGTATTTTCTGTGTTTTTTAAAAGATATATGTCATAGCCTGGACCTAGCGCCTAGGCGCAGCGAGCGCTTGACAGAGAAGCCGCAGCCCCCCCCCCAACATATGTTTGTTAATGTCACCAAAGGGCTTGGCAGACATGAGGTAGTCATGCAGGGGCAGTCGGGGGGAGCAGCCTTTTTTTCTGGGGTACCTCAGCCTGTGAACAAAAGGGCGTCAGCGGCTCGCGATGGGCACCTGAGAAGGAAGGCGCCGCCTCATAGAAAGAGAGCGCACTTGTAACACGTCTTTGCACAGGAAACTCGAATTTTGTCTATGGAAAGGAAAGTTATATGTGTAATATCTTCCGATGCTGTGTGCTTTAGAAGTCCGAGGTAGAGAAAATAATGACAGCGAATGGGAAACCTTCGAGTGAGAGGCCTCGAGTAGAAAAGAGCTCAGGGCTAATGTTAAAAGGAAGAGTAGGAGGTAAAGAGAGATACAACAAAGATAAGGCGCGGGACGGCTCGGTCCGTACAGTCAGGGGAAGAAAATGAGATTCAAAGGATAGCGAGCGAGCGAGCGAGCCAGGAATACATAGGAGAGCAGGGCAGGGGGGCCAGCTCCAGCAGAGAGTGCTTTAGTCTTGGAGGTGCTCAGAGCGTGCCAGGTGAAATGGCGGTGCGTTCCAGGGGGTGCGAGCTGCCTGCACTGGAGAGGGAGGGACTGTGAGGCAGTTTTGTAGGAGCTGACGTTTTTAGGTTTCGCTGGGGGACGGAGCCTTTAGGCTCCGCCTCCAGAGAAATCTGTAGTTTCTAGTATGGGTGACTTGAACACGCCCCTCTGCTTCATTGGCTAGCTCCATAAATGGAGGCTAGCCATTGGAACAGAGAGGCGTCCGTCATGGCCGGAGGAGACTCGGGGGCGTTCCCGAGAATCTTTGGCTTTTGCCGACGTCACGCGACGTCAGCCGAAAGCCTGGAACGCCCCCGAGTCTGTTCCGGCATTGCCGGCACTTCTGCGTCTCTCCTCCCCCCCTTTCCCGCCCCCTGGGTTTATTTTCGTCATTCGACCTCGCCCACCCGGCATCTGGACCGTTTTGTGGCGGACTTGTGGGCCGATCGAGTGCCCACCTCGATTGATGGTTATCTTTAAAGAGCCGGTGCCCACCCGGCATTTGCCCGATAAAATCAGCCCCCGCCTGCCTGCCTAAGGAGAAGGGCCGCTGCGCTGCCCGCAGCGACCCGGAAGTGGTTGGCCGGAAGTGCCCGCCCCCGCAGCCCGGGGGGAAGAAAGAAGAAGCCTGGCGGCCGGTTTGCAGGGCTCCCGTGATGCGAGGGAGCCCTGCTGCATCTAGGAGAGCCCAGGAGGCGAGGAACCCCGCCCGCGGCCCCAGAGCGACCGCCGGAGGAGTGCTGCAGGGAGCAAGGCTCCCGTGTGAGGAGGTTAGCCCCGCCCGCCAGAAGACAGCCGGTGAGTGCGGGTGCTTTCAAAGAGAGGGGGGGGGGGGCTGTACTTGTAAATGCTTGTGCGCATAGCCCGGCGCCCCGGGCGTGGTGGTGAGGCCCGCTCTGCTGACACCGCCTCCTGGTTACAGCGCGGCGCCCTCCCCCCTGGCATCTCCGCTGTGACCGGTCCCAAGCCCCGAAGTGCAGTCAGCAGAGGGCAGCCTGGCATGAAGGCCTCCGCACGTCTAGTTTAATTCATCCTGCCTCGCCCTCCTTGTTCCCACAAGTCTTCCCTTCTGACCCTCTGATACTGCCCGTCTCCTCCCGAGACCCGCCTCGTCTTCATTGCCTCACGCCTCCGGGGTGCCCCCAGCCCACCTCAGTTCCACCCACCCGTCCTCTGTTCCACCACCTCTGCCTTGATTACAATCACCCTCCCTCTGCTCTTGCCTTGGTTCCACCCACATGGTTTCACCACCCTTCTTTGCTGTGGTCTCGATTCCACCTACACTGCCAGGGTTGCACCCACCTTTCCTTGCCTCCACCCTACCTCGGTTTTGCTACTGCTATTTGTCAAATGAGATGTAGGTCTATCTAGCAAGTGAAAGTAGATTCCCTTGCCCTCCATTTAACCTTTGCCTTCGATAATCAGACACGAGGGTTGAGATTTCAAAGGAGTCTAAGTAGATAATAAGGTGATTAAATGTATGGAGTAGATGCATGTTTAAGGGAGTTGTACATAAAAGGGATGCCAAGGAGATATGCAATGGTGCTCCTGAAACAATTTTATTTATAATTTGTGCCACATAGGTTCACCCATTTACTGATTGTTCACTTGGAACCTTGCTTTCTGTTATCTAAATATTTTTTTTACACTGGTCTAGTTTTTCCTTCAGGTATTTAATGAGTTACATTTTATTACGTATGTTAAATTTAGGGCAGATAATGTTTGCCATGTCAAATTATTTTACACTTTGCCCTACCGATTTTCAATACCACATGCCTGCCATGGAGTCAACATTTATCAGGTTTCTACTTTACCCATGTTTCTATCCTTAGCGTTATTGCTTCTTTAAAAAATGTTCTCTTCTTCAGACAGCTTCTCTGATTTTGTAGCCTTTCTTAGACTGTATATACAGGGCGTTAGTATAACCGTAGGTCACGGGGAAGAAGTCTTGCATGCCTCCTTAGGTTTACATATGAAAGTAATTGTTTCTATCTCGTTGTTTAAAAAAAAAAAAAATCTATCTATCCGTACTTCCACTCTTAATTGTAAAGGCCAGGATGTTTGATCAATTTACTGTACTAAAAAAGGTACTGCAGCTATCTAAGCATGCATGCTTGGCTTCAGTGACATTGTTTTGCGGCGATGTCGGCATAATTGTTGGCAGGTATAAAGCCTCTAAATTAATGTTAGCTTTACGACTAATGCATGTGCCAAGTAGCTGCAACCAACACGGTGCTGAATCTCAACATCGTACTTCTGTTGCTACCAGTTTTGTACAAAATGAATCATTTTAACTCTGCATTCTGTGAAAGGTGGTTTCTACTAGGATAAGTTTTGGTACTGTCACATGACTGATAAAGCCAATGTTTTACATTTGCCAGTAATTACGCTTAGCATATTGACTTGTAGATTGCAGTACCCTAGTGTATACAAATCCCAGATGAAAATTCCCCAGTTTGTTTACGAACTTTGCCACACAACAGTAATCTATCTATTAGAAACGAAACACTTTGCCACTCTTATTTTCTCCACTCTGATTTTTAGGTCGAGCCTAGACAGCTTGCAAGCGGCGTGTAGCTCTAGGTGTATGTGTGTCTCTAGGTGTGTGTGTGTGGAGCTCTGTGTGTGTGGATCTGAGTGTGTGTGGCTCAGGATGTGTGTGTGTGTGTGTGTGGCTCTGTGTGTGTATGTCTTTGTGTGGCTCTGGGTGTGTGTATGTGGCTCTAGGTGTGTATGTGTGTGTGGCTCTGTATGTGTGTGTATATGTGTGTGTAACTCTGGGTGTATGTATAACTCTATATGTGTGTGACTCTGGGTATGTATGTGTAGCTCTGTGTGTGCATCTGGGTGTGGCTCTGGGTGTGTTTGTAATCAGTGTGTATGTGTGTGGCTCTGGCTATATATGTGTAGCTCAAAGTGTGTATGTGTGTGTGGCTCTGGGGTGGTGTGTGTGTGGCTCTGGGGTGGTGTGTGTGTGGCTCTGGGGTGGTGTGTGTGTGGCTCTGGGGGGAGGTGTGTGTAGCTCTGGGAGGAGTGTGTGGCTTTGGGGGGGTGTGGCTCTAAGTGTGCATGTGTGACTAGGGAGTGCAGAGTGACTAGGGAGTGCAGAGTGACTAGGGAGTGCAGATTGACTAGGGAGTGACTAAGGAGTGCTAGGAAATGACTAGAGAGTGCTAGGGAGTGCACAGTGCTAAGAGGCGCGGAGGGACTAGGGAAGCTAGGGAGTGCACAATGCTAAGAGGTGCGGAGGGACTAGGGAAGCTAGGGAGTGCACAATGCTAAGAGGTGCGGAGGGACAAGGGAAGCTAGGAAGTGCACAGTGCTAGGGAGTGCTATGGAGTTCTAGAGACTCCAGAGATTAAGCTAATAACAATGTAAGTGACAATGCCATTTATTTATCTGTTTTCAAAACCAACACATAAATAAAAATGTTGTCATTAACAATGCCAATAGCTCAAACTTTTCCAAAGGCGAAACCATTGCATTGAAAATGCTTGTTTTCTTCTCTGTCTCCCTCTCTCACCCTCCCGCATAACCTCCTGCACGCCCGTTCTCTCAATAACACCACCCCTAATGTCACCCCTTTTCTGCTTTTGTTTCCGTGTCAGGACCAGCCAGGGCTGCGTGCACATCATCGTGGCACAGACGAAGGATAACAAGTTCACGCTGAACCAGAGCAGCGCAGTGTTCAGCAGCATCCCGGAAGTGGTGCACCACTACAGCACCGAGAAGCTCCCCTTCAAAGGAGCTGAGCACATGAGCCTGCTGCACCCCGTGCACTGCACGCCACACTAGCATCACCAGAGCCTGGACAGCTGCACGTACTGTACTTCTAAGACAATCTTTTGAGGCTTTCTTGCACTTTAAGGCCTCTTGGTGCACTGCTCTGGTAGCGCCAGAGCCTGCAGGAACATGTGCACTGCACTATGTGACACCAGAGCATCTGGACCTCCAGCAACAGCCTTAGAAATACTAGAGCTCGAGGAACCCTATGCAATGCACTATTACACAAGAACCTGAGGCACTATACGCACTGCAGTAGAAATACCAGAGCCGGAAGTACTACCAGTGAAACCAGAGCTGGAAGGCCGCTGTACACCAATAACACTAGAATTCGAGCACATACGT
Organism: Lissotriton vulgaris; assembly: GCF_964263255.1. NCBI lineage: Eukaryota > Metazoa > Chordata > Amphibia > Caudata > Salamandridae > Lissotriton > Lissotriton vulgaris. The sequence goes on along the minus strand of NC_141700.1, from coordinate 136,758,088 downwards.
ACAGCAAAATGATTTATACGAGACCCAGAGGCACTGTGAGCTTGGAGCACTAGCGATAAAGCCAGGACGTGTGGCCTTTCACCCTTTGCACTAGTAAAAGAGGAGTCTGTGGCTCTGTGTGCGTCAGTACACATGACCCCAAGGCCATGTAACACAAGAGCCCTAGCCCCCTGTCCATCTGTGACACAAGAGCCGGAGGTCCTCTGTCCTTCTTTAACACAAGAGCCAAAAACCCTCTTTCCTTCTGTAATACAAGAGCCAGATGCCCCCTGTCCATCTGTAACACAAGAGCCCCCTGTCCTTCTGTAACACAAGAGCGAAAGGCCCCCTGTCCCCCTGTAACACGCAACCCCAAGCCCCCTGTCCATCTGTAACAGAAGAGCTAGAGGCCCTCTGTCCTTCTGTAACACAAGAGCAAAAGGCCATCTGTCCATCTGTAACACAAGAGCCTAAGGCCATTTGTCCTTCTGTAACACAAGAGCCCAAGGCCCCCTGTCCATCTGTAACACAAGAGCCCGGGGCCCTCTATCTTTCTGTAACACAAGAGCCTGAGGCCCCCTGTCCATCTGTAACACAATAGCCCAAGGCCCCCTGTCCATCTGTAACGCAAGAGCCCGATCCCCTGTCCATCCGTAACGCAAAAGCCCGAGGCCGCCTGTCCATCTGTAACACAAGAACCTGAGGGCTTCTGTAACACAAGAGCCCGAGGCACTCTATCCTTATGTAACCCAAGAGCCCAAGGCCCCCTGTCCATCTGTGACACAAGAACCCGAGGGCCTCTATCCTTCTGTAACACAAGAGCCAGAGCCTCCTGTCCTTCTGTAACACAAGAGCCCAAGCACCCTGTCCATCTGTAACACAAAAGCCCGAGGCACTCTGTCCTTGTGTAACCCAAGAGCCCAAGGCCCCCCTCTATCTGTGACACAAGAGCCCAAGGCCCTCTGTCCTTCTGTGACACCAGGGCCACTTGTCCATCTGTAACACCAGAGCCCGAGCCCCCCGTCTTTCTGTAACACAAGAGCCCAAGCTCCCTGTCCTTCTGTAAAACAAGAGCCTGAGCTCCCTGTCCATCTGTCACACAAGAGCCCACGGTCACCTGTACCTCCGTAACACAAGAGCCCATGGTCGCCTGTACCTCTGTAACACAAGAGCCCAGACCCCCTGTCCACCTGTCACAAGAGCCGGAGGCCCTCTGCCCTTCTGTAACACAAGAGCCAGAGCCCCCTTGTCCTTCTGTAACACAAGAGCCCAAGCTCCCTGTCCTTCTGTAACACAAGAGCCCGCAGCCCCCTGTCCATATGTAACACAAGAGCCCGCAGCCCCCTGTCCATCGGTAACACAAGAGCCCGCAGCCCCCTGTCCATCTGTAACACAAGAGCCCACAGCCCCCTGTCCATCTGTAAAACAAGAGCCCAGGCCCCCTGTTCACCTGTCACAAGAGCCTGAGGCCCTCTGCCCTTCTGTAACACAAGAGCTCTAAGCCCTCTGTCCCATCAGTTTGCTCAAGACCCCACGGCCTTCCATGCACCAGTAACACAAGTCCGAGACCCTTCATTGGTTGTACTAGTAGTGCAAGAACCTGCGGCCCACAGTGCACTGCAAAAATACCTCACAGGCTGTGGTTCCTCCCTACACTAGTAAACACAATAGCCTGGGCCCTTTGTGGCAGAGTGACAAAAAGGCTAGCGACCACTGTACATTGCACCAGTAACATACGAGCCCCAGGTCCTCATCCACCATACCAGTACACCAGTGTGCACTGCATTAGAACGCAAGAGTTCAGGGCTTTGTGGATCAGTAACAGAGGGGCAATGTTCTGCCCTTGTACCGATGCCAAGAGGCTGTCTATGCAGGACACCACTAACACAAGATCTATGTTCTAATGCGATTTGTACCAGTTATTCAAGAACCAGAAGCCCTGTGCACCTGATGCCCTTCATGCTCTGCACCGTGAACAACAGAGCTGCGGACCTCTATGCACCACATGAATAACCACAGCGCCAAAGGACATCTGTGTACCATTGACACCACAGCTCGCGTCCTACGGTGTACAGTACAAGTACTAAGAGTCTGAGGTCCTCTACCTTTGGCTCCCGTAATCCAGGGTCATATGTACACTGTGTTACACAAGAGTATGATGTTTTCCATGTAGCTACTAGCAACTGAGATAAGGCCTAACTGCACTGCACCAGTAACCGAAGCAAACGGCTGTCTATGCAGCAGTGACACTGTAGCCTAAGGCCATCTGCCACTGCTCCAGCACCAGCTCCAATGCCTGAGGACAGCTGTGCAAGGCACCATCAACTCATTATGCATAGCACAAGTTACAGAAGACCATAAGGCCTCCAAGCACTGCACCACGTAAAGCGTGAAATAACACCCGCGGTCCCAGGTGTACCAATGACACTAGTGACAGAAGGCCTTTAAGCACTGCACCGTCAACACAAGCCAAACAGATGACCGCCAATGCGTACACTCCAAAAAGGGATATCTTGAGCTGTGACGCTAAACTACACATGGACAAAATGGGCATCTTGGAGATAACTGAATGGAAGGCACCCAGAGAGGGGCAAACTACACAATCAACGCTTCGACAAAGACATACCCTCCAAGCTGGCAATACATGGGCCAAAATGGTGTCAGGAGAGATGACAACTAAACAACACCTTTACAACAGAGATATTTTGAGAGGGGTGCAACAATACAACACATTGAAAGAAGAGATATCTCGAAAGGTGACCACTACACAACACATTTAAAAACACGCAATCCAGGAGAAAACAACTGCTTAGCGCAAAGGGCATCCACGGAGGTGATATCTAATCGATCAACACTATAAGCAGGGCACAAGTCCTAAAAAAAGAAGTGGGGGGACGCTGACGTCACGACAGGTAGTGACGTCACGAAAGGTGCATTGCACCATCAGATTCATTGCCTCCCCTCGCTCACCCCTTAAATGCGAATGCATCAGAGAAGCCAGCGCCTGAGCAGTGTTCTGAATGAGCTCCGATCTCGCCCCAGAGAGGCCAAAGAGTGAAAGTGTGGCTCCATTTGCTCCAGTTATTGAGCTCCCGATAAAATAAGTGGGGGGACCGCCCACCCGCGTGGTACCCCGATTCGAGCCCTGACTATAAGAAAGAAAATATGTGGTGAGATGACAACTGTACAGCACATTGACAAAATGAACCTCCGGAGAGGTGATAACTTACTAATACATTGAGAGAAGAGAGAAGAGCTATCCAAAGTGGGGACAATTGTACAACACACTGTCAAAATGGCGGTAGCAACTACATTACACAGAGGCACAAAAGACATCCAGAGGGATCACAACTAATTGATTCACGTTGACCGAAGAGATGTCCGTTGAGGTGACATATGTACAACACATTAACCAAAGTGCAACTGGAGAAGTGACAACTTCACAACATATTGATGGGAGAGACATCCAGAGGGGTGAAAATACAGAACCCATTGGGGTAACAGATAAACCTAGAGTTGACAATACTCAACAAACTGGCAAAACGGTGGCCAGGAGGAAACAACTACTTAACACTGAGGCACATAAGACATCCAGAGATATGACAACTACTTTATCAACACATTGAGAGAGAAAAAGAGATATGTGACGAGGTGACAGCTGTGCAACACCCAGACAAAATGGGCCTCAGGCAAAGTGCTAACCACATAATACGTTGAGTGAAGAGCTATCTGATGAGGCGTCAACTGTAGAAAACACTTTAAAAATGGAGGTAGCAACTACTTAACACAAAGACAGGAAAGACATCCAGAGGGATGACAGTTATTCAGTCGAGATTGATAAAAAAGATATCCAGTGAGTTGACCGGTTTGACAGTACACGATTCCGGGAGGTACCAGCTACTTAACACATTGATAGAAGAGACATTCGAAGAGGTTACAACTACACAACACTGTGCAAAAGTGAATGCTGGAGAGAAGGCAACTGTACAAAACAGAAAATTAGCATAAGGAAAGGTTCTAGCAACATATTCACAAAAACAAGATGTGGGATGGAAATCACTAATAGTGTTCAGAAAAAAATATATACAGCAAGATCTGATAACTATATGACTGACAAAAACACTTCCTGCTTCTTATATTCCATCACAAGACAACAGTATATGCGCTTCCGTACTTTGCTGTCCACCTCTCTGCTCTTCCATGTATCCCGCCTTTCACATCGACATATGTATTGAATTGTTCAGCCTCGGTGTATCCTGTTTTTCAGTAACACGAACTGTATAATGCATTGTTTTTCAAACCAGCCCATTGAACGTTCAGACTTCAAAAAGCAAAAATAGTCTGTCATCTCAATGGGGGAGTATTCGTAACCAGTTGCTTCGATGTCTATTTTTTTGTATTTATGAGAATTTATAAAGGTTTTTATCATGCAAGGTGGGATAGGCACATTGCTCTGCCTCAATTTCTAATGATGTTTGTTTTACTGTGAGTTGCAATAAAGTTAACTTGGACTCCAGTGTGTTCATCTACCTGACTGAGGTTAGCATCCCAGTAGGGTCAATTATGTGGTGATAATTGTTGGTTGCCAGCTTCAGTCAGTCCAATAGAGGGTTCTCGCACGGTTAAATTCTGTGGGATCCCAGTCGTTAAATGAGTTTGGCAGCACTCTGCCTTAAGTCCGTGGACTAGCTGAGTACGTTTCTTTGAGTCTTCCACGTGGCCTAGTTCTTGAAGGAGATTCCACTTGAGTTAACACTGATGTTCAATTTCTTCTCCTTAATCAGTTGTGGAGGCTCTCGGACTCCTTCCTCGGGGTTTCAATCCAGGTTCCTGATGGTGGGTTGTATTAAGTGTAATGCATTCTAAGAATTTCCAGCCTCCACCCTGAGCAGATTCTCACAAAGTGAATCACATTGTATTCGATGGGCAAGATAATGTAAGGAGCAGTAGCTTCTGATTAGTGGTGTATAGGTCCAGTGTTCGACGCCGGTACTTGGCCATTAATGATTCTGGAGGGCTGAGAGAGACAAAATTGCAGACGAGCAATGCCTGCTAGCTGGAGCGCTGCCAACTGTTAGGGCAGGGACTGATTTGCAAACTGCCCACCTTAAAAATCAGGCACAGCCCCTTGTAATGTTAGCTTTTAGGAAAGTAGCACAAAAAAGGCCAAATCCAGTCTACAAATAAAGTCAGTGGAGATTTTCGCCAATCAAATTACTCAATCAATCTCCGCTATGCTGTTGATATGTAGTTGCTTTCAAATCCTTCAGAACACAGGCCACAACTTGATTTCTCCGAACAGATCGCATTAAGCCTTTACTTGGAAGTGTAGGTCCATTTAACCTTCCGTACTGAATGTGCGACGTAGCAGGCTTGAGAAAGCCCTAAGCACGATTGCTAAAGGGGAGAGAAACATGTATCCGCTCAATTTTTTGTACTGGTGTGAAATATGTTTGTACATAATTAATAAAACATGGTATGCCAACAGCACGAGGAGTTTAGGTTGAATTATCTGACTAAGGAAAAGTGAAGCTCTCCATTACCGTTATTTGGATATTATATTCAGAATTTTTGCTTTTCTTCTACTATGTTTCCAAAACTCACCAGTGTCCCTTTCCCAGTGCAACTGCCCACTGTAGAGGTATTACCATTAGGTACCAGGGTAATTTGGACCAATCGACCAACAAGAAAGAACATCCACCAGCATCACACGTCACGTAAGGCTTTAAGGCTACCTAGCAACCCCTTACAAAGCCAGCCACACATACACATTTAACCTATGGAGACAGGATTTTCAGGGCATTGATGCTTTTCTCAGGAGGCAAAAGGGCTATGTGCCATGCAGATGCTGCACTGTATAGATAGACGCCCACTGAGCCCCTCATATCTCACAGATGTATTGCTCTTGGATGTATTGCTCTTGGGCTGAGTAGTGGCATCCCCATGAATGGCTGGGTGCCCCACTGTACCGACGTTGCCAGTGTTATGCTCCTGACAGCAGTATGGGACTTCCTCCAGAGCACATGAGCTCCCATTTTGTTTTCCTAAACCAAGACGTGTGGCTTCTCAACTGTGTACAACAGAAAGGAGGCTAAGCCACCCTTGTGCCCTGGAGGACACATTGCAATGGACGCAAAATGTCTTCCTAGAACAAATAGTGGACCAAGGGGTCCCACTGGAAATGGGGCTTTTCTCAGTCTACAAAGTCTCAGACCATTAATTTAAATTTAATTATTTCAGATTTATTAAAACTCAACTGTGCATAATCTAAAACACACCTAATCCATTCTTCGGTGATTAAAGGAATCTATCCTAGGACGCTTTTAGCCAACAGCCTATAGGGAAATAATTACTTTCTCTTCGTTTTTTAAGTTCTTACTTTTTAATTTAAATAAATGATTTACTCTCTAAATGTGTTTATTTCATTCCACTTCAGAAAACCAATTTTTGGGCATTTTTCTCGACATTTTGCTTATTAGAAGGGATACAAAAATTCAATGCATTTCAGAGATAGGCCCTTTACCAGGAAAGTATTGTTTCTATAGTTCTTAAAAGTCACTGTGTCTGCAGGGAAAAACACAAAAAAACAGTGTTACTGTAAATGTCGTGCTCATTTGGAAATGCCATATGTACGCAGATAGTACTCCGCTCCCTATGATGTAGATGCAAACTCGTTGCGTATCTCAGGGTCATCGCTGGAGGCAGAAGAACTGACCGAATGGCAAAAACAAAAATACTGCTGATGGGGGTCCATTAGTCCGACTCATCTTTCTTTTCGCTGGCCAGAGTCTGTATACACCACCACCCCCAGCCAATGAAAAAAACTGCAGCCTGGATGTGGTGCTTGACAACAGCCTTTCTTTTATTCCTATTTTAAACACCTACTTCAAGGTATAATTCCTGTTCCTCATCTCATCCAAAAAATAATCATACTCACAATGGGGATTTCTGCATCATCTGTGCAAGAGCCTCTATATGCCCCCCCCCCCCCCCCCCCCCCCAATAAAACTAGTCTAAACTCCAAAGGGTCCAGAATCATGCGGACTGTCTCCTGTTTGGTACGAATGACTACAACTTCATCTCAACTGCACTACAGTCCCTCCCGCTGGCCGCCAGCGAAGATGAGAGCCAACTTCAAATCCCTACGTGTCCGCCAAGTAGTCCCTCCCTTGACCCCTTCGAGCACCTGGGATGCTATACAGCATGTCTAGAACCATTTGGGTAGCCAATGGGACCTGTTGGCTCTGCCAATGCTTATTAACATTCTTGTCATGCCACAAACCATCTGTATGCCTATGACACCTATATCTTGTCAAAGTGAAATGTTTGCTTTCGAATGTTCGCTGCTGTAAATCAGCAAGATCTTGCAGAGTGGGCATGAAAGTTTCAGTTGTTTAAGACTTACAGGGGCAAAATAGCATTTTTTGTAGCATTGGCAGCAAAAGTATTACATTTAGACACGCCTTCTACGGATTGGTAGGCAACACACTTAACAATCGCTACTGTTTTTGACAGTTGGGGGTCATCAAGTGACTCTGTTTTCTATGATCCATTTTTCAGGAAGTGACAACGGGCATGGACCATGCATTTTCTACAATGAATGGACATACTCCAGATGTCGTTGGGGCCTGAAGAGACTCGTGGCCTCTATCATAACTCAAAATAGTGAAATTACGGCGGCAAAGCCTTTCAGTGCTTCCCCATACTTTAGACCCACTTTTTAGTACGACAAACTTTTGCAACTCGCCGAGCTTTAATAAACATGGGATGGGAAAAATGTTTATGTAACGAAAGCATAATATGGTAGTGCATTGTCATTTACAGATAGCACATCTTCCATTGAAATGGTCACTTCTCACAAATTATAATGGATGGAAATCGGGTTTCACTGAATATGATTTGTGCATCACCAAGTAAAGTTTTTTTGATTTTTCCTGACCCTTTTAAAATCTTGGTTTCCATCACACTTTAAAATTACAACAACAAAAAAGTGCTCCATTTGCTTCTTTCCTAACTTATGAACGTATACAGTTCATTTACAGGTATTTACATTTTGTTGTGTTTTACAAAAAAAATGGCATCCTACAGGCTTTCCTTTCTCACGTCATGTATCCCAACAAGATTGACACATAATTCACTTTACTTTTCCTTCTCTGATTGCAGTGTGAAAGTAGTTTGTAAACACCAGTCCCCATGTTAAAAAATAAGCAGCAGAAGAAAGAGCCTGACATTTTACCCCTGCCTTTGCAGCAGATGTGACATGATAAATACAGGATATAAAGGCTTTTTATTGCTTGGACTTTCACGACTCACCAGAAGTTGGCTTGCTACCCAACAGTTTGGGAAACACGTATTCGTCTATCCTTGGAGATGGTTAGGAGGCTGTATTTCGGAAGAATTTTCTCACTGACTTATGGTCAGTTTCTCCTAAGAAGAATTGGGCATGTAGACACTGGTGGACATGTTGGCAGCCTTATTTATGGCCACTGCTTCACATTTATTTTAGGAACAGCAGGTCTGTTTTCCGAAGTGCCTCATTGGCAAGCAAAGTGGGGGACCTGTCACCAACCTCTTTTTAGGTTTCGCCTGCCGAAGGCTGCACTCTGCGCAGATTTTCGGCGCAGGCGAAATCTATTGTTTACAAAAAGGGCTTCAGGAACGTCCCCCGGCTCCCATTGGTTAGCTCCATAAATGGAGGCTAGCCATTGGGTGCCGGATCTGTCCGTCAAGGCCGGACCAGATTTGGGGGCGTTCCCGAGAATTTTTCTCTTTTGGCCACGTCATGCGGCGGTGGGCGGGGGTTTTTTTTTTTTGCTCGTCGAGGTTTGTTTGGGCCATTTGGCGGCCGACCGCCGCCTGAGGAAGTCCAGGTGAGTGCCATTCCCTCCCCCCTCCCGATGGCCGTTCCTTTCCCGCCCCCCCTCCCGCTGGCCGTTCCTTTCCCGCCCTCCCGCTGTCCATTCCTTTCCCACCCCCTCCCGCTGTCCGTGCCTTCCCCCCCCCCTCCCCCCCCGCTGTCCGTGCTTTTCAAGCGTCAAGTCGACAAACGGGGTCTGAAACGTTAAAGGGGTGTGAGAGAAATCCTTTATTAGGCAACTGCGAACCACGGAGAGCTGAATCCCGGCAGCCCCATCAACCCCGCGTCAAATTGAATATTTCACTGTGGCTAACGTTTATTATGCGATTGATCCCGACCGGATACCATGTTTGTATTTTGAATGTTCGAAGCCCAGGTGTTGTAGGGTGATTTGGGTAAACCCCTAGATGTTTAAAAGTAGAGCACATGCTCTGCATAGGCTAATGAAAAGTAGTACCCCTTTCCCTAATGCGGTGCCTTGCAGTAAGCAGTGTATGACATTTAGAACAAAGTTTTAAATACAGTTTGCCAAACTTGCGCCTCTTGTTGGGCTAAGCTGTCGTGAAGCCAGCAGCATAATGTAACTGCAGCTAGCAGACAATGTAAATTTGCGCTGCCCTTCCTGTCCGTTTGCTCGTTCCCGCACCCCCCACCCCCGTTCGTGTGTCGCCCGCAACACTGCCCCCCACCCCCCGGCCACCGTCCCTGCGAACCACGGAGAGCTGAATCCCAAGCAGCCCCATCAACCCTGCGTCAAATTGAATATTTCACTGTGGCTAACGTTTATTATGTGATTGATCCCGACCGGATACCATGTTTGTATTTTGAATGTTCGAAGCCCAGGTGTTGTAGGGTGATTTGGGTATACCCCTAGATGTTTAAAAGTAGAGCACGTGCTCGGCATAGGCTAATAAAAGTAGTACCCCTTTCCCTAATGCGGTGCCTTGCAGTAAGCAGTGTATGACATTTAGAACAAAGTTTTAAATACAGTTTGCCAAACTTGCGCCTCTTGTTGGGCTCAGCTGTCGTGAAGCCAGCAGCATGATGTAACTGCAGCTAGCAGACAGTGTAAATTTGCGCTGCCCTTTGATAGAAAAAAAATGTGAACTGCAAAGTTGTCTGGTGGATAGGTCAGAAACCAGGCTGTCTTTTCCTCGCATGTGGATTGCAGCATCTATTTGTCCCACAGTGTGTAGATCAAATTGAGGTTTTAGGGACCATCTACAATGTGCTTACCTTCCCCCTTATCCTTGATTGTAAATAGGTCACACCACCCAAAGCTTCCTGCATTTCCACACCCTTGTATTCTCTGTGTAATCACTGATTTCCCTGCAAGAAAATGGTGCCAGCCAAGGTATTCTTCCATTCTTTATGGATCGAGTTTCTGTGTCTTTGCCCATAAGTCTCATTCCTGTTCAGGTTTTGATGGAAAAGCAATTGTTGGCTAAGTATTTTTCAGTGCGTGGTAGATGACAATAACGGGGTGGCTGGCCGTTGCTTTTTCCTCAGAAACCGTAGATTAGCAATGTATATGGTTACTTGCCTTTCCTCAGAGTCAAAGATTTTGTGTGTTTTTGTGTTAGTCCTAGATTTTTCTGTGAAGAGAGGTAGGGAGAACGTAGCAATACACTCTAAGTCCCCAAATATATTGTTCAAACAGCAAGAAGTGAGATGTGGGCTGCCCTGCCTCTGGGTGGGTGGGTGTGTGTGTGTGTGTGTGTGGGGCTCTGGGTGTGTGTGTGTGGGGCTCTGGGTGTGTGTGTGTGTGTCTCTGGGTGTGTGTGTGTGTCTCTGGGGGTGTGTGTGTGTGTCTGGGTGTGTGTGTGGCTCGGGGTGTGTGTGTGTGTGGTAGTAATTGCTATCTGCTGAGCTCGTCCGTATGGTACAATAGGTCTCACATTGCGAGAGATTAAGCTAATGGCAATGTAAATGACAAAACCAACACATAAATACAAAGTTTGTCATTTACAATGCCAATAGCTCTAACTTTTCCAAAGGCGAAACCATTGCATTGTAAATGCTTGTTTTCTCGTTGGAGCTAGCAACCAGTACAAGCTCACCGAATTTCTTAAATAAAAATATTGCATTGTTGCATCCTCAGTAAAGCGTCTCTTCTTTCATAAATTGCTTTGCCTCTCTATCCATGCCCATGGGGCTCAAATGGTTGTGTGTAGCGGGGTGGAGGGTATCGCGGACGAGATAGAATGGTGGAACCCAGATACTCACTCCGCCCCTTCCTGCTTCAGAACTCCTGGGAATCGGAGTCCGAAGAATGGTGGAACCAGCAGGACAGCAGAAAAACGGACTGTACCTTTAAATTGGAAAGGGCCGACAGAGACGACACGCCCCCCTCTGACGCGCTAATGTGTTTCCAGGGAACCAGCATGGAGAGTGCCGTCATGCCCCCCTGTGACGCAGGGCCGAGAGGAGTGGACAAAAATCCATAAGGTGAAGAATCGGTGTGTCCCTACACTCGGAACGCGGAGAAGAGTGGAGAGCGAGAAAAGAATGAGGAGGACAGAAGAGGACCGAGAACGGAGGAAGAAGCGGAGAAGAGGACGAGAGGTGCGGCGCCTGGAGGCCCGCGATACCGCGCTGTGCCCAGCCACACTCCAAGAGGAGGAGGAGTGTGGCTCTCACAGGTGCGTGACCGTGTGTCAGACTGGTGGGGAAGGCGGGGAGCCGCCGCGTAAATAGAGTAAATAGCGTCTTTAAGCCAATCCAACCCCTTTGTATTTACCCTTATACCCTGACCCTCTCTCCCTCACAAACACCCTTCACTCGTGCTCCACTGTATATAGCTGTATAATCACCGGTGTCCTCACTGCCCCAGGGAACCTTAGGGAAACGTAACAATTGAACAAAACCCCTAAGAGACTGTCTCTTTCCTTCCACATGTGGCACTGGACTCCTACTCAAGAAAGTGATTCCTCAGAGGAAGAAAGACGGAGGAGTCCCCACAGATCTCGAGAGCCAGCTGCCACTTTGGATCCAGCCACCCTTGCAAGAGAAAGACGATCCTTACGAAAGAAAAAGACTTTCATAAAAATAAAACCCCAGTTACCTCACTCTGGTGTCAGTGTCCCTCCTTCTGAACGGCAACATTGTGGCAACTCAGTTTACTAGATAAGATATGAATTGGCCAAAATAAGATACCATCTATAGAAAACCACATACAAATGGTGCATTTTGCAGGGGTTTGATAGATTTGATCGCATTAGCTATCCTGGAGCCTACATACATACCTTTTCCATAAAAGACGTACCCAAAGAGCTCCAATTTCTCATTTATGAGCTCACATTACTTGCTAAAAGGAATAAGTCCACTCTTGGATATTTGTTACAGTGCCCTTCTCAACCTGTCATGACGCTCTTCAATAGTTGTAAAGTTTACAGTTTCTTCAATTTTATTCACCAGACTCCAGAGGCCTTCAGTGCATCCACTTCCACTGGAGAACAAATGCCAACTCTGTCCCTAGATGGATCGAGAAAGTGGTTATGCAACGGCTCGTTTTGTCATAATCAAGATTGTGGTATCCTGCACCGAAGTCCAATTACGAAAACCACCTCAACATATTGAGATCATCCATGATGCTATTGATTGTGAATATCAAATGCCTTTCTCTCTTAAAAGCTTTGATAGTCATCTTTGTGTGGACGCATATTTTAATTGCGTCCACCTGTTTTGGTTTTGACCTAATACCCATTGGCAATTCTCAAGGGGTTTTGGCTTTACACCAATTCTATTACAACATAATCTTCCAGTTTCTGTAATTCAGCCTCCACCTCATTGCAGGTGTGGACAGGAATGCTCTGATGATGCAGTTCCACAGGTCTGACCATGTGGTCCATGTGGAGACTGATCGGTTTGGTGAGTAGCCAATCCAGCCCAGTGAATAAGTCTCCATGATGTTTGATCGAGTCTTAAATTTCACGTGCTCTAACATTCAATGCAAACTGCATTAACGTTAGTGCTTCCACTGTGCGGCAGATGATAAACATTCCAGTCCACATTCTTTTACGAAAATCTAGTCCAGTATTTGCTCATGCTTTACAACTTGCGTTGAATGAGCCTTCTGGGGCAGTGGTCCATAGCCCAATATGGCTGTCTACTGCCTCTGATTTTGGACAGTGGTTTTAGCTGAATTTACTGGGTTTAATCCAAGACATTCACCAAAGCCACCATTTTGATTAGTCCCACAGGAACGACTTCCTCCTGATTTCTATGCATTCCCTGTATGTGGACTGAGTGGGTTGTCACTGACACTCTTGACTATGGTTGGTTACTATTCTGACTGGAGCAGTGCAGTTGGTTTCCTTCCACTCATTCCTTGTGGCACAATGTTGTGGTATAACCAGCGCACATACATGTAGATGTCTTGCCACATGCTAGACCCATTCTGCTCACATGTGGTTCAAAAAGAGAGTTGCCACATGTCCACTTCCTTTGCCCCCTGTTTCATACTTAGCCCTGTGGCTACCGGACGTTTGTTGCAGTTATTAATAGGCTTTCCACTTTTTCTGATTATTTCTACCAACTCATCAGCCATTTCTGCCAATATGCATTTCCTTTGTGTTGCCCCAGTGTACGACTGGTCATGGTTGCAAATGTTAATATGTTATCCCAAGCTATTGGTGGTTAACATTGAGTTGGTGATGTTAACACTGCAGAGCACGCACTGTTTTGGTCATTGTCCGTGGAGAAGTCAACCATGTCCCTCAGCTGTGGATGGGGATGGTCCAGTAACTCACCCTCCTTCTGTTGTGCCTATCTCCTCCTTAAAAGGTTGTAGTCGGGATTACTTTTGTAAGTAAGCACTGCTACTACCGTTTCATAGTCATCATTGTGTCAGTGGTTACACAAGTTCTGAAATAACTTGTGCATTTCTTCCTCAACATGGAGAAGTAGATTCCTTTTGAAGCCACCAACCATCTCACCCAAAGCCTTCGAATAGTTATCCATAGCTTCCACAGTAAAGCTGCACAGGGTGGTGCTGCCAGCTTACTGAATGGCAGATCAAAAAGAAAAGAAGACATGAGCAGGCCAGTTCACACCTTTCATGTAACTAGGTGTAATTACGGCAGAATTACAGAAAATGCACATGTCAATTTGAACTTTATTTTATTGGGAGATGCGTTGTTGTGTCCAAATCTGGCACGAAACTGTATTTAAACAAAAACACTGTGAATAGCTGCTTACATTCTATTGTTCCAGTGCATTTGCAGTACATTTTTACTACAAATGGTGCCTTTCGCTGTAAATTTTCACTACGAATGGCAAGTTTTTATGCTAAGTGGCATAATTTTGCGAAACAAGCATACTTACGCAGACATCATTTACAATTCATCCCAGTCTGGTAATCTGATGTGTGTGTGCCTCATTCATGGCACACAAACTCTGGGATGAATTTCACTTAGTATTCTCTTGTGGATGTAATCATAGTTCATCAAAGTCACTTTTATTGTGTGCGCCCAGCCAGGCCTGGTCACGAAGAGGGTGTGTTTTAACTTTTACTATGAAAGCTATTGGCAAACCTGCTAACTCATACCAGAGTATGACACACAATATCGTCTCCCTTCACATGGTCACCCAACAAAGAGTCAATATCACACAGTGGAATGAAGGCAAGCTGGAAACCCCTCATTGAGTGGCTTTCTGGCTCTGTTTTTAGAAGTGCTGAGCAGTTACGTTCCTTTAAGGGTTTTGATGACACCGCAGGACAGCAGCAGCAGCCTCTACAAACTTTTGGGGTAGCGGGAATTGGTGGACATAAGGGCAGAAGTGCTTTTCAAACCGTTCTGTTGGCACGAAGCCCCATTCCAGGGCTTTAAGTGGGATGAAAAAACAGGGGGGGGGGGGGGGGGGGTCATAAATGGGCATAGCCAGTGTACTTAAGCGCCTGGCTTTAAAGTCACAAACTAAAAATCTGTGCTTACTTAGCTCAGTTTGCTGCCCGCATGGTATGTTGCTGTTTCTGACATTGCATACAGATATATAATACAAGTAACATTATACCTACAACAAGTCCGGGCTGTCGTCTTTGTCAATGGTTGTTAGCAGCATAAGACAAATAAGCAATAACTATGGTTTTGTTGTATAGAATATTGAGAATTCTGAAATGACTGTTAAAGAACTGTAACGAGTCTCTTTGAAGTTACATCAAAAGTAGTGAAGGGTGGCACAGCTGGAGAGTTCAGATTTTTTTTTAGAACTGCCGGTGCTTAGCACCGGCAGAATTAAAGCCCAGCCCCATCCCCTCCACAGCTATGCCCACTTCTCAAATGGTGAAATGTTCTTTGAAATCGGTAGATCTGCACTTGAAAGTATTACAGCATGGTTAATTTCCACATAAAGTTAAGGCGGCAAGGATACTGTTCACGCAGCAAACGTTACCACCCCACCGTACACGTGTTGAGGGAAGAGAGGGGGCAAAAATGGCAGAATGTACCTTCTTATCCGTGGTTAACTCTTCCTCTGCCCTTATCTCATCCGCAGTCAAGGTCTGTGGTTGTATACCCGTCCTTACCTGCAGGTGGCAGACGTGCTCTATTTATGCGACTTTAACGTAACACTGTTCAATCTAGAACTCGACCCTCCGATTAATAAAAAAGAATAATATATACAGCCAAATCTGGCTTACGGCTCTATTAAAAGACGGCTGGACATGAGGCCTAAGCAGCAGGGATCCTCACAAAACGGGTGAGGGGCAGTGGTAGAAGTGGGCAGGATCGGAAGGGCACAAAAAATTATTTCAGTCCGTTCCCCTACTTCTTTCTTTCAAAAAAGCCTCCCGGGACGGCAAAAAAGAATAGTCCTACTTACAAAATGATAACCTTTTCATTCATCTTCCAGGGGCTGCTCGCACTTCTCTGTTGAACTCCAGAGGCTGCAGCAGCCCCTCCCTGAGCTCTCACAGACTGAGGGCAGGCCCATTGTCATTCTGATTGAGGCTGATTATCCCCTTTGGAATGACAATGCGCCCGCCCTCTGCCTTTAGCATATCATGTGCCACTGAGATCAGAGTTAGTGATTACAGAGGAGCTTTCCCCAGACAGAGCACTATGGTGAACTTGCCACCTTGTGAACTGTGTCAATGTTGTACACAGAGTGAATTGGGCAGGAGCAATGAAGGGAAAGAAGAGGTGACAGGAAAGGAGAGGTGATGGGGTGGGAGAGGTGACCGGGCAGGAGAAGTAACGGGCAGAAGAAATGACGGGGCAAGAGAGGTGACGGGTCAGGAGCAGTGACATGGCAGGAGAAGAAGTGACAGGGAAGGAGAGGCGACACGGATGGACCGTAGACGAGAGGCAGGTGACGTCTATGAGCTTGCCTTAAAACAAAGTCTTTTAAAGTGTCTATGTCAGCAAAGAGTGCACTGAATGAGCCTCTGGTGAGGTGTGTAAGAAGGATCATTCAAAGTCATGAGTGGGATGCAAATGGGTATATGGATTAATAGTTCATGCAGGGCAGCAAGACTGGGCAGGAGAGGTGACCGGGCGAGGGGAAGTGACAGGCAAGAGAAGTGACGGGGCAGGAGAGGTGACGGGTCAGGAACAGTGACGGGACAGGAGAGGCGACAGGAAAGGAGAGGTGACTGGGCAGCAGAAGTGATGGGGCAGGAGCAGTGACGAGGCAGGAGAGGCAACAGGAAAGGAGAGGTGACTGGTCAGGAGAAGTGATCGGGCAGGAGAAGTGATGGGGCACGAGAGGTGGCGGAGCAGGAAAATTGACGGGGCAGGAGAAGTGACGGGGCAGGAGAAGTGACGGGGCAGGAGTGGTGATTAGGCATGAGCCGTAACCGGGTTGGAGCGGTGAACGGGGCAGGAGCAGTGAACGGGGCAGGAGCAGTGAACGGAGCAGGAACAGTAAACGGGGCAGGAGCAGTGAATGGGCAGGAGCAGTGACGGGGCAGAGGAAATGACAGGGAAGGAGCGGTGACTGGGTAGGAGAAGTGACCGGGCAGGATAAGTGACTTGTACTTATGTTCCTTGCCTATTTAGTTATATACTATTGTATGACATCCACTGATGTGTCTGCAAAGCATACCTGTTGCCCCAAATTTTTGTCCTGAATTTTGACCTCCTGTCCTGAATTTTTGTCCTGAATTTTGACCCCGTGTCCTGAATTTTTACTCACCATCCTGAATTTGCGCCCATGCCATTGTTCTTGCTTATATTTTGCACGGTTTACATAAACCTTTATTCCCTATGAGTATTTGCTTTTTCCTGAATTAAACCTCAAATACACATGTTTATCCATTGTTTGAATTAAATAACGTTATAAGCTGTAACTGGTCAGTGAAATGCTAAACGTTCTAAAAATTGGTATGTTTTGCGATTTCTAGCCACACCCCTGTCTCCGCCCACTGTTCCAATCTTCATTATTCCTGCCCCCTGATTCTCCACCCATAGTTCCCCTACTTTTTTTTTACCCTCTTCAACCACTGGTGAGGGGTGTATCGGGAGTACAAAAGCAGGTCATATATCCATTGTAGGGAGGAGGACGCCTCCCCTGGGACTAGGAGAGGTGCGGACACCAGACTACGAGTGCCATTGCGTTGAGGTCTATGGGCTCACTCATGCAGGCTATGGGAGATTAGATCTGAGTCTTTAGGGGTCCTAAATAAGGTCCCTCTGAAGTCTATGGGATAAATTATCCTGACAGGCAGCAAGATTCTATTGAAGTGTATAGTTCACCTGTTTCCACCACAAGTAGGATTTTGGTGACGTCTATGAGCTTGCCTTAAAACAAAGTCTTTTAAAGTGTCTATGTCAGCAAAGAGTGCACTGAATGAGTCTCTGGTGAGGTGTGTAAGAAGGATCATTCAAAGTCATGAGTGGGATGCAAATGGGTATATGGATTAATAGTTCATGCAGGGTAGCAAGCAAGTTCATGCGTGAACAGGTGAGTACTGAACAGTGCCATATCTACTAAGATAGGGCGCTCTTCAGCTAGCTACCTGCACTGGCGCACTTGAGGCTACCTAGCGGCAACGCATACACCTTTGCACCATGCTGCAAGGGTGCCTGTGTTACAGGCTGGATTGTGTTTATGCAGGCAGAGACACCTTCCAGCACAAAAAAAACAATCTTAAGAGGCAATTTCCTCTTTCTATGTGTGATACAGAATGAGTCATGCATAGAAAAAGGAAGTACCACAGAGGAACAAACATATTTCTCTTTTTACGCCATTCTGTGGCAGGCGAGCCATTTTGACACAATCCTGGGTTTACTGCCAAGAACCCTAAGGACTGGAGAAAAGAAAGGCACACCTCCTACGTGTCACCTAGAACCTTCACATCAAGAGAAAGGCATATCTCCCCCCCCCCCCCCCACACACACACACACACACACAAAGTCACCTTTAACTCTCACAGCCAGAAAAATGCATACCTCTCACAGGATTTGCCTAGTCACAGCTTTTTACAGTCAGGCCTTCCAGCCTAACCGCTGGCTGGTGCGTTTCCAGACACTGGAGTATGTATTTCCAGCTGGGAGAATAAGGAAAATCTATTGTGTTAAAAACACAGAGACACACTAGGTATCTGTAGACCCCAATGACCAAGTCCATCGTTGAACTTCAACGAATTGGAGCCAGTAGAATGTTGCACACTCCGAATTCCACAATGGCAAAAATGAGGCCTCTTCACCCTAACTGCAAGAGAAGCACAGACACGACAACACGGCCAGAGAGAGGCCAGCCTTATCTCACCCTGATACTTCCCTAATAAAAAGCACAAAGCGCTGCAGAAGGCAGCCTAGCGCTTGGACAACTGCCAAATCATCCTCCTTTGGCCGTCTTTTCAATCTTATTTCTTCTCCTAAATAGCTGAAGCCCGCAATAAAGTTAGTCTCTTCCTAAACCTGCACCACTCTCTTAAAATGGGCTATGCTTCATTTACATTATTGGGATCCCCAATTAAGGACTTCAACCTCATTAAGCAACCTTGTTTGCAGTTATACACGCCGCCATGGTCTTATGGGGTGCTATGAACATGTCACCACCACTTTAACACGCTGTCCAGGCATGGCGTGGCTCCCACGGTATTTAAACTGGGGACATGCAAGAAGCCGCCACTATTGAAGACAATCCTGTCATCGCACCTATGGGCCTGATGCAATCCTTCAACCCCCATCCACTACTGCGAGACTGTCACCCACGCGGCCACCGTACTCCGGTACTGGCACCGAAGCCGCCCCCCGCCCCGCCCCGCCTGGGAAAGGCCTCCCAGGGTGCACTGGGAACAGCTCCAAACCGCCACTCCCATCCTGGCCGCACAAATACACCGTGCCCTTTGACCTGGCGGTTATTTATCAGCAGCTGTGAGGAAGCAGGGCTGGAAATAACCCTCGAGCAGGCTCCGCCTCTTCCGGTGTTTGCTTATCTGCAGCGGGGCTGCCACAGAGGGAGGAAACGGCGCTGATTTGTGGTTCGACTTCCTCTCGGCGACGCGTGGGGGGGACAGCTGCTCTGCGAGACAGGGCGGCCGTGAGTTGTGGCGCTGTACGTCAGTGGCGCAGCTCACAGGGATGGGGCCCCTGTAGAATGTGAAGAGGGGCCCCCGAGAATCCCATATCTCACAGATATCCATTGGTTGGGCTGAATGGAAAATCACTGAAGGGTTGCCCACCCCCCTTGCACTGCAGGTGCCGGTGGTATTGTCCAGCTTGCTGTGCGTGCAACAAGTACATAGGGTAAAGCAGGTGCTAGTGGAGTAGGGGCTCTCTACCGCACAATATTTGCAAATGTCATGGAAAAGTATGAAAAGCTTTTTAGATTGAAGATATGTCACTTCTCAAGACAATGTTTCACTTTACTAAATTAGAGGAAATCGCTGCATTGATATCTGTTGAGAGTTATAGTATTAAACCATGAACTTAAAAATATTTATAAGTTCTCCACCGCCAATGCCCTGAATACAGTAGAGTGAACAAAGGGGCATTCAGTTGTCATGTCTACCGTTTACGTAGACTCGAAATGCTAATTATATGTGGAGCAAAGTCTTCTTTATTACACCAATCACACGTGAGGGTTTTACACTGTGCACATTATAAACGAAATTACTAAACGTACTCTCAAAGTTCTTACTGACAAGGTGGCACGGGGCTGTAAACTGATTTACTCAGGATCTCACAATTTGGCCCAGTGAGGAAGCCGGGATTTGGGGCAAGCTTTCCAGGTTATTTTGGGCAGTATAGCCAGTGGACGACTAGCTCGTTCTCTCTTTTTCCACCAAAAGACAATCCTTTGCGTTTAGAAATGTTAGGACTTGCATAGCTATATTATGTTCAATTAATACATTTATCACGTTTATACAAACTGAGACGTGTGTGTGCGTCTGTGTTCGTGTAACTATGTATGTGTGAATATATATATATATATATATATATATATATATATATATATATATATATATCTCCACACCCACACAAAAGAGTTACCCCCTAGGACGAGCCACAAACAGGTAGGTTCAGTTCATCGTTTTATTTCTGGAAGCTGCAACGTGGAAGGCAGGCACCTCGCAACAATTCACTTGCCTGAAGCGTTTCGTGATAAAGCTTACTTTTTCAAAGGCATGATGATTAAACAAACGCAAAGCATGACGGGCACTGTTCTTATGTTCGTGGTACCCGCCCAGTGGCTGCTGGCTAAGCCTCTTGGTACCTGTAGTGCCGTGAAGTATTCCTTAGTAAGGTGCTGTGCGCTGTAACCAATAAGTCAATAACACCCCAGTGGGTTTGCGGTGGGTCCCGCTCGACCAGGCTGCAACGTAGAACTCCCAGCACGGCCTCCTATCCTGCTGAACACCATCTGGCGTCACCTTCGGACCGCTCTAAGCGGCAGGGCTCAATCCACGGCTGGGTCAGCCGTACTTATTTCCACACAAAAGAGTTACCCCCTAGGACGAGCCACAAACAGGTAGGTTCAGTTCATCGTTTTATTTCTGGAAGCTGCAACGTGGAAGGCAGGCACCTCGCAACAATTCACTTGCCTGACGCGTTTCGTGATAAAGCTCACTTTTTCAAAGAGGCTTAGCCAGCAGCCACTGGGCGGGTACCACGAACATAAGAACAGTGCCCGTCATGCTTTGCGTTTGTTTAATCATCATGCCTTTGAAAAAGTGAGCTTTATCACGAAACGCGTCAGGCAAGTAAATTGTTGCGAGGTGCCTGCCTTCCACGTTGCAGCTTCCAGAAATAAAACGATGAACTTTACCTACCTGTTTGTGGCTCATCCTAGGGGGTAACTCTTTTGTGTGGATATATATATATATATATATATATATATATATATATATATATATATATATATATATATATATATATATATATACACACACAATATCAACATTTCTTTCTTGAAAAAAGTACAAAATTATCGTGAGGGAATGTACAAGACTATTAACAATATTGTTGCCTTCTTCAGAATTAATAAGCAGTAAAGGGGAGCAGAGTTAGCAACTCAATTTCGTTCATTACATCAATTAAAACGAAGAGATCTCTGCCTTCCTGCAGAGTTTGCTCTCCTATTACAAGTCTTTCGAGAGAAAAATGAAAATTGCAGCTCAATTCGGCTGTAGGATCTCGCAGCAGAAACCCCCCTTCCTTCATTTCCCAGCTGTCACAATTCTTGTCTGCTGCAGGCTCGGTGCCTGTGCGATGTGCAATCACGATTTCTAGAGCACATAGCAACGTCACACACTGCTGCTGAACATCGTGTACTTTATTTGCGTAGCTTTCTTGAATGTCTGCCTACCAGGTCCAGAAGGGGGCGCTAAAGTGTTACAGAGAGACTAAAATATGTAATAAGAATGCATAATAGGCAGTGGCAAGGGTTAAGAAACAAACATACATTTTAAAGTATAACTCAACAGTTTGAAACGTTACGCATATAGACGTGTCTCAGCTTTGCAGGTGAGCTTCAAGAGAAAAGAAAATATAGGCAACACTCCATTGGTTACAGCAGGTGCAGTGGTACCAGAGGCCGAAATGGCCTACTGAACCCTGATTATTGTAGTGGGGCCCCTTTGCTTCCTTGCACTAGGATCCATGACACAATGGCTACTACTGACGACACCCCATTCACTTCCAGTCCATCCCAGGGCCATAGCGTTGTGTCTCCACTGCAGAGCTTTGGGGGCAGCATATTCTGATGACCGCCATTTCACACACAAGTGGGAATAACCAGAATGCCAAATGGAAAGGCCAATTATTCCCTGTACCCCCCTCCCTCCCCAGCAGTACAAACAAAAGGAACAGGTATGAACTGTATTTCCGTGCATTTGTATGGGTCCTAAAACTAAAGCCATGGCAAGGCCCAAAATATTCCTGTGAACAGGTTGGTATTACGCCTGCTTGAAAGAGGGTATGTGTGTGTTGCAGCCTATGGGAAGAGAGCATTGGTGACATGTGAGCCCTAGTGTGGCACTACACCGTAGAGCGCATGTGAGGGTCGAGGAGTGTCAGAGTTGCTTATTATAATAATGCATACCACCATTGCATGATATGTTGTAATTCAGTTTCTATAGCGCTTGTTACCGCTACGAAGCGCTGGAGCACTTTTGCCGGTGCATACTACGCTAGTCTGTTGGAATGCTACGGATGGAAGAGTGTGTCTGGCATACGTCCTGCATGGGCAGTTCGAGCGCTGAGAGAGAGGCCCAGAGTCTTCGCTCCGTCTTTCATGAATTTGTAGGGGAAAAGAGGGAAGGTTTTGACGCGGTCATGTCATGGAAGCGGTCATACGTGCGATCATATAAGCGGCCAGGCGAACACTCACAAACTTGTTGATAATGTACACCCCGATCACTTTTGATTGGTTTGCAGATTTTGGGGTTATAGTAGATGTCTTGATGCACTAAGGTTTACATTTAAATTTTCTTTTTCACTTCTTATGTGCACATCGGAAAATAGTGCCCATAAGGGGAAACATTTAAACCAAGCACATGTGCACTCCTCTGCTGCTGGAAGTATAAGTATGCCAGCCATGAGAGTTTCATGATTATAGACAGGGCTACTGGAATTATGCAATTGTGAATCTGCTGCTTTTTTTCGCATAAATAAGGATTTGCCACATAACCCACCATTTGCTGCATAATTTGCAAATGTTAATTTTTTAAAACATTTAAAAAGATTTTTAGCTAGATATTGTTCTAGCTCAAGCGGATCAAAGTTACAAAAAGGCTGTGATGTCTTGCTGTGCAGTGGGTGTTTGACTGGTTACTTTTCAGTGTCTTATTGCTGTATTTGAAAGGTAAAACTGGTACTAATGAGATGAACCCTGTGCAAAGACCGTGTTAACAGGTGTAAACAAACATTTACAGTGCAATGGTCTTGGCATTATTAAAGGTAGAGCTATTGGCATTGCTCATGACATTTTTTTTCATTGTTTTTTTTTTAAACATAAATAAATGGTATTGTCATTTACAATGGCAATAGGTGAGCATTAGAGAGTAGTAGAGAGTATTCGCGGACACAGAGCCACACACACAAAGACAGAGCCACACACACAAAGACAGAGCCGCGCACACACACACACACAGATAGAGCCGCGAGCACACACACACAGACAGAGCCGCGCGCACACACACACACAGACAGAGCCGCGCACACACACACACATGGACAGAGCCGCGCGCACACACACACACACACACACACAAACAGAGCCATGCACACACACACACACACACAGACAGAGCCACGCACACACACAGAGCCACGCACACACACACACACAGAGCCACGCACACACACACACACACACAGAGTCACGCACACACACAGAGCCACACACACACACACACACACACACAGACAGAGCCACGCACACTACTACCTTCAGTTGTAGAATAAGGTTCTCCCTCCCCCATCTCCCCCACAAATGCGCACATAACCCAGGTCTGGGGTCAGGCTGTCCGTCGCCAAAGCCCCATTTCTGTACAAAGGCCATGTACTCTGCGTCAGACCACATTACTTCCCAAGTATGAGCCATGCACTCACCCCGCCCTCTTGTACACACAGTGGACCGGTATCAGCAGGGAGGGGATAGTCCCCTGCCCGGGCACAGACTCACCTCCAGCTCTGTGTCGCCAGACTCGGACACCCCGATCTCGCTGGGGAGCTCGGCTAGATCGGTGACCTGGATAAGCCCGTCATGCAGGAATATGGTCTCCTCCTTCACCGACAGCCACTGAGCAGAGTCAGTGGTAGCCGAGCCCATTGCTGCGGGCGGTGGCTGTTCAGGCCCACACAGCAACACCAAATAGTCACAGCTAACACCCTGCGTGAAAGAACGATTGGCTGGCTGACCCTTATCCCATGGTCAGCGAGCGGCAGCCCCGAGGGAGGCGGAATAGAGCCCGGCAGCCCGGGCAAGGAGGAAGGGAGTCCCGCTGCCCCGGCGCAGCTCGTCTTGTCCCAGCCCCTCACACTGCTCTGCTGAATGGAGAAAGGCAGCAGTGAAGTTCGGTCCTCCTCTGCGGCTTTGACAGCAACGACTGCCACTGTCTGTGATTCAAACCAGCCCAGGTAGACTCCGGTAGCTTCTCCAACTGTCAGAGGGACAGTTGGTAGGGAGGCGTTCCCGTCATGCACTGCGCTAAAAATAATCCCACAACAAAAGCTGTTCACTGGTGTGGGCTGCTAATGACAGGGCAGGGCCTGCGAGGAGCACCCTACCGCCACCTGACAGTTTGACGGGCCATAATCCAAGGGGCGCCCTGTGACAGTACCCATCTCTGGCTGGTGACACGTCGGAGCATACAGGCGCACCTTGCGAGGAGCTGCCGCCCCTTGATCGTTAGTACCTGCCTGAAAGTACCTATAAGCCAACACAGCCCGTCACACAGCCAATCAGACAGCGCGCCGGTCGGCATGAACATAAAAGAAATACTGCAGAATCCAGCGGAAATACAGGTCAGAGTGAAAGGCAAATCATATTGCAGTAACAAGCATTGCGCCCCGCACCCCTCCATACCTATTAGCCAATTTCGCCCCCATGTCTCCGTTGTCGGTGGGTGGCGTTGAGACAGCCAGCAGAGGGTGGTAAGGCGGTGGGCACCATAGGTTCTGGCATGTAATAGCAGGGAAGGAAAGAGGACACGCGAACCAGGAAACAAGAAAAAAAAATGGCTGCTGCAAAGCTCCGACATTTTCGCGATTCGGGGGCGTGTTTTTTGTTGAGTGACGGATGAGGTCACAGGTAGAAAGAATGCAAAAAACACGCCCGAATCGTGAAAAGACGGGGCTTAAAGGGAGTGAAGCCCCTCTCCTCCAATGGCTGGCCTCCGTTTAGGAAGCCAGCCAATGGAGAAGAGGGGCGGGTTAATGCCCCACTCTAGGAGACATTAATTCTCTGACAGAGACTGCGCAAGCGCAGCCTACGGTCCTCGACCTAAAAACTCAGTTCCCTGGTGTAAACCGTACAAGGAAAGAAGTCATCCAAAGGATGGCCAAAGATGCTGTGCGCCGGGAAGGGCCAAACACCAGAAGAAGAATGTAAGCCATTCAATGAGCAGCAAGCAGCAAAGAAGAAATGCAACAAATGTAAAGCAATGGTACTGACCCAAAGGCCATTTAAAGGCTCATTCCGAGTTCCATCTTATCTCAGAGGGCGAGATTCTAGGTGGGATTTAACTATACTAACTAGATAACGAAGATTACAAGTTTCTTCTCCCTGAACCCCTGGAGTAGGGAATGGCATGCATACATGATAATACCAGTCCCCATTCTGCATGTTTTCATCTCTTCTTGGGGAAATACCAGACTCAAATCTGCAAACTTTGACTACCGGCCAGGTGCAGGTGGTAAATTTTGGAGGTTTTTTTCTCAGCCACGTAGGGTGTTCTGGTGGCCAGAGTTCCTTTGAATAGAAGATTTCTGCTCCCCGCAGCTTAAGTGCGGGTGGTGGATGGCCACCGCAGCTACCTGCAGCCCCCGCAGCTCCTCAGAGTTTGAGGACCCAATAATTCTGGGTCTGTAGACATCAAAAAACTTGGGTTTCAGGTGTTGGTATTGTATACAATAGGCTAGGCTAATGGAAGTATGCGATTGTGCGGCTGCATCTTTTTTCGCATAATTATGGATTTGCTGCGTTTGCCACATAATCCATCATCCGACGCTTAATCCACAGATTAGAAAAATAATTTGTTCCTAACTTGAACTGTTCAAAAGTTACTAAAAATGCGAGGACAAGTGTTGCTGCGCACTGGAAGGCCCTTTCAAACCTGGACGGGTCACCTTTCTGTTGCTTATTGCGATGTTTGGGTGTTAAACTGGTACTAGTGAAGTGCAACCAATGCCCAGAGAGTATTACCAAGTTATAAAATGACAAACTAATGAAGTAATACCATTACAAAATGGGCCGCATTAGGCCGCATAATTTGCCTGGTTTTGCTACATAATGTACTCTGCACTGCTGCATAATTTGGCCCTCTCCTGCAGCATAATTCCAGTGGCACTGACAATAGGCCTTCGCCAACAAGCACTAATGACATCAGTGGTGCAACGCCTGCTGCAGCACTCGTCAATCATTGTAGCACTGTAACAAGAGATGTTACCTTTGCCTTTTACTCCAGTGAAAGACTAAGCCAGTCCTGCTGAGGTCCTGACCTATGCCCTTCAGGTCCTGCACAGAGCTCTGCTGCAGGCGCATGAAGCTATAGGTAGATTCTGCTATGCAGCCCAGTCTGGCACTGAAGGATCACAGCATGCGTCCTTGATATCTTAAGACCAGTTCATAGCACTCTGCAGTAGCACCCCCAGAAGTTAAGACCCATTGATAATTAAACACAGCACCCCTTTTCTGTGTCTCATATACTTGAGGTGCTATATCTGAGCAGGGGCGTAGCTTGGCCAGTAAGACTGGGGAGGGGGTTTGAGCTTTAGATTTTTAAACAATCACCCTGGCAGTGTGGCCCACAATGTTAAAATACATTAAACGAAAAGCAGGGAGCATGCCAGGGGCTAAAGGGGCAGTGGAAAGGGAGATGAATGAGGATTGGTAGGGGTGTTAAGTAATATAAAACAATAGTTTGTAAAATAACCAACACTTTTGAAGACTTTCAAAGCAGAAAGGGAGAAAGTGTGTGTTTTTGCGTGTTTAAGTAAAAATTCCTTGTGAAATCTGACAGACACCTCGCCAACTCCGACTGATAGCACCTATACCCAACTGTTTGCTGAGTGACGGATGACGTCACAGATAGAAAGAACGCAAAAAACACGCCCCCGAATCCGAAAAAGACGGGGCTTAAAGGGAGTGATGCCCCTCTCCTCCAATGGCTGGCCAGCATTTACTAGGCCAGCCAATGGAGAAGAGGGGCGGGTTCCAAGCCCCCTCTAAGAAACATTAAATCTTCGGGCTCCGCCCACACTGCTTACAGCAGTGCGACGGAGTCCTCGACCTAAAAACGATAAAATAATGAAGTAATAATGTCACCTGTCACAAAAGCCACATCATTTCCATTTTCTTGAAGCGCAATTGAGTCAACTCTGCCACATAATTTGTTCCTCTCCTGCTGCATAATATCGGTTGCCCTGATTATAGGGGAGTCTTTCACAGCATTTCCTGTCCCAGTCCAGCACTAGAAGAACATGCGGCCATTAATTTGGTGCTGGGGTGTGATAGGCCGTAGCTAGGATGCGTTCCTACAGCAGGGGGCGTAGAAATAGTGCACGCTGTCCTTTGCATGTGTTCACTTTTGACAAAAATCCTGTTAAGACGCAGGGCCGTAACAAAGGCCCATGGGGTGCGGGGGGCCCCAGGCTTACCCGTCCTCGAGGGGGGCCCCCTCAGCCCCTACTGATATCCGGGCACCCTTCCGCACATCTTTCATTTTCCTCCAGTGTTTCTTAGAGATTGTAATATCACCCTAGTAGGAAAATGTTCACCCTCATTACAGACGTGCCCATTGCTTTGTATGTGCAGGCAGTGATTGAGAATAAAAAGTGCCAGTCTCAAGAATGCTTTTTATCTGAGCAGCATCGGGCCAGCAGCTGTCTCAAAGGCTGCGCTGCCTGAAGAAATCCCAGGCTATGAATCCTGTTAGAGGATACTCCCCTCCACCAAGGGTCCGAACCCTTTCTTCCACCTGGCAGAAGAGCGTCTGTGGAGGCATGTGTGCGCGCGTGAGCGCTCAGAGAGATGCGGCTGTGAATGCAGTGTGAGAGGCCAGGCTGTGAAAGCTGTATGAGAGGCCAGGCTGTGAATGCAGTGCGGGGGCCTGGCTGTGGAGGCAGTGCGAGGGGTCTGGCTTTTTAATGCAGTTTGAGAGGCCTGGCTGTGAATCCAGTGCGGGGGCCTGGCTGTGAATGCAGTGCGAGGGGCCTGGCTGTGAATGCAGTGCGAGAGGCCTGGCTGTGAATGCAGTGCAAGGGGCCTGGCTGTGAATGCAGTGCGAGAGGTCTGGCTGTAAATGCAGTGCAAGGGGCCTGGCTGTAAATGCAGTGCGAGAGGTCAGGCTGTAAATGCAGTGCGAGACAGTGCAAGGGGTCTGGCTGTGAATGATGCGTGAGGGGTCTGGCTGTGAATGCAGTGTGAGGGGTCTGGCTGTGAATGCAGTGTGAGGGGTCTGGCTGTGAATGCAGTGTGAGGGGCCTGGCTTTGAAAGCAGTGTGAGGGGTCTGGCTGTGAATGCAGTGTGAGGGGTCTGGCTGTGAATGCAGTGTGAGGGGCCTGGCTGTGAATGCCGTGTGAGGGGTCTGGCTGTGAATGCAGTGTGAGAGGTCTGGCTGTGAATGCAGTGTGAGGGGCCTGGCTGTGAATGCAGTGTGAGGGGCCTGGCTGTGAATGCAGTGCGAGAGGTCTGGCTGTGAATGCCGTGTGAGGGGTCTGGCTGTGAATGCAGTGTGAGGGGCCTGGCTGTGAATGCCGTGTGAGGGGTCTGGCTGTGAATGCAGTGTGAGAGGTCTGGCTGTGAATGCAGTGTGAGGGGTCTGGCTGTGAATGCAGTGTGAGGGGCCTGGCTGTGAATGCAGTGTGAGGGATCTGGCTGTGAATGCAGTGTGAGGGGCCTGGCTGTGAATGCAGTGTGAGAGGTCTGGCTGTGAATGTAGTGTGAGAGGTCTGGCTGTGAATGCAGTGTGAGAGGTCTGGCTGTGAATGCAGTGTGAGGGGTCTGGCTGTGAATGCCGTATGAGAGGTGTGACTGTGGATACAGTGTGAGAGGTGTGACTGAGAGTGCAGATTGAGATATGTGGCGCTGTGAGTGTACAGTGAGAGCTGAAGTTGTGACTCCAGCCTTAGAGGTGAGCCAGTCTGAGCGGAGAGTGAATGATGCACCTGTTCAAGCGCCGAGTGAAGCTTGAGCCCATGTGAGTGCAGAGTGACAGCTGAGCCATGTGAATGCAGTGCGAATGCACTTCAGACCTTGTGAATGCAGGGTGTGCCTCTGTGAGTGCCGGTTAAGACGCGCGCTGATGTTCATGCACGGTGATTGGTATGCCTATGTGAGAGAGGAGTCTGTGTGGATGAAGGGTGAGAGGCGTACCTATGTTAGTGCATGGTGAAAGGTGAGTGTGCGACAGTGCATGGGGAGAGATGAGCCTATGTGAGTGCATGGTGAGATCTGAGCTCTTGTAAATGCATGGGAGCCAAGGAGAATGCATGGGGATAATTGAGCCCTTGTAAATGCACAATGAGAGATAAACCTTGGTGAGTGCATGGGGGAGGATGTTCCCATGTGAGTGCACAAGGAGGGGTGTACCTTTGTGAGTGAGTAGCGCTCTACCCATGTGAGTGCAGGGTGAAAGGGGTGCCTATGTGAGCAGAGAGTGAGTGATATCAGTGGGTGTATGCAGGGTGAGTGGAGTGCCTGTGTGAGTACTGGGTGAGTGGTGTGCCCACATGAGTGCCAAGTGGGAGGTATGCTCACTTAAGTAGAGGGTGAGTCATATGAGTTCAGGGGGAGTGTGTGACTGTGTGAAAGCAGGGTGAGAGGCACGTCTGTCTGAATGCATGGGAAGAGGAGGGGCTGGGTGAATGCAAAGTGAGAGACATACCTGTGTGTAACGGAGTAGCCACAACATTTGAATATCCTACCACTTCGAATCAAAGCTCTGATGACACCAAGCAAGCGCAGCAAGTGAGTCCAAAACACCCTAGAAGTGCTCCTCTGTCTCTTCCATCCAATCATCGATTCATTCATCCTTTCAACCTCCCATCCACTTTCTGCTATCAATCATTTCACGTTTACATTTTGTTATCCATTCATTATTTCATACAACTTTCAATCGTTCACCATTCCATCCATTGGCCATTTTATCCATCCTCTAAGATTTTCATTTACTCTACCATCCTTTCACCCTTTCTCAGATTTTCATTTACTCTGCCATCCATCCATCCTCTGAAATTTCCCTTTACTCTATCATCCTTTCATCAACCCATGTATCTATCCTCTCACTTACTTATCCTCTCACATAGCATACCATATGTATTTGTAAAGCACACATATCTTGGCGTTCAATAACATATGTTTATTGTTGCCCAACTCAATGGTATTCATTTTATCGACCTCAAGAAGTGTGAACGGCTGAGTGGACCCGCCGGGATTTGAATCTGAGACTATGAGGTCAAACACAATCCCCTACAGTTGACACATTAGTCCAATGAGCCACCAGACCCACTCATTCAATTATCCTTTCACCAGTGACATAACAATAGCCCTGGCACACCCAGCAGTGCAGGGAGGCCCAATCTCCAGAGGGCCCCCTCCAGCACGGTGCATGAGTGGCTGGCCCCTGCCCTGAGAGCTCCTGAATGGGTCCAGTGCACAGGGGCCCCTCCATGTACTTTGCAGAGGGGCCCCTCCAGTTTCGTTACGTCACTGTTGAGACGTTAAACACATGGTGGGCGTTCCTGTGCCTTTTTCTCACATAGCACAGCCCTTGGAAGTCGTGCGTCAGAGCTTGACTTCTGCGAACCTGTTATTCTAAATCAGTAACCAGATTTAATTGCAGAATTGATTTACATGACTAAATTGGTCCTATTTAAACTCACTGCGTGCTCATTTATCAAGTGTGGATTTACGTGCATTTGGCTCTCCTGGGCCTATGTTGGACACCCTTTAATAATTCCGGATGAGGTACTAAACATTTCTAGATGGGAAACATGTTTGTGGATGGAACAAAACGAATGTTGGGGGTGGTGGTAATAAGACCATTGTTCACAAGAGATGGAATGGTCTTGCTAGACCTGACCAGGAAGATAAAGCCTCGTGAGAGGAGGAAGAAAAGGCAGAGTTTTCACCTATTACGACAATGTCAAAACTCCACAAGAATTTTCACCAATCAGGACACATTGGTATTCATGCAATACCCCATCTGATTGAAAGAAAATCTATATATACGCCTGCTTGGCAGTTCGGACTGGACTGTTCCCATGAGGCACAGGGTCAAGGCTGATTTGCATATGGCCATGTCTGGAATGGGGTGGTATGGTGAGCAAAAAAACGATGGATTTAGGCCCAGATCTCTGTACTGGGGTGAATGTATGACATTGTTTTGCATTCTATCCATCAACTGTTGTTTTTGTATTTGTCACCCCGAGTGGGACGGGTATGCTCAGACGTGAGTTCCGTGCTCTCCACGCCACTGGAGTCAAGCTATCCTGGCTGAATACGGTTGATAGCCAGAAACCGGTCCTAGGATGCTTGATTCCGGTCCAGGGAAGACATGGCTTGGCAGTTCAGGCTCGACTGTTCCCATGAGGCACTGGGACAAGGCTGATTTGCATATGGCCATGTCTGAACTGGGGTGTTGTGGTGAGCAAAAAAACGATGGATGTAGGCCCAGATCTCTGTACTGGGGTGAATGTATGACATTGTTCTGCATTCTGTCCATCAACTGTTGTTTTTGCATGGAATCAGAATTTGACAAAGGTTTGTGAGCCATAGTTAATGACGTAGGTTGGATGTTCAGGCGCTCTTACCATAGTTGCTGGATTTTAATCATGGCACAAGGTTGGTTTTCTTCTCCCTTAGCAAAAATGGTGACTAATTCAATAAAGAGACTGTTTTCAGTTCTGGATTTGCGTGATGGCCTGATGCATTCTGAGTGTTATAGGCTTATTTTTCATCCATTGAATTAATTAGACAGGCACCTGAAACCATTCACTTGTTGGTGAAAAAGTCAGGACTGGCGGCAGTGTAATGACCTGGAGTGAGGCAATGATCCTCTTAAAAAGAGAATTCCCATTTCACTTCGAGAAGCTGTTTGATACATATGTTTCTCCATTCTATAAACTGATTAGGAGGGTCTGCTTCAGGGCCTTCCCTAAGGAGAGTGCTGGATAGATGAGAACATCTCTTGTATAGGCATGTGCAAATGTATATCATTTGCGTAGGTTGGAGACAGCATGATCATTGTATTTTTCATTGCTTTTATAAGCATTTTAGGAAGTGAGAAAGTACATGCAAGTTTGTGTATTCAGTGAGGCTTTTTTAAGCATTCAAGAAAGACATCATTGCCTGCAGTAGTACCTACTTAAGCAAGTCCTGTATACAATAATGTTCATGCCTGTGTTCCCGTTCTCTCCAATTGTCAACATGTCTCTGTTTATGCCATCTTTTAGCTGCCACCACCCCCAACCTGCTTTTCAGACTATTTAAACAATTGTACTACTGAATATCAGCCCTCAGAATATATGGATAGAAGAATATAGAGGACTGAATATATAGTTATCAAACAGGGCGCTTTATTACCAATCCCCTCAATTTCTTGAATAAAAAAATCTCTAACTATACATCTTTGTGCTGAATCTGATCTTTCTGTGTTTTAGTCAATACTTACAATTTTTTATTTTATTTATTGTTAATGATTTTTCCTTTGTGTCTGCCTGGTACTTTTATACTGGAACTCTTATGCAGAATCCCTTATTGAAAATAACCTCCTGCTTTTTCATATCGAACTGATAATTTCCTAATTAATCTTGGCCGGCAGTATCTTGTGCTTTTAATCAATTGCCTAGAAGCTTCAGCTTATGCTGTGCTTTAGAAGTAATTGAGTATAAAACTTACTTGAACATTAGAATGTTGGGAGCTCCATTGAAAACAATAGAGTGCTCCAAGCTTCTAATGGCAGGTAGAAGCCCGAGCTACAACATTCTAATGTTGTAGTTCACAGCTGTTGATGTGAACAAATGCCTTACGGAGCCCCAGGGGATTTCAATCCCCACTGGCTCCGTGAGGCCTTTGTGTTTTTTCTTAGAACATTCTGCCCTCTTGCGCAGAATTTTTTAATAGCCTTATAGCCCTCTGTAGCTGGGCTATACCGGCCATTAAAGTCCTGCCCCTTTGTTAAAGGCCCTCGCCTTCAGCTCGGCCCTTTAATGCTGGAGTGGGCCTTTAGCGGCCGGTATAGCCCACTATGGGAATATGAAGATCAAGGGCCTCATCAACAATTTCAACGGCCATCCATCTAACTCCGAAACTACACCATCATCCAGCAACGCCAGCCAGCCCGCCATCTCCTTCTGGACCCCAGTCACCACTGACGATACCGCATCGACCATGAAGGGCATCCACTCAGCAGCCCCAACAGACCCCAGGCCCCGTACATCTTCCACAGAGCTGCCGCCATTGCTCCGGAACTACTACTGACCATCAACGTCACCTTCGAAACCAGCATCTTTCCCGTTGACTGGAAATGCGCACAAGTCAGACCCCTACTCAAGAAGCCATCAGCAGACCCCACGGACCTCAAGAACTATCCAACCCATCTCCCTCCTCCTTTTCACAGCCAATGTCACCGAGAAGACTGTCAACGTCCAGCTAACGAAATCCATCAAAGAACAATATCTGCACCCTCTTCAACCATGGAATCTTGAACTATATAGAATTCCATTGTGATCTATATATATCAGTATTCCTTATTCTTGTATGCTCAGGACCACTTGTTGTTTTGAAAATACTTGCCGCCCATGGTCCCGAGTGATTAAATGGGTTCCCCTTGTCCTTCTTGATGTATCCCTCTTCAACCAAGGGCACACTGCAGCCCTGATCCTACTTGACCTCCCTGCAGACTTTGACACCGTCTCTCACCACCAGACTCCACAAAGCTGGTATCAGGAATCCACCCCCGACTGGCTCCGCTCCTTCCTCGCCAGCAGAACCCAGAGAATCAGACTTTCACACTTTCTATCCGGGCCCAGGGAAAGCAACTGCGGAGGACCCCTAGGATCGTTGCTCAGCCCCTTGCTCTTCAACATCTACATGGCCCCCATCACCGCCATCGTCAGACAGCACGGACTCAGCATAGTATCCTACGCCGACGACACCTGGTTCATCCTCTCCCTCACCAAGGACATTATCACCACCAGACTCAACTTCCAGGAAGGAATGAAAGACGTTGCATCCTAGATCAGCAGCAGCTGTCTGAAATTCAACTCAGAGAATATAGAGGTCCTCATCCTTGGACCCTCCCTCTCGGCATGGGAAAACACCTGGTGGCTCACCGCACTCGGCAGCGCCCCACTAACCACGCCCGAAACCTCAGCATCATACTCAACTCCTCCCTCTCCATGACCCGAAAGCCTCCACCTGCTTCAACACCCTACGCATCCTCCGGAAAACCTTCAAAGGGAACCCCCCCAATCAAGGAAGACCGTCAACCACACACTCATAACCAGCAGGCTGGACTACAGAAACGCCCTCTACGCTGGGATCAACAAGTCTCTGCTCCACAAACTCCAGACCATACAGAACACCGAAGCCAGACTCGTCCTCGGCATCCCTCAACACGAACACATCACCCAACACCTGTGCGACCTCCACTGGCTCCCCGTCGAGAAAAGAGTAACTTTCAAGATAATCACCCACGCCTACAAATGCCTCCACAACACAGGACCTCAATACCTCAACGACAGTATCTCCTTCCACATACCCAAGCGGAACCGCCAATTGCGAACCTCACCTTCGGCGAACCCCTGCTTAATCGCAGAGCAAGAACAGTTGGAAGAACCCTCTCCTACATACTGGCCAAGACCTGGAACGAGCTGACAATCTACATATGTCGCGCCCCACCCTGCACACCTTCAAGAAGACCCTCACGACTGCTCTCCAACTGACCGGAGCTGCTCCCCCCTCCCAGCGCCTTGAGACCCTCACGGGTGAGTAGTGCGCTGACAATTCTCCTGATTGATTGATTGATAAGGCTATGGAATAGCAGCATTTCACAAATCAGCAGGGCAAAAAGTGTTGATTGATAGAATTAGAAACCAATGGATTCAATGGTATTATATACCCGAATAATGGGAATACACAATATTTCAGTCATAAATATGCGTGTAAAGTCAGAACTAAAACCTACACATAGTGCCGGCTCAAAGAACCCTATGCTGAATATTTGGTGGACTTGTGACAGTGTTCCCTGAGGTGCACAACATCAAAGCCTCAGATGTAACAAAACTGTTCCCTGACCTGAAGGTTGTGAGGAAGTGCTACATTTCTTGCATTGGCATGCCCCCACTTTTTTCTGAACTGCTGATGTGCTTTGACTGAGTGTGCCCTGGGTTCCTGCCAACCAGGTACCCAGGGCCTGTGTTCCTTCCCTAAAACTATGCTGAAACAAAAGACCCATTTAGCATCTCTGGCCACCTGTCAGCCCCTAGTAAATGGTACCCTAGGTACCCAGGGCATGGTGACCAGAGAAGACCCCTGAGGGCTGCAGCACTTATTGTGCCACCCTCAGGGGCCCTGTACCCAGGCACCCTCACAGGCTGAGAGCCTAAGTACAGAACTAAAACAAGAGTCAACATGGCACACACCTGTGTGCCATGCCCACATAACCCACTGCCCTGGCATACTTCAGTCACCCCTCTAGCTGGGTGCCCTATGCCAGAGGTGAGGGCACAGGTGCATGAGCCCTGTGCCCTACAGTACCCAGGGCCATTCCTGGGAACTGTAAGTGCAGTGATGCCATTAAGAGTATATGGTGCTGGGAGGTTGTGTTTACGAACTCTCCAGCACCATAATGGCTACACTGAAGACTGACAAGTTTGGTACCAAACTTCTCAGCACATTAAACCCGCACTGATGCCAGTGTGAGATTTAATGTAAAATGCACCAGAGGGCATCTTAGAGATACCCTGCAAAACCTGAACCTACAATCCACGTCTGGGCTGAGTGGCTGCAGAGGCTGCCACACAGCAAACATGTTGCTGGACCCCTGGGTAGGAGATCCCCCATTCTCCTGGGCCTGCAACAATGCACAACCTGGGCGAGGTGCTAGGTCCCCCCCCCCCCCCCCCCCCCCCCCCACCCAGGATGGGCAGAGGGAATCTTCAAAGGTATGCCGCCTCTGTGAGCTTCTACAGACCATTTGCTGTACCCAGCGACCAGCCCCCACCAGTCCTGCCCCCCACTCTGGCAGGAAGACTGGCGGGAAAAACTGCGTCAGGAAGGGGGGTGTGCCAGCCTGTGCCAACCCCAGCCCTCCGGTGAGGAAGACGAGGTGAATCACGACCCCGGGCTCCGGCCATCTTGAAGATGGGGAGACCTGCCCAATCACAGCTAGGCTCCTGCCCCCCTCCCATAGGAGAAGAGCAGGCTAGTGGGTGTACTCACCCCAAGGCAGGGACACATTGGTCCCTGTCCTTGCCCTACCTGTAACGCCCCTAAATTTAGTATTTAGGGGCTCCCTGAACCTTCCTTCCTCAGATCCCGATAGGAAAAGAAGAAAGAAGATCAAGAAGAAGAAGACCCGTTGTGCAGCTGCTAACAACAGGACGACAACAACTGACGTTGCCCCAGCCCTACCGGCCTGTCGATCCTGGAACCTGCTCCTGCTTAATCCTGGCAACTCCTGCGGACAGCAACCTTGGGACACCCAGAGGACCTGCCTGCCTTGACCCTCTTGAAGACTGGGACTACCATCCGCAGAGGCTCTGCTGCAATAACCCACCTGGTGCCAACCAGGAAGCTCCGGACCAGCCCACTCTGCACCCGCCGAGCCCGGGCTGGGCCCAACCAAACCAAGGCCACTAGGACGTCCCTCCGGCGACTGGAACCCGAAGTCCAGTGCCCAAAGACCCTCCTCAACGAACCAGCCGACGCCTGCAGACTCAGAATCAGGGGCCACCCCAACCGCGACTTGCCGAGGGTAAGCTTTTCCGACACCCAAAGACACCCCTGCACCCGGCGCCCTACAGCCCCCTGTGCCTCCTTTTGGGGTACCTACCTGTGTTCCAAGATCCCAACTTACCTCTCGAAGTGCTGGTCACCCCTGGAGAGTCTCCGTCCCGAGCCTGCAGCCTTTGTTCCTTTTTGACCTTTCCCATTGGATAACATTGAGCGCCTGAGGGCTCAAAAGCACCCTGCACCCAGCCGCGCGAGTGCCGCTGGCTGTGACCCCTGTGTCCTATCCTACTTCCCCCCTTGCCCTGACCAAGTGACCAGGAGCCCAGCTTCCACAGCCGCGTGGCCTGCTAGCCAGCAACCACCAACCGAAGGCCCCCCTTCCCCCATTGGATATCATTGGTCCTACCTACCTCTGCACCTGGCCGCCCCTGTGCCTCTGGGAGTGAACTATCTGTACTTACCTGACCCTGGGGGGCCCCTGAGTCTATGCCCAGAACCTTAACTTCACCAACCAAGTACTTACCTGGAAACCAGTAATTTACTTACCTGCCATTGGATAACATTGATCCATTTTGACTCGAACATTTTCTAATTGTAAAGTTTTGAAAACTAAAAATAGTCACATAAAATCAGCCAAAGTCCGAATTCCGAAGTACTCACCTGTGATCAGGGGAGAAGCCAGTACTGTACTTTTCAGCCCAGTACTGAACCGCAAAAGTAATCCCTAGCGGGGTCACTAGTAATCTGTATTTTTCTCCATAGGAACCCATTGTCTACTTTTCTAAGAAATTTCTTCCAAGTGTCTACTTTTGAAAACTTGAAAATATTCTTTAAAAATCACAAGAAATACTGAAACGCAATTACCTACCTGTTTTGAGTTAAGACCCCAGTACTGGCCCTAAGAGACCAGTGCTGGGTTACAAAAGTAACGCGATCGTACTTTACCTGCAACCTGAATTTTCTCCCATTGAATAACGTTGTCAGATTTCCCTTGAAACGTTTCTAAGTGTGAACTTTTAAAACAGCTTTATATTCATGAAAATTCACTACAGTAACTAAAACGTTTTTGCTAATCTGGTTTCAGCTTAGACCCCAGGACTGAATCTAGGATCTAGTCCTGGGACTACTAAAGTAATGTATATAGTAATCAACTGTACTTACCTGTGGAAAACCCATTGAGCTCAATGCTATAGTGTGTTTTAGGATTGTGTTGCTTACTGTCAATACTGTATTAATTGTGTGCACAAACTTTATTGCTCCTTTGCAAAGTAATTACACGAGAGAACTCATAACAAGAAAAGTATACTTTTATAACTATTGGTTCTAAAAAGAAAACACCTATATCTGTGGATATAAAAACAATTGGCCTGGAGTTCAGTCTTTGAGTGTGTGAAACCTTTTGCTGACTGAGTGTGTACAACAAATGCTTTACACTGTCCTCTGGTACTGCCTTACTGCTCGACCAAGCTACCACTTTGGAGAGTAAGGTCAGTTCTGACTTTAACCTCTGGTATACCTCTGGGGTTGGTGGACTCTATACACACTGTACTTCATTCAAGTCCAGTATATATAGAGCCACTTTCTCACAAAGGTTTGTGGAGGCACAGCTTATCTTAAAGATGCAGACTAAGCAGCACAGTATAGGTAGAGAATTGGGGTTCCATCCACAAATGATTGTACATGGATGAGATTTAGTGGCAGTGGTGGTGCATTAGAGAGGAGGGAGGAAAAGGTTAGCTGAGAAACAGTTGTTTTAGCCCTGTTTCTGAAGGATGGCAGCAAGAAGAGGGTGTGTGGTGGGGTAAAGTTGCACACTGTGGTGACCAGGATTCCCGGATTTGTGGGGATAGTCAAGGGTTTTCACTAGCTGCCCCGGCAGATTTAGCAAATTTTGGCTCCTGTCCTGGTTTTTAGAGGGGGGTCAACCAAAAACAGTGAGAGGCACCTTTTAGGTGTCCTGAAGCCACGCTAGTTAGCAGCTGTTAAAAGGACGGAATTTAATTAAAAGGTGTGATGCTGGTTTTGGAAATTACATTCAATTTATTTTCTCAGTGCCTCTTCTGTGTTCCTGTGTTGATGAGAGCCGTTATTCTGTGCCGCTCCGTTGATGTAAAATTTTAGTCCTTCGTTTTTTGCAAAATGTCCCAGTTGTTTTGGTTCTCAAGATCTGGTCACCCTATTGCAAACGTGGGGCATACAAACCAGGTACAAGTGCTTCAATGAAGAATGTTTGAGCTGCGTAGAAGCAACCTACTCCTGGAATTTCCCCTTTCCAGTCTAAACAGTGAGAAGCTGCCTCCCGCGGGCTTGTACTACTGTATATCAAGGCCAAGAATATTGACTTCCATGAATACCCTTTAGAGTATTGAGGGACAAAGTACCGAAAGGTAAGTGCATATGGTTAAGTATAGAATTATTCTATCTATCTATCTATCTGTCTATCACCAAGGTACATTAATATAGAGGTATGCATAGAAAATCTATACTTACCTTTCGATATTCTGAGTTTGATATTTTGTCCTCGATAGTCCCATGGATCGATGTTCTGGGTTCGAAATTCAGGGTGCTCAAGTCTCATAATCATTCCTTGTATGGGACAAGCCCACCATCTGCAGTCTGAGTTCTTGACCCCAGGTAATGTAATGTGATTGGCTTTCACCAGGCAAATGTCTGTCAAAGAGCTATGGGGCGGGGCATCCATGTGGACCACTCCACAAGCATTTTTGAGCCGCTGAAGCTTGCTCCTCCACCAATGCGCAATGGAGGCACAATGCTACGAATAATCTCATTGGTCAGCTCGTAACTTCATAGGCTGCCCCTTCCTTCTCTCTTTAGGTCTCGTAGAGAGACCTATTGCAGTCAAACCAGAAAGCTGAGGATTTGTAGAAGTGCACGTGCTCGTGAGCGCGCTACGATCCCCCTGCCTTGCTCTTCAAAGGCTCCCCTTATCATTTGCTCCTGCCTCCCCGCCCACTGCTTCACACTTCACGGCCATCTGTTGCTTCCCCAGTGTGGTGCCGCTAGCAGCTTCACTTCAAAGGCATCTGCTCCCCGCCCCCTGCTTCATACTTTTCCCGGCCACCAGTCCGTGTCTCACTTTTCCCCCTCCCTCCCTCCCCCTCCCCACAGCAATGCCAAGAGCTTGTTCTGGGCTTGTTTACTTTTCAACCTGCACTTATGTTTCTGCAGTCCCTCGCCTACACCTACACTCGCTGTTGGCTTTATTCCCAACCCCCTGCCCTTCCTTCTCCTGCTTATACTGTAATCACTTGTTATTTAGGTTTCTTGATAGTGTGGCTGACGATTTTTCAAGCCAAAACTGCTTTATTTCAGCTGTCCCCAGTCCAAAATTGCCTCCGCTTTTAAATAAATCAATGGAGAAAATACAGTTCCCGTTTTTTTTTATCCCATTTTCATGTTCTAAAACGTTGCTTGTTTTATTTCCTACTAATGTGTGCGCTGCGCGCATAACTTTTTTTATACACGGACGTCATGCTTCATGTTATAGTACGCCAGCACCCACTTTCATGTTTATTTTTTTTATCACCATGGCGCCTGCTTATCGCACGCCATGCCCATAACATTTATATAGACAGGTGCCGCGCTTTGTTTCATTGTGGCTCCGGATTTTATGTTTAACATCTTGATAGCTGTAACTCTTGCAAATCCGTAAGCAATCCAAGAGTGTGTGCATGTTTCCCATCTGTGTCCCTCCTGTGCTTCTCTCCCCCTTCCTGATCCGTGTTGCTATCTCTTGTCCGTCTGCTTTTACATCTCTATGTACAAGTTCAGCCTGCCCGGGTGTGTGAAGCTGCAGGTTGTGCACCACTACATTGTGTCAATATTGTGCACCATGTTGTAGTGCACATTGATGTAAGCTTGTGCAGTGATCCGGTTTTGAGCACATCACTCCTGTAAGTACGTGTGATGGAAACCATTGCCCGACCATCTTGTGTGAGACGCTTTCAGGAGAAGGGCCATGTGCTTAAGTTGGTCACTGACCCCATCTGCAAACATACGTCAAGCAATCTGCATCTGTGAATGTAAAGTTTGGAATCTCGCAGAAGCAGCCGCAAAAGGAGGAATTGACGGGTGTGAGGGATTGGGAGATAATCACTGCCTGGGTTAGCATCTTACGGACTCTATCTAAAGCGAGGGCAGTGACAGGAAGTGGGCCGTCTTTTCATCTTTCTGTGGTTAGTCTATTAAAGGGCTACTGCTGCTTTCATACACAGTCACACTGTTTTTCATCATGGAGACCGTTCTTTTTAAACCTGTAAAACAGGATGCATACCTCTTAGAACCCTTTTAAAGAACACTATTTCGCAGCGCGATCAAACACTCTTATCATGGCGCAGTAGCACTCCACTTCCACTCTCAAAACACTGCTGTCCCTCCAGTCACTAACAGTGTGTTTACCTGGTGCCTCTGTACAGCGCCCCGAAGTCTTTCATCAGGTTTGCGCTATACGGGTACCACATGTATAGAGCCAAGTTATATTCAGTGCCCGGGTAATCCTCCTGCTAATTCTGTTCACTCCCTCCCCAAGTTTCGTGAAGTGCAGATAATAAATAGGATTACTGTCACAGAGTTAATGGGGTCACAGGTTAACACCTGATCTTGCACTAAAAAAAAAAGTTACCATGGGAATTGGCAATTCCGAATCCCCCCAGTAGTTTCACGCAGAGATTTCAGCTGCTTTTCAGAACTATCAGCTGCTTTTGGGAACTAACATCTCTGGGTGAAACAAACCTGATCCGGGGTTGCCCAGCACGTCTCCTAATTGTCGTTCGGTCTGTAGCTTCTGTTACTGCCTCATCAAAATTAAAAGGGACCTGGTAATGTGTTTTAATAGCACCTTACATATGTAGTATTTTGGTTTGATCATTTTCAGTTTTGTGATGTCCTGGCAGGGTAATCCAATTTCTATTTAAATGTATTTTGTTTGGTGAGAAAGGAGCCTCGCTCTATAGATTTAACCCCTGAGCATGATGTAAGCGTGCAGCTTATTTTTATAGCGCCTAATACCAACAAGTTTTTAAGCTTTTTGCACCTTCACAGATCGTGTGGCTGATGTGCACCTCCAACTGTGAATGCACTTTACACATACCATAAGTGTAAGGTTTATCTGTTGATGCGCTTGCAATTGAAACACATCTTCTTTCAGCTGCACACGTACAATTCAGTCAGGCCTTCTAATACTTTTTTTAATGTTATCTGTGAAAATGTTTTCTTTTCGGATGTTTCTATCAATTAACCTTTCTTTCACACTTTCAACCCCAGTCTGATTTCACACACTGCCCACCCTCCAGCTCCACCCTCCAACTCCACCCTCCACCCTCCAACTCCAACTCCACCCTCCAACTCCACCCTCCACCCTCCAACTCCACCCTCCAACTCCAACTCCACCCT
Organism: Lissotriton vulgaris; assembly: GCF_964263255.1. NCBI lineage: Eukaryota > Metazoa > Chordata > Amphibia > Caudata > Salamandridae > Lissotriton > Lissotriton vulgaris. The sequence continues at coordinate 136,715,768 of NC_141700.1, read as the reverse complement.
CCAACTCCAACTCCACCCTCCAACTCCAACTCCACCCTCCAACTCCACCCTCCAACTCCAACTCCACCCTCCAACTCCAACTCTTCCCTCCAACTCCACCGTCCAACTCCACCCTCCAACTCCACCCTCCAACTCCACCCTCCAACTCCAACTCCACACTCCAACTCCACCCTCCAACTCCACCCTCCAACTCCACCCTCCAACTCCACCCTCCAACTCCACCCTCCAACTCCAACTGCACCCTCCAACTCCAACTCCACCCTCCAACTCCAACTCCACCCTCCAACTCCACCCTCCACCCTCCAAATCCACCCTCCAACTCCACCCTCCAACTCCAACTCCACCGTCCAACTCCACGCTCCAAATCCACCCTCCAACTCCACCCTCCAACTCCACCCTCCAACTCCACCCTCCAACTCCACCCTCCACCCTCCAAATCCACCCTCCAACTTCACCCTCCAACTCCAACTCCACCCTCCAACTCCACGCTCCAGCTCCACCCTCCAACTCCACCCTCCAACTCCACCCTCCAACTACAACTCCACCCTCCAACTCCACCCTCCAACTCCACCCAGCAACTCCACCCTCCAGCTCCACCCTCCAGCTCTACCCTCCACCCTCCAACTCCACCCTCCAACCCCAACTCCACCCTCCAAGTGTAATTTACAAGACCAATAGCTCAAACTTTCCTAATGCGAGACCTGTTGCATGCAAATGCTCGTTTCATATGTAATCGTGCTCTTGAATCTACCCACATGCTAGGAGAGTCAGAGCACAGGAAAAACAATATATATTTATGTAGTCTTCGTTACTTGTACTCCGAGGGATCTCTTACATTATAAATATCGTCCCACCAATTCCCGGCATTGAGCAAAATCAAACAATATTTGCTCCTTTTAATAGATAAGAGCTTGTGTGTCTGACGCCCAATAGGGGTCAGGGCAGGGGGGACATTATTCCCCAGGTCCCCTGCTTCCAATGGCCCTGCCTAGATTTCTAATTGTAAGCAAACCTAGCTTCATTATTAATTAAGGAGCGTACATATATCCTTCCCACTAGAAGGCGCCAGATGCCATGTTTTCTCTCTGTTAATACTTTGAAATGGGTAGTTATTGCACCTGCCCAATACGGATCATCATTGAGTAGCCTGCCCATTATTGTTGTCCTCGGCCTCACAGCAACCTCTGACAAGCCTACCTGTGACACACATTTATGTCTGAGGGGAGGATGGTGCAAGCGATAAACGGATTAAACGGCTGGAAACCAGTTTCCTGTCCAGCCAGAAGGTGGCGTTCGTGCCATATGCTGAGAATGGGAGAGAGCCCGCAGACAAATAGTAACAGTCATCATAAATATAACTTTATCCTCTCTTTCCACCTCGCATTCTTTACCCCACAGTTCACAAACGTTTAAAAAAAGACTCCTGATATATTTTAAGAACCTGACTGAGCCTAAACACCAAGGCTCACAACAGAAGGCTTTTCATAGTTGTAGGAAGGGAATTTCCCTCCTTTGCTCAGAGAGGTTTCCACTGCCCTGAAAATTCTTCAACTTCCTGGATTTATGAAAAGCAGCGGCTACTTACATAAACACGAGAGATTATTATACACGTCCCGGGCCGCTGAAATTAAGATATTCAGGGGCATATTATCAAGCCTGTGCGCTAAAATTATCGCCGCTTTATCGGCCGAAAACGGCCGATAAAGCGGCGATAATGGGCTTGATAATATGCTCTATTGATTTCCAATCGAAGCACATGTTAGATGTGAAGACATCTAACATGTGCTTCGATGGGAATGCCATAGAGCATATTATCAAGCCCATTATCGCCGCTTTATCGGCCGAAAACGGCCGATAAAGCGGCGATAATTTTAGCGCACAGGCTTGATAATATGCCCCTCAGTTTTCTGCGCTCTCCCTCCGTAATCACGGATCCGCCACATTTTCCACATCATTCCTCTATATTGAGATTTGCAGGGTTCAAGTACGAACAAAGGGCCATATTATCAAGAAAGGGCGATACATTATCAACGCTTTTATCGGCAGGAGACTGCGGCTAAAGCGGCGATAATGGGCTTCATAATATGCCCTTGTGAATTCCCATAGAAGCCCAGGTTCTGGGGTTAACGTGGGCTTCTATGGGAATTCACAAGGGCATATTATCAAGCCCATTATCGCCACTTTAGCAGCAGTTTACTGCTGATAAAAGCGGCGATAATGTATCGCCCTTTCTTGATAATATGGCATTCTGTTCTTAAAGCGGCTGTCAATTCAAGAGGTCATTGAGAGATTAGAAGAAACTGAAACTTTCTGCATCTCTTTTTAAATTCTGTTTTGAATGGAAAAATGCCTCATAGTGAGACAATCACATGACCTATATAAAATGTAGGCCACTGCTCCGCAGCCCTGTTTGTTATTGAACGAGGTCTGATAGTGTGAACGCAGAGGACACTGGAAACCGTTTTAAAAGAGAGCTGGGAAGTTCTGCCAAAAGGAGTTCCCAATAAACTTATGCAAGAAACAAATGAATTAATTGTTGGAGAATACCATTTTGGATAGGCTATGCTGAATGCTCGAAAGTAAATCCCAAATCATGCCTTCGTGCTGATATTCGTCACTTTTGTTGACACTGCACTGCTGCAAAATCTTGATAAATCTGTCCCATAGCTTTCACGAGCATGCTGCCTCTTTCATATGTGATATGATACATTTACCAGTGTGCCAACTTCTGATAAGGGAGCTGAAGTGGCAGGCTGCTAGCCCCCCCTACTATTTAGCTAGCTGCTCATCCTCTTGGGGGGCAGAGGCAACAGGGTGAGAGGAAAAGGTACCCTCTACCCACCACTGAAGACCAAGCCCTCAGGGGGGGCTCCTCTACTAGGGCAGAGGAGCATCACCCCACTGCTTTCTCATAGTGCAAGAAGTTCTTTCCACGTATGACCTGTAAAGCGCTCCGTTACTCGAAAGAGTCTTGTTCGCGCTATATAAAACCTTCAAAATAAATAAATATAAATAAACTTCCCATTATTACCATTTTCTATTTAGTTGCGGGCGGGCGGGGCGGGGTTGCTCTGCTAGAAGGGGAGGAGTGGTGTGCCCATTCCTGAGGATGCAATGACTGTTTGGTCAACCCTCTGGGGACGCCCAAACCAGTCATGTACAATCTGCCCTTTCTCCATGCAGGCTGCAATGAAGCCTACATGGAGAAAATGGCCTCCCCGTAAGCCCCTGGCCTGGTGGCGTCTCCACCAATCACAACGCTGTCATTGCAGCATTGTGATTGGCTTAGGGGAGGGGAGGGAGGCTGTCGGCCGGCCCCCTCTTTCTGCCGGAGGCAGACGAGCAGGAGCAGGCGCCGTGAAAATGTGGGACCCGGCCGGCAGACAGGTAATTGTTTTCTTTATTATTAGACTAACCCCCTCGCAAAACCACTGCCCCCCCCCCCCCACCTGCGAAAAATGCTGCCCACGACTGCAGGCCCTGCCACGTGCCTTGCCTTTGGTGGTCGGTTCTTATAAAGTGCTAAATCCAAATTCCTGGTGGAGACAGAAAAGATGGCAAGGCCTTGCTCTTAGCATCTCACCCATGTGTGAAACCTGATCACGGCATGTAATGGAATACTAGTACCTCCCTCTCTCATTCCTAATCCAGGCCCCCACAGTGGGTCTTCTATAATCCTGGTGGGACCCTCCCAGCCCCACCTCCCACTTTTTCCCACTGCACTACAGTGCTTAATTTGTGCCGGTGGTTGCAGGTGGTGGGCACCAGCACTTGCTGGCAGAAAATGGTAAAAGGAGAAGAAACAGATAGGACAAAAGTGGCAAGTGGAGGGAGAAGGAATAGAAAATAACCTGCAAGAGATAAATAAACAGGAAGTGTAGGGTGGTGGAAGAGACGGCCATGAAGCGGAATCAAGACTAGCCCTGCCTCCCAACAAAAGCAGTACGTGGCAGCACTTCCCTTCTAAGAACAACTACCCTTAGTTTATAGATTTTTTTATTTTTATTTTACAATTTAAGTGCTGACTGTACAATTCTTTAATGGAACATTTTCTTTATACTAACGATGCAGGCACAACAGTTACAAGTTTTTAAATCTTTGACTTCTGACTCCATTGGTTTTTTTGTTTTTTGTTTTTTTAGACCGATGGGGGATTTTTTGTGTTTCACAACATATTTTCATTTCCTTCTTGTGCTTCCGTTTTTCCTTTCCTCTCTCCTGAGACCCAATCTGCCCAGACAAGAAGATTTCATATGTGTACTGCCTCACCCGCGCCCTCACTTCCAATTCAAGAACCTATTAAATAAATAACCACTTGAATGTAGTGCATTGAACTATAAAATGCAACAAACACACACACATCTGGTTCCTGACATCAACAATGGATCTTATAAGGTCTCTCAGGTCTGTAAAAAGAATGCCATTGAGTCAATTATCATTAATGGCCCTCTTAATTACTAGTAATCTTTATTACCCCGATTCGGAATTCTCCTTGTCCCCGTCCTAAATTGTGAGGTGGCTCCGCCTCCGAAAGAGGCTTTCCACCCAGGGCCGGACTGGCCATAGCGGGCACCGGGCAATCCCCCGGTGCGCCAAACGGGTGGGGGACGGTTTTGTTACAGGGCCGTTTTTGCAGCATAGCTGCAAATGGTGGGGGGGGGGAGCACTTTGCTAGGGCCGGCTCTGTTTCCACCCTGGGGATCTGAGATCCCTACAGCTTTATGCTGTCTTCTATTTTTAAATAGAAGAATGAAGGCTCCCACACCCTTCCTCCTGTAATATACCAAGTCCATTACCTTTGTGTGTTTCAGAACCTCCACTGACAGGTGAAGATACTGTTCTGTAAAAAGTATTGCTGGACTGCTGAGAAGTACTGATACTGCAGCTTAGAGCTAAAAAGAAACCTTACTCTACATTCTCACTGCTGAGTCCTAAAACATTGACATGTGGGCGCGTCAGTCTCATTCCTGTGCAGACGGTCTGTAGTGGCAGAGGTACAACAAGTGTCGGCTGACTACTGTTGATAGATTTGTGGTGGACTCCATAGAGGGTTCTGTGCATTCTGGTGAGCAGCAGCAGCTAATAGCTCAGCATATACCACTTAGGGGATGGCCAAACTAATGGTTCATATTAATCACAATAAGGTACTGGTGTGGTGCTGTATTCCGCAAGGATCCGCAGAGCAGAAGACAGGCCAGGTCTCTTTGATGGCAGGTACGATAGTTGCGCCCTGCTTCGTTGAACGCCAGTTGCTGCGTGAGACTCATTTCTCATGTGACGCCTGCACCGAAGGGGCTGACGCTAAAGTGAGGGAGAGGTTGAATTAGTAGGACTGTTGTTATCCTTTGGTAGTGTGATCGAACAAGAGTAATTTTTTATGACTGACCTCCCGTTATAAGGTCTTCACAACCAACATGTCATTAAAGTGAGTAGATGTGAAATTGAGAATAGTAAATCTATACCTCGCTATGGATGTTTCCCATGAGGATGTATTGATAGTCGATGGATGTGCTGGATGATACTTTTCCATCCCTCCACTAAACTTCTCAATCTAAATAACAGGCTAAGATATCCACCCTCAAATTACTTTCATATTTCCCTATACAAATTCACCATTAATCCTTTATAGGATCAGGACTAGCATGCTACTCGCCGAAAAAGCGCTTCAACACCTCATCAGGGGTAGCAAGCGCTATCTAACTGAAAACAATTCCCTCTTCTATCCCTCAACTATCCTTCTCAATTCAAATAACTGACTAGCAGATTCACCCTTCAAATTTCTTTCATATTTCACTATACTAATTCACCACTATTCCTTTATGGGTTCCTAAGTAGCGTGCTATTCGCCAAAAAATACACTTCAACTCCTCATCAGGGGTATCAAGCGCTATATAAATGCAAACCTTTTCCGTCTTCTATCCCTGCAATATCCTTCTGAATCCAAATAACTGACTAACATAACCACCAGTCAAATTACATTTTAATATCTCCCTATAAAATTACATTTTAATATCTCCCTATACTAATTCACCACTAATCTTTTATGGGTTCCGGAGTAGCGTGCTACTCGCCGTAAAAAACTTTGACCTCATCGGGGGTAATATGCGCTATATAAATGCAAGTACAATACAATACAACTACTGATCTCGAAAATGTGACTTTCTAACACCTGGGCGCTTTCACTTATTTGAGATGGGCAGAGTTCTAGCTTGTATGTTATGTCGATTGTTGATGGACTCAGTGTGGTGCTCCCTCTCCACTTCGCACCCCTACCAACCCTAAGACCGACTACACTCCACCTCGCCTCCTGAGTCATCAGCCCTGTGTGGGACATCTGCTTCCTATGCAGATTTTCATGAACGAAATCCTCTTTCCAAAAGAGGAACTGGCCGGAGCAGTTGCTTCAGAATGGTCTGTGGTTTCCTGTGGTGGGCTGATAGACAGACAAAGGATGGGTACAGCAGAAGGCCCGAGTTTTTTGTGACACCACATGTTGACTCTGAGAAACGTTTGCACGTGCTACAAGCCACCAACACTTCTGTCCTCCTCCGAAAGATTGCGAAAGAGAAGTCTCTAAACACGGTGTGATTTTTACCACAGACATAATCCCACCCCTTCTCGCCTAGACCAACGGGCCAGTCCCTAAAATTATTTAAAAATAAAAATAATAAAAAGCTGAATGCTGTAAACTTTGATAAACCTAAAGTTTGCTGCCACCGGTTAAGGTTGCCAAATAATTGTTGGTTTAGTTCCCCAAATAAGGGGCACTTCTTTTTTATAAGGATAAAAGCTGGCCACAGGATTCGAACTTGTGAGGAGCAACGGTCAATCAGATTTTTGCAATAAGTTCATTCATCTGAAGATCTATCTTTGGTAGTTTGAGGTTGAGTCAAGCATGTGTTAGGCAAGTCTATACAATAAAGGCCTCATTTTGGAGAGTACCCACTTTCATGGAACACAGGCGTGTTTAATTCTTAAAAGAATGTGTGCCAGGGCTTGAGGTATTTCTCAGGATTGTACGTCAAGCAGCACCAACCACAGTTCCTGCCACTGCTGCCAAATGCTGGTGCCACCTTTACCTTTCTAGCCGCCGCCACACTCATACAATGGTTACATTTTGGACTATTCCAGGTCAACTCAAGATGTATGGAAGGCCTGATTTTTCTAGTTTTATCATATTTGTAAAGTAAATTTTTTATATACCCCTATGCTGATTTGTCCCGTTAAAAAAGGGGGCAGACAGCGCCACCATGTGGTAGACTTCACTTTGGTAAAAAAAAACTGCTGGTGTTTTAAAATAAGTACCTGCGCCGAGAACAGGCAAGCTAAGCACCGGCACAAATTAAGCACCGTAGCAAAGCATTCTTAGCCTTGTAGGCCAGGTGTTTCCCATCATATTAAACTGAACTTTTGGCCTACATAATTGATCTGGATTTTATTTTCACCTGGGAAATCCTTCCTTGACTCTGCCAACAGAAAAGCACACTCTTCCAGACTGTAATCACTCCGCGCACTACCACCAAGCTGCCCTGACTGCCCAAACCCTCCCAAGACCGACACTCCAACTTTAACAGCCTTTTTGTTGAAAAAGTCTAAGGATGTCATTTAGCAGGTGAACCAACATAGATTGTTGGTTCGCCAATTCCTCCAAACGTGTGCTTCCCACCCTCCATTTAGAGGTGGTGGAACCGCAGGGTTTCTAATGGCAGCAGCTCAGCTGGCGTTGGCATCAGAAACCCTTGACCGGATTACTCATGCAGCACTGGGCCAAAGGTCTAAACTATGGTCGACCTGCCCTATTAAGAGCAGACCGGCATCAGGAGAGTTCACTATAGGAGACCACCATGCAAGCCATGGCCCATCCCAGGCTGGCAAAATGGCCGCACAATGCAGGACGCAATCTCCTTGTGCATCAGAACTATTGACTTTTTTTGTTTTTCAAGAACAAACTCATCCTTTGGGAGTTCATTCTTGAAAAACAAAAATGCTTGCTAAGTTGGCTCCAGCAAACATGGTGCCCGCTCAGCAGTCTTCAGAGCAACCGCCACAACCAGTGGTTGGTCTAAAAGGGCGAAAGGCAAGCACCATTGCACCTTATATTGTTCCTGCCAGCACTGCCAATCACACTATGAACACAACTACTAACCATCACACCCTTACATTTGTGACAACCCATACTATTCCAGGCCCCCAAAGCTACAAGTATGGCTTGTTGGCAAGTATTAATCATTGTTAATGTACATTGAATTAATAAACAGTTGTTGTTGTGCTCTTATCTAAATTAGGCGGACAGTGCCACCATGTGGCAGACTGGGTAAGAGTGGTCTGTTTAACTCAGACACTCTGTTCATCACCACCCCCTTTTCTAAATCATTTTTGGCCACTATAGGTGTGGCAGGGTATACTCAGACATGAGTCCCTTTCTCACTGCTCCATCAGGATTCAAGCAAGCCGGGCCGAAGAAGGCTGAAATGCCAGAAACCGGTCCCCGGTAGCTTGTCTCCTTTCTGGTGAAGAATTGGCTTGGTAGTTTAGTCTGCCCTGTTCCCATGATGCACTGGGCCAGGGACAGACTGATTTGCATATAGCCAGGTTCTGAGCTGGGATGGGGCAGTGAGATAAATAACGGTGATGGATCAAGCCCTGATCTTTGGACTGGGTAAGAGTGGTCTGTTTAACTCAGACACTCTGTTCATCACCACCCCCTTTTCTAAATCATTTTTGGCCACTATAGGTGTGGCAGGGTATACTCAGACATGAGTCCCTTTCCCACTGCTCCATCAGGATTCAAGCAAGCCGGGCCGAAGAAGGCTGAAATGCCAGAAACCGGTCCCCGGTAGCTTGTCTCCTTTCTGGTGAAGAATTGGCTTGGTAGTTTAGTCTGCCCTGTTCCCATGATGCACTGGGCCAGGGACAGACTGATTTGCATATAGCCAGGTTCTGAGCTGGGATGGGGCAGTGAGATAAATAAAGGTGATGGATCAAGCCCTGATCTTTGGACTGGGTAAGAGTGGTCTGTTTAACTCAGACACTCTGTTCATCACCACCCCCTTTTCTAAATCACCATGTGGCAGACTGTCATAAGCGCCAGTGTTGACAATTAAGTGCAGGTGCCGAGCACCCGAAACCACTGGCTCAAATTAAGCACTGGTGTCCACTGACCTGGTGGCAGTCTGCCCCTTTGATGTGGGCCTACGACATCAACCATTCTCACGTGAGCAAACCTGTCTCCCTAAACTTTCACTCAAGCCAACAGCCAACCAGCCACTAGCATCAAGTTCCGCTTTAACAGCATTGACACAACCTGCACGGAAGAGCTCATTGAGACCCAGAGGCTTTTACAAGCTCCAGGTCATGCCATCTCTACCGCATGAAAAAAGGAATTTGTTACCTTCCCCTAGTTCACTCCACCTTGCTCAGAGATCAATTTGACGTTCACAGTTACCACAGCTTTCAAACAGGCATTCCTCATCCACCTTCACCAAAACAGTGTCACTTGAGCCAACCAGGCTCCGTAACTATGCCTGATTCCATTGGCTCTCAAAACCTCTTGAAGGAACTTTAGTGGCTCAAGTCCACAGGTCAGAGAAGGTCACTTTTTTTTTTTTACAAATTTGACTTTTTGAGTCCCCTAATCCCTCACATCTCTCAATTCATATCCTCTTCCACATGTTGTCCCACTTATACACCAAACCTACCCTCACACTTCTGCATAAATGCCACCAGTTTACAGCAAGTGAAGTGTCCACTTAGTTTCTTCGAGGAAAGGAGCAGAGGTCTGAACATCCTGGAAGAGTGGGCGGACTGCGGTGTTCGCAAAGTGAACGGCTCTAAACCAAGATAGTTCTGCGTGGTCCAAACTACTTAACCTATATCTCATGACCTTCTTCAATCATTCTGGCTCCCTCACCCCTTTGCCAGAAACCTAGATGGTCACCTCTACAGGGCCTTCAGCCTAAATACTCGAGTGAGCCAAGAGAACAAACTACCAGTTAAGAAGGGTGCAACAAATCTCTCATGCATCTTGGCCGCAACTGCGCCATTTTAGGCACCATAACAAATGCTAAGTGAGGTTATGCCGTGTCCTGCAGACCATTTTTCCCAAACACCATACAGGCACAGTCTACATAATACAATATATAGATGCACATCTGGCTGTGTGACTAAGGAAAGGAGACTGGGTCACCCTGCCCTTTGCAACCCATAGTGGCTGCTGGCAAGGAAGGCACCCCCATTTCCAGATAATGTGTCTTACTAATAAATGCAGCTTAGGCACCGCTCACTGTGATCTCAAGATAAAAGATGGTGCCTCATCCGAGCCAGCGTCACTGGCCTAGCTCTTCCTCCTCCTACTATTACCCTTCAGCCGCAGGGGCAACTACTTTGTAGTGCAATACCCCAAACTATGTGACAGTGTACCGGTGCATAGCCGTGGAGTAGCGCCCATCCGGCTTTCAGCGAGAGACTCAAGATCTTTCTCTTTTACCTGAAATCAATTCTCAACCTACAGTTCCCGCCCCAAAGCTCCCTACTGACTCTTTAAACTCGATTTGACCAAACTTTCTGCTGATCCTCATCTGTTGTATGTTATCTCCTAATAAGCATCGCTTTCCCAGTAGGGTTTTAAGGCGCTAGGAAAAAGTCAAACAATTTGTGTACAGTTTTAGAGAAAATCATTCAAGATGACAAGAGGGATAGGTTCAAAGCTCTCTCTGAAAGGATGTCATATTGGTCTTGCTCCTCAATTCATTGATTTCTTCAGTTAGGCTTTTGATATTGTTTCTTATAAAGCAAGTGCTCCCACTCACCTGAGGAAAGCTTTCGCCAGGTCTTTATATGCTGCAGTGTCCTACAGGACCAGTGTTCCTCTCACCTGCAGCAAGCACTCTTCTGATCTGAATATGAAACAGGGGTTCTCTCTCACCTGAAAAAAGCTTTTGTCAGATCTGCATATCCAATAGTTCCCTTAAAGAAGAGCGTCCCCTCTCACCAGAGCAACGTTTCTTCAGATCTATGTATGATATGGGACTCTACAAGACAGATTTTCCCCCTAACCTGAAGCATGTTGTCTCAGGACCAGTATAAGATATAGATAATTGTAAGAAAAGTTTTCCATCTCACATTCAGAACACTTTAGGCACACTTTAAACAAATGTGTTCATTAGATCAATTGACGAATATTGGGAATTTCCACAAAACCAGACAAGAGCAATATTTAGGGATGACTGAATTCCTATGACTCAAGCTCCTGCATTCTTGACTAATCCATGTGTCTTCACCCAATTGCAGCTGTGGCCCGTGCAGGTAAAATCTGTGGGGCTGGGTTGGGGGGAGGGGGGTTCGACATACAACCATAAGGGAAAATTAAATAAATAAATAATTTTCCCTCCTCACCGTCTGTCAAAATCACCACCAACCTGGCCCTCCAGCTCTTACCTGCACAGGCCACGACTGCCCAATTGTAAGGTTTTATGTACAGACGTGTTACATTGTACAGCACATCTGTTCTAGGGGCTTCATTACTCAATCAGTGCAAATACAAGTGTCATACCACAGCATTTTCAGTCAGATGAGAAATACCAACTTGTGTCATCACCGTGAATACATTTATTGACATATTTACAGTTTCAAAATATGAACAATATTTACAATGAGTGATACATGTAAGAGAAGTGACGGAGTGAGCGGTTCAAACACCGGAAGTGGATAGCAGCAGAGTTTGAACAAATGGTCAGTAGAGTAAAGGAGGACGAGAAAGTTAATTTTTTTAAACATGCCGTATAGATTAAGAGCGCTTTATCCCTCACTGGAGAAACCTTTTCCTACATCACTGCAAGGATCTGGAACTCCCTACCTCTGCATCTCAGGCATTCTCCATCTCTGCCTCAATTCAGGAAGGACCTCCAGACCTGGCTCTTTGAGTGAACAGCAGATCCCCCCTCTCAGCACATTGAGACCCTTACGGGTGAGTAGTTGAACTTTACAAGAACACTAATTGATTGATTGACTGGAGCCACAACCCAACTTGCCAAAATTGAAACACAATCAAGAGAAAAAGAATAATAAGGTCAAAGGAAGAAAGAAACATGTGAGGTGCAATTGGAAGAAGACAAAGCATGGATAAAGATGCACTGAGAAAGCGCTTTGCATTAGGAAAAGGAAGGAAAGAAGACAAAGAAAGAGGGAAACATGAAGGACAAGGACCATGGATAAGAGAAAAGATCAGGGAAGGGACTAACCTTCAATATGGGTGGCAGAGGGTGGGAGATGAGCCAGCAGCAGAAGGGAAGCAAGGAGAAGAGGTGCAAACTACAGGAAAGGAGAATTAACTTTACAACTTGACTTCTCGATTACTTTACTGGGAGATAATCCTGGGTGGAAAAGAAGTAATCTCACAACTTCAATGACGATCTGGCATCAATCCTTCGTTAAACCCTTCCACTTATGAAACACTGAAAACACAAATCGTGTGGTAGGCAGTTTGTGAGTAGGGATAAAGTTAATGTTTGTATCTCCTTGAGACCTGTCCTCTGTAATTCCTACATAAATGAAGTGAGATGTGATGGAAGGCATCTCGTTGCAAAACTGAAGTGACATTTTGCTCACCTCAAAGTATGTTATGAAATTAGCAAATTCTCTATCAAAGAATTGTTTGTTTCTTGCTGTCATCAATATGAATCTGGGAGGTCATGGAGTGACGTCAAAGATGTTGGGCTTGGTGAGATGCCTCTGTAATAATACTTGTGGTTGAGAGTGGTGGATAATTAAAAAGATGCAAAAATCGTCTGCTAGTTAGGGGCACACGGTTAGACCAGGCTCCGAAAACCAATTCCTACATCAGCAACGATCTTAGAATTTCAAGTCAAATAATGATAGGAACTGTTGAAAAGAGGGAATTTCTGTAGTATCAATTTCCATTTAGCAAGGAGGAACATTCCAAACCCTCAAGACAAAATCAGAATTGCCTGAAACTGCTCACAGTCATGGAGAGAGATTCTTTCTCCTAATGTATAAGTCCAGATATTTACACCGAAGCCGGCATTCTCTCCATTTGGAAGTGCTGCCTGGTTTTCACAGGTAAGGTAAATGGGCCCATAGGGAATTAAGCGATTTTCCAAAGATCACAAAACATCCATCATCTGTACCACAAGACCACACCTACACATAATCTAGGTGTGCATGAAGAGGCTATACAGAATGTACATTAGCCTGTTTCTAAAATACTTCATAACCCGGAAGTACTGACACGATTGTTCCTTATCCAGCGACATCCAAGGACATCAACGAGATGAAAACACAATGTCAACAATTTCCATTGACTCGTTAGGCTTATAGCTGGCCAATCAGTCCATCATGGCATCACTGTATAAACCTTATGAAAAGTGACTTGTTTTTCTTGTTGATATTTCTCTAGTGGCAGAGCTTGCTTAGTTATTTGATGACCAGTCTTAACAAAGGAGACTGTAAACAAGGGTTCCAAATTGTCCAAGATGCTTATGGATGAGAATCGTGCAGTGGGGGTTTCTCGTCGGAGCCTCACAACAACTGCGTATAATCTTAACCTCAAATCCTAACTGGGAGGATCTGTACGCTAAAGCTCCCTTAATCCAAAGAATGCCAAAGGTCTTTGTCTTGCAAGAAATACTCATCAATGGATACAATCAATTTGCACAACATTGTCTCTGAGAGCTGAACACATGTCTGCCACGAAACTCCCAGCTTCACAATGATGCCACTGCTACCTGGAGAAAAAGAAGTAGTTCAGATTTGTGACATCATAACTACCCGGCGAGATAGAGTCTCCACTGGCATCTGCAGGGCCATCACTGACGGGAGACGATGGAGGAGACACCAGCGGGATGCTGTTTGGCGAAGGCTGAAGATCTTCTGGGGTCATCTTACTCAGTGGACAGAAGGGGAAAACAGAGTGGAGCTTTCCTCCTTTTGGGGAATCCTTCAGCCATTTTTTCTTGTACCTACAACAAAAAAGAAATTCTCATTAATTGAGAAATAGACTAGAATTAACATTCTTTGGTGCTTACCCCCAAACCACAATTGCCTTATTTTTCAAAAGAAAAGTCAAAAAAGTGTACACAGATAATTTTTTAGGACTCCCACATGAATGAGAGTGTGCAGAATTCCCCTAAAACCAAACAGATTAGTATGGAGGACTCTAAAAAAATAAAAACACTTTTCGTAATACAAAATGCCTCCAAACTTCTGCAAGATCCGTCCAACCAAGTGCTCCTTCCCATAGGGATTTCCTCTTCAAAGCAATCCTCCAAGAAGTGTGCTGCAGAAGCCTCTGTGTGATGGTCATATACAGTGACTACTCAACCTAGGGCATTCCATAAAGCATTGTCCCATCCTCATGAATTTCCTCCTAATTGCAAGATTTGCCATCTTACAAAACAAGTGAACTGTACAAGATTATAGAGAAATTGCTTTAGCATAATGTGCTAAAGGATTTCAATATTTAAAAACAAATCTAATTTTCTAGTCCCCACACTTCCTTAACCCCAGCCAATTTACTGTGGGCCAGTCTCAAGCTTGTACACTCTACTGCGGTCAGTGGTAAAGAAGCTGAGACAAAAAGCGCTAAGATCCACAGGTCACTAAATGTGATGTAGAAAGCATTGGCTAAATGTTCAGCTAGGCGACAAACCTGTTTCCCCAAGTCATTCTTCATACTCATCACACATGATTCTGAATAGATGTAATCTACATCGCTTGAGGTTTTGCCTTAAGACCAAGCATTAGAGGGGTCTACAAACTCAACGTGTTTTTTAAAAAAAGTTGGCACATGTACTTACTCACCTAGTAACATTAAAGTACATTTTTTCAGGACTGTTTAGATACAATTGTCCCTTATGCAGATATTTCATGCTTCACGCAGACAAATATGCCACTGTAGTTGGGCTTTACGCATCTTCTATAGAAGCAATGTTTCAGGTGATCTACATTACAAAACTCCCCGGAGACTGGAAATCTGCCACTTAAGATAAGTCCTTTAACATCCCGACATAATTCCTTTAGATTAGAAAACAATGTAAGAGGCTTTCTAGTGGCTCAAACATCTAGGGATGGAAAAGCAGAGCAATTTCCAATCTTTTCCCTGATCTGCTATTAGAGTGTAAAGCAAGAATGTCAGGTTGAGGAGCATTTTGCAGCCAGTATTGGACTGGTGGTTTATAGTCTCAGACAGAGTCAACAAGGCATAGCGATTGTGTAGTACTGCTTACTGGCTCTTTTGCCATCCAGACTTCCAGAAACAAGAAAGTAATTTGCTCGTATCCACATGGTGATGAGTGAGGTGACTGGAGTGGACTTGCTGGCCGAGGCCCGGCGCTGCCTGCTGAATGTATGGGGCCCCACGGACTACAACAGTGCGCAAACCCAATGGATCACCTTGGGTAATATGGTGGCAAAACGTGACATTGCCCAGAAGTGGGTCGCGGCGTCACCTCCCTCGGTGACATTGTGGAAGACCAACATGGATTGGTGTATGTTTCGTGAGAAAACAGTATATGTGGCCCGGGGTAAACCCAAGAAGTGGCATAAGATCTGGGGGGCCTGGAATGAATATATGGGTGATATCTGTCTCCCGCCTGACACTGCCCCCTTGGATTAACGATTATCTCCGTAGCCTATGGCGTCAACCCAAGTGTTACTAATAGACACATCCTGCACTCTTTCCCTCCCATGGTCATCCATTTGGCACTGTTCATATGTGTATTTTTTTTTTCAGGATTATCGGCCTAGTCTTCCCCTGGCCTGGGTATTGTCGCATACATGTCCTTCTGCCTTGCCTTCTAGCACTAGTTTGGTGCTCTTTTTCTTGTGTTCAATTTCGTTTTTCTTAATTCTTATAACATTAAAAATAAACCTTGTACGATTTTACACTATGTTTTTAGTGCACCAGCCGTTCTAATGATATTATGCTGCCTAGCCTCCGGGATGTATGGCTAAATAGCAGTGTACTTTGATTTAAAAATAAAGGTTTTCCAAAAAAAAAAAAAAAAAAAGAAAGTAATTTGCTGTATCCTCTTCCTCATGAACAATCTTATGGTAGATACATCAATCAACCCGGGGGAACTTGGACAAACGTTTAGCAGACTTGACCAAATATTTTTATGAGTTTTGTCTAAGTCGGCACATTTCAATCACGGTGGAGCACCGTACCAGAAACGCACAACACACTAGTGGATGGACACTTCAGTATTAGTTTGGAATATAGTAAGTGGGTCTGTATTATAGAATGCGGTGCACTCTCCTTGATAGCGCTGAGCGCACCTTTTAAAAAGTGCACTCGGCGCTAACAAGGAGAGTGCACCGTTTTATGTTGAATGCAGTGTCCCTAGGGCATTCAAGTGAAATATGGAGTGGCTTTGAAGCAGCTGCACCTTGTTTCATGGAGCAGCCTGCAACCCGTCTGCACTTTTAAGAGGAGAGAGAGATCCCCTTGAAGTCGGGTGCAGTCAGTGACTTGACCCGCCTGCAAGGGGATGTCTCCGGGGGGGGGGGTTCCATAGGAGCGCCTTTCCCCCACTAAAGCTTTGCTATCCTCTGAGGCGGTGTCTAAAATACTCCGCAGGCGCAGAGGCAAACGAATTCCCTCATTCGAATGGAGCCACACCACCATGCAAATGAGGTAACACTTTCTAGTGAAAGCGCTGACGCTATATGTGTGCCAGCAGTATCTGTATTACAGAAACGGCCGCATAAGCAACTGCAGCCTTTTTTGTAATGTGAAAGTGCCCCGGGGAAACACATGCCCGTTGCGCCCACGGTGTCTTCTCCGGTCAGTCTTGCAAATAATGTACAATGTCTAGAGTCCTTTTTCTCATGATCCACACACAACTACCACACGTTTCAGCTGCAGACCAGATCCTACTGTGAAATCTACAGATGTTTGCCTAAACGACTCACCTCAAAACCTACACAAGGCTTCCTCTCCAGTTGTGCCAGGACCTACAGCTGTCTGACTCTAATCAGATGGTGTCAGTCATCATAATAGCTCCATTTGAGGAACATCAACCAGGGTTTGCGGTTCTCCTGGAACTCTTTGCATATTCGAATTCTTCTCTACAATTTCCAGAATTGTTCATAAACCAACAAGAACAATTTCAGCGCTTTCTGTTGTCGGGAACTCTAGATTTCATGGCCTCTAAAAGTTTTCTGAGTCTAGATTTCACCAGGACTTTAGTCAGTTAGACTGTGTCTCTTTCATCAAACATGCTTGAGCTCTAGGTATCCCCGGAGTGATAATACCAGTTCCGGTTTGTGGTGTCGTTAGTGAGTATATTGCGATTCTAATCCATTTTGACGATTGGAACACAAATAATGTATTTCGTAATACATCTAAGCTCCTCAGGCAAAGCGCACAGCTGGGTTAATATCCATCATTCGGCTGTTTCATTAAAACACAATAGTATCAGTGGTAACTGCTGGGGGAACATCTGAGGAGTAATCAAATAATTTAACCTCTAGGACCAAAGTATTTTTCCCTAAGTGATGTTAATCCAGCATTACAATTTTTTTTCTAACAGGTATGATAATTGTATGGTTAACGTATACGTGAAATGAGTACAAGCAGTCTGAGAACATCATTTTTCGGAAAACCTCGTCCTCTTGCATTGCGTCCCAACACACATTAGACCGAGGGGTACAGCCGACCAAGCAGCAATCTAGGGATGGCCAGTGAACATTAAGATCCTTATTCATCAATAGGGCCTATAGCCTTTAAATTAGAGGTTCTTAACATTCTGACTTCTGAGGACCCTCACTGAATCTGTACTGAGAGTTGAGGACCCCTGCCTAAGTAATTCCAACAATATGAACCTCAAAACAATACGCAAATAGGGAGACACGCATAGATCGAATAAATATAAAATTATGAAATACTTTATTTAATTCATGAACAAAAAATATAAATCATTCGAGTTTAAAATTAAATGTGAAGGTTGGAGTTTTGTAGAATGTGCTTTTATTTCTAAAAGCTAATGCATTAGGCTAAACTCTAGCATAGCACTTTGTCTTTTTTGCTTCTAATGCATGCTCTCTTTTATGTCCATGCATACCAGTACTTTAATTGAGGCCACCAGTTGTCAACACTAGATTCTGTATAATGTACTTGTGCTGCTCCCACAAATGAAACTAAGGATACCAACTTCACTAATAGCCACCAATTTCAATTCCATTTAGAGAGTGTTTTCAAAATGTAAGTTTAAAATTTAGTTTTTTATGTATATATACTTTATGAAACTTCTAATGGTATTTAATTTTGTTAATAATCGTGGATGAGACGGCATACAGTCCTTAAGGGATCCGCAGACACCAGGGCAAGAATTAGACCTAGGCATGAAATTCAGCTCCCCTCGCATAGTTTGCTGACTTTTTCCCACTCTGTGTAGAATGCAGAGTTCTGGAAAGCTCTGTGGAGCTGAGTTTTTTCCTCGCTTGCGTGTGCCAGCATTAATTTGGTGAGCGTGAGCTTGGAAAATCTTACCCCAGACCACTTCCGGGGTCATTTCTCAACATGGGTGGTCACGGATGGTCACTACCGCTTGCTTTGAGAAACTCGTTCACATTGAGGAAGCTTCCATTCGAGTAGAACATCTACTCGAGAGGCAAAAAGAAGCAGTGCCCTCGTGCGCTGCACATGGTGTAGTTCCCACTGATTTTACAGTGTGGGACAAACACCCGCCCTAAAAATCAGCGCAGACAGCGTGACGTAACGCACTCCACCGCTTGCAAAACTTCACATAGCGGGCCAGATATTTGGGTCACTTTGAGGAGTTCCGCATAGCAGAACTCAGCAAACTCCACCCAGACCTAATAAGAACCACTCCTCCAAAGCAGTAGGAGTCAACCTTGAGGACATTTTCAGAGCAGCTGATTGGTGACATAACCCATCCATCATGCTTCTATGGGTGTAATAAATATGCTTTAAGCAAGTGTAATAGGAGCCACTGGTCGTGCCGCAAAGTGTGGATTTCCCTAACTTACTGTAATGAAAAGATCTAAATTTATTAAAGACGCAGACACAAGTATTATCCCACTTTTGTCTCTTACTTCATCCAATATATCATAATTACTCAATTATTTAAATTTCAGATTGACATGTATTTACACCAGGGTTACTATTTAACAAAAGGTTATGTTAAATGCTAAACACTGAGAAGGATGTCCTCTTTCCCATGATTTTATTGCTGTTTTGTTACAGACTAATATATCTTTTTGTGGTGTAGAGTATCAATACTCAATGCCTTAAGGAGTAGTTGATTTTAACTCATTGTAGAATAGTTTGTTTCCTTCTTGGAGCATCAATCTTCCCTTTGATGGTTCATTCATTTCATATTCTCTGGTGGCCCTTCACAATCAGTAAAGAGCGGCTCTAGACGCAGAAAGGAAGCATAGCAGGAGCTTCTGTGTCTTTTTACAATTTTTACCTTTTCTTTACTATTAACAAAACCCCCCTTTTAGGCATATTTCTTACCTATTCGAGTAGATGTGATTTATTGCTGTGCCAGGTGCTCCTGGGATATAATAACTTTTGCATCTCCCTCATGGTCTCATCAAGAAGTCCTTGTTGGTGTACCCAATGACTACTCCCAGAAAGTTACCAATATCAAGGGTGCCAGTAACTCCGTGGGAGGCATGCAAGGTAATGGGGATTACAGGTGGGATCCTGATGATCATCTTATAAAATGAGCAATTGCTGCGGAATTCGTAAATCTGCGGAAAATTGGCCCAGTAATTACTCAATTTCTGTTGGAGTTTGATCCGGAGTGAAACTAAACAGATCTGCATTATTCAAGGGGGTTCCAGACCAGGAAAGGGAATGAAGTTTGTTGAATATTCTTAAACTTGGCACATGGGACTGCAACACATATTTGAGAAAACACAATTTCAATACAAGCAGCAGAGCATCAAGCAAGACTATCTCGTCACACACATGGCTGTACCGTTCTTCCTGCGGGCGGGCTTGGGCTGCAAGGGGACACTGGGTAGTGTGACTTGAAATAGGAGCACCCCTTTATTATTCCCCATTGTGCCTACAGGACTCCAATGGTCTTTTGGGCAGGCTTGACTGTGTCGCATTACGCCATTCCAAAACCTCAGCGGTGCAGATTCAGTGTGGTGGCTTTTTCTTGCACTACATAGTGCGGTTGTATGAGATTACAATGCACGCTTTTACCCAGCATGCCGATGCAAGGCAATTTATTACCTCGACTTACTGTTGGGGGTACGCTGGATGTTGGAATAGAATAATTTACTATTCCAACTCCAGTCTGTGCAACAGGAGGGAAAGTATTGGAGTTAAATACAACACAAACTACCCCCTACAGCAAGCAATTTTTGTTGCAACGGCATGCGGGGTGAACGCATGCGTTGTAACACATGCAGTGTAATAGTTGTTTCCCCATAGGGTTCGACAACCTAAAACTTAGAATTGGGTCCCAGGTGTCCAGGATCTTCAACCAAGGCAGATCCAGGATCCTTTTCTATACATGCTGTTCTTCATCCAAGATGTGTTCACACACCAAACAATCCCACGCAGAAGGCTCCCCTATGGCTAGAACACCATCTGGTTTATTCTATCCCTAAGGTGTTCATGGAGCGGCAACATCGTCAAAAACCCAGAGTGCAAAGTAAACCCGACACAGTTAGTGAGGTCCCTAGGTGCTGTACCACAATACAGAAATGTTATTATTAACTCGCACTTAAGCAGCTCAACAAAACCAATTCAAAAGATCTCATCAAGGTAAGTAGATGTGGAGCTAAGAATAGTAAATCTGTAGTTCCTTCAATATGCTTCCTTTCACGATACATAGGTAGTTACTTGCTTGGCTATCACCAAGGTAAATAGATCGTGGAGTTAAGAGTAGTAAATCTGGTGTTCCTTAAATATGTTTGCCTTCACGATACATAGGTAGTTGATTACCTGGCTATCATCATGGTAAGTAGATGTGGAGTTACGAATAGTAAATCTGTAGTTCTTCATATATGCTCAACTTCACGTTACGTAGGTATTTGATTACCAAGCTATCATCAAGTTAAGTAGATGTGGAGTTGAGCACAATAGAATCTGTAGTTCCTTATATAAGCTCACCTTCAAGATAAGTTGGTAGTTGATTACCAGGCTATCATCAAGGTAATTAGAGGTGGAGTAAAGAATAGTAAATCTGTAGTTCCTTATATATATATATGCTTACGTTCATGATACGTAGTTAGTTGATTATCAGGTTATCATCAAAGTAAGAAGATATGGAGTTATGAAGAATACATTTGTACTTCCTTGTATATGCTCACCTTGCAGATATGTGTTAGTCGATCTTGTGCTGTCATTATATATGCTAATCTATACCATTAACCAAGTCACTGTGATGTGCAGCTAGTCTCTGTGCCATACTCCCGTCTCACCTGATCAAGATTCCGACAAAAAGGATGAACCCGAGGGCCAGGCTGGCCCCTGCAATGACGAAGGTGTACTGGGATATGTGCAGGTGAGTCTTGTCTATGGTGGGGTCTGGAGGCCGTTGGCTGATGGCTGGTTGCCCTAGAGACATTAAGAAGAGACACAAAATTACTGTATTCCATCAACCACGGTGACCATGGTAGACCTGATCGAACAGAAGAAAACAAGTTACTTACCTGTAACTACAGTTGTCAAGTATTGGTATCTTTCATAGATTCACATGCCTGAATCATTCCCTGTCGTCGAGGCGGGAGTCCCACCGTAAATAAAATAGCAGTGCCAAAGGTAAATAACAGTAGTAGGCCCTAAAGAAAAAGGCCTGAGGCCCAAATCCTAGTAGCCTAGCTACATCAATATGCTAAAAGAACAAAACTTTTGGTACAACCAATCAGCTACCAGCACCCTCTAGAACATTCTCTGCAGAGTCAGTTCTCCTCAGATTTTCATCAGCACAAGTAGGAAAAAAGTATCCCTAAATAGAGAACTGACTCTCCGGGGAGGAGGGTGGGTGCATGTGAATCAATGAAAGATACCAATACTGGATAACTGTAGTTACAGGTAAGTAACTTGTTTTCTTATCCAGTATTGGGGTATCTTTCATAGATTCACATGCCTGAATCAGGGTAGCAAGCAGTATGCCAATTATACAGGCGGTTGCAGATGGTGGGAGACTTTACATACAGTCATGAATATATAAATCTGTACATCTTGTATTAAAATAAATACTTTTATAGATGTATAACTTTAAATCTCTTTATATATTTACGTATATATGTGTATGAATATGAAGAGAACGAATGGTACCTGAACTGTTCTCAAAAAAAAGGTGGCGGAGGACAGCTTGTCCAACCGCCGCATCCTCCTGACATGTTGATTGAAGGCAGTAATGCCTTGTGAAAGTGTGGACATTCTTCCATGTCGCAGCTCGGCAGATAGTTACTCCAGCAAATAATGCTGTAGCCGCTGCCACAGATCTTGTGGAATGAGCTTTAACCTTTCTCAGCAATAGTCTGTTAGCTTTGTCGTGACAGAAATGGATCGTAGAAGCTATCCATCTGGCAATTGTGGCTTTTGTGACAGCTGTTCCCTGTGTGGCTTGACCGTAAGCCACCAAGAGTTCATCAGATTTTCTGAAGGATTTTGTTCTCTGCAAGTAGAATTTTAAACATCTTTTGATGTCCAGAGAATGTAAAGTTCTTTACGCCGATGTAGTCGGGTTTGGAAAGAAAGTTCATAACTTTACCGGCTCATTGAGATGAAATTAGGACGGTACTTAAGGTATGAATGTAGGGTTAGGTCTGAGAGTGACATAATCCTTAGAGAAATGCAGAAATGGCTCCTTTATAGTGAAGGCTTGAATTTTACTTACTCTCCTAGCGGATGTTATAGCCAAAAGCAGAGCAACCTTCCATGTTAGAAACTTGAGGTCGGCTTTGTGAATGGGTTCGAACAGGTGTTTCATCAACTGTGTGAGGATCGTGTTAAGTTCCCACTCGGGAGGAGGAGGTCTCACCGGAGGGAAAGATCTGAAAAGACCTCTCATGAACTGTTTGATTAGAGATGATGAACATAGTGATGGAATCTTAGCAACTTTCCTGAATCTGGAGAGAGCGGCTAGATGCACTTTAACTCATGAGAAAGTGAGTCCAGATATAGCCAGATGCAGCAGATAAGGAAGAATCTGTTCTGCAGGAGATTCTATCGGATGCACCTTGTTAGTTTCACACCAAAAGTAAAATCTCTTCCATTTAAGACGATAAGTCTTAATTGTGCTTTGAGCCCTTGAGGTGGTTAAAATGTCGCGACAATCCTGAGGGATATCAAGGGCCTTGAATTCTAAGAAATCAAGAGCCATGCGTGTAAATTGAGAGATTGAGGATCTGGGTGAAGCAACTGTCCCTTGTTCCTCGACAGCAGTGTGGGTGTGGGATGGAAATGGATCAGTTGATCCTGCGATAGCAAGAGAAGTTCCTGGAACAAGTATTAATGTGGCCACCGGGGAACAATTAAGATAAGACAGCTGCCCTCCTACTTCATCTTGCGTAACACCTTTGGTATCGAAGGGATTGGGGGAAAAGTGTAGGCACAGATCCCGGACCATCGCTTGGACAGGGAATTCCCTCTTGACCCCTGTTGAGGATATCTGCTGGCGTAATATTGGCATTTTTTATTCTGCTTTGTCGCAAACAAATCCAATGTCGGTTTGCCCCAGACCTGGAACACTCTGTTCAGCTGGAGTTGGTCTAATTCCCACCTGTGGCAGTCGGATAATGATCTGCTGAGTGTGTCCGCCAGGGTATTGTGGAGGCCTCTGACATGTTCCGCCTTGAGGGTTATGTTGTGGAGTGTGATCCATTCCCATAACTCCTGAGCCTCCCTTGACAAGGTTGCCGATCTTCTCCCTCCTTGTTTGTTCACGTAAAACATGCTGGTGGTATTGTCGGTTCGAACTAGTCCCGATGATCCTGTAATCCTTGGAAGGAAAGCTTGCAATGATAGGAAGATTGCTCGTAATTCCAGGCTGTTGATGTGTCGTTGTCTGTATTTCTAAGACCACTTGCCTTGTATTTGCAAATCCTGGAGATGACCTCCCCATCCCTCCATGGACGCATCTGTTGTCAGAATAAAGTCTGGGGGATCTTGTATGAATGTGAGACCTTGTGCCAGATTGGTCAACTGTGACCACCAGTGGAGAGCTAGCTGCATTGAAGATGCAGTTCCTCCTGTAAGGGTCAAGGGAATGAGATTTATGGCTGAAGAGCACATTCCCAGGAGTGAAGCGAACATGCAAACAGAAAGTGACTTTCTTTTAGAGACCCGAAGTGCTAGCTTTTGGAGGTGAAGTTGTCTTTCTTGAGATTAGAACACCTTGCATTGGATAGTGTCCAGATGTGCTCCAAGGAAAGGCAGGATTTGTTTCGGATGTAACTGGGATTTGCTTTTGTTCACAGTTAACCCCAGGGAGGCACAGAGATTGAGACATGTTGAAATGTCAGTCGTTACAGTGTACTGCGAAGGACCTTTGATTAACCAATCGTCCATGAACGGGAAGACCTGGATTCCCCAAGAACGCAACGTTGCTGTTACCGGGCCAGGCAGTTTGTGAAGATCCTTGGAGACGATTTTAGCCCAAACGGGAGCACTTTGAACTGATAATGGGCGCCAGCCACAGTGAAGCGGAGATACTTGCGATGTTTTGGATGGATTGGGATATGGAAGTAAGCGTCTTCCATGTCTAAAGAAGCCATAAAATATCCCTTGTTCAGGCAGCCGAGAAACTCTGATAGAGTGACCATGCGAAAACCTTGTTTTTTGAGGAATCTGTTGAGATTGCGAAGGTCCAGGATTGGTCGTCATTCCCCTGGTTTGTTTTTGATTAAGAAAAAACGGGAATAGAAACCTGTCCGTTTCAGATGTACTGGGACCTTTTCTATGCCGTTCTTGAGGAGCATTGTATAAGCTTATTTGAACAATAAGTGAAGACGAGGGGGAGGGGGTCCCCTGGGCGGAGTGGTTGGTGGCTTGTTGACAAATTCTAGGGTGTGTCCATTTCTCACTAGGTCTAACACCCATTGGTCGTAGGTAATTTCTTGCCACTGTTCCAGATGAGATTACATTTTCGCGCTCATGGGGAGAGAAGGAAATGTGATTAGTTCCTGGCTGAACTCACTACTTTCTGTTAGAGTCTCACCCTTGATTGTTGGAGCTTTTTCGGCCTCCGTGCCGAGAGAAAACAGCCGTATTTGATTGGCGGTATGATGAGTGGTAATTTTGTCGATATTGAGGCTGATATTGTCTGTTTTGTTGTGTATTGTAACTTCCTCTAGAGGAATAGCCACGTCCTCTAGCGCCTCTGAATGTCCCACGCTTGTACTGCAGGGAACCTAAAGATCTTGTGATATCAGTGTCAGTCTTGATCGCTTGGAAGGCTTCGTCAATATGTTTGCCAAACAAAATTCTCCGTCGTAGGCCATATCTAATATTTTCGTTTGGACTTCTGGTCGGAAGGCGGTAGCTTTTAACCAACCCTGGCGTCTGAGAACTGCAGCCCCAGCTAATTGCCTGAAATTAGTATCGACAATGTCCAGGGCGCACTCAATCGTCTCTGCTGCTCCGCGCTCTCCCTCCAGGAGAATTTTCCGAGCTTCCTGTCGTTTCTCCTCTGGAATGAGGTCAATCAAATTTGTAAAGAAAGGGGCCCCTGAATCTCGGTTAGCTAGCCAGGACAGGGAATACAATTTTTGGGAAAAACAATTGGCCAAAGTAGATTACAACATTTTATAGGCACTAATCCCAATGTTTCAACTTGTATTTAACATGTACCTCAGTATATCCACAACAAGACAACCTTGTATCACAAAATATATTTTTTCTTTTCCTTTTCTTTTCTTTAAATATTTGAATTCAGATACTCTTATTTTCTTATAAACATATTCAAACCAAATATGACCACGGCTTTCGGCTACATGCTCAGATAACTTTTAAATGACTTAAATACAGAACAGAATAGATTAAAGACAAAAGACAAAGGTAAAAAGAAATCTATGGAGTTTGTTGGAAACATTCAGTTTGTTCCACAGTTACTGGAAGTTGAAACCTAGCAGCAGCGCGCTGCATGAGGTTATGAAATCCACCTATATCTTCTGGTGGAGAGTCCGATGGTTGTGGAGTTGGTGGAGAAAGCATAGGGATAATGTAGGAATCCCATGGATCCACGTCTGGATTTTCTGGCAGCTCACCGGCTTCCACTTCCTCATCTCAAGAAGTGTCTGGAGTTTGAGGAGGCTGAGGTGGCGGGTGCTCCAGAGAAGGTTGTGTAACTGGAGACATAGGCGTCTGAACCTCAGGTGGAGGAACAGGATCTGGAGCCACCACAGGCTGAGGTGGTGTAATGACCTGCTGCAGGGGAAAGCGCTGCCTATAATCAGCTAACATGGCTTGCAAGTCCTGAATAAGGTTAGGAGGCAGATGGCTAGAATCCGGAAGTCTAGACTGTCTCTGGTATTCCGTGTAGTGAGGTACCACAATGTTCTCTTGGTTGTAGTGCTCTTGGTAGTTATCCTCATCTCCTCTTCATCCTGACATTTAATATTAAATTCGGAAGGATGACGAGCTACACCAAAAGCTCCTTCATCATCATCGTTGTCATAGTCATCATCCTCCTCTTGGACATATGTCTCAAGGAGGTGAGATGGAGTCAAAGGAGAGACATATGAACAGTCATGTCTTTGATATGATTTAAGCTGAAAAGTCTTTGATAAAATAGGTGTTGAAAAGGTTGCTGCCGCCAAAACCTTAGTTGGAGTAGGTTCCATCACTGTAACTGGAGCAGTAGTCGACGGGATCATTGTAAATGGAGCTATAGTCAATGGACTCTTTATTTTAATCGGCGGCGGCGGGATCATCGTCGACGGGCTCGACGTCGACGGGATAGTCACCAACGGGTTTGACGTCGACGGACTCGACATAGACGGGACCATCGTCAACGAACTCGACTTCGACGGGGCCATTGTCGACGGGCTCGGCGTCGACGGGATCGTTGTCGACGGGCTTGGTTTTTTTGTCAACGGGACAGTCGTAAATGGCGTAGTAGAAACCTGTGGCTTCGTCGACTAAACTTTCAAGGACGGTGGAGGCTTCGTCGACGGTATTTTCATCAATGAGTGTTTAGATGACTTTGCCGACGAGGGCTTCGTCGACAAGTCGTCGACGACGGTCTTCTTAGTCACAATAGAAATCCTAGTCGACAGAATAGGTGAATTGATAGAAGTAGTGGAAATAGTCGCCGTCGACGAAGGAGCTGAAGATGTGACAGAAATTGTCGATGATAAAGGGAAAGCTGAGGGAATAGAACAGCCTTTACTCACAGTTTTAGAAGATTCCCTTTTAGAGTCCTTGAGAGCTGTAGCCGGAGGAGACCTCTGAGAAGGTCCAGAAGTAGAGTGGGAGGATTTAAGATGTTTTCTCCCCTCACTTGACGAACTGTCCTGAGATCTTGCTCTCTTGTTGGAAGTTGAGGCTCTATCATCATCTTCAGCTGAAGAAGATTTAAGCCACAACAGGACTCTTGCCTCCCTATCCCTAGAGTTTTTGAAGGGAAGGTTCGGCAGATCTTACAATCGTTTGCCTCATGTTTAGGGTAGAGGCAATAAATGCAGTCCTTAAGTTGATCATCAACATGGACTCTCTTCTTGTCGCAGGTTCTACAAGGTTTGAACAAGGCCTTCTTGTCAGACATCTTGAAGAATAAACTGAGTTGGCACTCAGGGAGACTCCCTGCCACACGACGTGCAGTGAAAATCTGAGGAGAACTGGCTCTGCAGGGAAGAATCTAGAGGGTGCTGGTATCTGAATGGTTGTACCAAAAGTTTGGTTCTTTTAGCATAATAATGTAGGTAGGCTATTAGGATTTGGGCCTCAGGCCTTTTTCCTTAGGGCCTAGTACTGGTATTTACCTTTGGCACTGCTATTTTATTTACCGTGGGACTCCCGCCTCGACGACGGGGAATGATTCAGGCATGTGAATCTATGAAAGATACCCCAATACTGGATAATAATAATTACCAAAGTGACAATCTCTTACTTTATGGTGTGCTTCCCAGAGAGAATTACTTAGGGATTGTCTGCTACTATGCTGCGTGAATCTAAGTAGTCATTTTGTACACTGAAGAGGGTCTCCTGGCATAGAGAGAAGTAGTTCATCTACAGTGTGCCTACAGGAGTGACAGTCAATTCCCAGGGTGTGCCACTGTAACTATGGGATCCTTACATAAGAGGTGAGCCCACATCATAGAGGCAATCTGTTCAGCTACGGGGCGATATGGCGGTATTTAGCATAAAGAGATAACAATTGTTGTGATTGCGCGTTATCCCTGCAGTTATGATATGCTTAAGATAGGGGCAGTGTTCAGCACACAGGGAATCGCTGCAGTTCTGGGGTATTACGAGAAGGGGGCACCTTTACCTTATAGATAGCTCTTTATTTAAGCTGCATTCACGGCAGGTCCATTGTTTACCATAGAGATAGTTTCTGCAGTTGTGGCATGTTGGCGATAGGGGGAGTCTTTACTGTAGAGGGAAACTCTACAGTGATGGTGCTCTACCTGTCACTTACCATAGAGAGAGGAGCTCTCCTGTGACTGGGCGCTACAGACAAGGGGCAGTGTTTACCAGAGAGAGCACAGTTCTTATAGAGTGTCTACAATAGCAACGAGTCCTTACCATAAACTGGGTCTCCGTCGTTATAGTCCTCTGCTGAATAGCGGCTTATATCTTCTGTGGAATAGTCTGGTGGAAGCTAAAATAAAAAGAATATCCCAGTTAGGGGGTCATTGTGTTACTCACATGGGGGTTTAGTCTGTTCCTGACAAAAAGACCCAGATCTCTGCCACTGAGAGGTCACTGGTCCCTGCTCTTGGTAGAAGGTCATAGGACTCTGATATTTGCAAAGGGTGTGGTATTGACAGCTGGCATCAGGGGTCTGTAATTGCAAAAGTCCCCAGTCACTCTTTACGAAAAGACCGCCGTGGGCGTCAGTTACTGCAGACTGCCATGGTGTCTTTTACTGCTAGAACATTTTAGGTGTCATCCGGGGTCTGTTACTGACGGAAAATCTTAGGTTTTGAATAATTAGTGACAGAAGGTTTCATGTGTCTCACACTGACACAAGGTTCCTTGTTACTGTGACTGACACAATGTCCCAAGTGTCTGCTACTGACGGAAAGTCTCTTGTATCTGTTACTGACAGAACGTCTCAGGTGTCCATA
The DNA here is from genome assembly GCF_964263255.1 of Lissotriton vulgaris. Lineage (NCBI taxonomy): Eukaryota > Metazoa > Chordata > Amphibia > Caudata > Salamandridae > Lissotriton > Lissotriton vulgaris. Next base: position 136,686,521 of record NC_141700.1, on the reverse strand, counting down.
ACTGTTAGAAAGTCTCGGCTATCTGCTAATAAAACATGGAATGTTAAACAGAACATTCTATTTGTCTGTTAGGGATAGAATGTCTCAGGCGTCGGTTATTGACACAAAATATCTTATTTACAGAAGGTCTTTTACGAACACGTCTCAGGTACTTGTTAATGATAAGGGGCCTGGTACTGACAGAAGATTCACGTTCCTGTTACTGATAGAATGATTCAGGCATCTGTTACAGACAGAAAGTCTTGTGCGTCTGTTATTGACAGTCGATCCGGTACTTACAGAAAGGTTTTGGTGCCTGTCAGTGACAGAAGATTTCATGTGCCTGTTACTAATAGAAGGTCTCAGATATCTTTGATAGAAAGTCTTGGATGTCTGTTACTCACAGAAGGTCTGTTGGCGACAGAAATTCTTGGCTAAATGACTAATTGTCTGTTACTGACAGAAGGCTCCATATGTCTGTAACTGACAGAAGGTTCGGTATGTCTTTTACTGACAGAAGGTTCCATATGTCTGATACTGGCAAAAGTTCTCATGTGCTTGCTAATTAGAGGCAACTGTTAGTGACAGAACTTTCTTGTGTCTTTTACTGATACAAGGTTTCCGATGGATGGTTAAATACCGAAGGTTACATGTATTTTTTACACACATGTTCTACTGACAGAAGGTCTCAGATGTCTGTTCCTGACAGAAATTCTTGGGTGTCTGTTACTGACAGAAAGTCTTGGTTGTCTGTTACTGACAGAAAGTCTTCAGTGTCTGTTACTGATTGAAAGTCTTAGGTGTCTGTTACTGACAGAAAGTCGTGGGTGCCTGTTACCGACAGAATGTCTGTCAGTGACAGAAGATTCCATGTGTCTGTTACTGACAGCTAGTCTTGTGTGTATTGTACTGACAGAACGTGCTGGATGTCTGTCACTCACAGAAGGTTTGTTACCAACAGAAATTCTTAGGTGTCGATTACTGGCAAAATACCTGTTACAGACACAAGGTTCCGTAAGTCTGAAACTGACAGAAGGTCTCAGCTGCCTGATACCAACAGAATGTGTCAGGTGTTTGCTAATTACAACCAACTGTTACTGACAGAAGATTCCTACAAGGTCTCAGATGTCTGGCAATGACAGAAAGTTGCATGTATCATTTACTGACAGATGGTCTCAGGTGTCTGTTCCTCAGGTGTTTGCTAATGCTAACCAACGTTTAATGACAGGAGAGTCCATTGGTGAGTCACTGCTGGAAGGTCTCAGTTCCCAGCTAATGGCAGAAGGCACCATGTCTCTGTTCTAGACTAGAGGCCTCAGGTGTCTTCACCTATAAGAGGGTGTGTGTGGCGAGGCGCTTTAAAGTATCCACCTGTCTCAGCTGCTCCGCTCGCTCCTCATCAGTCGCTGCCTCTATACTGACTTTGGGCCTGAATAGGAATAGGCCCTGATAGAAATCTGTCATTGAGGAGTCCAGATTTAATCAGGCACAAGAATGTTCGCGAATTCTGAGTTTTTTGGGGATTGACATGCTGATTTTAGTGCTTACCGTGCCATAATTAATAGGCGTTTGCGTAGGGACTGCGATTCAATGGGCCACTTATAATCAGGCCCATTTGTTCATTCCAAGTTAGGGAAGTAAAAAGAGAACTAAACGCTCCTAAAAAGTGAAAAATCGAGAAAAAAACAAAAGAAAAGGGCACAGAGAAAGATGCTGGGTATAAGAAGGAGAAGCTGCCAGGTCAGCCAAGGAGAGAGAAGCAGCAGAGTCCAAGAGGTTGGAGGCGACCCAGCAGAGGGCTGACATTTGAAGGCCCGGACAGAACTTCCAGCAGGTGGAGCTTTTATTGCTGCCATGTGCCACTCACCACAGTACTCTGCAGGTCCTCTTCATGCATCCCAGGGATCCCAGGGTCTGAAAGGGTAAGAGATAAAGACATGCTCAGAGTTTGTGCGAGGCTGGGGAAGATAAGTAGTATATCTAAAGGTAGAGCAGGAAGACTGCAGGAGCTGAAGGGATGTGGAAGCCAGAAATATTTGCAGAGAGAAAAGGAAGAATGCCTGAGAGAGAGAGAGAGAGAGAGAGAGAGAGAGAGAGAGAGAGAGAGAGAGAGAGAGAGAGAGAGAGAGAGAGAGAGAAAGAGAGAGAGACAGGGAGAGAGAGGGAATGAGAAAACAGAGAGAGAGAGGGAGAACACAGAGGGAGAGAGAAAACAGAGAGAGAGCGAGGGAGAGAGAAAACAGAGAGAGAGAGGGAGTAAACAGAGAGACAGAGAGAGAAAACAGAGAGAGGGAGAGAGAACACAGAAAGAGCGAGGGGGAGAGAAAACAGAGAGAGAGAGGGAGTAAACAGAGAGACAGAGAGAGAGAGGGAGAGAGAAAACAGAGAGAGGGAGAGAGAACACAGAAAGAGCGAGGGGGAGAGAAAACAGAGAGAGAGAAAACAGAGAGACAGGGAGAAAACTGAGAGAGAGAGAGAGAGAGAACAGAGAGAGGGAGAGAGAACACAGAAAGAGCGAGGGGGAGAGAAAACAGAGAGAGAGAGGGAGTAAACAGAGAGACAGAGAGAGAGAGGGAGAGAGAAAACAGAGAGAGGGAGAGAGAACACAGAAAGAGCGAGGGGGAGAGAAAACAGAGAGAGAGAGAGAGAAAACAGAGAGACAGGGAGAAAACTGAGAGAGAGAGAGAGAGAACAGAGAGAGGGAGAGAGTGTTGGAAGAAAACATTTTCTACTGTGAGAGTTAGGGAGGGACAGCTGATCCATATCTATAGAGCGAGAGAGAGACAGTGGATCAATATCTGCAGAGACACAGAAGGAAGCTTGTCATCGGCAGAGAGTGAAGGAAGAGTACCTTATCTGCAGAGACAGACAGGGTATCTAAAGAGACAATGATGGAAGATTGTCATATGAAGAGAGAGGAGGTCGTGTGCCTAATATGCAGAGACAGAGAAGAGAGCCAAATCGTCAGAGAAATAGAATCAAGAGAGCCATATCTACAGAGGAAAGGAGATGCCCTCTCTGCAGAGAAAGGCAGCAGAGATGCTATCTGCAGAGCAATATCTAAAGAGGGATAGAAGAATGTGTGTCATATGTACATAGACAGGGAAGAGAGTAATATCTGCAGAGACACAGAAGAAAAAGTATAATATATGCAATATCACAATGAAAAATAAATTCCTAGGCAATATAATAAAACAACATTGCTCATATCTCACTAAGTTAAAAATACAATGTTAAAAAACATAATATTGTGGCAAATAAATAATGAAGACTCATTATTTATTTGTCACAATATTATGTTTTTAACATTTAATTTTTAACTTAGTGAGATTATATGTTAGCATAGGTTTAGACTCATGGTTGTGTTAATAAACTTGGCTTTTAATTGATTAATGTATTGATATGATCATAACTTTGAATATGTATCATTACATTTAGCATTTTTTTTAATTTGGTCCTTAAACTGTGTCTATTTTTTAGGAACCTTTATATGAGGAATGTTGTTTTATTATATTGCCTAGGAATTTATTTTTCATTGTGTATTACACTGTCCTAGGAATTATATTCTTTATTTCACAGGGGGTCCTTGTTACTCATCTGCTATATCACACAGCAGCCATATCTGCAGAGATAGCTGAAACAGCGTTATATATACACAGAGAGAGGGGAGTGCCGCAATGTACAGAGAGGAATGAAGAGTGCCCATCTGCAGAGAGAGAAGGGAGCCATATCTGCAGAGAGAGTGTTATATATGCAGAGAGAGGGGAGTGCCACAATGTACAGAGAGAGAATGAAGAGTGTTCATCTGCATAGAGAGAAGGGAGCCATATCTGCAGAGTGTAATATATGCAGCAAGAGGAGAGTGCTGAAATGTAGGGAGAGAGAATGAAGACTGTTCATCTGCAGAGAGAAGGGAGCCATATCTGCAGAGTGTTATATATGCAGAGAGAGGGGGGTGCCGCAATGTACAGAGAGGAATGAAGAGTACCCATCTGCAGAGAGAGAAGGGAGCCATATCTGCAGAGAGAGTGTAATATATGCAGAAAGAGGGTAATTGCCACATATGCAGAGAGAGGAGAAAGTGTGTCATATCTGCAGAGAGCAAATCAAGTGTGCCTTATCTTTACAGAGAGCTGAGAAGAGCTATATGTGTAGTGGTATAGTAGAAATATGCTCTAATCGAAGAGGGACGGGCAAAAGGGTCTTATATGCAGAGAGAAAGCCACAGTTGCCCACAGACAAGAGCAGGTGTTAGAGAACCACATCAGAAGCAAGGGAAGGAAGAGTGCTTTATCTGCAGGAAAGATCACTCTACCTGCAGGGAAACAGAAAAAGTGTATATCTGCAGGAGAGGTGTGCTATGGTAGCAAATGTGAATGCCAAGCCTGCAGAGAGATCATTGCACACCTGTAGATGTGTGCACCAGAGCCACACATCTAGACTGGAAAAGTGTCAGAACTGGGGAGATAGCCACATGGGGTATGAATAGAGATAGTAATGCTGAAAGAGGAAAGACACCTGTATAGAGGGGTACTGTAACCATAGAATGCAGAAAGGTGGCCCATGTTTGTGGCTAGTTGGTTGTCACATTTGCAGAAAGGAGTGTCACAACAAAGAGTCGGTGTTGTTACCTCCCTCTTTCTGAGAGCTAACTGAGTTAGAAAGTCTTCATCTTTTGAGCCCTTTTTTGGGGATTCTCTGACAGGGAATTCCGAACCCCCTCATCTAGTTTTTACCAGAGGACACAGACTGTGGTGTGACCAATCTGGGAGGGATACACAAAATGGCATTAACGGCATAACACCATTCACAGAGGTGCACCAGCAGAATACATTGCGTTGTCTGAACGACTAGGATAGATACTGGGATTAAACCTAGGCCAAAGTGCTAGTGTTCTCATGGACCACTGACAGGAATCACCCAGTGGGGCAGTAGCAGCTAGGAATTTTAGAAGGGAGGGTGGCGGGCGGGCCACACACACATGTATACACTGCTTCACTCCCACACATGCACAAATGCGCAAATACATGCATGCGCACAAAAAAATCACACACACTCATCGACTATACTCACTCACAACAAATTCATACATTTATATATATACGCACACACCAAACATTGAAAAACATAACACTTACCTGCAATGCAGCTCCTGGAGAGGAAAGCCTCAGAGGTCCCATGGTGGTTGGGACTGATGACTTCTCTCATTTGCTGACTTTAGGTAAACCATTGAGGGAAGGAGGGAAGGCAGCCGCGGCCGGTAGTGGGAGTACCGGCCGGGCGATGACGTGGGGAGGGCGAGGGGCAGGGTGGGGGGTAGTAATGTATGGATTACGGACTTTAACAGGTAAGTAAACATAAAAATAAATAAAACGAATTTTGTTGCGCGCACTGCATCGCATTTGGTGATGCAGTGCACACAACGAAATTCGTTGTATTTATTTTTATGTTTGCTTACCTGCTAAAGTCCGTAATCCATACATTGCTACCCCCCCGCCCCTCCCCCTCCCCACGTCACGGCTGAGGGAAGGCAGCAGCCCCCCACTCGTCACAGAGTGGGATGGGGTCTGTGAGACTGCTGACCCCACCCCGCTCTGTGCCGAGGTGTCACTGATTGACACTCGGCCTTAGGCACTTCAGGGTTTAAAACTGAAGCGTCCAGGTCTGAAGCAATAAGTGACGCTCGCCCTCATCGGGGAGGCCTCGAGACACTTTTCAAGGGCTGAAGAGGTCATGCCCAAAGAGCTGTGAAATCCTTAGCCTGGCAAAGCTCAGTTCAGGCAGCCAGGAGCCTGCGTATTTTTACTTCCTTGTGGGGACAGTCTGCACAAATTTCATGCAAGAATACTGCAGACTGCCTGGAGAAAAGGAGGAGCTGCCTCCTGGAGAAACTGGGAAACTACAATCCCCCAGACAAGAAGCCTGCCCTGTGGAGTCATCAGCCCAGCTGCCTGCACATACTTGGGTGCCACATCTGCTGGAAACACTGGATATGCCTAGAGATTAAAAGCTGTACATGCTGCTGAGAAAGGGCTGTGCTACAGCGCCCCGTGCAGGTAGATAGAGGTTAGGAAAGGAGAGGTTCCGCTCTTCAAGAAAGAAAAAGAACAAGCATTTGCAATGCAATAGGTCTCGCATTAATTAAGTTTGAGCTAAGTGGAGTGGTGTAGCTCACTGGTTAGAGGCGGCAGACCCGGAAGCAGAGGACGGCCCGGGACCAGGGTTCAATTCCTGACGCGGCAGGGTCGTGGACCAGGGTCAGCGGACTCGATAATTCTCACCTCGGTGCCTACTCTAACCAGGGATCACACTCGGCAACTCTGGGCATTAGCTTGCCTCATCTCCACAACGGCCCCCCACATACGCCGGGGATGCCTGGTTTCACCTTGGAGATACCCAGTAGGGACCATCTCACAGGGAAAGCCAGGACGGGTTCCCCAGCGGTCTACTGTGCAGAGATACTCCTTCGGGAGTCGATTCTAGTGCGTTAGAAACCCACAATTAATTAATTAATTAATTGGCACTGCTAAATATTGCAACACCAATTGCAACAAAAGTCTATAATTTGTAGGCCACAAAAAGTGTATTTATTTTTGTAGCAATGGTGGCATGCTGCACTTTAGATGAATATGTTTAAAAGTAAAATGCGTCATACTGCGATTGCTTCATAGTTAATTGTGGATGCGTTAACAATTGATGTGTGCACTGATGGCTGGAGGTGTGTGTGCCTGTAGAAATTGTGCACTGATGGCTGGTGGTGTGTGTGCCTGGTGGAAGCGTACACTGACAGCTGGTGGTGTGTGTGCCTGGTGGAAGTGTGCACTGACGGCTGGTTGTGTGTGCCTGGTGAAAGCGTGCACTGACGGCTGGTGGGGTGTGCCTGGTGAAAGCGTGCACTGACGGCTGGTGGTGTGTGTGTGCCTGGTGAAAGCGTGCATTGACGTCTGGTGCTGTGGGCCTGGTGTAAGAGTGCAATGACGACTGATGGTGTCTGTGTCTGGTGAAATTGTGCACTGACGGTGTGGTTGTGTGGTTATGTGTCTGGTTGTATGTGTGGTTGTGGGTGTGGGTGTGTGTAGGTGTGGTGGTGTGGTTGTGTGTGTGGTTGTGTGTGTTGTGTGTGTGGTTGTGTGTGTGCTTGTGTGTGTGTGTGGTTGTGGGTGTGTGGTTGTGTGTGTGGTTGTGTGTGTAGTTGTGTGTGTGTGGTTGTATGTGTGTGGTTGTATGTGTGGTTGTGGGTGTGTTTATGGGTGTGGCTGTGTGTGTGGTTGTGGGTGTGGTTGTGGGTGTGGTTGTGGTGGTGTGGGTGTGGTTTTGTGTGTGTGGTTGTGTGTGGTTGTGTGTGTGTTTGGTGTGTGGTTGTGGTTGTGTGTGTGGTTGTGTGTGTGTGGTTGTGTGTGTGGTTGTGGTTGTGAGTGTGTGGTTGTATGTGTGTGGTTGTATGTGTGTGGTTGTATGTGTGGTTGTGTGTGCGGTTGTGTGTGCAGTTGTGTGTGTGTGGTTGTATGTTGGACATATTCTAAGGGCCTGTGGAGTGTTGCCAACTGTGGGGGCAGGGAGTATCACAGACGGAAGCCCTCGAGCATCGCCCAGCCACAGTAGCACCCCCGAGATTGAACACAATAGCGAGGCTTTGTTATCAGTGGGGAAAGTGCACACAGGACAGGACACGTAGGACAGTGCACAGAGGTGGTGCATCCAGGGCAGTGCACACGGGACGTGCACACAGGGCAGTACACATGCGACAGTGTTCAGAGGTGGTGCATTCAGGGTAGTGCATGCAGGACCATGCACACAGGAAGGTACACAGGACGATGCACTCATGACTTGCACACATACTGTTGCACACAAGCCAGTGCACACAGGACAATGAACACAGGAGGGTGCACACTGGGCAGCTGGTGTGCAGCTCTTGTGACTGACCGGCTGCATGCGAGGTAAATGTACCACGTCTGAAGTGTGACTGGGGAAGAGGAGGTGGGCGGTGAGCACGGGGCCAAGGTTGTGTGTCTTACACTGAATAACCTTGCCTCCAAGATGAAGCATTGTGCCTTTTAATGTGCTAATTACTGACTCTCTTATAAGAGAGATTGAAAGAAACTGCTTAGTCCGCTTTAGCCAGAAATGTAGAGACTAAAAACTGTGCCCCCACCTACACAGACACACAACGGAAAGGTGCTGCACGCAAAGCCAATAAGTCTCGCGTTTGGGGCCTAAAAAGTGTTTAGCTAGAGTTATTGGTTTAGCCAATGTGTTTAAGCTGTAAGGGCTGACACTGTTAAGTAGCCCAGCAAGTCCTAACTCAATAAACAAAAACAATCCTAGGAAAAAACGGTGTGTTTCTCCTGTGAGTATTTCATTGCCGGAGTACGTTTTATTCTTAATTATAAATAAATTCCTATCACACTATCATGCCAGCTAAGCACAGTCCGAAGTATGTATTGAAAATAAACTGTAAATGCAATCAGCAGTGTGTGTTTATTTCCAAAAATCGTTTCTTATATAAAAATTCCAATGGTTGGGCATGTGTAGTTCTACAATATAAATACATTTAGAAACCTCAATCCTGTCAGCTAAGCACTTTCACAAACATATATTTAAAATAAATCACAGTATCCAAATGGCCCTTTAGCAAATGGAGGAGATACCATGATATTACGTGTGAAAAGCTGAAAGGGCTGGCACAACGTCAGTGGCACAACAAGTTCTTCTTTATGTGGAGTAAAATGCCATAATTATACTAGCCTTTTGCAAATTTTGTGCAAAGTATACAGTATGCTAAAATGCAAACAATTTCCCATCCACTGACAGTATGCGAGCCTTTTGAGTGTTTCAGACAGACATAATATGTACTCCTTTTGATAAAACAAGCTTAGACGAGGTGTAACCATGGAAAATGTGGTGCTGTTCGTTAAAAAGAAACCATGTCGCACTACACCCCATTCAACATCTGGTGAAATATGAAATTGCAGAGGTCATAAGAAATCGAAGGGCTTTAACATTCAATGTCTCACAAAACAAGTTGCTGTGAATTGCTTTTGAAGGACAGGCAGCGCTGGGAGGAGGGCTAATTCTGCGGAGCGCGTGAAGTGGCAGAGGGGGGCAGAGCATTCCTTTGAAGTCTGAAGCTCTCGGCGGGTCTGATGCGGTGAAGCGAGGCAGTTGCGGGGTAGTGGGGGGTAGTGGGGGGAGCAAATGGCAAGAGCACGTGTACGGGAACATGCACTGTCAGTAATCCGTCTACCAAAGCCCTTGGTTTCAAGAGTTTTTTCAACTGCTATAAACTCACCTATTGATCCCTGCGGGATATAATAGGCAAGCCCTAAAAATGCTCAACCAGGTTCTTGTGGGTGGCACTGGTGACTAAATCCTACCTCCAGGAGCAAGGGCAACCAACTCTGTCAAATTTGGCTCAATTGGGCCACACATATTTGCAAAAGAGTGCATGAATCAAGTGCTGCCTTTATCAACATCGCTGCAGATGCTTTGAGAACGGGGGCACCCACAGAAGCAAGAATATCGAAGTGGGGTTTAGTTTAATGTCTCAGGGAGCTCATTTTGCCATGGGTTCCCCGATGGCCCTCTAGGGCACAAGCATGTTTTTTTCAAATACCCTCAAATATTAGAGATAGTGCGCCATAACAACCAAAATGTTCAGTGATTGACCTAGTCGAAGCTTATTGGCACTGGGAAGAGGTGGGGTCCTAGTTGTGGGAGAACCGAGCACTCTCATTCGTTGGCTCTTTTGTGCTGGAACAGCAAGGTGGGCAAGGAAGGTAGGAAAAGAGGGCTACCCGCCCTGGCACAAGGAGAAGTGTGCAAGGGTGGGCTGGAGGAGCCTTCTGGATGGCTCCCAGAATTGTGCGTGGGTGCCCCGGAGGGCAAGGAGGCCTACTGTGCACATAAAAAACAAGCATTGGCATAGCCAATAGGTCTCGCCTTTGGGACCTTATAAGTATTTAATTATGCAGCAAAATATCCTTGGTGCAACATCAACTGTTGCATAGCTAAACACTTATAAGGTCCCAAAGGTGAGACCTATTGGCTATGCCAATGTTTGTTCTGGTGTCTGGTGAATGTGTAATCTTGCACGCCTGGTATTTGAAGATAGTTGAACTTGATCACCTGGGAGGAGCTCAACTGTGGCGCTCACGTATGGTAACATTTAAAAATATATAGAGTTTTTTTAATTAAGAAAGTAAACCTGAATATGGGTGGTCACTGTTGACACTAGGGCATCGGTGGTACTGCCTCAGCAGAAGCCCACCAGCCAGAGGTAGAATTTGCCTCAAGTGCGGCTTAGATTTTTCACTGAAAGTGCTTTGCTGCAATGACAGTGGCAAATTTATAGAAAATGAACATTTTGGGCAGCCGCCATGGCTGATTTATCCAAAGTAGGGATATGTGTTTTTTAAAATTAGTACACCAAGGCCCCTGAAATGATAGTTTTCTCCCAGCACATATGGTTCGTTTTCTCCTCATAGGGCCCGCCATGCCGTGCGCGAGGGGGAGGAGCTAGAGAGTGGAGTGCAATCATTGTGTGTCATTTACATTTTACGTTCGTCAAACAGTGCTATTAATGTCTGGCATTTCCCACCAGTTGCCTTTTTTTTTAACATATTGCCACCCAGGAACATGTCTTTCGAAACCACAAAGTTTTTTTTCTTCGAAACTTGTCTTGGGGACCTGAAAGCAGACGTGAAACAAAGACATCAATACTAACATGTTTGGCCTCCTCCTGGTTCCCATCACCGAAAGGCCAGCACTGGCAGGGAGTCTCTAAATATTTGCATATGGAGTTATACTCCGAGCCCTGTTCAGCGAGTTCATAATTTCACATGCTAATCATATGTGTGTGGAAGGGGTCAACTGTAATTCTAGCGCGTCTTTGGAAGCCAGGCCCAGTAGCTGAACACCCACTCCCAAAATGTCTGCGGGGCCCAGCGGTCAAATGTGCTGACGTATTTCTTCTTTAAAAAAACTTGGACAAGTGCCACGGAATAAAGACACATGAAATTAATTGTATTGTTTCTGATTCTCTCAAATTCAAACCAGGGAGGGTGCGCTGGCGGAGGCGTGCATTACCCGCTTTGAAGTTTTCTACCATCTCTGTCTCTGAGCTCTCTTGTTTCCATAAAGGGAGCTCAGCTCTTGGTTCAACTGGAATACAGCTGCAGCGTCCTGCGAGTGGTGGGCGCGTGCTTATGTGAAATCTGACACATAACAGATGGCACACTGCGCGCCGCTGCTCATAACCGCAAGCTGTAGGCCATGGGCGGATATATTCCCTGGGAATGGTGGTACATGCACCCGCCTTTGCCCAATTGCGTGCTGTCTTTTCCTGTCTTTTTGGAAAGACGCACGCAAAGCCCAATAGAAATAAAGTCGGGAAAAAAACACAAGCACGAGCGTGTGAAAAGTCCTGAGTGATTCCAAGAGGTCGTTTTGCGCTAGGCTCGACCTAAAAAGAATAATAACGTGAAAAAAAGAAAAGGTGGCACGGCTCAGCCAAATTAAAATAATGTTAAGAGTAAACACCCTTATGGTAAATGAGCAACCCATATGACTGTGTGGGGCTTCAAAATGTGTGTATAATTCTTTCAAGGTAGTCCATGATGTACAGGGCACACCCACATGTTGTGTCGTGCGGGATCTCCCATAGAATACTCCTCTTTAAAAGGGATATTTAAAAATACTGTTACCACTGTCATTTTCGTTAGTTTGGAATAGTATTTTACTGTGTATTTTTAGATTCTATTCATGTTCTTTGGCTTTGTTTGCATTAAAATACTTTACTTTTTTAAAAGAGAAGCAGCGACTGGCAGTGATTTATTGAGTGTTATTTTGTGCCTTCATGGCCGGACTGGGAACCCAAAGAGCCCTGGCAATTGTTTCTCACACCAGCCCCTGGGGAAGCACTGCCTGGCCCGGGAGGCTGGAAATGCTTGCTTGCTGCTTTTATTACTGGGGGGGCTGATATTGCAGCACCGCTGCAAAACCTATCCCGCACTGTTGCAAAACCTGCCTCCACCTCCTCACAACTTGCCCACACCCTTCCAGCCTCCCGGGGAAGCACCCGATGCCCTATATGGTCAGTCGAGCCCAGTGTGCATTACTGTGTTTCCAACCCTCATCACCTCCCTGATGGAGCCTTGGGTTGCTATGCCATTGCTACCTTGAGAGTCAAGTGCTGAAGGGGGGTGCTTGGTTTTCAATTTTGGGTGTTGATAGTACTGGGGCCACTGGATGCCTGCGGTGAAAGACTGTGGTCATCCCATTGAAGATCAAGGAGCCCCAGGGTTCCCCAGGGCCACAAAAATGCCCAGACAAACACAAATGTATGTTTTTGTCGGTGTTCACCCATTTCTAATGCCTATCTCCTATCCCTGCCATGGAAGCCCCCATTTCTGAGGACCTAAACGTACTTGAAGATAATCCACCCTAGTAGACATAGGGTCAGGAACTCCTGTAAATCTGATTGATATGGGGGTCCTGCCTAAATCTTTTTTTTTGTGAACATGCGTATATTTTATGCTTGCCAAATGTTTTGAGAAACAGACCACATGATCTACTATGCTGTGGGAACGTTGGCCACCATGAGACACATACACCACTCTTCCACCGTGAACATGAGCAGAGTTTGATAGCTGGCCCTACCAGTCCAAGGGACGCCGGTGGCCTCCGGGCTCCAGTGACTCCAAGACCCGTGTCCAAATTCCTCCTGGGCTCTCACCTGGACCAAGTGCCTCCGGCCAGTCAAGGCATCGGCAATGAGGTAGGAAGGTCTCAGCTGGACGGGTGTCTGAAACATTCAAAAACACAAGGGACAAAGTGTAAAACACATCCATGCACCAAACCACAACTGGATAGCTGTCACAAGGGAAGGTGCACACACTGTATATAACAGCTACTATATATATATTTATATTTAAAGGGAGAGTTCATGAGACACAGATAAACATTTACTATATCTATAATCCTAGATGTACATTTTTGCAAATCAGTTGATCTTTCCATCCTTTCATATCCGAGAAGGAGAGCTGTGTAGATCAGCCCCAACAGCAAAGAATCAACGTGAAATGTTCCATTTTCTTCTTAGTGGAAAGTCAAAAAAAGAATAAAATATGAGATCTGGACATTGTGCTTCTTGCCCTACTCTAGTTCAAAAGAGGAAGGCCTTCACAAACTGCAAGGTAGAATTAGTAGGAAAATGCTTGTGAAATGTTAAACTAAACGGATACAGTTATTAGTGTATCTGAAAGAAATGAAGATATTATTAGTAAGGAACATAGGGCCAGATGTATGAGCATTCATTCACTTTAGCGAGTCACAATTTGCGCCGAATTGCGACTCGCAATTTGCGACTCACTAAAGTGAATGTACAACAGTCTCACAGACACAGTTTGCGATTCCCAATGGTGTCGCAAATTGCATGTCTCATCAATATTCATGAGGCAAATGCAATTTGCAACCCCATTAGGAATGGCTAGCACTCACAGGGATGGTGGGCTACTGGGGTCAGCAGACCACCATGTCTGGGACTGCTTTTGAAATAAAGCAGTTTTTTTAAAAAGGTATCCCGTTTTTTTTAAAGGAAAACGGGATGCATTTAAAAAAAGAATAATGAAGCTTTTCAGTTTCATTATTTAAGGGCAGGCAGTGGTCCCTGGGACCACTGCCTGCTCTTAAAAAATATTTTGCCACACACTCACAAAGGGGAAGGAGTCCCCTGGGGACCCATTCCTGTTTGCAAGTGGTTTACCACATAATTGAGTGGGTGGTAAACTGCAAGTGTTTTGCGACCGCAAATACAGTCGCAAAACAATAGTACATGGCATTGTGACTCACTATTAGTAAGGGACGCCCCTTCCTAATAGCGAGAGTCGCAAACGCTATAGTCAGTGACTCGCAAAATAGCATTTGTACATGACTGCACCCTTTTTTTGCGGTCACAAACGGGCTGATCAAACTCACTGTTAGAGGTGCACAGACCAGTAAGCACTATCTGGCACGAAAGATCAGCGAACACTACTAAACACAGACCAATCCAGTCCTGGGTAGCACCACCGCCCACTGGCGCTTTACAGTCTGACAATGTCTGTCATGAACTGCTTTGTCTTGGACTGACTTCAGCTTTGTAAAAACAGGCTATGGGACACAATGTGGTAAATTTGAGAATAATAACAAAGCATTATAGAATAAATGAACTCAAGAGAAAAAAATATATATATACACACATACACATATATATATATATTAACAGAAGCAACGAGTAGAAAAACCACACGCTGGCGAGACTGTGTACCAGACAAATTAGTTTATTTGTCAACCCTCGGACGCGTTTCGCCTGTCCCGCAGGCTTGTTTACCAAAGTTTCATTACAAACATTCACCTTTTAAAGTGCAAAAGTGTTGGGTCACGTGATCGGAACCAGGTTACAACAGTAGTAACGGAAGAAAGACTTATGGTTACTCCCATTACAGATTTAGTAAAATTACTGTTCAACAATTCATTGTTAATACACTCAGCAGCTTAACCCTTTCGATGCTCATGACGAGCTCAGCTCGTCATGATGCACAGTTGAGCTGTGCTGATGACGAGCTGAGCTCGTCATGAATAAAGCCAAAGTGCAGTTTCCAGCACAGGAGGGGAAAACACCTAGCAGCCAGACCAGTTGAAATGTAATTGCCCACTTGGGCTGTATTCTCTGTAATATCGGGCAGCACAAATAAGGTATAATTCTGAAATATTTTGCATTGTAATATATTGATTGCACTATTTGTGGGGTTATTTGCCCACTTGGGCGTTAGCCAATAGGACAGATATATTGAAGTCCGAGCAAGGTTGTGCAAGGATTGTAAGCACTTTGCAATTTTACCTGGGGTTAATAAAGTTTCAGTAAAATCAGGAGAGAAAAAAACATTAGCGCTTGAACCGACGGCATACACACGCCTTGTCCGAATGCCCTCCTTCTCGTTAAAATTGTTCTCCATACGTTGGCTTTTTAACAATGCAACAATGAATTTAAAATACTTTAAAGTGATATTTAAGCTGCTGAGTGTATTAACAATGAATTGTTGAACAGTAATTTTACTAAATCTGTAATGGGAGCAACCATAAGTCTTTCTTCCGTTACTACTGTTGTAACCTAGTTCAGATCACGTGACCCAACACTTTTGCACTTTAAAAGGTGAATGTTTGTAATGAAACTTTGGTGAACAAGCCTGCGGGACAGGCGAAACGCGTCCGAGGGTTGACAAATAAACTAATTTGTCTGGTACACAGTCTCGCCAGCGTGTGGTTTTTCTACTCGTTGCTTCTGTTAATTTAAAGAGACCCGGCACCGGAGGTCTCTGTGCCAGGCGAGACACCCGTTGGTCTGGAGGCGGCGACGATCTTCCGAGGCAAGGAGGAGAGATATATATATATACACATCGATTCTGGAAGGGTGAGGATTTGTATATTTTAGGGTTTCCGGTACCCCTTAAACGGACCGCCTCGCTAGACAGCCTCTCCGTTGAGCCGGGATCTGTGAAATATATATATATATATATATATATATATATTCCACGAATTCCGGTTTAGGAAATTACAGGCTGTCACAGGCGGTCCGAGTCAGGATTCCGGATCTCCTTCCTCTCGTACTAGGAAACACTCGGACACCCAGGCTGCTTGCAGTTCAGTTCAGTTTATTCGGCAAGTGTAGAAAACTACGCGTTTCGCCATCACGGCTTCATTACGCTTGTTAAAACAAAGCACATCGCCATTAAAGCGCTTCACAACGTGTCAATTACAGTGTATCACCTAACGCAGTGAATAACAAACACCATTGGCGGCCATATTGGAATGTCAGTAAGTCCCCATGTCCTAATGTAATAGAACGCAATAAAAACATATTACAGAACCAGTATCCCCTTTCAATTCATGTACTTTATAGCACTGTTTTTGTAATCAATATTTGAGCCTAACACATTGAAAATCCACAATTTTGATAAAATTGATTATATCATGTCATAAGACTTGACTTTGTACCGAAATGTGGCAAAGATATAATTAAAGTGCTTCATGTTCGCCAGCTAATGCAGAATCGTACTTATACGGATGGCCTGTCCATTAGATCCTTAATTCCTCTCCCGCATTTCTATTCATTGTCCCAGAGCACTCCATTGTAATACGTGTTCCGATTGGCTCCCTGATTTGTGTGTTCGAGCCAACACTTGCAATAAAGTTATGTACAAACAAATTACAATTATGCCCAAGTGGGCCCCAATAACGTTCCAATATTGCATGTCATATAATCTCTATGTTGGCTTTGCATAATGCCCAAGTGGGCTATATTAGAAAGAAACAACTAGGAGCAAAGAATGTCCATTCATGGCTCAATTATGAAATTAAATATCCATTATTACTTCCATTTCATAAAGTACTTAGAGTAATGTCCAACCATCAATTAGGTCCAATGGTTGTGAAAAAAAGAGAGAAGAGAAGAAGTGCGCCATCCTGTAAAACCAATTTGTTAAAATCTATTAAAACAGACTACTATACCGAATAACATCAAATTTCATTAATCATATAAATGAATAGCTAGTTCTTCGCTCAAATTTAACCCTTTAGTGGTACATGAGCAGTACGAAACATGAGGCTAAGAAATGGGTGTTAGAACACCTGCGGGCAATTCGCAACAATAACAGACAATACCCGATAGCTCGCCACATTTATGAAAATCACATGCAAGCTAAAAAACTTTTACGTATGGTGGTTATTGACTCTGTATCCCTGGGTGCAAGAGGAGGAAACCGGGAGTTGTCTTTGAGAAAGCTGGAGTCCCGATACATTATTGATCTGAATACCCTAGTCCCTAAAGGGTTACATTTGAGCGAAGAACTAACTATTCATTTATATGACTAATGAAATTTGATGTTATTCTGTATAGTAGTCTGTTTTTTTATAGATTTTAACAATTTGTTTTTACAGGATGGCGCACTTCTTCTCTTCTCTCTTTTTTCACAACCATTGGACCTAATCGATGGATGGACATTACGCTAAGTCCCTTATGAAATGGAAGTACTAATGGATATTTAACTTCAGAATTGAGCCATGAATGGACATTCTTTGCTCCTTGTTGTTAGTTTCTAATATAGCCCACTTGGGCATTATGCACAGCCAACGTAGAGATTATATGACATGCAATATTGGAACGTTATAGGGCCCACTTGGGCATAATTGTAATTTGTTTGTACATAACTTTATTGGAAGTGTTGGCTCGAACACACAAACCAGGGAGCCAATCAGAACATGTATTACGATGGCGTGCTCTGGGACAATGAATAGCAATGCGGGAGAGGAATTAAGGTTCTAATGGACGGGCCGTCCGTATAAGTACGATTCTGCTGTAGCTGGCGAACATAAAGCAATTTAATTATATTGTTGCCACATTACGGTACAAAGCTAAGTCTTATGACATGATTTAATCAATTTTATCAAAATTGTGGATATTCAATGTGTTAGGCTCAAAGATTGATTACAAAAACAGTGCTATAAATTACATGAAATGAAATGGGATACTGGTTCTGTAATATGTTTTTATTGTGTTCGAATAATTGACACGTTGTGAAGTGCTTTAAAAATGGTGAGGTGCATTGTTTTTACGAGCGTGATCAAGCCGTAATGGGGAATTGCGTTGTTTTCTACACTTGCCGAATAAACTGAACTGAACTGCAAGCAGCCTGGGTGTCCGAGTGTTTCCTAGTACGAGAGGTACTTGTGGCGTGTATATATATATATATATATATATATATATATATATATATATATATATATATATATATATATATATATATATATGCTAGCACACACCTCCGTGGTCTTTGCGAAGGTCAAGAAAGGACGGCACTCCAAGTTGTTGTTTTTCCCAACAATGGTTTATTGGCAGACCCCCCTGCCCCCCTGACATACGCGTTTCACCGATTTGGCTTCTTCAGTGTCAGCCATTCTCTGTGTACACAGTCATTAAATCCCCTACCACTTCCCGAAACATAGAAAGTGGACTACTGCTCGCCTTGGTGGTTTTGGCGGCCATATTTGAACGTGCAATATTACAATTTGTTTGTAGCATTGTATCATCATGTTAACAAGGGGTATAAAGTGACTTTTTAGAAAAAGTGCCCGTGCAAAAGTGTATATAATGATAAAAATGATAAAAACACTGAGTTGATTATTAAGGCACATTATCAGCGAACATTCATTTATACACATACAGAAGATATTTAACTCTGTCTTTCTGTCCACCTCACTTGGCATGAGTTCATTCTGATCATTTCCAGAAGAGTATAAATTATTTTAGTATTTATTTAGGTGCTGTATTAATGCATTGTATATAGCCCTGAATGGGCTAAGTGGGCGATGTGTATGTATGCCTTGTTTTATCAACGCATATTATGGAGCCCTGTATGGGCCAGAATCCATATTTGTAAGTTCTTGGTACCAGTATTTTGAGCTGCAGACTCAAAGAATATGTACATGTTTCAGATTGCAGATCTTACTTGTTCTACTTGTAATTCAGTTTTATTCCTCCTGAACCAATCTGGGAGTGGGTGTTGATTCATTCTAAGTGTACCCAGAGTTCCTCGTCGTTATTGAGCCCTTTCGGCTGCATGCTCTGGAGGTCAATGATGTACCTGGACTCCATTGCCCTAAGGAGTCTTATCCTGTCCCCACCACGTTCCTTTCTATCAAGTTGGTCTATAAGATAGAAGGATAACAGATCCCTGTTACTGTCATGGTGGGTCTCAAAATGGCGTGCCACCGGGTAGTTCTTGTCCTTATTGGCGATGGCACGCATATGTTCCAGGATACGTTTTTTGGCTTGGTTGATGGTGCTGCCAATATATCTTTTCGAACATGGGCAAACCAGGCAATAAACTACAAATTCTGAATTGCAGTTCAGAAATTTCTTAATTTCTCTCGTTGGCCTAGGGTCATTCATCCTCCCTTCATATTTGGTTCTCTTCTTGCTGAATTTGCAAGCCTTGCAATGCATGCAAGGAAAGAAACCATTGATTGGCTTGTTTCTCGTACTCTTGGGGGGGTCCGTGTAGTGGCTTCTCACTAGATGGTCACTTAGGGATTGACAGCGTCTATAAGTAATAGGTGGTCTGTCTGGTATCAGTCCCTTAAGCGTTGGATCTGTGCCTAGGATGTGCCAGTTCTTATTGAATATGTGCACCAGTTCGTTCGATCTCATATTGTAACTGGTGATCATCCTAGTGGTACCATCATCTGTTTTCTTACTGGTGGTGGCCTGTAAGAGGTCTTTTCTCTCAATACTGTCTACTCGCTTGGTTGTTTCGTCGAGTAGTGTTTTGGAGTACCCTCTTTCTCTGAATCTACTTACCGCCCCTTCCTGCGCCTGTCTGAAATCATTGGAATCTGAACAATTCCTTTTGATGCGCAATAGTTCTCCAAAGGGGATGTTCCTTACCATACTTTTCGGGTGGTGGCTGGCCGCGTGTAGTACAGTGTTTCCAGCCGTAGGCTTGCGGTAAAGTTTAGTACATAGGGTTTTCTCGTTGACAAAGACCTCTAGGTCGAGATAGTGGATTGATGTCTGGCTCATTGTGCTGGTAAATTTGAGATTTAACTCGTTGTCGTTTAGCTTTGCCACGTACTCCTCAGCCGAGGAGACGTCACCCAGCCAAACGACAAACAAGTCGTCTATATATCTCGACCAGATCATGATGTTATCCAGCCACTTTTCGTTGGACCCCCCCCCAGGCCACGTGCTTCTCCCACCAGCCCACGAAAAGGTTCGCGTAGCTGGGGGCAAAGCACGTGCCCATCGCGGTCCCTCTGAGTTGGTGATACATGTTACCTGCAAATAAGAACATGTTATTATAGAGGCAGAATTCAATCATTTTTACTAGCATTTTGTTATGCTGATGGTACTGCATACTCTTCTTGCCCAAGAACCATTTTACGGCAGAGATCCCATTCTGATGTTCAATACAGGTATATAGGCTTGTGACGTCTAAGGTGATGAGAAGCATGTCATCCTCCCACCCGATCCCATCAATCTGCCTTATAAAATCCATATATAAATAGAAAGAGAGAGAGTGAAATGAGAGAGTAGGGGCCAAAAGAGTGAGAAAACAAATATGTGGCGGTAAGATAGGAGGATGAAGTACAAAGTAAAGCAAAGATGAGTGATAAATGCGGACGGAGTACAACTGCTGAGAGATAACAGGAGAGAGGGAAAATGTATGAGTGGGAGAGGTGATGAGAGAGAAGTAATGAAACAAAGGGGCATTTTTACAAGAAAGTGGTGGAGTGTGGGTTAGCTCCAAAATAGCTAACGCCGTGCTCCTTCACTTTAGTAATGCAGGGATGCGCCGTATTTACAATAATATGCTGCACCCCTGTGTTTCTTCCTGTGCTGGTGCTAAATTAAGCACCAACATAGGAACCCTTGCACCATAGTGCAAAGGTGCTTGCGTTGAGGGAATGATTGTTAATGTGCATGACGGTGTCCCTTCCTGCACATAAACAATCCAGAATGGCGATTTGTAACTGCTGCGTATGCTGCATTGTGCAGCACGCACAGAAGTTGCAATTTATCATTTTGGTAATGATTGTTTATGTGCAGGAAGGGACACCTTCCTGCACATAAACAATCATTGATGTGTTTTGCTGTTTTGATGTGTGCTGCACAATGAGGAGCACATAGAAACAGAAAACAGAAAAAACTAGGAGAAATAAAGCATTTATCCTTGGTGCACCATGTTAAGACCACGTTTTCCCAGGTCTTAATTTTGGCTTTGCCCCATACTGTCACCACCCTCGTAAATATGGGCCAGAGTCAAAATCAATGGGTCTTGCGGCGAAATGTCCAATGCAAAACCCGCTACCCGCACCTTTCACACTAAGGGGCCCATTACAAAGTCCGCCTGCCACCGTAAAGGCAAAAGGGACCGACCGCCAGAAGTGCGGCGGTCCCGCTATGCCAATTAGAATGAGCCCGCTACCCTGGTGGTCGCATCCTGCATAATATGCATTGCAGTGGGCAGTGCTGTCAGCAGCACCCGCCACAATGCGCAAAATGCATGTTGTGCATTAGCATGCACAACGTGACAGGCACCGTGCGGTGCCTGCCACCTTGTGTATGCCAATAAAGTGCAGCCCCGCAACAGGCCCCCAAAATTATCACTGCATGCCTTTCCATAGCGGAGTGTGCGCCATGGAAAGGCTTCTAAAAATGCACATCCTAATATGTATGGCGGTGCCTCCAAGGCACTGCTAACATATTAAGGGCCTTTTCTACACAGCCGTAAATCCGACTGACGGAAAAGCGGTGGACGGTCTTTCTGTCCGCCTAGTTTTGCAGGGGTGATACGGGAGCACCTAGCGGGCGGATCGCCACGGCCTGACTGGCGGTGGCCACTGCCATCCAGGCGGTGGTGATCTGGCTGATATGCTAATAGGCCCCTAAGTGTAGTGTGAAAGGGGGCCCTATTCACAAGGCAGCGTTAAGCCACGCTGCCTTGTAATTGAGGCGAAGCCGATATCGCCATAGAAGCATTATAAAAAGTTACCCGACAGAGCAATAGGGGTTTGTAAATATGCACCTAAGTGAGTTATGGAAATATAGAAGCCAGGTCACTGAAGTAGAAGTAAGACAGAAGGTAAACTGTGAAAAAAAGTTAAAGAATAAAGAAAGACTGAAAAAGCGAGACTGAGTGACAGAAACATGCATCACCTAGACTCACCCTGGTGTCTAAGGAGAGGTGCTCTGTTCGATATTTCACTTGGAACTGGAGTTTGTAGAAAGAGGGGTTCCAGGTGGGAGGGTACTGCCAAGTGACGATCAACTTCCGAGGGGCGCCCTGAACCGAGCTCACCTTCACATTCACTGGAGGATCTGGTTGGACTGTAGTAAAAAGATTGCAATTTGTTACCTAAAAATGTGTGATAATCTTCTTTGGCAAAGAGTTCTGACATACCATATGGCATATTGGGTTGTAATTGAAAACATTGAGGCAAAAATATTGAAATACTGTTTACAAAAATATCATCCAATTTGGTGTAGATTTTAAATTATTAACACCAATGAGGCACTATTTTTGTAAACAATATTTTGTACAAGGCTTATCTGGCAGACGGGATTTTGGTTACAATACTCTGATATTCTGGAATATAGCATGTTATAACGCATGCTATTACATCGGCTGCTTTTACAAAGCAGTCATTACAACAACTGCGTTGTTAGTATGCGATACCTTTACATCACAAGTCATTAGAACAACTCGCTGTAGGGGGGCGCGCTGGATTTAGGAACAGTATTATTTACTATTCCTACTCCAGTGTGCGCAACAGCAGGGAGGGTGTTGAATTTCATATCCAATACCTTTGCGCCCCCTACAGCAAGTAGTTCTAATGACTTGTGATGTAAAGGTATCGCGTACTAATAACGTAGTTGTTGTAACGACCACGTTGTAAAAACACTGCGATGTTATGACAGCGTTGTAAACGCTGTTTCCCGATATTCTGGCACCATACCATGTGCTGATAAGCATGACCTGTTTCCAACCCTACAACTGCACCAATAACGCATAGCACCTAGCAATTGCCTTTGATTACTGTAGCCACCTCTGCAAAAGTGGATGGTTACCCAACCTCACACCACAACAAGCGAGCTCTTGCAAGGACCCATCGTCTATTCTAGAGTCAGATTAATAACTCCACGAAAATCCAATAGCAAGCCCTCAAGAAAATATCAGAAGTTCTTTCAGGGACTAAAAAAACCTTTGAATATATGAGCCACGAAGAGTTGAGATGAGACCATGACCGGACTCAGGTTTACAAGGAATAAGTAATAGAAAGTTTGTTATGGGCGGACACAGGCAGAATGATATCCTAGATGCGTAAATTTCCAGAAAATTGTGCTACCTTTTCATTTTATACTTAGACTTCAGTTACCTTTTAATTATGCTGGAGACGTTTGCGAAATTCCAAAATTTCTCATTATGCGAAATTCACAACATTTCTCGAAACATTACACTACCCAACTTTACATAACCTTATATTAAGCGGAAGTATTCCTTAC
Source organism: Lissotriton vulgaris (assembly GCF_964263255.1). Taxonomy (NCBI): domain Eukaryota; kingdom Metazoa; phylum Chordata; class Amphibia; order Caudata; family Salamandridae; genus Lissotriton; species Lissotriton vulgaris. The sequence continues at coordinate 136,663,444 of NC_141700.1, read as the reverse complement.
CTTAAAAAAAGTCATGTAAGAAACCGGAAAGAGAGCGTGTTACATAGAAAATGCCTTACTACGACTATTTTTGTTGAAGAATCAGAATCCTGCTGTAACTCACAAGATGTTGAAATATTGTCTTGCATATGCTTAATAAGAGGTCCACATGGGACTCCAACAAACCACATTTCGGTATGAAAGTATGAATTCATAACATTTTTGTGACATTTCATTGAATTTCACAATAAGAAATTGAAGCTATTCCACAATCCCCTGGCTATACTGCATTGTCATCTCAGATCCCAGTGTCTCAATGAGGGATAACTTGTGAATGGTAATGTGGCATCCAACGGCGGAAACTACTGTTAAGGATAAGTGTGGTAATTTCTCAAGTACTAATCACTCAATTAAAAACATAAAGCATTATCTACAAACCAGAAAGGTTCAATAAGTGATTGCACTATAGACCTTAGACTTCTGATGAAAGAGGCTCTCCATGAGCAGGCAAGCAAGACCAGATTATTAATTAAAGACAATTAACCAAACAGGAATGGATAAAAATCGCTAACACAGATGTTGAGGAAAAGTAACCTAGGAGCTCAGGTTAGAAAATATTCTAGGATTTGCTGCATGTCAAGAGGTAATGACAATTTCTTTTAGGAGTGTTTTATATGGCGCGAACTCGACTCGACGGTATCAGAGCGCTTTACATGAGCACCAGTTGTGTTACAGACAGACACATTCATTTTTGGCAGGCACAGAGAGATTACGTGATTTGCCCAGAATCAGAGGATGTTGAGCCAATGCTGAGGCTCGAACCCGGTGTCCCAGTTTCAAGGTCAACTGTTCTAGCCAGTAGGCCACATCCTCTTCCCAATGTTAACAAAATGCCATGCAAGAAGCCAGATATGGATGGGGAGTGCTCAGATGAGTTCAATATTTAACTAGGAAATGGTAAGTACGGGTAGTAAAGTTATCTGAAGTAAAGCAAACATTCTGTTGCAAAATGCAAAGAAACGTTGGTCAAGAGAAACAGGGTGGTGCAAGTGTTGAACCAACAGCCATTGACTTAATTGTTTCTTATCACACATGTTGTAATACCGAGCATTTGACAATTAATTGTGGAAGTGTTGAACAACTGTCAATATCCAAAAACTGTAGAAAGATACCATTGATCCAGGATCATACTTAGTTCTTGGTAAGCAAAATGCATGCAAGAATTCTGCAATCGTTTATTTTTGTCTCGCATGGCCCGAGACATTTTAATACCTTGTACATCTAGCCTCAACTGGCAGCTGACAGCCAAAGACACTGTTCCAGGTTGCTCTGAATACTTCTCACATCACTGATATCTTCTTGGAAGCAACAGAAAGACAAAGCAGTTCTGGAAAAGCTGTAGAAGTCAGCTAGGGCGCCATCGCTTGGTACTTAGTAATTACTTTAACTAGTTCTTTGTGGCAGTTACATAAGGAACAGCTATCAATGATCTAACATGAGGAGATTGTTTAGTTTCCTTTGGTAGGAGTACAAATAAATACTTAGCACCTACTGAACTGCATTTGTCTCTGGCATTTTTTACGAAGTACACACTATTGAGTATTGTGCATAAAAGTGACTTGAACCTCAATGTATCACCCACATACCAGTGGCTTATTGGAATGTTTTAATTCTCCTATGCTGAGCAGGAAGGTCAATGGAGAACAAACAGAGAGGTATGCTTGATTGTTATTTTTAGGTCTGACAACAGCCAAGATTTTTTGATTTTACTAAAATACTTATGTATTGGACCTTTCAGATGCCTTCTTCATCCTATTGGTCTGCTATTGTGTCATTCACATTTTTGCTCTCATGTGCTAAAGCATACAGCAAGAGGGGATGGGCCAACCCGCTTTGTCTATTGGCTAACTTCACTATGAATGACAACACTCTGCCCTCTTTTAAGGAGCACACCCACGCACAAATGAATTCTCTTTTAATGCCTGTGACAACGATAGCAATGTGAACTTTTAAAGACCATAAAATGTCTGTTGCTTTTAGTCAGTGTTTTCTTTTTAATTGATGAAGGCCCAGCAGCTTCTTCAAGAATACAAAAACCATGTCATATCAAAACAAGCTTTGAGCTAATTAAAAGGCTGGCAGCCACTGCCAGGCCTATTGGCTTTGCTAATGCTTGTTCAAATGTGTCATTATCTAAACATTTGGGTGTTGTGCTGTGGTGTGAAGAAGTATGATCACATCCTCTGAAGACAAGGCATCAGGATGACAGAAGTACTTCTGGCTCAGAGGATGAAAAAGTGAGGGCTATCATACGTGAAAATGATCTGAATGGAATTGTATTCATAATTTCACCAGGACTACTTCACAGTCAGATGCAATCATGGTGAGCATCGGTGGAAGCCGTCCATTTGACTGTGGATTCTAAGATCCAGTTTTGGGCGTGCTCATGTCACTCTTACAATTCTTTTTTGGTGGAACTGGATTTTTAAATGGTCCTTGGCTTTAGACTAACGAGGCTGATTATTATCACTAGGGATGTGGGAGGTTTGTACACATTTTTATTACCGGAAAATTTAAGACAAAGGTATATTCTGAGTTCATGATGCAGAGGTGTGGAATTTAATGAAATATCTGCGTGTCCATGTGGCAGGTTGCTTCATAAATCTACTTATCCTGTAACAAAATCCACTTGCCCCTTTGGTGCCATATAATGCAGCGACAAATTATGGCAACAATCTAAGAGCTCTACTATAGCCTCTCTGAATATGCCAGGGCGCATACCACAGTAGCGTTTGAATAGCTGCAATCCCCTTATGTTGCTAAGTTTCCGCATATCTACATACTGAGGCTCAAGGTAATGGTAAGCAATAGTTCCAGGGATAGAATTCCAATTTTGAGTCTGTGCAAACCTACTATCTTGCATGTTTAAATGTTTTCCACAACTCTTCTCTAATCTTTTCCCATACTGAGGTACTATTTTTTGTCCTACATCTGGAAATTCTTGGGAATTCACAAAACCCGTATTGCTGCACTTAATGCAAGGACATATACCATGGGTTTACTTTTGAGACTTTCTTTAATAATTGGGCTCTTAATTCGGTCTGGCGTTGACCGGACCTTTTGTGTTTATTAAACTTCTGTCCTCTCTCTGTATCGGCTTGCTTCACTGCGAGTGACTGCATTCTGCTCTTTCACAAGGAGCATATCGGCACACTAAGTAGTTTGTTCAGTGCCAGTAACTACTGTGGAAGTGTGTGCTTTTTGAGACCCAAAAACTATTTTTGCTTCTGCCAATGTTTGTTATAATGGAGAGGGCCCGGCAGCTCCCACACCAATAAGGTTTTACAAAAACCATGCAAAAACAAGTCACCCATTGACAAAACTAAAAAACTGGCCACCAATTTCAGACCTACTGCCTTTGCCAATGCTTGATTATTTTTGTTTCTCATAATCTTAATGAAACTGGATACATTGATTTTCCATTATGAATAGTTTTGGGAAATACTGGCATGCGTCAACACATGTTACTAAACGATGCTGCAAAGAAAAGGTACCTGAAATGTAACAGTAGTTTAGCAAAAGGTTTTTTTTCCTGCTTTCATTTTTTATGAACATTTTATTTTGAAAGCAAAGAATCATCAATCTTGCTTTCAAGCTTCTGGAAATATTTGCATGAAATCACAGAGCATTCTGGGAGCATATACATAGCCTCATATTGCTAAACCTTAAAAACGTGCGTACACATTTTTATACTGTAACCACGGTCAGTAGTGCGTTCAGAGCTTACAACATTTACTTAGAGCGCTCACCCTAATAATAAAGGCTTTCAATTAATGAACTATAAATACAAGTTTGAACAGCATTAACATATGGACAAAAATATTACCTTAACTGCAGACAGGTCCCTTCCCTGATCCATAATGCGGTACCAAAGGGTTTGTGCTGCAGGGGGTTGGGCCTACTTGTCCCAAGGACAAAATACACATGAAAACGTGTTGCCCTTGACCCCAAACAATATGTCCTGGGAGTCAGGCTATAGGAATTCCACATCCCTGATGATGGCTGTTCTACTGAAGATCGAGAATGGGAATAGCATGATACCTTAGTATCATGGACAAAATATCAAGTAGTCAAGTATTGGTAAGTGCAAATACAGAAGTATAGAATTACTCTTCTTAACTTCACATCTGTGTACCTTGGTGATATATATATCGTCATGGCAGATATATGGCTTACATGTAGGAATACAATTCATACATACCTTTGCATATTGTGGACCTTGATATTCTATACACGATGTTAGGTTCCGCAATATTTCCCATTCGATATTCAGGGCCCACGCCTTTCATGTTGAACATAAGTCTGTCTCCCAACACGGGGTGGCAAGTGGACTGCCTATATCGTTTTGTACCTCAGCCTGGGTAGCTCTGAGCATGTGCATAAAAAAGGTGAGGGTGGGGTTAAACCTGCTTGAGAAACACTGTACTGGGAAATGCATAGAGCGTATTTAAGCAGCCTACACTCACTGGCCTTGGGCCTGAAGTTACCTTGCTGAGAGATCTGCTTGTAGGAAGGCTCCTCCCATCATGAATGGTGCAATGGTTCTTGGAGGCAAGGGGAAGTTAAGGCATACTTTGACACCCAACCCCTGCTGCAATGGGATCATATAAATTGCTCAATCAAGTGCCCCATGCTAGTGACCCCCCAGGTAGCTGCCTAGCATGCCCCTTATGCGACATCCACCGTGCCTCCCACAGCATGAGAGACTTCCAAAGAGGTTGTCAAAGAGCACAACCGCTTTCTATGTCTCCCGAAAAAAGCACAAGGGTGGTTTTGACAGATAGGATATTCATGCAATGCCTCTTCGAAACGTGTTGTGGTAGCACTTCATACCTCGGGGTCTTGTTCGCGCTATCCAAAACTTTTAAAATAAATAACAATGCCTCTTCTGTGATTCGCGCCCATGTCTATGTGATTGCTTTTTGTTTGTAAGTGTGACCACCGCAACCTATTGAACATTATGTACATATATCATGCGTTGGATTACACATTACTGTAGGACTTACACACATGGTGTGGATACCACAGATTTCCAATGGACATGGGGTTACTACATATAAATATTGATGTTACGTACGGACGCTGTATCCGCTAATCAGTTGAGGTACGCTGAGCTGGCTGTCGGCCATGCTGGTGATGCACATGAACAGCATGCGGCTGGCATGATCCCCTTCTCCAAGTTTCATTCGACAAATATATCGCTGTACACTATTGTAGTAGGTACAAGGCTCAGTTTTGGGCTCGGTGTTGAACCTACAGGAAACCAAGAGAGAGGAGAGCACGTTAGTGCAAAGTGGAGCCCACTTCATTAACCTACAATTATCCATACAGAGTTTCCCACCCTCCCAGGTTCCTTCCAGAAACAGTTCTTGACTCTTATTTCAGTCCTCCTTATACAGAATAAAATCTACCACCCAGCAATGAATGCATGGAAAGGACTCACTACAAAGGTGATAGAAACTGAATAAAAAACAAAAAGGCTGAAATAGACCCAAGAGTCATAGGACATATCACTCAGTTATAAAGTTGGAGACAACCTTGTCAATGATGTCAAGAAAGAGGAGGAAATGGGCTGAATGAAAGGGCCTAGTAGTCCCTGTCCACCATCAAATAATTTCTTAATAAGGCCATGAAGTGCATGACGTCACAATACAACTCAAGGCCTATGGTGACATCATCACACAAAGCGAATAACCAATGAACAAGAGCTATTCCTGTAGACGCCATAAGGGACTATGTAATCAAGTAAATCAATAAAATGAGCTCCATTTAGCCATCACTATATTGCTGAATTAGAATATTAATTGTATATTCTATGTGCATAAAAAATTGCATTCTTGATCTTGCTTTATTTTATAAAAACATATTGATGGAATATAATAATAATGAAGGAATGACTGAAGAGTGAATATCGATATGGGTAAGCAATAACATTAATTTTATTATGACATTTTAATGAATATCTGAGTATGATAATAAATATAGTTTGATATAATAATACAGGAAATGGTCAGAAAACGTTTGTGCATATATAATAAAAATGCCTCCAATTACAGACTAAGTAGGTGGTTATGGGGGGGCTCATTTAATTAATCATCAAACAAAGCAACATTCTACAATCTGTGTTGAAGGTGAAGATGCAGGCTTGGGTAAAAGGACCTGATTTCTTTCTGTGCGCTGGATGGCCCCCTCAAGGTACAACCCACAGTTTACTGGTCTACCCACCCTCAGCTTTATGGACACCACCAATGAAATAGAAGCCACACTTCCCATAAGGCAACATAGGGTAGCGGGCCTCTGATTTCCCGCTCCTTGTTCTCTTTCTATCTCCAGGCACGGACCGTGCCGGGCGTTATACTGGGGAGGTGACATCAGGCAGGGGAGGGTCAGGGCGGGGGGGGGGGTATTGTAAAATGCAGGATATGGACCATTAGAGGTAAGTACCGAAGAAAAAAAAAATCGTTGCCCACGCTGCTTCGCCAAATGTGATGCAGCGTGGGCAAATGTGATGCAGCGTGGGCAACGAATGCGTCACGTTCGGTACTTACAACGTGACGCATCTGGGAGATGCGTCACGTTGTAAAGTCCTGCGCCACATGTAGGCGTTCCTGCGCAGGGGGGGGTCTCCCGGCGCGGGAACGCCTCCTAAAAGTGGCTGAGTGAAATCTACAAGATTTCACTCAGTCACTTTTAGGCCCATGCTGCGTCAAAATCCTGCACCTGCCTGAAGCAGACGTAAGGATTGACGCAGCATTAACTAGATAGAGCCCCCAGAGCATTGCTGGAGTTGTGTCGCGCTTGCGACGCAACTCCAGCAATGCGCCACTTTTACAGCAGAGATGCGTCACGCATCTGTGTCGTTTTTGCCCCATGGTGCGCCGCATTGTAAATGCGGCGCAACCATGATGGCGGAGCTGTGGCGCACAATAACCGGCGCATCCCTGCTGATTTGCCGGGATGCGCCAGTTATTGTAAATATGCCCCTTAATTTTTACTTCCACTTCTTGGCTTACTACAAAACAGTACAAGGAAAATCATAACTCCTTGGTTTTCACTGGAAAATAAGACAAAAAAGTACTTTTTTTCTACAAAGAAGAAGATAGACCATGGGAAAAGCAGAATGGGGGGAAAGAGAAACTGGATCAGGAAGAGACGCAGAAGAAATGGAAGATTGATGGAGAAAAGTCCCACAGGGAACGAAATGGAGATCAAGGTGGAGGGTACACTCACCCTTTACGCACCAACAGAACAGCCCTGGTGGCGGGCGAGGGTCTGTGCGAGGGATGATACTCGCATCGGATGATGCCAACTGGAAACTTGCGAGTGCAGGACATTTGGGGCACCTCGAGGACCTCTAGGGAAAGAGAGAAACCACAGGTTTGTGACCACTAGTGTGTGATCTAATGTTGGATTAACATTGCACTCCTTCTTAGAGTCCACGCGCTTCAACAGCCATTCAGATTTTTGGGCCCCATCTGACTGATGGGTAAACATCGGAATCAGAGCCATACTGAAGGTGTTTTGGTTCAAATAGAAAGACATGGTACAAGTTATACTTTTCCTGTGAAGGTGTAAATATGAATTTCAAGATTAAAAGGAGATAGCCAAAGACACACGCGTAAGATGCTATTATCCCCACCTACCACCCTATCTCCCACATCTCCCCACTAGGGTGCAAGGTGCAAAAAGGAACCTAATGAGCCTTTAGCTGTCTTTCTCTCTCTCTCCTTGGGGTTTTGACGTCAAATTGCAAATCCAGTTTCCCATTTTACTGGAAAGATAATGAGGTTCCAGAAGTACAGTGAATTGTATTTGCGAGAATGAATTATAGCCCCTAGTCAGGTCATGTAGAAAAAGGATATACGTTTATTCTTCAGGTTATATCTTCAGTTCAGGGGAATAGGTGTGGTGCCATGGCCAGGGCGACTGACTCCGGAATCTGGGGATCACAGTTCGATCCCCGGCACCGGCGGCAGATTAGCCCAGCACCATGTGACCCTGGGCAATAGCTTGCTTAATCTTCCCAACGGCCCCCAGCGCATAAAGACCCTTATGGGTGATTGTGCGCTTTACAAATGTGGATTATTATTATTATAGGTTACAGGAAGATGATAAGTTCCATGTAATGCCCCACCTGGAGCAGCCTCCTTGCTGCTCAGCCCAATACACTCCCACTGACTCTTGTCCAAGCACCAACACTCCCAGCATTCTGATAAACTCATCACTGGCTGAGCATCTAGGCAGAGAACCAAAATGGGGAGGATGCATTATATCAGAAAGTAGATTACTACAGCATTCCAACAAGATGCAGGTAGTATAGAATTTAGGACGGACTTTCTGACTTTCCTGTTTCCACATTCATATTAAGAAATTATGGATATAATGCGATGCGGCGAGCACAAGGTAAGTGGTTTTATTTCTTTTTTATTTTAACTTATCTTATCCCGTCGTATGTTGAGTTTCCCGGCTCCCACCCTACCCCACCCCACCACCCACCACTCATACCTGTGCCGGCTGCCAGTGCAATTGTCTCACTGCGTAGAAAAATAATTTTGAGTGGGTAATGGCTAAAGATATCAAGGAAACCCTGCAGCTTTGATAATGGCAAAAATTGATACATTTGGAGAACCTGAATCACAAAAACAAATCACCCAAAGCTTTACACATCTTTAGCTTTGTCAGCTAAGACCATACGTGGTTCACTACTGGTCAGGGGCAAAACATTTCTTGTTAACAGTATTGTGAGATGAGGGTTCGGAGTACTAACCAATGTGTCACTAGATAGTTCACAAAATGGCAGAATGGCTTGGAAAGACCCATGCCCCCTTTAACACCAGGATGTTGAGTTTGGGTCCTACCTGGGCATCCAGGCTCTGGAATGAATTGCCAGAGCAGATATGATTCACCAATAGGGTGTGAGCACATAAAATGGTTTGAAAACGTCCCCTTTTTCATAGGTTCATATCCTACCATTATTGCCCCTTCATTAAGTACCTGGACCAATGAGAGGTGGAGAGCTATATAAAGAATGTTGATAATAAAGTGAGGATCTTACTTAAAGAATTTCCTTCAACATCCCAGTTCAATGGCCCAATAATGAACTTTGGAGAAGTCCACAACCCACTTTCCTCTGTAATATTTAACTCACCTCCCACCATGAGGTGGATGCTGCGGATCTTGAGGCCATTCCTGTAGCATGTGTAGTTCCCAGAATCCCTGTGGCGCACAGACTTCAGCAGCAGCAGGGCGCCCGCCACCAGGCGGTTGGGGTGCCTCATGCCCAGCGTCCGGTTCTCCAGCCTCCAGGTGAAGGTGGCATTGCTCTCCCAGGCCTCTTGTGGGCATGTCAGGTTCACGTCCACGCCTGCAGGAGTGTGCTGGACTTCTGAGGGGAGAACTAGGCCAGAGCACAGAAAACATTAGAACAGTTATAAGTATCTTATAACATAAGGTAACAATGGGAAAGAGAAGATATAATTCTGACTCTGAGACAGCCCTCAAACCAATTGTTAACAGAAATATAACGTGCAGGTAAGTCATTGAAAAGAAGAGCTCTATTATGTATTGTGACCATCAGGCCAAATGCCCACATGCTCTTTGACTAAAATGGAAACTAAGAAATCTGTGTGTTCTTTAGAAAAGTCTAGATTTTTTATTGCCATAAATGTGATTTGTGTCTACTAAGGAGCTCATTCTGTAAACAAGCACTGGTAGTGCCAATAGGTTTGGCTTGAAAGTGTTGTATCCTGCACTCTCACAGACCCCCCCCCTTACTATGCACTCACATAGACAGAGTTCTTTGCCTTTACAGTGATAGGAGTAGAAGCAAGGACCAAGAAAGAGCTCTGTCTGCTCTGGTGCAATGGAACATAGGAAGAACCAAGAGTGTATGTGAAAAAGGAACTGAGCATGAGTGAGGCATGTAGGGCTGAAGCCGAGGGTTATGATGCTCAGGACAACTGGCAGCAAGTGCCTTGTGCACCATACAAGGTATCGTTAGGAAGATCACTTTATTAACCCCTTGGCTGCGGGGCTGTTTCCCCCGCTGTGCTGGGGGGAGGGGGGCGCGCACAGCGCCTCCGTGCTCATGACGAGGTCAGCTCGTCATGAGCCACGGTTCTCGTGTGCTCATGACGAGCTGAGTTCGTCATGACCACACCCATTTGTGTGGAACGCTCAGCACAGCAGGGGAGTTAGCCCAGCGTGCGAGCGTTCCATGGCTCATGACGAGCTGAGCATAGGAGGGGTTAATTGATAACGTTTGGAGGAAGTCCAACTGGGATTCAACAGAGATGAGCTGAGGTAAATTTAGTGCAAAAACAACAGTTGATGGACAGAATGCAGAACAATGTCCTGGATGAAGATGGCTGATAGCCAGAAGCCTGTCCTAGGATGCTTGATTCCGGTCCAGGAAAGACATGGGGCCTTCATTTATGAAAAGTGACGCATTGCTGCGTGAAAACAGCGATGCGTCACTTTTCATAGCGCCCTCCTTGCGACACCAATGATGCGTCATATTTACATTATGACGCATCATTGCGCAAGGAGTTACAGATACGTCAGTATTTCTGACGTATCTGTAAGCGCAAACGTGACGCATTGCTAGAGTATGTCACAAAAGTGACGCAACTCCAGCAATGCATCCTTTCACATGGGGCAAGCCCCATCTGAAAGGGCCTGCGTCAGTCTTACGCTTGCTGTGAGGCAGGCGCAAGATTTTGATGCAACGGCGTCCTAGAAATGACGCAGTGAAATCTCATAGATTTCACTGCGTCACTTCCACGACCCTTTCTTACGTCAATACGCCCCCCCCTGGCATACATTATACCTGGCGCAGGTATAATGTGGCGCAGGGGTTTACAAAGTGACGCCTCTACCTAGAGGCGTCACTTTGTAAATATGGCGCAACAAGGCGCATCTTTTATGCCACTGGTGCGTCACAAAAAGTGACGCACAGGCGGCGTAAAAGTGACACAAGGGCTCATAAATGAGGCCCATGGCTTGGCAGTTTGGGCTGGACTGTTCCCATGAGGCACAGGGTCAAGGCTGATTTGCATATGGCCATGTCTGAACTGGGGTGATGTGGAGTGCAAAAAAACGATGGATTTAGGCCCAGATCTCTGTACTGGGGTGAATGTATGACATTGTTCTGCATTCTGTCCATCAACTGTTGTTTTTGCATTTGTCACCCCGAGTGGGATGGGTATGCTCAGATGTGAGTCCCATGCTCTCCACACCACTGGAATCAAGCTATCCTGGCTGAAGATGGCTGATAGCCAGAAACCGGTCCTAGGATGCTTGATTCTGGTCCAGGAAAGACATGGCTTGGCAGTTCGGGCAGGACTGTTCCCATGAGGCAAAGGGTCAAGGCTGATTTGCATATGGCCATGTCTGAACTGGGGTGGTGTGGAGTGCAAAAAACTATGGATTTAGGCCCAGATTTCTGTACTGGGGTGAATGTATGATATTGTTCTGCATTCTGTCCATCAACTGTTGTTTTTGCATTTGTCACCCCGAGTGGGATGGGTATGCTCAGACGTGAGTCTCATGCTCTCCACACCCCTGGAGTCAAGCTATCCTGGCTGAAAACGGCTGATAGCCAGAAACCGGTCCTAGGATGCTTGATTCCGGTCCAGGAAAGACATGGCTTGGCAGTTCGGGCTGGACTGTTCCCATGAGGCACAGGATCAAGGCGGATTTGCCATGTCTGAACTGGGGTGGTGTGGAGTGCAAAAAAACGATGGATTTAGGCCCATATCTCTGTACTGGGGTGAATGTATGACATTGTTCTGCATTCTGTCCATCAACTGTTGTTTTTGCAGAGGTAAATTAAGTAGCATATCTGGTAGCAGCATTTTCCAGTCTGAATGTGATAGATAAGATCTTTCGAGAAACTGAGCAAGACTCATTCTGACAATACAAACAGGATGGGATCAATGTATGGATCCTTCTTTCTACAACCCAGTAACAACAGAGGAGATTTTTCTTTTTCTTAAGCTCTTAAAAAATCGATCATAAAGAATTGGGTCGCACTCATGGGTGGATTATAATTCCTTTATTATAACTCCATGATTGGTTCAAAACCAATTCTTGCGATGTTAGATATAACATACAAATCCGATTCCAATTAAGAAATTGAGGATTCGGCACACCAGAGGATAACCCAGTTATTTATTGTGCAAGTCGTTTGTATGCACAATAAATAATTGGACTATCTTACAGTGTGCCAAAATCCTAAATGTGTTCAATGGAATCGGATTTGCATGTCGTATTGGACGGCAGCTGCACCATCTCTGGCACCGGCACTGTTAGGCTGGTTGAACAGCCTCCGGAGCTGCAACATCGTGTGTGCGTGTGTGTTTGTGCGTGTGCGTGTGTGTGTGTGTGTGTGTGTGTGTATATGTATATATCAATGGTATTGTTGAAATAAAGGCAGATAGTAAGATCCACATTAACACTAGAAGCTACATTTTTGGTCTTAGTAGCAGGATTTTGGTTTGGGCCAAGAGCCAGCGGCTATCAAATGATTGTCCAGGTCTACGGATGATTCCCTAGCACCAATACCTGAGTTTTTTCTGCATTCAGATATCAAACATGCAACTGAAGCAAGATGTTTCTAAAGTGTAAGAGGAAAGTTAGAGCTTTCTACCATTTCCTTGATTCAGGAATTTAATATCAACAGCGTAGTCCAAAAGTAAAGCCAAAAGAAAGAATGAAATAAAGCAACTAAAGGGACTATATAAATAATTGCTAAATACTCCACAAATCTAACAATAATTCTTAATAAATTGATGTCAACTATATTTATTTTAAAAATAAAAAGTACTTTAATTCACTAGCAACTAAATGCTAAACATAAAATTACAAATGAACAAAATGAAAATAAGATATCTCTAGCAGGCCCTGAACTAAAGATCTGTGTGAGAAAGTCTTTTTCATTTTAATAGTGTAAAGCTCCTTCCTGTGGTGTTCATCAAGGAGTTGACAATGTGTAGCTGTCATAGAGATCACAAATTTGAACCCTTTCCCATGTACCAGAAAGTTCGCAACACCGACCCTGCCCCTGCCCCCACCTCCACGCATTTGTCTAAGAGTTCACAGTGTAGAACTCGGCTATCATGGAATTGAGCTCGAGCAGTTCAAGGGTGACTCAGAGGGTTGGCAAATGACAGAACTCAGAACTAAACAAAAGAAACAAAAATAACCCTCAAATAAATCAGTGACCAGTCAGTGCTTTTTCTATTAACCACTTGGATGCTATGGCTCCTCTGGCTCTTCCATGTAATTTCCATTGAAATCAATGGAAACTCCATGACGAGTTACCCTTGTCATTAGCGGCGAAGAGGTTAAAGAAAAGAAGGGGAAAATAGATTAATGGATGCACAAACAAATGCTATGATCGAGGTGACATTTTTTACAGGATTTCAGCTTAAATTACAAATCAAACCACTCCATTGTACACCTCACAGATTAGCCAGAGTGCAAATCACGTACCCTATAAATATATCACATGGGTTATCTAACCTGTACAGATGGTCTGTTCCAGATATCTTTGAGGAATCAAGTGATAGTCTGTGCATCAGCAGGCTCCACTTGTTAAAAACAGAATTTACCCTCTAATCGCCTGTTAGAATACATGAGGCTTTTCATAATCATGAGGTTTACGTTTATAGGCTGTGTCAAGTTTATCACTTGGTAACAGGAGATGCCTCATGCCTTTATTACCTCATTTAATAATCATTAAAGCAAGCCTGTTGGCTTTAACTTGAACACAAATAGTATCATGTTGTACCTGCTTAGAGAGACTCATCAAACAGCTTGGCAGACTCAAAGTATACAGTGATATGGACATTAACTTTGCTTTCAGAGATACCAGGCCTTCTATTATAGAGAGAGCGCACTGCCCAGCTCTGCGTCGCTGACACGTTTGACACTTTTGATCGTGCACCACGGCGCTGACTCAGTCAGGGGCTCTATCACGATGAATGTGGTGCTCGCCCTTCGCACTGCCAACCTGCACCTGCCCTGGGAGCAGCCAAATAGTGAAGGGCAGACCCTCCCTTTCAATCCATCAATCTGCCTTTTACTGAGCAGTCTAATTGAGGCAGAGATCCCCCTGTGGTTAGGTGCAGTGAGTGAATGTTCCTGCCTGCTGGGGGATGTCTGGGGGTTCCTCTTTCACGGTTCGACCGCCAATTTTCAGGTTGTTTGTGCACCATTTTTTTGTGGCAAACAATCATCGTGCCTCTTAATAACTCCTTTGCCTCTGCAATCGACTCTATAATAAAACACAGAAGCAAACTATAACGTATACACTAGAAGCAACAGCCCCCACATGCATATGAAGGAATACCCGCTTCCTAAGATTGCACAGGTGCCTCAGGTGCAATCTGAATCACTGAAGGGGCCACGTAAGTGTCTGCAGCCCCATCTGTAATGCCAAAGTGCCCTGTGACTCAGAAGGCGGGTGTACACGGTTGTGGCTAACCCTGGGCGGAGTATGCATAGTGGGGCTCCGCGTAGTTCCACGGAGTAAAAAAAATAACTAGGTGGAACTAAGCGGACCTCCGCTTTGCCCCGGGACCACACAAAGCACTATAAAAAAAATGTAAAACACCACTTCACCTTGTCTTCGCCCTGCCCTGCTCCTCACCGCAGTGTCTCCCTTCTTCCGGCGTCCTCCTCCTTGCGTCCCTATAGGTATTACGTCCTCCGTGAATTGCACATGCACAGTTCACGTATGACATAATACCTACAGGTATGCAAGGAGGACGCCGGAAGAAGGGAGACACTGCGGCGAGGAGGAGGGAAGGCAGAAGACAAGTTTAGTGGTGTTTTTTAAAATTATTTTTAAATGGGGCTGGCCTCGTACTCCGCTCCACCACGAATGCAGAGTTTTGCCCAACTTTGTGTTCCCAGTGAAGGGCGGAGTTGGTAAAACTCTGCAACCTCCGCTGGCGGAGCAGAGTACGACGCCCTGGGGTTAGTTGTGGCACACCAGTGACATTTTGATAATATGGCCATAAGCGTTTACTGTGGCCAGACCTAAAAAAAACATTATGTATAAACTCCTTTCCATTGCATTGGTCAGAGAGTTCACAATGTAAACCCATTTCTATTGCACTTGTCAGATACTTTAACATTCAAAGTCTCTTCTTATGGTGTTTAGTATGGATTTCACAATATAAAACCCCTTCCTATTGCATTTGTCAGTGAGCTCACAATTCAAAAACCCGTCCAATGGCTTTTGTTAGAGTTTGCATTGTAAACTCCCCTCCCATATCACTTGTTAGAGGTTTCACACTGTAAAGCCCCTACCTAGCGTGTTTGAAAAGACTTGATAATGTAACACCACTTCTTGATGTATTCGTAAGACAGCGCGCACTATAAAGCCACTTTGTTTTTGGCAAGCAGCTCAATGTGCACTGCATCCTATCATATTTGACATAGAATTGAGGGCCCGGCAGCCTCTCCAACAATTACCTTATGAAAAAACCATGACAAAACAAATCAAACATTTGCCGCCAAAGCTACAAAATCCCCCAAAACCGGCCCCGTCCCCACCTTGCTACGCCACTGTGAGCAAAAATCTGACATTTGACCAATTACTTGTCTTTAAGAGACAGCCTCGTGTGGAAACTTAACCAACTCCATTTTAGGCCCTGGATTTCATTTTTGCAAACATTTGACCAAAACAGGCATGGCAATGTCACACTGCGCAGAGGGAGGCCGATGTGACTTGGCCACTTTGACTTGACAGAGCCTCAGTCGGTTCCTTCACTCGCCAAAAAAACGTTCACCTACGTGGACGTAGCTTCCTTTTGTACAGCAGGTGCAGTGACACCGGAACACAGTGGCCTGACGGACCCAAAGAACCCTGGGGCAGATTTACAAGAAAGTGCCACAGCGCGGCACTGCAGGCGCTTTGGCTGCGCAACGCTGCAGCACTTACAAAGCACAGGACTGCGACATATTTACAATAATATGTTGCATTCCTGTTGTCTCCCCTGCACTGGTGAACAAACAGCTGCCATGCACTGGCGCAGACACCCTTGGATCATGGTATAAGGCTGCCTGGGTCATGGGGAGATTGAAACAATCACTACAGACATTTTCCTCTTTCAATGCGTGCTGTAGAATGCAGCACTCATTGAAAGAGGAATAAAACGAGAAGAAATTATAACATTTCTCCTTGTTGTGCCTCGCTACGTCACCGGTAGGGTGGAGTAGCATTCCGACGTATTTCCAGGTTTACTATTCCTCGTAAATATGTCTGGTTCCATGGGTGTTGCTTGGGAACACCCACAGCAATAACCACGGAGCGCCCCTTTCACGCTAAGTGTTGCATGTAAAGGGGTCATATTTACAAGGACAGGAAAGTTATGCAGGGTGGCTTTTCCGGTCCTTGTAAATATGGGGCAGTGAAATGCGCCACCGGTGCTTCACAAAAAGTGACGCACTGGTGGCGCAAGGGGCTTGTAAATCTGTCCCCCTGATTTTTTTCTGTATTTTGCCATTCAAACAGCAGCCTAGACCCACATTTCCTTCCTTGCACTAAAGCGCATGACACATTGGCTACATCGCTGCCGGCGCCAATACAAACGGGGTTTAATGGTAAAGTGGAGAATATTATGCGTACCCTACCACTGATCGAAGCAAAGGCCCGTGTTCAGCATTATCCCGCCCACCTGCTGCAGCGGAACACCCTGACCTTTGTCCAGCAAATGTCAACAACAATAAACACACAGAGCAGGATGGCGCGTGCTAATCCTGGCATCCAGTGTCACTGTTCCAGGAACGCAAAAGGGGAGGGTGGAGGGGGGGGTCTGCCTTAAAGAGCAGCAAGAAGCTCACTTACCTGCTAACACGGCAACCCACACACCTCCTGCCGCCTCTGTGTGCTGATGCAGCTGGCTGTTTTTTTGTATGCTTCCCGCAGCCCGATGGTGGCACACGTCGCCTGCCCTGCCACCAAAGAACTGCACACACTGCCGTACAAAACCAGCCATTAAGATAGAACTGAAAGCGTACACCCAACACAGCCAGATTGAGCAGTTATCTGGATATCAAGGTACACAACCAAACTTGCTATCGTCAGCTACTCACACACACTTGCTGGACAACGGGTACCCGTAACAAAAGAGGAAATGCGCATGACAGTGGGTGGGTCCTACGTCCACCAAAAACCCTCACAAAAACACATGCACTTGCTCTATTAACCACACACCTACCTACATAAAATCGAATGAGAATGTAAATTCATATCTGGACTGTAGAAAAGCATTTTGACATACAATAGGCCGACTGGGAGTTTTAGAAATGATAACCAACATTAATACTCAACACCACAGAATGTGTATTGGTTTATTCAGTGTCCATATCCACAACTGAGCCGAAATACATGCATGAGGTGCGCAAACGTTATCATCCTAAATTATTAAAATAACTAAATATTACTTTAATTGTTCTCGGTCAGCTCTTAGCTACCCTCAGGCTCTGGGTGGACAATAATGGTGGGGCTCTGGTTCCTCAAGGTCACACCCTGATTTATCTTTCAGCCTCTTCCCTCCTCTAAAGGGCTAAGGAGTAAGTTGATTCAATTTGTAGTGTATTGTTGGAGATGGCCATTCTTTATGTGGTAACCACCCCCCAACCTGGATTTTTACCTTGACTGTTTTTGCTGACTATGGAACTCTGTGCACTTTAGACCTGCTAACCAGCGCTACCGTGCTACTGCTCCTCCTTTCAACATTATGAAACTGCATCCCCCTGATTGGCACATGTAACCTACCTATAAGTCCTAAGTGTGGCCTGGAATTTAAATGCACAAGTGAACTGTAGCAAGCGATTGTGCCATCTACTATAGTGGCAGTGTAGACAAAACTGCAGGCCTGCCACCAGCATCCTGGCTATGCAGGTTTAAATGCAAATTCGACCTGTCAAAATAACCTCTTTTGATAGGCCAAAACTAATCTTCTAAATATAAATAAGTCACCGCTAACACGGCAGTACATGTACATAAGGCAAGTTGCATGATATTTAAGAGTGGGACATGCAAAAGTTTAATGTTAAACATGTCCTTGCAGTGAAAAGGTCCAAAAACCTTTTTCAGTGTTCAATAGGAAAACATTGGGTTGCAATTTTAAATGTAATATTTGCTATCTCCCCTTAGGAAGCAGCTACAGAATTTATGTTTGGACTTTTAAAATTGTATATTACAAGCCCAATTCCTTGGCAAAGTCAGAGTTGTAATAAATATTTTTATTAAGTTGTTTAGGAAAGTTGCTACTGTCTGCCTAAAGCCCGAGATCTGAAAAGTGGTAATCATCCTCAATTTGATTCATACAATTATGACAATATCTATACTTCTCATGAGAGGTGAACCATTCCTACTTTACATTATTCAAGGGCAAAATGCCAAATTGTGCTTTTCTACTCGCATCTTCTATTAATCAGGATGTATATACTTAAATAAATATGGAGCATATTAGCAAGAACCTCGTTAAATTTATTGCCATTTTAGCGGCAGGAAACTGCCACTAAAACAGCGATAATGGGCTTGCCAATATGCGTTATAGAATTCCAATAGAAGCCCGGGTTAGATATGCAGGACATCTAACCTGGGCTTCTATTGGAATTCTATAACGCATATTAGCAAAGCCCATTATCGTCGTTTTAACGCCAGTTTTCTGCCACTAAAATGGCAATCATTTTAACTACGTTCTTGCTAATATGCCCCTATATTCTTAATTTGCGTTGGTGGTTGCTGGTGGGTGCAGGTGGTAGGTACTGGGGACCAGAGCTTATTTTTCCTCACACAACTTTGGCCCAGAGTAAGGTTGCCCCGCGCGATGTATGGCACGATTTCACTAATCAAGATGATATTGCCAGTCAAGTTCTTATACCTGTCCTTACAAATCCATCTTTAGTCGTCTAGTATGGGTGGGAAAGCAAGCAAGGATAGTATGGTCACCTTGACTAGACTAGTGGACTTGGGTGTCCATACTGTGCCTCGTCCTATGCACTGGTGCCATTCTTCAGATATTGGTACCTTGGCACAAAGTAAACATCAGTTGTTAGAGCTCGATTGGTGGAAAGCGGCACACTGAAGATGAGGTTTAGTCATAGACCAAGGATGTGCAAGTAAGGGATACATACCGTCATGACCACTAAATGGGCATGGTATTAGTTAGCCAAAACAGCAGGTCTTAACAAGCTGGACTAACCAGTACTACCACTGGTGTACAACTCATGCATACCATTAACGTGCACGGGAAGAGCCAAGTGCATATTTACCGAATTGAAAGTGTGACACAGAGAGACGCATAGCAGCCCCGTTTCCCAGGTCAGTGCGTAATGAGCTGCTCCAGTCCAGGATTTTTTATTTGAATTCTGGGACTTGTAGTCCTGGTTTTATAATGAGGAAAACAAGACTACAAATCAATAAATTAAGGGGAAAATGTGACTGGACCAGTTGGTCGCGCAAGGACCACAGAAACTTGGTAGGGACAGAGACCTGTTTTTAGAAGGGAGGTTTGTGACCCTACTGTACTGTAAGGGTCGATGACTAAAAGATGACACTGCGCTGGGCATATTGCCACTTTACAGGCGGAAACATTTGCGAAGGGCCATATTTATAACTTTTCAAGACTCACCCTATGAATATCAACTGCTTACAAAAATGCTGTACAGGGAAGTAGACAGGAAGATGGGGCCTGATGTATCAAAGAGTTTAACCCATTCTGTGTCTATGGGAAAATGCGTTAGTCCACATCGGCCATGATTTCCATCTTGTACTCAGAGGCTGTTCGGTCCTTGCAGAACAAAAGGTCCTCAGCTAAGGCACACTGGGAGGTTGACACTGGACAAACAATAACAGACTGCTTTAAATATAGCTGTAGCCAGATGGGGAGCTCTCCTTACACAGCTGAGTTGGCACAAATATTAACACGTATAGTTTTGCACAGACTCTACCGCACGCCACAAACTATTGACAAATTTGACCAGGAAAGGAGAAGCCACTACCACTGCTGCAGACAAGACAACAAGAATTTCCCAAACTTTGCATGTGGCTGCATGGAAATACAGGATTTTGTAGGCCAGTGATGCAAGAACTGGTCAAGATGGTGGCATGGAAAGGGCCCCTCAAAGACCCCACTGCTCAAGCTGCTTGGCCATGCCAGAACGATACCAGGTGAATGCAGAACACTCTTGGCTGCAGCTTCTGGCTAAGGCGGGGGGGGGGGGTGGGGAGGACCTGAATGTGTACTGCCCTCCCTCTCAAATGCAAAGCTTGATTGCATGGTCTGTCACACTTCCACGAATGAGCAGAGAATATGCAATTATGGTATATTCATCTCATTGGAATTGCACGATTCTCTGGCTGTTGCCTTGTGTACCAGAAATATGGATTTGCCACATTTGCCAGATAATCCATGATCTACTGCATAATCTGCAGATTTTTGCTAACAAACAATTGTTTCTAGCTCAAAAGGTTCAAAATGTACTAAAACGATCTTTGCGACATATCTTTGTGCACAGTGGAAGGGCCTTTAAAAGGTTAACTGGTCATCTTTCAGTTGCTTATTTTATGTATTTGCTTGTTAAGCTGGTACTAATGAGGTGAAATCTTTACCCAGACAATATTACCATGTGAACATTTTTCAAAATTATGAAGTAATACTGTAAAACGAAATGCACCCAATTATGCATTTTTTTGCCTTTTCTTGCATAATTTAGTCAATCTGCATCATATTTTGGTGCTTCCCTGACGCATAATTCGCATAAGGGATACATACCGTCATGACCACTAAATGGGCATGGTATTAGTTAGCCAAAACAGCAGGTCTTAACAAGCTGGACTAACCAGTACTACCACTGGTGTACAACTCATGCATACCATTAACGTGCGCGGGAAGAGCCAAGTGCATATTTACCGAATTGAAAGTGTGACACAGAGAGACGCATAGCAGCCCCGTTTCCCAGGTCAGTGCGTAATGAGCTGCTCCAGTCCAGGATTTTTAATTTGAATTCTGGGACTTGTAGTCCTGGTTTTATAATGAGGAAAACAAGACTACAAATCAATAAATTAAGGGGAAAATGTGACTGGACCAGTTGGTCGCGCAAGGACCACAGAAACTTGGTAGGGACAGAGACCTGTTTTTAGAAGGGAGGTTTGTGACCCTACTGTACTGTAAGGGTCGATGACTAAAAGATGACACTGCGCTGGGCATATTGCCACTTTACAGGCAGAAACATTTGCGAAGGGCCATATTTATAACTTTTCAAGACCCACCCTATGAATATCAACTGCTTACAAAAAATGCTGTACAGGGAAGTAGACAGGAAGATGGGGCCTGATGTATCAAAGAGTTTAACCCATTATGTGCCTATGGGAAAATGCATTAGTCCACATCGGCCATGATTTCCATCTTGTACTCAGAGGCTGATCGGTCCTTGCAGAACAAAAGGTCCTCAGCTAAGGCACACTGGGAGGTTGACACTGGACAAACAATAACAGACTGCTTTAAATATAGCTGTAGCCAGATGGGGAACTCTCCTTACACGGCTGAGTTGGCACAAATATTAACACGTATAGTTTTGCACAGACTCTACCGCACGCCACAAACTATTGACAAATTTGACCAGGAAAGGAGAAGCCACTACCACTGCTGCAGGCAAGATGACAAGAATTTCCCAAACTTTGCATGTGGCTGCATGGAAATACAGGATTTTGTAGGCCAGTGATGCAAGAACTGGTCAAGATGGTGGCATGGAAAGGGCCCCTCAAAGACCCCACTGCTCAAGCTGCTTGGCCATGCCGGAACGATACCAGGTGAATGCAGAACACTCTTGGCTGCAGCTTCTGGCTAAGGCTGGGGGGGGGGGGGGAGGACCTGAATGGGTACTGCCCTCCCTCCCAAATGCAAAGCTTGATTGCATGATCTGTCACACTTCCACGAATGAGCAGAGAATATGCAATTATGGTATATCCATCTCATTGGAATTGCACGATTCTCTGGCTGTTTGTTGCCTTGTGTACCAGAAATATGGAGTTGCCACATTTGCCAGATAATCCATGATCTACTGCATAATCTGCAGATTTTTGCTAACAAACAATTGTTTCTAGCTCAAAAGGTTCAAAATGTACTAAAACGATCTTTGCGACATATCTTTGTGCACAGTGGAAGGGCCTTTACAAAGGTTAAGTGGTCATCTTTCAGTTGCTTATTTTATGTATTTGCTTGTTAAGCTGGTACTAATGAGGTGAAATCTTTACCCAGACAATATGTTATGTTATTATTCATTTATAAAGCGCTATATCACCCCGAGGTATCTAAGCGCTCTACAATATTACCATGTGAACATTTTTCAAAATTATGAAGTAATACTGTAAAACGAAATGCACCCAATTATGCATTTTTTTGCCTTTTCTTGCATAATTTAGTCAATCTGCATCATATTTTGGTGCTTCCCTGACGCATAATTCCTGTTGCCCTGGCATGTGCTATCCTGAAGAAAGTGACATATGGACCCCGTTTAGAATATACGTAGAATAATGTGTGTGTATATATATATGCACACATTATTTTATATATATATATATATATATATATATATATATATATATATATATATATATATATATATATATATATATATATATATATATATATATATATATTGTATAAGGCTACATATATAGTAGACGTTTAAACGTGTGCACACACATGCATACATTTGTGTGTGTGTATATACACATGCACGCTCATACATTTACAATGCCGCGTTTACTTAACATTATCTATGGCAGGACCTCCATCCTATGCCCCTGTCCGTCTCCCCAGCCTGTCTCCCCTCCTCTGATGCTGGGAGCATGCAGCCGAATTCCTCCTGAGCCTCCTGACGGAAATAAATGAAGTTCCTAATATTTTTATTCTTCTGAGGAGCCCGTGTAAGGAGAGCATGCCTTCCAATTCTCCTTAAAATTGCCCTTACCTGACTTTTATCTAAAAAACCGGAACATTAAATCAAAATGAAGAAATGTGTCTGGACACAGGGCCAGTCCATCGAAAACTGGCACAGTCCGGGGAAAACGGGGACATCTGGTCACCTTAGATAATAGGAATATTGCTGGGTCCTGTGACATGTGATATGTACATTGATTTGTTACTGGGGGGGTCAAACACAAAGTCAGATTTCACTGTACCCACTAAACAGATCACTGATGCCCCACTTGCAGTTTGATGCATAATCTAGGATGATATACAGTAGTTCTGTGTCTCAACCCACATACGATGTGCAGATTGCGCAATGTAATCTTTAGATTTTTGATTCGTTTTTGCTGCCTCTTGGCTATTGTCTGAATTTTTGCTTACAGTAATGGTATGCGAAAATGCTGAAAATTAAGATACAAAATACAAAATTGGAGCAAGAGAAAAAAAGGCAGAAAAAGGAGGAAGAAAGAGAGAAAGATGATCAGCGTCGGAGGAGCGTCGCTCCATTGCCTGGCTCAGAGCCAGCAAATGTAAAATAAAATTATTTTCTCGCATCGTTTTATTTTGCATTTGCCAGGTCTTCCCCAGCGCTGTTGGGAGGGGCAGGGCGGAGGCATGGGAGGGGGGAGGAGGAGTGCTACATGCACTCCACTCCCTAAGTGCTCATGTGTGTTTGGCCGGTCGTCTCAGGCCAACCAAAACCTTCACGCGCACTTAGGGTTTTTCTAGCCCAGCTGCATTAAGCAGCCTGGCTGGAGAAACCCCACAGACTCCCTGGTCTGTGTAGGGCAGAGGTCTTCAAACTTTTTGATGCCGAGACCCCCTTGTAAAACCTTTTTAGGCGTTAGGACCCCCTTCCGACAAAAGTTTCTAGAAACTGGTACTCCTCATCATCAACTTTTGACAACCATAAATGCGCCTGTTAGACCTCATCACATCCCTCCATCATTCATCCACCCACACTTTCACACATCCATTCATCCACCCTTTCATCCTTCCATCCATACATCCATCCATCCACCCTTTCATCCTTCCATCCATACATCCATCATTCATCCATCCACCCTTTCATCCATCCATTCACCCATCATTCATCCACCCATCTTTTTACACATCCATCCATTCATACATCCATCATCCATCCATTCACCCATCCTTTACCCATCCACCCTTCCTTCCACCCACCCATCATTCATCCACCCACCTTTTCACACACCCATCCATCATTCATCCATGCAACCTTTTATCCATTCATACATCCATCCACCCTTTCATCCTCCCATCCATACATCCATCCTTCATCCATCCTCCCATCCATACATCCATCCTTCATCCGTCCACCCTTTCATCCTCCCATCCATACATCCATCCTTCAACCATCCACCCTTTCATCCATACATACATCCACCCACCCTTTCATCCATCCACCCATCATTCGTCCCCCCACCTTTTCACACATCCATCCATCATTCATCCATGCAACCTTTTATCCATCCATACATCCATCCACCCACCCTTTCATCCTCCCATCCATACATCCATCCTTCATCCATCCACCCTTTCATCCTTCCATCCATACATCCATCATTCATCCATCCATCCACCCTTTCATCCATCCATTCACCCATCATTCATCCACCCATCTTTTTACACATCCATCCATCCATCATTCATCCATCCACCCTTTCATCCATCCATCCTTCATCCGTCCACCATTTCATTCTTCTATCCATACATCTATCCTTTACCAATCTATCCTTCATCCATCCACCCTTTCATCCATCCATTCACCCTTCATTCATCCACCCATCTTTTTACACATCCATCCATCCATCATTCATCCATCCACCCATTCATCCATCCATCCTTCATCCGCCCACCCTTTCATTCTTCCATCCATACATCTATCCTTTACCCATCTATCCTTCATCCATCCACCCTTTCATCCTTCCATCCATACATCCATCATTCATCCATCCACCCTTTCATCCATCCATCCACTCATCATTCCTCCACCCACCTTTTCTGTGCCTCTCTCATGGGGGGATCAGTATCTCTCTGCGTCGTCTTCCTTCTTCTTTCCTGCTCATGGGAGGGCATCTCTGTGCCTCCCTGCTGGGGGCGAGGGACATGTCACGGGACACACAGCTCCAGGTGCACAACATCCATTGAACTCTAAGGACTACATTACAGCCACTCCCCCCCTGCCCCCCCCCCCCAGCTCCCCCCAGCTCGTGTATGTGAGCCCGGCTGTAACAGCTTCAGGGACACACACACACACACACAGTCACACCCAAGTACTTGACAGGTCTTTAAAAGACCTTTTACTTGTTAATGAGGCGTTGATGTTTTTCACTCCTCGGTGTGAATTAGGCCTCCGCCGTTAGCACCCTCGATCAGCCCAATGCCAGGAACTGCACTCTGCAGAATCTGCGACCCCCTTCCCAGGACTCCACGACCCCCCTGGGGGTCGCGCCCCACAGATTGAAGACCGCTGGTGTAGGGCGTCTTTTGAGGCCGTTCAGGCCAATCCCCGCGTTGTCCTGCAGCACGGGGATTGGCTGGGAGGCTGTCCCAGGGGTTGCTGGGACCAGGAAGAGGAGAGGCGTGACGCTGGAGGTGGCCAGCAGCTAAAGGTACTTTTTTTAAATCTATTATTTCTACCCTCCACGTGCAACCCTCTCCCACCCGTGCGACCTCCCCAGCACACCCCCTCCCACCCAACCACACTTTATTTGTGGTGGCTGCCACTGAAGATAATATAGTCAAAACGTGACCGAGGGAGGAAGCAAGGATGAAAAAGAAGCCACGAGAGTGAGCTAAAGAGACAGGAAGTGTAGGGTGGGGGATGAAAGAGGTGTGAGGTGAAATCAAGAGAAGTCAGCCCTTGTAGCAGTGATGTTACTACTTGACGGCACCGGCACGGATCAAACCAGCCCCACACATACTACAAACAATAGATGTCCTTTACATGACAAGGCATTTAACACAGCATCTCTCTCTTCAACAAACCTAGCAAGTTTAACTTATTCATGTAAGACTTCAGAACCTCCAAGGGAGGGTTCATATTTATCCAAGGAAAGAAGGTTAATACTGCTCACTCGGATCTCCCGCAATGCTATCTATCTATCTATCTATCTATCTATCTATCTATCTATCTATCTATCTATCTATCTATCTATCTATCTATCTATCTATCTATCTATCTATCTATCTATCTATCTATCTATCTATCTATCTATCTCGCTATCTCTCTATCTATCTATCTATCTATCTATCTATCTATCTATCTATCTATCTATCTATCTATCTATCTCGCTATCTCTCTATCTATCTATCTATCTATCTGTCTATCTGCCTATCTATCAATGTCTGACAATTCTTTATCTATCTATCTATCTATCTATCTATCTATCTATCTATCTATCTATCTATCTATCTATCTATCTATCTCGCTATCTCTCTATCTATCTATCTATCTATCTATCTGTCTATCTGCCTATCTATCAATGTCTGACAATTCTTTATCTATCTATCTATCTATCTACTTTTAGGACTTCTTCTCTTCTACTTCCACTTCTCTCATCTTTCGCCTTTTCTCACATTGCTCTCCCAACCCTTCTCTATTTTATCTTCCCCTTCTCTCTCTTACACCCCTATTGCTTCTCCCTCTCGTCACTGTCTTTCTTTCTCCTCTCATCCTCTCATTTCCTCTTTCTGTCTGAATTAGCCCCTCTCTTTTTTAGCCCTCTCTGTCATCGCTCCCTCTTTCTCGCTCTCTACTACTCTCTATTTCTCCCTTTATTTATTTCCTTTTTTGTGTGTTTATTTATGTTTGAGTCTTTAGCTCCATTTATGTGTGGAATAAACTTGTGTCTGTAATGAAAATCTATTAGACCCATTCCATTTTGGAACCCACAGCGTGTTTTCTGTTAAATTCTGATCTGTGTGGTAACTCCTATTGCCAAACATGTCAAAATTGCGATTATTGGGATAAAAATTGCATCCCCAGGGACATTTTTGCAGGTGAAACCTGCATATATTTATAGGGGGAAAATGCCCTGTCAATAATAGAACATGAGGAATTTGGTGCGATAAGGGCCAAAATCTGCATGTTATTACGTTTTATGGGGGGAAATCCGTGTTTGAGTGGTATTTATATAAGGTATAATCCCAACTCAGCGAAGTCTGATATTACAGGTGCAATATAAATCGCTCCAATAATCAGCCTGCCTGTAATGAGCCTTTTGGTCTTTTTATTTGTATGTTTTTTTCTCCTGAATGTCTGTCTGATGAGACAGAATGTAAAACCCTCTCTCCTTCACGCGGCCGGTTGTATTTCATCCTTCTACATCACTGCTCCTGCTGCTCTTCAGTTTATGAACCTTTTAAAGCTCCTTTGCTTAAAAATGTACTTTACGAATATTCCTATTCCTTTGGCAATCGAGATCCCAGGGCACTGACCTCCCACCAGAAAAGTTGCCAAGTTTTATCGATCATTGGATGATAATTTCAGTTTCCTGAAGAATCGCATCCCTCACTCAGCTTGTTCCTCCAACTGCTTGTTCTTCT
This sequence comes from Lissotriton vulgaris, assembly GCF_964263255.1. Lineage (NCBI taxonomy): Eukaryota > Metazoa > Chordata > Amphibia > Caudata > Salamandridae > Lissotriton > Lissotriton vulgaris. Next base: position 136,635,836 of record NC_141700.1, on the reverse strand, counting down.
TCTTGCCACTTTCTCTCTCTCATTAAACTTACTTCCAGGTTGTGGATGGTATAGTCACTTATAATTTTAATTGGGGTTGTAACCATCGCTCTTTATTTTAAGCCTCCCTCTTAAGACGGTCTAGCATTCGTTCTGTCAGATGTCCAGCAGTACATCTTCCTGATCCCACCTGGAGGGAGTGCGGCAGCCAATCAGAGGTCCCTTCCTGGAGCATTAGAGTCTGCCCTCCTGATACTACTACCTTCTCTCTGACATACGGAAATTCAGACCGTCTCCAACAGGGGCTGTCTATGGGGCTGATTCACTGAACTAACTTAAGACAAAATCCTAAACTTACTACTTTTGGTATTCACAGACATTAGGATTTTGTCTTAAGTTTGTCTTAAGACAGACTTAAGACAGACTTAAGACAAAATCCTAACTTAAGTCTGTCTTAAGTCTGTTTTAAGTCTGTCTTAAGACAAAGTCCTAACTTCTGTGAATACCAAAAGTAGTAAGTTTAGGATTTTGTCTTAAGTTAGTTCTGTGAATCGGGCCCTATGTGCTTCTATGGCTTTTGTTTCACTCTGCCTTCACTCTGCTCCTTAAGGGAATATTGATGTATATTAAAATAATAAACAAAGTAGTGTCAGAATCTAATAATTGCTACATTTCCCATCAACCTGCTTTCTTTGGCAGCTGCTGCTAATATCTGACTGGGTGAAGACTTTGTCATCACATAATGTCTGACTGGAAACAGTTGCTGTGAAGAAACGTAAGTGAGGAAACGTGGGGGAAAAAAGGCCAGCTTCCTTCAACCAGGTGGGCATTGCTCTGTTTGCCTCCTTTTGCTTGATAGCTTTGCCTGACCTCAAAATGGCTTCTGTACGGACACAAAAGTAATGTAACACTACAAAATAATAAAATGGCATAAACAAGGGATGGACTTTGCTACAGTCAACACGTAATGCAAACACTTTCATTTGCTCAGACCACATAATAAGTCTACAATTAAGCATTTCAGGTGAATACCCAAACCCATCTTCTTCAACATCCCTTCAGAGATACTAAGAGTGTAAAAAGTCAAACTGAAAAATGGCATGCTAGCTACGGGAGCTGCAATACAAAAAGAATGCAGATTGCTTTTTCTGCTGGATTAATTTCAGGACTAGGGGCATACAATCATCTTCCGTCCTACTCAGTACAATCCTGTGAGTGCATCTTAATTCCAGAACCACTGGGTGATCTGTGATGCCTCACGGAAGAGTGTCCGAAAAAGGAATTTCAACTGTTGAACCCCAGTCCACCCCTATTCTTGGGCATGCGTTGGGTCATGCCACATAGCTTTCATGATGAATAATTCCTAACCCGTTGCTGTACTTTATAGTGATTTATACCGTACGATTCATATAGATTTCTGCAGTAAATGCAACAGTGCCCTGAGTCATCTTACCAAGATATAAATTTGATGGTGTACATTGATCTCTGAAGCCGGTGCCTTACTCTGCTGAGCTTGAATATGACTCGTTATTTCGCATGCCATTACTTCGCAGCTTTTTACTGCAATGTTTTTACTTAGCAAATAACGTTACTACGCAAGTTTTTCGTTCGCATACCTTTACATTGCAAGTGTTAATGTATGCGAACTAAAAACTTGCCTAATAATAAAAACTCAACACTAGTGTGTTTGAGGTCAATTTAGTAAACCAGAACATCCTTACAATCAGGTGTTGCCAATTTCTTTGGGGTAATTCATTGACAGACTAATATTGACTCTGTTCTTGAGGGCGGCTCCCCGAGGACTCCACCCGCTCCCTCCTCAATCTGTGGGTTCCTAGTTGACCTTTTTTTCCCACTTGCAGCAATCTCTGGGGTAGGGTGAGTGGGTGCAAGGGTGATTATAAGGCGCAAATATCCAATTAGGCTAACGTATTTATGGGAAAGAGAAAGATACTGAAAAGAAAGATGGTGGCCCGGTGAGGGCAGTGCTTAATTTGAGCCAGTGGTTTTCGGTGCTCAGCACCGGCACTTAATTCTCAACACCAGCGCTTGTGACAGCTGCCACAAGGTGACGCTGTCTGGCTAATTTGGAGATGACCACAACAACAGGTAATTATTCATTCAATAAACATTAAATATGACTATTAACTGCCGCCCAAGCCATTCTTATAGATTTGGGGGCCTGAAATAGTCCCAATTGTCACACTTGTAGGAGTGTGGCTGTTAGTACTTTTGTTGTTACTATTGTTAGCAGCATGGCAGAGGCAATGTGAGGTGTAAGCAGCAAAAGTCTCCCGACCAGAGCCCTGGCACCTATTATTTTAAGCTCAGGGTGAGGGGCATAGATATGTGAACCTCCAAATATAATTGTTGTTGACTTCCCATCTGGGGGGCACTGGAGCCCATTTTCCTTGCATTAGGGCCCGGGCTACACCCTAGTGCTCAGGTGGGAATAAGAGTCTCCAGTATTAACATTTACAGTCCAGTGGCTGGCCACGTGACTGGCTTTACCCACGGTGTTGTGCTCATCTCTCTCTCTCACACGCACAGTTTCCCTTCTCTTCTGAGTCGCCTGTTCTTGTTTTTAGCTGGATTGACTACTTTTCGCTGATGGGCACTTTCTCACTGAATGGTGTTTGCCCTTCTTCCTCTCTGGGGATCCCCACGGTCTCGGCATCTGTCTAACACCAAGAGGGCACCCAGGTTCCTGGGATTATATAGAACAGCCAATGGCAACAGTCCAAAGCAGCTGGGGGAGAGGTAGAAAGTGACCACCATCAGGCGGAAGGAAGACGAGACACAAAGAGCCCATATTTAGAATGCACACGCCATAGCTTAATTTGTAAAAAAAACAAATTAAGCTGCATATTTACAAGAAAATGTTGGAGCATTTAGTTGCACCAAATTTGGCAGCGCTACTTTGACATTTTCAAAACGAAGGGATGAACCATATTCCCAAGAATATGGCACACCATCTGCGTTTCCCCCTGCACTAGGGTAAATTTAGCTGCCTAGCGCCAATGCAGGCACCTTAGCGCCATAGTCCATGGATGCATGCGTTGCAGGGAATGATTGTTTATGTCACAGAATAAAGTCCCCTTTGGACCAATTATAAGCAGTCAAACACACTTACATTTATCACCATACTAATTAGTACATTCCTTCAAATTTGAGCAACACTAAAGATGATGCGAAAATAGTCAGAAATCATAAAAAAGTACACAATTTATTATACTAAAAAACTTTTACATTAAAAAAGGATAAACAATATATCCTAATACAATATATGCAGATAATAATCACAGAGTGGGAATAAAAACAACACAATGGTTAAAAGATAGAAAGGGATACTATGATATGTGTTTCTGGGTCCCTCTCTTTAATTAGAGATAATGATTGTTTATGTGCAAGAAGGTATCCCTTTCTGAACATAAACAATCAATAATAGCGACGTGTAACTCCTATGTGTGCTGCATTCTGCCGGACTCATAGAAGTAGTAAATCTTCATTATTTAATGATAGTTTATGTGCAGGAAGGGACACCTTCCTGCACATAAACGATCATTCATGGCGGTTTGCTCTTTCTATGTGTGCTGTAGAATGCAACACACATAAAAAAGCAAAAACAAGGAGAAATAAAAGTATTTCTCATTTCGCCATTCTAACGCCTGCTTTTGCATGTCCCTAGTTTTGGGCGCTGCCTCAGATTTACACCTCCTTGTAAATGTGGGCAGGTTCAAAAGCAATAGGTGTTGTGGTGTAATGCACACAGCAAAACCCATTGCAAGCCCTTTCACGCTAAGTGATACGTGTAAAGTGGCCTTATTTACAAGGCGGCGTTAAGCCACTAAAAGTGGCATAGCGCTGCTTTGTAAATATGGAGAAGGGCATATCGTCACCAGAATGTCGCTAAAAGTGACATTCTGGTAGCGATATCCCCTTGTAAATATGCCCCTTAGTGTCAGGGTCCTTCTCAGGAGGCTACTACAGCTTGCACTGACTACTTCCCCTGTCAGCGCTGCCAATGACAGTATCAACAGTACTATTAGTGCCGGTGTTGGGAATTTAGCGCTGGTGTGGAGCACAGGAAACCACCGGCTCAAATTAAGTACTAACACACCATTCACATGGAGGCAGAGCCATGTGGTACAGGTTATCAGGGCCAAGACACATCTGCACTCAGTACTAGTGGGCTCGTGACAGGAGTCACTGGCCCAATCGAAATTACAAATCCAGCGTGAGCAATGAGGGGCCGAATATGGCGGCCCAGTCACAGAGTTACAGATGCTTGCGGAATCATAACTGTGTTAGTACGGCTGGGCGTGGCTGGATTACTGTGTCATTTTCCTCCCTGGTCCATTGCCATCACTACAAGTGGTGTGGCCCGGTTAAATGCAACGTATGAGTAATACATGCTGTTACTGCACATATATCGCAATTATGAGTTTTGTAATAAATGTCGGCATGTCAAACCTGCTGATATTTATCAGCAGGGAAATGTCCAGAATTTACCAAACAAGCGGTTTTTTAGAGCAGTAAGAATCAATATCTGCATATTATTCTACAAAAACTCATACATTCTGACTCAGTGCAGTTGGATTTTATCAACTGCGATAAATATTAAACCAATTACCATGCCACGCATAATGAGGTCCATGGGGTGAGGCCATATAAGGTTGTCTCATGCCCTAGCACACCAAAATACAGATTATAACAAGTTAATGACTTGAAATTCAACACAAATATAGTAACACGTTGCATGCTTTAATTTTTCTTTTTCTTGTTCTGACTTCATCCAACACGTGTTTCGTCGTTCGGGACAAGACACCCGCGGCTTCCTCAGGGCTTTCAGTCTATGAGTCCGTATTATATGCCGTCTGGCATATAATGTGTATCAACCACTGTGGGATGAGATACATTCAACTAAGGAGGAGAAACCTAGCATTTGTCCACCTTGTGTGAGATACATTCTGTGCCTTCATGTATCCTGAGATTGTACACCCTGCCACTGGAAAAAGGTCCAATGTGTGCAACCATATGGGAAAGGCAAACGCCATTGGAGCCGCACTAGGGGCCATCACCACTCCGACCACCAGATCAGGGGATTGCCGCTGGGATTCTCCCTCTCACCCCTGCAGTCCAACATCTTTTCGCATCCACTAGGGCCGGTGTTAGAAGGGGTTGAGGTGTACACCCAAATGTCATGGTTTGTGCAGTTACACAACACTTTCTACCATTTGTTTGGTCCTGAAGCACTTCTGGAATTTGAGTGAACAGTGATGCTGCAGGTAAGAGTGGGGGGCAGGGAGGCCGCCACCGCCAAAACTCGTGCCGCCCGGGGCTGACCGCCCCCCTTGCTACGCCACTGACTGGAGCCATAATGATCTGTTGTGTGTGGTTGTCTTTTGTAATGTTTATGAGTGAATACGCCAATATACCATTTGGTAGTGTATCATATTGGATAGGGGCCGGCTATATCCCGTTGGGATCTGTGTAGAACAATTGTGTATGTATGTGTTTGCTGAAGGACTTTGTTGTTTGTTTAATTCTACTGGGGTTCATTGTTGTTCTTTGTTCAGCTTGGAGTTGTTCATTTTAGAGACATATCTGCTGGGTATGATGCAATGCGTGGTGTGTTCGACTTATCTTCGGATTGAGGATTGATTGGTAGGTAGATTAGTGGGAGGAGGATGTGTGTGGTTGAGGTGGCAACCTTCAGTCAACTCTAGGCTTCATTGCAATTTTGTTGATGTATACTAATGGCATCGAGACCACTGAAGAACCAGCGAATTCAATGCCATGTCTCCCAAAACTGATATCCTAGCACTTGTGGGGGAAAGATCCTTCGAGTGGAACTGCCCAGCACTGTGGTGATGACATGCCTGTATCACTGCAAAGTACTCCATACTGAGCTACCATGGAGAAGCTTCCAAAGACTGCAGAACAGGGCAGACAGAATCTGCCAGACTCTTCAAACCCCCAACCACTCCAAACCATCTTTGAAGAACCCCCATGGGCTCCCGGTGGAGATGACAAATTCACGCCCATCTCTACTCCAGCCATGAATCCAAAGATGTTGAACTGACACTGGATCAATCATGTAATGAACTTCTAGGCAAAGTCCAGGAGAGCAGGAGATGCAAGACTCTGGACTTCTTAATTCGGCCAAATCTCAACCACGCGCACATCTAGAAATGTCTGGTTGTTGACAGTGGCCTTTGGTTGAGGGTCTGTGCATGTCTGAGGAATGCTGGCTGGAGATCCCAGCAGCATCATGTTGGATTCAAACCTGACTTTCCTCCAGTAAAATGGTGGAAGGCAGAAATGTCCATGTCACTCTTAGGGCAAATATGTGCTTATATCAGCTCCCTCAAGGTCATGGATGATAGAAGTGGGGTGGGGGAGGTCTCTGTTGGCTCTCCACACTTACAGTTAGGGGTAAGCCAAGGTAAGTCCCCTATTTCACCTGCACAGAAGTTGGGGTTCCTGGGAGCTGGCAGGCTTCTTAGAGGTGAGCATCAAACATACAAAAGATGTTGACAGGAGGAATGCTGGTAAATAGTCCAAACCCCTGGCCATTGCACTCTAGACAGTAATATGAACTGTTCCCAGGAGGAGGGGGGGCAGGTAAGTAAAAGGTTGCATAAGGCGGCTTCTGTCTCATTCCTTTCATCGCCTTTTGTGTGTTTCTTGCTTTACGTGCCCTGCAGAGAGACCCGCGCTGGTGGTGGTTGTCCGTCCCCTCCTGGCATGGGTGATCCCCACCCCTTGCTGCCGCAGCTCTCTGGAGCAAAGACAGATGGATGTGGGCAGCAGGGAGATCTTCCTTGAACGTCACTGTGGGTTAAAATGCAGGTAGGAAGCTAAAAGACATATTATTGCTGAACCCAAAGAGAAGGAACACCAAAAGGAAGTCACCAACCAAATAGGAAACAAGTGTTTTGTGTCTGTTTAATGAGCAGCAGAGAACTAACCAGAGCAGCCACAAGGGAAGGCAGAGGGGGCCTTATGCTCCAGGCCCCCTGCATTCCAGGCTCCGCAGTTATTTATAGGGTTTTAACTGTAACCAAGCTAGCCATCTTCATAAGAGGCTGCTTTCATAGCCATACCACTAAATGCCAGCAAATGCCAGGTTTTCTCTTTATTTAAATTTAGAAACAGGCGCTTATGACACCTGCTAAAAACACAAGAGTTGTCCGGAAGGCCCCGCATTGCTTTGGCCCAGACCTAACAATACCTTTTGACAAGACTGAAACTAAAGCAGGATTATGGCACCTGGCTAGGAAGTTATTGGAAATGGCAAACAAGCCACCCAAGACGCAACACTGCTAAATATAAGCACAATGTTTGTGGAGAAGGTAGGGGCAAAATAAGAAATCAGGAGGGCTTTTTAAAAAACTTGTTCCACTGATATGCAAGTTGGATCCCGGGAAACCCTTCTTGGGTAGCTGTTGCGCCTTATAAATGCAAATAATAAATAAATAAATAAAAAGAAGGCGCGTTGTTGCGATTGGTGATATGCCGGGCAAAAAAGAGATAAAGGCATTGGTGAGGTCACTTGAACACAAAAAAACAACAACCCAGACTCTAAAATGGCAGCCAAGGACTCCAAGATGGTGGGTCAAAGCGCCAGCGCCTTCAGCCCGGAGGCCACGCTGACAGCTTTAGGAGGGAGGGCAGATACCTTGAAAGAGAGGGTAGAGGAGAGGACTGCACCTAAGAGACATTTCCTGAATATGGGATCCATTGACCAGGACAAATGTAGAGAAGTGGGATATCAAAAGCGTGTTGGGTCTACGAATAATACATTTATCGAGTTTGTCAGAATGTTGCTCTTTATACACATGTATTGTCCATGGACAACTGGGGCATTGATACAGATCAGGAGAGCACCCAGTTGACAAAAGAATGGGGGAAACAAGTATCTACAGGTAAAGGACAGTGCTGGCCACCATCTTGAACCCAACGACAGACAATGCCGAAAGATGCGGCTCTAGAGATAGAGCGTAAAATGGATGGTCGGCGAGTATCCCTCTTCCCAGATCTTTCAATCTCTGAAATGGAGAAAGGAGAGATCCAACAAAGGACAGCCCTTTGGATATGGATGTCCAATCATCAGTTTGATAATCACCAAACCTGAGACACAGTAACAAGCGTAAAGGTTCCAATACAAAAATACTGAAAAAGGGTTAAGGAGTAAAAAGCAGAGTGACCCGTAGTAAATAAGGGCGAGCGGGCATTGCCGTCTCATCGCTTTCAGGCATCACCTAATAAGCAAAAGCCACCACGTGGGACATCTGTCAATGCCCGGAGTATGTTTCAGAACATGCACTTGGGCTGTTCACCTAAAAGTCCCTCTCTTGCCCTTGAAGGCAGGGGTAAAGCAAATTGGACAAGAGCTTATTTATGTACCATAACTAAGCACACCCTACTGCTTCTTTCTAGGGAGCTAAGTCATCATTCAAGGCTGATTGCAATGTTGTGTTCTGAACCAGGTGGTGATATAAGCACAAAATGTGTGTGCAGGCGTTGAGGTACCTCAACATTTTCAAACAATAGTAACAGCAAGATGAACTCAAAACATTTTACCCTTTGGAAGTTTTGCAGATTCATGGCCACCAAGACTCAAAGCCTCTGGGTTGTCCCTCCTTGCACCCTTGGACAAAGAAACTTTGCCTTGGGGCAAATGCATCATCAATGTTTCTTCTTTGATACAATTACAGCTCAGACTGAACAGTTCATTGTGCGTGATCACTGAGTGACCCTGTATCTGAGGGTGATCTACTACTACATTGGGGTCGAAATAACCCACAAACTTTCTAGTTTAACCCATAATGGAGAAAGTGGAAAGACGTAATCTCATCTTGGGGGCTGGTGAAGGACTTAACTAAATTGTAGACATAAATAATGTACATCCCCAATCTTAAACAAATACAATACACACTCTCGCCCGTGGGCACGGATGTAACTGTAAATGTAAATGTAGTATACTTGTAAAGCGCACAGCTGCCCCAGCAACGGGGCGTCCCGGCGCTGTATAACGCTGTGGAACCCTTCCTGGCTCTCCTTGTGAGATGCCCCTCCTGGGCACCCCCAAGGTGAAGCCAGGCATCCCAGCGTTGTAGGGGCCGTTGTGGAGATTAAGCAAACTATTGCCCAGAGTTGCAGCGTGGGACCCATGAATAGAGGTTCATGGGTTGACAGCACCTTTTAGCCTAATCAGGGCACCCCACGAGCAGCGGAGCTAGCGCTGCATCGCGGGATAGACAGGGAAAGGGCCGCCATCGCTGCTCCGCGAGGCCACGCCCACCTCTCTGGACACGCCCACTCCCCCGCCTATAATTAAGCGCTGACTGAAAGCCCTGGTGACTTCTCCCTACACCTCTGAGGCGGAAGCCGGAGGCTAGTTGCACTCGTGTTTTTTTAAAATTTGCATCTTGTGTGTTACATTTTTTAAAACCTACTTCTCCTCTCCTGAGGTTGACAGCACCTTTTAGCCTAATCAGGGCACCCCACGAGCAGCGGAGCTAGCGCTGCATCGCGGGATAGACAGGGAAAGGGCCGCCATCGCTGCTCCGCGAGGCCACGCCCACCTCTCTGGACACGCCCACTGCCTCCCCAAATGTGCCAGCCTCGCAAGCGCAGCGGACGAGCGCAGCGGGAGCGCCATTTGCGCGCCGAAGGCGCGCCTAAGGCAAGCCCGTCTGCGCCCGTCCGCGTCCATTCGCGGCCCAGGCCCCGTCCCCCAGTCCAAACCATCTCAGACCAACATGGGAATATAACATATACGAGGCAGGCATTACTTCAGCTGCGCAGGAGGCTGCCGACGGAATGCTATCACAAGCTGCAGGTGGAACAATGGCCCCTGAAATGTGTGGGCTGCGGCCATACTATCCGCAGAGACCAAGCAACGAGTAATGAGGGTAAGGAACTATCTGCCGTATTACTGAACTGCCGCTCAATGAAAAAACATAGCCTGAATATCTATGACCTACTGACTGACGACAAACCCGACTTGGTCTTCTTGACCGAGACATGGCTGGATGAACAATCCATCCCTGATATAGTAGAGGCCCTTCCTCCCGGCTTCGATATTCTTCACATCAATAGAGGGGACCAAAGAGGGGGGGGGGATAGCTATCATTCACAAAAGCGACCTACCAGTCTCTCTTGAACCAACTCCCATTAGTAAATGTGAATCAGGACTCTTCTCTATCACGGTCAGCCCCAACTGTACCATAAAGGGCTACCTTATATATCGCCCCCCGGGTGTGGCAACTGCGTTCATTGAAAGCCTCCTGGATGTTCTAACGCAATCGGCCTTACGCCATAATAAATTCATGATTGTAGGAGACCTCAACGTGCACTTAGAGGATGTCTACTGTAGAGAGGCCGTTTTCTTAATCAATGAACTCAGAGCTCTTATGTTTGAGTTAGCTGACAATAGAGCCACCCATCAAGCAGGACATCTATTAGACCCTATTTTTACTAACTGGGACGATATAGGGGTCTCTGCTCCGATTAAGATCCTATGGTCAGATCATTATCTGTTACCATTTCAATTCAGAAAACTGCCAAACAGGGGGCCCTTACAGAAACCTCCCGCTATTAGACGCAGGGATTGGAGGAAATTTAGTCATGAGGCCTTCCGTCAAGTCCTAGAACAGGACCCCCCAAAGCTTAGCGACAATTTGGTGGAGGCATACAAGATGTATGAAGAATGGGTTCAAGGTGCGCTGGACAATGTAGCCCCTTGGACTCACAAACCCATGGCAAGGAGCACGAAATCCGCTCCGTGGTTCACCGCTGAGCTACGCGCCGCTAAAACCAAATGCAAAACCTTGGAGCGTAGATGGAGAGTGGATTACGCCCCCTCACTACGCGAAGCCTATAAGAGCGAACTCAGAGTCTACCACAGCCAGATCCGGAAATCTAAAAGAGAGTACTATAACAACAGGATAGGCTGTGCAGAGAATACATCGAAAGAGCTCTTTATGATTCTAAAGGAACTCTCCACTACTCCCGCGAGCTCAGGGGAAGTCCCACCCACGACCGAGTCATGCAACGAGATCGCAGACTTTTTTATAGGGAAGGTAGAAAAGATCTATGCTTCATTTCAGACTAACTTAGAGGCTACTAACTTACCCGACCCTAACCTCGGTAATATGGTCAAAAAAGAATTCAGGAAATTTGCGGTTCCCCAAACTGAGGAGTTTATCAACATCCTATCGGACATCCACTCGGGCTCTCCCCTAGATGCGGTACCAGCGAGAATTCTCCGAAATCATCTTCCCCAGGTGGCGAAGCAGATAGGCAATATGGCCGCGCTTTCCTTTAATGAATGTCTAGTTCCGGACAGCTGGAAACTGGCCCAAGTCGTCCCAATAAAAAAGAAAGCCCACTTAAGCATAGCACAACTCGACAACCTAAGGCCTATCTCCCTTCTCCCCTACTGTGCGAAGGTAGTAGAAAAACTGGCCAATCGACAGCTGGTAAGTTTTATGGAGGAAAACTTGCTCCTGCACACGTCTCAATCGGGTTTCAGAGCGAAACACTCGACTGAGACTGCCCTCCTCCTATCAACAGAATTGCTGCGGAGCAAGGCGGATGAAGGTCACACGGCCGCACTAGTCCTATTAGACTTAAGTGCGGCTTTTGATACCGTATCACATCCCGTACTACTGGACCGACTGAGGGAAAAGGGAATAACCGGACCTGCTCATGAGTGGCTGGTATCCTTTCTCAAAAACAGAAGATTTCAAGTGCATTGCCAACCATGCAAATCCAGTGTAAGGTGTCTCAGGCAAGGGGTTCCCCAGGGCTCTATTTTGAGCCCTACATTATTCAATCTGTACATGGAGCCCCTTGCCAAACTGGTGGAGTCATATGGTGTGGCCATAGTCTCCTATGCAGATGACACACAACTGGTGATCAATTTGTCCCGTGATCCAGTTGTGGAGGCTGAGAATTTCTCGGCTTGCCTTGTGGCTCTTGACGGCTGGATGAAACAAAACTGTCTCCGCCTTAATGGTAATAAGACGGAAGTTCTTATTGTAGGTCCACGTCCTTCCATTTGGACCTCTGCCTGGTGGCCCACTGAACTGGGCTCTGTCCCGGTCCCAGTGGACACAGTTAAGAACCTTGGCTTTCTTCTGGACTCTAATCTTGCCTACACCAATCATGTGGGTAAGGTCGCGGGAAAATGCTACGGACTTCTGAAGGTCCTAAGGAAAATCCTGGACCTATTGCCCCCTAGCTCCAGAAAAACCTTGGTACACGCCTTGGTCACCTCCCAGTTAGATTATGGGAACTCCCTCCTATGTGGACTTAGTAAAAAGGGCCTAACACAGCTTCAACGCGTCCAGAACGCTGCAGCGAGGCTGGTCCTTAACCTCCCTAGGAGAGCCTCTGGGAAACATGCATTACGCACCCTTCATTGGCTCCCAATAAAGGAAAGAATCAATTTCAAAACCATGTGCATCACCCACCGTATAGCTCACAAAAAAGCACCTCCATATCTCCAGGACTTGCTTCCAGTATATCGCCCTACACGTCCTTTGAGGTCGATGGGTAGCATGCAATTAGTGGTGCCTCGGATACATAGAGCAAGGATGGGAGGACGCTCTTTCAGACACCATGCCAGCAACAACTGGAATAACCTTCCTATCGAACTGAGGATGGAGCCTTGTGAAACCAGGTTCAGACAGAGGCTGAAAACCCATCTTTTTCCCAGGTTAAACTCAGCATAGTGTACCCTTGCCCCTGTGTCCAGCCTCTTGAGCTCGGCTGAAGAGTTGTAGGTAGGGTTGCCAGCGCGGGGACGCACTGTTCTCTGTGCAACCAAGCGCTTAACAAATGCCATAAACTAAACTAACTAAACTAGAGTAGGCGCCGAGGCGAGAGAATTATCAAGTCCACGGACATTAAGCCCAAGACTCTGCCACATCGGGAATTGAACACTGGTCCCGGGCCTGATCTCTGCTTCAGGGTCTGCCGCTCCTAACGAGTGAGCCACACTTCTCCATGTGACCTTCTAGCAATACACATTCTGAGCATCGACCGTGGTACAATAACATGCAGCATGACCTTGGAACAAGGGCACTAAGGGCCTGATTTATATCTTGGCAGAGAGGGAACTCCATCGCAATGACACGGTGCTTGAATTTCCTGGCCACTGTCTCACATATGGTTTGCAAGTTTTCAGGGGCCGCAGAGTCTGTCACTCACAGCTATCCCACAGAAGTCTGTATATTGCTGACTAATGAACCGTACAAAGTATAAACATAGTGTCTGCATACCAACAGTGTCTGTCTCTCTGTTTTCCGATATCACTGACCCTTGTCCCACAATCTATGCATATCAATGGCAGCTGGCCACGCAGACCCACTGATCACTGACAGCTATCCCACATCATTGAGGAATTCCCAAAACTGCTCCCCCAGTGTCTGCAAACCGCTACCACTGCGGGAGGTCTCACAATACCTGCACATGACTGACAGCTGTCCGAGTGCCTGCAGAGTAACCGCTCCCTGTCTCTCGCAGTGCACACCTACAACCTGCAGCTTTCCCACACCTGGTCTGTTTAAGACTGACAGCTGTCCCTCAGTGTCTGCAGAGTAACCGCCACCTGTCTCTCGCAGTGCACACCTACCAGCTGCAGCTTTCAGTGTCTGCAGAGTAACTGCCACCTGTCTCTCGCAGTGCACACCTACCAGCTGCAGCTTTCCCACACCTGGTCTGTTTAAGACTGACAGCTGTCCCTCAGTGTCTGCAGAGTAACTGCCACCTGTTACTCGCAGTGCACACCTACCAGCTGCAGCTTTCAGTGTCTGCAGAGTAACTGCCACCTGTCTCTCGCAGTGCACACCTACCACCTGCAGCTTTCAGTGTCTGCAGAGTAACTGCCACCTGTCTCTCGCAGTGCACACCTACCACCTGCAGCTTTCAGTGTCTGCAGAGTAACTGCCACCGGTCTCTCGCAGTGCACACCTACCAGCTGCAGCTTTCCCACACCTGGTCTGTTTAAGACTGACAGCTGTCCCTCAGTGTCTGCAGAGTAACTGCCACCTGTTACTCGCAGTGCACACCTACCAGCTGCAGCTTTCAGTGTCTGCAGAGTAACTGCCACCTGTCTCTCGCAGTGCACACCTACCACCTGCAGCTTTCAGTGTCTGCAGAGTAACTGCCACCTGTCTCTCGCAGTGCACACCTACCAGCTGCAGCTTTCCCACACCTGGTCTGTTTAAGACTGACAGCTGTCCCTCAGTGTCTGCAGAGTAACTGCCACCTGTTACTCGCAGTGCACACCTACCAGCTGCAGCTTTCAGTGTCTGCAGAGTAACTGCCACCTGTCTCTCGCAGTGCACACCTACCACCTGCAGCTTTCAGTGTCTGCAGAGTAACTGCCACCTGTCTCTCGCAGTGCACACCTACCACCTGCAGCTTTCAGTGTCTGCAGAGTAACTGTCACCTGCCTCTCACTGTGTACACCTACCAGCTGCAGCTTTCCCACACCTGGTCTGTTTAAGACTGACAGCTGTCCCTCAGTGTCTGCAGAGTAACTGCCACCTGTTACTCGCAGTGCACACCTACCAGCTGCAGCTTTCAGTGTCTGCAGAGTAACTGCCACCTGTCTCTCGCAGTGCACACCTACCACCTGCAGCTTTCAGTGTCTGCAGAGTAACTGCCACCTGTCTCTCGCAGTGCACACCTACCACCTGCAGCTTTCAGTGTCTGCAGAGTAACTGTCACCTGCCTCTCACTGTGTACACCTACCAGCTGCAGCTTTCCCACACCTGGTCTGTTTAAGACTGACAGCTGTCCCTCAGTGTCTGCAGAGTAACTGCCACCTGTCTCTCGCAGTGCACACCTACCAGCTGCAGCTTTCCCACACCTGGTCTGTTTAAGACTGACAGCTGTCCCTCAGTGTCTGCAGAGTAACTGCCACCTGTTACTCGCAGTGCACACCTACCAGCTGCAGCTTTCAGTGTCTGCAGAGTAACTGCCACCTGTCTCTCGCAGTGCACACCTACCACCTGCAGCTTTCAGTGTCTGCAGAGTAACTGCCACCTGTCTCTCGCAGTGCACACCTACCACCTGCAGCTTTCAGTGTCTGCAGAGTAACTGTCACCTGCCTCTCACTGTGTACACCTACCACCACCAGCTTTCCCACACCTGGTCTGTTTAAGACTGACAGCTATCTCTCAGTGTCTGCATGCCACTGCTGTGTTTGCACATTTCTGACTTTCGAATATCACTGACACCTGCATGACAGCAAGTCGGTGTATCAGTCCAACTGCTGCAGTGTTTGAGATCACTGAATGCTGCCAGCATGTCTGATATCACTACCTTATGTCCGCCCCCCCCCAGTGTCTGCACACAGAATGAGTGACAGCTCACGCCATGTTTCCCCTTCCCTGTACAAGGGCCTCTGCTTCCTGCAGCTGAGAACCAGTGAAGGTCTGTTACCTTGCTATGGTTTCTGCGCTGTCCAAACAAAAACTAGGGTGATGAGTTTAAATCTGGGTTTAAAAAACATAAATGCAGTGAAGGGGGAGATGGGTCGGAAACTGAATCTACTCTAGACCATATCCCAACCTGGAGGGGCGCATGAGAGGGAGGGAGGGGGGGGGGGGGGGATGGAGAGAGCCACATACACAATAGAAGAAAACACCAAAGACACGAAACTAACATTATTGTTCAGGGTTATTTGCCCAATCGACCCCTTGGGTCTCTTATTCCCTCTTGGATTTAACCAACATCACACTGGACTCAGTTGGTTAACCGAGTATGGCCTGCCGGTGACAGGTTTGAGCCTTTCATTTTTCTGCGGTCTGTGACGTGTACAATGACAGGACAGATTTGATGATTTGATCAATGTATTGATAGGCCGGTTTCCAAAATTCCAATTCAGAGTGGGTTGCAATCCGACCTGTCTCATGATTATCAGGAAGACAGAGCACAAATTGGGCCCCGCTCCAGTTGATGGCCATCAAGAGGATGGTGGCCTGCTAGTGTCACGAACCGCCACGTCTGCGATTGCCCTTCAATTTTAAATGCAGCCCATTTTCCTTAACACAAGTGATGCTGCATTTAATCAAAAAAAGTTTACTTTTTAAGTGTATGTGTAAGAATTGGCAGTAGTACAACCACTACTTGCTTCCGCGAAAACTTTATTTTTTATTTTTAACGTTCACAGAGGGAAAATGGTCCTAAGAGACCCTTCCATTTTGTGAACAGATTACCACCACAACTAGGGAGTCAGTCATTTTTCAATATTTTGTGACTGAATTTCAGCGGCAAAAGATAGATACATGCCACATCGATTCAGTATTTTGAAGGAGCCCTACACAGTGGTGTAGCATGGGGGGGCGGCCTCCCACTGCTCTTGCCTGCAGTCGTGGGGCGGGCACTCCCCCGCTCTTAGAAATGGAGTCGGTAAATAGTACTGACTACTAAATTGGGATAAGTATATTAAAATCAAAGTGTTTGTGGCCGTAAAAATGCTTTGTACATCTGGCTCCCAGTCAAGTAAATGCATTGTGAACTTAGATAAGGCAGTGTCACGAAGCAACCAGATCGTTATAACTAGTTATTGCTCGGTGTTTGGTCTGGGCTCTCCGTTTCAGAGTGCATCCATATAAAACGTATGTTACTTATGAATAATGGGATATTCACCTTGTCTTGTATTTTTTAAAGGAGTCTTTGCAGAAATAGTTTTATTAAAAAGTCCAGTGCCCCAAGATTTTTCTTAGGAGATGGCCGCAAGCGCTGGGGTTGCCGAATACTAAGTTTGCCTAGTCTTGATCTCACTGCACACCTCTTTCTTCCACCACTTTGTATTTCTTGTCTCTCTGTCTTATTCTTTTTTCATCGTTGTTTTTCACTTTGTTGCTGTTTTCCTTTATTTCTCTACCTTCTCCTTTTAAAAATTTCAGCCCGTCGTTATTTTGCCATTGTACTGAAACTTGAACCCCCCCCCCCCCCCCCCCCCCTGCAAAGCACACGGAGGGGCCCCCTCCCCAGCCCACCACCTATTATTTCTGCTGAGGGGGATCGCCTGGAGTTTGCCCCCCTGTGCCTTCACGGGCTGCGGGGGCTTATGTTACATCACTGTCTTTTGCTCTGGGTTAAAGCTTAAAGATGAACACTAAGTCCTGGTCCCCAGAAACGAGTGCTGTTGCCCACCACATGCACAAATTAAGCACTGCTATGTCAGTTATATCATAGCCTCCTATCAGCTTTGGGAGAAGCAATACCTGCTTATGAGCTTACTTAGATGGCAGTCATTCCTGCTGTGCTACAGCCTACTTAGGAGTCACACCTATTGCTAGTGCTTTCAATGGGCCGGTACTTTCCGGTACGGAGTACCAGCACTTTTTTTATTTTAAGTGGAGGAGTACCGGCACTTCTCAAGAGAAATGCTATACTTTTAATTGGAGAGTACCGGCACTTCTCAAAAACAAGCAGGTACTCTGCTACAGAGTACCTGCACTTCTATTTTTCCATTTAAAGCACTGCCTATTGCTCTGCAGCTTTCACAAGTCAGAGTGATTTCAGGGTGGGCCTGTTATGCCACAGACTAAGGTTAACTCTGCCAGTCTCTTGAAAATAGTGTGACGTCCAGCTCAAACAAAAACACATTTCTATTCACCTTGTGGTGGTCATCGAGGCTGCTATCAGGAATTTCTGCAGAAGTGGCACTGTTTGTTTTTTGTCTTGCCTGCAACAACGCATGCGCAGTCGCTTGGAAGATCTTTGGTTAAACATTAAAAACATCGAAACACAGCTTAGAGCCCGCACATTAATTAACATTGGTTGGCTTCGTCAACACTCTCATTTCCTTGCTTTTCATTGGTCAGCGCATGCCAGTTTAACCTTCTTCTTCATGTGTTTGTCCATTCCATGCAGCATAGACCTAGAACTGATTAATTGCTTTATTAGTGTCCTTCCACTGCTCGGATTCAGGTGTTCTGTTTTTCTTCCCTCCCGTCCCATTGCTTGTTTTTTAATGCTAGAAACCTCATAACCTGTATTGCCTTAGAAATATCACTCACTTTCACTAGAGATAATTCTAAGCAGTCAGTACTGGACAATGTGCTGAGTGCTGTGTAATACAATAAATCACTATATTAAATACTAGTGGGTTGTGGACCATGTAAGACAAAAGTGCACGGAATCTTGAATTTGTTCAGCTATTTCGCGAGAATGTCCTTTTTGGTCCACCTGCCCGTAAGGCCTGTCAGCTCTTTGCTTTTCTAAGGCTTTTACGTAGTAGATATGCCTGGTGTACCATTGATGTGGCGCGGAGCGTCCTGTAAGGACAACAGGTATTGGCAAAGCCAAAATATCTCGCCTATGCAAGCTCGATTGGCTTTGTCAATGTTTTTAGCCATCTTGCACAACAGTATAGCTTCTGTGCTACATGGACAAAACTAAAAAGATTAAAAGCACTATAACTCGTTCAATGCAGTCCGCGTTGAATCACTTTTTTTAGGTCGAGCCTAGCGGCAGCGCGCATTCACTGTTCGCTCTGCGAGGCATGCAGTAGTCCAGTATGCTGTGGAAGCCTAGCCGTCTCTCCGCCCATATTTTCGATTGCCTGGTGTCACTGTCCTTGGTAAATGCTGGCTTCAGATTGATAAAGAGGCATGTTAGTCCCTCCTTGTTACCGCCCTGTCACCATTTGTTACCTCCAATTTGGACTGCATCTTTTACTTGTGGCGTTACACGGTCTCCTTCATAAATCAGTAAGCACTATATATATGTTTTTTTCAGCGCAGTACGCTTTCACTTTAGCGGCTGCGCTTGTTTGTTTAATCATTTTGCCATGAAGGCCGAAAGGGAGCGTTTCTACTCACTAATCTAACAAGCATTTGCAATGCAGTAGGTTTCGCATTTATGTGAGTTTGAGTTTTTGACATTGCAAATAACAATGCTTTTTATTTTTGTTTTTGAAACATAAATAAAAGGCATTGCCATTTACAATGCCAATAGCTTAAACTCACGTAAATGCGAGACCTATTGCATTGCAAATGATTGTCTTTACTTGCAACCTTGTTGCACAGCGTCCACGCTACTGTGCAACATTGCTAAAAACACTGATAAAGCGAAATATCTGTCGCATATGTGAGAACTATTTGGCTTTCTCAATGTTTTTCTTTGTGGTGTGACGGGAAGAGCAAATAACACAGAACATGGTGGGAACAGGCAAGTAACAACACATCAGTCTGCTGCAGCATTAATAAAACAAAATAAGTTAGAGAAAAGCAGCATGACGCGCCAGCCTGACTGGATCATAGTGCTTTTTTTTGTTTTTCTAACTTTACTATTTTTTTTAATAGCACTGCAACACCTTGCCGCGTTGCTGATTGCCCCCTCTAACCCCACCACACCAAAAAGCATTGACAAATCCAAATAACTCTTGCATATGAAAGAGCTATTGGGCTTTATCGAAGTTTTTTTATTCTTGTTGCACATCAGCACAGCTATTGTGCAGCATAGCTGAAAAATTGTTTTTATGACAAAGCCAGCAACGACTGAGTCCAAGTGCTTTTATTTTCTTTACTTTCAGCCATGTTGCACAGTTGCACTGCTGTGCAACATGGCTGAAAAACCAGTGACATCACAAAGCCAATAGAGCTCGAATAGGCCAGACCCACTGGCTATGTCAATGCTTGTTTTAGGAAATCATGTTTGCCATCTCACCACCTGTACGAAAGTTTGATGCATTTGGCAGGAAGTGAGGCAGTGGCGTAGGAAGGGGGTTGCGGTGGGTGCAGGATGCCCCAGGTGTCATCACTGAGGGGGTGTGGCAAAAATATGTGTTTTAAACACATATTTCTGCCATTTTGTCAAGCCGGAGGACAAGACATTTTCCGCACCGGGTACCACCTGGCCTTGCTACGCCACTGAAGTGAGGAAGGGTGAAATGTTGTGGCCGTCCCAAGGCCAGAAATAAGCACCCAACAAAATCCGCAGCCTCCTAAACTCTCACCAGTGCCTACATTTGGCATAGAGCGCTATAAAAACAAAGCAGTTGTTCATTCCGCTCCATTATTCGTTTCAGGTAGCAAAAATGTTAGAGCGTACAACTTATTGTAGGACGCATCTCGAACTTGTGCCGTGAGAGGACTGAATACGAAATAGGCGCAGTACTGCCAAAAACATTTTTTTAAATATTTATTTTACATCTATAAAATTAAATCTATCAAGCAGGGAGATTAAGTAGTTTGCCTAGAATTACGCGGTCTGTTATGTCAAGCGCCGATACCAGGATTACAACACGCGTTCAGGTTCAAAGTTCGGCTGCTTAGACAGCAGACAGCGTATCTTTCGTCATGATCTGCGCTATTAGCAAGGTTCATCCTATGCAGCGCGGGCGCAAATGCATGCTAGCATTATAGCAAAATGTCATCTATGAAATACACATTGAGAACCTCAGATGAGCATATGAGGTAAAGTGGCGTGGTAATACTTATTAATAGAGGCCCGGCACAAGCAGGCATAGCAGAGACATCGAGATAAACATCTACAGGATATTTTCCCATGGGGTGGGTTCTCCTAAATGCAGCCTGGGTGAGGCTGAGAAAGGGGCGGAGCCCGAACACCAGCTCTGCCAGGGCAAGATTCCCCTACACTGCCAGAGCAGCATCTCTAAACCCTGTCAGGGACTCCCGTGAAGGTGATAAGTGACATCCGTCATCGCTATCAGAGGCATCTGCGCACTAATCATTATTAATGGCATCTCTTGTCACAACATCTCCAGCCTCTACTAGCGATAACGACAACCTTTTTCAGTGACACTTTTAACCACGGTTGTGACATCTCTAACCACAGTTGTGACATCTCTAACCCAATGGTGTAACAAAACGTGAGCGGCCGTCCCTGCAAAGTACATGGAGCCCCACCCCCCTCCATGCTCCAGACCAATCAGCTGCTCTCAGGTTAGGCGCCCGTGCCCAGTGCGGAGGGGCCCCCTGGAGCTCGCTCCCCCCCCCTCCCCCCTGCTCCACAGGGGCTAAGGAGTCTATTGGCCAATGCTCTAGTCTAACCACTATCAGTAACATTTCAATAAACAGAATACCTCTGACACCATTGATCACAATATTTATTTTGCCACAATAGTCATTTTTATTGACTCTGGGCTTCAATTCTTAATTTTTCTTTTTTTTAAACCTATTTTCATTTAAGAATCCCTTCATCATGTAGATTTCCACATTTCCTCAATATTTGTAAAAAAAATGAAACATTTATATACAAAACATATACACATTATGTTACTCACTAGACAAACTCAAAACGTGTTACTCAAAAATAGACTCATAATTAACAAATCCTATAAATGTGATATTTCATTTGATTCACACACTAAAATACATGTTCACAATACTTTTGTATCCCTTTTTTTGTCTTCCATGTCCTACTCTTTTATATACAGGTTGTACTGGGACCTTATTTCTCTTTGTCCTCAGAACACTCTATTTATATGGTCTTGTCGGAGGTCAGAGGCTATTCTCAAACTTATGTAGAAGAGCAAGACCACTACAGCTCAACTAGCCGAAAAGAATCGGCGTCTTGTTTTCCTTGTTTGCTCTGAATCTCTGTATAGGCAAAGCCGACGCGTTTCGACCATATGTTGGTGGAACCAGAACACTATATTTATGTAACGGTCTTCATCAGGGCTGGGCTTGGTTCGGGTAGGGCATCTTTTACCGGTGCGAATAACAATATGGCTAACTTTAGCGTGTGCTACAACTCATTATGGCTGTGAAGATACTTGAATTAAGTTGCCGTACGTACCGTTTTTCTGTTACTGCGTTGTAGTGCAGTGGTTTTCTGCCTGTTTGAATAAAGTCATGTTGACATCTTAATTATATGGTGCCTTCTCATATATTTTTATATATATATATATATATATATATATATATATATATATATATATATATATATATATATTCCGAAATCAGATAAAAGAAATCCAAGCACCTACCAGGACAGTTGTTGTCTATGGGAAAGGATTTCAGAATATTGCCGCCTCTTGTGCTGTATTTCTTGGTAGGTTATTCAAGTTCTAGTGAAAATAAATGGGTACAGCTTTGTAATATTGCGCTAATATGCCTTAACAAGCCTTCTTCCAGTGCATGCTGGATAAAGCGGGTTATTTACAACTTGCTTATTGCCAAAAATAGGAGCGGGATGTTCTCATGCTCACATTTTATTGGCGTGTGACGTTCTATACGCTACGCGAAAGTGGTGTGGCATATGTTCACCCGTGTCGGCACGTGATGGTGATTTTGGGTATTTACAGGCTCTAAGTGCTTATTAGTACATGGGCGCTCTTTTTCTTATTTCAAAGCATCGTACCTCTTTACAGGGTGACCGGTCTTCTTGTTCGGTTACTTGCGGTGTTCTTCCTCCTCTCAGGTGTCCATCTGGTCACCAGCGCTCTCTCGCCTGGCGCGGCGTATGTGGAGTTCCTTATTTCCTTGTTTTGCATGTGACGTACTTGCGTTTGCATTGCATGCGTGTTCGTTACCTTGAAGATTAGGGAAGCAGGAATCGGAATTAGTGCTGTTCCGATACTTCCTGGTTACGCATTCCTTGTTTACTACGTGTTTTTAAAATGTGTTTATTGAGCTTGTAGGTCTTCCCTGGTACTCGTTGTCATGGGGATCGAGAAAGCTAGAATTAAAAAACTCTATGTTTTTCATACAGAGATTTCCAAATGACAAATAAATGGGGAATACCACAAGTCATGAATGGGAGAAATCTCAAGTGAACTATAATATTTTTAATATAGGAAAAACCTTTTGGTTATCAACAGTTCGTTAGCTCAGAGATTTTATTAATGTCATTTTCAGTCGTACCCAGAAACATTATGGTTTTTGCTTCTATTTTGGATAGAAGATTCTCAATATTGTTTCCAGTCACATGTCTTAGCACTGTCCAGTTTATTTCATTCGGGCCATGTCCCTTTTCTAGGCAATGGGAGAATTGGTGCATTTGGGGTCTTACATCGAATGCGAGACCGATGTTGTGTAATCCGTTTTTTATGGGCTGGATGGTTTTCCCAATATATTGAATGCTAGTAAATCAGAAAGGAATTTCCTGGATCTCATGATTAGGCATGGAGATAGCCAAGCGAGAGCGCTGGTGACTCCCAGATGGATGCCTGAGAGAAGGAATAACACAGCAAGTAACCGAACACGAGGACCCGTCACCCTGTAAAGAGGTACGATGCTTTGAAATGAGCAGAAGCGCGCCCATGTACTAATATGCACTTAGAGCCCGTAAATACCCGAAATCACCATCACTTGCCGACACAGGTGAACATGTGCCAAATCACTTTCGCGTAGCGTATAGAACGTCACACGCCAATAAAATGTGAGCATGAGAACATCCTGCTCCTATTTTCAGCAATAAGCAAGTTGGAAATAACCTGCTTTATCCAGCATGCACTGGAAGAAGGGTCTTTAAGGCATATTAGCGCAATATTACAAAGCTGTGCCCATTTATTTTCACTAGAACTTGAATAACCTACGAAGAAATACAGCACAAGAGGTGGTAATATTCTGAAATCCTTTGCCATAGACAACAACGGTCCTGGTAGGTGTTTGAACTTCTTTCATTTGATTTCGGACTATATATATGTATATATAAAATATATGAAAAGGCACTATATAATTGAGATGTTAACTTGAATTTATTCAAACAGGCAGAAAGCCACTGCACTACAACGCAGTAACAGAAAAACAGTATGTATGGCAACTTAATTCAAGCATCTTCACAGCCATAATGAGTTAAGCACACACTAAAATTAGCAATATTGTTTTTCGCACAGGTAAAAGATGTCCTACCCGAACCAAGCCTAGCCCTGATGAAGACCTTTACATAAATATAGCGTTCTGGTCCCACCAACATAAGGTCGAAACGCGTCGGCTTTGACTACACAGAGGTTCAGAGCAAACAAGGAAAACAAGACGCTGATTCTCTTCAGCTAGTTGAGCTGTAGCGGTCTTGCTGTTCTACATTAGTTTGAGAATAGTCTCTTACCTCTTACAGGACCATATAAATAGAGTGTTCTGAGGACAAAGAAAAATAAGGTCCCAGTACAACCTGTACATAAAAGAGTAGGACATGCAAGATAAAAAAGTGTCATCAAAGTGTTGATAATATGTACTTCAGTGACACAAAAGTATTGTGAACATGTATTTCAGTGTGTGAATCAAATGAAATATCACATTTATAGGATTTGTTAATATATGAGTCTATTTTTGAGTAACAAGTTTTGAGTTTTCTAGTGAGTCACATAATGTGTATATGTTTTGCATATAAATATTTCATGTTTTTTTTTAAATATTGAGGACATGTTGAAATCTACTTGATGAAGGGATTCTTAAATGAAAATAAGGTTTGAAAAAAGAAAAATTGAAAAAAGAAAAATTAAGAATTGAAGCCCAGAGTAAAAAAAAGGTCTCTTGTGGCATAAGAAATATTATGATCAATGGTGCCAGAGGTATTCTGTTTTTGAAATGTAAGTATATTGATTCTGGCCTCCGCACTCCTTAACCAAATCATTCCCCTGTGTTATATGTCTAACCACTATCAGTGACATCTCGAAATATTATCAGTGACATCTCCATCCTCTATCAGTGGCATCTCTAAGCTCTATCAGTGGCATCTCTAAGCTCTATCAGTGACATCTCTAAGCTCTATCGCGGACATCTCTACCCACAATCAGTGACATCACTAATACCATCAGTGACATTTCTGACCTCTATGGTGACTTCTTTAACAACTATTCATGACATCTCCATCCTCTATCAGTGACATCTCTAACCACTATTTATGACATCTCCATCCTCTTTCAGTGACATCTCTACTATCAGTGACATCTCCACTACTATCAGTGACATCTCTACTGCTATCAGTGACATCTCTACCGCTATCAGTGACATCTCTACCGCTATCAGTGACATCTCTACTGCTATCAGTGACATCTATACTGCTATCAGTGACATCTCTAACCTCGATCACTAACATCTCTACTATCAGTGACATTCCTACTACTATCAGTGACATCTCTAGTGACATTCCTACTACTATCGGTGACATCTCTAACCTCGATCACTAACATCTCTACTGTCAGTGATATTCCTACTACTATCAGTGACATCTCTACCGGTTCAGTGACTAAATATCGAGAGACATAATATAAAATGCCCAAAATATCGACTCCAAAATATCGATGTACAGAATATAGAATCCCTATCTACAAACAGGTAAGTACTAAAATATCGAATCCAAAATATAGATTGTTAAAACATAGTTAACTAAAATATAGAATTTTTTTAATGTATTAAAAATAATATAAAAGTAATTAAATATTAAAAACAATTAAATAAAACGTACTTAAAATTATGTAAAAAAGCTTAACATGTAAAAATAATAAATGTACTGTAAAAAAAAGTAGAGATGCAACTGTAGGGAAAAAGTTGGATAGCAAAGGGGTAAACATTACTATTCTCACTCCAAAGAGTGCAACAGTAGGGAAAGCGTTGGATAGCGGGAGAGTAAAAATTACTATTCCCACTCCATTGAGTGCAACAGTAGGGAAAGCGTTGGATAGCGTTGGGGTAAATATTACTATTCCCACTCCAGTGAGTGCAACAGAAGGGAAAACGTTGGATAGAGTAGGGGTAAAAATTACTATCCCCACTCCAAAGAGTGCAACAGTAGGGAAAGCATTGGATAGCATAGGGGTAAACATTTGTATTTCCACTCCTGAGAGTGCAACAGTAGGGAAAGTAATGATTTATTGATAAAATAAGATCAAATTAATTATCAATACCAATAAAAAATGTATTAAAAAAAATTACCAATTAATAAAAATTAATTACCAGTTAAAAAAACAATTAAATACCAATTATTAAAAGTTAATGACCAATTATTAAATATTTATCAATTAATTATCAATACATATAAATGAAAATAAATATTTACTTTATTACAATTAAATTACTTCCCACCCTATTCCCCTATGAACCCACAACCCGCTCCAAATGATAAAAAATACAATTAACATAACTATCAATTAACCAATTAATAAACAATTACAATTGATATAAATTATTTACCAATTAATAATTAGTTATCAATTATCAATATATATAAATAAAAATAAATATTTACTTTATTACAATTAAATTACTTCCCACCTTATTCCCCTATAAACCAACCCGCTACAAATAATAAAAAATACAATTAACATAATTATAAACTAATCAATTAATAACAATTAATGACCAATTAATCAAAATTAATTACCAATCAATAATTAATTATCAATCAATTATTATCAATACATATAAATAAAAAATAATATTTAATTTACTATAATTAAATTACTTTCTACCCTATTCGCCTATAAACCCACAACCCGCTACGGAATTAAATTACCCAAAAATGAAATTACATAACATTCATTACTTAAAAAAATTAAACATACATTACAAAAATAATACATCATTTTAACACATATACTACCATACATAATACTATTTTTTTCTCGATATTATAGAAATCAATATTTCATACTCAATATTATGGAAATCGATATTTCTTACCCCAATTTCGATATTCTGACTAACTGTATTTTGGTGATTCGATATTCTGTCCTATCTATATTTTGGAGGCGATATTCTGGCCTGCCTATATTTTGAATTTTATATTTTGGGCGTTCACCATCTCGACCATCAGTGACATCTATACTACTATCAGTGACATCTCCATCCTCTATCAGCGACATCTCTACTATCAGTGACATTCCTCCTACTACCAGTGACATCTCTACTACCAGTGACATCTCCATCCTCTATCAGTGACATCTCTACTATCAGTGACATTCCTACTACTATCAGTGACATCTCTACCACTATCAGTGACATCTATGCTGCTGTCAGTGACATCTCTAACCACTATCAGTGACATCTATACTGCTGTCAGTGACATGTCTAACCTCGATCGGTAACATCTCTACTATCAGTGACATTCCTACTACTATCAGTGACATCTCCATCCTCTATCAGTGACATCTCTACTATCAGCGACATTCCTACTACTATCAGTGACATCTCTACCACTATCAGTGACATCTCCATCCTCTAACAGTGACATCTCTACTATCAGTGACATTCCTACTACTATCAGTGACATATCTAACCACTATCAGTGACATCTATGCTGCTGTCAGTGACATCTCTAACCACTATCAGTGACATCTATACTGCTGTCAGTGACATGTCTAACCTCGATCGGTAACATCTCTACTATCAGTGACATCTCCGTCCTCTATCAGTGACATCTCTACTATCAGTGACATTCCAACCACTATCAGTGACAACTGTAAACGCTATTGTCACACCTCTAGCCACTATCAGTGAGATCTTTAAGATGTCATATTCTTTGACCACTACCATGACATCTCTGCTCGCTGTCAGTGACATCTCTAACCACTACCAGGTCAAATGTCCTCGCCATCAGTGCTGCACAGAACAAATGAGGTTCCCAGATAAGCGGGTGCATGAATCATACTATTTCCAGACTGATGGGGTGCAGAGGTAACCTCAATATTTACAGACTGACGGGAGGATGCAGGGTCTCACGCTGCTTAAAGGCTCAGAGGAGGATGGATGGGAGCCCATATTAACAGACTGACGAGAGGATGCAGGGTCCCACACTGCTTAAAGATACATAGGAGGATGGATGGGAGCCCATATTAATAGACTGACAGGAGGATGCAGGGTCCAACACTGCTTAAAGATACATAGGAGGATGGATTGGAGCCCATACTCCAAGCTGCTACTTTCGTTTTTAATAATTTTAAAGACCTATTGACTAAGAATATGTGTTTTTAAAATTAGATTGCTGCTACTTCGTTTTAACAATTTAAAAACCTATTGATTGAAGAATATGTGTTTTTAAATTACATTGCTGTGCCTCTTACCTGTTTTCTGGTCGCTACTCCCCGGTCCACCACAGCTTGTGCTGATTGTGTGGAGGGAGGCTTAAGCGACACCACTTCCTGGTTGTCCCATTCTGGGCAGCCATCTTGGGGAGGTTGACGGGCTAGTCTCCACCCTGGCCTAATCTATATGACCTCTTCCTATCCCGCGTAGCGGTGACGCGCTGCGGTAGCGCCGTATACGCGCCGAAGAGGCGCCAAAGAGAAGCCAGTCTGCGCCAGTCCGCGTCCAGACGCTTCTCGCTGGTCCTGGTCTGGGGTGGTGACCGGCATCATGGTCGGTAATCAAGTTGTCTACACCTCTTTGTGGTTACACTCCTTACGCCCCCCTGTCAGTCCCTCCTGCTGCCATTCCGTCTCTCCAGCTAACACCGACCATCACTGCAAGAACTGTACATCGAGCACCTCCCGCCCATGTAGCGGCTCCCTCCCGTTGGGAGAGTTTTGTGGATTGTATCTCCTTAATTGCCGGTCGCTACCTAAACACTCCACAGAGTTGCATCTGTTGATTGATGAGCTTAATCCTGATGCCCTATTTTTAACGGAAACTTGGCTTCAGATTGACAACGACCCGTCCTTAATATGGGCCACTCCTCCAGGCTACACCCTTAAGCACCTCGACCGCCAATTGGGGAGAGGCGGGGGCTTAGCTATTATATATAGGGACACCTTTAAGTGTCGGGTCACTTCTAATTCCTTGCTGACCTGTGAGAGTTTACACTTTGCACTTGATCTCTCCCCTACCACCACTTTTTCTGGTATTCTACTCTATCGACCACCAGGCTCCCTCAACAATTTTATCACTCAAATTACTGATCTCACCGCTAACGCAGCCGTGACCTCATCTAACCTCACTCTGCTTGGGGATTTTAATATCCATTCAGATGACCCCCAGGATACGGCAGCTAATAACTTGCGGGCCAACATGCAAGCGTTAGACCTCTGCCAGAGAGGCTATCAGGCGACCCATAAGAAGGGACATCTTCTCGATCACATATACAGTAATATCAACCTTAATGTAGAGTCCCCTGTTCCTCTGCCTTGGACTGATCATTTTTTGATACCGTTCACCTGGCTTTCTAACTCTTGCCCCCCTCCTGAAGCCTCTATACAGTACATGGGCAGGAAATGGTCCTCACTTCCCCTCACCGATTGGACAACGGCCCTTACTCAAGACCCCCGAGAAAGGCCTTGAACCCTGCCTCAGCTTCTAGCAACTTTGATCACTGGATCTCCAGCACTTTAGACCAAGTTCTTCCCAAACGCCCTTGTAATCTCATCAGAAGACCTAAAGTTGCACCCTGGTATACTCCTGCTCTGAGGTTATTAAAGCTTGACTGCCGCAAACTAGAGAGAGCGTGGAGGAAGGACCATTCTCAGTCTAGGAAAGACGAATACAGGTCCGCAATGAGGCTCTATAAATCAGAGATTAAAATGGCGCAAACCTCCTTCTATGAAGGTAAAATTAGTGCTGCAGCAAATGCGCCTAGAGAAATCTTTAGGATAGCTAAGTCCCTCATTTCAGCTCCGGCTGAGCGTCCTTCTGTTGAAGGGGCACAAGACCGCTGTAATGAGCTAGCTGCCTTTTTTTTCCAAGAAAATCTCGAACATATATTCATCTTTTAGTAATCCTACAGTCAATACCCCCTCCGTCCCTCCTAGGCCAGCTGACTCCTCGGTTCCCTGCAAACTGGACACAATTCCGCTTCTTGACGCCGCCAGCCTGGATAGATTAATCTCCAAAGTTTCTTCTGGCTCCCCCAATGACCCGGCACCCCCCCAGATCCTTGTCAAGGCACTGGACGTTATTCGTCCTGTGATCCTGGAAGCTTTAAACACCTCCATTGTGTCCAGGTCGGTCCCACTCGCTTGGAAGTGTGCCATGGTGAGGGCGCTTCTCAAACCCTCCCTGGACCAGAACAACCTGTCCAACTACCGCCCCATTTCGTTGCTTCCCTGGTTGAGTAAACTGCTGGAGAGGCACACCAACAATATCTTAACAGACTATCTGGAGTCCAACTGTCTATTGCGTGCCTCCCAGACAGGTTTTCGCCCTCAACATGGCACAGAAACTGCCATGTTGGCGGTCACAGAGGAAGCAAGAACGACTTTGGATCGGGGAGGAAAGGTGGCCATTATCCTGTTAGACCTTAGTGCCGCGTTCGACACGGTGAACCATGCCACGCTAGTATACCAACTGGCGGGCATGGGCGTGTCGGGCGGAGCTCTGGACTGGCTCACCTCCTTTTTGAGTGAGCGCTTTTTCCGGGTCTTTGAGGGTGAGACAGTCTCGCCTAAACATCCTCTCAGGTATGGGGTCCCTCAGGGCTCCTCCCTGAGCCCGACCCTCTTTAACGCCTACATGGAACCTCTGGACAGGATAGTCCATCCATTTGGTGTGCGTATAGTCACCTACACGGATGATACGCAGCTGGTGGTCTCGTTAGACCACGCAGATGGATCATCCAACACCTTAGGCCCCTGTCTAGAGGCTGTTGCCAGTTGGATGCAAGCTTCCTGTCTCAAGCTTAACGGGGAGAAGACAGACATCATTCTCCTTGGAAATCCCTCCCCGTCTGCTCTTGCACCCGTCTGGCCACCATGTCTTGGCGCTCCTCCTGCGCCCAAGTCCCAGATAAAGAGCCTCGGGATCTGGCTTGACACTGCCCTTGATTTCTCTGTCCAGGCTACTAAGACTGCTGCCACTTGCTTCGGACTAATGAGGATGCTCCGGCGGGTGCTCCCTTTGCTCCCTTTCCAGGCGAGGAGGATCATGGTCCAGGCCCTCATTCTCTCTCGCCTGGATTACGGGAACGCTCTCTACCTGGGAGCACCAGCTTCGGTCCTTCAGAGGCTCCAGGTCACACAAAACAGTGCGGCCCGCCTATTGTTCAATCTGTCCCGTCGGCAGTCGGCGAGGAAGGCTCTGAAGGACCTTCATTGGCTCCCAATGGCTGCCAGAGTGCAGTTCAAAGCTCTGTGCATTATGCACAAATCCTTCCACCGTGTAGGCCCAGCGATTCTGCACCCTCTGGTTATGCCTTATGTTCCAACACGCCCCCTTCGGTCTGGTACCCTGCAGCTGGCCACCTCCTCTAAAATTAACAAAGCCCGTTGGGGTGGCCGCTCTTTTTCTCATTCGGCGACCAGTTTCTGGAATGCCCTCCCCTTTGCCATCCGGGGTAACAGCAACCTCCTCTCGTTCAGAAAGGCCCTAAAAACGCATTTGTTTGCTAAATCTCTCTGATCTGCCCCGAGCCTGCGCTAAAACCATTTTATCTTCAAGCGCTGCGAGGCCCCAGGGCGGTTATGCGCTATACAAATGCAATTTTTCATTTCATTTCATTTCATTTCATATTAACAGACTGACCGGAAGATGCAGGGTCCCACACTGCTTAAAGGCTCATAGGAGGATGGATACGAGCCCATATTAACAGACTGACAAGAGGATGCAGGGTCACACACTGCTTAAAGACTCATAGGAGGATGGACGGGAGCCCATATTAACAGACTGACGAGAAGATGCAGGGTCCCGCACTGCTTAAAGCCTCATAGGAGGATGGACGGGAGCCCATATTAACAGACTGACGAGCGGATGCAGGGTCCCACACTGCTTAAAGCCTCATAGGAGGATGGATGGGAGCCCATATTAACAGAATGACCGGAGGATGCAGGGTCCCACACTGTTTAAAGACTCATAGGAGGATGGATAAGAGCCCATATTAACAGACTGACGAGCGGATGCAGGGTCCCACACTGCTTAAAGACTCATAGGAGGATGGATAAGAGCCCATATTAACAGACTGACGAGCGGATGCAGGGTCCCACACTGCTTAAAGATTCACAGGAGGATGGACTGGAGCCCATATTAACAGACTGACCGGAGGATGCAGGGTCCCACACTGCTTAAAGGCTCATAGGAGGTTGAATAGGAGCCCATATTAACAGACTGACAAGAGGATGCAGGGTTCCACACTGCTTAAAGGCTCATAGGAAGATGGATAAGAGCCCATATTAACAGACTGACGAGCGGATGCAGGGTCCCACACTGCTTAAAGACTCAAAGGAGAATGCATGTGTGTCCACTATTAACATACTAACGGGAGGATGCAGGGTCCCAAAACTGCTTAAAGCCTCATAGGAGGATAGATGGGAGCCCATATTAACAGACTGACGGCAGGATGCAGGGTCCCACGCTTTTGAGACTCATGGGAGGATGGATGGGTGTCTATATTAACAGACTAATAGGATGATGCAGAGTCGTGCATAAAGACTAATAGAGGGATTAATGTATGTCCACTATTAACAGACTAATGAGAGGATGCAGGGTCCCACACAGCTTAAAGACTCAGAGGAGGATGGAGGGGAGCCCATATTTACAGACTGACGAGAGGATGCAGGGTCACACACTGCTTAAAGATTCATAGGAGGATGGATGGGAGCCCATATTAACAGAATGATGGGAGGATACAGGGTCCCAAGCTGTTTAATGACTCATAGGAGGATGGACGGGAGCCCATATTAACACACTGACGGGCAGATGCAGGGTCCCACACTGTTTAAAGATTAATAGGAGGATGGATGGGAGCCCATATTAACAGATTGATGGGAGGATACAGGGTCCCAAGCTGTTTAATGACTCATAGGAGGATGGACGGGAGCCCATTTTAACACACTGATGGGCAGATGC
Organism: Lissotriton vulgaris; assembly: GCF_964263255.1. Taxonomy (NCBI): domain Eukaryota; kingdom Metazoa; phylum Chordata; class Amphibia; order Caudata; family Salamandridae; genus Lissotriton; species Lissotriton vulgaris. The sequence goes on along the minus strand of NC_141700.1, from coordinate 136,603,143 downwards.
AGGGTCCCACACTGTTTAAAGCCTCGTAGGAAGATGGATGGACGTCTATATTAACAGACTGACAGGAGGATGCAGGGCCCCGCACTGCTTAAGGACGGTTCCTACCGTTGATGAAGCGAAAGAAGCATGCAGGGACCCCCAATGCTGATAGACTGATATGAGTAATCAAGGGTCACTACAGTTTATGAACAGACATGAGGATGCAGAGACCCCATAGTGTTAACCCAACTCATATGAGGATGCCAGGATGAACCAATGTTTACAGGATGATCATAGGATGCAGAGTACCTACAGTTTAAGAACTAATCGATGGTTGCAGGGACCCTCCAATGTTTACAGCTGACAGCAGGACGCAGAGGTCCCTACAGTTTAAGAACTAATAGATGGATGCACGAACCCTCAAATTTTTACAGACTGACAGCAGGACGCAGAGTCCCAACAGTTTAAGAACTTATAGAAGGATACAGGGACCGTCCATTGTTTACAGGCTGACAGGAGGAAGCAGAGTCTCTGCAGTTTACACACTTATAGATGGATGCAGGGATCCTCCAATGTTTACAGGCTGACAGGAGGACGCAAAGTCCCTACAGTTTAAGAACTTATAGAAGGATGCAGGGACTCTTCAATGTTTACAGGCTGGCAGGAGGATGCAGAGTCCCTACAGTTTAAGAACTAATAGATGGATTCAGGGACCCTCCGATGTTTACAGGCTAGCAGGAGGATGCAGAGTCCCTACAGTTTAAGAACTTATAGAAGGATGCAGGGACTATTCAATGTTTACAGGCTGACAGGAGGACGCCGAGTCCCTACAGTTTAAGGACTTATAGAAGGATGCAGGGACCCTCCAATGTTTACAGGCTGACAGGAGGACGAAGAGTCCCTACAGTTTACACACTTATAGAAGGATGCAGGGACCCTCCAATGTTTACAGGCTGACAGCAGGACGCAGAGGTCCATACAGTTTAAGAACTAATAGATGGATGCAGGGACCCTCCAATGTTTACATGCTGACAGGAGGACGCAGAGTCCCTACAGTTTACTCACTTATAGAAGGATGCAGGGACCCTCCAATGTTTACAGGCTGAAAGGAGGACGCAGAGGTCCCTACAGTTTAAGAACTAATAGATGGATGCAGGGACCCTCCAATGTTTACAGGCTGACAGCATAACGCAGTCCCTACAGTTTACACACTTATAGAAGGATGTAGGGACCCTCCAATGTTTACAGTCTGACAGCAGGACGCAGAGGTCCCTACAGTTTAAGAACTTATAGATGGATGCAGGGATCCTCCAATGTTTACAGGCTGACAGGAGGATGCAGAGTCCCTGCAGTTTACACACTTATAGAAGGATGCAGGGACCCTCCAATGTTTACAGGCTGACAGGATGGTGCAGAGGTCCCTACAGTTTAAGAACTTATAGACGGATGCAGGGACCCTCCAATGTTTACAGGCTGACAGGAGGGCGCAGAGTCCCTGCAGTTTACACACTTATAGAAGGATGCAGGGACCCTCCAATGTTTACAGGCTGAAAGGAGGACGCAAAGGTCCCTACAGTTTAAGAACTAATAGATGGATGCAGGGACCCTCCAATGTTTACAGGCTGACAGCAGAATTCAGTCCCTACAGTTTACACACTTATAGAAGGATGCAGGGACCCTCCAATGTTTACAGTTTGACAGAACGACACAGAGTCCCTACAGTTTACACATATAGAAGGATGGAGGGATCCTCCGATGTTTACAGGCTCACAGGAGGACGCAGAGTCTCTGCAGTTTACACACTTATAGAAGGATGCAGGGACCCTCCATGTTTACAGGCTGACAGGAGGACGAAGAGGTCCCTACAGTTTAAGAACTTATAGATGGATGCAGGGATCCTCCATTGTTTACAGGCTGACAGGAGGATGCAGAGTCCCTGAGGTTTACGCACTTAGAGAAAGATGCAGGGACCCTCCAATGTTTACAGGCTGACAGCAGGATGCAGAGGTCCCTACAGTTTAAGAACTTATAGATGGATGGGGGGATCCTCCAATCTTTACAGGCTCACAGGAGGACGCTGATGTCCCTGCAGTTTACACACTTATATAAGGATGCAGGGACCCTCCAATATTTACATGCTGACAGGAGGACGCAGAGGTCCCTACAGTTTAAGAACTTATAGATGAATGCAGGGATCCTCCAATGTTTACAGGCTGACAGGAGGACGCAGAGTCCCTGCAGTTTAAGAACTAATAGATGGATGCAGGGATCCTCCATTGTTTACAGGCTGACAGGAGAAGGCAGAGGTCCCTACAGTTTAAGAACTAATAGATGGATGCAGGGGGCACTAAAGTTTACAGGCTGACCCGTGGGCCTCTAGCGTTTGCAGAGGGATAACACCCCACCTATCATTATCAGAACAAAGTGTCCCCTCCCCTTCGCCGCCCATTAACTGAGGCAGCACAGGGCTGGGCCCGGTGTAAAGAGGCATGAAAAGGCAGAGGCGAAGGGAAACAAAAGAGAGGACGGGCCGAAGGAACACTTCAAGAGAGAAACGTTTCATGTCTGTTGGTTCTCGGCAAGATTCCACACGGAGGCGGAGATCGATGGTACCTCAAGGTGGAGAGGGCGTTTGCTTAGAGTTACTTATTCTGCTCAGATGTTATCAGAGTGAGAGTGAAAGGTCTTAAGTTAGGGAAAGAGCGCTAGACTACTCGCTACATCCGAGCAGAAAGTAAGAAGACAAAAGGGTCGCTCAGATGGCTCAGTGGGTGATGTTTCAGCAGCCTCAGAAAGTGAGAAGGAAAGAAGGGTGAAACTCACTCATAAAGCTCAGTAGTTGATGTATCTGCTGCAGCTGAAAGTAAGAAGAGGGGGGCTAAAAGCTCCCTCCGATGGCTGCATAAGTTCAGATATGACTGGGCGAGTCCTAGGTCACAAGTTCAAATCATGCGTCGGGCCGCTCAGGCTTCCCACCTTCCAAGTTCGATAACATGAGAAAGCTTATGTTATGTCGCGAAACGTGTTCCAGTTTTACAATACCTCTTCTTGGGTTTACATCACAACCGTGAAGAGTATTGCGATAACGAATCCACAACATAAAACAGTACGCGCTCGAATGCAATATATTTGCTTCCCAAATGTTATTATTATGGGAGTATCATCTTTATTGAATGTTCAGTCTACAGGGCTCAATGCCTGGAAGGAGCTCCAGAGAACACGGGGAGAGCCGGGAGCTGAGGAGGAGGATGTGGGAAGAGAGAACAAAAAATAGCGCTCTGAGGCACCTCGAAGCGGCTCTGGAACGTTAAAGACGCTATAACACAACCCGGTACAACCCAGACTTGGAGCTAGCCAGCCACAATCGTATTGTAGAACCATTAGTACAACTCCACACCTTACAACAAAACCCACAATCAACCACAAACCTATCAAAATCAATAGAGCTGAGTTGGTATGTGGCTGTTGTAAGATATTTTAGCAAAATAATCTCTTACAAGAAATTATATATACATAATTGCATTGAAGATCATTCTCCGACAAATCACAATTCATAAATATAACTTGTTGCTGTTCATATTCAATAACCCTAATTTAAGAATACCAACATTGTCCTATTACAATCCCCCCAAAAAATCATCACAGTCATGAACCCTAAGCTTAACTGTAGCATGTCGCAAACCTAACAATAAGTCATTCATTTAACCACACCCAACAACCACCTACCTTTAACCCCAGGTCGAGCCATACAATAACAGAACGAGAGTTATAGCTTCAACCCTACCTATAACTATTAATATAACCCCAAAGATATCAATAAGCCTAAAACACAGCCATAGATCTTACAACAGCCACATACCAACTCATCTCTATCAAAAATCTACAATTTAACCTAAATAGCAACAGAAGTCCATAACAAAACGTAATTATAATCGTAAACCTAACAATAACTTAACCACATATATGACTAAACCACAGACATGACCTCCTACCTAACGATAACACTACCACATACCTAATATTGACCTTATAACACACCCACAACCTTTACAATCACGAACTACAACGTTCAAACCCAACCATAACAGTAGCCATGGTTATAAACCCCAAACCTAAACCTAACACTACTCAATCGTGATGGCAAACCCAGCCATAATCCCTTAGTTTACGCCAACCTAATAACACAATGTTTTATCATCAAACGTCATCATAAAATAACATAACATGACCATGAACTCAAACTTATCCATAGCCAGCAGCCTAACCTCAAATTCTGTCAATCACCACACTCATAACGGCAACCCCAACCATAACATGACTCTGACCATAACGACAAACCTATGCTATTAATACAAACCTACCTAACAACCTAATGCCGTAACTTCAAACCTAACCATAAAACAACTTTGCCCCAATAATGAACACAGCCTAACTTTTTTATTGTTGTATTATTATTTGTATGTACCATATACAATCACAAGTAATGTTACAGGTTTAGTCACCTTTAACCCTAACAATAGCTACAGTCACAGCACCAACAATAACCATAACATGACTCCCACGGTAAGGACAAACCTCGACAGACCCCAAACCCCAAACCTAACCAAAAAACCGTAAGCTAACACTTAGCACACACCTAACCCTAAGGGAGCAGTGAAGCAGAGCGTACCTGGCTTGGGGCACAGCCACTCCTGCAGGCCCCTGGACGTCGACAGCAAGGAGGAGACGACGAGGCACGTCAGCACAGCCCGCATGCTTCCCAAAGCCTCCCTCGGGCGCCACCATAATCTGCGGCTGACACCCCAGAATAAAGGAACAGGCGAGCGGGGTCCGGGCCCCCTGGGCCGGGGGTCACTGCCCAGTGCCCACAGAGCCCCGAGCAGCCTCTGGCAGGTGCCTGCGATGCCCGGCTCTGCCGGGTGAGTGTACCAGGTGAGTGTGACTGAGGGCACGCTCGCGCGCTCTCCCTCCGCGCCTGGAAGTGCTCGCGCTCTTCCTCCGCGACTGAGAGTGCTCTCGCTCTCCCTCCGCGCTCCGAGTGCTCGCGCGCTACCCCCGCGCCTTTAGCGCTCGAGCTCTCCCTCCGCCGCGCCGCACGGGCACTTCCCTCTCGCGATTGAGTAACTCCGTTCACAGGAAAACATTCGAGGAACACGGCCGGCTGCAGGGGGCCCGGGAGAGGCGGTTGTGCAATGCCGGGGTGCTGGAGGGTGGGGGTCAGGGCGTGAAAACACCATCCACTTGTCATAGTCGTGAGGGGCTCTTTATGAAGACGCAGCTGAGGGGCCCACCGCGCTCAGGGTTTTCCGTGGTAGGAAACAAGTGTGTGTGGGTGTTGTGTGTGTATGTGTGTGTGGGAGAGGGGTTCTTAAAGTGGGGTGGTCCATGTCATTAAAAGCCTGGCTCAAACACTTGAACTTCATTTTTGAGACTTCTACAGGGTACAGCCCGATCGGTAGTTTTATTTCTATCTGAGCTTTCTGTTATTGTATCCAGATATATAACACAACAGCCAATATACATTTAAAACCAGACAGGGCTATTGCCTTTACTAATGGTTGTTATTTGTTTAAGAATAGGTACGCCAACAATGATTTTGTTATACATAATTAATATTGAAAATGTTTCAATTCTGAGCTTGTGAGACTGGGGATTGAACATGGCTGAGGCCTGTGGAAGAGGCAGGGGTCTGCAGAGTGCCTCAATCATGCCCTTTACCCACTCTCGCTGTTAGGCATGTACGCGCTTTACAATCCGCATCTCCATCCGAATACCTTACACCCTCTCTCTTTTCTCTTTCTTTCATTCTCTCCTGAATGCACTTCTTTGCACCCCCTTTATTTCACCACCCCCCACAATATACCCTGCCCCCACTCGCCTGCGACCACTGCATTTTCTTGAACTTTACCTTGCCAATATTTTGACAACTGTGTGCCTCGTCCATGCACATTTGCACAGAATCACATTAGTAAGGGGAATGTGTCACCATTGCTCTGTAGAGAGGCCAATGATTGGATGACCATGTATTCTGATCACCTTTCTGACCCACTGACTGGCCCATGAGAAACCCGCGCTGCCTTCAGCCTCAACTCCAGAGCGCTCAATCATGGCCCGTTACAAACACCCGCAGGAGACTTAAGTCAAAGTATGCACTGTACAAAAGCTATATGCTACAAGGGGAAAAAACAGAAACACAACATCCTGGAAATAGAGGACATTCTTAGAGAATGCAGGATAAATAAAATATGGGAAATCCAAACAAGAACAAAATTGCAGTGGTGGCTCCTCTGCTATGGCGGAGAAGCGCCGCCACCCCGCCAGCCTTAAAACTTGAAAAATAAAACAAGAATAAAATGGGTTTATTATTGTTTTATTTTTCAGGTTCTAAGGGCTGGGCAAGCCTTGGGTGCAAGGCCATCGCGAGGGTAGTGCCGAGAGAGAGTGGTTGCACTGTGATCAATGTGCATGTCGGTTTGGCAGGCTGACTCCGTCCGGCCAAACTGACATGCGCACTGATCTGTCTCCAAATCAGTTGCGTTGCTGCACTAGTTACACATCACCTCACCTACAACAAATGTGTGAGCGGGAGACCGATGGTCAGGAATTTGTACCTATGCTTGTTTAAATATTTTTATTTTTTCCTTGTCTTACAAAGCACCGACTTCACCGATACAGGTTTCAGAGCACGCTACAGAAGAAAGGTGTGAGAGCATTATGTAGAGAGTTAACCATGCATTGACTAGAAGCATACAAGAACAGATTGTTTAAAGTACTCCGAGCTTGGATTACAATACACTGTATTGTATACATAGGTAATGAGACAAATATACTTAAGTAACAAGAGATACACGGTTACCAACAACGTAGACTAAAAGTTAAGCATGAAGAATACATAATAGGAATAATGTAGAACAATATTTAGCATATAGCGCTTTGGTCATACAAGTAGGAACCTGCATCAGTACTAGAAATAGCAGAGTATCTTCTAGTGCATGGGGGAGGATAAGCAGCAGGTACTGAGCAGGCACGAATGATGGGCTTTGCAACATTTCTACCCAAGAGAGTACAGTTGAACAGGTAGCATAACAGAAGAGATCATTGGGAGATTAATTGGGAGAGGATTTTATGGTAGTGATGGAGCAAGGGTTCGAGAAAAAGAAACTTGCTTGGAGCAATCCTTCAGTAACCATATTAACCGCTAAAACCGTAGATGAGACAAAACTAACATACACCAGAGACTGACATATGGGAAGAAAGCTTTACACATGCTTAATTAATATGGAATAAAGTGCAACGTGACTAAAACCCGCTTTAATTCGTAAAAACGCTTTGCCCATGTGCAAGCTAGAATTACGTAGAGATAACGTGACTAACTCGCTTTGAGAGGGAAAAATCTCACGCATGCACAAGAAAGACTAACATGTGGTCTTAAGGAACCACATGCCCGCCATCTGCTTGCTTGAATTTAAAGGAACGCGGTACAAAAGGGGGTGGTAGTGGATGGAGCATCTGAACCAATCAAACACTCACACTCAGTCAAAAGATCTGGGTTTAATCCATCACCGTTCTTTAGCCCACTCTGCCACCCCAGTTCAGACATGGCTATATGCAAATCAGTCTGACCCTGTGCCTCATGGGAACAGTCCAGCCCGAACTGCCAAGCCAAGCCTTCCCTGGACCGGAAACAAGCTTCCGTGGACCGGTTTCTGGCATTCCAGCCATCTTCAGCCCAGCTTGCTTGAATCCAGTGGCAAAGTGAGTCCATCATCCCCTTTTGTATCACTGAATTTAAAGGAAAGCTGCTGTTGTTAATGCTTTTGCCTAGAGAAATAGTAAAAACATGGAATAGAGTAGAAGTGGGCGGTAAACAGTGAAGATTACATGATTAAGAAAATAACACCTGTTTATGATTCTTTTATTAATAGTGCACATTTGGGCCTGTTACACCTATGATAAAAGGAGAAAATGGCGCTGGATGACAATGAGTCGCGCATGCTTAGTGGATTCATAATGTGACCTGATGACCGGAAAGCTAAACAGCTTCCGGATACCAAGGACAGAAGATGTGCGAGAGTGAAAATGATTCATCCTTCGTCTGTGAAGCCTATATTGAAACTATTATAGAAATTGCAACAATATGTGTATGGGAAATGAAAATTATGAATGAGCTAAAGGGGAAGGGTTTGCTAGACAATAGTACCTTAAAAAAAATGAATATGTCAGCATAGTGTGATGAAGACTCCCCTAGCCTCATCCAATCATATTTCGTATTTTACTAATATTTGCAACTATTGAGGGTGGGACATGTAGAAATAGGACTATAATTAGAGTGATTTAGAAGAGAGGGAAGAGAGAAGAGAAGAGTGTGGAGCAACATTAACAGAGCATCAAGAGAGGCGAGAGCTGCTGCTGGGTCGAGAGAGAAGAGAGAGAGCAGTCTGGGAAGATTCAGATCCAAATGACAGCCTGATTAGATTCAAAGATTCCGGAAAAAACATTGAGGAGGGAGAGTGTGTAAGAGAGGGGTGCGCCCTGCTGTGTCGGGTTTGTAGAGAAGTCTAGTAAGTATCTGCCCTGTCCTGTTCTATAGCCTTTGTCTCCTGATTCTAATTCAGGGGACCCCCAACAGTCCTTTAGCCAGAGAGGTGGTTTTTCAGTATTCCTAATAGGTAAATATTATTCTATCTCAAATTTGCATATTCATTTTAAAATGTTTTATTTTTTTTGATTTTGTATCTTTTGTCTCTTCATCTATCCACTCTTATGCATTGATTTGTTGAATGAGTTTGTGTCATTGATTGTATTTGCCAAATGAAAAAACTTTTCTCTCCCATGTGAAAAATGATTGAGTTTGCAATGTGAATGTGCAATAATGAGAGTTAAATTAATGACTAAAATCTTAGATAAAGCTTATGAATCTTACCCAGAGATTGTAGTTATTTCACTAAGATTTACGAATTCGTTAGATAACTGTTAATATCACCATCAACTAACGGTCCATCGACCAGAGGAAAGAGTGTTGATTTGTGAAGATTAGTTAGGCATTGAATATTATTCCAAGTTGTTTGTGGTTACAGGGAAATACCTAATCAGAATTTAGGCGAATTTTAAAACTCCATGTCCATGCAATCTTCGGGCAGATTCAAATGGCCATATTGCACTATCTCAGGAGCCATGCCGCCAAACTCAAGGACGAGAGGTTGGGGTGCAACATCTGCCCCCGAACTTCGTGAGAAGGTCCGGCCTGCACGGCAACCGTATGTGTGGAAGGAGGGACCGGTGTAGAAGGTCCGTGAACCACCACTGTCTGGGCCATTCCGGGGCAATCAGGATCATCCGTGCCCTGGACCAGGACAGTTTGATTGGCACCGCTGGAATCAGGGGAATGGGCGGAAAAGCGTAAACAAAGCTGTTCGACCAGTTGATCCAGAGTGCATTCCCCAGCGTCCCTTGCTGGTAGTACCTGGAGGCGAAGTCTCGGCATTTGCTGTTTTCGGCGGTGGCGAACAGATCTACGTCTGGAGTCCCCCACCTTTCGAAGACTTCTCCTAGTACGTCGTCGTTTATGACCCATTCGTGGTTTTCCTGAATCAGTCTGCTCAGTGCGTCCGCCTGAACATTCTGCACACCTGGCAGATGGGTAGCCATTATCGTCAATCCTCTGGACAGAAGCCAGTGCCAGATCGTCTGCGCCTCCCGAGACAGGGTGCGCGATCTCGACCCCCCCTGCTTGTTGAGGTAATACATCGTGGTCGTATTGTCCGTCTGTACAAGCAGAGAGTTGGTCCGGAAGGATGGATGAAAGGCCTTCAGCGCCAAGTGAACAGCTCTGAGTTCCAGGAAATTGATGTGATACGTGCACTCCGTCTGAGACCACGTGCCTTGGATCTGTAAGTCTCCCGAATGCGCTCCCCAGCCCTGGAGAGAAGCATCCGTCACGATAGTCTGAGTAGGAATGTCCTTGTGGAAGGGAACCCCTCTGAGGAGATTCTCCACTGAACACCACCACTTCAGAGACTGAAGAGCATGCAGAGACAGTCGTATCCTGTCATCCCAAGATCCTCTCCTCTGGTCCCATTGGTCCTCCAAGCACTCCTGCAGAGGTCTCATGTGTAGTCGTGCATGAGGAGTGAGGAAGATACAAGAGGCCATCGACCCCAGTAGAGAAGACACCGTCCTCACTGTTGTAGATGGAGCGGTCATAAGAGCCTGAGCCTTCCGAAGGATCGATCGCCGTCGCTCCTCCGAAGGAGACACGCTTGCTGACAGCGTATTGATGGTGGCTCCCAAGTATTGAATGCATTGGACCGGGATCGGGACAGACTTGGACATGTTGATGTGCAACCCCAATTTGTTCAAGAGAACGCACATCTTCTGGAAGTCTGCTTGAGCTTCTGAGAAGGAGGAGGCCTTGATTAACCAATCATCCAGGTACGGGTAGACAAACACCTTGTCTTTCCTGAGGTGTGCCGCTACCACTGCCATGCACTTCGAGAATGTCCTGGGCGCAGATTTCAGCCCGAAAGGCAGCACTGTGTATTGTTAATGGTTGGTGCCGACTTGAAATCGCAGAAACTTCCTGTGTTTATACGCGATGGGCACGTGGAAGTACGCATCCTTTAGGTCTATGGCACAAAGCCAGTCCCCCTGTTGCAACTGAGGATAAATCTGATGCAACGACAGCATGCAAAACTTTTCTCTGCGAATCCACTTGTTTGCCTGCCGCAAGTCCATAATGGGCCTGAACTCGTTCTTGTCCTTCTTGCGAACCAGAAAGAACCAGGAGTACAGACCTCTTCCTCTTTGAGACAGAGGTACGTCTTCTATGCCCTTTTCCTTAACAGGATATCGGCCTCCGCCTGGAGCTCGCGCAGTTGATACTGCGAGCTGACCGGAGGGATCGCTGGAGGAGGGCTGATGAATCGAAGACTGTATCCATTGCAAACAATATTCAGCACCCACTTGTCCTGAGTAATTTTTCTCCACTCTGCCAGAAAAAATTGAACGCTTCCCCCCACCGGAGCGGGTAACGGATGACGGGGAAGTAACCGCTCAGGGCCAAGACCCGGCTGGGCCCTTGTTTGCGGTAGAGGACTGCTGTCCACCTCTACCCCTCTGGCATTTCTGGAAGGGTCTTTGGAACTGCTGTTGCTGTTGCTGCTGCTGTTGTCCCGAAGACTGTCCTCTTCCTTTCCCTTGCGAGCTGAACCGCCGTTGGAACTGGCGGTAGGGTTTCTTGTCCTTGGGCTTCTCCAAGCCGACAGCCGTCACGGTTTCCCCCTCGGCCTTCATCCGGGCCATTTCGTCATCTGTGTGTTTACCGAAGAGCGTGTCCCCGTAAAACGGCAGATTGGCCACTCGCTGTTGCGCCTCAGGCTTGAGCGACGTAAGTCTGAGCCACGCATGGCGGCGTTGGTTGATACCCTGGCAGTAGCCATGTGCAGCCAACAAGGAGATATCCGCCACGGCACTGATGGCCTGGTTCGAGACCAACATCCCCTCCTTGAGGATTTCCATGAAGTCCTCCTTCCTGTCACGCGGCACAAGGTCCGCGAACTGCTCCATGGAATCCCAAAGGCACGGTCATATCGTCCCAGTAATGTCGAGTCGCTGGAAGCCTTCATCGTGGTGGAAGAAGTCCCACATGCCTTCCTTTCCGCCGAATCAATCCAGCGGCTCTCCTTATCCGGAGGCACGGTGGAGGACGGGGAGGTAGAATGTTGCTTCCTGGCCGCCGTCACTATCACTGAGTCGGGCATTGGGTCCATCCTCAAGAAGGCAGGATCCGAGTCCGGTGCCCTGTATTTCTTTAAAAGTCTGGACGGGGCAGCCTTCACCACCGCAGGTGTAAGAAACAGCTCTTGTGCCGGTTCAACCAGTCCTGGCACCAAAGGCAACAGAGGGCGAGACAGGTGCTTTTTGTGCAAAGTCTCGAATATCACGGACGTCGTAGGTGTATGCGCCGTCACCGTGATACCCAACTTCGCAGCCCCCCTCAGGAGAACCTCCTGGAACGTACCCATGCCGTCGATCGGAGAACCCCTAGTCTCCGGGGAATCGGACAAAGTAGGTAAATAGGAGCGGGTCCTAGAAGTCGTATTGGACCTGGACCTATGCCTCCTATGGCGCCGTCTGGAACGGGTGGAGGGCCTGTGCCTGCTCCTCGATCGTTCTCTCCGTCTGGAGCGCGATCTTGATCTACTGGGCCTCGGACAGTCAGCCGGAGTCTCCGGGACGGCCGACTTGGGCTTATGCAGTTCCTTAGATTTAGGAGTCTTCTTGGGAGGGGTCGGGAGCCTGGGCAACGAGACCGACCTCGGCGGAACCGGCGGAGGCTTTTCAGGCAGTGGAGGCAACGGAGGAGGGGTAGGAGCCCTCGGACGCGGACATCTAGGCAACGGAGGAGGAGGTGAAACAGACTTCTTCGGAGTATAGACCTCCGAGTGCACCGATCCCGGTGACCCACCATCCTTCCCGGACTGAGGGGAGCCCCCCACAGCCCTAGGCCGCGCAGTACAATCCCTCGACGCCGACGAACGGTGATCAGACGTCGAACGTCGGTCCCTCGACGTCGAGCGTCTCTTCGGCGTCGACCGTCTCCTCTGCTTCGGCGTCGAACGCCTGCCATGCCTCGACGTCGACCCGGACCATCTTGACGACGATCCTCTGTGTCTTGATGGCGATCTCTTGCGCCTCAACGGCGACCGCCTCGACGTCGCCTTCGAATGCCTCAACGTCGACCTCGACCGCCCCGACGGCGATCTCTTCCGCCTTGATGGCGATCTCTTCCGCCTCGACGGCGAACGCTTCTGTCTCGCCGGCGACCGCTTCCGCTTCAACGGCGGTCTCGACGACGAGGATCCCCTCGACGACGAAGATGTCTTGTCTCTCGACGGCGATCGATGGTATCACCTTGACGGCGAGCGCCCACGCCGGGGCTGCCGACGCCGAAAGCTCGACGTCGAAGACAACGACGAAGAAGACGTCCCGGGGGTCGACGGCGGCCTATGCAAGTCCCTCGACGTCGACGGGCGACGTTTTCTCGACCCAGAGCCCTGGGGAGACGGGGCGCCGGCCTTGGACTTCCCTCTCGACGCCGTGGTGGGTACCACCGACCCAGACGGAGAATGGGGACGTGTGCTGGACTTCCTGCCCCTGGGGAGCCCCCCAGAGGCCTCAGCATGGGCAGATGAAGCCCCTCCAGACACACCTTGTGCCTTCAGTCTTCTTTCTTCGAGCCCCTGAAGCCTGATCTTCAGTCTGTCCTTCAGGGTCCTGCCAGAGAAGCCTTGGCAGATCTCACACTCCTCAGGGATGTGGGAAGAGGGAAGGCAGAGGATACAGACCTCATGGGGGTCTGACTTGGCCTTCTTCCTGGAGCACTCCGGGCATTTGTCAAATAATGCAGGCATTATGGACAACAAAAGGGTGCAGAAAACCAAGAAGAAAGTCACCAAAGTACTTTAAAAGTACACAAAATCGAATTTAGTGAAAAAACACCAACAAATCCCTTGAAAAGGGAGAGCTCAATGCTCCAGGGTCCTGCTTGCAGGAGCCGGAAAAAAGAACTGAAAGTAAGAGAGACCTGCAGGGCATTCTGGGATACTGTGAAGTTCTGGAAAGTTCTCTTAAAGGCACAGTATCCTATTCTGAGCCACATAATGGCAGCCTATGGGGCTTGTCTGTCCATGTCTTCCTCTCTATCTTCCAGAGGGGTTTGTGCTGAAGGCAAGGGAAATCTGGACAGGCTTTGCTGTTTTGTGGATTTTTTGTGGAATTTCTAGCTGAAGTACTGGACAGTGTAGCCTGTTATAGGCTGCATTATATGCCTTTAAATTCTCTCTTAAGTGTCTGTGCAGTTCTGCATTTTTTCGACACTTTAAGAGATTATTTTTGATTGCTCCGGGGTCCACGCACATGGGCGGGACTATTCACTAGATTATGACTGTACACAGAGATCCCCTACAGTAGAACAGAACCTTCCCAAATGGGTGTACCAATTCACATTACTTTAATGGAAAGAGCGCTGGCACTGGGGCCTGGTTGTCAGGTCCCATGGCACTACTGGAAGTGTCCCAGGGCACTATGAGAGTAAAAACCCAGCATCTAGCAGTTCAAATGGGGCAAAAAGTGTGAGGGGGCATCTCCAAAGAAGTCCAGTATGCTACACCTGCCTCAAAAATTGTTCTTACAATGATCTCTTATTGTAGTTGCAAGGGCTTTTCAATGTGCATATACCTTACTGTACACATTTAACTCAGTGCATCCGGGTTTTGGTTAAATTCCTTTTTTTAAACAAAAAATATAAAAAATGGCACAGCATAAACCATATGTGCCGATGTGTAGAGTATAATACACTGCTTACTACCATTATTGAAGAAGGGTAGGGGCATCATTACCCTGTTGTGGCTCTGCCTCTCGTTAAATGTAGAATTCTACACACTCAGCAATGGTACTTAATTGCATTTTACACTCCGAACATCTGTGTAAATACTTTTTATGGCATACCACTGAAAATAAATCTGGCACAAATTATTTGTATTGTATTGTAGAATTTACATAGCATATTATCGGTGTCAGGTCTGTACAAAATAAGCTTGCAGGTTTCCCCAAGATAAGCGTTTCTGGGAAGAAGAAGAAGAATCATCTCGCCAGGCTACAGAGATCAATGTCCTGCAAAGCGGCAGCCTTCTGGTTTTCCAGGTTTCTGGTTTTGGTCCGGCGGAAATCCAAGATGGCAGTCCAAAGAAACCGGTTAGGTTGCCGGTCTAGTCTTTTGGTTGAGATTCGCGCTCAGCTGTGTTCGCGTTCGTTAGCGCGTCAAACTGCGCACTTCAACTGAAGCTTTTGGGATAACGGTCGCGTATTCTCTTTCGCGGCCGTTTTCCAGTTCCTGGAGAGTTCCTGAAGAATTTCGGAGAAGCGGCTCGTCTGTTACTCACAGTAGGTTACACTGTGGGACAGGTGAGCCTGGAGAGTAAAGAATTCCAGTGTTAGAGTATCAGCGTGAGAGAAATTTAGCGTTTCCTGTCTCTCAGCTCTAGAGACTCTTGATACAAGGCTGTAGACCTCATTCAAGCCTCAACAGAATTAGTAAGCGTATTTATTGGACTACAAGTATTCTTTGAAGGCAGCCAAACGCCAAAGAGAGTTCGAACATTACTTCTGAGTAAATCTTCCTAATAGAAAGATAAAGACAGTTGAATTCCCTGTAGCATACTCCTGCTTGAATTATTGAGACTGTGCCAGCTGAGTCTGGAACAGAATCCATGTAGGCTGGTTATGTATATGCATATATATAGGTATACTTACCGACAACCCTTTTTTGAGTTATTTTTGATGAAGAAGTCCATCTTCTAATATTCAATCTTTGTGGAGTTCTTCAACGGCAGCATTGAAGTTAACAGAGATAGGAAGAATAAAGGACTACAGAACATACTACTAGAGGTGAATACAATTTAAAGGAATACTTATCAAATAAAGTTCAGGGACACTTAGTGAAGTAGGTTAAGTGTATTTTCTTGTCTCAGTATTCTGCAGGTAGACAACTAATGACCCAACATACTCTACTACTCGTAGAATACATAGAGAGCAGCTAGCCACGTTACTTGGACAGGTATTAAATATTTGCACGTACCACGTAGCTAGAGAAAAATAGGAAGTATAAACTATATATATATATATATATATATATATATATATATATATATATATATATATATATATATGCTGCAAGAACTCGTCTCAGTCTCCCAACGAAACCAACAGCCAAACAAGCAAAGACGAGGTAGACCCGATTCTGTGCTTCTTCTTTTTTATTTAATTTTAAAGTGCAACCACATCAGCCACCATATATATATATATATATATATATATATATATATATATATATATATATATATATATATATATATATATATATATCTGTGGAGTGTGATTTATCTGTTTCAGAAAGCTACAAGAAGATACAACAGTGATTCCCGTCCATAGAAGAGTAGCGGAGGCAGTCTCTCTTTCTCATTCCAAATACCCTTTCCCCCTCTTTGCTGGAGTGAGTTTTATACTCGCAGTAGCGGAGTAGGGGATTGAGGAACTATCATCTGCTCCCGCGGAGACACCAGTTTTGGCAGGTACTTGACAGATTGAAGTGCCGACCAAGATTTCCGCTCGAGCAGCATGGCCGAGGGGATAGATATCAAGGCTTTAGCATCTGTGTTAGATGTAATACAGAAACAATTGGGTGAGACCATGTCAGAAAATAAATCCCTCAGGGAGGAGGTTAGGAAGTCTAGTCAAGAGGCCCAAATGTTGCGTCAAAGATTTGAGGAATTTTCTGCTGGTGCCATGTCGGGAGCTAAGGAAAATAAATCCTCTATGTTTACTCCTGCCCCTTCTGCGGCAGAGTTGACTACACAAGTAATCCATGCTATTTCTCCTACTATTCCTTTGGCAGCACCAGAAAGATTTAATGGGGACCCAAATAAGGCTCAAGTGCTTCTTACTCAGTGTTCTTTACACTTCCTCTGCAGACCAATTATCTTTAAGGAAGATCAGTCCAAGGTTGCCTTCATGCTGTCCTACCTGAGTGGAGATGCCGCTGCCTAGTCTATGCCTTTAGTGAATAACAATGACCAAATTTTGTATGTATTTGAGGACTTCAAGAGAGAATTTTTGCATATCTTTGATCGAAGACCAGTCTCAAACTACTGATAATGAACTTCTAGATCTCAAACAAGGCAATACATAATTGGTAGCTTACCTGGCGCAATTTAATAGTTGAAACTAGCTGGCCAGAAGCTAAACGAGCCGCGATTTTCTACAGAGGCCTCAAGGATGAATTGAAGGATGGTCTGTCACAGATTCCTAAACGACCCACTGATGTTTCAGAGTTGATAGATCTGGTTTTGCAAATCGATCAGCGGCAGAGTGAGAGAAGGAGTGAACGAAGAAAGGATGTAAAGTATTTCCCCCCGCGCTTTGACAGAGTTAGATCTGAAAACCTTAAGATTAAGGATTCCCCTTCTGAAGAAGAACCAATTCAGATCAGTTTGGTGCGAGGACCTCTTTCAAAGGAGGAAAGGGAGAAGAGACGAGTTGGAAAACTCTGCATGTATTGTGGAGTATCAGGACATTTTGTTAAGGAGTGTTCCAAGAAACCGAAGAATAATTTTTGGTTAAAAGACAAGCTCCGGGGGGCGTGGCTAGCGGCCGAACATGGCGGCAGCATAGAGGACTAGCTCCCGCAGGGAAGCGGCCTCTCCATCTATCCGCACGTTAATCCGTGGCTAAATCTTACCTCAGACGGAGGCACCGAACGCACGAGACCGGGCGGAACTGGCGGCAAGTACCCGGACAGAAATCGAGGGCTGGATGACGGAGTTATCGTCGAGTGCTGATCCGATCGAAGTACAGGCCTACCTCCGGGAACTCTAGTGGCGAGTGAAGCCGACCGGAAGTGCAGCCTGTTCAGCTACCACAGACAGGAAGTGATCGGTGCAGGGGGGCTACCCCGAGTGACGGCCGGCGGGCGAGTTCCCTGTCTAGGGACAGAATGTTTGCCATAACTGACGGATGTTAATCGAAGGAGGTGCCCGAGGACTTTCAGAAAAACCATAAGAATAATGTCCTGCCATCTGGTCCATTAAGATCATCGGGGCGT
The DNA here is from genome assembly GCF_964263255.1 of Lissotriton vulgaris. NCBI lineage: Eukaryota > Metazoa > Chordata > Amphibia > Caudata > Salamandridae > Lissotriton > Lissotriton vulgaris. The sequence goes on along the minus strand of NC_141700.1, from coordinate 136,585,505 downwards.
TTCCCTCATTGCTGCGAAAGCTCCTCTTTGAACTAAACTGAGGGCCGCGCTGTGACGGTGGTTACTCCTGGTGCCCCATTGTGCCGGCGAACTGTATAATCTCCGTGATCGAACTATGGCCGGGAAAGGTGTTAAAGGCGGTACGACCCAGACTCGTATCGACCGATATACGAATGACAGAACCGCTTCCCCTCCGGCGGATGGGAAACATTCCTCCATGAAACCAGGCGAGCCTGCGGGGATGAAGAAGGCGACGCTGGATGATGTTATGAAGGCTCTCTCGCAGGTCCAAACGACGGTAGGCTCCATCTCGACCGAAATCACCCTTATCAGAGCGGATCTCCACAAGATGGCCGAAAAAGTAGGTTCATTGGAACTGGTCACGAAATCGCTGGTTGAGGATGTCTCGGAACTGCAGACGGCCATGGAAGCGGTTATGGCTGAAAACAAAATCCTGAAAGGTAAGCTGGACGACCAGGAGGGCCGTTCCAGGCGGAACAATGTACGCATTCTTGGTGTTCCGGAGTCGGAGGGCACAAGAGCGATAGATTTGTACGTGGAAGACCTCATTAAAACACACCTCCAACCCAAAGGACTGTCGGCCTTCTTCTCAGTCGAGCGGGCACATAGAGTTCCGGTGGGTCAACCTAAGCCAGGGGCCTCGCCCAGGCCGATCCTAGCAAGAATGTTTAATTACCGCGACCGGGATGTCATCCTTCAAGCAGCGCGGGTTTCACCGCCGGTGAAAATCCTCAACTCTACGGTGGCATTCTTCCCGGATTATACGGCGGAGGTGGCCAGGCGGCGGAAGACCTTCCTGGACATTAAAAAGGAACTTAGGAAACGAGAACTCCCTTACTCCATGATTTTTCCTGCCAGGCTCCGGGTGGTGGCGGAGAACAGGACCTGGTTTTTCGATAACCCTGAGACTGCACGAGACTGGCTGGACGGCTGGCGTCCTGCCTCCCACTCTCGCCGCCCTGGACGGACTAAGAATGGCTCACATCAAAATGACCGAGACGACACTGGAGAAGCTGGTACGAAGAGTGGCAGAAGCTCGCCAGTAAGAGACAATGGCGACCTGAATCAGGAGGTAGACTCATGAACACTCGACAGGCACGAGACATTATTGTTTGGGACTGCGGCTGGAACCGCCATGGACACTGGGCCGAGGGCCTCTGCAGAGGGTATGAGGGGTCGCTAATTCCGGAGTACTCCTCACCCACAACAAGCAAGTAACTGTGTGTTTTCTATGGGATGGGTCTAAGCACTCTGCTAAATTGGGGTGGCGGGCAGTTTGGAGTCCGTGTAGCAGGGAAGCAGGGCGGGTGGGGGTTTTGGGAACGGGGGGGTTTCGTTGGTTTGCTTGTTTGAATTGTTTGGCTCTATTCATCGTCTGGGAATCATTAATAGTCACACATGGCCGCATTCCTTGTACCGGGTGTGCCACCTCTGATCTTCTAGCGCTACGAAGGCACCGACATGCAAATGGTTGCACAGGGCAGAGAAGTTCTTCAGCCACCATAGCTCCGTCCTATCCCATGGAACACCAACTTCCACACGCGTTTACACAATGGCGGACCTCCCACGACCAAATAACGTAACAACTGACACTGGGGTGGGGTCTGTGCCGCCGCTACAGATAATGTCATGGAATGTCCGGGGGTTGGGGGACAAAGTGAAGAGGGGACTGGTTTTGCAATGTATTAGGCGACTGAACTGCGACATTGCCCTTCTTCAGGAAACACATTTGGTGGGGGCGGCTACTAAAGCTCTGGATAGGAGAGGTTATCACATGGTAGTACATTCGGACTTCACGTCAGGGTCCCGGGGGACGGGTGTTTGGGTGAAAAAAACGTCGCGCTTCATACAACACTTGACAAAAACAGACAAACATGGCCGCTTTGCGGCAGTGTGTGGGCAATGGGAAGGTGTGCCCATTAATGTGGTGTCTGTGTACATCCCGCCAGCGCTACATTCATCGGCATTTCCGGACCTTGGCAAATTTCTTCTGGAACTCCCGGATGGGGACCTGATGGTGGGCGGAGATTTCAATGCACTAGCCAATACTGATGTGGATAGATTCCCGGTCCGCACCCCCCCCCACTGGCCCAACGAAATTCGGGGACTTTCTGGAGGCGCAGGGTCTGGTCGATATCTGGAGGCAGCTCCACCCTTCTGATCGCCACTATTCCTACTATTCATCCACTCATTACTGCCTATCTCGCATTGACTACTTTCTCACACTGGGGGGTGGCAGACTCACGATTGCTGACGTGCAGATTAAGCCCCGGGGTATATCGGACCATTCCCACCTGACTGCTACACTGTCCTGCACAACCGCGGCTCGCAAACGGCTCTATCCTATTTACCCTGGTTATCTTAAACTCCCCCCAGTTCGAAAATCCCTTAAAACAACCACCAAGCACTACTTCCAGGAGAATTCCGGCTCGGTGTCCTCCCCGACGATACTATGGGAGGCGTATAAGACAGTGTTGAGAGGCCAAGCGATCACGGCTATAACCGACCATAAACGTAAGCAAAAACAGGAACTGGTAGTGTTGGAACTGCAGTTAGAACAGGCTAACGTAGCTCATATGGATGCACCGTCGGACGACACTCGACACGCATTGCATCTCTGCCAGCAAAGACATGACGACCTTCTCCGACGACGGACATTAGAACATATAGAGTCGACTGCGAGCAGGGTTTATGATGTGGGCGATAAGGCCAATAAATTACTGGCCTGGTTAGACAAGAAACAGGACGGTGGCAGGCACATTTTACAATTGCGGGACCAAGAAGGGACGTGTCACACGCACCCTTCCAAAATTGTTGACCTCTTAGCGGACCACTTCCAGAAAGTTTATACCCCAGAGGTGGTGGTCACGGCAGAGGCGGCGGAGCTAGCTCTCCAGGATGTAGAAGTAGAGACGCTGTCGCCGGAGGCGGTGACTGAGCTGGAAGCAGACCTCACGGTGGAGGAGCTCTGTATGGCGATAGGTGCGCTGCATACAGGTAAAGCGTTGGGCCCCAACGGGATACCGATCAAATGGTTTCAAACGATGTCGGATGCATTGGGCCCACCTATGTTGGCCATGTTTGAGAACTGCCGAGGGGCCGGGACGTTGCCTTTAGACCAGCGCTTGGCGACGATAGTGGCTATCCCAAAACCCGGCAGGCCTCCTGAGGACTGTACGTCTTATCGCCCAATCTCGCTCATTAACGCGGAGGCGAAGATTTTGGCGAAATTGATTGCAAATAGGCTGACTCCGCATCTATCCCAATTGATCCACCCGGACCAATCGGGCTTTATGCCGCATAGGAGCACGGCACTGAATCTCCGTAGGGTGCACGGCGCACTGGCTCAAGCACACTTACTGAAGGAGCCGGCGGCCATTTTGTCGTTAGACGCCAGAATGGCTTTTGATATGGTAGAGTGGCACTACCTGTTTGCAGTTCTGACCCGGATGGCTTCGGACCGAAATTTCTATCGTGGGTTCGACTTCTCTACACGGACCCGGTAGCCCACGTGGCGGCCAATGGCCACATCTCACGAGCAATTCCTCTGGCGCGTGGGACTCGTCAGGGCTGCCCCCTATCCCCGCTACTGTTCGCGCTGGTCCTTGAACCACTCGCTATTATCATTAGACGGACACCACTACTGAAAGGTATTAAATGGACGGAGGCCTGGGAAGACAGAGTATCACTGTATGCTGATGATATGTTGGTCTACTTATCTGCTCCCGAATCGAGTGTCCCGATATTACTGGCACTATGCGATAAGCATGGCTCGGCCTCCGGCTATACCATTAACTGGACGAAGTCGGTCCTTTATGTCCTGAAGGGCCCTATGCCGGTCCTCCCTGAACACTGTCCTCTGGTGCTGACCGATGTCTCCTTTAAATACTTGGGCATCCATGTCACCGGCGACACGGCCATGTTTTACGATCGGAACCTGGCGCCCCCCTCCTTCGTCTGAAGGCGGACGCCCGACATTGGACAACCCTGCCACTCACGCTATTGGGGCGCGCTGCCTTATTTAAAATGATGGCACTTCCGCGCCTCCTGTATGTTCTGGAAAACACCCCAGATGTAATTCCGCCCTCCTATTTCCGTAAAGTCACCGCAGTTGTGACTACCCTGCTGTGGGGTGAGCGTCCACCGAGAATTTCCCACCTTAAACTTAACCGTGGTTGGTACGATGGGGGAATAGCGTTACCGAATGTACAACTTTACTACTGGGCATCTCAACTTAAGGTACTTAACCAATGGCTCCACGCACCACACGATGACCCGGCATATCTGGCTGATAGGGCCCAATTGGGGACGCAAAGTCTGTTAGCCCCGTTATATAACCCGAGTCTCCTTAAAGGACTGATCGGCCCTACTAAACATACTGTTGCCTTATGGTACAGGGCGCTCACTCGGCTGAAGTGGAAGGGGGTCATCACGAAACTCACCCCGCTTTGGGACACCAAAACACTGGGTTGCCTTAGGTCCAGCAAGGGATTCACCCAGTGGGATAATATAGGCATTTCAACGGTGGGGGATCTCTGGACGTCTTCAGGAGTGCTCCCCTTTTCGCAATTACAACAACAGTATGCCCTAGGCCCCACTGAAACATATAGGTACATCCAGATAAGGCACGCTCTGCTGGCGGTGTTGGAACCAGGGACCACCATCCCGGAGTCCTCACCCCTAGAAGACCGGCTTCTTACAGACTTTCTACAGACACGTGCCACCTCACTCACATACCGCAAACTGCTGAATAACCTCCCGGATCCCCTGCAGAAACTACGAGAAAAGTGGGAAAATGAGTTAGGAGCTATGGATGAGACGGATTGGAATGCTGCTATGGCGTCTCCAAGGGAGGCAGGGGTGTCGGCCAGGTTCAGGCTTATACAGTTAAAAATACTGCACAGAGTATATTACACGAGAACCACCCTACATAGAATACATAGGGCTGAAACCCCTCACTGTCTCAGGGGATGCGGTGAGGATGGTACGTTGTTACATACACTGTGGGATTGCCCATTCATTGTTAGGTATTGGCAACAGGTCATGCGCACAATATCCCAGGCCCTTGACACCTCCCTTACGCCGGAGCCACGCCTCTGTCTACTGAATATCTGGGAGGGTACTGACCTTAATCTTAGACAACAGCAGTGGGTTACTATAGGTACAATGGTGGCCAAGCGCGACATGGCACAAAGATGGGGGGTGGCGGAAGCACCTACATTGGCATTGTGGTGCAGAACTATGGACAAATTGATGCTAACTGAAAGAACTGTATATAAAATGAGAGCTAACCCGAAGAAATGGAACAAGGTATGGGAGGCGTGGAATAGATACAGAGGGGACATATGTGAATGGCTGCCGGAGGATGATGACGAAGATTCGGAGGATGAGGAGGAAATGGTTGATTGAATTGAGGGGGTAATCTGGGGAGGGGTTGGAAATGTTACCTTGCTGATGGGGATTTCGACTTAGCGTGGTGCTTAAGGGGGGAGGGGTATTTACCTGGGCGGTTGGGATCGGCATACTTTATTGACAGCATTTTTTTCTTATTGCTTTGTGACTATACAGCACAGATGAGCCATTGAGTTTGTTTTGTTTATTTTCTTTTCTTTACAAAAATGTAAAAATGGACTTGAAAATGTAAGATTTCAATGCTCCGAATACTGTATCCTGATGGCATTCCATATCATCTTTCACATTCGCTGCCGAACCGGAGGGTTGTCGGCTGAATAGCTGTGTAAAAGTACAAACTGCTGCATTACCGTACGACATGTATTACTGACTAAATGTACTATTGTACTTTTGATGATAACTGTCAATAAAAATCTTACACCAAAAAAAAAAAAAAAAAAGACAAGCTCAACCAGTAGAAGGGGTTGCCCTGGTGGAAGCGAATGGCAAGTCAACTCCAGACTCTCAGCAAATTGCTAATACGTTGCAATCTTCAGCTCCCCATTTGATTATATCTGGTCAGATTAAGTTTGGAGATACTGAAGTAGGAGATGTTTCCGTGATGATCGATTCCGGGGCCACGGGGAATTTTTGTGACATAAAGTTTGCTCAAGCTCTGGGAATTGAATTTCTTAAAAAAAAAAGACCTGAGTCTGTTCGAGCTGTTGATGGAACAAACTTATCATATGGCCCCATTGTCTTTGAAACAGAAGAGATCAGGCTTAGAGGTCCCAGTTGTCATGTTAGTGTGTTGAGGTTTGGTCTTATTGATGCTCCTCAATTTCAACTTATATTGGGCCTGCCCTGGCTCACGGAGCACATTCCTAGATTCGATTGGGCCAAGAGATCTATTGAAATTAACTCTAATTATTGTCTGGAGCATTGCCAGAACCAGAGTGTTAAGCCTCCTCTCGCTTCTCCGTCATTATTGATAGCAGGCCACTCAAGATCAATTTGTTTGTTGAGAACTCACGAGATTCTAGTGGAATACCAAGATTTGACGGCAGTGTTTGACGAACAAGAGGCCAATAAATTACCTCCTCATCGGGCGTATGACTGTCGGATTGAACTTGAAGTAGGCGCTTCGTTACCATGCAGTCGAATTTATGCTCTGTCAAAGAAAGAAAACCAACATTTGAAGGTATAGATTATTTTAGGACTTGGCTGGGGCTTGATGGATCAAGTTTCGTACGTAAAGAAACTTGATTCGATATAACCCTCTTGAATAACATGTAATAATGTAAACAATATGTTTTGTGGATACTAATATCTGCACTACACGGCATTTATTTCATCTAGGGGAAGCTTTCCAATGTGTTTTACTAACAAGTAACCCGAGTGTCTTAATATGGCTGTCAAAAACGCGGAAACTCTTCTGCGCAAGCGTCTACTGCATCTACGTAGTATGACATCTTTTGCTTTGGTAGGAAATCTTTGCAGCTGCACAGTAGTATTAAATATGGCCGCTTGGAACCTCACATGCTAATTCACATGGCTTTTGCTTAAACTAAACCTTGCATGTCTTCCTAATTGCTAATGCAATAGTTTAAATAAACTAAAAGGATTAGAGTAGGAATAAGTGGTACACAGTGCATTAATTCATTTTTGTATTCTAAGATGTGTTTCTTTGATTTTGTTATTAGTTCGTATTTGGGCCTGGGGGGTGACTGAAAGAGCCATCTTGTCGTGGGGGACGCAGGCGCATTGGACTTTATAAACTTCATGAAATTACATTAAAAGAATGCCAAAAGTACAGGGATCAGATGATGCGCCTGCGAACAGCACCTCTTGACCCGAAGAGGGGAAACAGAAAACAACATTTTATATACAATGTTGTAAACCCAATGTGAAATGCGGGTGGGAAATAAAAGCCTGGGAAACCAAGTAAGGGGAGGGAACATAGAACAATGAACCTTGGAAAATTGACATTACATAGTATGGTGTGATGACCTCTCCCCATCCCATTGACCAATCGAATGAAGGGAATACACACATTTTGAAACATTGCGGGTGGTACATACACCGAGAATAGTATAACTAAGGTAGGCTTAGTCAGTTAGTTTGTCAGACTCGTCACGGACCTGTCACCGACCCAACATTGCGGCAGAAAATGGCGGATGCCACGGAGGTCAGAGACACTGCTCGAGCACTCTGACAGAAAAATCGGGCGAGAAGAGTCAGAGAAGTTGCTGAAGAAGACGTACCTGTCCATTCAGAAGGGAGAACTGAGAGCAGTGCCAGAGAGGGGTGTAACGCAGGCGTTACACTTAGAAGAGGTTACCTGTCCTGTCCTGACCCTGTTCCTGTCCTGTTGGCTCTTGACTACTTGGGAGCCCTTTTCCCAGCCCTTGGCCAGGGGTTGGTCCTCACACCATTCTAGGTAAATATAATTATATATGGTATGTCCTTGTACTGTTTTCCTTTTCCACCCTTCCCAGGTACCAACGTCATGAGATTTTGCTAAGTCTTTTTATGTGTGCTTTAATCATTAATTTTCTCCTTGAGTAGTTGGTGTTTGACATGTATTGGTATTTGACTCACAAAATATTTGCATAAATAAAGTTTTTAAAACTCTTCCGAGTCTGTGGTCATTCAGAGACATAAAAGTAAATGTTATTTATGCCTATTATGCTAACAACCCTGATCTATTGACCAAAGGAAAATAAGAGCTACGGTGTTAAGGTTTGGTAAGAATTGGTGTACCAGTAAACTATAGTACCAGTAAACTAAGTACTGATCTCCAGCGGAGGATTGTCAGCTTATTGTATGAATGTTTATGGGCCCAAGTGAGTATGGTGTTTTAGAATAACCCAAGCTGGTAATCCCGCTCCATCAGGCTCATAGATTGTCAGTGAGATAACCCAGAGAGGTGAACACTCACTGATGAGATTTGTGTGTGATCTGTAGGTTTGAGGTTCTAGTCTCGGCATGGTGACTCAACCTTTCATCCACCCAAGGTCGGTAAAACAATTACAACGGATCACAAACGAATGAATATAAAATGTTGTTTGAATAAACAAGCATTTGCAATGCAACAGGTCTCGCATTTGCGACATTTTTAAGCTATTGGCATTGTAAATGACAATGCCTTTTATTTATCTCCAGGCTGTAACTTGAAGGCTGCACATTTATCTGAAGAATGTGCTGAAATCCCAACAGTTTTTAACCTGCTCGAAGGCCTTTCTTTTCGGTGCCTTAATACTGAACCCTTAACTGAGAAAAGGGCGCAGTTGGACGATTAATTTGCCGATGAAAAGTGAGTGCACTCAGCCGTTGGCTCAAACACCATACCAGCAAAGAAGTCTCGGAAGGTAGAGGACTGTTCACAAAGGGGCGTGGCACAGAGACAAAAACCACACACACACACACATGACTCCTAAAATCCAAAAACGTAGGATGTTTTGGTTTGTGAAGTGTTCACCATCCCATGAGTGCAAAACAGATGCTGCCATGGTCTGCACTTAACCCCCACCCACATATACAACCCACCAAGTGACACAATAATCATGGAATAGAGCATGACACATTAAAAATAAATTAAAAAGCGAGCTGAGACTCAGTTCTGTGGGCCCCATGTCTGGAATGATTAAAGAGAGGTTAGAAACATACTAGATTGTCCAGGCCACTTCTGCGACCCAGCTTTTGAGAATGTGCACAGCTCTGCATTCCTCCGTGTCCTCAATGCCTTGCTCCGAGGCCAGGCCTGCCTGGGCAGGTTTGACGCCTGCACATTTAACCTACCCCCGGGAGGTGGATGCTAGCTGGAGCAGGCCAGACAGCTTTGAACGAGTCACCAGTGAGTAAGGGCTTCTGCGTGTCAACTGTCAGGGCTGGGGGGAGGCTGACAAACTCCATCCATATACTTTTAAAGGGGGCATATGGACTAACTCCAAACTCAAGAGAAATATTATCAACGGGTGTAATCAAGAAGAGGTTAATGGTGATAAAGAAAACATCACACCAGAAAAATAGTCCACGTTTGACCTGCTGCTCCCAATTGCCCTCCCATCTCATCTCATGTTTCCTAGAATGCGTGCAAGGAGGAGACGCAAGACTGATGTTTATATTTTCTTTTGTTAAATAAGTATCGCATTACATTTTGTGTAGCCTTTCCACACACCTGGTGAAAGCGACTCACAACCCCGGTCTATATTTCCGCCAAGACACATGCATTGGATATCCGGGACCATCATGCCCGACAGAGACTGCAACATGCCCTCCCCTCCACACCCCGGCCCAGGTGAGCCACTTCCTCGCCTTGTGAGGGATCAACCGCACCTTTGGGGACTTTCCAGACTGGTAAAATTTTTAGGGATTAAACCAAAACACCGGGATGAGAGCGAGGAGGCTGCAGGAAGGGGCCGCCGGCTTGGCTGACCCAGCGTTGCCGTTTGTATGGTACATAGTGCGTGCGCCACGCACCAGCACCTGCACGTGTTTGGCAAGTGAGCGGCAGACAAAGAAACACAGGGCACGGCGGATGATATTTTGTTCCCAAAAACCACTGCGAGGGTCTGGAATTACCAAATACAACGTAACAGGATCCAAAGCGCAGAGAGGGGGATGGAAACAAAGGGAACTCGGACAACAGGAGGGGGGCGTAATCATGGAAAACACAGACCACGGGAGGTTGTTGGGAATAAATGGAACGCGTGCAGACAATAGGAGGAGGAGGGAGTAAGGAGACACCATTGAAGAGATTATGGCCTTACAGCAAAGCTGCCAATTTTAAAGCGAATGAACACGGTTCAAGTCTGAGCGTGCGATCCACATCAGTGAATCTGGGTAAAGCACTTAATTTCCCCATGCCAAACCAAAAATAAGTTGTCGGAAACATGATCCGGCAGGACACGCCTCCTAAAGATAAGAAATTGCTTCATGACAGCCGAAAAGCAGATGACCCAGCCCGGGTGAGCCGGACGAAAAGGGGAAGGGTGCAAACCAAAAAGCCTCAGTTTCAATCGGAGCCCACCGTGTTACATAAATGATGACGCCAGCCAATGAAAATCAGGGGCGGGGCTTCAAGTCCCCTTCTGAAATCTCCTCATCCACAATATGTGTCGCAGAGCAAGCAGCGCATGTGCGCTGCAATGCTAGGCGAGACCTAAAAATGTATGGATCCCAAATGGAACTCTTTTTTTAACTTTATTTCACAGTGCTCAAATAAACAGTACATTTTAGGTATGCCATACAATATATTATTAATCAATAGGTCAGAATTACAATGGTCACATCAACTATCACCTTTCGGAATCAGCTTAACGCAGTTATACCACTTTCTCTTTCCTATAACTAAATGTCTCTATTTACAGACCCGGTATTCCTGCCACTCCCAATACCTTTTCCCATTTAAGTGGGCATCCTCTACTCATATAGATTGTATGTTCAGCTCGCCAGTACCAATCCAAATCTGTTTCCTAGTCGGCCACCCTCTGGAGAGAAGCCGTCCCTCAGCCCGAGCCATATTGCGCTTGGCCATCACCGCAGCCAGTGGCAACCATAGGTTATTGCATATCGGCCAGGTCTCGACCCCAAGGACAAGCGGCCGATGCCATTTCGCTTCTAGAGGGACCTCCAGCCCGACCCCCCTGCCATGACCCTCCCGATCTCAGACCAGCATATATGAATCAACGGGCATTCCCACAGCAGAGGATAAAAGGTCCCCTCTTGCTCACACCCCACAAATAGAACTCTTCAACCAGTCGCGTCAAAAAAAGAAGCGGCAAACGACAACCATATCCTGGGGATTACAGACCCATATCTTCAGCATTATCCTTTGGATGCCAGAAGATGGACAGGAAATACAGAAAAGAAATCAGAAGTAGTCACCTGTGAAGATTGCTAATTCAAGTTTATGCAGTGTGATCTGTGCAGCGGATTCATCCCTTTACCCTGGTTTATTTTCCAATTTTCTTGTGTAACCACCCTTTTACTTGTCTTTCTATTTTTTCCATGGAACATGCAAATTTGGAACACTCTTGAGTTTTTTAACAGAATTTTAGAAATAAGAGATAATTGAGAAGGGCTCAAACTTGTGTATGTATTTGCAGCTCTGTTGGTTATCATCAGAGTAGCTATTGAAGACAAGTTACACAAAAGGGTACACAGGAAAGTAGAAGTGGGTGGTAACAAAAACAATATTTGGACTCGAGGGTAGTGAGGGTGACAACGTAAAACACCTAAGGCAGATACATTTAACACAATGCATATTTCACATGGGGCTGGAAATGGCACATACATTTTCATGGGCCATTGGAAATCCATAGCCCTTAAAGGCTACACTGGTGACGGAGACGATGACCTCAGGTTGTCTGTGTGATGACGTGAAACCGTAGCCTTGGTTCGGTCCTGTTTGTAGGGCCACTCTTATGGTGACTCACCTTGAAAGAGCTGGCATTGGCTTGGGGTTAATACTGGCTCTATATAGCAGATGGTCAGGGTCGACTGAGGCCACTGCAACTTGCACCGCTCATTTCTATAGGCCAGGCCGACCCTGCAGCTGGTACTCAAACTCTGTGGATTAGAAGAGCCTCCTGCCATCAATCTATGAGGCCTACCACCAAGAACCTTACAGCAAAGCGCGGGAGCCTGACAATACTGGTCATGAGTAATTCCCGCCTCCACTGGTCCTCATAATGGTGGCTACTGATCCCCAACATCCTACGTTTGTCAGTGTAAAGAACCTAATGGACCCCCATACTGTATTATGCAGCACTACTGTATTTTGTACAGAGTTTCGCCTTGCAATGTTATGACTGCTAAATAAACAAGCATTAGCAAAGCCAATAGTTCTGGGCTGCATTTTGAGCGCACTGGCAAAGCGTTTAGAAATGTCTACCGCAGTAAACAAAAACAAAAAACAGAAACAATTGTTTTCAATGTAATACTAATCTTTGTGACAAAGAAAATGTGTGATGAGTCAGTATACTTTGTAGTTGTAAAATAGTCCCTTATTCATATCAATGCAAGCACTCTAGAGGAGGCGAAGTGTTACATAGATCTGCGACAGCAGGTGGGTAGGTTAGAGAGAAACACTGTCCTGGGGGGAGCCTAACAATAGTCCATGGATATTTGGAAGAGTTGGTAGCAGTAGTTCCTTCCAACAGCTGTGCTGTCAAGCTAGACCTGATAAATACAACAAAGGGGAACACTGTATTCAAGATTTCTTCTGAAGGAGCAGCCATGAAGGATTGATGAGCTGAGTATTGACTGACATCTTGCTAAGCCAGTGACGAGCTGGTACAAGAGAGAGGTTAGTGGGCTACTAACGGAAATGGAATGGTAGGCGGGTCTCTATACCGGAGGGCTCCATGACAGCCAATGCGATACTATCATTTCTGCAGATGGCTTCACTGCAAGGCGTGCCACTGGAGGGATTGTCACCATTACAGCGCATCCCTTACAAAGGCATACCATTCCAACAAATTCTTTCACATTGCATGAGCCTTTACAACGCATGCATTTACAACGCAGGAGAAGGAAATGTAAGGCAAGTTTTGTTAAAGTTCAAGTGTGGGCAGAGCTACAGTGATGTAAGTTTTTAGGTCTCGCCTGTCGATGCGCATGCGCATCGAGCTTGCGAGACTATGGGGGCTTATCCACTCTTTAACCAACTTGCAAGGAATCGTGGCGATTCCTTGCAGTGCACGAGAAATTTAAGCTCAATGCGCATGCACATTGAGCTTAAAAGCGCGTGCACATGCCCCCAGCCGCCTGCCTTGCCTACTCTCTCTCTCACAGCCTCCCCCAGCTCCGCCCCCTCACTTCTTGATTGCACGGCCGCTAGGCCGTGCCTCCCCTACTCTCCTCCCCCCTCCTCCTCCTACTCTCCTCCCCTGCCTGCCGTGTCGCACCTCTCCCCGCTCCGCCCCCTCCCCTGCCCGCCGTGTTACGGTCTTTGCAACTCCCCAGCCATATGTTAAAACCCCTCGTGTTCTTGAAAAAAGTAAAAAGGTCCCATAAATTATTCTCTTATAGCTATTCGCCGGCTCTTAGAAGTGAGATTAGCTCGTTTTCGCTCGCATATCCCTAAGGTTGCTGTCAGTAATTCTTACCTTCTCGGATTTCATGAAGTTATCGAGACGCCTCCCGGGGTCCTCGAGGCAGAGTACGCTCGAGTGAGAGACTCCCGCGTTCCTGTTGAAATACTATCTGAGATCTGCCTGATCTCGTGGTGTGTTGATTTCCTCCCTTGTCTACCAGTGTAAAGATCGAGGAAGGACTTCTGGTTTGTCGTTTACACTGCGGCCATCTTTAAGGACTAAAAAGTCCGCTCTGTTCATTATTTTTGGTAATTGTCTATATTATATAACCTCTATTTGTGCCGTCTTTGCCTAAGTCATTTTTATATTTATTTTGGGTTGTATTTGACACTCATATCTATAATTGCTCAATCCCTTGGTGCAACTGTATGATACTATATGTTTAAGTATCGCAGATATCAAGACTACAAGTACATGTGAAAGTACGGCAGCCATCTTCTAAAGCCGGACAGTTAGTACGTTCATGCTTATCTCTGTATGTCCTATCCTAATTACAAATGAACCACCAATTTGATCGCCCTAATTTCTTATATTTCGTGATTCCTTATTTATTTTGGTATAAAGAGAAATGTTTTTAGGAATTGGACTATTTGACCATTTGCTTCACGAGTGTGGTCATCCCATATGTTAGTCTCACTGAAGTCCCTTGTTGGGTATCCTATGATAAATATTAACGTTCTTGTGTTGAGCAAGCCAATTCTCCATTGTTAAAGTGATTGTGCTTAAAACTATGTATCTCCATCTATTAGAGTCAGTACAATGTAGTTGACTGACATACAGTGCTTATACTTAAATGATCGACAAAATCCACATCCACCACCACAACCACCACCGCACCACAACCACCGTGACATCCACCACCACATGCACCACCGCATCCACCACCACCACCGCATCCACCACCACATCCACCACATCGACCATCACCTCCACATCCACCATGACATCCACCACCACATCCACCACATGCTCCACCGCATCCACCACCACCACATCCACCACCACCACCGCATCCACCACCACATCCACCATCACCACCACATCGACCATCACCTCCACATCCACCATGACATCCACCACCACATCCACCACATGCTCCACCGCATCCACCACCACCACATCCACCACCACATCCACCACCACATCCACCATCACCTCCACATCCACCACCACAACCACCACCGCATCCACCACCACAACCACCATGACATCCACCACATGCACCACCGCATCCACCACCACCACCGCATCCACCACCACATCCACCACATCGACCATCACCTCCACATCCACCATGACATTCACCACCACATCCACCACATGCTCCACCGCATCCACCACCACCACATCCACCACCACATCCACCACCACCACCGCATCCACCACTACATCCACCATCACCTCCACATCCACCATGACATCCACCACCACATCCACCACATGCACCACCGCATCCACCACCACCACCGCATCCACCACCACATCCACCACATCGACCATCACCTCCACATCCACCATGACATCCACCACCACATCCACCACATGCTCCACCGCATCCACCACCACCACATCCACCATCACATCCACCTCCGCATCCACCACCACATCCACCATCACCTCCACATCCACCATGACATCCACCACCACATCCAACACATGCTCCACCGCATCCACCACCACCACATCCACCGCATCCACCACCACCACCGCATCCACCACCACATCCACCACATCCACCATCACCTCCACATCCACCACCAGGTGCAAATACAATGTTCTTGGATTTTCGTCACAATAAAATACACTGAACATAATCTTCACAAAATTAATTTACAAACGTTTAAGCTATTGCCATTATAAATTACAATACATTTTATTTAAGTATTAATTATTTACAAAATTAAAAGCCATTGTTATTTGCAATATCAATACATCTAAGTCACGTAAAGACAACACACATTGCATTACAAATGCTATAGGTGTCACATTTGAGAAAGTTAAAACTATTGACATTGTAACTGACAAAGCTATTACTTTTGCTATTTTCAAAACCAACACATAAATAAAAAAAGTGTCCTTTACAATACCAATTGCTCAAACTTTCCTAATGCGAGACCTATTGCATTTCCAATGCTTGTTTTTTCTAGGGTTTAAGGTGTGGTAGATGCAAAGTAACGCAAGGATTTTTTTTAAGGTACAGGGGATTATTGAGGTAAAGGGAGATAAGAGTTTTTTTTAGTGTTCAGAGGTGGATAGAGAGATGAAGGAAGTAAGGGCTTTATAGGGTTCACGAGTGGATTTGGGTGAAGGATAGAGGTACAGAGAGGTACTTTAGTGTTTAGTGCTTTAGGGTTCAGGAGTGGGTAGGAGTAAAGTTAGTTAATGATTTATTTTAGGGTTCAGTGGTGTGTTGAGGCAAAGGGAGGTACGGGATTTTAGCGTTAAGGTGAGGGTAGAGATCAAAAGTAAAAAAGACAAATATATACCTTTTTTATGTCTTAAAAGTTGTAATATATATGCATTTCTCTCTCTCTCTCTCTATATATATATATATATATATATATATTTTCCAAAGCAATTTGAAATAAAACACCGCACTCTTCTAGGTTTTGATTAAGCTTTTTAATCCATCAAGGAAACGACTTCCTCACCTACGCGTTTCAAACAGATTACTGTTCTTGCTCACGGTAGTAACTACCGTGAGCAAGAACAGTAATCTGTTTGAAACGCGTAGGTGAGGAAGTCGTTTCCTTGATGGATTAAAAAGCTTAATCAAAACCTAGAAGAGTGCGGTGTTTTATTTCAAATTGCTTTGGAAAGTTGTAACGAGTCCTGTCCTTGACTCGGCACCGGCACCAGCTGAATGGTCGCTCCTCCTCCAGCAAGGGACAATTGCTTGAATATATATATATATATATATATATATACGCATATATATGTACGCATATATATACATATATATATACACACATATATATGTACATATTGCACATTTTATTACTTACAAAACATGTATTCAGTATAATACGCATGTTTTCTTTTTTTTAAAAACACATTGTAAAAAATGTGTTGTAATGACTTACATTGTAAACGTACTATACATTGTGGAATATTACAAAGCAGTGTAAAGGTATGTGTTGTAATGAATGCGTTGTAATGTTCCACTTAGTAAAGGGTTTTGTTGCAATGTCCGATATTCTACTGACGCATGCGACATCAACGATAGAGGCTGGTGGCGGCGCTACTACTGCTGACTCAGAAGAGGAAAGTGTAGACTCCACACACACATACACTTAGCCCGTAGTATCAGAGTGTCATGGTGTAGACGCAGTGTCTCAATGACCATCATCCATGGCTGAAGGGGAGTGGCGGAAAGATAGATCTTTCACCTCACCAGAAAATGATAATACTCCCCAGGCCTCCTACGTAGGAGGTGAGATTCTTCCGCAGGTGTACAGTGTGGTTGAAAGTATCAATTCTCCTGACTTTTTGTGTGTAGTGTAAAAGTTACAAAGTATAATTTATTACAGTCCAATTAAGTAGGGCCTAAAATGAAGTGCCATCAGCAGATACATTCCAAACTCAAAGTACAAAAACGTTGGTGAGCGTAGAGTTTCTGGCAAGGGGACTATAAATCAACAGACTCGTGGGGGAATAAATAAACCCCAACCACATCAATTCCAACAAAACATAAACATCCAACTAAGCAACTGTAAAAGCAGAAGGAGTGTGATTCAATCAAACAATCAATCAGGGGTTTATAAGGAGCGCTACTCACTCGTGAGGGTCGCAAGGCGCTCTGGGGTGGGGGGAGAGCGGCTCCGGATCAGTCGAAGAGCCAGGCCTTGAGGTCCTTCCTGAACGTGTGCATGGTTGGGGAGCGTCTGATGTTCACAGGGAGCTCCCTTGGTCCCCTTAGTTCCATAGATTGGAGCCAAATGTCCATCCCACACTGAAAAGCAAGACTCAAGGACCACTCGCGAGCCTGAGAAAGAAGGTTTCACCAAAGGCATGGGCCTTGCAGATGAACAGCACAACAGTTCTAAAGCTACGACAGATGAGCAATGGGTCCATCCTGCACATGGTCTCACTGGTTAAGATGTAAAGTGTTTGTTGTCTCCAAGGGGAGACCGTACACATTAGGAACCCTCACAGAGCTATCTTCAGTTTGGCACAGGTATATGTAAGAGACATGACCAGCATCCACGCCATTCAACTTGCGGCTCAGAAGACACAAGCATCTGTGAAGGCCATGGCCCAGTCCTCAGAGTGGGCCCAGTGGAATCCAAGATTGGCGGAAATGAGGAGTGGACGTCCAAAAGTTGTTTACTTATTCAGTTATGCTCTAGGTTGCCCTAAAGTTAATTCACAGCAATACATTGATTCAAAAAGAGTACAAATGGCAAAGATGCCAATTACAGACCGGTCATTAACGGGAGGTCCCTATGAGACATTCTTAGTTATAAAAGTCAAGTTCAGTTACATTCTTTTTTTAGCATGCGTAGTTTAGAGCACACCTCGAGCTTAGGCTCAGGGTATGCCCCCTCCTTGGATTTGCACTCCCAAGCTCTTCCCTCCATCTTTAATCTGCTTATCGCTACTTTACGCGATCAGGTGTGCAGCTGTCACCCGTAAGGGTCATAGTGAGGTGCACATTACTCTAGGTACCCCAGGACCTTGCCCCGCTAACCGCTGTATACAGTAAAGTGGACCTTGACATCACTGTGACATCCCAGAGTTCAGAAACCCTGGCACAAGGATGGGTACTGGTGACACCAAGGTTCTTCTGAGTTAACCATTGGAAGCAATGGAAACACGCCCCCAATAACATAGTGAGGTGTTTCAGGTGTGAAGTTTTAATTTTGTTGGTTGTATTGGTTTTGTGAATCGCTACTGAGAGGCCTTCCTTTTGGAGCACCCTGGCAAAGTGGAACAAGATGGAAGGGAATTGTGTGACCTGCACTATGAACACCAGCACTTTAAATGGGGATTAATTAGTGCTGGTGCTCGCTATCTCAGGGTACCTGCTTGTTCCTGGCAAACAGAGGTACTGTACCTTTAAAAGCACTGCGCCAGTACTGAGAAGTGCTGGCACTCCCTTTCGAATGAAAGAAGGGTAGGTACTCGTCGCCTGCCCTCAGGAGAACTAAATAATGGGAACACAGAAAGGAACCTAGGGATAATAGATAAACCCATACAGAGACACAGAGACAATGTGCAACTAGTGACAAAGCAATGTCAAGCGAGAAAGAATGAAAAGGTCAGAAGTGGTGGCCACAATCTAGAGAAAGTTCTGGAGAGCATGTGCAATAGAGATAGGGAGACAGATGTCAGAGAGTGGGAAAGAGAAAGGAACAGAGCAGCAGACTTGGAGACATACAGGAGGGTGGAGACAGAGGCATTGCCAAAGAGTGATGTGAGAAAGAACAAAAGGGAATTAAAGAACGAAATTAAGTCTGAGAAATAGGGAAAGACGGATACTATTAGGTAGAAAGAGGTGGATGCCTGGGGCAAAATATATTAGAGATGGGATGAATATGGGACAGAGAGAGAGAGAATGCTAAAAGTGAGAGTTTAGTAGAGCTAAAGCAAAGAAGACTGAAAAACATAACACAAGAAACAGGAAAGAAGTAACATAAAAAAACAGAAATGAGCCAAAAAAGAACAAAAATATAGATATTTAAGAGACAGACAAAAATATGTTGACGATGAGAACATGTAAATAGGAACAACCTAAAATGATGGTACAAAAAAAATCTCATGCGCACGAAACTGAAGGATGACCAGAAAGAAACATGGTTAATGTGTAACTGAAAGGCCTCTGTTCCCAAATTATTAACCAGCCTGTTGCTAGACACTGCTGGGTCTTCTTACAGTGTGTTCAGGTTGGAACCTGGGTGACTCTAAAGCTGCTCTGAGATCCCATGATATATGCATGACTCGATGGACTCATACAAACGTCATACAGTAAGATTAAGCCAGCGATCAATTACTGTCCTGTCCAGAAACTCTGATCAGATTTGTTGTAATACCCAGTTCATACTCACTAAAAATATGTCTCAGCAGACGCAATGGCCCTACTAGAATTCATTTAGTAGCTTCAGAACAGGAATACACGAAGAAGCCGAAATAAAAAAGTAGAAACAGGGGTTGAAAGAAAAGGCAGGAATAAAAAGCAAAAAATAAAAATAAAAAAGTGGGTAAAATGCATTCTATTCACAATTTCTTTTTACAGTAATTCATGTATACAAATACATGATCACTAATGCCTGTAAATGAATAACCGGCCTTCATGTTTTTTGGGTCGTGGGCATTGCTACATAAGCTGTGCACAGTAATTTGAACGTTTAAAACATTTAAAAATTATGTAAGGCCAACACAAATTATCATTTCTTTGAAGTAATTATTTAATTGCTCAAACATTTAAACTTCACAAAGAAAGAATTACAAGAGCGACGCCTTTTAAAACTGTTGTTAAACAATAAATATCACATTTAACATTACTCATGAAAACCAGCTGCGTGTTTTTCGTGTCATATGTGTGGCGGGCGGAAGACTGGGGATTTCCTCGTTTTAAAACATTAATTTGCGTTGTTTTTTGAGTCGCTGAAATACATAGTGGAAATTACAGTTTTTGTAGTACATAGTTTTGCTACTGCTCTGTTAAAGTTGTGTATTGCGGATGAGTTACTTACTTTTTTTGCAGACGTAAAATTGTTTTGTCATTTTGAATGTGCTTTGCAATTAGGAGATTGTGTACTCTACAATTTCACTAACCTTCGATATGGATAACATTTAGATTTTTAAAAACAATTATTTTATTTTCCTGCAAAAATTGAAACTCTAGAAATATTTCTTAGGTTAAAGTCTGTTTCAGTTTAGTTTTGCTTTTCATTTGCGTCCAAACCGCCACAGTAGCTCGGTAGTCCCTTGTCGCTGTCGCCTTGCATCCTTCACATCGAGGGGCGGTGCAGAGAAGACCACAGTGGGCGCTAGGCACCTGCAAACATAGCTTTAGGAGAAAGCTGTTTCACTCTGGGGCAAGTTGCCGGCAGTGCTTCATTTGTACATTAAAAAAGAAGTGCCAGGGCGCTTCTCGGAAGGACACTGCACTGTGCACCACCCATACTTAGCCTATCAGTGCTGCCAATGGCAGCACCAACATGAGACCTACCCATCGCACTCCTACAAGTGTGAGAATTCAGACTAACTCAGGCCACACCAAGCTATAATAATGGCAGGAGAGGCTGGTATTGTTCATTTTCAAAAATATTGATTTAATCAACAAGGTTGTGCGCATCTCAAAATTAAAAACAGACAACACCACCATGACGTAGACTGTCATTAGCGCGATGCTGACAATTAAGTGCTGGTGCCGAGCACTGTAAACCACCGGCACAAATTAAGCACTGGTTTCAGGTGTACTAGAGTTAAAACTCTTCACCACAGGAGTTGGAGGTGCTGATCCCTCCTTCAGCGCCTGAAAACCCTCCCAGGTGACAAGTAGCGCTATACAAATCTATTGATTGATTGAGCTTCTATGGGCCAATGTTAATTTCTCCTTGACAAGCTCCTCGAGGCCCTCCTGTTCTAGGCACCCTTTCCTTCATGCAGCCATAACTCCTGCAAACCTCTCCGACAAAGAACGAGACCCTTCCTTCAAGCTGTTTGCAGGGCAGCGGCTTCCATCAGGATGCAAACTTCCAAGGTTTCTGTTCCTGAAGCTGGAAAGGGGAGTTGGCAACAGCAGACCCAAACCTGGAGCTCAAAGGTATTTTCCAGTCTCTAAGGTTGCAGGACCCCTCACACGGCTTAATGAGAAACCCTCTTACATTGACTGAAGGTTTCTGCCCCATTCTTAGAAGGGGTATTTTAAGGTCCAGCTCTGGGACTGGTTTTGTGTATTGTTTCTGCCTGGGCAAGCCACGGTCTTTGTCATCTAGGGTTAACAGGATGTAAGGGTAGGGCTTGAATCCCTTTGTCAGGAAGAACCCAAAGCAGAATCTGTCCTGGAATCTCAAAAAGAGGGTGCTGCCTACCATGTTGACCAACTGGCATGGGTGCAAATTCAGGACGGTGGGTGTAAAAATTCAGGACAAAGTGTCAAAATTCAGGACAAAAATCCAGGACAGAAGGTCAAAATTCAGGACAAAGTGTCAAAATTCAGGACAAAAATCCAGGACAGAAGGTCAAAATTCAGGACAAAGTGTCAAAATTCAGGACAAAAATCCAGGACAGAAGGTCAAAATTCAGGACAAAAGGTACGTTTTACAGAAACATCAGAGGAGGTTGTGCAATAGTATGTAATTGAGTAAATAGACACCAGAGTTAAACTGACATGTTTATAGTGGCATTTGAATTGCAGGCTGGCAAAGAACACAGAAGTCTTTGCCATTAGCCTTGTAGTCTATTTCAAAATGCAGGGCACCGGGAACCCCATAGCATGGCTCTTGTTTCAGCTGCACGTAAGTTGAACTTAGTTTGTTCTTTATTCATTCTTCTGAAAACTCGACTGAATTTTAAAATTTTACTGTCAAATATGTTAGCAAGTACACTTCTGATACTCGCGTCTCAGAAATCTTATGGATTCCACCATAGTTGCAAGGTGTTTTCAAAAGTAGGACGTAGGCACCGACACCACATGCTGTAACTGCAGCATGGCCCCATGTCATTCTGTCTGAGAGCATTGGCCACAGGCAGAATGACAATGGGACTTATTGACAGTCTTCGAGGGCTGGGAGGGGCTGTTGAAGTCTCCTCACTTCATGGAAATGCAAGCTGGCCCCCAACAGTGGGGCTTCACACAGGGGGCATCGCAGATTCCTGGAAACCTTAGATTTACGAACAAAAGGCATCCGTGAAAAGAATTATGACGGACAACGGACTTGGCAATGAAATAACGGATGGTGTGTGAAATTTACGGACGGTTGGTCACCCTACTACCTGCCCACTCATTTACTTCTCAGTCTGTTGGGGTAACCGTCCCAGCGGAGAACGGAGCGGGAAGGGCCCTGGTTATGAGAAGCGTGGCTCAATGGTTAGAGCATGAAACAACAAAGGGTTTGGCTAAAGCGCAGTAAGGCTGCGCCGTATTTGATTCTCAACAAAGCAAGTTGCCAATACTGCTAATCTGATCAAGATAAATTTAAATGCACAATGACTAAAACAATTGTAGCATTATGACACGACAGATTATGGCTGGATTAGTCTTTTTTTATTTTTAGAAAGTTTTTAGTTATTCAAAACAGCAATATTTCAAAAATTCTAGAGTAATTCCAAAGAGGGAAAGGGAATATAAAAGTTTATCTAATTTTGAAAAAGTGTGTTAATTTAGCAAGGATAAACACACAAAGAGGAGAAAGATACTGAAAAGTGTTTGGTTCTGCAATCACATATCTCATTCGTCACCTGTCGTTCAGTCTACACACTTATCCTATCCATTCATCTTGCATTCAAACAATGTGTGAATAAAAAAAGAAAGAAAGAAAAACGTTAGTAGCCTCACCAGGGTTCAAAGTGAACCTTTTTTAATGTATATGGTGGGGTGCTATTTTTAGTTTCTGGTTGTTTTATAATGGTAACATCATAATCAAAAATAACAGGCCATCAACATTTTTTACAATTTCATTATTTTACAGCAATGTTATCACAAGATTAGCCTGAAAGAAGAAGGGAGGTCGACGCGTTTCGAAACCCCTTAATTCTGGGGGTTCTCTTCAGGACCTTGGGGGATCAATCCTTGTCTTCTAAATAGTTCAGCTTGGTTTTTTTAATTCAAATGCACTGCGGTGTTTTTCAATGACTATCAAACTTCTTGGAATAGTCAGTTATTCCACATTCAGTTGTCCAAAAACAATCGTCGTAGTCTTCCCTGGATGGGAGAATCTTCATGAAGTTTAATCGGTGTTAGCCCTGCAGCTTCTAATACGTCCCCCGATTTCCTATTCGTTTGGGCGGGTCTCCTCTCAATGCAAACAGCGTCTGGCAATCCACTGATGCAGGTTAGAGCGGCAGACCCTGATGCAGAGGTCTGGCCCGGGACCAGGGCTCAATTCCCGCCTCGGCGGCTCTTGGACTCAATCTCCCTGTACCTGATAATTCGCGCCTCGTGCCTAGTCTAATTATGTAATATGTAATAATATGTAATATGCTATTTTGTAGCGCGCTCAATTACTACCGGAGTATCCTGGCGCGGAAGACCGCTGGGGAACCCGTCCTGGCTTTCCCTGTGAGATGGTCCCTTTCTGGGTATCTCCAAGGTGAAACCAGGCATCCCCGGCGTCTGTGGGGGGCCGTTGTAGAGATGAGGCAAGCTTAATGCCCAGAGTTGCTGAGTGTGATTCCTGGTTAGAGTAGGCACCGAGGCGAGAATTATCGAGTACGTTGACCCTGGTCCACAACCCTGCCGCGTCGGGAATTGAACCCTGGTCCCGGGCCGTTCTCTGCTTCCGGGTCTGCCGCCTCAAACCAGTGAGCCACACCACTCCACAGTGAGCCACACCACTCCACACTATGGGTCCCACTCTGTGACTCTGGGCAATAGCTAGCTTAATCTCCACAACGGCCCCATCAGCGCTTGGATGCCTGGCTTCACCTTGGGGGTGCCCAGAAGTGGACATCTCACAGGAAAGCCAGGAAGGGTTCCACAGCGGTATGAATACAGCGCTACGAGACCTCTGGGTAGAAGACGCTATATAAATACAAACACATTTATGCTCTGAATGGGCCCCCGGTCGCCAGTCCTCCACATCCTAGTGTCTGGCCCAGTTCAAAGGACACTAGGGTTGCTTTGGAGGGGCCTGCAATTCACATTGCTGCCTGGCAGGCCCTCTCCAACCTCCATTTTATTGTGCACCACTCAAAACGAGGAGACCCACAACAGAGTCACATGCTGCAACTGCCGTCCATCATTTGTTGCCGTAGCACTTTTTGCCCTAAGTGGGATGAGAATGCCCAGACGTGGGTCCCTTGCTTGCTGTGCCACTGGATTCGAACTAGCCTGGCTGATGAGGTGTTACCCCAAAACCGGTCCCAGGATGCTTGTTTCTGGTCCAGGGAGGACCTGGATGTGGCAGTTCAGGCTGGACGGTTCCCATGAGGAGCCCGGTCAAGACTGATTTGCATATCGCTGGGTCCAAACTAGGGTAGCGTAGTGAGCAAAAGAATGATAGATTCAACCCAGATCTCTTGACGGGGTGAATGTTCGATTCATACAGCATCCCGTCCATCATTTGTTGCCACAGCACTTCTGCCAAGCACAGCACACCTGTTCTACACTAACCCTATCATACAAATACAGGTGAAACCTAAACGCGACACCCATGTCCCTCCTGCATAAAGCAAAGGACCCGCTTGCAGCGGACTGACAGACAATTTGAAACAGGAGAAGCCAGTCGACAACAGGTCCAAGGCCTGTCCTGCAGACACAGTGAATCAGGGGCCACCACTTTAAGCCTTGAACAGTAGAGCTGGCCGTAGTCACGCTCAGACAGGGGGTTTCACATGATAGCCCCCTTCATACCACAGAGCCCACTACTAGTGCCATTCCATGTCATAGTAGCCCTGTGCATATAGGCATGATTGTCATATATGTTGATGTCAAAAATTCAAAATGACCCGAGACTCACTCCATGGGGAACTCAGGGCAGGTGTTCAAACTTTCCCAATCGTTGCAGTGGTCCTTTTCTATCCCAACACATCTAAATACTCTATTCTCCATATCATATATGCGATAAAACACTGCCACGCGTACACAATTAGGACATTGAAAGCCACTGAGAATGTCTGTGACAAAACAGATAGTAAAGGCTGCAGGCTCACTGTATTTATGTAAGTGAGGAGCCCGGGGGGCTAATTTACAAACATTGGCCTAATCTACGGCTCTTGTAAGTTATGCCTACATAACTATGGGGCATATTATCAAGGGGGTTTATCTCCGCTTTTTTGGCTTTAAAAGCCAAGAAAGCGGAGATAAAATTATCTCCCTATTACCTAGCTGTCGCTAACACCAGTTAGCGACAGCTAGTAGGAGATAGCGACCATCTTGGGCCCCACTTTGAATGTCAGTGATATTTATCACTAATGACATGCAAAGTGGGCATGCCAAGATGTTAGCGACTGAAAACAGTCGCTAACATTGCTATCTCCTATTACCAACTTTTGGAGATATTCGCGCTAAGCGCGAATATCTCCAAAAGCTAACACCTGCCCTGAGCAGTTCTTAGCCATGTTATCCAATGGGAGGTGGATAACATGGCTAAGAGCATTAGCTCGATAATGCATGAATATCGCGGACTTTTCAGCGATATTCATGCATTGCGGCGATTTTTATCGCATTTGCGATAAACCTTGGTAATACCAAGGTTTATTTGCGGTAAAAATCGCCGCAGCTCAGCGGTAAATTTTTGTCTCTAACCAAGCAATAGCGATAATTATCGCTATTGCTTGGTAATATGCCCCTATGTTCGTAAGTTACATCTATGGGGCTGTTCACCAATTTTACGTACCCAAAGGAGCGTAACCTACAATCAGCGGCGCAGGAAGGGGGGTGCGGAGGATTCGGGCCGCCCCGGGTGTCATCACTGAGGGAGGTGTGACAAAATGGCAAAAATAACACTTCAACTGTAAATATCTTATTTTTCCTTATTTAATAATTTCAATGTGTGTGGGGGTGACAAGAAATTTCCGCACCAGGTACCATCTGAACTTGCTACGCCACTGCCTACGATTGCCTTACGAAGAGTCCTAAAGTTATGGAACTCACTAAAAATGACACGTGTTTACCTACCACAGTTTGCCTTTTTGAAAATTTGCATAAAATACAAATTTTCATGATAACGAGATTCACACTTCACAGCATTACATACACCTGAAAAATGACTTATTCTTTCACCTTAAAATATGTCCTTTCTTCACCAACTTCTGTGATGGAATTTTGCTTGAATGCTGTTCCTTCCAATACTTACTCCAACAGCTCAATCTGGTTCTTCCTGTTGTGACAAAACTGTGCTTATAGCTGTGGAAATAACGCAAAATATTGCCTCTGAGTGAGTGCGCTCAAAATTTAAATGGGATTATCTTAATTCCGCTACAGACACACATCTCAGGAG
Organism: Lissotriton vulgaris; assembly: GCF_964263255.1. NCBI lineage: Eukaryota > Metazoa > Chordata > Amphibia > Caudata > Salamandridae > Lissotriton > Lissotriton vulgaris. The sequence goes on along the minus strand of NC_141700.1, from coordinate 136,558,882 downwards.
AATTCTTAAGAGTGCACGCTTATTTATTTCACCGAGTGGTGCCTGTTTTTGAACTTTTGCACATGCGATCTAAAATAAGCATGTGTAAGCTCCACCCATTTTCACATGTAAGGCAATCATACATCTGAACATTTTCTACGTAATATAGGCCCTTAAAGGTCATAGGCTGTCCAGATGACTTGTGCATTTGTGGTTTCACAAACTCTGAAGATGTTCCCATTCACAACTTTGTGTTGCATTCGTCATAGTATGATAGCCTTGCACATGTGGTCTGCGCTGCGCCACCAGTCACACTCCCATGAGCGCCACACTTTGTTGGATGAGAGGACAAGATTGGGCTGATTCACAAAGAATTCGCACAAACAACTCTGAGGGTATTGTTTCACTGCAGCTTACCTTTAATATCCAAACAGGTCTGTAATATGTAAAGTTCATACTTTTTTTGAAATACATATAGCCGAGTTACCATGGCAACAGTCGACCTAATCAATTCTAAAGATCCACACAGAAAGCTACCAGAGTTAAAAAGTGAGCAAGTACATAAACCTGTCAACACAAAGAGAGGGTCTCCAGGCAGCCCTTGTAACAGCCAAGGAAGAGTCCCGGCCAGAATGTGTATAACTGGGTACTTCTACCTGGAGCACACATTAAGGCTTGAGTATTAAGCCCTAGGACATATTTCAGACACAGAAAATCACCAGAGAAGAAACATAAGTGAATAAATGATGCACAAGGCACAGCCAAAGAGCTTAGAAATCATTTACTTGGGGGGGGGGTGGGGGGGGGGGTGCGGGATGGCTCGATGGGCAACCACCGGGGGGCGGTGGGGCAGGCAGGCCCTGTCCTGCTGGGAGCATTATTTACATGCGTCCAGTACTGTGGGTTTTAAGTATATTATTAACCTAACAGCGCCACAATATGATGTCTGTTTTACCGGTGTAGGGTAGAGTCAGGCACAGATCAGTAGGGGGAATCATAGGATTCACCAATCAGCAAATAACCACCTTTCAATAACCTTATTAAATATAACACGATTAAAAGAAACATGAGCGGCAACAAGTGGTTTTACGTCCATTGCAGATCGATTTGTCACTCAGGGCAGACAGGATCTGACCCTGAGAATGTCTGACCTCCTGAAGTGAGGTGCTGGATTAAACCCTGTAAATTTCGGCGGGCCCCCTCGCAAATTATTTTCTGATATGTTTTTAATTTTGCCAACCAACAATTTTAATAAACCAATTGTATCAGACACAACTAAACATTAACAATTATGAATGTTATTAAACATTTTTTTTTTGTAATAAGCCAACAAAACTTTAAATATTCACTTTCCTCAATTTGTTTGCGTGACATTTTTCAGGATCTCTTGGAAGTCTACCTTTTGTAAGACGTCGTATTCATTGTTGCGGAGTGGGGCCCATAGGCTGGTGCCTACTTTGCCTATTTGGTAATCCGGAACTGGAGTAAAACCTTAGAGAAGGGTACGGGGAGCAGAAGCCAGGGATTTGGCGGAGCAGGACCCAGGGACTGCAGAGAGAGACCATTGACCCACCAGAAGTCCCATCTAGTTTGCACACGGTGCGCTCCAGTTCACTGCCGTGTTCGATCAGCTAGAACACCTGGCTAGAGGGGGACTCAGAGCCAAAAGGAGCTAGTAGATACCCCAGAGACAAAGTTGGGGCGAAGAAGTCAGAGCACAGTAAGTGGCCTTCACTAATAGGCGTACCACTTCAGACCAATAGTAGGTTAATTGGGGGCGTCCCTACAACATATGGAGGATGCACCCTGTAGTAATTTGGCAGTGCGACAGCCAGGCAAGGTCGAGGGAAAATATACGCTAAGCTTCGAAGGCGTGAGGTAAGCTCGGTGAAGGACATCAAAATGGACTGGCTTAAAGAGAGCTTTGGAGGAGCGGTTGGGTTCTACTTCCCACATACTAACCAAATCTCCATCCGAAATGGGGGCTCTCAGGTCCTCCTCCCATCGAACCCCGCATCACCGGAAGGGGGGAAACAGGCATTATCTCTCAGGGATACGTAAAGACCTGAGACCAGGCGACGGATATTGGCGGTGTCACAGAGGATCAGCCTGTATCGTCAAGACCACAAGCCTTGAGGCGTGCGCAGGATCCACGCAGTCTCCCAACAAATTCAACCTACACGAAGTCATTAAAAAATAGTCTTTCTACAGATAACCCAACCTGTCCTCACCATTTCACATTCTGTTGCCCCTTGGATAGCATCTAGGTTATTTCTATGGTAAGAAAAAACAAGCACTACCAGTTCCTTTCACCACTCCTGCCAGAGCAGAACAAACAAAAGCTAAAAGGCTAGGATGGAAGAACTCAGCGGATACCATATCTGTGCATATCTCAAGGCTTTGGTATCCACTCTTACAGGTAAGTAACGTCTTCGTCTTCGACACCGGCGTGGTGCACACATGGTTCCATTCGAACAATCGAAATAAAAGAGCACAGAGAATTCTTTTCACACAAACAATGCTCCAGAATCTACTGCTACAGGTAAGAACCTTTGCTTCCTCTGCACTAACATGCACATTGCCAGTCTGAGAATATGTGCACAACAGAAGCGCAAAGTTTTGGAAAATGTCAAGTGAGGTAAACCCAAAGGAAAAGGTACAAGGATATAAGTAGTGCTATCAATCAATCAATAACATTTATAGAGCGCTGGGGGAGGGGGGGGTGTTGCTACTGCTCGAAGAGCCAGGTCTTGAGGTGTTTCCTGAAAGTGAGGTGGTCCTGGGTCAGTCGTAGGTGGGCGGGGAGGGAGTTCCATGTCTTGGCCGCCAGGTAAGAGAATGATCTTCCTCCGGCGATGGCTCTGTGGATCCGTGGGACGGTGGCGAGGGCGAGGCTGGCAGAGTGGAGTTTGGGTGTTGGAGTGTAGAACGTGAGGCGGTTGTTGAGGTATTCAGGACCAATGTCGTGGAGCGCTTTGTGTGCGTGGGTGAGTAGCCTGAACGTGAACCTTTTGTTGACGGGGAGCCAGTGCAGGTCTCTCAGGTGGGCTGATATTTAGCGTGGCGGGTGATGTTGAGGATGAGTCGTGCGGATGGGTTCTGTATGCGTTGGAGTCTTTTCTGAAGTTTGACTGTGGTTCCTGCATATAGGGTGTTTCCTTAGTCTAGTCGGCCGGTGACGAGGGCCTGGGTGACCATCTTTCTAGTTCCGGTAGGGATCCACCGGAAGACCTTGCGAAGTATGCGCAGGGTGTTGAAGCATGAGAATGAGATAGCGTTGACTTGCTTGGTCATCGTGAGAGATAAGTTTAGGATGAATCCCAGGTTGTGTGCGTGGTCAGTGGGTGTTGGTGCGGTGCCCAGTGCTGTGGGCCACCAGGAGTCGTCTCCGCGGATGGGGATGGTCCGAGGATGAGGACCTCCGTCTTGTCTGAGTTCAGTTTCAGACGGCTGAGTTTCATCCATTCAGCGACGTTTTTCATTCCTTCCTGGAGGTTGAGTTTGGCGGTGGCTGGGTCTTTGGCGAGGGAGAGTATCAGCTGGGTGTCATCGGCGTATGAGATGATGTTGAGGTTGTGTTTGCGTGCGATGGTGGCGAGGGGGCTCATGTAGATATTGAAGAGGGTTGTGCTGAGCGATGAGCCTTGGGTTACGCCGAAGATTATCTCGGTGGCCGCGTAGTGGAAGGGAGGGAGGCGGACTCTCTGGGTTCTGTCGGAGAGGAACGAGGTGATCCAGTCCAGGGCTTTATCTTGGATCCCGGCGTTGTGGAGGCGAGATATTAGGGTACGATGGCAGACTGTATCAAAGGCGGATGAGAGGTCCAGGAGGATGAGGGCGGTTGTTTCCCTGTTGTCAAGTAGGGTCCTGATGTCGTCGGTGGCTGCGATGAGGGGGGTCTTGGTGCTGTGGTTGGCTCGAAATCCAGACTGGGATGGGTCGAGGGATCCATTGGCCTCGAGGAATGCGGTCAGCTGTTTATTGACGATCTTCTCGATAACTTTTGCAGGGAAGGGATGAAGGGAGATGGGGCGGAAGCTCTTGAGGTCTCTGGGGTCCGCTGTGGGTTTCTTCAGTAGGGCGTTGATCTCTGCATGCTTCCAGCTCTCCGGGAAGGTGGCGGACGCGAGGGAGTGGTTTATAACGTTCCGTAGGTGGGTAGCAATGATAGTGTCGGCTTTGTTGAAGATGTGGTGAGGGCATGGGTCGGAGGGAGAGCCGGAGTGGATGGTGTTCATAGCGTGGGCGGTGTCTTCGGGGCTGATAGGAGCCCAAGCACTGAGGGTTGGTGTAGGGGGCGTTGGTTCGGTGGCTGGGGGCGGAGTCTGGGCACCAAAGCTGTCGTGGATATCGGCGATCTTGCAGTGAAAGAACATGGCTAGGGAGTTGCAGAGGTCTTGCGATGGTGTGATGTCATTGCTGCTGGCGCTGGGATTGGAGAGCTCTTTTACGATGCTGAAGAGTTCCTTGCTGTTGTGTGTGTTGTAGTCCAGCCTATCTTTGAACGATGTCTTTTTGGAGGTGCGGATCAGCTGTTGATGTTTGCTGGTGGCGTTCTTGAGGACCGTCATGTTTTCTGTCGTCCGCTCGCGGCGCCAGGTTTTCTTGAGGGTTTGGCATAATTTCTTTGATTCTTTGAGGTCGTCAGTGAACCATATTGTTTTCCTGTTGCCGGGCTTGCTTGGAGGGTTCTTCAGCGGTGCAAGGGCGTTGGCGCTGTTGATGATCCACTGTGTGAGGTTGCGGGCTGCGTCGTTGGTGTCAGTAGTGTTGATTGGTGGGTTCTGGCTCAGAGATGTGGTTAGCTGGTCTGCGGTGACTTTGCTCCAGCATCTACTGGGGATCTGTTGCGGGCGGTGGTGGGATGTGGTCTTCTTAAAGGTGAAGTGGATGCAGTTGTGGTCGGTCCAGTGTAGTCCGGTGGAGTGGATGAAGGCAACGTGGCTGCTGGCGTAGAAGATGGGGTTGAGCATGTGGCCAGCGTAGTGGGTGGGGGTGTTCACCAGTTGCTTGAGTCCGAGGTTGTCGAGGTTGTCGAGCAGGGTGGTGGTGTTGTTGTCATTGTTGTTCTCCAGGTGGAAGTTCAGGTCCCCTAGGAGGATGTAGTCTGATGAGGCGAGGGCATGTGGGCTGATGAAGACAACAATGGCTTCACTGTATTGTGTGCCTGGGCTCGGGGGTCTGTAGATGAGGGTTCCTCTGAGGGTGGTCTTGGGGTTGGTGCGGATCTGGAAGTGTAGGTGTTCGGCGGTGGTGAGGACATCTTCGGAGTTGGTCGTGACTCTGATGGTGTTCCTGTGGATGATGGCGATTCCACCTCCGGTTTGGTTGACGCGATCCTTTCGGGTGATCTTGTAGCCGTCATCCAGGTTTCTGTGAGGAAGGCGACGTCCGGTGCTGTTGTGTTGAGGAGGTCCCAGAGTTTGACGGCATGCTTGTGGACGGAGCGGGTGTTGAGCAGGATGCACTTGAGGTGGTTGTTGTCGTTGCCTGGTCTGGGTTGTGTGGTGCAGGTTCGGACGCAGGTGAATTTGCAGGTTTGGCAGGAGAAAGGTCCGTTGGTGCGCTTCGGAGTGGCTTGGTAGCAGGCAGATGGTCGGCCAGTGTTGAGTGCGTGGAGGGTGGTGGGGTCGTACTTCCGTCGGGTTTCTTGATTTTGGCGGGGGCCAGGGATCTGGAGCGGGGCACGGTCCAGGCACAGACAGGCGTAGACGGGCTTTCCTTTGGCGCGCCAGAGGCGCGCCCGCTGCGCGCGGCTGCTGCACGGCCTCCATATGAGGGGCTGAGGTAGGGAGGAGCAGCTGGGAGGCGGGAGCAGGGCAGCGAATGGGGCACCAGGGGGGCAGGGCGGCAGGGGAGGCAGCGGCGGGAAGCGCAAGGGAGGGGAGCGGGAGGGGGGTGGTACAGAAGAGAAAAACAGGGGGCCATGGGGGAGAGGGCACAAAGGGCACAAGGGGTGGCAAACAAGAGCAGCAACAGTAACAACGGCAACAGTAACAGAAGGTGACAGCAATAGTAGCTATCAGTTATCCCCTTAACAGTGAAGGCTGAACCTCATCTAGTTGTACAAAATACAAGTTCCTAATGGTAGTAGTAATGGGTTACACAATTAAGAGCACTGTTGTGGTGTGGAATAAAAAACCTTGGTCGCAGATCTTAAAAAAGATAGGAATCTAGATGATGACTCACCACCAAGTAGTGCCAACATTTCAAGGTGACCTTCAACCACTGATCTAGAGAGAACCCGAACATTCTGTCCTTAACAAAACGGTATTGCAGCTTCTCCCTTCTTTATCAACTCTACGACAATAAATAAAAGACATCAAAACCATAAGTAATACCTAATAGGATCCTATGAAAATAATTATTTAACACTCATAAATGTAAATGTGGGATACTTGTAAAGCGCACTGTTACTCTACCCGAGTGTCCTGGCGCTGTAGACCGCTGGGGAACCCGTCCTGGTTTTCCCTGTGAGATGGTCCCTTTCTGGGTATCTCCAGGGTGAAACCAGGCATCCCCGGCGTCAGTGGGGGGCCGTTGTAGGGATGAGGCAAGCTTAATGCCCAGAGTTACCGAGTGTGTTCCCTGGTTAGAGTAGGCACTGAGGTGAGAATTATCTAGTCCGTTGACCCCTGGTCCACAACCCTGCCGCGTCGGGAATTGAACCTTGGTCCCGGGCCGTTCTCTGCTTACAGGTCTGCCGCCTCTAACCAGTGAGCCACATCTCTCCACTACAGAACTAACTTTCAGAAAAGTCATGCATAATCTTTCAACTAAACTGGTGCTCTCCTATTTCTGATGATTCTCACACTACAAACCCTTCTCTAATTAGTGGTTCTGCTGTTGAATTTGATGAATAATCCTTTTTTTTCTCAAACTTTGTGGTGTAGTAAATGTCTTTAGTCGTTTGTGATGCTTTCCCTGAAATCGATTTTAACCAAATGTGTTTAGGGTATCCTGCATCTTTCAACATCCAGTCCTAATTTTCTTCACTGCTTCATTGTTGACGAGTACCACAGTGTCTCTGCCACCTTTTCGTCTCTTTCCACTGTGTGCCAATCTCAATCCATGTTTGTGGTTGGTGACCGCCGCTCATGAGCTCAAAAAGTGAACTTCCAGTTGTTTTATTCACTGACACCAGTTAAAGGTAACATTTCTTGCAGTGACATTTACATCCATATTGTTTGACAATGCCACTTAGATGACTTCTTTTATTAACATATTCATTCTTTTTGTATATTTAAGTTTTCAAGAAGAACCAATCCTTCCCCGCTTGGAGGTAGATCTTGCTCTTCGGAGAGCATGTGATCCAAAGATAAGCTCACATGTGTTGTGCAATTTCCAGGTTTAGTAGATATGAAGAGAGTCATGCTAAGAGGTTCAAGAGTACTGAGAAGTAGAGACAGGTTCCTCCAAGTTTATGATCACATTACCAAACAACCAATCCTTATGGGGAGCTGCTACCATAGTATGGAGCTCTCTGTCACCTGACCTACGTAAAGCGATCCTTTCCACACCACCTCCGGAAAGAATCAGAAGATCCCCCTTTTCAGACAGTTTTTGGTTAGCTCTTCGATCTTGCTCAGTCCTCATCCTTTCCACCTGGATCGATTCTGTCTCAAATAATTACTCCCAATAACCTCTTCCTCCCGCTAATTCATCTCAGATCACTTGTCTAACTATCAGGCTGCACCAAGATTATTTTCTTTTGTCTACCAACCACTTTTCTTAAGCCTATTTATTAGACTTGGCTTTTTCAGGGGGTTTACCCCCAGACTTTTTGCCAACCTGTTTTGATCCTGTTTTTGTTTGTTTGATTTCTCTGGGCACTTTACCACTGCTATTCAGTGCTAAAGTGCATATGCTCTCCATGCAAATTGTATTTATGGATTGGTGATTCCATGAGTGGCATATTTGGTTTACTGGTAAGTCCCTAGTATAGTGCACTGTGTGTGCCCAGGGCCTGTAAATCAAATGCTGCAAGTGGGCCTGCAGCACTGATTGTGCTACCCACATGAGCAGCCTGCAAATGCAACTCAGACCTGCCACTGCAGTGCCTGTGCACAGTTTGGTGCTGCCATGTCGAACTGGCAAGTGCACCCTCTTGCCGGGCCCACACACTCCCTTTTCTTAATTGTAAGACACTCCTAAGGTAGGCCCACGGTAGCCCCATGGGCAGGTTGCAGTGTATGTGAAAAGTAGGGCATGTACTGAGGTGTGTGACATGTCCTAATAGTGAAATACAGTGTATTTGGTTTTACACTATTACAAGGCTATTTGTCCCATAGGATAGAATGGGAGCTTATTTATAACATCTTATTAATATACCTTCCCATTGGGGCAAGATAGAAAGATGGAGTTTAGTATGCTTGAACTCAGAATATAAAAATGCATCTTTTAGTAAAGGGTATTTTTATATTGTGTGTTTGAAAATACAACTTTTAGAAAGTTGGTATTTTCATGCTTAGCCATCCTGTGTGCCTCTGTTGGTTTGTGGATTGACTGTCAGCTTTGGAATGACAGGGGCTGGAGATGTGCATCTCTCAGACGGCCGGGGCGGGGTGGGGGGGTTGATGTCAGTATTGTCTTTCCTGAATGAGTCAGGGCCAGATTTCCCTTCCACCTGAACAGGCCCTGTCTGCCTTGGATAATGCTGTCTCCACCTCCTGCCAGAAAGCAGCACCAAAGAGGACAGAACTAATGTTGGCTGGATAAAGAGCTTCTCTGACACCAGAGAAGGAATTTGCTGTGTAAATATTGGGGCCCATACCCCAATATTTGAGATTACTGCTATACTAAGGAACCTGCCAGGAAGAATAGTTGGAAAAGCTGTCAGGAGTAACTGCCACTTTGTTGCGTGCTCTGCTGTGTGGCCTGCTGCATGCCGCTTCTGTCTGGGGCAGAGAAAGGACTGGATTGTACTTTCATCATCCTGCTGTTAGAGTTTTTACTGAGGGCTTGAAGTAGAGCTTGCCTCCTGTTGGAAGTCTTGGAGATAAAAGTCTTCAGGGAACTCGCTGGAATCAAGGAACTTGCCATGAAGAAGAGCTGGAAGTACTGCCAGGAGGAGTACTGCCCCTTTGCTGTTTTGCTGCTTTGTTGGTTTGGCCTGCAGGTGCTGCTTCTGTCTTGGAAAGTGAAAGGACTGGACTGAACTTTCTTTTCTTGCACTGAGTATCTCCAAGGTCTTAAAGTAGAGCTTGCCTCCTGTTCTGAAGTCTCAGGAACTGCAAAGACTTCACCAGCCTCTGGGTACCGCTTCTGGAACTGGGGTTCCAGTCGCCACAGAGGGGTGAAAAGCAGCCGGCTTCGAGTCCTGAAAGCAACACAGGGGGCACCGTACGCATCGTGCACCGCAACCCTGGTCTCACAGACGACAACCACTGCCGCTGAGCCGTTGTTTGCACTGTGGGCACTGGCTTTCCGCACCGCCTTGCTTCACCTCGCCGCCCTGGTCTCACCGACGCGGTCACTTCACGCTGACCGCGACTTCTGTGACAAAATCGAGGCTTGGGGGATCGACTCATAAGTCACACGAAGCACCACCCCATCGCACACCACAGTCTGGAACGACCGACACCAGCTTCCCGCAACCGTCTCTTTCACCTGCACTGTGATCTGTCAACGCCGCATAGAGCACCACCTTCACTCCGCAACTCAGCCCTGATCTCACCGACCCAGCTGGACGGCCGTCACCGAGCCGCTGTCTGCACCGCGACTTGAGGGAACAGCACGCTGCTACGCTTCGCATCACAACCACAACGGTTGCCATGACAAGCTCACACCAACGTGTCGGCCGCAACACAAAAAGTACTGATTACAAGATTTTCAATGCCCCTGACCGACTGTTGTTTACAGCACTGCGGTAGCACAGGAGAGAGCTACAGACTTCAAGGAACTGTGTTTTTAATTTTTTCTTGGAAAGTGCATATTTTTAAAGTAATGTATGTTGAATGTTTGTCGTTTTGGTATATATAAAAATATTTCATACTTTTATAAACTGGTGTGGTGTCCTTTTGTAGTGTTTTCACTGTATTACTGTTGGTTATGTGCAAATTCTCTACACACTGCCTCTGAGATAAGCCTGACTGCTCGTGCCAAGCTACCAAGGGTGTGAGCAAGGTTTTTTTAATAGAGTTTCAGTATCAGAGCGCTTTACATAACACCAATTGCGTTACATGAGGACACATTAGTTTTTGTTAGGCACATAAGATTAAGTGATTTGCCCAGAATCACAGGATGTTCAGCGTCATTGCAGAGACTCGAACCCGGTCCCCCAGATTCGAGGTCAATCGCCCTAGCCATTATGTCAACTCCTCTCCCAATTTTAGAAGTGTAAATCCCTTACCCTGTCTAGGAAGAAGGGTCCCTTCTCGAACAAAGGTGCAAACCCTTGCCAACTAGGGATCCCCATTTGTAATACTATTCTTTACCCACATTTTTTTTTAATGCTTTAATGTAAGTACACTATGTGTCAAGTTTCAATGTGAATCCCCCTAATGCCTCACAGTCCAGGTGCACTATAAAAATGTTCAAGTAAATAAATGGATATAAAAAAACACCATCCATACAAAAATGGATTGCTTACAATTTTCCTCATTAAGACATGTTGGAAGGAATTGTACATACTGAGGCATTCTTATTGCTTGCCACATAATAGTGAAAGAATGATCATAACTGGTCATTTAATCTCTTAATAAGAGGATTTTCTAGGACATGTCTTCGCAGGCCAGAAGGATTTTTGGATCAGTTCCAGTAGCTGGATGTGGCATTAACCAAATGTTCCCAGGAGGCCACATATCTTCTATGGGTTATAAGGACCCAAGATACCACCCTGGATCATATTAATGGTGTTTATTGAGAGTGGTAATGTCCGAGAGCGCTTGGAAGTGATCAATGTGAGACAGATTGGCTAGTGTCACAGTACACTTGAGTTCTAAGGAGCTTGATTACAACTGGCTCATAAAAATCTGATCCCTGCGAAACATCTCTTTGTGCAAGAATTGCAATAATAAGTGGTGCGATGTTTATTGCACCCAGTTCTTACTAGTTAAGATAGATTTTGCGCCAGCCATTACATTTTGATAGGTTAAGCCCGTTGGAATCTTACAGAAAAAAAGACCTGGTACTTAGCAGGCTATGCAGATATTGGTGCAATAGGAGCCAACAAAATCCATATTATTCCTCAAAAAGTCAAAAATTAATTGCGAACACCAGAGATGTCGGATTCTTTTGCAACTGGTATACCAGAGGTAATACTTGGCACAGTGGACACCATTGTGAAAGTGATGGTAATTTATGGCATAAGGAAGGACAATATGGGAGGGTCGGCAGCCATGACAAAATGCCGTCCCTGACTTACTAAAGGATTTTTTTACATAAGGCTCACCCACGGCATATGGATGCCACTAATGACTAAATGCTGGTATGTTGTATGTTCTGTATATTTTTGGCCTATGGGGGCACCTATGGCATTTGGGGTGAACCCAAGAGCAAATGCTGGCCCTGTAACAAACCAAGTAATTATTTTACTAATGGTTGGACCTAGAACCCATATTGAAAAAATTGGTTCAATTCCTAGATAGGGTCAGGTTTTCATGGTTTGGCACACCATGAAAGGACTTGAATAATTAACAAGAGCCCTTTGGGAGTCTATCGCTTTGTGGGCACATTTACTTTAAAATGAACTATTTCATCCCATTTTTAGAAACTATTCTTGAGGAGAATCCCCCACCTCCCCTGAACCTGCTCTAGATGAGTTCACTCACACAGGTCAGGGCAAGAATCATGCTCACCCCTTTCAAAGACCACCAGCCACCACTGCAAGGACAGAAGGTAACCAGTGTCTTCTTGAGCTCTGGTTACTTTATTCAGCTTCCACTGCTTCCCGGACACTACTCTTTACCTTTTGTAAAATAAATGAATTTAGCAGTTCGATGTGCCCATTCTGAATAAATATCAAATTAATCAAAAACAGAAACATTTTTAAACAAGTTGTTGTCATGCTTGAGTATTATGATGAATCAAAAAATATATGTTGGAACAAAATCTTCCCTTTTGTGCTTCGGACAAATGCCCTGCCAATGGTCATAAACCAAAGTGCATTGACAACAATTCAAGACAATAACAAAGTCCATGTTCAATATATGATCTATATCAATTAATGGTTATGGACAAGATACTATTTTTTAATTCCTTTTTCTATCCCGATCATTTATCAATGTATTTTTTGTTACAGTATATATTAAAGGTACTACTCAATAATGACAATTTGCGGTTTAAATAATTTAGTTTCCCAGTGCGGTACTAAGTTTTGTGGCATTATATTCTCTCAGATGGACACATTTGTTTAAATCACTCCTGGGAACATTCAGAGTCAACTGTCAAATGATGTTACTTTCTGTGAGGTCATTAAGGTCAAAGGGTGCTTGATGTCATTTTTGCTCTCCCCAACATTTTGATGACTTAGCATCCATTCCCACACCTGGATAACAAACACACAGGGATCATCTGTGCACACCTCTGGGGAAGACTGGAACTGGAAGAGGGCAAAAGAGGATTCTGCCTTCTTTTCCTTCACAGGACCAGGGCCCACTTCAAAAGGTTGTCAGAAAAGTTCTATGGGTTACTTACAACTCAAATGACGTGGCCGAGCGGCTCAATCTGCTGCTTAGGGGTCTGGGAACTCCCGGTCTAGTCCCTGCCTCCATGCTAGACTCAACATTTTGTGATTCTGGGCAAACCACTTAATCTCCCTGTGCCTAAATAGGAGTAAAATGTATTTGTGCAATCCCCACTTGTGAGGAAAATCAGCCCAAATTACAACCGATGCCCAGGCTGCTGGCGCAAGACGCCTCTTAGTTCCCATCTTGAACAGTCACCAAATAAAGAGACAGGCGCTGGAAGCAGGGACGCAAGAACAGAGTTTTATTTCTCATGAGGAGAGCCTGTCATTTCGGACACGCACACAGTGTCTTCAAGAGGTGCTCTAACAAGTTTCTCTGAGGCCTCGTCTTTTATACACAGGTTTATGATGTACAAACATTCCTTATTGCAATAAAGACACTTTGAAGTACGCAAAGGCATGTTTGGAATCCCAGCTTCAGGCCTTTTCCCATACCAGTGCTCGGATGTCGTTCCCCCTCCCGTATGTAACAAGTGATTGTGATCTCGCAGCCGGACATTGCAACAGGACACGAGGGCAAGAGGGGGTGATCAGATCAAAGGTTGGGCAGGCGATAAGATCGGGCACTTCGGTTGGTGTATCACGTTTTGTTATGCTGGGCAATAAAAAAGGGGGGGGGGGGTGTACATCCACGAGGCTTGGTCTTATGACTTGGGACCGGGTCGAGAGGCCAGGTGTAGCTGGGGGGGGGGGGGTCGTCAGAAGAGGGGAAGGATGTTCCTGAGGGGAAATACAGGGGGTGTGGGCCAGGCGGGGGTGCCACTTCCAGAGTAGGGTCGCGCAGAGGAAGAGGGTTTTATGGTCTATGCATGAGAGAGCGGGGGTGTTCAATGGGCGGGGGGGTGCTGGGGATTTAACAAACGGGCAGAGAGGCCATGGTGACTAAAAATGGCTGTCGCGTACGTGCGTGCATGGGCCTACGCTGGAGGGATGATGCAGTCAATGCTTCGCGGTATTCGTTCTGCTTACAGAGAGGGGTATGGTGAACACAAATGAACGCCGCTTATGTACATATACATGGTCATTTTCCACACTTGATGTACACGATCCTGTAGATCAATCTCACAACCGCTCACGCGATATAGAGTGCTCCGTTGATTCATGGCTACGTTTGTTCTAAATAAATCCCAATGCGTACATGCATCCCTGTCTGGCAGGTTCTGTCCATCCTCCAATTTGTGCACCACTCTTACACAAGTAAAGGAGCAGGTGAGTCTCCTTTGGAAAGACGGAGGTGCGTCGCCACTGCTTTTCAGCAGTGCAAAAAAGGAAAATCAAAATTATCCTAACACAATGCTATTATCATTTTCTTTTTTCCTGCTGAAGGCAGTTTTGGGGCAGGGTGGGGTTTGGCTGTCGTCACAGCCAGCAGGGGAAGGAGTGGTGAGTGCACTTAAGTGCGCATGACGATTTGGCTTGGCCGTCTTTGGCCGGCCAAACAGTCATGCATACTTAGCATGTTCTCCACCTGGCTGTATTGCACAGCCTGGGCAGAGTACATGCACAGGCTCCCAGTCCCTGTCGACAAATTGTGATGCTGCTGTCATGCTGGTGACAGCAGCATTGTGATTGGCTAGTGGAGCCTGTGAGCTTGTGTGATTCCGGTTCACAGAAGGAAAGGTTGGAGGAGATGACAGAAAAGAGACAGCAGCTGGCTGGTAAGTGATTTTTTTTTCAATCCCTCCTCTACCCGCCTCACCACCACTGCCCGGGAGCAGCCACCACTGTATAGGGGTTCCAAAATGGCATGAGTCCATGCAGTCACACACAATCCATACACTCCATGCTCATGTTGTCACACAAGAGCACAGTAAATAGAGATGCACCGTGCGCAGTGGCGCTGTGAGCCCCCCACTTTTGCAGCTTAAGTGATTGTTGCCACAGGATCAGACGTTCTGATTAACTAGATCCCGCTAAAACGTTTATTAGTTTTATATTGACCTATTCGGTCTACAGGTTTGCGGACAAAAACTCATAAAACACGCTAACCGAATATCAGGGCAGTGCTGAGAGGTGGGAGTTAAGGGCCAATTGGTAAGAAAATATAAAAAAAAATGACAGAGTAGCAAATAGAGTGAGTGTCACATAGAAGCTAAACCAAGAAATATAAGGTGAGAAAGAAAGATGGCAGATAGAAATTGGAAAGGAGGAAAGAGAGAAGGAAGATAGGAAGAAATGGTGGAAGGAAGGGAAGGTGGAAGGGTTGGAAGATTGGGAGGGAGGAAAGATCAAATGAAGGAAGAGTTCAAGGATGATAGCTGAAAGAATGGATGAATGGTTCAAAGGATGTACAGACGGTATAGGTGGATGAATGGGTTGAGGTCTGAACAGAACGGTAATTGGAAGGATTGGGGAAAGAACTGAAGAATAAAAAGGAATCTAAGGCTGGGTGTGTGAAAAGCTGAATGGATAAATGCATGACCAGAGGGAATGGTAAACATGTAGAAAGATGGTTGAACGGCTGGGTGGAGGGAAGTGTGGGGGGTGAACGGTTAGCTACATAGATATGGGGTGAACAAAACTACTCTAGGCAGGGTTGAGCTTTCTTCATCCACTTGTGTATCAGAGGTTTGGTTCAAAGTGGGGGTAGTTTATTTTTCTGCCTACTCCTTTGATCGTGCCTCACATACATACATCAAAGGACTCGGGGGAGAAGGACTGGCAGAAAGAACCCTTTTCAACAGGAACGGTCAACTAGGCTTCTCTCCCCATGCAGCTAACAGGAAAAGGCAAGCGGACAGTTGTTCCTCTCTGCAAAGATGGGATGCCCTTGTCCCCTCCAGACCACAGACACCAGCTCTGGGTCTCAGACCATGCCACAGGCCTGATTCACATTTTATTCTGTACGCACCTTTTTAATTTTGGACATTTTTGAGGAAGTCAACTCAAAGTATGGGCTAAAATAACTAATTAAAAAGCATGATGAACCAAGCCTGTATCTCTGAAATAATTTACACAAGGGACAGAATTGAGATGCAATTATTCACAGTAGGAGATGTCTGGTGTGTCACTCTTTGAAGAGAACAATTGCTGGGGCGCGAATTGGAAGATTCATTCGTCACCTTTCTTTGACTGTCTAATTCAGGAATTATTTAATTATGTGGTCTCGTAAAGTGTGTCGCGCTGTATTATGAGCTAGGAGTCAGGTTAACAAAGCTCTCAATGTGAAAAATAATCAAAATTCTCCTCCCTGGGGTTTACTCCTGCATCGGGAATACATGTGTGGTGTATGGCGCTCATAGAATGCCTCTCTCGTTTGTTTCAGTTTCTGAAAGTCATAACTCACAACAGTTGATAACAAAACTGCTTAACCAGCTGTTGCTACAACATAAAGGCCTTCCGGGCCCGGCTGACAGAGCTCCCAGAGCAGCGCAGCACCGCTCCTGTGATTAGACTGGGATAGTACAGCTGCAGGAGGGGGAGGAAGGCGCAGGAGGGGGGAGGAAGGCTCAGAAGGGGGGAGGAAGGCTCAGAAGGGGGGAGGAAGGCTTTTTTTTGGTTAAGGATAGTAGGTAAGATATTTATTTTTCACATTTGCGTCAGAGAGGAGAGGGCATGGTATGTATAGCTTTGCATTATCCGCTGCCCCTGTGCAGTAGTTGAAGGTAGGGGCAGATGATTTTGAGGGGCCATTCATAGCCAGTGCTTGAAATGTAAAATTAAGAGTGCAGGGAGCCTGTACCAGAGTCCCTGCTTGTTTATTAGAAGTGCCGGTACTCTCCAATTAAAATCATTACGTCACTCGTGAGAAGTGCTGTACTCTCCAATTAAAAGCATTACGTCACTCTTGAGAAGTGCCGTACTCTCCAATTAAAAGCATTACGTCACTCGTGAGAAGTGCTGTACCCTCCAATTAAAAGTATTACGTCACTCTTGAGAAGTGCCGTACTCTCCAATTAAAAGCATTACGTCACTCGTGAGAAGTGCCGTACTCTCCAAATAAAAGCATTACGTCACTCGTGAGAAGTGCCGTACTCTCCAATTAAAAGTATTATGTCACTCTTGGGAAGTGCCGTACTCTCCAATTAAAAGCATTACGTCACTCGTGAGAAGTGCTGTATTCTCCAATTAAAAGTATTATGTCACTCTTGGGAAGTGCCGTACTCTCCAATTAAAAGCCTTACGTCACTCTTGAGAAATGCAGGTACTCTCCCTCTCAAAATAAACAAAGTGCCGGTACTCAGTACTGGCCCATTTAAAGCACTGTATAACATAACATTATAGAATAGTAAACAGTGAATTACATAGATGCTTTTCGCCTCGGGGCTCTGTGTGACATCATAGACGACTCGAGCTTCGCTCTCAATGTCTATCTGACGTCACTCAGAACCCCTAAGTGAAAAACAGCCCTGTAACTCACTGCTCCCCGTCTATAATTCTAGATATGACTTTTTTTGAATTGACAAATTATCACAGTGGGACTTCTACACCAGTCGTAGATTTTCGTGGCTACTCAACAGCGTAAAAATGTAATCTGCATAACGTCCACCAAGTGGGAAACTCTTCATCCGTCACTGATGGGCTAAATTGAATCTAAACAAGTAACCCCTTTCGGTAGTGCATGCAATATAAATGCAATAGACGCGTTTTTTTCTAAAAAAAAAAAATGTTTGCGCAAATGTACTTGTTTCCTGGAGTGCCCTTACTTATGCACCTGCCCCCCCCCCCCCCCCCCCTCCACCACCTTTTTATAGCCCCTGCGGTGCATTAATATCCCCCCCCCCCCCCCATCATCATCATCATCATCATGCAGGGTGAGATCACTGAGAAGGTATTATGTCTCAGAACTCAGAAACACTTCCTATCTCGTTAAAGGGTCGGCTTGTTAATATATTGTTTGCGTAACTTTATAATAAAGAGAAAAGATGATTAACTTCAAATCTTCAGGCCCTGATAAAATAAAAATTGCTGAAAGGAGAATCCAACACTATTACTGGTTTGATCAATATCCTCCGTGCCAGATGATGATTTAAGACGGATTAGTGTTAGTCAAAGATCGGTGAAAAAGGATGAAAGGTTGCTACTGCCATCTTGCGGCCATTGGTGAGATGGTAGGCACGCCATGTCCACACATGCGGGAAACGTTATTGCCCACTTTGTGCAGAACTAGAGACAACAAGCATTTACAATGCAATGGTTTCGCCTTTTGAAAAGTTTGAGCTATTGGCATTGTAAATGACAACATTTGTATTTATGTGTTGGTTTTGAAAACAGATAAATAAATGGCATTGTCATTTACAATGCCAATAGTTTAATCTCTGGCAATTGCCACACAAAAACACACAGACCCACACACACACAGACACACACACAGAGCCACGCACACCCACCCAGAGCCACGCACACCCACCCAGAGCCACACACACCCACCCAGAGCCACACACACCCACCCAGAGCCACACACACCCACCCAGAGCCACACACATCCACCCAAAGCCCCACACATCCACCCAAAGCCCCACACATCCACCCAAAGCCCCACACACCCACCCAAAGCCCCACACACCCACCCAAAGCCCCACACACACTCGGGAGAGCAAGCACAGCGAGGGGGCAGGGAAGCAAGCACAGCGAGGGGGCAAGGAAGCAAGCACAGCGAGGGGGCAAGGAAGCAAGCACAGCGAGGGGGCAGGAAGCAAGCACAGCGAGGGGGCAGGGAAGCAAGCACAGCGAGGGGGCAAGGAAGCAAGCACAGCGAGGGGGCAGGGAAGCAAGCACAGCAGTTGCAAGACCTATTTCTTTCTAAATGCTTGTTTCTATATTAAAATACAGATGAACCAACTGGGGCGACATATCCTTTCAAATTTAAAGTGCTCTGCTGTGGGATTCCCTAGCTATACTAACTACTGCCAAGGCCAATATGCCTGCCATCAGATGCTTTTACAATTTAATTTTTGTGTAAACATAAGCAATATACAAAAACAAAAAATATATATACACAAAATTAGCAATGTAGCCTTGGAACCCATGCACAAAACCTCAGAGCACTTTTTCAGCCGGCTGTGCAAATGACCAAATAAAATGCCTTCTATCACAATGTCAGACAGCAAATTAATAAAGTTGGCGGACCCACTGCCCCGTGCTGTGTGTGTTGTGGTGGGTGAAAGAAACATACGAACGAAACTTTAACAGACTAATTGGTGAAGAGGGATAATATAAGACCCAAGCAAGTATGTAGAATTGTAATATTTTGGGGGGGGGGAAACATGAGTCTGGCAAAACACAAAGATGTCTTAAGGTCAGACCTAAAGAAAGACCGATAGATAGATATTCTGACAAAATAAAGGGCTGGCTACTTAATGGCTATAGCATAACCTGGCACTTATCCTTCAGAGCCCGTTTGAATTTACCATGATAGCCATGACCCTTGCCCGGGGCCCTCTCCAAGAAAGTTGGCACATCCAACCAGTTCAAGCACTGTGCCCCAAAGTCAGTCACATTGACAAAGTCACCCACAGAGTTGCCCTGGCCCTTGCCCTTTGTGCAACCGGTGTATGGGGTGGATGGTGGCAGAGGACGGTGAGGATGGGGATGCAGGGGCTGGTGACGTGAGGGGAGGCCCTGGTTAGAGAGTTGCTGGTGGGCAGGGGCACCAGCTGTTTTGTCAAAGCAGCCCCCCTCCAGGGATGGCCCCCAGCACCAGAGCAACGATGAAGCTGGGAATTGTCATGCTGCCCGTGCCCTGGGTCCGCTTCCATGTCCCACTCCGGTCTCGTCCCCGGGTGTAGTGTGGGGGTAGGCGGGGCTGCACTTCCCACTGTCCCCGTGCAGCCTATTCCATATTCATGCGGGAGGGACTCCCTCTGCACGCGCAGGGCTCAGCGAGGCTGACGAGGAGATACCAACCCACCCACGGGGAAGGTGGGGCTTGGGGGGAGAGGGGAGGGCGCAGGAGGGGATGGTGGAGGAGCAGTCAGTAAGCTGGCAAGGTGTGCGTCTGCACTGCTAGAGGCTAACAGCTGTGTAGGAGGTGGCTGGAGGGCACGTAGAAGTCACGGCAGACCATTTCAGTACGATTTTTAAAAGTACCGCGACCCCATAAAAAGTATTACTTAGTTCCTCCTCTGCTTTTCCCACTTACCGATATTTTGCAATGTTGGGCTGATTGCTTTTTATCCATTCCCTCCCATTTAGTAGCTGCTAAAATGCGGGTCGCTTAGAAATACATTGAGAATAACCAGTTAATGCGTTACAAGCACAGGGCGAGAGAGAGAGAAGGGCGAGGAGAGGGGAAAGAGAGGGACAAGCAAGCGTGCCATGATGTATGACCTCTTCTGTCAGCCTTGGCTTTTTACATAACAATGTTTGGCGTTTCTGTGCTTGCTTATTTGTCGCCCCCATTGATAAAGCTTTGGGCGCTTATCCATATTAACGTACGGATGAAAAACTTCACAAGAAGAGTGCCACTTCACCCTTACAGATTTAAAACTTGATGAAACCACAGACTGGGAGACGTGGGTCTTTTCGAAAAGACTTGGTGAACGGTTAAAGAAATAAACACGTAACTACGCCCCATTTTTCTCCTATTAACATATATTTCTAAAGAGATCTTTCAGCTGATTCGCGTGCTCCGAGGCGCGTGGGAGGTTTTCCAGGTACACAAAATTGTTTAGGAAGTTTGTCCACTCAGTCTCACCTTACATTCCAAGAACTCAGCGCACAAACACATTATGGCCACCTCAAAAAATGCATTTGGGACAACTTTTGGAATTTGCTGCTGATTTGGAACGAGAACCTACAAAGCAGCATTCCTTCTAGGCAGGTGGCAGATATGCAAAATACTTCCTTGTCATGTGTAGCCCATATACCCCTTCTACCTATTCAGCAAGCAACACTTTGCATTCTGGGACTTGCAGTTTTGCAGTTCTCCTTCTACATAGGGACATCCAAGCCCCAACATGCAAAACTGTATTTGCGGTCGCGGAGTAAAAAATAAAATAAACCACAAGTCCCGGCATGGCTCGCACAGGAGATCAGTTTTGTGCAAAATTGGTATCAGGGGGAACAATACCTATTCTAGTGTTTAAAAGATAAAATGAAGAAAGATGCTGAATGAGCACCTCACCCTCTCATGGGCCAACCTTCCGGACATTTGCCCGTTTTTATGCAGTAATTCTAGATTCGTTGATTTAAATTAATGCCCCGAATGACGTGAAAGCCCAATGGGTCATACTTTTAAACACACACCCAGCAGATGCTCCGTTCGTGTCACATTTGAGCCCCGGAATGTCAACAGGTTGAAGTTGAAAAACAAAGTATGTTCTAATTGCGAGGGCGCAACGTATGACACCAGAGAGGCGACAAACTACAGCGTCAGACTCAGAAGCGAACAACACCCAACATGTTGGTCTTGCAGAATACATAAAGAAAAGATTGGCTGCTCGGTCCCCTGCATTGTTGACGGCCAGTCCTCATTGTCACTTCCAGTCAGACGTCGGTCACCTCGTGTCGTGACTTCACTCCTAGGCTCTCCGGGTTTTCTTGTGGTAGAAGTAACAAGAAGCCCTTTCTTTTTCGGTGAAGCGTAGTGCCGCCTTTCTTTCAGAGCCCCACAAATAAAAGCATTTGCCCCCCTCCCCCGCCCATATATATAACAAGCTCGGAAGGGGGGCAGGGACCGCACGTACCTCACAGAGCACATCCGAAGCTTTGTTTGAAAGACAGCTCCAACCCGAGTCTGGAAACCGGGCGAAGGGCTCATCTCCGGGGACGCAGGGACGGCAGGAAACCCTACCCGGACAGAAGGAGCGCAGGAATCCTTTTCTGAAGCGCTCGGGTCCGGGAGAGAGGATTTGGCCTTGCTCCCTGCAGCACTCCTCCGGCGGTCGCTTTGGGGCCGCGGGCGGGGTACCTCTGCTCCTGGGCTCTCCTAGATGCAGCAGGGCTCCCTCGCATCACGGGAGCCCTGCAAACCGGCCGCCAGGCTTCTTCTTTCTTCCCCCCGGGCTGCGGGGGCGGGCACTTCCGGCCAACCACTTCCGGGTCGCTGCGGGCAGCGCAGCGGCCCTTCTCCTTAGGCAGGCAGGCGGGGGCTGATTTTATCGGGCAAATGCCGGGTGGGCACCGGTGGGCGAGGGGGGGCGTGGTCGAATGACGAAAATAAACCCAGGGGGCGGGAAAGGGGGGAGGAGAGACGCAGAAGTGCCGGCAATGCCGGAACAGACTCGGGGGCGTTCCAGGCTTTCGGCTGACGTCGCGTGACGTCGGCAAAAGCCAAAGAATGTCGGGAACGCCCCCGTGTCTGGTCCGGCATTGACGGACGCCTCTCTGTTCCAATGGCTAGCCTCCATTTATGGAGCTAGCCAATGAAGCAGAGGGGCGTGTTCCAGAGTCACTACTGCAATCAAGAGATTTCTCTGGAGGCGGAGCCTAACGGCTCAGTTCCCCAGCGAAACCTAAAAAGGATCAGAATCACAAAGGTTTAGGTTGGGTTAGCGTTACTTTTTTAAAGCAAACCCGACCCGAAACATTTTTGGAGATTAGGAAACCAATGCAAACTGGTTTTTGCGTTAGTTTGCGTGGGAATATAATGCGAAGCAGCACGAAACACTGCTTTGCATTACTTCGTGTCAAGGGGGCATAACACAGTGGCGGCTCCTCCACTATGGCAGAGGAGCGTCGCCCCTCGGCTTTCAAGCAGAGCAAAGTAGAAACATAAAATGATAATAACTTTGAGGTACCATTTTATGCTTCGTGCTGCTTTGCGGCTGGGCGGGGCTGCTCTGCTCTCGGAGCAGGGCAGGGGAAGAGGGGTTTGCCCACTCTTAAGTGCGCAATGACTGCATGGTCGGTCCTCTCGGGCCACCCAAACCAATCATGCTCTATTTCCCTGTTCTCCACACAGGCTGCATTACATCCTGCGTGGAGAACATGCCCAGGCCTCCAATTCCTGGCTGAGCGTCGAACCAGGATGCTCAGACCAATCACAATGCTCAGGGGAGCCTGGGTGCTTACAAATCACAGTGCTGTATTGCAGCGTTGTGATTGGTCAGTGGGGCCTGACTGTGCTCCCTGTTCCTCGGGGAAATCCGTCAGCAAGGTACCTTTTTTTATTTTTAATATGGAACTCCCTCCCCGCTCCCCACGCCAGCTATCCCCCCGCAACCTCCCCCACCTGTGCCCGCCCCCCACCTCATGCCGGCTGCCACTGGCTTTACATGGGTGGTACATTGGTGTTCCCATGCAACCACCAATGCTTTTTGATGCTGAACCCAAGCTACTAACATGAGGAGACAGTTAGCGCCAAAAGTAATGCCCCCGGAAAGCAGGCGTTAAAAGGAGAAATGTTATTTCTCCATTTTTTTGCTGACTTTGCATGCGTGTTGCACTGTGCAGCACACATACAAAGTAGAAAAAGCTTTAAGGTGTGTCTAACCATGGCATTTTGTACAGGAAGGGCGTCCTTGTACAAAATCTATGGTAGCCTCAGGCATATAGCACTATGGCGCTAAGGTGTGTTCCTGGCGCATTGCTGCTGAAATCAGCGCTAGGGAGACGAGAGAGCCATATTTCTGTGTATATGGTGCTCTCCTGCTCTCTCCCTGTCAGGCAACACAGCACAGCATTTACATCTTTGAGAATCTGCGACATAGTTTTGACGTAAGGAAATGGTAGATAACATAAATGTGTGGCAACCGTATTCCATCAGACTTTGATGAAAAAGAGGACATCACAAAAGGTCAAACTGTCTCACGCGAGGTTATTCACTGTGTGCTGCGAACTTCAGTTGTGCCCAGGCATGGGGTCCCAATAGAGGTGTAGCCAGCATTGCCATAATGGGGTGTGGGGAAGGTGGTCAAATTATGGAAACTGTGCTGGGTGTGTGGCTGGTGAGTGAGCTAAGCAGGCATAGGCAAGGGCTATAATGACAAACGGCACTTACATAACTAGTCAGACCCCCCAGGATATAGCGGCATGGATTAGCAAATTTAGCGGCACAAAAATGGAAATTTAGCGGCACAAATATGGAAATTTAGCGGCAATTTAGCGGCATTTTATTTGGCGGTTTTTCCTACAACAAACACAGATATCTTCATTTTTTTAGTTGTTTAACAACATGAAACTATGTATTTTTGGTTTTTTTACAATGTAGACACTTTGTTTGGCTTCAAGGCTGCATATAGGACATAAACTAATGAATAAATGCCCTAAAGCAATCCCCCCAGGGCCCGCCGCTGAAAAGGGCCCTCTCTCAGTATAATTTTAGGTTTGTGAATAGGGGAAAAACCATCCATACATCCATCCTTTACCCATCCTCCCTTCCTTCCATCCACCCATCATTCATCCACCCACCTTTTCACACATCCATCATTCATCCATGCAACCTTTTATCCATTCATCCATCCATCTACCCTTTCATCTTCCCATCCTTCATCCACCCACCCTTTCATCCTCCCAGCCATACATCCATCCTTCACCTATCCACCCTTTCATCCATCCATCCACCCACCTTTTCATCCATCCATCTACCCATCATTCATCCCCCCACCTTTTCACACATCCATCCATCCATCATTCACCCTTTCATCCATCCATCCTTCATCTGTCCACCCTTTCATTCTTCCATCCATACATCTATCCTTCACCAATCTATCCTTCATCCATCCACCCTTTCATCCTCCCATCCATACATACATCCACCCTTCATCCATCCACCCTTTCATCCTCCCATCCATACATCCATCCTTCATCCATCCACCCTTTCATCCTTCCATCCATACATCCATCATTCATCCATCCACCCTTTCATCCATCCATTCACCCATCATTCATCCACCCATCTTTTTACATATCCATCCATCCATCATTCATCCATCCACCCACCCTTTCATTCATCCTTCATCCGTCCACCCTTTCATTCTTCCATCCATACATCTATCCTTCACCAATCTATCCTTCATCCATCCACCCTTTCATCCTTCCATCCATCATTCATCCATCCACCCTTTCATCCATCCATTCACCCTTCATTCACCCATCTTTTTACACATCCATCCATCATTCATCCACCCTTTCATCCACCCATTCTTCCGTCCACCCTTTCATTCTTCCACCCATACATCTATCCTTCACCAATCTATCCTTCATCCATCCACCCTTTCATCCTTCTATCCATACTTCCATCCATCATTCATCCATCCACCCTTTCATTCATCCATCCACTCATCATTCATCCACCCACCTTTTCACACATCTATCCATCCTTCAGCCTTTCATCCATCCATCCACCCATCATTCATCCACCCACCTTTTCTGTGCCTCTCTCAATGGGGGGGGGAATCAGTATCTCTCTGCGTCGTCTTCCTTCTTCTTTCCCACTCATGGGAGGGCATCTCTGTGCCTCCCTGCTGGGGGCGGGGTACGTGTCACGGGACCCACAGCTCCAGGTGTACAACATCCATTGAGCTCAAAAGGCTACACTACAGCCACTCCCCCAGCCCCCTCCCCCACCCCCCAGCTCCCCTGCGTCGTGTATGTGAGATGCATTTCTAATTATACAAAAAGCAGACAAACAATACATATGAATGAAGAATATAACATAACTATTGTCATAGCCATCTTTCTGATGCCCATGCTGTGAGGCAGCATTCTTGGAAAACGTAGCATCTCCCGTTGAAGATTTCTATCGTTTTCCGTTAGTCTTCTAAGACATGCATTTTGTCTCTAATCTTGTCTCAATAATGGAAATGCATATAATACAATTTTTTTTTGTTAAAGGCATTATTTATACTGCGGAGAAGTTACTAATACCTTGCTCGCGCATTTGTTGTCTTGGTGAGGCTCGGTTGTAAAAAGAGACCTGGTGTCAACCCTCATTAACTAAGATCTGATTTTATTTGCATGGTTTGTTCGATAGAAGATTTCGTAAATTTAATCTGTATAGTTTGTGCTCTGTAGTGCAGTTGTAGTGTTGGTTAACAGTCCGTTTCCCTCTTTTCAGAGTCGGGGAAGATAAGGCTCCAAGAATTGTGGCTTACATCGACTGTCCTGATCGCCCGAGGTTAATTATTCCAGCCCTAGGCAGAGAGGTCAAAGAAAGGGTGAAACACAAAGACTCATTAACAAGTGAAAGGTCTTTTAAAAGACCTATTAAGTACTCGGCTGCGGGTGGCAGCTAAAAAACAGACTGTCTCTGTGTCCCCGGGAAGCTGCTGACACACACGAGTGGGCAGGGGCGCACAGCCAATTAAAGGCATTGTTTGTTTTGCAGTCTCCCGCCGGTAGAGACACTTTTTTCTAAATATCGCGGCCAATATGGTTATTATCGCGGCCATCGCGGTAGTCTGCCGATTTCGCGATTTTTTCGTGAATCGCGAAACCGCGATAAACTGGAGGGTCTGACTAGTAGAACATTGAATGTAATGGCTAATTTACTATGGTTTGCAAATTTTAAAAGATTTTTTGCAACAAACAAGTTATTTACCTTCAGTAACGCATTTTCTTGTAGAGATTCTTTCTAACTGCAGATTCTTCCCCAGACTGGATCTGGAAACTTTAATAGCAATTTGCTTGAGCGTAAACAGGGGCGTTATTTCTCGTCTTCATTAAATCAGGGGTTTAGCGTGCAGATGCTTTGGTTTTTGGATGATATTAATGGATTGTACAAGTCCTTTCAACAGAAGGGCGAGGAGGTTGAATCAGTAAGGAATCTGCAGTTAGATAAGGTCCCTACTAGAAAAGGTATTACCAAAGGTAAATAACTTGCACTTCTGATTAAGACTTCTAACTGCAGATCTGTCACCTTGTGAATGGATACCAAAGCAGCCCCCCCATATGTAGTGGGTCTATGGAATACTTCAGACCATAAAATCCTGCAGGACAGATCAGGCAAAGTGACCACCCCACAGGACCTGGTTGTTCAGGCAATAGTGCTTTGTGAATGTGTGGAGGGGTGCCCACAAAGTCGCCTGGCAAATGACTGACTGGCACACTGCACTCAAGGATAGTTGTTGCAGCCTTTACTACTTCTTAGCTAGCCCCTAACATATCTTCATCCATTGCTAGATGGCCTTCTTCTGTACCGTCTTTCTCTTTTTTCCTCCAGAGAAGCCAACGAAAAGTCAGTATTCTCTGGTTTGTTCGATGTAGAAACTAAAAGCCCTCTTAGGATCAAGTCAGTAGAGTATTTAAACATCCTTAGAGGGATGAGGTGGAGCACAGGATTCCGGCAGAGTAACATGTTGCCATGTATGGAAGGGCGTAACCACCTTGAGTAGAAAAGCTGCCTCTGTCGGAGAACTAGTTTGTCTGGAAAGAACACACACAATGCCTGGAGTTCACTCACTGCTCTAGAAGATGTGATTGCAACTAGGAACACCATCTTGATGGTTACGATGCGAAAGGGGCAACAGTGGAAGACAAAGAAACTAGAACTGAGATTTGCAAAGGATAAAAATGTAGTCATGAGAAGACACACATTTTATACCCAAAATGAACGGGCAAGAGAGTCTATTGAGGACTTCATTTTCAGGTTATATGAATTGTCAACAACATGTGAAAATGAGCCTATGACAGATGAAATGATTTGTAACTAACTAATAGTGCAGTGCAGAAGTAGAAAAATACTAGAATTGTTGCGGCGCTAAAAAAACAGCATTGAACAATGCTATTAAAATAGCAATCTTTGTAGAATAATCTGTATTCTGCATGAGAGAAACCGATAAGAGGAATGTGAATGGTGAAGTGTCAGCAGTAGACATATGTCTTGCTTGCGCCTATCAGATAATACAGAATCTTCCACACAGTAGCCCAAACCCACAAGGCGAAGCAGGAGACATAACACAAAACAAACAACACCTTTAGAAAAGGGTTTTATTTTACAAAATGCAAGGACTCTCTCTCTCTTTTAGAATAAGTCTTGTTTTTTTTTTTTTACAAAATGCTCTCTCACAAAAAAACCTTTCCAGATGACAAATGCACAAAATTCAAATACACAAAGAGATATATATGTTTATATGCAAGCAATAATAACACACTTAGTAAATATAAAGCATGAATAATACTGACGAATAAACAAGCAGCAAATAATATGAAATAAGACTCAAGCAAATATACTGGACGTCCTGCAAGAGATCAGAAACATACATGTACATCAAATGAGTACTTTGGAGGTGCACCTTGACTCACTCACACACCACAAGGAAAATACATCAAATGATCAAAACCACTGGCCAAACATCACAATGGCAATAACTAAAACTCAATCCTTCACCTGGTGCAAACACTGCATCTCACCCCACTACCCACTCCTGACTGGGGAAGTTAAACAGCCGTGGTTAAGAGCCTCAGCAACCAGAGTTCCACACTCCGAGGTAGACGCGTCCGTCCCCACTCAGGTTCCAAACTCCTGTTTTCTGAGTGAACAACCCTCAGCTTTTTGATCTCAAAGTACACTAGAAGGTTCGGGAAAGACCTCTCCCCGGGCCAGAGGAATCTTACCAGAACTGGACAGGTTCCATGCAAGCATTCCCATGGCAGGAAGGAGTTTTCACGTCCCCTTTTACAAATCTCACATGTTCCAGCCTTTATCTTGACGAAGCTCACAAAGCCTTCCGGGAACAAAAACAATCTCTCACAAAAAAGACCTTGAATGTGATAAACCCCAAAAACTTGCAAGCGCTGCTGTGCACGCAGAAAAGCTGAAGAAGGCAAAGTCAGGAAAAAGGATGACATGAGGCCATGTCAAAGCCAATAGTAAGAACGTTATAATTTTCATCAATGTACAACACAATGCACAATTGTGCACAACTGCTTATATATTCACATACTCCATGTCTCAATGTACAACACCGAGCACATGTGTGCATCACTGCCTACAACACTGCTCTTTGAAATCAAAGAGTACATTCCACACCTCTCTCTCCCTCTCATGCTTCCAAATGCACATACCACACCTTCTGTTCGTGACAGCTCCCACTAAAAGACTGCAAGATTACAAGAAAGAAACAAGCATATGCAGGACATCGTACATTCAGGCAAGGATAAAATAACAAAATAACAAACTAAAGTCAATTAAAATAATGGTAGACAAAGGTCACCACAGGGTGTCAGACCACAAGAGAGCCTCTATCACTACAACATAAGAAAGAGTGAGGTAGCAGTAGCAGCCAAGGCTGCTTGTATCAAGTCATGGAAAGGGTTACCAAATACCAAATCATCAAGTAAAATGTGTGGAAGGTGTGGTTGCTACAATTATACTACAAATACAGACAATTAGTTTGCATTATGAAAAGAGTGTAGGAAATGTGGGCGAAAAGGACATTTTTGAAAAGGACATATTGGAAACAATAGATAGATATTTCACTCAGTCAATCGTGCATGCTTCGTTTCACCAGAGATGCAGAGAAATAGAGAGACGGGTGTTTTCAATAAAATGATTTATTGAACAGTCTTGTTTCCCAAGCATAATAAATTAAATGTGACAATCGTAAAACTGGTTGCAAAATATAGTGCATACAGTAAAAAGAGTAGAATAAAATAATACTGTAAGAGCATTGTATGGTTCCTAGACCATAGATAAATACATACATAAATAACAAAGGCTAAAAAGTACTCAACTGGTGCTTCTAAAATACGCCTACCCCGATGTACCTAACCTAAGCTTATTACGAGGGAAGAAGTAAGTGAGGTGTAGCATAAATTTAGTATTCTTTGCCAAGAATCTGTCCAAGATTTCTCTTAGGGTCTAATTAGCTCCGTACCTTGGTTTAGAATGAAGAAGGTCAATCTCAGGACTCGATTTCCCAACAACCCGCAAGGGTAGCTTGGAAACACTGGAGCTGGATTTCTCGGCAGGAGAAAAGACAGCGTCTCTCTCAATGCCTCTGCTGGAGGGTCGGCTTCCTTCGGCACTTGCTGTAGCAGGATGCATCGGGCAAGTAGAGAGTCGAACTGCTCCAAACTACTGTGTTTGCTATGGCAAGTGTGGGCATATTTATACCTTGAAGGTACCGAGCTTGACGTAAAGGTGGACATAATAACGTCATCAAAGAGTCTCAGGGCCAGATGTAGGTGCCGAAATACCGGTCGGTAACGGCCGATTTCGGCCGTTACCGACCGGAATTTAGTAATTGGCATGTAGGGGGCATATTTTAACGAATCGGTAAATTTACCGATTCAGTAAATTTACTGAATCGGTAAAATACAGAATCGGTATTTTTACCGATTCGGTAATGTTGAGATGTAGGTGGGACTCTTCTGAGTCCCACAGGCCTTACCGAATTGGTATTTTACCACCCAATCCAATTGGGTGGTAAAATACCGATTCCAGGTGTGCATGCACATGTGTGCATGCACACCTGTGGCATGTGACAGACAGACATGCCCTTAGGGCATGTCTGTGTGCCACATGTCACACATGCCTGAAATCGGGGTGCTAGAGGGTGTCAAAGTGACACCCCCTGCACCCTTGCAACTTTCGGTATTTACCGAATCGGAAAATTGCCGATTCGGTAATGCCCATTGATTCCTATGGGCTTCAATGCCCATAGGAATCAATAGGCATTACCGAATCGGTATTTACCGATTCGGTAAATACCGATTCTTACAAAATCGGTAATTCAATTACCGATTCTTCCTAAATCTCCCCCCTTCTATTTTACCGATTCATAAATACCGAATCGGTAAAATTCGGTATTTATGAATCAGTAAAATATACTTACCTACATCTGGCCCTGAGTTCTTTGAAAACTCCATGAGTTCGTGGACAAGTCAGTTTTCGAGCAAGGGGAAGTCCCTAGCTGCTGAAGCAGAGTTTTCCAAGAAATCGTAGATTTTTGCAACTAGTGGAAGTAGCCCTGCTGTATTTGGACTGCATGAGTTATGTCTAAATATGGTTATGATTCTTATGCCTATATAAGGATATGGTGATTTATACCCATATAAGGGCATGAAGCGGGAAAATTACAATAGGGTCCTACAATGTAATACAACCCTATAACGCTTCATGAAGATTCCAAATCTTTAACGGCATTCATAACCGTGGAAGGCCCTTTCCAATTTAGGAGAATGCCCTTTGGCCTTAGTTTCAGCAGCAAGTGTCTTCCAGAGAGTTATGACTGATATATTTAGAGTAATGAGTAACATAATCTATTTTCAAGGTGACATCTTGGTTTGTGGAGACAGTGTGGTGAGTCACAATTTCACATTAAAACAGTTTATAGACAACATTTCAAAGTCAGGATTGACAATAAGGAAATAAATAATTGCTTTCTTGGCTAAGGAAATAGAGTTTCTTGGTCACACCTTGTCATCAGATGGGATTGAACCTAAGAAAGATCTGTTAGCTGCTATCAAGATGGCACCAGTACCAAAAGACAAAGATAAATTAAGATCTTTCTTAGGTTTGAGTGAATATTACTCCAAATTTGTAAAAGATTTTGCATCCAAGACGAATAATCTAAAAAGTTTATTGAGAAAAAGTATAAACTCTTCTTGGGGTGCCCCCCACAAAATGCGTTTTGATAACATCAAAGAAGTGTGTGAGGTGGGAGTTTTGGTACCATTTGACACTAGATGCAAATCTGTGGTCACAGTGGATGCAAGTGAAAAAGGGGTTGTCTTACCATCATTTTTGGGCCCACAGAATTTTATTTGCATTTGAATTGCGTCCTTGACATCCACTGAACCCCACTATTCAGTTATTGAGAGGCAGCCATTGGGAGCAGCATGGCGTTTGGACAACTGCAGAGCATATACATTGGTAAATCAAAGTAAACTCTGTACTGATCACAACCTCCTTGTGAAGATTTTGTCTCCAGGAGTTGCTGGCAAAGGTTCAGCCAGGCTAGCCAGACTGGTGGCCAATAGGAGTATAACTACACAGTTGAGAATATACCTGGATGGAGAAATGTACAAGCAAGCTGTCTCTCATGTTTGCCACTGGATGGGGAATTGGTGGACAAGGAGGCAGTAATTAGGAGTGAGAAGGAAGGTGCCGCGGTTAGTGTAAGCGATGTGGTGCAATGGATTTGGGAGCAGTGAGCAATGAGGAGCGGAAGGAAGCCATGGTGGGAGATTAAGTTTTGAGAGAAGTTGTTCAAATTGTGTTGAAAGGTGGACGAGGGGAGAGCATGTTGCCTTTGGCTTTAAGGCCATACGGAAAGGTGTTGGACGAATTGTTATTAGTAGGGGACAAATTCTGGAACGAAGTGAGAAAATTGGATCAGAGTCAGAAAGAAACTATTATATATTGCTCATGAAGGTCATTTGGGGCAATGGCAAAATTTTGGTAGCCAGGGATTGATGAGAATGTGATGGATTGGGTGGAGCGGTGTGATGCATGCATTCAGAATGAGACAAAGTTGAAGGTTGAAAGTCAAACATATTTTAGTACCATACATGAATCCGCGCAAGTGTGACAGTGTGTGTGCTGCCTTTATTGGTCCCATGTTTGGTGCTAGACATGAACAAAAGATTTTACTTGTTTTGGTTGATATGCATTCAAGGTGGCTAGTTGTGAAATTCATGTCGGAAATAACTACAGCATCCATGAGAAGAGACTCGTCAGAAACGTTTAAGGATGAAGGAATCCCAGTGTTTGATAATGAACAATGGTAGTCAACTGACATCTCATGAGATGATAGAGCTTTCATCATCCTGTGAAGTTAATCATTCACACACCGCTTTATACAATCCTCAATCGAATGGAATTGTTGAAAGGGCCAACAGACTGGTCAAAGGGGCTATTCAGTTGGCGTTAGTAAACAACTCAAGTGTGGAAAAGACAGTTTCTGATCTGGTCTGGGTGCATCGCACAATAGAAAATGCCACTGCAAACATCTCACACGTATTTTTAATGCGGGGTAGGAAGCCCAGTATCAAACTGATACCGTTCTGGTGAACAAGCCGATTAAGGGTGAGAAGACCCTTGAAGATGATATCGCTGAACATGATGGAGAGGAGAACTCAAGGAAAAAATGGAGAGTGAAGGTAGGAGAAGAAGCAAGATTGTACAAGGTGATATGATGAAGGTGAAATCAGGGTGAGTAGTCAAAGGCTTGCGTAAGTTTCATGGACTGTTTCAAGATAAAGAAATCCATTGTTGGCATGGGGTGTTCAATAATGGTGAAAGGTGGAACTGTAGGAGAGTGGCAAAATATGGATTGCATGAGTGCAAGCTCATGGGTGAAGAGAAAGATGAGTGACGCGGCTTCTTGCTGATGGGGGATAAGGATCAGCTGATTTCTGTGTCACCGTCTAGTGAAGTACCATCCCATATTAGGATGGTGAATGTGGAATTGCTGAAATTGTTCAAATGGATCTAAGAAGTAGGGACATGACTTCTGGATCTACAAGAGCTCAAAGACCAAAAAGAGCTCCCATCTATTTGCAAGATTATATGAGATAAGTCAGTGGTTTTAAATTATGTGAGATATGTTTTGCTTCATAAATTTTTGTTTGGAATGATTGGTGGGGTGGGGGGGTGAATTTATATTATATGAGAAGTCATTCGTTTTTCTTTTACAGTTTTCTTAAGTCATATTTCTAGGATGTACTTCCTCTGAATAACTTGTGTTAGGAAAGGAGGGCGATGTGTTGTTCTATGGCCATTTAAAGGACTTTAGAATGTTTGGGAATGCCTTTGTTGGCTTGGGAGCAGTGATGTTCCAGTCTTTGAAAGTTGTGAGGAACTGGCAAATAGGGAAGTCACACTTGATCTCTGATCCTGAATAAAGCAATACTTCCACAAAAACAATGTTGTAGTGTGACCCTTTACAACACAGTTCCTTCAATAAAGGCATAACAACACGTAACTTTAAATAGCAACAGTTGATTCAGTAACCACGAGAAGGCCAAAAGGGCTGTAAAATAACTTAACTATGGCTGCAGCAAAGCATTGCTGGGAAAATGAAAGCCAAAAAGAAGGTATGTCAGACAAACTTGTTTGTGAGGGTTGAACATGACAGGCAACAAACTTCAGGCAGCACCCTGAATATACAGATTGATGGAAGGGTGTCTGGTTGCCAGAATAACGATATCAACTTTGGGAGAAAGATCGAAAATCCATCATTGTCACCCCTTAATATATATGCATGGAGGTGGTGGTTTTGCAGACTCAAGTGCAGGACCCGGCTGATTTGTTGCAACAGGAGGTTCTCATAAAGGGACAGCCGGATTGGAGAAAAAAATGCTCATGGCCATAAGTTTCATGTACCACACCCTCCTTGCCCTGCCTGGAGCCACTAGGATGACTTGGGCCAGTTCTTTCCTGATCTTTTTCAGTGCTCTAAGCAGGAGACGGTGGCAGAAAGACATGAAGGAGTCCCGGTCCCCAATACAGATAGAGGGAGTCTCTAGGGAGGACAGTCTTGCAAACTCCAACAAGCAAAAGTTTGGGCACTGGGCCTTCTCTTCGGTGGAGAACAGACCAAGCCAGGGTTCTCCAACTGATTGGAGACCCCCTGTGCCACAGTGTTCAGACACTTTCAGAGGAGTAGTCTCCTGGCACAGGTACCAAAACCCTCCCACCACCAATACCGTGTTCGCTGCAGCACGAAATGGCATGTTATCTGTGAAAACCTGCACTCGTTCCACCATGATGGTCGGGAGGAAAGCCTTCAGTGCCAGTCAAATAGCTCACAAGTCTTTTTCTGATCTCCATCTTTACCATGTGACCTCCCAACAATGCATTCGTCATGACAGTTCTTTCTGGGCAGGATAGGTAGAGGAGACTGCCTCTGGTCCGATAGCATTTGAGCAGCCACCACTGCAGATCCTTTACATTCTCTGTTGACACTGGAATGAACTGCAATAGGTCTCCTTAGTGCTGAGCCCACTAATATTTCAAATCCCACTGCAAATCCTGCATGGTCCACAAGCAGGATCAAGGATGCCAAGAAGCCCTGAAGGCTCAGAGGCGCTCTAACTGAGATCCAGGTTAAGGGTTAAAATTATCTGGATCATTGCCCAGAATTCCTGGACTTCTTCTTTATAAATAAATAAATAAGATGGAAGGATTGCTAGAAAGAGAACCATATTCAAGATTGCTCCAATGAAAGGGAGCTTTTGTGACTTCCGCACATTGAGGCAATAGCCCAATGATGTCAACAGGTCAGCCGTCGTCTGGTAGTGGCTCACGACTGTTTGAAGAGAGTCTGCCTTCAGTCTTCGAGGTAAGGGAAGGCTGATATCCCCAACCTCTGCAGATGTGCGGTGACTTCTGCCATCACCTTGGCGACCATCCCAGTTGCGAAGTTAAGGCCAAAAGGGAGGACTGAGAACTGAAAGGGCTTGTGGCCTACCTGAAACCGCAGTAATCCCGGTGAGCCCATAGAACTGGGAAGTGAAAATATGCTTCCTGGGAGTCCAGTGCTACCATCCAGTCTCCTGGATCCAGGGTAGGCGAGACTTGGGCTAGTGTGACAATTCTTTATTTATTCTTCACGAGGAAGAGGTCCAGAGGTTGAAGATCCAGGATTGGGTGAAGGCCTCTACCTTTTTTCAGCATTGACAGTAAGGGGAGTAACAACCAGTTGGAGTTATGTCAGAACCCTTTCTATTGCTCCCTTGGCCAAGAGAGCTTGAACGTCTACATGGAATAAGGGCAAGTGGTCCTCCAGGAGGTGTTGTGGTATGGGTGGTATTTATGAGGAGTGGGATAGTAAGGGTAGAGAGTATCCTTGTTCGATGATCTGGATAATGCATTGGTCCGACAGGATTGATCGACATCTGGGGAGGTAAAAAATTACCCGACCTCACTCTAGTGAATCCCGCATTGCCAAGAACAAATTAAGGTGGTTTTGAGATTGCTTTGGGAGTGAGGGTAGGGGATTTGGGTAGTGCATTGGCCCTGGTGGCCTTAACAGTGGTGGGGGCCTGGATAGTGTTGCCCTGCTCCCACCCTCAATGGACTGGGCGGACGCTTGCTGCTGAGCTACGGTTTACCATGGCCTATGCTAGAAATGCCCACTAAAGCCTTCAAAGGAAGAAGAGCGTTTGTGAGGGAAAATGCAGATCAGGCTGAACTAGGCCTAGAGTGAGGGTACTGGCCTCGCTCTCTATAAGTCTCTCCGAAGCAGAGTGAGCCTTTGCCCGAAACAGGCTAAAGTAGTCAAAGGGCATGTCCATTAGAGACTGTTGGACGTCTGAGGAAAATCCTTTGTGCAAATCTATGTGTGGTGCCGCAGCACAATGCTAGTTCCAATTCCCACTGCCCAACTCAGGCAGTCAGTACAGTAGTGTCGAGGCCTGGGAATATTGTGTACTTCGCCGGGTCTTGACCATCAGAAATAAGACAATGAAAGGTCAGTAGGATGTCTTCTGGGGCAGGTGGCAAGATGTCCGACACCCTGCCCCCAATGTTTTCAATACCCAGTAGGCACCGATAGACCTAAGGGCAAGACAGTCAATGGAAGTCATCGTTTTGTAAACACTTTCATTCTTTTGGATTCTTGTTGAGGTGGGTTAGTTGGGAAGACACTGGGATCCTGACAGCTGGGGCACGTATGCAACACTAAGCTCTCCAGGGTAGGTTGCTGAAGGAGGAAATCAGAGTCCCCGGAAGCAGCCATGTGTTGTCTTGCCACTTGCCTATTCAATGTAGGGGGGGGGGTGGATCAGAACCTCAGTGAGGACATTTTTGTTTTACCAATTGCATAGGTAGGTTGATAGCTAGGACCTCAGCCACCCTCTGGATCACTGAGGCGAAGGAGAATGGGTCTTCTGTAGCTTTGGCCGGATTTTGGAGGATATTCCATTAGGTGGTGAGGTTTCCAGACCACTAGCATACTGTAGGTCTTCAAATAGGTTTCCTTCCTCATACTAGTCATCCCCATAATCATCATCTTTATATTAGTGAGATAAGAATGTGCTGGGTTGTGGATATGGTGTGGTCTTGAGGTAAGGGTAGGGCTTCAGAATTCGACAAAACTATTGAATCTGTGTCCAGCGTCGGTGACATCAGTACCAGTGTCGAGGTCGGAGAGGGTTGCTTCAGTCCCGGCACAGAGAGCTGTGTCAAGGCTGGATCTGGTAGTGCCATGCTTGAGGAACGGGTCCACCTCGGGCACAGGTTGAGCGGTGAGGTCGGTGTTCAAAATTGATTCACTAATGTGGTCCTGACGGACAGCCACCTCAGATCCTTGGTGCGAGTGGCGGGATTTTTCTTCTTGCACTTTTTGTCGGAATTCTTTGGCGTTCCTCCACTCTGCGACTTCGATTTTCAAAGCTCGTAAGAGTGGCCTCTGGAACAAAAGTGAGTCCTTGCCCTCAACCAAGACCACTTCTTCAAGCGAAGTTCAGCAATGGCTAACTTGGCTTTGCTGTTACTGATGGCTTTGCGATTCATCAGCGTGCAGCAAGGACACCAGTCAGTCAAGTGTGGTGCCGAGGCACCAGAGGTAGACGTTGTGTGTGTCTGTCACCACAGTCATGACACAGAATGAATCCCATTGTTTAAGAGAACCTATCTGCACACTTAAGAATTTTCCTAAGGGATAAAAGTCTGTCAAAAGAAAGCTCTGCTAGCTTCAGAGCTGCGGCGAAAGGTGCTGAAACAACAGAACTAACATCAGCGTGAGGAGGTGTCAGACTTATCGAGGCCCAACATCAAATCTGCAACCGATGGACCTCACGCGGAGAGGCACAGCACTACCTGTCGACTCTAGAGGGAATTCCTGTTAAAGTATCTGGATCCTGTCTGGCCCTGGGGAAATTCTCAAGGAGAGGAATCTGCAGTTAGAAGTCCCTATCAAAAATCAGAAAAATACTGTTGAACATGGGGCTTTGAGTATTCATAAAGCACTATAAAAGTTACACCAGAGAACTTACCAGACATGGGGGCAAACTGCGTGCTTGCTATCTGTAGCCCATGCTTACTCTTTGTTGCTTTATTGGCGTCGCATGGTTTGTGCATATTATCACATTCCCCTCAGTCTGCTCATTTTGAGCCACACCACTATTTTGCTGCAGAGTTCCTAAAGTCCCTTCATTTGCGTTGTATTTGGCCCTACAACTTGTGCATGTATTCTTTTACCTTCCCATCTCATTTAGGTGCTTGCTAGTAGGTTTGCTGCATATGTTTGCTATTCATCAGTCTCCCCTGACAGTCCAGTTACAGTAGAGATGCACAGATTTTTCCTTAAGCCACAGTAACTTCTATCCTATTCCACACCTAGTAAGCGAATGTAGAGAGTGCTAGTAAAATTCCCAAGTGCTGCATATAAGAAGCAAGTACAACACCACACCTATAAGCAGAACCGTTGGCTTCAGGACTCCTACTTGAGACTTGTCCGTGGTTGTATCCCAAAGCTACCAGATGGACAAACATGATCTTCAATACCAGGTTCTGCAAAGCTCTTTCCAATAAACACCTATTATTGTATGTGCCCCATCACACAGAGCTCGGAGGCTACCAGGTGCAGTTTATTAGTGGTGTACAAAACCCTAAATAAAGAGATATTAACATACCTAGGATTTCTGTAAACATAGGGAAGTTAACGGGTGAAAAAGAAACAATCGAAGAGGCTGGAATGTGTTGAAATGCACAAAGTGTCAGACTGTTTC
The DNA here is from genome assembly GCF_964263255.1 of Lissotriton vulgaris. NCBI lineage: Eukaryota > Metazoa > Chordata > Amphibia > Caudata > Salamandridae > Lissotriton > Lissotriton vulgaris. Next base: position 136,520,712 of record NC_141700.1, on the reverse strand, counting down.
TTAAGACAAAGTCCTAATTTAATTAAAACAATGCGGAAATGAATCACTATACCTTGACACAAAAAGCAATAGAACATGTCTATGGAATTCAGTGTTTATCCAGTGCAGTTGATACTGTATTGCCAATATGCAAGTCTACTCATCTTCCAGCTTTGTAGAATGAAGTGGGGTCACCTCAGGAGGTGTTAACATGTGCCCTCTCATGGATCCAGTCAAAAACAAACCCTAGATCTGATACACTTCACATTCTTCATTAGAATCCAACACGCCTCACAGCCTTTGGTTCTAAAACAACAAATATTATGAAACTGCTAGCAGGGCTGCAGCAGAACAAATAGGTTGATCATTCGATGACCACACCAAGACTGATACAGCAGAGATGAAGTGTCTAAGAAGAAGTAATAAAGTAAATATTAGTAGCCGTCCCACACTGACATGTACTGTATGTAGAGGAGGGACCTCTGGTGTTTATCAGCCATTGGCGGCATCCTACGTCTAACACATCATTTCAAGTCGTTCTGACAAATTATAACCATTGAGAGGCTTCTGGTACAGGACTCGATTAAGAAACAACATGTTGACAGGTTGAAAGGCTGGTATACATGATCTCCAAGAAAGGTGTTTGATGTTTAGATGTATGTTTAGTATTGTTGTAAGTGAATTTCCCCGAAGGAAGAGCTGGATTCCTTGCAGGAAGTTCAGCAGCCCCAGAAGTACTATTTGAAGGTTTAGTTTGTACCTTCCATTTCGCCACTGTTTTGCGTATGATAACCAGGCGAGAGGGGAAATAATAACCCAAGTTATTGGTTTACACCCTCCAAAACAAGGAACCGAACTACATCACCTAAGCAGACAAATAGGCAGACGCCCAGGTACTTGTACTGATGGGAGAAATGAAACCTCTAGCCCGAATGGCAGGTAATTGAAATCCAGTGCACGATACAAAGTCAACCTACTTAATGAAGGTATCTACTATTCGCTAGATAATTGCCTCATGGAGAGCTTTAACACTTAAAAAGATATGACACAATGCCACATAATTGATATAATGTTGAAGTCTTTTGCACTAAACATGACTTTGAACCACCTTTTTTGTCTGCTGTGTCAAGCTAAGCAACTATCATTGAGCCCATGAAGTAGGATTAGCGACAGCAGCCAAACTGTGTCCCTTGAACCATGAGTCCTCCCATTATTGTTTTGAGGTTCTTGAAGACACTCATCCTTACACTAATTAATACAGTCCAACTACAGTTAAGAAACTGTGACTAGGTCACTAACCAGCTGCAAGTGTGCACTGTGGTGTAATCGAAGGAAGGTTTTTCTCCTCTGAATTACCAACAACACTAAGCAGTATCTCGAAAAATCTGTTTGTTATGCCTAGCTTGAGGGTAATGATAAAGTCAGAGTGGAAAAAATAAACACATTTAGAATACATTTCAATATATTCAAGCCCCTGACATGGCAAAGATGAGTTGCGATTGGCACAGGGTTCCTGGGTGGTCTTTCAGGCTTTATGGGCTTTAAAGATTTTGGATGTAGAATGTCCTATAAGGGAGTTGTTTGACGAGGTACGCAAGTTAAACTTAGTTGTCTATCACTGCATGAAAGCTTAAGGCAGTATACAGAATAGAAGACCAAATGTATTTCTGCCAGCTGCATTTCAAATATATAAACTATTAACAAGTGTTTCAATGTATAGTGTTGGGATATTGAAGATGGCATCATACACGTACAATAGTGGCTTGAATCCCTAGAGGGAAACTAACGTTTAGGATGCTTCACTTTCGAGATCTTCTCATCGTAGAAGATTTCATCATTACACTTAATAAATGTCTGATTTTTTTGGGGTCTTTAGTAGCCAGCTTTCTTGTACCCAAATAGTTGAAGGGTGATAATTTGATGATTTGCCACACTCAAATATTGTAGTTTTGAGGTATTTAGTTTGAGGTAGTTTGCTAGCATCAGTGGTCAATAGCTTGTTGGCATTGTCCATTGGTGCAGGATTCTTTTACCAATGTGGTGATACCCCGAAACCGGTCCCAGGATGCTCGTTTCTGGTCCAGCGAAGACCTGGTCTGGCAGTTTGCGCTGGTCTATTCCCATGAGGAGCAGGGTCAAGACTGATTTGTTTATGGCAGGTTCGAAACTGGGGTGGCATAGCAAGCAAAAAACAATGGATTCAACGCAGATATCTTGAATGGGGGTAACTGGTTGAAAAGTTTCAACACTCTGTCCATCATCTTGTTGTGTTAGCTATGCTCATCCTAAGTGGCCAGGCATATGCTCAGACAAGGGTCCCTTGCTCGCTGTGCCACTGGATTGAAGCTAGCGTGGCTGATGAGGGATGATACCTCAAAACTGGTCCCAGGATGCTTGTTTCCAGTACAGGGATAGACTGATTTGCATAGGGCTGGGTCTAAACTGGGTTGGCACAGTGAGCAAAAGAACGATGGATTCAACCCACATCTCTTGAGTGGGAGTGAGTGGTTGAAAAGTTTCAGCACTCCGTTAATCATCCTATTGTGTTTGCTATGTTCATCCTAAGTGGCCAAGGGTATGCTCAGACGTGGGGCCCCTGCTCGCTGTGCCAATGGATTAAAGCTACCTTGGCTGATGGGTGATACGCTGAAAATGGTCCAGGGAGGACGTGGCCAGGCAGTTCAGACTGGACTGTTCCCATGAGGGGTAGGGTCAAGACTGATTTCCATATGGCTGGGTCCCAACTGGAGTAACATAGTGGGTAAAAGGTAATGGATTCAACACAGATCTCTTGACTGGGGGTGAGTGGCTGAAAGGTTTCAGCACTCCCTCCATCATCTTGATGTGTTTGCTATAATCACTCCTAGTGGCCAAGGATATGCCCAGACACGAGTCCCTTTCTCGCTATGTGACTAGATTCAAGCTAGCCTGGCTGAAGAGGGGATACCCCAAAACTGGTCCCAGGATGCTTCTTTCCGGTCCTGGGAGGACCTAGCCTGGCAGTTCCGGCTGGACTGTTCCCATGAGGAGCGAGGTCAAGAAGGATTTGCGTGTGGCTGGGTCTAAACTGGGGTGGCATAGTGAGCAAAAGAACAATGGATTCAACCCTGATCTCTTGACTGGGGTGAGTGGTTTAAAAGATTCAGCACTCCGTCCATCATCTTGTTGTGCTTGCTATGCTTGTCTTAAGTGGCCAAGCGTATGCCCAGACGTGGGCCTCTTGCTTGCTATGCCACTGGATTCAAGCTAGCCTGGCTGACATGGGGTGATACCCCGAAATGGGTCCCAGGATGCTTGTTTCTGGTCAAGGGATGACCTGGCATAGCAGTTCGGGCTGGACTGTTCCCATGAGGAGCGAGGACAAGACGGAAATGCATACGGCTGGGTCTAAACTGGGGTGGCATAGTGAGCAAAAGAACAATGGAATCAACACACATCTCCTGACTGGGGGTGAGTGGTTGAAATGTTTCAGCACTGTATCCATCATCTTCATGTGCTTTCTTTGTTAATGTATAGAGACACACCGATGTAGCCACCTGGTAAATGTCCAGGATAGGGGTTCTGTGGGCCAATGCAGTGGTAGCAGCTTTGAAACCCTGGTAGGTGCATGTAGTCCTTCAGGAGGCTGCTTTTTTTGGCCAACAAATAGCAAATCTTAATGCAAAGCACCATCAAGCTGGAAATGGTTTTCTTTTGCACAGCTTTGTCTTTTTCGCTACAGAGAACCTCACAAAAAGCTGATCGCCCACCTGCTGTTCCTTGGTATAATCAATGTAAAAGCTTGGCGCTCTCTTGGGGTTCAAACAGTGGAGTCTCTTGTCCTCCTTAGAAGGGTGAGGCGGAGCATAGAAAGCCAGCAAGGTGATGTTGAGGCAGACTGGGAACGGCGTCCTGACTTTAGTAAGAAGGATGCCCAAATCCACAAAACCAGCTTGTTTGGGAAGAAGGTGCTGTACACCGAGTAGAGACACAGAGCTTAATGCTCACTTACATGCCACTCACACGCTGCGCCAATGTTATAGCGACGAGGATCCTGTTTTGAGGGAGTTAAGCTGAATAGGACAGCTGTGAAGCAGCTCAAAGGTAGTGCATATCAGATATTTGAGGACCAAGTTAAGGTCCCGCTGTGGCATGGCACAGGGTGAGGGAGGAAACGCGTGTTATAAACCTTTAAAAAAGTGCACAAATGAAGACTAACAATACTGGCTGATCTGACAATCATATAAAGGCCGGAAGGTTCCTTTTAACTGTTCCCAGAGCAAAGCCTCGAGGGCGAGTGTCAAAACAAACCACAAAATGCCATATTATTTTGCCTGGAGGGGATAAATCAGCTGAGTACTTCTCAAAGCAACAAAGTTGTTCCCACCGACATGCGTTTACAATTTTAGTCATGTGACTCCTGGCTGCCAAAAGGTCATAAACTACTTCCAGAGAAAGGAAGAAGGTGTTCAGATATCGCAGCTCTAGCTCGGTGCATGAAGGTGGAGATAGTGAAGGCCTGTGGGCACAGCACTGCCCTGTTGGTTCTAGTACCACTGTGCAGTGTTGTTATCCATGAGCACCTGTACAAGTCTTCCCATGTTGATATGAAGGTTGATATGGATAGGGAGAAATGCCTCGACTGGAAACCAGAGGCTTCTGATCTCCACCTCTCACAGATGACTACTCCTTCCCAGAACGGATGCTGGAGTCACCAACTTCATCTTGGGGTGGAATAGGGAGAGGGGTCTGCTGCTGACCTATTCATGGTCCAGTAAACACTACCGCAAACCATTCTCCGTCTTCTCTGACATATGGATGTGGTCAGAGCAGTCCACTTGATGTTGTGCCCACAGAGACTTCTGATCCCACTGCAGTCTCTCCATATGCCACCTGGCGTGGTTGATCATCCGGATACAGAAGCACGTCAGACCCAGAAGCCTCGGAGCAAGCTCACTGAAATCGAGGACAGAGGTTAGAAGATTAGGATCATGGCCTGAAAGTCCTGGATACTCCTTTCTGGGGGAAAGGCACAAAACCGAACAGTGTTCAGAATGGCTTCAATGAAGGGGAGCGTCTGAGAGGAATCTTGTGACTTCAGCACGTTGATAATGAGCCCCAAAGATGACAGGAGATTCACCGTCATCTGGAGATTCATGATGATATCCAGGGGAGAGCCCTTCTTCAACAAGGTTGGGGAAGACGGACACAGCTGATCTCCACAAAGGTGTGCTGCTACCACCGCCATCACATTTTAGTACACCTAATGGGCACTGGTGAGGCCAGAGGGGAGGACAGCGAACTGTAAATGCTCTTGTTCCACCACAAACAAAAGGAAGCGCAGATGGGCCTGCAAAATGGGTATACGGAAATAGACATCCTGCATGTCCAAAGCCATCATCCAGTCTCCTGGGCCAAGGGCCAACAAGACCTATGCCAGCGAGCATCTTACATTTTTCCTTCTGGAAGAAGTTGTTGAGAGGGCATAGGTCTAAAATAGGACAAAGGCCTCTGTCTTTCTTTGGCACCTGAAAGTAGTGGGATTAAGAACGACACTTTTGGCAACTATATTCTCTCAATAGACCCTTTAGTCAAAGGGGCTTAAACTTCCTGCCGCAAACAGGCAGATGGTTTTGAGTCAGTCACTGGGGCAATGATGAAATGGGCAGTGGCGTGAAAAGGAAGGATAGGGTATAATCCTTCAGCACAATTTACAGGACCCATAGGTCCAATGTTATGGCCTGCCAAACCCGTAAGAATTGTCAAATTCTGGCTCCCACCTGGTGGCTGTGCTCCACTAAGGGCACACTAAAGAGATCGGAAAAGTATGGGGCTGCATGGTGTGCAGTGGAATTGGGTGACCCGTTGGCACTGACCACGGGGGCGGTGGGTACCAGGGCATCGACCCCGAAACTGCTGGGCACCTTGAGATGGTCTGGCCCTCTGCCGAAGCCGTAAAGGGTGACAAATGCAAAAAACAACAGGTGATGGACAGAATGCAGAACAATGTCATACATTCACCCCAGTACAGAGATCTGGGCCTAAATCCATCTTTCTTTGCTCACCATGCCATTCCAGTTTGAACCCAGCCATATGCAAATCAGTCTTGACCCTGTGCCCCATGGGAACAGTCCAGCCCGAACTGCCAAGCCAGGTCCTACCTGGACTGGAAACAAGCATCCAAGGACCGGTTTCGGGCTTTCAGCCCTCATCAGCCTGGATAGCTTGATTCCAGTGGCATGGAGAGCACGGGACTCACGTCTGAGCATACCCGTCTCACTCGGGGTGACAAATGCAAAAAACAACAGGTGATGGACAGAATGCAGAACAATGGCATACATTCACCCCAGTACAGAGATCTGGGCCTAAATAGATCGTTTTTTTGATCACCATGCCATTCCAGTTTGAACCCAGCCATAAGCAAATCAGTCTTGACCCTGTGCCCCATGGGAGCAGTCCAGCCCGAACTGCCAAGCCAGGTCCTCCCTGGACTGGAAACGAGCATCCAAGGACCGGTTTCGGGCTTTCAGCCCTCATCAGCCTGGATAGCTTGATTCCAGTGGCATGGAGAGCACGGGACTCACGTCTGAGCATACCCGTCTCACTCGGGGTGACAAATGCAAAAAACAACAGGTGATGGACAGAATGCAGAACAATGTCATACATTCACCCCAGTACAGCGATCTGGGCCTAAATCCATAGTTTTTTGCTCACCATGCCATTCCAGTTTGAACCCAGCCATATGCAAATCAGTCTTGACCCTGTGCCCCATGGGAACAGTCCAGCCCGAACTGCCAAGCCAGGTCCTCCCTGGACTGGAAACAAGCATCCAAGTACCGGTTTCGGGCTTTCAGCCCTCATCAGCCTGGATAGCTTGATTCCAAGTGGCATGGAGAGCACGGGACTCGCGTCTGAGCATACCCGTCTCACTCGGGGTGACGAATGCAAAAAACAACAGGTGATGGACAGAATGCAGAACTATGTCATACATTCACCCCAGTACAGAGATCTGGGCCTAAATCCATCGTTTTTTTGCTCACCATGCCATTCCAGTTTGAACCCAGCCATATGCAAATCAGTCTTGACCCTGTGCCCCATGGGAACAGTCCAGCCCGAACTGCCAAGCCATGTCTGAACTGGGGGGGCAGAGTGGGCTAAAGAACGGTGATGGATTAAACCCAGATCTTTTGACTGGGTGTGAGTATTTGATTGATTCAGATGCTCCGTCCATTACCACCCCCTTTTGTACCGCTTTTGGCCGCCATAAGTGTGGCAGGGTATACTCAGACGTGAGTCCCTTGCTCACTTTGCCACTGGTTTCAATCAAGCCGAACTGAAGACGGCTGGAATGCCAGAAACCGGTCCTCGGAAGCTTGTTTCCGGTCCAGGGAAGGCATGGCTTGGCAGTTCGGGCTGGACTGTTCCCATGAGGCACAGGGTCAGACTGATTTGCATATAGCCATGTCTTAACTGGGGTGGCAGAGTGGGCTAAAGAACGGTGATGGATTAAACCCAGATCTTTTGACTGGGTGTGAGTGTTTGATTGGTTCAGATGCTCCGTCCATTACCACTCCCTTTTGTACCGCTTGAAGCCGTAAAGGAGCAATAGGGTTGATGTGGTTGGAGAGGTAGGACATATAAGCTCTGGGAGCATGCCATGGACATAATCTCCTTAACCCCTTCGATGCTCATGACGGAATGGTTCCGTCATGAGCATCGGTTGAGTTGTGCTCATGACGGAACCATTCCGTCATGACCACACCCATTAACATTAGGGCTCAGCACCGATGATAAATCTGGGCAGCAGCCAAGGTGTTAAGCTGCTCTAGAGCAGAATCTGCCTGGTCATTGAACAGATGAATCTGGTCAAAGGGCATGTTCATGAGGGGCAACTGAACATGTCCTGAAAACCAAAGAACCACAGCCAAGCATGGCACACAATGGCTACACAAGTACCAATGACTTGCCCAATTGAATCAGTAGTTTCCAAGCCACAACAAACTAAACTTGGCCACATCATAACTTTCCTGTATACCTTGGGTGATGAAAGTTCAGAGATCTTCAGGAACAGCTGAAAGGACTTGAGCCACTGAATCCCAAAGGGAGAGGGAATAACGCCCCAGGAGGCATCTGAAATGTACTGACCTAAGAGCCAAGCTGGTGGAAGGAAGACTCTTTTCAAACCTTTCCACCTGTTCTGACGCCCTATCGGTGACTAGTTGAAAATGTTTTGGGTTTGTTCTGTGTGTAGACGCCTGCAGCATCAAGCTTGCAGGGGAGGGGTGCTTAAAATAAAAATACCTTTGCCCGGGGTAGGATGGTGGCATCAGTCGATCTAGTGATTGAATGGAAGAGGCGCAACAGCAAGGTTTGGTCCACAAACCCAACAGGGAATCCTTAACTACATTATTAAAAGGCAAGAGGGATTCAGTAGATGCCTGCCTCAGCTGGAGGACTTCTGTCAGGGTAGTGGTCTCGACCGCCAAGGTGTGGAGCTGGAGGGAAAGGACTTCGGCCACCCTACGAATCACCATTGTGTTAGAAGTGCTCTCCTAAGTGTCAGGACAAGTGGGTGAGAGAAACACAGACTCATGTGGGGTATCAGGACTACTAGCCTATGTAGGACATCATACCAATTCTCTTAGTGGTGTGGCAGTCCATGTAATCAGACACATCATAATCATTGGCCAAATCCGTGTTGAACAGTGAATGTAGGGTACCTGGTCTCCCCTGTGGAGGCAGCAGATTGAGTAGAGGAAATGATGCCTTTGGACAAAGTGGTGCCTCTACAGCAGGCATGAGCAGACTTGACCAAGGTCGAACCGGCACCGACTTGGAGTCTGAGAGGGCAATAGGTATCTCGTATTCTGGAGCCGGAGTGGACATCAGCAGTGAAGTGCCTGGAACAGTCATGGATCGTGGCGCCGGATGCTGCCAAAGGAGGGTCTCAGAGGGTCCAACTGGTGATGTGGGCAAACCGGCGTTGAGGGTGAAACTGCCAGCAGTATTCCAGATGGGGAATCTCCCAGCTCCATGTGGCCTGAAGGCGTAATAGAGGGATACAGCAAGGACCAGAGATTCAGAGTATGTCCTCGCGGAACTCTTTGGTCTGTTTTGGAGTGGCAGACAGTCCCAGAAATTTGTGTTCTGCTGCGACAAGTTGTGGGTTAGTCTTTGAGATCAATCTCCTTTAGGTGCCTTCTCAAGAGAGTGAGAGTGGCAAGAAGAGGCTAAGTCCTTACACTTCATGTACTTTTTCTTCGAGTTACCCGGCAACTTTAATCAAGACAAGGAGCGACCTCCAGAACGACTCCACAGCTTCTGGTTCTGGAACGGGACCACACTTGTTGAGGAGACTTCAGGTGCTTGGCTACACAAAGTTTTGCTCACAGTCTTGAATGGCCTTCAGGTTCATTGACGCACGATGACTGCAGGCCTTAGAGAGTCATGACTTGACCCCAGGCACTACAGGCAAATGTGACACAGACATTTGCTGGTGATATTCCTTATAGGGCTTAAAACCTGTCGGTTGGGAGGGTACTATTTCATTTGCACATTGAAATTAGAATGATTTTAAAGAGGCAAGGGTCTCAAAGAGATGAAATGTAGCTCCAGATCCACATCTGGAGGGGTGTAAAGGAAAGAACAAACATCAGCACAAGGGAGAGGTGCCAACATAGGCTCGGCAGATCATTTCTGGAGTGGAACGGCATCAGTACAAATTGCAAGGCACTGCTAAAAAAAAAAATCCGGATCCATTCTAATGCCTTGGGAATATTCAAAAGGTGAGGAAACTGAGGCTAAACGTCTCTATCAGAAAAATGTGTACCTATGTAGCAATCACTTTACATTTCTTCTTTTGTTTAGCTGCATTCATAAAGTAAATGAGCAACAGCGTATGAAAACTTGTGCTTTTAATGGACACCCAGAGCCTCACAGTATCTTTGCCACTATCGAAGTGTCCATATTTTTTAGCGCAGCCCAGAATGTGTATCGGAGCAAGTGGTAGAGTAAACTTATGCTTTCGTTGGACATCTACTGTAACTTTGCCTCCCTTGCAGTGTTCTTTCCTAATGTAGCCCTCAGTGTGAATTGGATTGAGTGGCAGTGTGAGAAAACATATACTTGCACTGGATGCCAGCTACCTCACTGTACCATTGCTTCTACTCAACTATTCATATCTTTAAGTGTAGCCCAGAGTGTGTTTCTGAGTGCATGGCATATGCGTAAACTTGCATGGGCAAGGATGGCCATTGTCTCATTGTGCCTTTGCCTCTATCGGAGTGTTCATACCCCAGAGTGTAGCCCCGAAGATGTTTCGGAGGGAATGGCGGTGTGTTTAAACATGTACCTATACTGCATGCCCACTTCCTTACTGAACCCTAGCCTCCATCAGTGTTCACATCCTTGAATGCAGCCCCAAGGGTGTACTGGACTGAGTGGCAGTGTGCGTACATTTGCGCCTGCTTTGGATGCTAATGGTACCTTCGCCTCTACTGGAGTGTTCATATCCCTGTGTGCCTGTGTAAGCGTAAACCTGTGCCTACATTAGATATCCACTATTCATTGTATCTTTGCCTCCACTGGATTTTTCATTTCCCTGACTGTAGTTATATAGGTGTATCTGAGTGATTGGAAGTGGGAGTAAACTTGCACTGGCATTGGTCGCCCAGTACCTCACTGTACCTTTGCCTCCATCTGAGTGTTCCTATATCTGAGTGTAGCGCTGAGGAAGCAGTGTGAGAAGACTAGTGCCTGCTTTGGATGCCTGCTGCCTCACTGTACCTTTGCCTCCACTGAAGTGTTAATTTTCCTGACGAAAGCCGTTGAGTGTGTGGCTGAGTGGGAGTGTGGGTAAACTTCTGCCTATCTTCAACGCCCACTGCTTCACTGTACAGTAGCCTCCTTTGGAGTGCTCAGTGTAGCCCTGAATGTTTATCTAAGGGACAGTGTGCACTGGCACCCACTGTCTCACTATACCTTTGCCTCCATTAGAGTGTGTGTAGGCATGAGCATATCTGTGTGAGTAGTGGTGTGTGTAAAATTGTGTCTGTGTTAAGATACCCACTGCCTTACTGTCCTTTGCCTCCACTGGAGTGTTCATACTCAGATCAAAGAGATTTGCAATAATTTCCTTATCACAGGGGTCAAAGTTGTGATGACAAGTACCTTCGTTCCCGGCAAAGAAATGTCATAACCAAGAGCTGGAAGACAAATGTCTGAACAAAATGGCGGAAGAAAACAATCTCAGGGGGGAGTCTTTGCCCTCCTGGTGCACTGTGGAACAAAGGAGAAGTCACATCAAGTCTTGTGATTTAAGAAAACTCTGAAGATAAACAACCTGCAAATGTGTGCACCCAACACCAGATGGCAGGAGTATGGAGAGCATGTGTATTCACAATCACATACTAGGAACTCCAAACTTCAGGCTACCACCAACAATTTTCTTCTTCACAACACACAGATTATCTGTATAACTCCCCCCATGTATATTTAAATATTTGTATTTTTTAACCTTTCTGCTTTATCCATTATCTGCTCTAATTTACAAATTCTCCTTCCTTACCTTAACGCTACTAAACCTCTATGGAACTGGTTTCTATTGTACTCCTTCTTCTCGAAAAGCACAATTTGACTAGGCAAAGCGGTCACATGTTCTTCCAGTGACTTGCCTTCCCTTTGCTCTAACATGAAGAACTGCTCCCACTTTAAATTATAACACCTAACTTTGGTGAATAACATTAGCCCAACTGCTTCATTCAGAACTCTTGAATTTATTTCTGCTTAGACAACTATGGCATGTTCTCTTAAACCATCAACCCTTCACACCAGCAGAGCGTAAGGAATTCAAATACTCACTAGTTTAACTCAGCCCACATAATGTCACAAAATTAAAAAAACAATTATTTTTTAACAAGTTGCGCTTTAAATTGGGCTTTCCAGGGCTCAGAAAAAAGAAAGCTAGCATAGGTGTGTTTTGTTCTTTGCTACATCAGCTTCTTCAGGCAAACATAATACTTAAATACCAAACACAAAATCAGGTGTGCAACTCATCACCTGAGCCTCTTCAACACTCAACATGATACCTGACCTCCCATGCTCTGGTTACATTTCTCTTGTGAACTCTAAGCACCAAAGAGAGACAAAGGTTTTCACGGTCTGGCAGTTCACTAATCCTTCAGCCTTAGTCCAGGCCATTCATCATCCAATCCAAGCTCTGGTACCAGAGAGGAACACATGTTGCTCATGGTCTCGCACAAGAAGCCAGAAATATGTCCACACCAGCCACATTTCAAAAGCATAAAAGAGGACCAAAGTCCACATTGCCCCTCAGCAGGGTGGCAACTACAGTCACAGACCTTCTGGGACACATTACTGCTTGTGTACTACATACAAGGCAAGGGTGCATGACACCTTCAAGGTCTCATACACCCCCGTTTCCCTGCTCTCCACCCCTAGAGTTAACAGGTTACCTCTGTGCTCACACTGAGAATCCATGCAGGTACCCACAATGCTGTCTCCTGCAGTCACACCGTCATCAGACAACAGGAGGACACCAGCCCTGCTGTCAAACCAAATACACCAGTTCAACTTTGTACGCCTCTATTCATGCGTCACCGCAGAATGCACACAGAAGATAGAATTTCAAACACCCCAAAACCTGCAATAGTTTCTCACTCCTGATACCAGCTACAGGTTTCCCCGAGCAAAAACCCCCTTGGAGGGCAACTAAAAGGCCTATTACCTCAGTGTCTGGAGTTATAATGTCCAAAACAACTACGCTTTGAAATGTTTTCCATTAATACGGTTATGAAAAATGTATCAACGTTTAAAGCATGATGGCAGATAAATTCAAAGCTCAAATGCTGGGGAATTATACAAGATGCTCAAGCGGGTTTAGGAACCCCAGAAAGAGGAAGCTGCAGAATATTATGCACACTGGTTAATACTGATTATCCTCCCCACCCTCTTGCCCCAAGAGACGAGAAAACACATTCTCAGAAAAATGCTTTTTATAAAAAGGCAAGGCATCTTATACCCAAAAAAGGATAGAATTTGCAAGTATACAAACGTGTAATAAATTATACAGAATGTTTTCGTCTGTACAGTTAAATGAAATCTCCCACTAATAAACAATAGATGTTAACTCCCCCCCATTCCATATACATAATGCATGTATTTTATTACATCGGTAGACATAAAGTTCTCAAACATAAAATGTATTTTCATCTCACAAATAATATAAGGGTAGAAAGGTCAAACGTTATCCTGTGATAATCTTATAAGGATTATCATACCAGTTCTGCTGACCGACCTGATCTAAACCGAACCCTCACTGAACTCACTTCGACTGATGATCCAGCAATTAGCAAATGACTGACAGGTTGCTGCACCAATGAAATCATTAGAACACTTAATAAAATGAATAAAACAGACTTGAGGTTCCTTAATGATCCACAGTGATTTGTTTTCTCACTATACAGAAATAGACTTGAGCTTAAATGTGACTCGCAAAGAAGACACTTGGTAAGCTATATCAACAGATTATCTTAAATTTGCCACTTCTTTTGTCTAAGATGGCTGTTTTGTGCCTCGCCTAAATGTGAAAATGTTTTCTTTGATTTACGTCTAGTGTACTTTCTTGCCACAGGCGGAATTCACGAGTGCTTTCTGTTAAAAGACGAGACTTCTGCTGGGTCTAAATCAAAAGAGAATCATGTTCATACAGAATGTTCCTAGAAGATGGCCAATATAGGAGGGTTTAAGCCTGGTAAACATTAGCTCCCCTCTTGTGGTAAATGCATGAGGTGTTTGTGTTCACATGGAGGGTATTTAGCAAGGCTATTCATGGAGGTTGTATGGACTTATGTTCAGGGGAGAGTTAGAAGCTTTCGTTACATGTTAATTAGGATAGTTGCTGACCTGCGGTGTATTTTCAAATGTCTTGCGAAACCCAACACTTCACTAGAAATGCTATATAATGACTTGTCCTTTACAGTTTTTACCTGAAAGGATGGCTATGGTAGCACTGGATTAAGTGCTGGCTTTATCAAAAAGTAACCCTGGAACTAATGCACACCTCCACTCCATAGTTAAATCTGGATGTACATTACAAACGTGGCAAGCTACTTGTAAAGGGACGTTGCAGATTCAAAAAGACTTCAAGTTGGCAAACGAAAACGGTTTATAAAATTTTCTTCCCCAGATATTTTACTTCTCTGGTGAGAAGGCCATCACTGTTTAAGCTTCTAGTTTGCCATTTCTCTTTCATGACAGAAAATAGTCCTAATGTAGCATAAAATATCTGCATACCTTGGGTTTGGAAGTCTGCAAATATAGGTGATGCAGTACCACAAAAGGGATTCACAATTTATTCTAAACACTGACGGGGAAATACAATTTAAATGGAGTTAATCAGACTTAAATAAAATTGACCCAGCACGCGGATAAATGCATGAATGGAGCCAAGGAACAAGTAATTTATTTTTGCTCTAGTAAGTGTGAGGTGCAAAATGAAGTGCATATCAACCAACTCAATTCAACAGATTTGCAGTTCAAAGTTAGATGGCCTTTTTTTTTTTATTTCCTCCCACATGGTGCATATTTTTTATAATCAAAACTGAACTAGTTAAAAGGCTGGAAAGAGTAAGGAAAACTGATGAATGTGAGAGATTCACAAGACCTGTGAACTTCCACCTGCACACAATCCCATATGAATGTGAAAAACCTAAAACATGACGCACTAACACATATTTTTCAGACTGCTTAAAACCAAAAACGATATGGACGAAAATATAAAAAATAATCTTACTCTTTGGTATAAAAATGAAAGTTTTTCTTTCTTAAAAGAAAAGCGGCCAGGTATCCGTGTGGTAGCTTTATGGGCTGAAACAAGAGGCGTACCTTTTCACAGATGGTTTGCAGACATTTTCAAGAGAAGAGGTATCATTCCAGTCCCAGGCTGCATCTTTATTAGGACCACAGAGTCTCAACATTATTCAGACCAAATTAGAAATTAGCCTGCTGATGGCGCTTCACGTCTTAGTCTAAGTAAGCACTTTCTGCACTACTTTGTAATGGGATGGGTACATAAGTGATGGAAGCTGGGGTATCGGATTACATGACGAAAACACGGTTGTTGTACATAGGATTGTTCAGTGGTTTCGGAAACGTGAAGGAATATTGGTATTTGTGCAGAAAGGATTTGCTAGTATCAAAAAATTTGGAGGGCAGGTTGGCCTCAGTGACTGTTGGTATGAGATCAGTCCAGGATTGTTGGTGTTTGTGTCTACTGCTCTATGCAACTTGGGTAGGACTGTTTGTGAGAGTAATGTGGAGGAATCTTGTGTGCAAGGGCTACTGGTCACTTCTAAACAGAGCAGTTGAAGAGGACACTGTCAACATTTCTAGCCTACAAGAGTCACTGAGGAATTTTAGTAACCGTTTGCTGATCCTTAAGGAGGAGCTCTGTCTCCTTGGTGGTGTGATGCTAGTTGGTTTTGAAAGCTGACGGATTTTCATTCTGGTGATGGTTGCGGTTCCTAGTGACTACAGGGCAGGCGTCAGTATTTCAGGTCTTGGTCACAATCGTTTATCTGAAGTGGAAGGTGATCCTGCGGACAAGTAGGATGGTAGGTCTTACTTAAAATATGGCAATTGTTGCTTTCTATGTACGGCTCCTGGTTATGTAGACATGTTGCCTGAATTGTTCTTGGTTTTCCAAGGAGGTAGTCAGGTAAGGGCCCGGGTATGAGGTGTATAACCTGGTGGTTGTGTGAAGATATGCATTAACGGCAAAGAGAAGTGAACTACTGTTGCCAGTTTCTGTGACTGAAGGCAAAGCTGCTTTATGCCTCATTAAGGAAAGCATAGCTGGATGGTAGTGAAATGAGGTCGTAGAGTTAAGACTTTTGCTCTCACTGACTAATGACTGGCGGCCTTAATGTAAATGGGTCGTTCTTCTGCTTGTTTATCTGGTAACCAGCATAAGTAGGACCCATTTGCCTTTATGGAAGCAGGTGATGTTTCATGTAGGAGATGTCAGGGTAATTGTTGGTGTTAGTCATGTAACTAGTTGTAGGCCATAGAGGTGCAATAGTCTGTCGCTTCAAGACTGAGCAGCGTGATGCTGATTTGCCTTAGGGTGATGGAACAACGGAACACAAGGAAATGCTCCATCTGGTAATGAGCGATAATGAATCTACTCACTAATCAGATGTCAGAATGAAACAGACCTCGTTTCTTAGTGAAAGTACAAATGGATATTCCAGAACCTGGCCGGTTACAATGCATTCAGAACCAATAGAAAAAGAGGACATCAACCAGCTGCCAATACTTCTCACCATGTGCCCAAAAAAACACCACGCTCCATATTTCTTCAATTAACATGCCAGCCTCAACATTAAAATAAATAAAGAATAGCCAACACTTTTTTATGATGCAGGGCAATATAAAGTTTCCACGGGTAGTAAAAGAGACCAAAACACAAGGTAAAAATACAAATCCGATTTTCTATTCAGAGCAGAGATTGCTTACAACAGGGCACTTTTGCAATACTTACTACCATAAGGTTGTGAATCACCACTTCTCATCAAAACAAAGCAACGGGTTTGAACATCGGGTGGGCAGCATCTGGACACGATTGCTCAACAATTTTCCACAATGAGTGGGGAAAAAAAAGAGGAAATAGATTTCACTACCAAAAAGTTCTTCTTTTGTTACTGGCCAGTGCTATTCATCTCTGAATAGGACAGCTCTTTTATGTGCTCCAGACAAAAGTGGTCCATTATTAAAGACAGAACAACAACTTGACAGCGGTATTGTAAAGTACACCTCTCTCATCGGGGTTGACAACCTAAATCACGGATAAACCAACAAAGTGATCTTTTTAGCATGAAAAATACACTACTGCTCACTGCCGACCCCCTAGCACAATTTCACTGTGGTGCCTGATTAATTTTCACATCACAGTGTAACTATCATGTTAGAAAAGACCCCTTTGTGGGTTATCCTCAGTGCCTGCCACACCACGAACTGCACTGAATATAATGGATTTCTCTCCTTCGATTACCAGACTCAATACATGATATCCACAATGAACCAAGACGAAGATTGTATTACTGAAGCTGCAATTGCATACTACAATCATCATAACATTCAGAAATGTCCTCGGTGGTACCATCAAAACATTACCCACCGCACTGATGCAATATGCCCCTCCAACATGAGCAGCAAACTCATTAAAGTACATTTGAGCCTTTGGCAACAAGCCATACTGCAGCAATCCAGCTGTTAGCACCATCAGAAAGGCAGATCACACAAAAGCCATTTGCCCCTTACCAAGCCAAAAAAGTACACCAAATGCTCAGCACTGAACCAAACCATGGTATCACACACACAAGCCAAATGGACTGAACCGAGCCATAACAGGACACCAACCGTACAACACTTACAGCAATACTTCCGATCCAAGAAAAGAGTGAAGAATTTGCCATATCACATCACAGTCAAAGCTACAAATACCAGATCAAATTACATCGCACTCAAGTCATACCCAATAAATCCAGTCACTTGACATCCATATCAGCAGCTCTGGCTGTAGTACCATATCATACCTAAAACCAAAGACGCTACACACAAGTCAAATTATAAGACTAAAGAATCATGTGTAAAGAGGCCGCAGCCAACAAATTGTACCATGGGCATCTGCGGGAAACAAAGCCCTAACACCATATCCGAATCCTCATCAATGAACAAATCCAGATTTAAACAAACCTAGGCAAGGATATCACAAGCAAAGGTCGCTAAGCTCTTTCTACCCATTCCCCCCTTCTACCCATCGGAACTAATATTTTGTCTAACTGGAATGAAAGAGGACACATGTAGGACAGTCCGGGATAAAGCATGTATAACAGATTGGAAATAAGATGATGAATAACGAGGCAGAGCAGCAGCAGGCGAGACTGGTCTGAAGCCAAGACTTCCTGCACAACATGGCAATCTATGCAGGCAACAATTACTCACTGTACAGAAGAGCAGCACCTAAGGCTGGTGGTGGGCACAGACTGCACAGGACAGCACCCTCCACAGGAGGTGGGATCTAACTGTCCATGATGGTGTCCTCCACAGGAGGTGGGAATCAAGCTGCACAGAACGGTGCCTGAACTTCAGTGGGTTTTAATTAGCAAAACTCATTAGAATGGGCTGGACTCTCAGCACGCCTTAGACAGTAGACATTTTTCCAGAGGTGGATTACATTTGCAAACAAGCGATGCAAAGTATGCAGCAGTATGTGCTCTCCGGCCTCCTCTCTGAGACATGTGAATACATTCATGTATGAAGTAAAAATCGAAATATCATTTATGAGTTCAAAACAGGTATAAAAAATTAGCACAGTTTAGAGCACGGAACTGACGCTATCAGATCCAAGTGCAACTTAGTCTCCTATCGGAGAAACTAAGGGAAGCTCCTTCTTCAACAGACCCAAAGTTCTTGTGTGGAGAACATTTAGACTTCGACCATCAGAGCCTGCTGACCTTCTGCAGTTTCCACCAGACTATCCAGAATGTGGCTGCTGTTGAGGACAAATCACTGGCGGAATCCTGTGACCATGCCATCATCTTTGGTGCGTGACCAGCTGCTCCTTGGTTTTGCCTGCATAGCCAGTTGCTCTGGTTTAGAGTCACTGAGAAGGTAAAGATGACAGCCTCTTTAGATTCCAACACCAGCTTAGCTCAGTCTGTTTTTCACACACTTGAAGCACTACGTAGCTGAAGTCAAATATGTCTTGAGTATTCTGTGTGAAGGAACGCTAAACCTGAGGCAGGAAAGACGTGAGGAATTGTCAACCTATCGAACACAGTAGTCCACCAAAAATCCCAGCACTGATTGATCATACAGCAGTGGGACAGAAGACACAAGGAAAATCGTTACACTTTCAGCAACCTTTCATCAATGTCATCTGGTGACCGGGAGGCATTAGAGGTATACATGGGAATACTAACTCTTATAAACCTTCAAACGCCATGCTTTCTGCGAAAAACCAAAGAGCCTTAGAATTTGATCATGCTTCCAGCATAGTGTCATTGATGTTAGCTGATGACACTGAACCATAAGTGACAAGCTGGTGGCATCAAACCATGGAATTTAACTACACTTTGAATGCTTTATCAGCATGATCTGTACCGCTCAACCTTATTATTTTTCCAGAAAACCTTCAACAATGCTATCTGCTGGCTTAAGACACTCAACAACTCAAAGAGCTGATAACCACAACTACGGTCTTTGTTTCTTGTCCCGACAGAGCTGTTGGCTTTGGGCCACAACTGATACACTGGCTAGCAAACAAGCCATGGAACCAATTAAACTTCTGTAATTCAAGTCTCGTCAGAGCTACTGGCACTGTGGCATGGTAATCTGTAAGTCGATTACACTCTGAGGTTCCTGTCCCAAACTGGGCTGCTGGCACTGAAGCACAAGAACTGTGCAAAGGAGCAACAAGCCGTAGAAGCAGATTATACTTTGAGAGTTCTGTCCCCAACAGGGCTGCTGGCATGATCACTTTTCTTCTTGCGCAGGGTTTCCATCCAGCTAGAGCTGGATCGTGTTGCAAAGCTGGATAAAGCTAGGGAACTCAACCGCATATTTTTTCCAGAAGTGATGAGCTCCCCAAAGCCTTCCTGGTGGGAGAAGGCATAGCCGGAGCGCCGAGACCCGGTGCGACCCACTCTGCGCATACATCTGTGCTGTGGCTTCTGCTTCTTACGCACCAGTTGGGTATACCGTACCTAAAATGAATAGAATGGAGAACAAAAATTATTACAAAGAAAGGGTGCTGGAATCAACAAAGTTTACTCACTGAGATGAGAAACAGTAGAAATAAGTGTGATGTTTGAGAAAATGATCAAAGAGGAAATAAGAAAACAGAGTTAAGAATAGACACAGAAGAGAGAGAAGCAAAGGCTAGAAGCAAAGTTATCCTTTACTTTAGAGCTTGTATCAACCTGAGCTACCACACCCCTTAAAGTGGCCTATGGTCCACAGAGGGTCCCAAATGAGCTTCTCATTGATTATCCGCCCTCTACCCAAGATGTCATCTTAGCCTAAATATGCCAGGATTGCCGGTGACTGGATATGCGGTGTTGGAAAATATATGTATAAATAATATATTAATGATTACTATAGAATCATTCAAACGTGCTTGCTAAGGTTTACCATGTTTTACAAAGACAAGGGAACCTAAACAGTGGTCAGGGACCTTGGGTACAGAATGTTTTAATGAACAGTGGTTCCTAACAAAAAAGTTTTTACGAAAGTTCATGTATATAGAAATTCAATGATATCTATAGTTGGCTGTCCAACTGGACAGTCATTTAATGTAAAAGTAAAAGAAAACATACAAGTGAGGACATATATATCATTAAAACGAAAAGAGCTCAGGCAATACAAAAGGTGTGGCCAGAATAATACCAACAATTAAGCCAACAAAGAAAACATTAGAGCACCCTAGAACATATTAATACAAAGTATATGGTTATGTCAGAGTGTGAGAATTCAACAACGTTTTGATCCCTCTATCTTAACCCCTTCCGTGCGGCCGCGATTTTTCCCGTGTGCGGCCGCCGGACGAACATGGGCGGGCCATGACGAACCCCAGCCGTCATCAGCACACGAGCACCGTAGTGCATGACGGCTGGGGTTCGTCACCAGCATGGAAGGGGTTAATGTCAGAATCATCTTCAGGACAAGACAAATGGTGCCTGAGGTGATGCCCATCGAACAAGGTTCTGGTACTAGACTCGGCGTGAGGCTTAGAGCAGAGACGGAGAAAATTCTCAGTCCTGATAATTGGAAGAGTCACGAATAATCTGTGGGAAAGATTAGCTCCTGGATGTACTCAGAGGTATTTTCTCCATCTCAGCTCTAAGCCTCGCACCGAGTCTAGTTCCATAACCTCCGGCACTATTTGTCTTGTCCTGAAGATGATCCCGGCATTAAGTTAGAGGGATTGAAACGTCGTCGACTTCTCGCACTCTGACATAACCGTATACTTTGTATTAATGTGTGCTAGGGTGCTGTAATGTTTTCTTTATTGGCCTAATTGTTGTAATTCTTCTGGCCGCACCTTTTATATTGCCCAAGCTTTTTTCGTTCTAATGATATATATTTCCCCACTTGTATGCTTTCTTTTACTTTTACATTAAATGACTATGTCCAGTTGGACAGCCAGATAAAGATATCATTGCATTTCTATATACATTTAAATTTGCAAAAGCTTTTTGGTTAGGGACCACTGATCCTTAAAACATGCTAAGGTTTACCAGCAGTGTAGCTTAAAACTGACCATGTTTTTATGGAGTATGCTATATTGCGCTTGTGATATGTATACTATTTTCAATGGCTTGTTCTACATAATACACATAGATGTTCCTCCTTTCTCAATTTAATATATCTGAGATACACACAAATATCTCTAATAACAGAAAACATTCCCCTTATTGCACGGTGATGGGAGTATTGTTCTTTTTTATACAGCAACCTTTGAAAAGGTAGTCTGAAAAATGGAAGTTGCCTTCAGACCATAACAAACTAAGCTTTTGACCTATTTGCCAAAAGCCTAGATTACTTTTATTGTTTAGAGAAGGATGTTGACGGAGTCCTCAGCATTGTGGTGTGCAACCTTTTCAGCTCTCCGAGAAATTGAATTAATCTTGGGTCAATCGCCAGCAAGTACCCGAAGCCTACTCTTATCGATAAAGTACAAGTTGGCCTGGTTTACTTAATTGATATGAGCTTTACTAATAAAACAAGCATTTACAATGCAATAGGTCTCGCATTAGGAAAGTTTGTGCTATTGGTATTCTAAATGACACATTTTTTATTTATGTGTTGGTTTTGAAAATAGCGAAATTAATAGCTTTGTCATTTACAATGCCAATAGTTATAACTTTTGCAAATGTGACACCTATAGAATTTGTAATGCAATATGTGTTGTATTTACTTGACTTAGATGTATTGCTATTAGAAATAACAATGGCTTTTAATTTTTTAAAATAATGAATCCCTAAATAATAGTTATTGTAATTTATAATGGCAATAGTTTAAACTTTTGTAAATAACTTTTGTGAAGATTATGTTCAGTGTATTTTATTGTGACGAAAATCCAAGAACAGAAGTGAAATGTTAACATCTTTTTGTGAAATATGTAATAAAGCTTGAAACATTGAGAGAACATATTTTAACCAGTTGTTATTGAATAGTTACACAGATTGATGCTGTGGTGGCGCCGAGTGATGTTGTGGTGGCAACGAGTGATGCTGTGGCGTTCAGTGATGTTGTGGTAGCGCATAGTGATGTTGTGGTGGTGCTGAGTGATGCTGTGTTGATGCGATAGAGTGAGTGCGATAGATAGATAGAGTGAGTGCGATAGATAGAGTGAGGGCGATAGATAGATAGAGGGAGGTTGATAGATAAGATAGAGTGAGGGCGATAGATAGAGTGAGGGCGATAGACAGATAGAGTGAGGGCGATAGACAGATAGAGTGAGGGCGATAGACAGATAGAGTGAGGGCGATAGACAGATAGAGTGAGGGCGATAGGGTGATAGATAGATAGAGTGAGGGTGATAGATAGAGTGAGGGCGATAGATAGATAGAGTGAGGGCGATAGATAGATAGAGTGAGGGCGATAGATAGATACATTGATAGAGTGAGGGCGATAGATAGAGTGAGGGCAATAGATAGATAGGGTGAGGTCGATAGAGAGATAGAGTGAAGGCGATAGATAGAGGGTGATAGATAGAGTGAGGGCGATAGATAGACAGATAGATAGAGTGAGGGCGATAGATAGAGTGAGGGCGATAGATAGACAGATAGATAGATAGATAGATAGATTTAGATAGATAGATAGATAGATAGAGTGAGGGCGATAGATAGATAGAGTGAGGGCGAAAGATAGATAGAGTGAGGGCAATAGATAGAGTGAAGGCAATAGATAGAGTGAGGGCCAATAGAGTGAGGGCGATAGATAGATATAGTGAGGGCGATAGATAGAGTGAGGGCGATAGATAGATAGATAGAGTGAGGGCGATAGATAGATAGAGTGAGGGCGAAAGATAGATAGAGTGAGGGCAATAGATAGAGTGAAGGCAATAGATAGAGTGAGGGCCAATAGAGTGAGGGCGATAGATAGATATAGTGAGGGCGACAGATAGATAGACAGATAGAGTGAGGACGTTAGATAGAGTGAGGGCGATAGAGTGAGGGCGATAGATAGAGTGAGGGCGATAGATAGATAGAGTGAGGGCGATAGATAGATAGAGTGAGGGCGATAGATAGATAGACTGAGGGCGATAGATAGATAGACTGAGGGCGATAGATAGACTGAGGGCGGTAGATAGAGTGAGTGCGATAGATAGAGAGATAGATAGATGGTTGTGTGTGTGGTTGTGTGTGTGGTTGTAGTTGTGTGTGTGCTTGTGGTTTTGGTTGTGGTTGTCTGTGTGTGTGTGTGTGTGTGTGTGGGGTTGTGTGTGTGGGGTTGTGTGTGTGGGGTTGTGTGTGTGGGGTTGGGGTTGGGTGTGGTTGTATGTGTGTGGGGGTTGTATGTGTGGGGGGTTGTATGTGTGTGGGATTGTGTGTGGGATTGTGTGTGGGGGGTTGTGTGTGGGGGGTTGTGTGTGTGGGGGGGTTGTGTGTGTGGGGGGTTGTGTGTGTGGGGGGGTTGTGTGTGGGGGGTTGTGTGTGGGGGGTTGTGTGTGGGGGGGTTGTGTGTGTGTGGGTTGTGTGTGTGGGGGGGTTGTGTGTGTGTGGGGTTGTGTGTGTGTGGGGTTGTGTGTGTGGGGGGTTGTGTGTGGGGGGGTTGTGTGTGGGGGGGTTGTGTGTGGGGGGGTTGTGTGTGGGGGGTTGTGTGTGTGGGGTTGTGGTTGTGTGGTTGTGTGTATGTGGTTTTGTGTTTGTGGTTGTGTGTTTGTGGTTGTGTGTGTGGGGGTTGTATGTGTGTGGGGGGTTGTGTGTGTGGGGGGTTGTGTGTGTGGGGGGGTTGTGTGTGGGGGGGATGTGTGTGTGGGGGGGATGTGTGTGTGGGGGGGATGTGTGTGTGTGGGGGGATGTGTGTGTGGTGGGATGTGTGTGGGGGGATGTGTGTGTGGTGGGATGTGTGTGGGGGGGTTGTGTGTGGAGGGTTGTGTGTGTGGGGGGTTGTGTGTGGGGGGTTGTGTGTGTGGGGGGTTGTGTGTGTGGGGGGTTGTGTGTGGGGGGGGTTGTGTGTGGGAGGTTGTATAAGTGGGGGGTTGTGTGTGTGGGTGTGTGTGTGTGGGGTTGTGTGTGTGGGGTTGTGTGTGTGGGGTTGTGTGTGTTGGGTTGTGTGTGTTGGGTTGTGTGTGTTGGGTTGTGTGTGTTCGGTTGTGTGTGTGGGGGGGTTGTGTGTGTGTTGGGGTGTGTATTGTGTGTGTGGGTTGTGTGTGTGGGTGTGTGTGTGTGTGTGTGTGTGTGTGCATGTGGGGGGGGTGGGGGTGTGTGTGCGTGTGGGGGGGTGGGGGTGCGTGTGCGTGTGGGGGGGTGGGGGTGCGTGTGCATGTGGGGGGGTGGGGGTTTGTGTGTGGGGGTGTGTGTGTGGGGGGGGTTGTGTGGGGGTGTGTGTGTGGGGTTGTGTGTGGAGGGGGTTGTGTGTGTGGGGGTTGTATGTGTGGGGGTTGTGTGTGGGGGGTTGTGTGTGGGGAGGTTGTGTGTGTGGGGGGGTTGTGTGTGTGGGGGGGTTGTGTGTGGGGGGGTTGTGTGTGTGGGGGTGGTGGGGTTATGTGTGTGTGTGGGGTGTGTGTGTGGGGGGGTTGTGTGTGTGTGAAGGGTTGTTTGTGAGGGGGTTTGAGAGTCCTATTGCATTGCAAATGCTTGTTTTCGCTTTCAGTTCTTCAACGTCCCTGAACGTCCAGTTAATAGAAAACCATGTAAACAAAGTAAATAAATATGCTTGTGAATTAGTACCCCATAGGGTATTACCACACTCGACTGTGTCTGGCAAGAAGCAACTGATTTAAAAGGGTGTTTTCCCCCAAGCAAATGGGTTCCTATGGCTTTTACTGCCAGTATCAAATGTCAGTTCGGTTTCATCTCGTTGGCATTCCATGGGTTTACAAAGTCTGCCATTTTATTGCCCTACTTCTGATACGCATGTGTCCTGAAGGCTTCTCAGGCTCCTCCGACACCCATACGCCTTCCATGGTGTGTGGTGGCTCCAGGAACCCTTGTCATTAAGCAAGAGGCGACCTTTGGGACACACGTTCCACCTGGAGAGATGGGATAGCTGGGGCACCGGGTGGAAATTGTATTGTATTGTAATTGCATTTATATAGCGCTTACTACCCCTGACGAGGCGTCGAAGCGCTTTTACGGCGAGTAGTACGCTACTCGCCGACCCATAGAGGATTAGTGTTGTATTAGTATATTGAAACATGCAAGGACATTTTAAGTGGTGGATAGGTTAGTCAGTTATTTGGATTTAGAATTATAGCAGAAGGATAGAGGAGGACAAAGGTTTGTATTTATATAGCGATTGTTGACACACGCTATTCAGGAAGCCTATAAAGGATTAGTGGTGAATTAATATGGTGAAATATGAAGTAATTTCAGGGGTGGATATTAGTCAGATACTTGGAGTGAGTGACACCCTACACTACGAGTAGAGCTATACAACAAATGAAATGCATATGAGAGAGTGGCTACGGAGAGATAAAGGGCACTGTTGGAGAGTGGCAATGAGGGAATCCGAGGAGGAGGTCATGGGGAAGGGGCTTTGGAGCGATGAGGGGCACTGGTGGAGGGTAGCAGTGAGGGAATGAGAGGAGGAGGAGGGGCTACGGAGAGATGAGAGGCACTAGAGGAGGCTGGCAGTGAGGGAATCTGAGGAGGAGGAGGCCATGAGGGGAGAAGGTACGGAGAGATGAGGGCACTGGCGGCGGGAGGCAGTGAGGGAATCTGAGGAGGAGGCATGAGGGGAGGGGCTTTGGAGCGATGAGGGCAATGGTGGAGTGTAGCAGTGAGGGAATGCGAGGAGGAGGAGGGGCTACGGAGAGATGAGGGGCACTGGAGGAGAGTGGCAGTGGGGGAATCCGAGGAAAAGGTCATGAGGAGGAGGGGCTACGGAGAGATGAGGGGCACTGGCGGAGGGTAGAAGTGAGGGATCCGAGAAGGAAGCCATTGGGGGAGGGGCTACGGAGAGATGAGGGGCACTGGCGGAGGGTAGAAGTGAGGAATCTGAGAAGGAACCCATTGGGAGAGGGGCTACGAAGAGATGAGGGGCACTGGCGGAGGGTAGAAGTGAGGGATCCGAGAAGGAAGCCATTGGGGGAGGGGCTACGGAGAGATGAGGGGCACTGGTGGAGGGGGGCAGTGAAGGAATCCGAGGAGGAGGTCATGAAGGGGAGCCGGAAGAGTGTCACCTGCCTGATTCTTCCACCTCAGAAACTACATTCCAATTCAACCTTTCCTTCTAAAACCCTGCTTTGGGATTGCTCTTTATACATTTGCTTCAATTTGGTTACCTAGGGCTGCATCTTCTAAAATACAGAATTCTAGAAGTTCTTAAATAAAAGCCCAGACTGGAGTAAGATAAGCCTGATAACTCAGTCATGACCAGCAGGTGTCACCAGGAGGTCACGTGTGCAAAACCAGTCTCTACTCAGATATTCGCCCCAATAAATGTGAAAAAGTGAGTAGAATGAGTATGAGTAATGGCAACACCTTTCACATCGCTTAGAAACGCTAAAACGGTGACATTAAGTTCTCTGTAAAAATAATGCTCTGTTATTATTATTACTCGGTTAAGTGTATGTGTCCTGGCAGCTGAAGTGTGTTACTGGTTAATCTATTGAGTTTAATGGAAGCACCACTTAAACAAGCTGAGTGATCTTGGGTGAATCACTTTATTATCCGTTTTCTTTATTCCTCAATTGGAATGGAAGTAACAAGGATTGTATTTATAGTAAGGAGTTCGATCCATCAGTTGATGGGGGGAGGGGGGTTGCATATGGATAGTCCACAGGTTTTAGCGCCAACCTCCCTCCCTAACACAAAACAAGGAAAGTGAAGGCGGGATCGCCATCTTTGATGGATGAGTTAGAATGGAATGAAGATGGTGGCTAACACGAAAACATAGGGCCATATACCCTAGCCTCACGAACAAAATAAAGCCCCCGTACGTAATAAGCGCTTAGAATGAAAATGATGGTTTTCGTCAGGTTTTTTTTTTTTTTTAAAAGGAAAAATATTCGGACCCGTCGTAAAAGTCATTCCAGAGTAGCCTAAAAGCAATAACATTAATAGCACTGGCTGTAAACACATTACTGTGGGTGATTCCCATTACAGTAACGTTTCTTTTTTAGTATTTGTTTTATAGTGCGAGGCAGGCCCGAGGGCATTAGAGCGCTTTACAAAGAGCCAGGCGTCACACATGTATTTCGGCACACGAAGATTATTAGGTGATTTTTAACCATTGTCGTGAAAGAACAAGCATTGGCTTAATGGGCACCGGGAACCAACATAAGCCAGTTGGGAAGGCTGAAAGAGGCAGTGTGCACAGGGGCAGCACCGTATGCCTGAGGCTGCAGGTGTATACAAGGGGAAAGCAGCAGCATGCAGAAGTTATTGGAGCTCAGGATCATTTCCTGGGTAGAAGCATGCATGAAGCAGCTGGATATGAATACAGGCTATAATGAATGAGGCACCGGAGGATCAGGCTCGAGCGGTGTTGTCCCATGATCAGCCCTCTATTATCTTGTGTTCCTGTTTGGTGGACTTTATGGCGTAAGGGAGGCAGAGAAAGAGCAGGCCAGCAATCACTGCAGCTCGTCCCTTCTTCACCATGCTTGGGTGTGAGCTGTGCAGCGCGGGCTCTCGAGTCTGGGGGCTTATGTCATCTCTAGGGATGGATGATCGCAGGACAGGACGAGCACAGATGTTCAGCAATGCTAGAAGAGAGGCTGGGAGAGGCCAGCTGGGTTGTGAAATTCGGGCAGGGCAAGAGTATGGGACTCGGAACGAGGGCCGCACTCCCGAACTATGAGAATGTGAGGAAACACTGGTAATACATTCCTCGTCAAGTCTAGTACAGGAAACAGGCCGGATGAATCAGTGAAAGATGTACTTTCATGTAGAAACAGCAGCAATCCAATCCGCTCGGACGGCAATTTTAGAAGTCTGCAGTGTGAATCGTTAGTGATCGAAACAAAACGCTTGCTCAAAGACAGGAAATGCCATTCATAGTTTTGTCGGACTACGTCAGAGCTTGTGACTGATGTTATGGCACAACCTTCCTGTGACCTGCAGGTCATTCCTACGTGCCCAGTCACTGCAAGTTAGGAGGAGCCACGCTTCGGAGTAAACACGTCAAGATGCCCTAGGCTTCTCTTTAAATGTTATCTTATCGCTCACATTATCCAAAACAAGCTCTCGGCATTGCGGGGGCGCGGGAGTGCATTCCTTTGAAATCTGCGGGTGGCGGGGGAGCGGCAGCCTTTGAAGTCTGATTGGTGGGTGGAGCGGCAGCCTTTGAAGTATGATGCGAGGCACAGACAAATGGTGGTGTGTGACGTGGCTGGCGTTGTGCACGCGCCTGTCTCACATGAACTGTGTCTAATCCCCCGTTTTGTTAGACTTTTCTTTTCCCCTACTATAATCTCGCCAGCAATGCGCAAGCGCATTGGCTCAGGCGAGACCTAAAAAACCTAGGCTTAGGCTTAACATTTTCTTTTGGAGTATGTGCAACATTTTGGATTGATTAGGATTTTGAAAGCAAAACTGTTAAACTCAGAAAAACTTAAAATAGTGCAACCTTGCTATTCCAAAACGTATGTGACTGGTTCTGTGGTTGTTTCCAGGCACTCGCTATGTTTTTTTATGGTAGAAGGGGTTTGTAGAGCTCTTATTACAATGGTAGGGAGACATTCTATTACACTCAATTAGGACAAAAGCCGCAGTTAAAGGATGAGGGTAAACTTCCTGATTAAGATGGTTAAACAGGTTTACTGTTAATGTAATTCTCAGGGTCAGTTGTACCACAAGTCCCAATAGTCATCTGTGAAGCACTCTTTACCATAAGATTTAACTTTAAGAGTCTTTCAAACGTTATTCAGTTTAGCGCATAGACAGCCATTACCGTATCGGAGAGTTCAGGATTTAGGTCGAGCTTCAGGAACCGGAAGGCCACCACAGGCATAATGCAGACAACAGTGGTGAGAAAAATGGTGAACCAGACGCTGGGTTGTGCTAAGGTGTTCTGTGCATTCCCTGCCAAGAAAAGAAGAACATGGTGGATGAGTTAGCGGGCATAATCCTAAAGAGGAGCAACATTAGTGAGGGCAAAATCGTTACAGAGAAGTACAAAAGGGGACCTGAGAGAGAGAGAGACATGGGAAAATTAAATAACTAATGCTAGAAGAAAAGAAAAGTTCATTTAGGATATGTGAGGAGCAGAACATACATGGTATGGTGGGTGAGAAAATTGGCAGAGGGAATGCCAGGCAAAGTTAACGAAGAAGAAAGTTCTGATGGGTACATGAAGGTCACCAGAGTTGCTTTTTGATAGGAGACAATATATTGCAGAACAGAAAAAGTGAGTGGGAGAACTAGGGCTAGAGGGACAGATGAAAGTGAAACACAGAAAGACTAATGAAACGGTGATAGCAAGGCCATGGAGCACTGTAATGAGTAAGTAAAAATGGCAAATAACTGGAAAAGGTGGTAAGGTTGAGGAGATGAAATGAGTCATGTAAGTGTCTGTTGGGTACACAAAGAGGTTGAAAAATGACAGGAGTAAGAAATGTCCAAAAACACAGTAAACAATAAGAGACAAACTTCAGAAAGCGAGAGATGGGGCAGTGGAGAGTGCACTCAAGGCGACTGGATGTACAGGAGAGGGAGCCAGCAATCTACAATAGAGATAGTGTATATTGTACTGTGAAGGAAAAGGTGCCAAAGATAAACTAGAAAAAGAGGGAAAGCACTGAAAGAACAGGCCTTCAGGAGTAGATGTGGGTCACTAACTCCTGCTCCTCTCCCCTTCCTCCTGTAGATGTGATGGTCAATAAAAGGAAAAGAAACCAAGGGAGACACAAAAGCTCATGATAAACAGACGGGCAATGAAGAGGGAATTGGTATTGGTGAGAGGTGAAACCTATTGAAGAGGATAAAAAGGACCAGAGGGATACACACAAAGAAGAAAAACATAGCAATGAGGCCAATAAAGGGGCAAGCAGGAAAGAGGAATCAGTGAAGATGGTTGGGAGCATCAAGATGTAATAAAAGACTGACTCAGCTTTAAAAAATGGGGGAACCCAGCAAGATCTTAGGATGAAAAAGTACAAATGGAGGTAAATTAGATGGTTTGTACATAATACATGTTAAGGTGAGGTTTTAAGAGATTCAAATGATGGTATGGGGATAAAAATTTGGTGCAAAATGGCGAGAAGGGAGAAAGAAAACGGGAAGAGAAAGAAGGAAGGGATACAGCGGAAAGTCAAGGCAAAAGGCAAAGTAAGATGAAGGCAGAGGGTACATCTGAGATGCTCACCCACAAAGCGGAACTGGTTGGGAAATATTTGGAAGAGCCCATCGCTGTGCATGGCAAACAGGATGGCAAAGTATACAGCCAGGCTGCCCCAGATGAAGAAATGATTAATGGCCGTCCAGTACCCGGTGTCCAATCCAATCTATCCACAGGAAACAGGAGGGGTTAACAATGAGGTGGAGAAAATTTAAAGTATATAATTTCAACATTGTCCTCTTTTGGGTTATGGAGAAGTCTTTGGTCACAACAGTCATTAAAGAGGCAGCCTTCTTAAATAAAAATAAAATAAAAAAAAACACACACACATGCTTCCCTAAAGTGAATGCTTACAACTACATTTGACAATAAAGGAGTTTTCAATTTATTTTCCTCAGGAGAGCAGTTTTAAACTCAGATAGAGCTCACTCAGCTTCTAGAGCCCCTGGGTGAGATCTATAATCCTCTATCAAGCCATAAAGAATAGGTTAAGCTTCTGCTGGCTCTTTAGCTGATCTTCAAATGTCTCGATCCTTGAAACTGAGGTCGTGGTGATACTCCTTCCTTGAAATTAGAGAGTTCACTCAGTATTGGTGATTAACGCAGGTTTATTGTAGAATCAGTTGTAGAGACCCCATCCACAAAGTAGCTAGCTTCAACTGCCACTCTCACAGCAATCAACATTCAACCCTGACAACCACCCACTTTCTGAATGCTTACATCATCACATAGCAACCCAAACAACGCCATCTAGGATTAATACAGAACACCACATCAGACTTGGTCTTTACAATCAGTTGAGAGCTCTTGGTCAAATGGCACTGCCTTCAAGGAAAGCTCTCAAGTACTGCCACACCGAGGCAACAAACTTACTGCTTCTGTTATGTGGAAGAGCAGCTTTGACCATGTTGTATGACGCTGGCTCTGTATATACTATACCAAAATGAAGTATAGTGTGCACAGAGTCCAGTGGAAACCCAAAGGTAGTTAGAGGTAAAGGTAGTTAGCACCTTACTCTCTATTTGTGGTAGTGTGGGCGAGCAGTAAGGCTTTATCAGAGGTAGTGTTAAGCATTTGTTGTACACATTCAGGCAGCAAATGATGCCACACCCTCAAAGTCTGAACTCAGACCAATTTTGTTTGCATAAACTCACAAGTTACTTACCTTCGGTAACGATATATGGATTAGTTACTTACCTGTAATCCTAGTTCTCTTCCAAGGGTATACTCATTAAAGTCATAAGCACTGAATATTCTCCGCCCATAAGCGGGAACCCGGAACATATAGACAAATACATATATATGTGTGAATATATAAAAAGAGTACATAGTACTAAACTAATTATACATGTATAAACTAATAATATGCAGCCCAATCATAACATATAGGCTAATAAAGCCATAATTACATACTTTCTGCAGAATGAAAATAAACTATAAAACCAATGCAAGAAAAAGGCATGAGCCTAAAATGCATTCCACAGACAGAAAGACCTTTTATTTTCATCAAAGAACCTGTAATAAAAGGAAATTACCCTAGGTAGGCTGCATAACGAAATAACCTCCCTGTACAGAAAATGAGACTGACACCTCGCCTTTAAGGCGTCAGAGAATCTGAACACTTTGCCTTTAAGGCCTCCAGGGGAACCCTGCTCCTATCATGCCCCACAGGTGGCAGTTAGGTCAGTTATTTTGTACGGTCGAGGAAACCTTGCAGGAACCTGCATACAGAAATGTAATAATAAAATATTAAAACATAATGCTACTGCTCGCCCAGGGAGGCGGGAGAGTGCTTATGACTTTAATGAGTATACCCCTGGAAGAGAACTAGGATTACAGGTAAGTAACTAATCCTTCTCTTCCAGGGGATACTCATTAATAGTCAAAAGCACTGAATAGAGTAGCAAGCTCATAACCACTTCCAAGCGAACGAGCAGAAAATAGAGATAACAACAGTTTAACACACATATCTTAGCTAGTATTAGCAAAGTTTCTTAGCGTTGCCTGCCCAACCTGAGCCTCTGCTTGCGTGTCTGAATCAAGACAGTAATGGCGAGTAAAAGTGTGGACTGAACGCCATGTAGCTGCCCTAGAGATTTCTGCCATAGAAACATTCCTAAGGAGAGCTGTTGTGGAAGCTTTCCATCTCGTAGAATGAGCCTTTGGCCTTCCTGACAAAGACCTGTTAGCTAATTGATAAGCCAGGACAATGGAAGAAACAATCCATCTAGATATGGATCTCTTGGAAGCAGCAGAGCCCGTATTAATAGGACCATAGGTCTGACTTTCTCAATGTCTTTGTTCTATCCAAATAAAACTTAAGAACCCTCTTAAGATCTAAGGAGTGGAGAGATCTTTCTGGAAGATTTGCAGGATTTGGAAAGAAAGTCGGCAAAGTTATAGTCTGATTAATGTGAAAGTCTGACACGACCTTGGGTAAAAAAGCAGGATGCGTTCTGAGTACTACTCTATTAGCATGGAACACAGTGAAAGGTTCCTTACAACACAGAGCCTGGATCTCGCTCACTCTACGAGCAGAAGTAATGGCTACGAGGAATGCTACCTTCCAAGTTAAGTGTTGTAAGGAAGCTTTGTGGATAGGCTCAAAAGGAGCACCCATTAACTTAGTCAATACCACATTAAGCTCCCAAGGCGGGGAAGGTGATCTGGCTGGCGGATATACCTTTCTTAGGCCTTCCAGAAAACCTTTCACCACCGGCATCCTAAAGAAAGAAGTCTGCTTAGGTGATTTTCTGTAGGCAGTGATCGCTGCAAGATGAACCTTAATAGAGTTAAACTGAAGGCCAGCCCTTGCCAAATGTAACAAATAAGGCAGAATCACCTGCTCTTGACTTTGGATAGGGTCATGACCATTGTTCTCACACCACAGAAAAAATCGTTTCCACTTAAAACCATATGATTTCCCTGTAGAAGGTCGCTTAGCTTCTTTAAGGATATGCATACAGTCTGGATTCAACCGTAAGTGTCCATACTGGATGACTTCAGGAGCCATGCTGCTAGGCGTAGGGAGGACAAGTTGGGGTGGAACACTCTCCCTTTCTGCTTGGACAGGAGATCCGGTCACATGGCAGCCTCCTGTGTGGCACTTCCGACAACTGAAGGAGGTCTGGAAACCACCACTGGCATGGCCACTCGGGGGCAATCAGAATCATCCTGGAATTGGTTCTGTACATCTTGTTGGTTACTGTCGGTATCAATGGGATCGGTGGAAAAGCGTACAGTAAGTTCTGACACCAATCCATCAAAAGGGCATTCTCTTGAGACCCGACCTGGGGAAACCTGGACGCGAAGACGAGGCATTTTGCGTTTCCCGCGTCTGCGAACAGGTAGATGTCTGGAGTTCCCCATGCTTGAAAAATACTGTTTGCGACTTCCTCGTTGAGAACCCAATCGTGAGCCTCGACAAAGTCCCTGCTGAAGAAATCCGCTTGAGAATAGAGGGACCCCGGCAAATGTACAGCTGTTATCGACAAGTCCCTTGCTAGTAATCAGTTCCATATGGTTTGGGCCTCCATGGAGAAAGCCCTGGACCGGTACCTCCCTGTTTGTTCAAATAATACATTGTTGTTGTATTGTCTGTTTGAACCAGGAGGGACCAAGACTGGAATGATGGAAACAGGGACTTGAGAGCTAGATGAACTGCCCGGAGTTCTAGCAGGTTGATGTGATAGCCCTTCTTGGATTCTGACCATAGCCCTTGTACTTGCAGAGGGCCCATATGAGCACCCCAACCCTGGAGAGAGGCATCTGTGATCAGAGTTTGAGTTGGAGGATCTTGATGAAATGGCACTCCTTGCATTAAGTGTGACCTCTTCATCCACCATCGCATGGAATCTTTGGCGGACTGATGAAGGAGTATCCGATCCTCCCAGCACCAGACATCTGCATCCATTGATCCTCTAAACACTGTTGTAGAGGACGCATGTGCAATCTTGCGTTTGGAACTATGAAGATGCACGACGCCATCGACCCCAGGAGAGATGACACTTGGCGAACTATCGGGCAAGAGGATTGAAGAAGAAGATGATATTTTGTCCGGATTGATAACCACCTCTCCTCCGAAGGACACACGTTTACTTTTTCTGTGTCCAAGAAGGCTCCCAGATAGTGGATCTGTTGGGTTGGATTCATTATAGATTTCTTGAAGTTGGCCTGAAGGCCCAACTTGTGTAGAAGATGAAGACATCTTGTAAGATGATCTTCCAGAAGAGATGGAGACAAACTTTTTAGGAGCCAGTCGCCCAAGTAAGGATAAATGAAAATCCTCTGCTTCCGAAGGAAGGCGGCTACCACCACCATACACTTGGAAAATGTTCGGGGAGCTGACTTTAGTCCGAAAGGAAGTACTGCATATTGGTAATGATGAACAGACACTTGAAATCTCAAAAAACATCGCAAATTTCTCAGATTGGAACATGAAAATATGCGTCCTTCAGATCGATGGAACACATCCAGTCCTCCTGATGGAGTTGGGGGAAATATTTGATGGAGCGCCAACATTAGAAATTTCTCCCTTTGAATGAATCTGTTCAACAATCTCAAATCCAGTGTAGGTCTGTACTCTGAAGTGGGACCTTTCTTTCTCACCAGGAAGAAGCGGGAGTACAGCCCTTGATTTCTCTGCGGAAGAGGAACTCTCTCTATGGCTTTATTGCTTAAAATAATGTTTACTTCTCTTTGCAGAAGCTTGTGACTTTGAAGAATGACCCTTTTTGGACTTATGACAGGTGGAGGATTTCTGAATCTGAGGAGATATCCATTCTGGACGATGTCGATGACCCACCTGTCTTTTGTCAATCTTCTCCACTCGTCTAAATATAAAGCAATGCTTCCTCCTACCGGAGTGGACCACACCTGTGGAGGAAGTTCCATCTAATTGTTTCTGAGGCTGTTTTGCAACTGAGGACTGTTGTCTGTTTCCTCCTCTGCCTCGCCCAGGCCTGCGCTGTTGAAACTGTGACCTCTGTTGAGACTGGCCCTGGTTTTGCGAAGACCAGTTTGACGATTGCCCACGCTGCTGAAACGACCTTTTGTCGTAGGGACGAAAACAACGGTGAAACTCCTTCTTTTTCTCTAAACCAACTGCTTTTAGAGTATCAAGCTCAGCCTTCATTTTAGCCATCTCATCACCTGCATGAGTTCCGAACAACGTTGACCCATTGAATGGCAAATTAACAATTTTTCTCTGGGCATCGGGCTGAAGGCCCGTGAAGCAAAGCCATGCTGACCGTCTAGAACATATGCCATGAGCATATCCGTGAGCTGCT
This sequence comes from Lissotriton vulgaris, assembly GCF_964263255.1. NCBI lineage: Eukaryota > Metazoa > Chordata > Amphibia > Caudata > Salamandridae > Lissotriton > Lissotriton vulgaris. The sequence continues at coordinate 136,484,932 of NC_141700.1, read as the reverse complement.
TAAACCGCCGAATCAGCAGCCGCACTAATACTTTGGTTGGCAACCAAACCACCACCTTCCACAATTTCTAAAAAATCCTTCTGATCCTCCTTAGGCAATTTTTCCGCAAGTCTCGTTAAAGAATCCCATAGAAGACGGTCGTAGCGACCCAGCAGAGCCGCTGTACTCGCCACTCTCAGAACAGAAGAAGAAGTATTACACATTCTTCGACCTAAGGAGTCCATATTTTTGCTGTTCTTTTCAGGTGGAGCAGACGAAATGGAAGTGGCAGAATGAGCCTTTCTAGCCGGTGCCACTATGAGTGAATCCGGTGGTGGGTCAGTACGTAAAAACAAAGGGTCCTGTTCTGGAGCCTTATTTTTCTTTGCAATTCTAGAAGGCCCAGAGCCCACTGTAGCCGGTGTTAAAAAAGTCTTCATTGCTGGTTCTATCAGCCCTGGGACCAAAGGTAGTAGGGGTCTAGCTGACGACTTATGATGCAATGTTTCAAATGTATCAGAAGTAGTAACCGGAGGTACAGACATCGTTATATTAAACTTGCTGGCGCCCCGACACAGTACTTCACTAAAAGTTCCTATGTCATCAACTGGAGATATCCTTGAAGGTGGCGTTGAAGAAATCGTGGGGGAATAGTCTTTGTAAGAAGATCTCGTTGAGGTGGACATGGTAGGAGATCGCTGTCTTCTCCTCGGAGTAGGAGACCGATGAGGCCTACTACGATCCTTGGAATGTGAACGCCTGTACACTGTTGATCTAGATCGTCTTGGAGACCTACCAGCCGGTGGTCTTGAGCATTCCAGAGCAAGAGGTCTATCACCAGGTCTGGGCTGCATTTTCCAATGATGTATGCTCTCCATCCATCTAGGGGACATGCCAACAGGAGACTTGCGTACCGGAGAGCCCTCCCGGGTTATCTGTACAATTTGACTCCCCATCGACGATGATGAAGAACTCCTAATCGACTGTGGAGATCTAGATGCCAGTCTATGTTCTCCAGAATCCAATTGTTTGTCTCTCGACGTCGAATGCCTCGACGTCGAACCAGAATGAGCCACCATAGAAGATGCCTGATGCAGAGAGGCTCTGACAGATGGAGATCTGTTCGAAGAAGCCCTCAATGCTGGATCATTCGACGTCGAACCTGGCTGGTCAGTGGACGACCTCGACGTCTGCTCCAACCGCGACAAAGACCTATCACAGGTCGGGGAGGTTGATCTAGAACGCCTCGACGCCGACCTTGAAGCAGGTAGCGAAGACCTCGACAACGATTTCCTCGGTGTCGGTAACTTTCTCGACGTCGAATGAGGCTCCTCATGCCTCAAGCCCGAAGCATGCCTCGACGTCGATCCATGCCTCGAAGCGACCTTGATCTTTTCCTCTTCTCAGGTTTCGACGTAAATCTACTCCTAGCCCTCGACGTCCATCTGTGTCTCACCTTAGACGCTGGCTTCACTGCAATCAACACCACATGCCTCGACGTCGAGAAACTTCTTGACGGTGACCTTGATCTTGGTCTCGACGTCGACTTACGTCTTGAAGGAGATGTCTTTGACGTCGATTTACTGCTTTCTACTGGCCTTGATGTCGACAAACCTGACGGCGATCTGGACTTCGACGTCAATCTTACTTTATCACTCGCCCTCGACGGTGTCTCGCAATGCCTTTTCTTACTCCTACCATCAGGAGACGTAGATCTTCAACGTCTTGCAGGAGAGGAGGGTCTTCCAGACGACATTTCACTCCTTGCACCCTTCTCATGGTGCTTCTCCCTCTCCATAAGCCCCAAAAGACAAATGTTCTCTCTCTCTATAAGAGTCCTTCTGGAAAGTTTGAGGCAGTGATAACATTTTTCTAGGTCATGTGTGGATGGTAGACAAAACACACAAACAGAATGAGGATCCGCTTTGGACATCTTCTTCCCACAGGAAGAACACTTGTAGAATAAAGGTGGCATAACTGACAAACAATTCTCTATGAATTAGTCAGAAAAGACTGAAAAATACCACCAGTAGGCAATACTGTCGAATGAGACAGAAAAAAACAAATTCTGACTGAAAAACAATCAAACTCAGTAGAGCTCAAGTTCCAGGTTCCTCAGAGAACAAGCCGGAAAAAATAACTGACCTAACTGCCACCTGTGGGGCATTATGGGAGCAGGGTTCCCCTGGAGGCCTTAAAGGCAAAGTGTTCAGATTCTCTGAGGCCTTAAAGGCGAGGTGTCAGTCTGATTTTCTATACAGAGATGTTATTTCTTCATGCAGCCTACCTAGGCTAATTGCCTTTTATTACAGGTTCTTTGATGAAAATAAAAGGTCTTTCTGTCTGTGGAATGCATTTTAGGCTCATGCCTTTTTCTTGCATTGGTTTTATAGTTTATTTTCATTCTGCAGAAAGTATGTAATTATTGCTTTATTAGCCTATAGGTTATGATTGGGCTGCATATTATTAGTTTATACATGTATATATGTATAATTCGTTTAGTACTATGTACTCTTTTTATATATTTACACATATATATGTATTTGTCTATATGTTCCGGGTTCCCGCTTATGGGCGGAGATTATTCAGTGCTTATGACTATTAATGAGTATCCCCTGGAAGAGAACTGTAAGAATCAGTAGTTAGTGTTAGATTCCTTACCTTTGAATATCCCCAGGCGTCAGACTGGATACGGAAAGTTTTACGTAGCAGTACCCCTGCGTGTCGGTAGGCGTCGTCTGCGGCTCTGCGTCCGTCGTCGGCGTCGTGATGACGTCAGAGCACTTCGAAGCCGCCCTCACGCACTGACGTCAGTTCTTGTATATAGCTTCCCGCGCCAGGAACGCAGAGCCATGCCAGAGACCGACACTGGTGCCTTGAAACTAGGGCCCCCAAAGGGAGATACCGTAACCCTCGATATCGGTTCGCAGAACGGGGAGGATGGGTGCGGCGGTAAGGAATCTAACACCAACTACTGTTTTTTACAGATATATTGTTACCGAAGATAAGTAACTTGTGCATCTGAAAGAAACAGGTTAGTGTTAGATTCCTTACCTTAGAGTAGATACCCCAGCAATACCAACCCCGGTGGTGGGTCTGCGAAACAAGATCACACCAGAAAGTCCTGGAGAACAGAAACGGCCAAAAAAGGCATCTCTCTGGACTTGGTTGTCCAGGCAGTAGTGTCTCACAAACGTGTGCTGCGAAGCCCACGCAGCTGCCTGACAGATGTCCTGCAAGGGGACTCCCCGACCCAGGGCAGTAGTAGCCGCCGTGGCCCGAGTGGAATGGGTCCTCAGCCGAACAGGAGTCTCCTTTTTCGCCAAGGAGTAGCAAACCTTGATGCACAACACGAACCACCGAGAGATGGTCCCCTTGTGCACCACCCGTCCCTTCTTAGCTCCCACGTAACCAACAAAGAGCTGGTCGTCCACCCGGAACTGGTGAGTGCGGTCTAGATAAAAGGAAAGCACACGTTTTGTGTCCAGACGGTGGAGCCTCTCTTCCTCTTTCGAGGTGGGTAAGGTGATGGACTGCCCGATATGAAAGGCAGTAGCCACCTTTGGCAGGAAAGAAGGATGAGTTCTCAAGACAACTTTGTCCGGATGGACAGAGTGAAAAGGCGCTTTATACGATTGAGCCTGTAGCTCACTCACTCTCCTGGCAGAGGTGATCGCAACCAGGAATGCAGTCTTAAGAGTCAGAAGACGAAGAGGGCAATTGTGAAGTGGCTCGAAAGGAGCGCACATCAAATAGGGTAGAACAACGTTCAAGTCCCCAAGAGGCATCACGAAAGGAACAGGAGGAAACATGTGTGATGCCTTTCAAGAACCTATTTACAACAGGGGACTTGAAGGAGAAGGCTGAAATGGCAGAGAGGTAACCTTTGATAGTGCCCAGAGCAGAGCCCTGTTAGGAAAATGAAAGAAGAAAGAGGAAAACCTCTGAAAAGGGGGCAGAAATTAGATCCACAGCCGTTGCTGTGCACCATGCCACAAATTTGTTCCACCTGCAGGCGTATAGCGATTTTGTGGAGGGACGCCTGGCTGCCAGAATTACATCACAGACTTCGGGAGGCATGTCAAATGGCCTCAACTGTCGCCGCTCAATCTCCACGCATGGAGGTGGAGACTGGACAGGTTTGGGTGGAGGACCGTCCCCTGCTGCTGCGGCAGAAGGTCCTTCTGAAGAGGCAGATGAATCGGGGGATCGACTGACATGCAGAGTAGTTCGGGATACCAGTATCTTCGTGCCCAGTCCGGAGCCACAAGGATGACTTGGGCCCGGTCGCGCCGGATCTTCTTCAGCACTCTGGGCAGAAGTGGTATAGGCGGAAAGGCTTACAACAGACCGCAACTCCACTCGCGACGAAAAGCGTCTCCGAGCGAGTGCCGCCTTGGAAATTCCAACGCGCAGAACTGATGACATTGCGCGTTCTCTTTGGTGGTGAATAGATCTAACCAAGGATCTCCACACTGCTGAAAGAGGCCTTGCGCCACGTCAGAGTTCAGACGCCATTCGTGATCCATCATGCACCGGCGGCTGAGTTCGTCCGCCCTGGCGTTCAGAGAACCTGCCAGGTGTTGAACCACCAGGGTCACACCCTGATGTTCCAGCCACTGCCAAAGGCGCAGAGTCTCCTGGCAGAGGGTCCACGACCCCACTCCGCCCTGTTTGTTGCAGTACCACATGGCGGTGGTGTTGTCCGTGAACACCTGCACTACACTCCCCCGGACAGAGGGGAGGAATGCTTTCAGTGCTAGACGAATCGCCCGCAGCTCCAAAAGGTTGATATGGAGCCGGGACTCCGCCTGGAACCAGAGGCCTCTGATCTCCGCCTCTCCCATGTGGCCTCCCCAGCCCTGGAGGGACGCGTCCATCACAACTACGTGCTCCGGTTGGGGAAGGGAGAGGGATCTGCCGCTGACCCAATCGCGGTCCGTGAGCCACCACTGCAGCTGTCTTGCAGTGCCCTCCGAGATCAGGACATGGTCGGACAGGTTGCCCTGATGCTGGGCCCACTGAAACTTCAGGTCCCACTGCAGAGCCGCATCCGCCAACGGGCGTGATGCACCAGAAGGATGCAGGAAGCCATCAGCCCCAGAAGCCGCAGCGTTAACCTGACTGAGACTCAGGATAAAGGCTGAAAGATTGGAATCAGAGCCTGTATATCCCGAACTCGCTGTTTGGGAGGATAAACCTGAAACTGCGCCGAGTCGAGAACCGCTCCGATGAAGAGGAGCTTCTGAGAGGGACACAGGTGTGACTTCGGCACATTGATGGAAAACCCCAGCTGGTGCAGGAGGTCTGCCGTTGTCTGGAGGTGGCTGAAGACGGTCTGGGGCGAGCCGCCTTCAACAACCAGTCGTCGAGGTAGGGGAAGACTGAAACCCCTAAACTGCGCAGATGAGCTGCGACCACCGCCATCACTTTCGTGAACACCCGTGGGGCGCTGGTAAGGCCGAAGGGGAGCACGGTAAACTGAAAGTGCTCGTGGCCTACCGTGAACCGCAGGTAGCGCCGGTGGGCCGGCAGGACGGGGATGTGGAAATAAGCGTCCTGCAAGTCCAACGCTACTATCCAGTCTCCTGGGTCCAGGGCAGCTAAGACCTGAGCCAGAGTCAGCATTTTGAACTACTCCTTCCGGAGGAAGCCGTTAATGTTTCGTAGGTCCAAGATAGAGCGTAGGCCCCCTTTGCCCTTCTTGGGTACCAGAAATTAGTGGTAGTAGCAACCACATCCTACTTCTGGCCCAGGAACGCGCTCGATGGCCCCCTTGGCCAAGAGGGTGGTAACTTCCTCCTGCAGAAGCCGAAAATGATCCCCCGATACGCGGTGGTGATGCGGTGGCATGGCTTGAGGGGTCGTCTCGAAAGGGAGGGAGTAGCCCCTTCGGACGATTTGCAGCACCCACCAGTCCGACGTGACAGTGCGCCAGTGGGAGTGGTGATGGCGAACCTTGCCCCCCACTGGCGTCACATGCGCCGAAAAGCAGGGACTAGGAGGGTTTTGAGGCGGATGCTGCGGGGGAGGGTGTTGGCTGGCCTCGCCGTTGTCCCCGACCGCCTCCACAGCGATTTCCACGGCCACCACCGCGCTGGATGTTAGTCTGCGGTGCGTAGCTGGCAGCACGTGTGGGGGCGCCCCTTTCTTGGCCACGAAAGAAGTGAAAGGCACCCGTTTGCTGGCGCGGGGCCGAGAGGCCCAAGGACTTGGCCGTAGCCCTGGAGTCCTTAAAGCACTCAAGCGCATGGTCTGGCTTGTCGCCAAAAAGGCGACGGCCATCAACCGGCATGTCCATCAGTGTATTCTGGACATCGGCCGAAAAGTTGGCGGACCTCAACCACGCATGGCGACGAATCGCCACTGTCGTTGCCATCGCTCTAGCTAGTGAGTCTGTGGTATCCAGCCCACACCGGATAGAATATTTTGCTGCATCCCGGCCTTCCGCAAGGGCTTGGCCGAGTTTGGCCCGTACCGCCAACGGACACTCTGGCAGCAATTCCGCGACCATATCCCACAGAGAGTGGGTGTAGCGGCCCAAGAGGCATGCGGTGTTGAAGACTGCAGTCCCAGACTAAGGGAGAAGAATACCTTTTTGCCATACTGCTCATACCTCTTGGAGTCCCTGTCCGGCGGAGCCGACGGGAATGCGGTCTCGGAATTTGAAGCCTGGATGACCAGGCTCTCGGGGGTTGGGCGGGTGGACAGGAAACATGGGTCGACCGGGGCCGGGCGGTGGCGTCTGGCCACATACCTATCTACGGGCGAACCCGTAGCGGGCCTGGACCAAGTGCCCAAAAGAACGTCGGTCAAGGCCTCATTAAACGGCAGCAGAGGCTCGGCGAGCTTGACTGCGGTTTAAGGACCTCCGTGAGGAGGTTAATCCTCACGGCCGCGACGGGGAGCTCAAGGCCCAAGGCCTTGGCTGCCCTCATCAACACCACACTGTAGGTTGCCCCCTCCTCCGTAGCCACGGTAGGCAGTGAGACAAAGCCAGTGTCTGGTGATGTGTCCAGACCACTGGCATCCCCAAGTCCACCTGTCCAGTCCTCTTGAGACTGACACTCTTTGGTCAGAGGGTCCTCAGACCCCTCCCAATACTCCGCTTCACCCATCTCCTGATAATCATGGTTGTGAAACGGTGAGGCCGGTTCATAGAAGCTAAACTCCCCAAGTGGCGTCGAAAGCGGCGTCCAGCGGCGCCGTTCCGACGCCGGAGCAAGGGAGGCATCGGGGATGGCGCCGCCCGAGGATGGCGCCGGAGGTGACACCTGAGGGACCGGCGCAGGTGAGGTCGTTAGGTCAACCGGCGACGACCCGGATCCCGAAGCGGATCCAGTGGGTCCCGAAGGCGCCGGGCCCAAAGGCACCTGCGGCGTCGGGCCGAAGCACCCGACTGCATCGGGCCGAAGCCCCCGACCCGCTAGTGGCCCCAGACGGGTCCACTGGGCCAGAAGGCGCCGCGGAACCTGTCGGGGACGAGAGGTTCCTCATGGCCATGAGGAAGCGCTCGATCTTCCCCGGCGTCGCGTCCTGCCCAGGGACCGGAGGGTGTGGGGCAGGCCGCGATGCCTGTGACTCCGACAGAGCCGAGCGTCGGGGGGAGTCAGAAAAGTGATGACGTCTCTTCGACTTCTTGTGCTTACCTGACGACAACTTCGACCCGGAGGAGTGATGCCGACTCTCGGAGTTGTGATGGCTCCGACCCCGCGACCTGTCCCTCGACCTCCTGTGGGACCTGGACCTCTCGCGGCACGGGCCGACGGCCAGAGTTTGAGTCGCTTGAGGGACCGCTCCCGCCTAGCTTTCGAAGTCAGGGCACGGCAGTCGGGGCAGGTCTTGTGGTCGACGCCGAGACAGTGGAGACACCGACGGTGAGGGTCAGTGACCGACATCAGTCGGTCGCAATCCTCACAAGGCTTGAAACCAGGCATCCCTAGGCACAGTCCAGAGTCGCAAGACACAAGAAAAAATTATCAAAAGGGATCAAAACAGACTAGTCAAAAAGTGACTAAAGTACTGCTTTTTCCAGATCTGCGCTTGCTGGCGCGGAAAAAAGAAGAACTGACGTCAGCACGCGGAGGCGAAGTCTAAGTACTGCGACGACATCATCACGGCGCCCACGACGCCGGATGCGGAGCCGCAGACTACGCCTACCGACACGCAAGGGTACTGCTACGCAAACATTTCCGGATCCAGTCTGACGCCTGGGGATATTCTAAGGTAAGGAATCTATCACTAACGTGTCTCTTTCAGATCTGAACCGCAGGTAACGCCGGTGGGCCGGCAGGACGGGGATGTGGAAATACGCGTCCTGCAAGTCCATAAGCTACCGTCCAGTCTTCTGGGTCCAGGGCAGCTAGGACCTGAGCTATAGTCAGCATCTTGAACTTCTCCTTCCGGAGGAAGCCGTTGACGCTCCCGAGGTCCAAGATAGGTCTTGAGTACCAGAAAGTAGTGGGAGTAGCAACCATGTCCTACTTCTGGCCCAGGAACGCGCTTGACGGCCCCCTTGGCCAAGAGGGCTGTAACTTCCTCCTGCAGAAGCTGCAAGCGAGCCCCCGACATGTGGTGGTACTGCGGTGGCATGGCTGGAGAGGTCGCCTCAAAGGGGAGGGAGTAGCCCCTTCGGACGATTTGCAGCACCCACCAGTCTGATGTGATGGAACGCCAGTGGAGGAGGTGATGGCGAACCCTGCCCCCCCACTGGTGTCGAGTGGGCCTGAAAGCTCGGATTAGGAGGATTTAGAGGCAGATGCTGCAGGGGCTGATGTGGACTGACCTTAACGCGTTCCCCCGGCACCACCACGGTGGTTACCACATCCGCGACCGCGTTGAGGTTGGATCTGTGGCCTGTGGCTAGCTGGACATGTGGGGGCGCCCCTTCCCTGGCTACGAAAGGCGGAAGTTTGCTGGCGTTGGCCGAGGCCAAAGGACTTGGCCGTTGTCCTGGAGTCCTTGAAACGCTCCAGCGCACTGTCCGCCTTGTCGCCAAAGAGGCAACCGCCATCAAAGGGCATGTCCATAAGGGTGATCTGGACATCCCCCGAAAAGTTGGCGGAGCTCAGCCAGGCCTGGCGGCGAACTGCAAATGTCGTAGCAATCGCCCTACCCAGCGAGTCCGTGGTATCAAGTCCACACCGTATTGAGTAGGGTGCTGCATTCCGTCCCTCCGCTAGGGCTTGCGTAAGCTTTGCCTGGACCTCCACCGGGAACTGCAGCAGCACTTCCGCAACCCTATCCCACAGAGAGTGGGTGTAACGTCCCAAAAGGCAGGCGGTGTTGACAGACCGCAACCCCAAACTCAGGGAGGAGAACAAATTCTTCCCAAACTGATCGTACCTTTTGGATTCCCGATCCGGAGGAGCGGTCGCGAATGCTGTCTGGGATGTAGAGGCCTGGATTGTGAGAAGTTGGCCTGATATATGATGCTCACTAGTTCTAGTGATCACCTTGTATCAGTCCAAACAACCCTTATGGTGTTTGGTTGTAAGTCAACCTTATAGACCAGCTATCCTAATGGTAGCATGGACAAAGCAGTCTTAGGCTAAACTCTTTTGGCATGTGAAGCCAGCTGTTTTACCACATATACCCCCTTGAATACCAAGTGAAAGGACACCACACAGGTTGTTATGAAAATAAACAATATATTTATTAATAACAAACACCTCTGAGCTCCTTATGAGGTCAGAGGGCTAAGCACATGACAAGACTCTTAAGAAAAATATGTTTAAGTTGCACAAATTACAATGGTGCCCTAGGGGCACGACAAACCATATACTAAGTAAATGGTATAAGGAAATCGATAGAAGGAAAGGAGCTGTCCAGAGGCTGTAGGATCGCTGGGACTACACTACCCTAACCTTAGGTAAGTAATAGGAGGCCCAGAGGACGCGTGTGCAGAGTGTGAACTCACACGCGAGATGCGTAACAAAGTCAATGGACAGTACAAATTACGAAAAGGTAAGTAAGTATTAGACAGTTCCGACTAGCTAGGACTAAAACGACTAGAAATCACTAATCTACCCTTGAGCACCGAAATGCTCTTGTTACCTCACCCACGGGCTGCGGGTGCATAGGTGTCAAAGTGTGTCGGGTTTCCGCGTTGAAGCCTATGGAGCCTTGAAGAAAGATGCTGCAGGCGACCCGGAGGAAGCTGTCCGGAGTGATCCAAGGGTGGGTCAAGGAAGATGAAGACCTGAAAGCAGAGGGGACAATGTTCACAGTCACTAGCCAGTGACTGGTGTGGAACAAGGAAGGAACCAGATGCTGTAGTCGCGATCAGGTGAAGAGTGGACGCTTGACTCTGCAGCCACGTGGACCAGGAGGTGTCTTCAACGACAAGGATGGAGGCACGAGCTGTCCTATGCAGGCTCTCGCTGTCGGCGGTGTTGGTTCCGGATTCGGCGTCAACAGGCCTTGGCAAAGGCAACCCACGCGGTGAATGGAAAAGGAGTCTGGTGCAGACCAGGAGGGTCCGGGGTGCTTCTCCTTTGCAGGGAAGCAAGGGCCAGTCTGGAGCAACCAGACCAGCGGTGTAGATTTCAAGGATAGTCGTCTAGGAGGCCACTAGCCAGCCGGCAAGTGACCAGACAACGCGTCGCGCAGCAATCAAGCAAAAGAGCCCCACGTAGATCTCGTGGATGCTGGAGGGCTGATCTTCTGTGCAGGAGCTGCTCGGAGCTGGGGCTTCTCAATCCCCAAAGCACTTCGTCGAGGATGCCTCTGAAGTCGTGCTGGAAGCGAAGTGCAGTTTCTTCAAGATGGCTGGTCCCACGTGTCTCGTCGCAACCACGGATCTCAGCTGTGCTGGAGATGTGAGTTGAGGTCGGAGAGGTCTGGAAGTCCGGGTCTCGTCGGGCTCTGAAGTCTGGATCCACCAGGGAAGACGACAAAGTGAACCGCTGGAACGCTTGATGGTGCCTGCTTGTGCAGGGTGGTCACTCCTTGGCCACACGGGAGATTTCTTCAGTCTTCTGTGGAGCAGAACGTCGAAGTTCAGAGTTTCTTCTTGTAGAGTTTCAAATCAGGATTAATCTAATTTGGAATGGGACCAGCTCCTACCTTTATCCTCCTAAAGGGGGCTGTACTATGACTAGGTCCCTCCTATGGGTGGGACCAGGAAGGGAGGTGGTTACACCCCCTATCCTTTGTCCGGTTTCGCGCCAGAGCTGGGGCTGGAGTGCCCCAGCAACTGGTTTGAACAGGTGTATGCACAGGGACACCTTGTGTGCCCCAGGCATGTCTCATTCCTTTCAGCCTGTCCTACCTCAATACACAAAATCCTGTCTGGGGTGGTGCTAGCACCTTCCAAGGTAGGAAACCCTTTGTCCAAGCCTCCCTCGCTGGAAGGACTCCCAGCAGCAGGAGGTCAGACTTGTGTCTGTGGTGGCAGCATCCATTTTGTGATGCTGAGACTCGAGATAACTTTAACCGGGGTTCACAGTTACATACATGTTGTGTCCCTGTAAAAGGGTGGAATGCTACCCCCGTCGCCAGAACTGGCAAGGGGGTAGTATTCCAATTCGTATGACACCTTACTCAACATGTTTTGATAATGCTATGCCAAAGTTAGCAATAACCGCGAGGATTATAATGCGCTTAAGAGTATATGGTATAGCGTTATCATGGAAACAGCTAAAGGACTTGGTTCCGAAAGCTGCAGACAGGCTCCGCTCATGCTAGAGCACCATCTCACATAATTCCAAGCACTCTGCCTCCAGGATTGTTAAGGCCTGCCATAGGTGTGACTTATAGGAGTATATGTGTCCATTTTAGGGTTAGATATAGGTATACTATATCTAAAGCAGAGGGAGGTTACACCACCTTGCCCCAGCTGTGTTACCAGCCAGTTGTGTCAGTTTTGGATGGCCAGCCAGGGGTGGCATAATACATGCTGCAGCCCCTGGTAGGCCTTGGGTGCACTTATGCCCTGCTTACCTATGGTACACTGTACAAGGACTTATAAGAGTGACCCAATACCAATTAGAAATGTACCTAAGGTGCATGGAGTCCATTTTAACAGAGAGAGCAGGAAGCCTGGGGTCCTGAATAGCAGGATCACAGGTCAACTAAGTCGAAAACCAGCTAAACACTAGGCAAAAAGTTGGTGGTAACCATAGTCAGATATCCACCTTCCTACATGGATCACCAGACTCTCAGGGGTGGGGTGAACGGACACGTCGGGCCACGTTCCTATCTATGGGAAGGCCCGTAGAGGGCTTGGACCAGGTGCCCAGTAGAACGTCAGTGAGGGCTTAGTTAAACGGCAGGAGAGGCTCCGAGGAGCTTGCCTGCGGTTTGAGCACCTCAGGGAGGAGGTTAGTCCTCACAGCCGCGACAGGGAGCTCAAGAGCCAAGGCCTTGGGTGCCCTAGTCAACACCACGCTGTAAGCAGCCCCCTCCTCCGTATCCACGGTAGGAGGGGAGACAAATCCAGTATTGGGCGAAGTGTCCAGACTACTGGCCTCCCACAGCTCGTCTGCCCAGTCCTGGCTCAACTGGCATTGCAGTGCCATAGGGTCCTCAGACCCCTCCCAGTTCTCCCCGTCATCCATCTCCTGATAGTCAGGAAAAAATGATGGAGCTGGGTCGTCGGTGAAGGGCTCACCGATCGGTGTCGAAGAAGGAGCCGGTCCGACGCCGGATCCGGACTGGGACCGGGAAGGACGTCGTCCGGGGACGGCGTCAGGGGCGACACCCTTGGTAACGGTGCCAGCGGAGTCATAAGGTCAACTGGCGACGTCACGGATCCAAGCCTGGATCCGGAGGAGCCCTGCGGCGTCCGAACTAGAGTTGTCGACGGCGCCGGCCCCGAAGCACCCGAGGATGCCAGGGCTAGAGCCGCCGACCAGCTAGGGCTCCCAGACGGGCCCAAAGACGCCTCGCCGGTTACCGACGGAGGGAAGAGCGACGCCATGGCCATGGGGAAAGCACTAATCTCCTCCCGCGTCGCGTGCAGCCCAGGGACCGGCGGGTACGGAGCTGGACGCGGCGCTTGCGGCTCCAGTGGAGCCGCATGGGCGTTGTCGCTCGACCGTTGGGGAGAGTAAGAAGAGCGATGACGCCTCTTCTTTTTTGAGTGCCTCGACTTACCTGAGGACTTGGAGCCTGACGAGTAGTTTGACTCGTCGAACGGCAATGACTGCGGCCCCGCGACTGGTTCCTCGACCTTCTCTTGAACGGGGACCTCAAGCAGCACGGGCCAACTGCCGGAGCTCGAGTTGCTTATGGGACCGCTCCCGACTAGCTTTCGAGGTCAAGGCCCGGCAGTCGGGGCACGACTTCTCATCGTGTTCGGCCCAGAGACAGTAAAGGCTCCGACGGTGGGGGTCGGTCCCCGACATCAAGTGGTGACAATCGTCACAGGGCTTAAACCCGGGCATCCCTACCGGCACCGCGAGTCGAGCGATCGTCTCGAGAAGTGATCAAAATTAGATCAAAAAGTTAGTCAAAAATTGACTAGGAGTACTGCTTTTCCCGGATCTGCCCTTGCTGGCGCGGAAAAAAGAAGAACTGACGTCAGTGCGCAAGGGCGGCGTCTAAGTGCCCCGACAACGTCATCCTGGCGATCACGACACCGACGACGGACGCGGAGCCGCAGACGACGCCTACCGACGCGCAGGGGTACTGCTAGGCAAAACTTTCCGGATCCAGTCTGACGCCTGGGGATATTCTTAGGTAAGGAATCTAACACTAACCTGTTTCTTTCAGACAAATATTATTTTGTTATATTTATTTTCTAGAACCAAGCAAGGCTGGTACAGGTAAGTGTAAATGCAGCTTGAACAATACAAGCAAGCTGAATGAAAATGTCTTTGTTACAGGTTTGTAAATATTTTCAATACAGTGGAAATTACAGTTAGATTACTTTTCAGATTTCTTTAGGGATTACTTTTTCTACTCAGCGTGATATACCTAGATCTCACACTGGGGCATTTCCTTGAGAATAGGTAAGTAAAGCAGTTTTTAGTTATTTGCAGTTTTTCAACTCCACACTTGGAACAATTTTCAATGAAAAACAATCAATGTATTCCTATGGAGAAAATATGGTTATAGGTTAACAGGTAAGTACTTGGTAGTGGGATTTGGTATTCTGTGGTTAGAACCAGGGTCCCCCCAGGGTCAAGGATGCCCTCTCAAAGCACCCTCAGCTGCACTAGGACGGCCGGGTGCAGAGTGCTGAGGCCCAAATGTTATCCAACTGGGGTAGAGGGCCTCCGGTTGGTGGCTGCTCACGAGCAGGCCATAAGGTTGTGGGAGCAAAGCTCCTGGTGTTAGGCTGAGGGCAAAGGGAGATCTGAGTTAGCACCCAAAGTGCACCTGCAGCAGCACATGGGCGGCTGTGTGCAGAGTGCTGGTTTGGTGTGGGGTGCCCTGTTTTCAATGGGAGATGCCGGTTTTGGATTTTGGCTGCAGGCTCGGCCCAGGAAGACTTCTGGGAGGAACCAACAGCTGGTCAGGTAAGTTCGAGGGCTCGGGGAAGTTGGTGCACCTCGGTTTCTCTTCTCTAGAGCTCTGGGCGGCTGAATGCAGGGGTGTCTTTTGAGGTCGTGTTTCACCTTACCGGGTCACTCGCGGTGGGCGGGGGTGGGGGGTGTTCTCCCTGCAGAGGCTGCAGGTAACGTTGGGGAGTCCTGGAGGGGTCAACCCACGATGGACTCAGACTCTGGAGTACTGCGGGACCTCGCTGGGACCGGTGGGCCATTCGGACTCGGGCCGTAGGCGTCGGGTGCAGTCGTGGTTCCAGGCATCCGGTTTCTTTGTTCTCAGCAGGCTCAGAGTCTTTCTTGGCTGTTTCTTTTGAAAAGAGCTGCTGTTACCAGGAGATCCGCTCTTTGTTGAAGGCAGTCAGTCCTCCCAGGGGTTCTGGAAGTCGCTGGCTGCAAGACAAGGCGACTTTTGGAGCAGGATCTCTGGAAACTGCAGACGGCATGGGGCTAAGTCAGTTGTTCTCTGCAGTCTCCTCTGCTGGGCGTCCTCGTTCGTCCTTCTTCTTAGGTTGCGGGAATCCGTCGTCTTGGTTCAGAACTGCCCCCTAAATACTGTATTTAGGGGCGTTTTAGGGATCTCGAGGTCAGTAGCCAATGGGCTACTGACCTTAAGGTGACTACACCCTAAGTGTGCTCACTCCCCACAGGGGAGTGAGCACAATCCCTAATCCTGATTGGAGAGTGCCAGTCATCTGAAGAGCGGGCTTCAACTCGCCGCCCCCACGTGAGGGGTGGGGTTGGCAGAGGTGGGCACACCTTCTGGGATGGCTAATTTTTTCCGCCTGTCTTCCCGCCGAAAAGGAGGGGAGACGGGAAGGGGGCCTGTACCGGATAGCAGGAGAGGCTGGGGTCGAGTTACAAAAACGGCAAGGCCTTTGAAGCTCCCCTGCCACAGATGGCTCTTCCTGGCCTGGGGGAGGTGCGATCACCTCCGCCCAGGAAAGGCTTTGTTTCTGGTCTCAGGGAGCGAAGACTCTCACCCCAGGGGTCCAAAAACATGTCTTGTGGTGGCAGGCTGGTGTGTACCAGTCAGGGAACACACCAGACGCTGGTCGCTTTTTCAGGGGGCATCTCTAAAATGCCCTCCGAGTGCATTTTTCATTAAATCCCACACTGGCATCAGTATGAGTTTAATATGCTGAGAAGTTTGATACTAAACCTCCCAGTTTTCAGTAAAGCCATTATGGCGCTGTGGAGTTCATAATGACAAACTCCCAGCACCATATACTCTTAATGGCATTACTACACTTACAATGTCTAAGAATTGGTCTAGACACTGTACGGGTACAGTGCTCATGCACCTGTACCCTAACCACTGGTATAGCGCACCCAGCTCGAGGGGTGGCGGACCTATGCCAGGGCACTGTGTTGTAGGCATGGCACACAGGGATGTGTGCAATGTCGACTCTTTACTTTGTTCTGCACCAAAACACGCAGCCTGCAATGGCAGTGTGTGTGTAAAGGTACAGGGCCTCTAACGGTGGCACAATAAGTATTGAAGCCATTAGAGGCCTTCCCTGGCAATAGTGCCCTTGGAACCCATAGTACCTTTTCCAAGGGACTGACATGTGGCCAGAGAGGTGCCAATTGGGAGTATAAGGTACAGTTTTTGGGAAAGAACACAGTCTCTGGTAACCTGATTGGCAGAGACCCAGGGCACATCAAGTCAAAGTGCATCAGTTGGGCCCGGGGTCCCACTTCAGAACCCGCATGTGCCGCCTGGCATGCTCTACCCGCAGGAGGCCACGAGTCACAGCAGCCCCAGAGTCAGTCACTCGATATCCAGGATAGAGGCTGAAACATAGGTATCATAGCCTGAATATCCTGGACTCGCCGCTTGGGAGGATAGGCCCAAAACTCCACCATCTCCAGAACGGCTCCTATGAAAGAGAGCGTCGGAGAGTGACTCCGGTGTGACTTCGGCACAATGATAGCGAACCCCCGCGAATCCTAGAGGTTTGCTGTAGTCTGGAGGAGGAAGACGACAGCTTAGGGGAAAACCCGACTTCAACAACCAGTCATTGAGATAGGGGAAGAGGGGATCCTCTGATGTCCGCAGGTGAGTTGCGACCACCGCCATCACCTTGAACACCTGAGGGGCAATGGCTACCATCCAGTCTCCCGGGTCAAGGGCAGACTGGATCTGAGCAAGAGTGAGCTTCTTGAACTGCTCTTTTTTGAGCAAATAGTTGAGGGCTCTGAGGTCGAGAATAGGACAAAGGCATCAGTCCTTTTTTGGAACAAGAAAGTAGCAGGAATAGCAACCCCAGCCTATTTCTGGCCCTGGAATCCTCTCTATAGCTCCCTTGGCCAAGAGTTTTGACTTACTAGCAAAGTAAGACAAGGTGATCCTTAGTCAGCCGATCGGAAGTGGAGGCATGGATGGAGGGGTAGTCTCAAAGGGGAGGGAGTAGCCCCTTCAGACTATTTGCAAAACCTACCTATCTGAGGTGATGTCCCACCAGTGGTGGGGGTGATGGTGTATCCTGCCACCAACTGGATACCCATGAACTAGTAGGGTCTGTCTAGGAAGGTTTGGAGGTGGAGACGGAGGGGTTTGTGGCCGGGCCAGACTTCTGGCCTCTCTACCCACTGGGTAGGGTGAACCGCGGCCAGGCAAGGTTGCTGAACTTGCGTGGTCCTCTGGCTTGGCTAGAGTTTGTGCAGTTGGAAGCCCATTCCGAAGCAGAGAAAGGTGCGAAAAGCGGATGCAAGCTTGGATGAAACGGAGATGCCCAATGACTGGGCTGTGGCCCGCGACTCCTTGAAACGCTCTCGAGCTGCATCCGCCTTGTCTCCAAAGAGAGTGGTGCCATCAAACCACATATCCATGAGGTTTGCTTGGACATCCCCTGACAGCCACCATCAAGGAAATAGCTCTGCCCAGTGAGTCTGTCGTGTCTACGCCGCAGCATATGGCAAACCAGCTGAGTCTGTCCCGTCTGCAACAGCTTGGAAAAAGGACAGCCAGGGCCCCCTCTGGAACTGGTGGTAGCATCCACCCAACCATTTCCCACAGTGAATGGGAATAATGGCCCAAGAGGCATGCAGTGTATACCGACTGCAATATGAGACTGGTGGAAGAGAAGATCTTCTGACTACAGTTGTCCAGCCTTTTGAACTCCCAATGTGGGGGTGTAGAAGGGAACGCACCACGTGAAGTAGAGGCTTGGCCCACCAAGCTTTCGGGGGTTGGCTGGTTGGAGAGGAAAGCTGGGTCACCATGTACACGGCAATGTCAGCGGGCGATAGTTGTTCACAGGGGCCCCTGTGCTGGGCTTGGACCAGGTGACCAGTAGAACATCGGTTAAGGCCTCATTAGAAGGCAGCCCTACCTACCACCATTGTAAACGAAGCCCCCTCCTCTATAGCCAGGTTAGGGGGGAGACAGTGTACCATGCTCTGGGGAGGAGTCTAAACAATTGGCAGCACCCAGATCCTCATACCAGTCCATTTCTTCTTTGGAAAGCAGGATTTCTAAGGGATCCTGCTGCCTATCCCAATTCTCATCCAGCCCTAACCCTTCAGATTAATTACAGGATACTACATGGGGCCAAACGGCTCAGCTGGCGTCGGTGGATGCCCAACCGGCTCCATGTCGTCTGGAATTTGGATGGGGGAAGCGCCGGGGACGGTTGAGTGGGTACGACCGGCGCCGGTCTGGATTCAGGAACGGATCCCAGAGGAGGCCTGGGCGCCACGGCACGAGCAGACAGCGTGGACCCCGGGGGAATGTTTCCTTCTTCTGAGCCTGCCTGTCCCGAAGGCGTGTCGGCAGGGTCAGGCCGCCCAAAGATAGCGCACATGGCGTCATAAAAAGATTTCAAATGGGCGGCGGTCGCTCCCAGTCCCGCAAAGGGGGGAAACGTAGACAGGACCCAGGCGCTCGCTCCGCAGAACAGGCCCTCCAACGCAGTGTATCCTCGGTCTGTAACCGACATGCCGCTGTGACAGGCGCCGCATGGTTTGAACCCTGAGGTCTTCTTACTAGACATACCTCCACACCAAACAACATCGACAGAAAGTTGAAAACGTCTGTCAAAAAGTGACAGGGGTAGCTCTCTGACGGATTTGCGCTGGCTGGCATGAAAAGAAAAGAATTGATATAAGCATGCCAAGGTGTCACCTATATAGATGATGCGGACGCCACGAGGACGAACCCGATTCCTACGTCATGCAGAGCCGACCGATGTTACCTATCGGCACGCAGGGGTACTGCTATCAAAATCTTCTGGATCCAGCCTGTTGTCTCAACTTTCTACACTAAGGAATCTGCAGAAAGCTATCTCAATCAGATAGAAGACATCAGTAATTAACCCAAGCATCTGGGGAGGAAGGTGGGTGCATGTTAATCTACAGCATAGCCAGAATGTCCTGGTATAGTAGAAGTGGATGTAAGGTTTGAAAGGGAGCCACAGTGAAGGAGTCAAGTGTGACTTCGCAAAACTGATCGAGAACCCTAGTGATGTTTTTTTTTTTAAACCTTTACTTTTCCATTTTACATAAAGATGAAACAGAAAACAAATCAAAACAAATAATAATCATGAGCCTTCAATGTGTGTACATACAATATCCAATAAAAAAATATCAAATCAGGGAAGACAATACAAGGCTACCAAAAACTCACAATATCCAAAGAGTTGCACTGAAAACAGATGGGTGTGATACTCCTGCACCAACAATGATGATAAATAAACAATGTGAAATGTTCATGTGGAAAAACAGTTCTATATATCTCAAATCAAAGACAGGGACAAAAAAGAATTTCATACAACCAAATACACATACTGCATACCCCATTGTTCTAACCATTATCTGAGATTAAGTGAGATTTATCCTATTCCTGAGGGGGTAATGCCGGATTGTGTCGGAGATTCATTTATAAGCTGGCATCGGGATATGTACTCTCTGTATGGGCCCCATATATCGACGGGTCGGGAGGAGGCCGGAAGTAAAGTGCTATATTCCTCGCTATTCACGCTACAACACGCTATACTGTTTAACCAGGCACGAAGTGTCGGGGCACGTTTACTACCCCATAGCAGTGCAATCTCACGTTTGGCCAAAAGGAAGCCCAAGGCCGCCAGGCGGCGTACCGTCTTGGGGAATTTTAATACAAACCCCAAGAGTGAGATTTCAGGCAAAAGAGTGAGGGGGTAACGATAATATGTCTCCCAAAGTGGTGTGAATATCAAGCCAATAGTCGTGCATTTTAGGACAGGTCCAAGTTAAATGTGCGAAATCTGCGAATGGGGAAAGGCATTTGCGGCAATGGTGATGCCTAGAGATATCAATACGGTATCCATGTGCAGGGGTAAAATACATCCGCCTAAGGAATTTGAAGTGCAGCAGCTTGTGACGACTGTTTAGAGAGATGTCGGATGTGGCCCTGCAACAGAAAGCCCACTGATCATCCGAGATGGGCCCACCCAGGTCACCCTCCCAAGCAGCAAGGAGCCTAGAGTCCAGCATCGGTTTGAGTGCTCCACATTGTTTATATAGTTTGGAAATCAAATGCCCGTTAGTCGGGCTTTGAATCAATAAGGAGAGGGGAGGGAGCTCCGCAGTCGCCAATGGGAAGGAGGAGTACGTAGCCCGCAATGCCGAACGCAACCGGGTGAGTATGAAAGTGTCCATGAAGGACCGATCTCTAAATCTGGCCTCTTCCGACAGAGAGAAGACGTGCCCATCTGGGAACAAGTCAACAGTGGTGCTAATATTAAACTTCACCAGTGTGCGCATTACCAGAGCTTCACCTGTGATAGGAAACAGAGAGGAGTTGGGCAGAGGTAGAGCTGGGGAGTATAACAGGTCCAAACCCAACAGTCTACGTAATCTAATCCAAGCCCAGCAGGTGGTGGAAACCGTTTGAATGCCCTGGGGGTCCCTAGGAAAGCCCGTTGGAAGAATCGTGAGTAATTGTCTAGGCAAGACCAGATCAGACTCCGGACGTAAATAGGGGATGCGGGCATCAGGATGGAACCAGGCGTATGCATAGCAGCATTGAGCTACTAAATAATACAAATATAGATCTGGTACACCCAGCCCTCCCCTCTCGGGGGTAAAGTCAAGACCTTCCAGCTGACTCGAGGGGTCCTGTCTCCCCATACCAAACGGATTAAGTGAGAGCGAAGTTGCGAAAAGACTTTAGTCAATGGAATAGGAATGTTAAAAAAATATAAAAACCGGGGCAAAACAATCAATTTGATGATTACAATTCTGCCCGCCATGGACAAAGGTAAGCGCACCATCGGGCGACCTGAGTCTCCAGCGCAGCAACCGCGGTGCCATAATTGAGACGAATGAACAAGGCGGTGTCAAGGTGAATGTGGATGCCTACATACTTAACCGAATCTGTGCATCACTCTAATGGGAAATCAAAAGCCCATGGCAAAGTGCTGGCCGTCAATGGAAATATAACAGACTTGTGCCAGTTAATGTGAAGTCCAGAATAGTTGCCAAAATGTATGATCTCTCGAATTAGCGGTGATAAATTATCTTGAGGCAGACGGACATACAAAACCATATCTTCAGCATACATGGAAAGCAACAGAGGTCCCGTGCGAAACTGCAGGCCACGCTGGAGATGTTTCTCTTGAAACGGTCGAGCTAGAGGGTCCATAGCTAAAATAAAAAAGAGAGGGGATAGGGGGCATCCCTGCCTTGTACCACGATATAGAGCGAAATGGTTGGAGAGGGTGCCATTTAGGCGCAGCCGGGCCATGGGTCTATTATATAAAAGGGCCACTGTATCCATAAAACACTCCGGCATGCCCATACGGCGCATAACCGACAGAAAAAAAGGCCACTCGAGAGAATCAAAGGCCTTTTCGGCGTCCAACAAAATGGCGGCGGCAGGCGTGGAGGGATCTCTGCGATGTAGAACAGTGAACAGCGTGCGTAGATTAAGCGAGGTGGACTTGTGCGGGACAAAGCTCGATTGCGCCGGTGAAATAATGGACTCCATCAACAGAGAAAGTCTAATGGCGATGACTTTGGCCAGGGTTTTATAATCTAAGTTTAAGAGGGAGAGGGGCCGATACGAGCCGCACTGCATAGGATCTTTCCCCGCTTTGGGTAGCACTATAATTACTGCTTCGCGCAATGTCGGAGGGAGGACTCCCACCTCCAAAGCGCAGCATATACTTCTACCAGCCTCGGGACCAACAAGTCCTTATACGCCTTGTAAAAGTCCGCAGAAAAGCCGTCCAACCCGGGAGCCGAAGAGGTGCGGAGGGCATCGATCGCCTCCACAATACTGTCCGACGTAATAGGGGTTAAGAGGAACTCCTGCATATAACGTTCGAGATAGACCAAAGCCACTTCGGATAAATAATCCTCCTGCCCACAAGAGTCCCCGGAGAGACGAGAGGTATAAAGATCTTTATAGTAAGTGAGGAACAGGTCGCAGACCGCGGGGGTGGAGTGGACGGGGGAGCCGCCCACTCCGGACATAGCAATGATGTACGTGGGGACTCTGGGAGGACGAAGTGTGTTGGCCAATAACCGGCCTGGCCTCCCACCCTCTCCATACCGCCTAGCCACGCAGTGTTTATTGAGGAAAAGTAGTTCCCTCTCGGCGGCATCCCGAAATTCGACGCATAACTCCAGCCGACGCACGGCCAAGGATTCGGAAGGGGAGCTAAGCATTTCTTGGTCCAGTGCTGCTATTTTCTCCTCAACCCGGTCTAGGTGGCGCGAAGATCATAAAGTACCCTGGCATTTTTCGTGATGCAGACCCCCCTAATATATGCCTTAAGATCTTTCCACAGCATTGCATAGGTGTCGACTGAACCCGTATTTAGTTCAAAATAATCCTCTATGGCCTGTCCAACGTTCTCGGTAAAGACGGGGTCTAATAAAGCCCGACCAGGGAAGAGCCACTGTCTCGCACACCCTCCCTCGCGGGGAATGGAAAGCTGAAGTAGAACCGGGGAATGATCAGAAAGAGTGCGTGGAAGAGTCTGGACAGCCCCCAACCAACCAGCCTCCTCGGGGGGGACAAGCCAATAATCCAATCTTGTCCATGTGTTGTGGAAGCCTGAATAATGTGTGAAGGAAGGATGGTGTGCGTTCAGATGGGCCTCCACGTACACCAAGGAGTAGTGTGTGCATATCTCAAGCAGGGCCAGTCTGGAATGGGGCTTGGAGTCAGGTGTAGAGGCGGTGCTATCTCTAGGATGATTCAAAAGGAGATTGAAGTCTCTGCCAATAATCAAAAGCCCAGTGTCTGCTGTTAAGAGCTGGGTCGATAGGGAGTGATAAAAGGAAGGAGATTCGATATTCGGACCATAAATGCATACAAAGGAGACCTTATGGCCCATCAATAAACCTGTTACTATCAAAAAACGGCCCTCAGGGTCCCGGTGTGTAAAACAGTGTGCAAAGTGGATTTTTTTAATGTATCAGAATGGCAACACCCCTGGAGTATGAACTGTAAGTAGAAAAAAATCTGTGTGGACCCCAAGCAGAGGCCATCGACTCTCCCTCCGAACCTGCCAAATGCGTTTCCTGTATAAAAAGGACATCAACATGATGACGCATAACATAATTCAACACCTGTCTACGTTTCCTGTTGTTGTTCAAACCACGTACATTCCACGTTAATAACGAAAGCCTGGAAGGACCGGGCACATTGCCTAACTGTACCATCTGTGCTGTACCGAAAAACACATATCAGTGCAAAAAAACCACACCACACATAGCGCAAGTCTCATCTCTGGCAAATTGAAGTATCCAATAAGAAAGAAAACAAAAACCCCCCTCCACCCAACCTCTCAAATACCAATAAGAGGAATATCCCTACATCGCAACCCAAAAAATAAACCTTGGAGGCGTCCACCATGGGGCATGGCGACGCTACGCCGGGCGGGCAAACTAGCCATGAAATATCAGAAAATAACTGCATATGTTAGCATATGTGAAGAACCCAAACTAGATAATAGTGCTGTGTTCAATGAACAATTAAAGGAGCGACAGAAAAAAGAAAAAAAGTAAAAAAACTTATCATCCATTCCCAGTCGGAGAGAAAAGATCAACGCTGTTTTGTGAAGCCCGCTGTGGCGGGGAAGTGGGCCGGGAACTGTTCAACGCCCCGCCTGAGTTGTTCTTAAAGTCATGGAAGAACTCCTGAGCTGCACTCGGCGTGTCAAAGATTCTAGGATGGCCATCAGCGTCCACCTTGAGGCGCGCAGGATAGAGCATGCCATATCGAAGGCCCAGGTTCCTGAGCATGGCCTTGACACTCTGATATTTGCGCCGGTTCTCCTGGACCATGGCAGTAAAGTCCGGGAAGAAGGAGATGTTGCTACCTTGCCATTGGATTTCACCCCTCTCACAGGCCTCTCGAAGGGCAGTGTCCCGGTCTCTAAAGTTCATAAGTCTGGCCACAATCGGTCTGGGAGGCAAGCCCGGTCTGGGGCGGGGGCCTAAGGATCGATGAGCACGTTCAACAGTGAAACCCTGGGTGAAGGATTCCTTGCCGAACAAATCAGAAAGGAGCTGCTCCACAAACATGTCCATTTTGCCAGTAGCTGTCGTCTCCGGCACGCCTAAAATACGAATGTTATTGCGGCGCCCCCTGGCCTCCAAATCCTCGTTCTTTATAGCCACTTTTTTCAGGATCTTTTCCATTCTTTCTAGTCGTTTAAGAGAGGAGGAGGCCCCATCCTCAATATCTGACACCCTAGATTCCACCACATCTAGCCTGCGATCGTGACCCTGGATCTTGGAGCTCATGTCAGCAAGTTTTTTGTCCAGATTATCAAATCGAGCGTCCAGGGCCTTGAAGCCCGCCCTCATTTCGGCGAGCATGGCAGCGGCCAGGGCCTCTGAGCAAGGCGACTCAGGAGGAGGGACAGCCTCCGCAGTCGTACCCTAGGGAGGGTCCGCCATGGCCCCAGGGGTCTTGTCAAATTGGATCTTAGGCTGTCAAGGGTCTTTCTTGACCATAGTGGCAGGGTGGTCGCAACAGCAATGAAGGGGGCCAAAATAATGGGATTCCAAAGTGCGTCACCAGGGCTTCCCCAGTGTATCCAAGACAAGGAGACGTGAGAGAACGCGGCACACTGGGCCGGGATTCCCCAGAAGAGCAAACGTAGGATATCCAGGAGGCGCTCAGGAGGCAGAACGCGGTGAGAGGCGGTGGTCAGCAGGCATCCGGACTCCGGATGGCCAAGTCATGCAGTGTCCACTTCGGGAAGGTAGGAGGAGCAGGTAGGACCATCCATCTGGCGAAGACGGGATACCAGCAGCGAAGGCAGCATGCAGCTTAGCCGGGCGAGCAATGCCTAAGGTGAACCAAGCGAGGCCCAGACCGGAAAGGAGGGGGGCCCAGGAGAGCCCCGACCCTTCAAGCTGTCACGGAGCACCCACCCGGCGCCAATGGGGGGGCAGAGCCAGGCACCGACCACCCCCCAGCCCCGACCCCACCCGCACCACCACTAACGATCCGCAACACTACCCCGGCGACCGGGACGCGGGGCCGGCCAGCCCACCCACCCGAAGCCCCGGCTCGCAGCAGGCCCAAGGGCCAGAGTACTCGCGCTGGCGGCGGGGGCCGGGCAGGGGAGCGGCAGGCAGCGAGTGGGTCACCTGAGCAGGCCGCAGGCCGAGCGGGAGCAGGTAGGAGGACCAGGGAAGGGGGCAGTTAGGGGCACAGACTCACCTCGGCTTCAGCAACATCAAGGTAGGCCCGGGCCGGGCCCAGATGGTATCGGGCAACGGCGGAGGCTGGAGCTGGTCTCAGCAGCTATGGAGGCATCAGTCGCCGCAGCAGGGCTTCGCGGTCTTTGGTGACTGGAAAACACCCCAGAAAAGGTTCTCACATCGCGGGATCGGGGCCGGTGTAATCGCGCGATCGGCAGAGCTCTAAGCGGATGCGGCCATCTTGGTCGCCTCTGTAGCCACGCCCCTAAGCCTAGTGATGTTAAGAGACTGGCCTTTGACTAGAAAAATTTTAAAGGACAGTGGTTCCTGTGGAATAATACTATTAATAATGGGATGCGCAATACAATGGAGGGCTGTTCATTTTGTACTTGGTCGACTTGCTGCTAACTATGGAAACCTTGTAAAATTGTCCACTACCTTTTTAGGGCTCGGCCTACGTCCCACGAAGTGGGCGTGGCCTAAGAGTCCTTTTCTGAGGGCTTCGAAAATCATACCTACCGAATTCCAGAAAGCTCGTGATTTTTGCTGTTTTTTTGCCAGCTGCATGGCAATTGGCCCTCTCATGCGTGTGTTTTTACAAGCGAGCATGCAATAGGCCATAGGCGTTAGAGTTGCTCCGCCTAGTGCATACTCCGTGCGGACACGCGCAGCAGAAGGGCATATTTCTTCAATTACCAGCTGTCAGGGCCCGCAGTAATTAAAGACAGAGGCTGGGCGCGCGTGCACCACTCTCCAGTTTGTTTTATTTCAGCTGTGTGTGTGTGCATGCTGGCTCCCGCCAAATCTTGTTTGTGTAGTGGAAAACTGAGCAAGATGACTGTGCGGCCACCCCCATTGCACTTGCCCCAGGCACCCCTTGCCTAAGTAACATTTTTTTCTTGCGCTGGAGAGTCTGTCATTTATTGCAGTATTTTACCCCTACTTGTACTTTGTAATCTTGGCAACCGCCACACATCCTTTTTTTCTCCTGTACTGTAGCGATTGCTACCTCTTTATTTTCGCTGGCCACTCTTATCACTTTTCCCATGCGTTGTAGCGTTCCTTTCGTAATTTGTTAATTTGCAATGTTCCCATGTATCAGCTCTGTTCCTATTGTGAAGCGCTCTGATGCCTTCCGGTCAAGTCAGCGCAATCTAAAACCCTTAGAAACCCATTCCGTATCCTAGCTCCCCCACGTTCGTTATTCCTGGGTCTGAGAAGTAATTATCTGAAAGCCACATACAGTTAAATTGGACAAACTGATAGTACTAGAAAACTCTTCCCTTTCCTAATTGCAAAATGAGTGTCAGTGCAGAGTGAGTGCAGGTGCAGAGTGAGTGCAGAGTGAGTGCAAGTGCAGAATGACTGCAGAGTGAGTGTGACTGCAGAGTGACTGCAGCGTGAGTGTGACTGCAGAGTGAGTGTGATTGGAGAGTGAGTGTAGAGTGAGTGCAGGTGCAGAGTGAGTGCAGGTACAGAGTGAGTGTGACTGCAGAGTGAGAGTGACTGCAGAGTGAGTGTGACTGCAGAGTGCCTGCAGAGTGAGTGTGACTGCAGAGTAACAGTGACTGCAGAGTGACAGTGACTGCAGTATGTGAGAGTGCAAGGTAAACAGTGTGTGAGTGTGCAGGGTGAACAGTGTGTAAGTGTGCAGGGTGCACAGTGTGTGAGTGTGCAGGATGAACAGTGTGTGACTATGCAGGGTGAACAGTGTGAGTGTGCAGGGAGAGAAGTGTATGAGTGTGTAGGGGCACTGTGTGAGTGTGCAGGAGACGAACACTCAAACTAAGTCCACCACACACATACATAAGACCACACACAAAACACCACACCACACACACACACACCAGCCTCTCACCACCACACACTCATCACCCCTCACCACCACACACTCACCACCGCACACTCACCACTACACACACAACCACACACCACCAGCCGTCAGTGCACGCTTTCACCAGGCGCAAACACCACCAGCCATCAATGTACGCTTTCATCAAGCACAAACACCACCAAGCGTCAGTGCAGGCTTCCACCAAACACAGACACACACACCACCACCCGTCAGTGTACACTTTCACCAGTCACACACAACACCAGCCGTCAGTGCATGCTTTCACTAGGCACACTCGCCACCAGCTGTCAGTGCACCCTTTCACCAAGCACACACACCACCAGCCACCTGTGCACGCTTTTAACAAGCACACACACCACCAGCCATCAGTGCACAATTTCTACAGGCACACACACCACCACCCATAAGTGCACACATCAATTGTTAACGCATCCACAATTAACTATTGTAGCAATCGCAATATGGTGCCCTTTACTTTTAAACATATTTATCTAAAGCGCAGCATGCCACCATTCCTACTTTTCCAATCCAACACACATATTTCCACTACACACCACATGCATACACTCCATAACACATGGCTAAAAGACATTGACATTTACAATTCCATTAGCTCTAACTCAAAAAAATCCGAGACCTATTGCATTTCTAATGCTTGTTTCACTTGGGACACCACGCACAAATGTTTTTTATTTCTTCTTTCATTGTACACATCCTTGTTTGAACTATATAAATATTACTATGCCATATGGAACCATTGGTGTATGTGGTCTCTTCCCCCTCCGACATCACTCAAGCCCTACGTTGCGATTGCGCATCCCATTATTAATATTAATAGTATTATTCCACAGTAACCACTGTCCTTTTGAATTTTACATGTACACTGGTTCCTTAGTGAGTAGAGTTCCCCTGTTCTGTTTCTCGGCCTTTGACTAGAGGCAGTCCACAACTGTTTGAGGCAAGCCTGCCTTCAGTCATTGTGGTAGGGAGCCAAAGGAGTGCAACGAGAACTGAAAGTGATAGTGGCTTACTTCGAACTGCAGGTAGAGTCTGTGGAACTGCACTACAGGGATGCAGTAATAGGTGTACTGCAGATCCAACACCACCATCCAGCCTCCAAGATCCACGGCAGACAGTACTTGGGTGAGCATCTTGCACTTGTTCTTCTTGAGGAAGAAATCCAGGTGGCAGAGATCTAAAACAGGATGAAGTTTTTAGTCCTTCTTTGGTACCAGAAAGTAACAAGAGTAACCAGTCCTGACCTCTGATGGCAGCATCCTCTCTATAGTTTCCTTCTACAAGAGAGCCTGCACGTCTTGTTGGAGAATGGACAAGTGGTGCCAGGCCAGAGTGTGGGGCGTCCAAAACAGTCTTTTGGATCCAACCATGGCCCGGAGGCAGTGGTGGGCCAGCGACCTCTACGCGAGAAAGCTTTGAGGCCTGTTAGGGTATTGGAGCAGGGTCAGGGGCCACATTACTCACGCGCTGATCAGATGGAAGGCTACACATCTCCATTTCAATCTTCATGTTGGAGCTGGAGCTTTCCTCAGGGGACAAGACCCCCTCTTCCTCTTCCATAGCTGGCCCCTCCTGGTCGTGCTCCTCCCCCTAAAATGTCAGGGGTATCATTTCCGCTTTAGGAAAACATTTCCAATTGATGAACCCTTCCCGTAGTTTTCTTGGACTGAAAGGACTTACACGAGTCACATTCAGCTTCAAGATAGTCCAGCAAAAGACAAGTTGCGCAAGAGGTGTTGATAGGTGTGCTTATATTTCGCATGCCAACGCGGATGAAATCTGAAGGGTGCACGTTCCATCAGAAAGGCATCTTCGATGGAAACGAGTGCACGCGGGAGTAGGCCCAAGATGGGTGGCTTCGGCTGTGGGGCCAACGGCGTCTTATACATTGTCAGAGAGGTTGACTGTGGTGCGAGAGAGGTGATAAGCCCCCTGAGCGATGATAAAGACAGTGGGAGGTCGAGTGAGTAGGCATTGACCATGGCATAGAAGTCGGGGTCGCAGTCCATGTAACCAGAGGTAATGGCAAAAGTTGTGCAAAGGAAGCTGAGAGGCAGACCACAGTAAGTCAAAGTCATTGGACCCATGGGACAGTCGGCGCTCCAGAAGAGATCACTGGTCTACTGAAGATGTTGAACATCGCATTCAGGTACATCAATGGATCCGTCTCAGGAGTGGGAAACTCTGAGTAGAGCATACTGGAAGGCAGCCTTGGAATCAGTGCCACAGTCTGCAGCAGCTCAGAGATCGGCACTGGGTCAGAAGGAGCCACAGGTGCTGGGTCCTCCACAGCTTCTTCTGTTGGTTCCTGTTCCGATGGCAGTTGAGCAAAGCAGAGGTTCTTAGTGACTTACTTTTCGACATATGATGGCATCCAAACTCATGCTGCCTCTTTTTATCGTACAAAGTCTGTGAGGATTTTGACGATGGAAGAGACTTCAGTGACCTCAACCTCAGCTTGGATCTGCAATACTCTCGTCATTGGAGTCATGCCCTGGTCATAAATATCTTGGCCACCCTTTCTTTAATTGCCCTGAGATACATCAGTTTACAAGACTCACAGGCCTTCACATCATGATCGGATCCTAAACACCAAGGGCGGCTATTTTAGGGGTCTGTGAGGGCATCTGCGTATCACAATTCCAACATGGTTTAAACCGGACTGTTTGGGTGGACACATTTTTAAAAAGGAAAACTAAACTTGAAGCAACAGAATATTAGAAATAGAGTATGAAGTCGACAAGTCCTGAGGAGAACAGAAACAGCCCGAACTGCTAAGATGGACTGAAAAAAATGGAACAGACATAAGCACGCCAACAGGAGAGCTTTATGGCTCCAGTGACTTCCCAGTGATGCCGCTTGTGTCCCAAAAACGAAGCAGGCACCCCTTACCTGCGTGGGAGTGCTATCGAAGAGTGTCCCGATCAAGACTGGCACCTAGAATATTCAAAAGGTGAGGAATCTGCAGGGGGAAGTATCCATCCAAAAGCCTTGTGCAAAAATGCCAATTGTTTGAAAGCAATGATGCATGCAAGTAAAAAACAGGAGAACGCATCAGAGCAGTCTAATGTGTTTGACAGGTCTACATTTAAAGCCTTAAGTAAATATTTTCTTGTTAGAACAAAGAAATGTGAAAGAGAGCATATGCAGCAACCAAGTCACAAGAATAAATGCATAGTACTGTACCTGCACACTCACAACAATGACAAGTGAAGTTGCAACTGTAACAGCAAAGGACTGGTAGTCCGCTAACTGTATGCCATCATCCCTCGTAGCCTCAGCAAATACTCCGTAGGGGATGAAAAACATGAAAATAGAGGTGTAGATGCCTTGGGCGATGCAGATGAAGAACTCTCGCTTGTTGAAAAGGAGGTTCAGCTGTCCCGGCTCATATAGCTTGGGGTACTCCAGACTACGCTGCTCTGGAACATCCTGCAAAATCAAAGAGTAAGAAATGTGTTTAAACCCTATGGATGAGATTATATCAAAATAATTCTCCCTGGAGCAAATGATCTACCTCTGGAGACGCGGGTTGAGTGTTCATAAGCAGAATATTTTGTGTATATTCTTAAATTGCTTATTTTGGCCATATAACTGAAAACATTAAGTAAAGTTTTCAGTAGTACTCAACAAAGTACCTCTTTAGCAGAATGCCTAAGGGTGGAATTCCTTAAAGGGTATATCCACCGAGGGCCAAAACGGACAGGTCTCTCAAAGGGAATGGCTCTACTCATAGTCCTAGAATTTCCCCTATAACTTAACTTACCAACAAGAATGAGTTTCTGTGGATAGTAATGGGAAAAGCCTGCAGATTTGTGCAATGGCCCAGAAGAGGCACATTGTTTTTTCCTTTTGATTTTACTAAAATTATATATATATATATGTATATATACACACATATATATATATATATATATATATATATATATATATATATATATATGTATATCCACAACTTGCAGGGTTGCACTAATTGGAGGAAGCCACGCGAGGAAAAATCTTTTCACAGGTTTATTCAGCAGTCTGCGCACACGGACAATTCAGGTACTGTCATCATGCTGTTCTCGCTGGACCGGTCTCGGGAGCCAACCTCCCTTCTTCTGCAGCGTTGTGAGGCAGGAAAGTGAAGCACAGTTCAAACGCGCACACCTCATTATGTATACCCGCCCCTGGGCGTGGTAACACACAAGGCATCCTGGCTCTTGTAGTGCGGCGTGATATATATATATATATATATGTATAATATACTTGTTTATTAGGGCTTTCAAGCTAGTTCTCTTCACCTGCTAGCCTGGTATTGTGCCATTTACATTTTTCATCCGCCCACTGCAGCGTATAGCATGGACAATGGGCAAATCCGACTTCAGCCCTTGGCTTATTTTGCTCTGAGTGACGTAATTCTGCCCCTTTCAAATGGCGCCCCCCCCAAAAAAAAAGCGATCTCTAAAGCGCCAGAGGATACTAAGAAAATGTGTGCTCTCCAAGACAAAACAAAAATACATTTGCCATTAGACTTTAAAAAAAGAAAACAAAATACTGGTGGTGGAAGCCACTCCAAACAAAAATGTTTCACAAAACAAGCACTGACAAAGCTAAAAGGCTTGAAGTGAGCCCCAAACATATTAGCTTTGCCATTGCTTGGTAAATAAATCCACCTAGACTCTCATAGGCACACATTATAAGCTGACCCTCCCAAAAATTAAACACCGCTCACAGTAGTAGATTAGTAACACAAACACTGCACAGTTGGAGGCTTGATAGCAACATGAAAGTAGAACAGTGCACCCATTGAAGGAGGTGCATGTACTTCACAATTGACCACCAAAATAAGTGAATTTCAAGTGCAGTCCGTTCCCACCTGTCTTTACCGGGACAGCATCCTGATCGAACACATTCTCACCTATTTTTAGCAGGACATAAACCCACTTAAAGACCTTCCACCTGTTTTTACCAAGACACTAACCTGATCAAAGACACCCATAGCAAGGACTGGCAGGGAGGTGTACACAATGTTATACAGGGTTATGAAGTACTGGTCGTAGACAGTCTGTTGAGAGAGGAAGAGAACCAAATAGTTATACAGACAATTAGTTATTGTAGATACTGTGCAAAAAAAGGAAGACGGCAATTAGAATGCAAAAACAGAGTACTGCTTATATACTGCCAGAAACAGGAAATAATATTTATACTTCAACGTCGATTAAGACTGTCTTAAAGGAGCAGCCTGCAGGGTATAGGAAATAGATGCAGCAGAGTATCTTGTAGATAAGTGCACATTATATGAATGATTCACTTGAGAAAGAAATTAACTTCAGACTTATATATTGTTACCCCTAGTGGGAGAGGATTGGCAGAGAAGCTTATCTATATTTTTGCCCCTTGAAGTAATTGCCACATGGTTAGAGATGGAACAGTCATGGATACGAGCTTCCCCACTTCTGCACCCAATATATTCATGGATAATCGGGCTTTTGGTTGGTAATGGAGAGGGTCCGCTTCTGACATAAGCCAGGACATAATGGACAGGCTGAAATAGCACTGCCAAGATTCCTTTAACTATGATTTCTTATGAAAGACCACAGCCCATGAGTCAGAGGCAACACTTTTTAAGATTTCAAGAGGTAAAGTAACCCGCAGACTAGGTGGGCAGGGAAAGCAAACATACACTTTTCCAGAAAACTGGGTCAGCGGGAGGATCTTTTTTTACATTTTTTTTTTAAAGGACAAGTACAGAGCCAGGCTTGCCTTTTCACAAAAACTATCTCAGGTTATACCCTCATGTTACTCCCAAGCATCACAATCTGCACCAAGTCACCATGCACTAACAGTATTGAGTGGGGGAGGACTATGCAATATGGGGGATGACGTTGCATCACTGCATGGGCATTGCAGAGTCTATGTGGCCCAATATACCCGCCTATAATAAGGATCAATTGAATGCTAACTAGGCAAGGAGGATGGGAATGCATCAGGCAGATGTATTAGTGGCAGCAATGATGTAGTTCAATCCTAGAGGAAACCCCACATCGGCATCTCTGCTTTGTCTCAAAGAAATATTCTTTTCTGCACAAGACTATGTTTCTAGTAGCTGCCCTCCAACCTGTTATAACTTAGGAAGCCGGAATACCAGATAAAACAGAAAGAGAAAGGGTGCAAGTAAGAAAAGCTCAATATCCACTTCTGATTGAGGATATGCAAAGGGGAGGGCGCAGATAAGGTGTTATATGAAATGAAACTTCAGGTGCCATGTAAGGAATTGCAAATGCTACTTACCAGTATGCATCTGTTCTTGGCATGTAGGGCTGCTGACATTCATATCTGTGCATAGATCGCCGCCTAGTGTTGGGTCCGGATGATTACACATTGTTGTCCTGGAAGAGTCTTCG
Organism: Lissotriton vulgaris; assembly: GCF_964263255.1. Taxonomy (NCBI): domain Eukaryota; kingdom Metazoa; phylum Chordata; class Amphibia; order Caudata; family Salamandridae; genus Lissotriton; species Lissotriton vulgaris. The sequence continues at coordinate 136,451,552 of NC_141700.1, read as the reverse complement.
AAGTATCACGAGATAGGTGGCTCCTCCCCTGGACTACAGTGCGCATGGGCATCGCCTCCATCCCCAGATTGTTTTTAGCCATTGGCTGAGATGGAGTGAAGTATGTGAGTGATGACCATGCTATGAGCATATATATATATATATATGAAGACTGCAGCTGCTACAGGCGCCGGGGAGGAGGGTGGGCGATATGAATGTCAGCAGCCCTACATGCCAAGAACAGATGCATACTGGTAAGTAGCATTTGCAGTTCGAGGCATGTGGGCTGCTGAATTCATATCTGTGCATAGAATACATAGCAGTCCCTCCATTAGCGGCGGTCGCCCGTGCCAGCTGCAGCAGTCTGAAAAAGTGTCTTGAGAACAGCCTGACCAACAGCTGCCTGCTGTTTGGAGTGCACGTCTACACAGTAATGTTTAGTGAAAGTATGTGTGGTAGACCATGTGGCTGCTCTACAAATATCTTCTAAGGGAATGTTACCTAGGAAAGCCATAGAGGCCCCCAACTTCCTGGTGGAGTGGGCTCTTGGTGGGATAGTGAGAGTGCGTTTAGCTTTAGCGTAACAGATTTGAATGCATTTCACAATCCACCTAGCGATCCCAGCTTTGGAGATAGCGTTTCCCTTGTGGTGTGAGGCAAAAGCAACGAAAAGTTGCTTGGTTTTGCGAAAATCTTTTGTCCTGTCCACATAGTACATCAAGGCTCTTTTAACGTCAAGGGTGTGGAGCATCCGCTCCGCCAGCGTCTCTGGGTTTTGGAAAAACACCGGCAACTCAATTGTCTGGTTCATATGGAATTGAGACAAAACCTTGGGTAAGAATTTAGGGTTAGTGCGGAGCACAACCCTGTTAGCATGCACTTGGAAGAAAGGTTCTTGGATGGTGAGCGCCTGCAACTCGCTAACCCTCCGTAGCGATGTAATTGCTACTAAGAAAGCAACCTTCCAAGTCAGAAATTGAAGCTCACAAGAGTGCAGTGGCTCGAAGGGAGGACCCATCAGTCTTGTAAGAACCACATTGAGGTTCCATTCTGGAGCTGTTGGGGTCCTTGGCGGAATGACTCTCTTGAGTCCTTCCAGAAAAGCCTTGATAGCAGGGACCTTAAAAAGTGACAGGTGTTGTCTGTTCTGGAGGTATGCTGCCATAGCAGACAGGTGAATGCGGATGGAAGAGTACGCCAAATTGCATTGATACAGGTGGAACAGGTAACAAATGATGTTTTGAATTTAAGCATCTAGCGGGTCAATATTGTGGTTAACACAGTAAATGACAAACCTCTTCCATTTAGCCGCATAACAAGCTCTAGTAGTGGGCTTTCTTGCCTCCCGAATGATGTTCATGCAATCGGGAGGAAGATTGAGGTAGCCAAACTCTAGGACTTCAGGAGCCAGATCGCCAGGTTGAGCTGTTGCGGATCTGGGTGCTGAATGTCGCCATGGCTCTGCGTCAGAAGGCTGGGAGTGAGATGAAGCCTTTGATGCAGTACCACGGAGAGTTCCAGAAACGTGGTGTACCACGGCTGGCGAGCCCACGTTGGAGCAACCAGGATGAGAGTCATTGAGTGCTGCCTGAGCTTGCGTGCCACCAGCGGTATCAGAGGTGCTGGGGGAAAAGCATACGCAAATCTGCCTGACCAGTTCATCCACATCGCATTGCCCTGTGATTGCGGGTGTGGGTACCTGGCGGCGAAGCTTTGGCATTTTGCGTTCTCCTTTGTGGCGAACAGGTCTATCTCTGGATGACCCCACCTTTGGAAGTACGGTTGGAGTACTGATAGATGTATCTCCCACTCGTGCATTTGATGACTGTGCCTGCTGAGCAGGTCCGCCATCTGGTTGTCCTTGCCCGGGAGATGCTCTGCCATGAGGAAGATGTTCCTCTGAATGGCCCACTTCCACATGCTCTGAGCCAGATGAGACCGCTGCGGAGAGTGTGTGCCTCCCTGCTTCTGAATGTAGTACATGGCTGTCATGTTGTCCGTCCGGATCAACACGACCTTGTTGCACAGATGTACTTTGAACGCCTTTAAGGCCATGAAGATTGCCATCAGTTCCAACACATTGATGTGCATCTTCCTTTGCTGTAGTGTCCATAGTCCCTGCACCGTGTAGTGGAGTACATGCGCTCCCCATCCCTGGAGAGAAGCGTCCGTCGTCAGGATAATCTGTGGCACAGGCTCTTGGAATGGTCGCCCTTGCAAAGGTTTTGTGGATTCCACCAATGCAGAGAGTTGTATGCCCGACCGCTCACCAACACTAGGTCTGTCAGTTGCCCATGAGCCTGAGTCCACTGACGTGCCAGGCACTCCTGAAGCGGACGCATATGCAGTCTCGCGTGCGGGACAATGGAGATGCAGGAGGCCATCATGCCTATCAACTGCATGAACACCTTCGCTGGAAGCGAGTGTTGAGGTCTGAATCGTTGGATCAGCGTTTGGATACTGGCGATTCTCACTGAAGTTGGCTGCGCAGTGGCCACCAGAGTGTTTATTGTCGCGCCCAGATACTGTCGTACATGGGCGGGCTGGAGATGGGATTTCGGGTAGTTCAGAGAGAATCCCAGATCGTGCAGGAGATGAATAGTGCGGGACACGTGGTCGGCGCACTGTTGTTCCGTTTTTGCTTGAATGAGCCAGTCGTCCAGGTAAGGGTAGACGTGGACGTTCTGGCGTCGCAGATGCGCCGCCACAGTCGCCAGGCACTTTGTGAAGACCCTTGGCGCTGTGGTGACCCCGAACGGCAGAACCCTGAACTGGTAGTGCTGGTCTTGGATCGTGAATCTGAGATACTTCCTGTGGGAAGGATGCAGGGGGATATGAAAGTATGCGTCTTTTAGATCCAACGTAGCCAGGAAGTCCCCCTGTTGAAGCAGAGGGAGTACCTGCTGCAACGTGAGCATATGGAAATGCTCCGAGAGAATGTACCAGTTGAGGGGCCTGAGGTCCAGGATGGGCCGCAGGGAACCGTCTTTTTTGGGGATTAGAAAGTACAGAGAGTAAACCCCTGTACCCCTTTCCTGCAGTGGGACGAGCTCTATTGCCCCTTTTTGCAGCATGACCTGAACTTCCTGCTGCAACAAGAGCAAGTGCTCGCCGGGCATAGGACGGCTTCTTGGGGGTATGTTCGGTGGAGTGGAGGTAAGTTCCAGACAGTAACCGTACTGGATAAGAGACTTGACCCACCTGTCCGTGGTGATGGATTTCCACGCGGGCAGGAACTGCTGGAGTCTCCCCCCGACCGGTGTTGTGTGGTCGGAGGGCAGTGACAAGGCGTCACTGCTTGTTGGCGGCGGTGGACCTGGAGCTGTTGTTTCCACGTCCCCTGCCTTTGATGTTGTTGCCTCTGTAGCCACCTCTACCCTTGTTGGTGTATGAGGTTTGGGAATTGCCCTTGTAGTACTGGGTGGATTGCGATGCCTGACCCCTTGAGGTGCCTCTGGTATTGGAGCGGCGAAAGGAACCGCCCCGAAACTGCTGAGACTGGAGGGCCCCCATAGACTTAGCAGTGTCTGTATCTTTTTTCATTTTCTCAAGCGTCGCATCCACCTCAGGGCCAAACAAATGGTCAGGATTAACCGTCTGGTTCAGGATGGTCGTTTGTATATCAGGTTTAAACCCTGAAATCCTAAGCCATGCATGTCTTCTGAGCAACACACTAGTGTTGATTGCCCTGGAGGCTGTATCAGCCACATCTAGCGCACATTTGATGGAAGCGTTTGTGATGAGCTTGCCCTCTTGAATTAACATTTCCCCTGCCTCCTTGTACTGGTCAGGCAAGTGCTGCAGCAGTGCTTCTAGGGTGTCATAATGAGCCCTATCGTAGCGTGCAAGTAGGGCCTGCGTGTTCGAGATGCGCCAAATGTTAGCTGCCTGTGCAGCAATCAGTTTCCCTGAGGCTTCAAATATTTTTGACTCCTTGTCTGGGGGAGGAGCGTCACCAGTCGTCTGGGAGTTCGACCTCTTGCGAGCGTTGGACACAACCAAAGAGTCCAGTGGCAAGTGTCCCTTGATATATGTTGGATCCGATGGCGCTGCCTTATATTTTTTATCAATGCGTGGATTGATGACACGCGCCCGAGTGGGCTCCTTGAAGACCTCCTGCGCGTGCTTGAGCACTCCCTTGAGCATTGGCAAAGTTTTGATTGACTTTTCGGCCACAGAGAAAGTGTCAAATAAAAAGTCCACATCCACAGGATCGGAGTGCAGCTCGACATCGTGATTAGCCGCAGCTCTCTCGATCAACGCGCTGAAGGCAGCAGAGTCCTCCGTTGGCGAAGTCTTCGCCGCAAAGAGTTGCGGTTCCTGACCCGACTGCGGGTCCTCAGGGTCGCCTCCGGCAGACCAAGGTTCATGTTCCTCCTCCGGATCCGAGTACGCCGGATAGTTGTACTCTACCTCCTCCTCGTCGCCATCCCCCGCGGGAGTGAGTCGGGGAACGCGGCAGGTCAATCGGAGACGCCGGCGCCAAAGGTGCTAAAGTACTCGCAGAGTCCTTCTTGTTCTTGAGAGGAATGCGAAAGTGTTCCAACACCGGCTCCGTGGTGATTTTCCTTTTGAGGAGGGACAGTTTCCCGGTATTGGCGTTGATGATGACTTCACGACTCTCTTCCTCCGCGAGTGGCTGGAGCCGAGGTTTAGCCACCACCGGAGACGCTTTGGGCGTCGACACCTCCTTCGAGGGCACCCCAGCTACCTGCTTCGAAGCGAAGGCCTTCGGCGTCGACTTCGGCGGCAGGGTGAAGCGGATAGGCGTTTGTGCCTTCGACGGCTTCTGCGCGGGCTTCGACACCCCAGCTTCAGGGTCAGGAAGCTCCGCGACCTTCCGAATCCGCTGCAGGGACTCTTCGACTTTCTTCTAAAGGGCTAGATAGGGAGTGACCGCCTCTCGTGATTTCCCTGACTTGGGAGTGGTGTCGGCGAGAGGCACCGTCTTCGGAGTCGATGCGTTACCGTCCTTGGCTCCGACGGCCGGAGCCGGGGAAGCCAGAGCTTTGGGATCGCCTTGACACTTCTTTGAAGCCTTCTTCGGGTCATCGACCGCGACCATCTTCGGCGCCGACGCAGCCGCGTCAGACGACTTCGCCTTCGGCACCGACCCTGAGGCCTTTGGGTCGGCCATCTTGGCGGGACTGTCCATGTCGGCCATTTTGAATTTCTTTGATTTTGACGCCTCCAGAGCCTTCAGCACTGCTTTCACTTTCGGTTTCGAAACCGGAGGTGTTGAACCCGAAGGCTTCACTTTCGTTTTTGGAACTGTGAGTGGCACCTCTAAAATGTCCGTGGCCGGGCCCGTAGGCGGGGCTGCTGGACTAATAACATGGTCTTGGGTAAGGCCCGAAGGCGATCTCTCGACCTGGGCCGCAGGAAGGGGGTCGACCCCCGAGTCAGTCCGGGGATGCTCCTCCTCCGAGCTATCCCCCACGGTGGCAATGGCCGTATCGTCGTCCCCTACCTCGTCGCCGGCTTCGTCAAACTCCTGGTCTCCTGCGTCGTAGGCCTCCCCCTCGGACGCAGGGCTAGAGTCCGAAACCTGTTGGACATTGTCGCTTCCGACCTCTTCTTCGAAGATGTCGTCCGGCGGGGGCGCAGACAGTTTGGCCTGGAGTCTCGCAGCCCGACGAATCTTGAGGGTCTTCTTGCACCGGAACTTCGAGCAGGCCATACACCTGGCCTCGTCGTGGTCCGGCGACAGACAAGTGTTGCACACTGGGTGCACGTCGAGGTGCGAGTATTTCGCGTTGCACACCGGGCACCGTTTAAACGGAGTCCGTTCCATGTCTGGAGCGTCGTGTAGGCCCGTACGCGCCGACAGCACGCGGAAGGGCAGCGAGAGTTCGGAGCTGAAGAAAACAGTAAACCCGAACGAAAACGATACCGGCGCCAAGCCTAAAGACCTTTTGGTCTCGAGTTAAGAGAGTTAACAACTATCGGTTCCGACAGAGGGAACCGACACACATCCGAACCCAATGGCGGAAAAAAACAATCTGGGGATGGAGGCGATGCCCATGCGCACTGTAGTCCAGGGGAGGAGCCACCTATCTCGTGATACTTCGAAGACTCTTCCAGGACAACAATGTGCAATCATCCGGACCCAACACTAGGCGGCGATCTATGCACAGATATGAATTCAGCAGCCCACATGCCTCGAACTAGTTACTTACCTGTACACTATAGTTCTCCAGTATTATCTTTCATAGATTCACATGCTTGTATCTTCCCCGTCGTCATGGTGAGAGTCTCACGGTAACAGAATGACCACAGCAGTATCATAGAGAAGAAAACTGCATAGAAAAGCCCATAGGGACTGTAGTATTTGGTAACCAGACCTCATTGTTTGGTCCAAAAGTTGCCAATCAGCATTGCTGCCCTGCCCTCACACTCCCCAGCAGAATCTTCCTGCCGTCCCCGAGTGAGAGACATGGATAATACCGAGATAACAGGTTCTGCCTGAGAAACGGGGAGGTGGGCGGGCGCATGTGAATCTATGAAAGATAATACTGGAGAACTATAGTGTACAGGTAAGTAACTAATTCCTTCTCCAGTATTACATCTTTCATAGATTCACATGCTTGTATCAGAGTAGTAAGTAGTACCCACAAAGCCTGCAGCGTTTCCAGGATAGAACCCAGAAGGAAGTTCTGCAGCTGACACATTGTTAGAACATGATCTGAAAATACCCAGGGCAGACAGGAATAAAATCCCAATACACCTTTATCTCATACAGTGCAAGTTTGTGAAAGAAAAATATTAAACCATAACAGCAGATTTTATATATATATATATATATATATATATATATATATATATATATATATTCATACTGTATAGAGTATTAAAAGAGAAGAAAAGAATACCTTATTGAAATAGACGCCTCATAACAGCTTGTCCCACTGCCGTGTCCCCTTTCCACGCAGTGTCCAGACAGTAGTGCTTGGTAAATGAATGCACATTCATCCACGTCGCCGCTCTGCAGATGTCAGGTAGAGACACTCCTGCAAACAGGGCTATTGATGTCCCAATCTTTCTTGTGGAATATGCCTTCACTCTGGAATGAAGTGGTTTTCCAGCTTTTTCATGACATTTAATGATAGCCGATGATATCCCTCTGGCGATAATCAGTCTTGACAGAGGGAGCCCTTTTCTCTGTCCTTCAAATGCAATAAATAACTGTTTAGATTTGCGGAATGCTCTTGATCGTTCAATGTAGAATTTCAAACATCTAGCGATGTCCAGGGAATGCAAAGCTTTTTCTGCTTCAGACGATGTGTTCAAGGGATTGAATTATTTCCAGCTCACCCCGAGGTGCACGCCAGATATCTGAAATGACTGCGTGAAGCAGCTTGCAACCAGCAAGGAGACGGACTCACTATGTCACTGCCTCGAGTTTCAGCAGGCGCACACACACCCGAGGTTGCAACGTCGAAGGGGACCGGAGGAAGATGACCATTCATCTGGCGCAAAAACTCCTCATTATACTCTGCACCTTTCCGGAATTCAAAGCCTCCAAATCAATATGAGGATTGTTTGATTAATGAACTGCCTATAACACTTACCCAGTTGAACAGCACTCTGGGAGCTGTAGTTGTGAGAGAACAGCAGCCGAGTTACACCATGTGACCTTGGGTCAGCGGATTTCCGCCTATGGCAGTGTTCCTGAACTATTGAAAGGTGAGGGTTGAGTCACTCTTTGCGCAGGCAGCAGCATCTGACGAAGGCAATGGAGCCGAAATGCATTATGCGCAGCTGTAACTGAATAAATTTCTTCCAAAGTTACCCCCTGAGTGGCCTTTCTCCTGTTCTTCGCGGAGTGGGACCAATTCGGATATTGTACGGGCCAGTCAGAGGCTCGTGAGAGGTCCCGTTGCTACAAGAGGCTGGAAATTTTACTGACTTTCGCTGCTTGCAGCGCCACACGTGTTCAAGGGATTGAATTATTTCCAGCTCACCCCGAGGTGCACGCCAGATATCTGAAATGACTGCGTGAAGCAGCTTGCAACCAGCAAGGAGACGGACTCACTATGTCACTGCCTCGAGTTTCAGCAGGCGCACACACACCCGAGGTTGCAACGTCGAAGGGGACCGGAGGAAGATGACCATTCATCTGGCGCAAAAACTCCTCATTATACTCTGCACCTTTCCGGAATTCAAAGCCTCCAAATCAATATGAGGATTGTTTGATTAATGAACTGCCTATAACACTTACCCAGTTGAACAGCACTCTGGGAGCTGTAGTTGTGAGAGAACAGCAGCCGAGTTACACCATGTGACCTTGGGTCAGCGGATTTCCGCCTATGGCAGTGTTCCTGAACTATTGAAAGGTGAGGGTGGAGTCACTCTTTGCGCAGGCAGCAGCATCTGACGAAGGCAATGGAGCCGAAATGCATTATGCGCAGCTGTAACTGAATAAATTTCTTCCAAAGTTACCCCCTGAGTGGCCTTTCTCCTGTTCTTCGCGGAGTGGGACCAATTCGGATATTGTACGGGCCAGTCAGAGGCTCGTGAGAGGTCCCGTTGCTACAAGAGGCTGGAAATTTTACTGACTTTCGCTGCTTGCAGCGCCACACGTGTTCAAGGGATTGAATTATTTCCAGCTCACCCCGAGGTGCACGCCAGATATCTGAAATGACTGCGTGAAGCAGCTTGCAACCAGCAAGGAGACGGACTCACTATGTCACTGCCTCGAGTTTCAGCAGGCGCACACACACCCGAGGTTGCAACGTCGAAGGGGACCGGAGGAAGATGACCATTCATCTGGCGCAAAAACTCCTCATTATACTCTGCACCTTTCCGGAATTCAAAGCCTCCAAATCAATATGAGGATTGTTTGATTAATGAACTGCCTATAACACTTACCCAGTTGAACAGCACTCTGGGAGCTGTAGTTGTGAGAGAACAGCAGCCGAGTTACACCATGTGACCTTGGGTCAGCGGATTTCCGCCTATGGCAGTGTTCCTGAACTATTGAAAGGTGAGGGTGGAGTCACTCTTTGCGCAGGCAGCAGCATCTGACGAAGGCAATGGAGCCGAAATGCATTATGCGCAGCTGTAACTGAATAAATTTCTTCCAAAGTTACCCCCTGAGTGGCCTTTCTCCTGTTCTTCGCGGAGTGGGACCAATTCGGATATTGTACGGGCCAGTCAGAGGCTCGTGAGAGGTCCCGTTGCTACAAGAGGCTGGAAATTTTACTGACTTTCGCTGCTTGCAGCGCCACACGTGTTCAAGGGATTGAATTATTTCCAGCTCACCCCGAGGTGCACGCCAGATATCTGAAATGACTGCGTGAAGCAGCTTGCAACCAGCAAGGAGACGGACTCACTATGTCACTGCCTCGAGTTTCAGCAGGCGCACACACACCCGAGGTTGCAACGTCGAAGGGGACCGGAGGAAGATGACCATTCATCTGGCGCAAAAACTCCTCATTATACTCTGCACCTTTCCGGAATTCAAAGCCTCCAAATCAATATGAGGATTGTTTGATTAATGAACTGCCTATAACACTTACCCAGTTGAACAGCACTCTGGGAGCTGTAGTTGTGAGAGAACAGCAGCCGAGTTACACCATGTGACCTTGGGTCAGCGGATTTCCGCCTATGGCAGTGTTCCTGAACTATTGAAAGGTGAGGGTGGAGTCACTCTTTGCGCAGGCAGCAGCATCTGACGAAGGCAATGGAGCCGAAATGCATTATGCGCAGCTGTAACTGAATAAATTTCTTCCAAAGTTACCCCCTGAGTGGCCTTTCTCCTGTTCTTCGCGGAGTGGGACCAATTCGGATATATATATATATATATATATATATATATATATATATATATTCATACTGTATAGAGTATTAAAAGAGAAGAAAAGAATACCTTATTGAAATAGACGCCTCATAACAGCTTGTCCCACTGCCGTGTCCCCTTTCCACGCAGTGTCCAGACAGTAGTGCTTGGTAAATGAATGCACATTCATCCACGTCGCCGCTCTGCAGATGTCAGGTAGAGACACTCCTGCAAACAGGGCTATTGATGTCCCAATCTTTCTTGTGGAATATGCCTTCACTCTGGAATGAAGTGGTTTTCCAGCTTTTTCATGACATTTAATGATAGCCGATGATATCCCTCTGGCGATAATCAGTCTTGACAGAGGGAGCCCTTTTCTCTGTCCTTCAAATGCAATAAATAACTGTTTAGATTTGCGGAATGCTCTTGATCGTTCAATGTAGAATTTCAAACATCTAGCGATGTCCAGGGAATGCAAAGCTTTTTCTGCTTCAGACGATGGATTGCTGGAGAAAGTAGGTAAAATAATCGGCTCATTTAGGTGGAAAGTAGTAGGAACTTTTGGAATAAATGTACTATTTGTTCGTAGTATAACTCTGTCTTGCCGAAATTGAATAAAAGGCTCTTCCACTGAAAAGGCTTGAATTTCGCTCACTCTCCTCGCCGAGGTTAGAGCTAGTAATAGGGCTGTCTTCCATGACAGAAATTGTAAGTCTGTCTTGTGTATAGGCTCGAATGGTGGCCTCATAAGTTGCGCCAAAACTATATTGAGATGCCAGGGTATTGGCGGCCGTTGAATGGGTGGAAAAACTCTAAAGAGCCCTCTGACAAATTCCTTTATCAGTCTATGAGACCAGAGAGATGGTTTACTTGGCATCCTCCTGAATCTTGATATTGCCGCCAAAAGCACTTTCAACGAGGCATGCAACAGACCTGCTTTTGATAACGACAACAGGTAAGGCAGGATACCTTCTGGGGGTACCGTCAAGGGATTTAGACTTTGGCTGTCACACCAGTGACAGAAGCGTGTCCATTTCGCTGTGTATGTCTTGTTGGTTGACATAGCTCTAGATTGCGATAGTATTTGTCTGCATTCTTGAGGAATGTTCATGGTTTGGAATTCCCGCTCATGAGGATCCATGCGGATAATTTTAGCGATGCTAGGTCTGGATGCAGAATTTGTCCGTTGCTCATTGATATGAGGCTCTGGAATGTCAGGAATTGTATTTTGTTGCCTTTTGACATCTGCAGCAGATCTGAAAAGCATGCTTGTCTCGGCCAAGCTGGTGCTATCAGAATGACATGACATGGTTCTGATCTCATTTTGCGAAGCACTTGCAGAATTAAGGGAATTGGTGGGAACGCGTAAGCGAACATTCCTGTCCAGTCTAAGCGGAACGCATTTCCTTTGGAATCCCGCTGAGGGTACCTGGACGGGAACTGATCGCTTTTCGAATTGTCTCGGGTTGCGAACAAGTCGAACGTTGGTGTGCCCCATCTTTGAAACACCCTGTGCAGCTGAGTGTCTTGCAGTTCCCACTCGTGCGACACACTCGCTGTTCGACTTAGGACATCTGCCCGTGTGTTGAGGATGCCCTGAATATGCTGCACCTGAATAGAAATGTCGTGGCTTATCAGCCATCTCCAAATCCTTTGCACCAGCGCAGAAAGTTGTTTGGATCTTGTTCCTCCTTGCTTTAGAAGATAAAACATAGTCGTGGTGCTGTCTGTCTGAATTAGTACTGACGAGCTCTGGATTCTGGGCGGGAAAGCTTGAAGTGCCAGAAACACCGCTTTGAGCTCCAACATATTTATGTGAAGCTGAGCTTCCCACTCTGATCAGTGGCCCTGGATCTCCAGCTCCTGAAGGTGCGCGCCCCATCCTTGCAACAAAGCGTCCGTCATCATCACATTGATTCTGAGGTACAAAGTTCAAACCCTGATTCAAGTTCTTCTGAACTTTCCACCATGACATGGCCATCTTCATACGGTGAGTGATGGTAATCCGATCTTCGAAGGTTCCTTTGGACTGAACCCATTGCTCGTCTAGGTGCTCCTGCAAGGGTCTCATTCGAAGACGGCAATTTGGAACCAGTGGGATGAAAGAGGACATCATCCCCAACAAGGATGTGTACATCTGCACAGAAGTGAACCTTTTTGTTTGAAGGGATGTTGCGAGGCCCATTATTTTCCTCATCCTTTCTTCGGACGGGTATGCTTTTGTTTCCATGGTGCTTATCCATGCCCCTATGAATTGAATGCCCTGAGTTGGAATTAGAGAAGATTTTTCCAAGTTGGTTCTTAGGCCTACCCGATGGAACAGGCGAATGCAGCACTGAAGGGACCTCCTGGCTTTCGTGAATGATGGACCTGTCACCAGCCAATCGTCCAGATATGGGTAAATGCAATGCCCTCTTAACCTTAAGTGTGCCGCCACCGGGGCCATGCACTTGGTAAACACCCTCGGGCCGATTTGAGGCCAAATGGCAACACCTTGAATTGGAAATGGCGACTCTCCACAGCAAATCTTAAATATTTTCTGTGCTTCCGATGAATTGGGATATGGAACTATGCATCCATTAGATCCAACGAAGCCATGAAGTCTTTCTTCTTTAACATTCGTAGGATCTCCAGCAATGAGAGCATTCGGAAGGGAATTTTCTTTATGTATGGATTCAGATCCCTCAAATCCAATACCTTCCTCCACTTCGTAGTTTGTTTCTTCTTGATGAGGAAGAAATGCGAATAGAAGCCTTTCCCTCTGTGTTGTTGAGGCACTTCCTCTATAGCCCCCTTCTGCAATAGTGAATGAACTTCCTTTTGCAGCGCCTGACGATGTTGATGGTGTCTGAGCACCGGGGGATGATCTTGTGGTATTTGCACAAACTCTAGGGTATGGCCTCTGCTTATTACGTCCAAAACCCATTTGTCCGATGTTATGGACATCCAATTGTCGAAGAAGAGAGACAGATCGTGGTCGTTTTCCGGGATCTGCTGTGTGGGGAGCGCCGGCATGAAATCATTGTCTTCTGTTAGTTTGTTGATTCTTTCCTCTATTGGTGGACTTGCCCCTAGATTGCTGTTGGAAAGAAGAGTTGGAAGGCCTGTATTGATTGATTGAATTGTATTACCTATATCCTTGCTGGTTATAGGGCTGATATCTGTTGGATGTATATGAAGATCTCTGATTAAATTGACCTCTTGCACCTCTCTTACGAAAGGACTGGAACCTTCCTAGCTGAAGGGATCCCAGCACTCTAGCCGTATCTGTATCTGACTTGATACCTTGTAGCGCCTCGTCTACATGTTTGCCAAAAAGATTTTCACCATCGAATGCCATATCAACAATCTTCGCCTGCACCTCCGGACGAAAGGATGTTGCCTTCAGCCAACCCTGTCTCCGAAGTGAAACTGCTCCTGCCATCTGCCTGAAGGCCATAGAGGAAACATCCATTGCAACGTCAATGGATTCTGTGGCCGACTTAGCCCCATCACAGAGGATAGCAGCAGCCTCCTCTTTCTTATCCTCCGGTAGCGCAGACAGAATGGGTGCCAAATACTACCACATTTGTCTGTTAAAACGGCTAATTAGGGCCATAGCATTGGCTGCTTTAATAGTAGAGGCTGCCATGACCGCAAACCTCTTACCAGCTCCATCCATTCTCCGTCCTTCTTTGTCTGGCGGCACCATTGAAGTAGAAACCGGATTCTTTGAATTTCTTTGTACCGCTTGCGTCACCACCGACTCCGGTCTCGGGTGACCTACCAGGCAGGCTGGAGAAGACTCTGGTGCTCTATATTTCTTTTCGATTCTAGGAACCGAAACCGCGATGGAAGCCGGTGTCTTCAAAATCTTTAGGCCCTCCTCCCAAATGTGAGGAATAATGGGAATTGAGTGTGCAGATTTCCTTGCGTCATCTTTAAAATCATATAAGAAACATTCAGTTTCTTTAACCTCCATTTCCAGATCAAATCTTTTGACTGCTTTTTCCATAATGTCATGGAATCCTCCAATATCCTGAGGAGAAGTGGTTGGCATCGGAGTAGGTGAAGGGGCTCGACGGCAAAATGTACTCATTCCATTCCTGACCTCCCGTAGAGTCTTGTGTAAGCTCACCTTCCTCAGGTTGCTCATCATCATCAGTGTCAGTCAGATCGTCCCTGATCGTTACCACTGGTGGTGATCTCACAGACCATGTGAGGAGTAGTTTGGGCTCTTGGAGGCTGTGTTGTAGGCGCCGGCGTAGATGACGGAGGCGCATTCGCCTCTGGAAAACGACGATAATAGTCGTTAATCATAAACCTCAGATCAGAAACCAGAGATACAGGTATGGAGACTGACTCCTCTCGCAACTCTTCTCGCGATTCTTCCTGTTGCTCCTCATCTTCCCCATAGTCACAGGTCGTCACAGGTCTCCAGGAAAGATTCATATCTAGAAGATTGAGAATGAGCCCTCTCTTTAAAGGAAAACACTTCTTCTTCATCTGTATCCTGGCTTTTTATCTTAAGTTGTGAAGGGCTATAGGCCACTACAGACTCCTCCTCACCTTCTGAATCCTGCTCCAGCAAAGAAGATGGTGGTAAAGGCGAAATCTGCGTCCACAACGTGAATTCTGCAGATGTACTTATGGTTGCTGAACCCCTTGACGACTGAAATGAGCGAATGGAGATCAAAGTCTTCGACTGCGGTGATTTAAATGCCTTTGCCGTTGAAATTACACTCTTCGTCGACGGAGTCGTAGACGACATAGCCCTTGTCAACGGAGCCGTCGTCGCCAAAGCCACCGTCGGCGGAACCGTCTTCGACGGGGTCCCCGTCGACGATGTTGCAGTCGATGTTTTCTTCGTCGACGTGATGATCAAACTCATCAACGTAGTCGTCGTCGACACTGCCTTAGTTCCTGTCGTCGAGGCACCTGCTGTCGTCGAAACCGTCGTCGTCGACGGTGAAGTCGTCGACGGGGCTGAAGTCTTTTCCACAGATTTTGCAGCAGAAGCCAGGGAGCTGGTCGACTGAGCAGATCCTGCCCCTTTCTGACCGGACTGCTTCTTGAGGGGGGTCTGAGGGAGAGATGACAATTCCTTACACTTCAATTTAACCTTCTTAGGCTCCACCCTTTCCTCAGAATGTGATGCCTTTCTCTTTTTAGGTGTTAAAGCAATGGATTCCTCACCAGAATCAGAATCTGATGCAGCCTTCTTCTTTTGAAGCCACAACAGCAAACGAGCCTCTCTGTCCCTCAGAGTTTTAGCAGAGAAGGTTTATTTACAACCCTTGGCCACATGCTTTGGATGAAGACAATATAAGCAGTCCTTGTGAGGATCTTCAGTGAAAAGCCTAGCCTTTCCACAGGATCTGCAAGGCCTGAAAAGCCTCTTTTTAGAGCTTTCAGCCATAATGAAAGAAATAGGTACTCACAATACCTTAATCCAGATGATAAAACAGTAGAAAATGAAAGGTCAATAGTTCACACAGGAACAGCTAACTGAGCAGAGCTCAGGGAGACTCCTTTCTCACACGAAGGCGGTTGGAAATCCGAGGCAGGAAGATTCTGCTGGGGAGTGTGAGGGCAGGGCAGCAAGATGGCCACCGGGTAGGAGCTCTACGCTCGAGCTCCGAGTGCTTGGGATTCCAATTTTGGACTTAATCCCTGTTAGCACCCAGCACCCTTGGACACCGCAAGCAAGTAACGGCAACAGGATAATTGGACTTTTATTGTCAGCCCTCGGAGGCTGGGATCGTCGAGGGAGAGGACCGATTCGCCCCCGCCTCACCGGACAATCGGCGGTGCCTGGATCGACCGTCTGCCTGGAGTCTACTGTGGCTCGGTCTGAAGCCTGCTGGGGGCCCTGGTCTCTCCCCCCACACCCCCCCCCCCCCACCCGGACCGTCGCTGGAGACACCTGATCGCCCCCGGGGACGTCCGCTGGAGAGAGTCAAGACACCCCCCCCCCGCCCCTCTGTGTGGACGGACCCAGGGCTTCCCTTGCCATCGGCGGTGCCTGGGACGGATTCCATTTATACGGGAGCCAGCGGGAGTGGAGCTGAGGGGGAACGTGGGCGGCCGGAGTGGAGCCCCGTGGAACACGGCGAGGCAAGCAGTGCCACCTACGGAGGCGGGAGGGGCCGCGGCTCGGGAGTATGTCTGCCCTGCGGACAGCAGCAGGAATCCCCCTGCGGCTGTGAATCCAGTCGGTCCCCCCTGCTGATGCCGGGACCTGGAGAGAGGACCTGCGGACCCTGGAGGGTTAGCTGCAGCACTCATCGGAGGGGGCTACCGAGCTCCGGTGGATCGATCAAAGAGCCTGCCCCCACCTGCAGCGGGCAGCGGGAGCAGGAGACGAGACGAGCAGGAGTTCTGCCCCGCTGCCCTGGGAGCTGCCGTGGTGGAGCGAGGTAAGCGGGAAACGGGTGTCGTCGCCCCCATCTGCGGTCTGGCTGAGGGAGCGGGAGCCGAGTGCCTCGATAATTTGATAACTATATGCAATTATCATCACAGCTGATATCAAATGCACTAAAATGGTAGCCCTTCATCAATCCCATTTGCGTGGCCAGTAGTTAGGCTACACCTTTCAGGCTTAAGTGTACACATGGGAGTGCTGCCTCGCTGCCCAGGGAAGCTGTCGGTGGGAGCGAGGAAACCAAGCTGGAAGCAAGCGTCTTCGCCTGTCGAGGTGGGAAGGGCCGTGGATCAAGGCAGCGGACCGGGTGACCTACAGATGCTGGCAGGGGTCGAGGCTCCCCAGGCGTGCATGGAGGTTTGATGGGGCATGATTTCTGCATCTCGCATTTCTGTTAGACCCGTGAGTGTTACAAAGCTCGACCTGTGCATAACTTTGCTGTCGACATCGGTTTACCTACCAAACAGACTTCTCTAAAGGCATTTACTGCATCACACTCTAAAGGCATTTACTGCAACACACTTTTAAATTCTCCTTTGTTCAAAATGGCTGAGTTCACTAACAGAAGCAATAAATCCCCTCCTGTACCTCGAGCCAGATGCCCACGAGGCTCTTCTTCGTAACTCCTCCGCATAGGACCTCCAAAATAGAGATAAGACTCCCAGGGATTGCTCAAATAGAAACTGAAACTGCCAGGCCCTGCTCTCAAAGGAACAAATACAGACAGAGGACTACTGTCTCTATCACCCTTACATGGAGGCCATTTTAGACTGGTCTCTCTCTCCCTGGCTGCCATCATGGACTAGTCATCCACTCACTTTCCTGTGATAGAGTGTCTGCCTTCTATTACTGTATTACACCTCTAGTCGTTTTTTGTACATTCTTAATCATTGCACTTTTATTATTATTATTATTTTTCACTTGGTATGTTTTGATTGCTACCTCATATATTTTGGCTGCTCACTATCATCACTTTTAATTCATATATCGTGTATTGTCACTGTTGACTCATGTATCTCGCACTTTTTATTATTAGTATTGTTATTTTTCACTCGGTATGTGTTGATCGCTACCTCATATATTTTTGGTTGCACACTACTGTCACTTTTGATTCATACATTTTCAGATTGCATTTGTATTTCGTTCACGACTGCATATAGATGTGTCGCATTATTGTAACCTGCACCCCTTACACTTTTCATTCCTATATGCGCTGATTACTACCTCATATATCTTGCACTGATTACTACCTCATTCACTCTGGCTGGTCATTAGTGTCAATCTTGCTCCACTCATCTCTCGCTTTCCTCTCCTATAATTTACCGACTGCTACCTCAAATTCTCTGGTCGCGCACTAGTGTCACGTTGGAGCCCTAGGCGCACTAGTGTCACATTGGCGCCCCAGGGGACCTACCTGTCGCGTGTAACTGATTGCGTTGCAACTGTATTCTGCTCTTATTCTTTCAGAATTATTCCTCCAATTGTATTCAGCACTACTCTGTAAATCTCTGCACCCATTTCTCGCTTTCCTCTCCTGTAATTTACCAACTGCTACCTCAAGTATTTTGGTCGCTCACTAGAGTCACTAGAGTCACGTAGGTGCACTGGTGACACGTTGGCGCCCTAGGGGCACTCTGGAGCCTTGTAAACTGGGGAGGCATTTGTAGCGTGCATTCAGCACATTTATTTATTTAACCTACAACATGGATCTATTCGGCAAGCACACATATAAAATCAACTACCCACCCGTGCTCACCAAAAAAGCCGCCAAACGCTTCAAACACGGCTTCCTTAAGTCCCACCCAGAAACCCCCTTTGCCGACACCTACTTCTCGTCGGTCAATGGACCCTTGAACACCGATATCATCTTCCACACTACACACAGAGCTCAGTGGAAAAAAGCGTTTCACACCCTACTCAACGTCTCCTCCACCAGGAAATCCACCCATGGCCTAACACTTTCCATCTCACCATCCCAACTCTTCCCAGGCAGAACCACCATCACTATTTACAATAACGGGATTGTCCTAATTCAAGCGAAAGACAGGAACCTGGAACTTCTTGACAATCTGTTTCCCACTTTCAAAGAGCACCTATCCAATCCTCGGACTTTCACTCATATCACCTCCTGTCCTTCCACCCCTGACGACACAGCACCCACCCTTAACACCCCCAACCAAGTTCAGCACCGGAACGACACTCTTCTCACCTTCACACCCAGCACCATAGTCGCTTACCTACCTGCGGCAGCTACCCCTCACCACCCCTCAATCTCAGACAGAGACCCCGCTCCCCCTTACTTCACCCGCTCCACCACCCCCCCTACCTACCCTCACCCCTCCGCTCATCCTCCCATACCCCCCCCTACACTTTGCGCGCCTGTCCCGTCCTCCACACCAATCCTCACAGAACACCCCTCCTCCCCCAACTGCTCCCCACATAACTTGGCTCTCTCTCCGTCTATCTCGCCCCACATTCTCAGCACTCCCGTCCCGCCGAGCCTTCACCCCTCCTTCAACCTTTCACCCCCCACTCTCACTCCCCACTATCCCTCCTCCTCCCCCATTACTTCCAGCCTCCACACCGCCCTCATCCACCCTTCCCCTCCTAGCACTGATGCCCCTCCAGACAACGCCAACACCATCCCTAACATCTATCCTCTCTCTAACACTCCCAACCTCTTCACCAGCTCCACTTCCCCATCCCGATCCTCACCCGTCTCCAACAACCTATTCGCCGGTTCATCGCCTGTACCCCTCCCCAACTCCGCGCCGAACACCACGCTCGACATGATCATGTCCTCCCTCCTCCAATTGAAAGAAGAACTACACTCCATCAAAGAGTTGCTCATCACACACCCCAGACACCTTTCTACCACCACCACATCTACACCTAGTAACACTCTCCCCGCGCCTCCTACACGCCTTACCACACAACACGCCCCACACCGGACTTCTATCCCCTCTCGCAACTCCAACAATCACAATACCAATCACAATCGCATTACCACCAATCGCAATACTCCCTTTACACATAACAACACTTCCTCCTCACCGCCTACTCGCCCTATCACACAACTCCCCCCACACTGGACCTCTATCCCCTCTCGCAATACCACCAACCGCCCCAGACGCACTGCCAATACGTTCACAGACCATGAGACACACGCCCTTCTCCAATCTTACGTCCCGGCTCCCCAAAATCGCTTAGCCACTAACCACCTGCCCATCCCAACGATCATCTCTAACCCCCTCAGGCACCAAAAGGATAACAGAGGCGCCGTCCCTAACAACCTCACTAATGTGCCCACCACTACAGAACCTGCCTCCACCCTCTGCGCCCCTAGCCTCAAATGCATACTTCTCAACTGCAGATCGGCCCAAAAACATTCCGCGGGGGTCGCCAAGCTCATCATGTCGCAGGAACCAGATCTGGCCATTCTGACTGAAACATGGTTGTCAGATACCTCTACACCTATCTTGGATATACTAGTCCCCCCCAACTACTGTATAATTAGACTTGACAGGCCCATAAAGACAGGCGGTGGAATTGCCTGTATCTACAGAAGCAATCTCTCTGTTACTAAAGCGTCCGCCCCTTCTCTTACTTCCTGTGAATACCTCTGCCTTGATGTCATAAGCGAAAGCAAACCGGTCTGCTCACTCCACATCATATACCACCCACCTGGTGACAAGCTCTCCTTCTGTCAACAACTCATGGACACAATAACAACCATTTCAGGACGACAAAATACCCAAGTTTTCCTTGGCGACTACAATCTCCATTGGAACGACAGCAGTGACACAGTGGTTAATAGCCTCAAAAGATTCCTCAACGCCCTTGATTTCACCCAAATATGCAATAGCCCGACTCATGAGAAAGGTGCTATCCTCGACCTTATCATCGCCAAAGAGGACGCTATTCAACTGGAGTCAATTCAACCTTGTGACTGGTCAGATCATCATATTGTCTCCTTCCTTATCAATGAAAAAATTAAATTTAACCCACTGCAACCCTCTAAGCCCAAAGTCTGGAAAAGGGACATGAAAAAACTCAACCCAAACTCATTACCGCCTAACAGCTGCAATCTACTACTTCCCCCGTCCGGCGCTACAGACGTTCAACTCCTGACTGACCACTATCTAAATGCTATGTCCACAATAATCAATGAGGCTGCACCCATGCAACTGAAAAGAGTCTCGTCCAAGATCTCCAACCCATGGTATGACGGGAGCCTCAATGAGGATAGACGGGCCATGCGAATGGCAGAGCGCACTTGGAGGTCAGACCCCTCTACACTGCACCTAGAAAGCCTGAAGAAGCAGAGAAATGCCTACTTCAGGAAAATAAAACGCTCAAAAAGAGACTTCTTCAGCCTCCAGCTCGCCCAAGCGAAAAACCGCCCAAGGAAATTGTTTGAGTTAATCAGAACACAATCCAAAGAACAACCCCAGACAATCAGCACCATGGGCATTACACCTTCCTGTGAAGAATTCTCTGCTTTCTTTAACCAAAAAAGCGACAACATAAGAAGCAATCTCCTCAATGACGCAATCCTTTACTCCAACCCCCAACTCACAGCAGCACCTGTACCAAAGAACAACGCTACATGGTCATCCTTTAGCACCTACTCCGAAGAAGAAATTGGCAGACTGCTCAGCACCCTGAAACCATCCAATCACATCACTGACCCTCTTCCTGCTAACGCTGTAAAAGACTTTACCCCTTTGCTCCTCCCACTCTGGACTAAAATCATCAATAGCTCTCTTCAACAAGGATCCATCCCTGATGCCCTTAAAGTCGGACAAGTCACACCTCTACTAAAAAAAACAACAGCAGACCCCACTGATCTAAACAATTACCGCCCTATTACAAACATTCCCACCCTCGCCAAACTGTTGGAAAAATGCGTACAGCTACAACTGACTAAACACATAGACAAGTTTGATCTCCTCAATGCTCATCAATCAGGCTTCCGTGCAGGGCACAGTACCGAAACAGCCATGACGCACATAGTGGACGACGCCCTCCAAATCCTAGACCAAAACGATACCTGCCTCCTCATCCTTCTGGATCTCTCCTCAGCATTCGACACAGTTAAACATGAGAATTTACTCGAACTGTTAAACACAAGAATGGGCATCTCAGGGACTGTTCTCAAGTGGTTCACCTCCTTTCTACACAACCGCTCACAAAGATTCAAAAGCAACAACCTGATGTCCTCTCCGGTACCTGTATCACTAGGCGTCCCACAAGGATCCTCCCTCTCCCCTACACTGTTCAACCTAGTTATGGAACCTCTCACTACTTTGCTACAGACATCCAATGTTCACTTCCACATGTATGCCGACGACACCCAACTCTATCTCAAAATACAATCCCCCAAGGACATCATACTTCTGAACACCACGATCAGGAACACCCAGTCCTGGCTTGCAGAGAATCACCTCAAACTAAATGCCCTGAAGACTGAGTTCCTCCTGATCTCTCCTCCCGCAAAAATCTCCACGGCTCAAACATGGCTTAAGCAGTTAACAGCTTTAAATGTACAACCTACCGTCGTAGACTCAGCAAAATCCTTAGGCATAACACTTGATGCCAATCTCAACATGCAGCAGCACATCAGCAAGGCAACCAAAGGAGCGAACTTCCAAATCAATACCTTGAGGAAACTTACAGCCTTCCTTCCAGCCAAAGACTTCCAAACTGCAGTACAATCTATAGTCATCCCGCACATAGAATACGGAAGCACCGCCCTCTGCGGGCTCCCTCTAACAACTACGGCACCCCTTAGAGCGTCCCTTAACGCTGCAGCGAGACTCATCACTGGCTCAAAAAAACACTCGCATATTTCCCCTGACTTTAAATCCCTGAACTGGCTGCCTTTTGAAGCCAGAATACATCTGAAAATCGCCTGCATGACTCACAGGGCTGTACACCATAACTCACCCAGCTACCTTACTCAAAAGCTGACAATCTCGGGTGGCTCTAGAACTACTAGAAGCACAAACAATCTCCTGCTGAAACCTCGAAGATTCAGAAAGGAAAAAACCTATAAACGCTCCTTTTCAGGAATGGCGCCCAGGATCTGGAACTCACTTCCTCCTGAAACCAGGCTCATCTCCTCCTACAATCTGTTTAAGAAAGAAGTAAAAGCGATCCTCATGGCTAAATACACATGATCTATTAACCTGTATCTCTCATGTATCCGCTCCGTAATACCGGCCTGACCCCTTGGTCTACTAGTACTATGACTTATTTGAGTGTATATGTTCCCTCTTTGTACTACTTGTACCACTGGTATTATGACTTATTTGATTGTATATGTTCCCTATTTGTATTTTGATGTACTATTGACGCATTGATTATGATGACGCACCTGTCTGACTTGCACACTGTACCTACACCACCTCAACCATCCCTACTTTTGTTCTACTGATGCACCTGTGTGACTTTACATCCTGCACGCACCTACCTCAACTATGCCCACCTTTATGTTATCTCCAAAAACACTTGCAGCACGTTTAAATAAGTATATGCATACTTTTGTACTTTTATATTATTGGCGCAACGGTTTGACTATGTACCGTGTACTGACACTACTTGTTTGTGCTCACCTATTATCTACCTCCGGCTGTTCTTTGACCTACCTATGTAATTATGCATATTGTACCTAACTACCTCAACTGCTACGTGCTACATGCTATTACTGTAAAGCGCTCTGATATCTGCAAAGATCTTGTTCGCGCTATATAAAACTTTCTAAATAAATAAATAAATAAATAAATGCTGATTGGCTGACTTTTGGACCAAACAATGAGGAGGTCTGGTTACCAAATACTACAGTCCCTATGGGCTTTTCTATACAGTTTTCTTCTCTATGATACTGCTTTGGTCATTCTGTTACCGTGAGACTCCCACCATGACGACGAGGAAGATACAAGCATGTGAATCTATGAAAGATGTAATACTGGAGAATTTGAGGATCTTAGGTCAGCCAAGGTTACCCCTGTACACCTAAACGTCTCACAGCAGGTAAGCACCATCCCCTTCACATAACTGTTTTACAGGAGGTGGCAGAAAATCACATCATTGATGCCAATATGTGGGCATTGCATCTAACTTGAGCTGGCCTGTTCCTTGCAGAAGTTGAATCTCGTAGAAAAGGCAGTAGCTCTAATGAGTCGTCTTAATCCTCAGTTGGAATGACGAAATTCATTAAAATAGAGTGAACGTGACATAATTAAGTGTGAATGAGTGAAAAGTAATATTAGGGAAAGGGTTTTGGCTAACCATAGGCCAAAACAACCAGAATTTAAAAATTACAACAAAGAGCCAGGAGGTCTCGTGGGAGGCAAGGGTGTTGGAATGGACGAGAAGAACATACCATTCATGGGAAACACTTTTGTTGACGGACATTGAACAGCATCATGTTGATGCTCTGACTGCTGACTCCATTCAGCAGCTTTTAGATAATGACAAGTCAATCACAAACAGGTTTGAAAGCAATGGCAAGCTCTAGTGCTTCCTGCAGGGAAAGAATCCAAAGGGCCATGGATAGCTTCAGCAAAAACACAAGAGAACGTCATACAATGACTGTACCAATTTTGCTCCAAGCAAGGTACTTGCTTCAGGTGTGGCAAGAATGGCCACATTAAGAAAGCCTGCCTAGAGACTTCAAATCTCCCAGATAGCTGGCTTGCATTTCAACCATGAACACTACAGTGTTTCTGTGAAAGTCGATATAGTGTATCTGGATATAAGAGAAGCATAAGATTCTCTCAATAGTATAGTATCTCTTTACTGCCTATGTAGACTAGCAGTGGGTCAGTTTTCCATTAAATTCTGCAGCCAGTAGGAGCAAGGGTGAAGACATATTAGTAGAACCCAATAAATATTTCCAAGGACACATAGATAAGGCCATGCATGATGCTGATGTAATATTAAGGTCACCCCTGTCATCAATGTGAAGGAAGAAGTGCCTGGCAAAAGGGACCATAGTCCAGGTTGCTTCCCTGCATCTTTGCCTGAAGCATCTCTTTGTGTGTCGAACTACTGATGTGGCCGGATAAAAGCAATGAACAGTTCATAGTGCAGTTTCCTGTTTGAACTGTAACAGAACTTCAATTAAAAGCACATAGGACATATCTTGTATGATGACCTGCACTCAGGTCTATGAATCTATCAAAGAGGTCTTTTAACATCTAAAATGTAGAACACTCTTTCTGCTGACAGATACATTTGAGAAAAATAATGGAAAAAGACATAATTGGTTGATTTTGAAGTCTTTTGCGGTTTTGGGGATTTTTATTGTAATGAATTCTAGGACCATGTGGCCATGTTTGTCCTCAGAAAATTTTTGAAGGGAATATTAGTAAGTGTGATTACCCCAATGACCATCTTGGCTTAAGTACTCACTTCCAAGAATGCCAAATTTCAACACTTGATATTAGAGTTCCATGTACGATCAAAAGTGCAAACATGTACTTGGTGAAAGCAAGCACGAATTTCTATGCTAGAGCTGGCGAATGCAAGGGCGGATATAATCTTTCCACTCTTTGAACAAGACCCCAACAATAAAGGCTTTGGAAAGTGACACTTCTTCATGTCTCCTTTGGTATCTTGATACGACGAATGAGTGAACCTTTATGGGCAGTAGCAGGTTTTAATAAAGGAATTAACAACTAAAGACGGAGAACATGCAAATTAAGTCACTTATTTAGGAACACTGAAAAGGCCTCTTGTAATTTCCTGCAACAGCACAATATTCTTTTGATTATCCCAGAAACTTCATTCAATCATGTGAAGTGCACAATTAGTGATATTTCTCCTCGTAAGGAGACTGAATATCAAACTGACAAGCCTGGGACATGGTGAAGTATTTTGGCAATGCTTTCAGGCTAGTAGATGTGAACACGCCTCTATAGCAATGGCTGGTTGGACAGATATATAAAGAACTTCTGAGTACCAGATTTGTTTGGTCCATGCTACAGCTACTACAATAATCTTGCATCCTGAGCATTGTGCTCAAACAGACTATCAACGGAAGGCTGGAAAAGGATATAGAATGCTGCTGAACCTGCCCAAATCCCTGAAACACAATTTACCCAGCAATGCGAAGGTGAAACTACATAATTATTCATGATTACGGAGCAAAGTATGTCACTTTTGCCTGATCCAGGGCTGAATTATTTCTTGAGGCTGTACACCACTAAGGTCAAACTAGTTATAATTTTGAAGGCATTCTAGATGCAGGTCTTTTTTTGTTACCAATGGAGACTGTTAAGGCGTGATCGCATGCACGTCTTATTTCATAGCATCCCAACAGGGTTGTAATGCCTGTCAGCATGGGAACCACAATGCCCAACACCAACAGTAGGAAAGACTGGAGAGACAATGTAACAGCAAATAGTTCAGACAAATGGGTTACTGTTCAGACTACTGACCAGTATTGGTCAAGGACTGCAGTTGCACTCGTTGAACATGGGGAAGCATCATAAACAGTAATTTATAAGTGTTGAGTATGAAATGGGAGTCTTTTAGAGAGGATGACAATACCTGTGACCCAACAACTCAATTGTTTAAGGGGCAATGTCAATTAAACACAATTCTCATAATCTCCAGCTGCTTATCTTTGCTGGTTACCCAGATTTTGATAGGTCAGATGTATGCTCAAACAGAGTGGAATGAGTGTTATGTAAAATTACCTTACTACAAACAGATTTTTTAAACTTTTGTAATTCAATTTTTCTAGCTGAGCCAGAAAGTTTACATAGATAATGCAAAAAGCAAGGGATAATCCCTGTGGCATGTCGCATTACTTCAATCATGAGGATAATTTCAAATAGCAGATACAATTTCTTTTTACTGTATTGGGAGAGAAAGGATTGTATCCATGCTAATTCAGATCCAGAAATAAATGCTTATATTTCCATCTCTTTAGCTGGAAGAGTACCTAAGTACATGCAGCTACATGCATCATTGTAGGAATTTGCGATTCCTAAATTGCGAAAATTAAGGAATCGCAATTTAGGAATCGCAAAATCCTATGCATCAAAAAAAAAATCGCATTTTTTTTTTGCGATTCGCTAATTTTCCTTATTTGCGATTCCTTAATTGCGAATCGCAAATAAGGAAACGCTTTACATTGATTCCTATGGGCCTAAAGGCCCATAGGAATCAATGGGAAGGCATTCTCATTTTGCGAATTAGCAATTAAGGAATCGCAAAATGAGAATGCAATTGCAAGGGTGCAAGGGGGGTCCAAAGGAACACCCCCTGCACCCCTGGAATGTCATGTTAGTACATTTTACTCACACACATGTCCCAAGGGCATGTGTGTGTGTAAAATGTAAGTTTCAAAAATGCATTTATTTGCATTTTTGTCGTTACCCAAGTAGTAACTTGTGCATCTAAAAGAGACACGTTAGTGATAGATTCCTTACCTTAGAATAGATACCCCAGCAATCCCAACCCCGGTGGTGGGTCTGCGAACCAATAATCACACCAGAAAGTCCTGGAGGACGGAATGGCCAAAGAAGCCATCCCTTCGGACTTAGCTGTCCAGGCAATAGTGTCTTGCAAACATGTGCAGCGAGGCCCACGTAGCTGCCTGGCAAATGTCCTGCAAGGGGACTCCTCGGCCCAGGGCAGTTGTAGTCGCAGTGGCTCGAGTGGAATGAGCCCTCAGCCCAACAGGGGGTTCCTTCTTAGCCAAGGAGTAACACGCCTAGATACACAGGATGATCCACCGCGAGATGGTCCGCTTGTGTACCGCTTTTCCCTGCTTAGCGCCCACGTAATCAACAAAGAGTTGGTCATCCACCCGGAACTGGCTTGTGCGAACCAGATAAAATGAGAGCACACGTTTTGGGTCCAGACGGTGGAGCCTCTCTTCCTCTCTCGAGGGATGCGGAGGCGGAAAGAAGGTGGGCAAGGTGATGGACTGCCCAATGTGGAAGGCTGTGACTACCTTGGGCAGGAAAGAGGGCCTTGTCTGCAACACAACCTTGTCCGGATGGACCGAAAGGAAAGGAGGTTTACAGGATAGAGCCTGGAGCTCACTCACTCTCCTAGCAGAGGTGATGGCTACCAGGAAGGCAGTCTTCAAACTGAGAAGGCGAAGAGGACAGTTGGGAAGTGGCTCAAAGGGAGCGCACATCAGAAAAGTAAGAACCAAGTTCAAGTCCCACTGAGGCATCACAAAGGGACAAAGGGAACAGGAGGGAACGTATGCGTGATGACTTTCAGGAATCGATTAATGATAGGGGTCTTGAACAAAGAAGGTTGATCAGGCAGCCTTAAAAAGGCTGAAAGAGCAGAAAGGTAGCCCTTGATAGTGCCCAGAGCAGAGCCCTGCTGGGCAAGTGAAAGAAGAAAGAGAAGAACCTCAGAAAGAGGGGCGTTGAGGGGATCCACAGGCTTTTTACTGTACACCATGCCACAAATCTGTTCCACCTGCAGGCGTATACCGACTTTGCGGAGGGACGCCTGGCTGCCAGAATGATGTTACAGACTTCAGGAGGCTAGTCAAATGGCCTCAACTGTCGCTGCTCAATCTCCAAGCATGGAGGTGGAGACTGGACAGGTTCGGGTGGAGGACCGTCCCCTGCTGCTGCGACAGAAGGTCCTCCTGAAGAGGCAGACGAACCGGGGGATCGACTGACATACTGAGTAGCTCGGGATACCAGTACCTTCGTGCCCAGTCTGGAGCCACAAGGATGACTTGTGCCCGGTCGCGCCTGATCTTCTTCAGCACTCTGGGCAGAAGTGGTATAGGCGGAAAGGCGTACAACAGACCGCAACTCCACTCGCGACGAAAAGCGTCTCCGAGCGAGTGCCGCCTTGGAAATTCCAACGCGCAGAACTGATGACATTGCGCGTTCTCTTCGGTGGCGAATAGATCTAACCAAGGCTCTCCCACTGCAGAAAGAGACCTTGCGTCACGCCATTCGTGATCCATCATGCACCGGCGGCTGAGTTCGTCCGCCCTGGCGTTCAGAGAACCTAGGTAAAAATAGGAGAGGTACCCCTTAACTGAAGTCAAGGGAAATGGGGCCCACCAACCAATATAAAAGAGCAATTCCCTTGAACAAGGTCATTTACATAAACACCATGAATAAGAAAAAAGCAATAACTATAACAACTAAATTAGGAGTAAAAAACTGGCAGAATGTATTCTATACAGTGAAATTAAAAAAGCAGAGAACATAGTTGGCTGCTTGGCACAGATTAAAAGGAGTTGTAAAAAACAATAAAATAACAATCCACATTCAATATTGACCAGCAATATTGCTGAAAACAGACAGAAACAACAGTAAGACATACAATTTGTGCAATACAGGGTGTGTGTTCTGTTATTCTTTTAAAACACCGGTGTTATGCACATTGGGATATTATTATGTCAACAACGGTGTTTGAGCCGCGAATCACACTGTACTAGGGCGTCGACGCGTTTCGGTGGTTTGTTGAACTTCTATCCACCTTTATCAAGACAAAGAGTAAATTTCTGTCGTAGTGTACATAGGTTCCTCTTAAGTGTGGAGGACCGATGTACGGTGTTAATACGGTCGTGCTCAGGAGAGGCGTTGTTACTCAGACCGTAGATACTCGTAGAGAATTTTCGAGCTATGTCTTTGTTAGTGTCCCTTGTCCTTAATATGTTGGGAATTTATAACAGAGCGGGTCGCATATGGTTCCTTCTGCCCCTTTTGAATTGGCTTGTATTCTAGTTTTGTTGTTGAATTTACCTGTTGGGTAAGGTGGCAATGTAATGCCAAACTTTCTCGATGCACAGCACTTTATTTTCAAACGCACTGCGTCTCACCAGAGGCGCCTAAGTCTTGCCCCAGTGACGTGAGTATTTGTTCCCTCTACGTCTACTGCCGGCTGCATGCTTCTCTGGTCGTTTTCTTTCAATGTAGAGACACAGCGCGTTTGAAAATAAAGTGCTGTGCATCGTGAAATTTTGGCGTGGGTGGTGTCACCCGAACCCCCGGCCGCATCGCGCGAGCGGGACGACGACTTTGACCCGGAGGAGTGGTGCCGACTCTCGGAACTGTGGTGGCTCCGAGCCCGCGACCTGTCCCTCGACCTCCCGTGGGACCGGGACCTCTCACGGCGCGGGGCCGACTGCCGGAGTTCGAGTCGTCTGCGGGACCGCTTCCGCCTGGCTTTCGAAGAGAGGGCCCGGCAGTCGGAGCAGGCCTTGTCGTCGTGGTTGACGCCTAGACAAGTTAGGCACAGGTGGTGAGGATCCGTGACCGACATCGTGCGGTCGCAATCCTCGCAGTGCTTGAAACCAGGCATCCCTACGGCACCGATCGGAGTCGTAAGACTTCGAGAAATGTCACAAATGATCCAAAAAAGTTAGTCAAAAATTGACTAAGGGTTACTGCTTTTTCCAGATCTGCGCTTGCTGGCGCGGAAAAAAGAAGAACGCGGAGGCAGCGTCTAAGTACTTAGACGGCGTCATCACGGCGCCCACGACGCCGACGACGGACGCGGAGCCGCAGACGACGCCTACCGACGCGCAAGGGTACTGCTACGCAAAAGTTTCCGGATCCAGTCTGACGCCTGGGGATATTCTAAGGTAAGGAATCTATCACTAACGTGTCTCTTTCAGCTTATGTGATCTCCGGTACTGAGCCTGTGAGAGCACTGTAGAATTGATTACCAGAACACCATGAAACACTGAGCCCAACATTAATCACAGGTCACAGGAAATGTAACCACATGATCCTCATCTTGAAAAAGGTATCTGACTCCCTACAAATCCTTCAATAGCAGCACCATCTCCCCATTTTTGTGGCAGGATATTAGTGTTGATGTTTGAAATCATTCCATGTAGCCTGTCGCTCCACATTTTTTAACTCCTCTGCAAGTACAAGAAAGCTGGCATTGCTGTTGCTGTAAGGGAGAGAGAGGTAGAGAGAGGCAGGGTGTGTGATGTGAGAAAGTGAGTTTCTGTTGCATTACCCCCCCACTTTTTGCCTGATACCCGATACACTTTTCCTTGGTGTGCCCTGGGTCCCTGCCAATCAGGTACCCAGGGCCTGTGTTCCTTCCCTACAAACTGTACTTAAGCCTAAACCCAATTGGCATGTCTGGCCAATTGTCAGCCCCTAGTAAATGGTACACTAGGTACCCAGGGAATTGTGACCAGAGAAGACCCCTAAGGGCTGCAGCACTTATTGTGCCACCCTTAGGGGTCCTGTACCCTGACACACACTGCCTTTGCATGCTGAGTGTCCTGGTGCAGAACTAAACAAAGCGTCGACATGGCACACATCCCTGTGTGCCATGCCCACAAACCCACTGCCCTGCCATACATCAGCCACCACTCTAGCTGGGTGCCCTATGCCAGTGGTGTGGGCACAGGTGCATGAGCCCTGTGCCCCTACATTACCCAGGGCCATTCCTGGGCATGGTAAGTGCAGTCATGCCATTAAGAGTATATGGTGCTGGGAGGTTGTCATTACGAACTCCACAGCACCATAATGGCTACACTGAAGGCTGACAAGTTTGATATCAAACTTCTCAGCACATTAAACACACACTGATGCCAATGTGGGATTTAATGTAAAATGCACTACAGAGGGCATCTTAGAGATGCCCCCTGAAACCTAACCTACAATCCACATCTTGTCTGAGAGGCTGCCTGGGCTGTCACACAGCAGACATGTTGCTGGACCCCTGGTTGGGGAGCCCCCGCTCTCCTGGGCCTATAACAATGCACATCCTGGGACGAGGTGCCAAGCCTCCTCCCCCAGGATGGGCAGGGGAAGCTTCAAATGCATTCCGCCTTTGTAAGCTTCTCCAGACCACTTGCTGTACTCAGCAACTGGCCCCCACCAGTTCTGAGCCCCACTCTGGTGGGAAACCCTACGTCAGAAAGAGGGGTGTGCCAGCCTGTGCCAACTCCACCCCTCAGGTGGGAGAGGGGAGGTGATGCACGACCCGGGCTCCGGCCATCTTGAAGATGGGGAGCCCTGCCCAATCACCGCTAGGCTCCTGCCCCCCTCCCACAGGAGAGGAGCAGGCTAGGGGGTATACCCACCCCAGGACAGGGACCCATTGGTCCCTGCCCGTGCCCTAACTGTAACGCCCCTAAATGTAGTATTTAGGTGCACCCTGAACCTTCTTTCTTAGATCCAGAATACAAAACAAGAAAGAAGATCAAGGAACACGAAGACTCTGCGTGCAGCTGCTAAAAAGAGGAAGACACCAACTGATTTGGCCCCAGCCCTAACGGCCCGTCGACCCTCGAACCTGCTCCTGTTAAACCCCGGCATCTCCAGTGGTCAGCAACCTCAAAAACCCCGGAGGACCTGACTGCCTTGTGACTCTGACTACCTGGATCTCCCACGAGCAGTGGTACTGCTCAAAGCAAGTAACAAGCCCTGGCATCAGCCCGGAAACCCTGCACACTCTGCACCCGCCAAGCCTGGCCTGTGCCGGAGTGAATCAAGACCCTGGGTAATTCTGACTTGGAATCCAGTACCCAAGGACCGTCCTCGACGACCCCGACGACGCCCACAGCCTCAGGACAAAGGACCCCTACGACAGCGAACAGCAGGGGGTAATATTTCCTGATCTCAAAAGACACCCCCTGCACCCGGCACAACACAGCACCCTGTGCCCAACTCCTGGGTGCCTACCTATCTTCCAAGATACCAACTTACCCCTCGAAGTGTTGGTCGCTCCAGAAGTTCCTCCGAGCCTGTAGCCTTTATTCCTTTTTAAGCACCCTGCACCCCGCCGCCCGAGTGCCCCTGGCAGTGCAACCTGTACCCTATCCTACTTCCCCATTTGCCCTGAGCAAGTGACCAGGAGCCCAGCTCCCACAGCCGCGTGGCCTGCTAGACAACTGCCACCAACCGAAGGCCCCCTGCCTCTCATTAGATAACATTGGGCCTAACTACCTCTGCACCCGGCCGCCCCTCTGCCGCTGTGGGTGTACCAACTGTACCTACCTGACCCTGGGGGACCCCTGAGTTAATGCCCAGAACCTTAACTTCACCAGTCGAGTACTCACCTGAAAACCGATGACTCACTTTCCTGCCACAGGATAACATTGACTGGTTTGACTCGAAAAATCTTTTAAGTGTGAAGTTTTGAAACTTTAAACTATTCCTATAAAATCACCTGTGATCAGGAG
The DNA here is from genome assembly GCF_964263255.1 of Lissotriton vulgaris. Lineage (NCBI taxonomy): Eukaryota > Metazoa > Chordata > Amphibia > Caudata > Salamandridae > Lissotriton > Lissotriton vulgaris. The sequence goes on along the minus strand of NC_141700.1, from coordinate 136,419,230 downwards.
AGAAGCCAGTACTGTACCTTGTAGCCGAGTACTGAACCTAAAAAGTAATCCTAACCAGGTTTACCAGTAACCTGAATTTTCTCCATAGGAATCCATTGTCTGCTTTTCTATGAAATTTCTTCTGTCTACTTTTGAAAACTTTAAATATTCCTTATAAATCGTACATACTACTGAAACGTAATTACTTACCTGTCTTTAGTAGAGATCCCAGTGCTGGACCTAGGAGCCCAGTACTGGATTACAAAAGTAACGAGAACATACTGTATCTGTTATTATTATTAGTAGATTTTGTAAAGCGCGTAGTCACCCGTAAGTATCCCAGCGCTAAGAACAGCTAAGGGTAACAGGGGGGGAGAGGGGGAAAGGCAGATCAGGGGAAAAGGTGCGTTTTCAGCCGCTTCCTGAATCGGAGATAGTCTGGTTCCGTCCTAAGATCACGGGGAGGGAATTCCAAAGGCGGGCTGTGTTGACAGAGAAGCGCCGTCCGCCCGTGCGCACCTTCTTCACTCTGGGGATGGTGATAAGGTATTCCTGATCAGATCGGAGGGATCTTGAGGCTTTGTAGGGCCTAATGAATTTTTTTAAGATGGGGGGGCCTTTATCCTGCAGGAGTTTGTGAGACAGACAGAGAGCTTTGAACTTCACTCGCTCTCTCACTGGAAGCCAGTGGAGGTGTTTCAGGGCTGGTTTGGCCGAAGATCTAGCCGGGGTATTGGTGAGGATCCGGGCGGCGGTGTTCTGGATCTGTAAGGAATATGCTACTTACCAGTATGCATCTGTTCTTGGCATGAAGGGCTGCTGACATTCATATCTGTGCATAGATCGCCGCCTAGTGTTGGGTCCGGATGATTGCACATTGTTGTCCTGGAAGAGTCTTCGAAGTATCACGAGATAGGTGGCTCCTCCCCTGGACTACAGTGCGCATGGGCATCCCCTCCATCCTCAGATTGTTTTTCGCCATTGTGGCAGAGATGGAGTGTAATACTGAAAGTGATGACCATGCCTGAAAATGATTCTGAGAGCTACAGCTGCGACAGGCACCGGGGAGGAGGGTGGGCGATATGAATGTCAGCAGCCCTTCATGCCAAGAACAGATGCATACTGGTAAGTAGCATATTCCGTTCGAAGGCATGTGGGCTGCTGAATTCATATCTGTGCATAGAATAAATAGCAGTTACCTCCTTACCGGCGGGTGCCCGTGCCAGCTGCAGCAGTCTGAAAGAGAGTTCTGAGAACAGCCTGTCCTACAGCAGCTTGCTGTTTGGAGTGTACATCTACGCAGTAGTGTTTGGAAAAATTTATGTATGGTGGACCATGTGGCTGCTCTACATATGTCCTCTAGAGGAATATTACCCAGGAAAGCCATGGAAGCCCCTAACTTGCGTGTGGAATGCGCTCTATGGGGATCTGTTAATGTGCGCTTAGCCTTTTGATAACAGATCTGGATGCATTTAACAATCCACCTGGCTATACCTGACTTGGAGATGGGGTTGCCCTTATGTTGTGGAGAGAAGGCAACGAACAGCTGTTTAGTTTTTCGAAAGTCTTTTGTCCTGTCGATGTAATACAGGAGAGCCCTTTTGACATCTAAGGTGTGCAGTGCTCTGTCTGCCACTGAGTCAGGGTTAGGAAAGAAAACTGGCAGTTCTATGTTTTGGTTAAGGTGGAACTGCAAAACCACCTTTGGCATGAATTTAGGGTTGGTGCGAAGCACCACACTATTTGCATGAATTTGCAGGTAGGGTTCTTGAATTGTGAGGGCTTGCAGCTCACTGACCCTCCGCAGCGATGAAATAGCTATTAGGAAGGCCACCTTGCAGGTAAGAAACGGTATTTCACAGGAATGGAGTGGCTCAAAGGGTGGCCCCATGAGTCTGGTGAGAACGATATTTAGGTTCCAGACTGGTGAAGGAGGGTGTCTGGGAGGGATTACTCTCCTAAGTCCTTCCAAAAAGGCTTCAATGGCAGGCACCCTGAAAACGGAAAGGTGCTGCCTGTTTTGAAGGTAAGCGGCTATGGCCGCCAAATGGATCCTGATTGAACTGTATGCCAGGTTGCATTGGTACAGATGCAATAAGTAACATATGATGTTTTGCGTAGATGCGTCCAACGGATTAATGTCATTGTTGGAGCAGTAAATAACAAACCGCTTCCATTTGGCTGCATAGCAGGCCCTGGTGGTGGGTCGTCTTGCCTCCTTGATGATGTTCATACACTCAGGAGGCAAGTTCAGGTATCCAAACTCTATGACATCAGGAGCCAAATCGCAAGGTTCAACTGTTGGGGATCTGGGTGCTGAATGTCGCCATGGCTCTGAGTGAGGAGGCTGGGAGTGAGGCGGAGCCGTTGGTGAGGCACCACTGAAAGTTCCAGGAACGTGGTGTACCAAGCTTGCCGTGCCCACGTTGGAGCAACCAGGATGAGCGTCATGGAGTGCTGTCGCAGTTTGCGCGCCACCAGAGGTATGAGGGGGGCTGGCGGAAAAGCGTACTCAAATCTGCCTGACAAGTTCATCCATATCGCATTGCCCTGAGACTGAGGGTGTGGGAACCTGGAGGTGAAGTTTGGGCATTTTGCGTTCTCGCTTGTGGCGAAGAGGTCGATGTCTGGATGACTCCAATGCTGGAAGTATGGATGGAGTACTGACGGGTGGATCTCCCACTCGTGCATCTGATGACTGTGCCTGCTGAGCAGGTCCGCCATCTGGTTGTCGACACCCGGGAGATGCTCCGCCATGAGGAAGATGTTCCTCTGAATGGCCCACTTCCACATGCTCTGGGCTAGGTGAGACAGCTGCAGGGAGTGCGCGCCTCCCTGCTTCTAGATGTAATACATGGCGGTCATGTTGTCCATCCGGACTAATACGACCTTGTTGCACAGGTGCAACTTGAATGCCTTCAGTGCCATGAAGATTGCCATCAGCTCCAACACATTGATATGCATCTTCTGCTGTTGTGACGTCCAGAGTCCCCGCACTGTGAAATGGAGAACATGCGCTCCCCAACCCTGGAGAGAAGCGTCCGTCGTTAGCACTATCTGTGGAACATGCTCTTGGAACGGTCGTCCCCTGCAAAGGTTTTGTGGATTCCACCAATGCAGAGAGTTGTAAGCACGACCGGTCACCAACACTAGGTCTTTTAGATGGCCATGAGCCTGGTTCCACTGTCGGGCTAAGCATTCTTGAAGGGGACGCATGTGCAGTCTCGCGTGCGGGACTATGAATATGCAGGATGCCATCATACCGATCAGTTGCATGAACACCTGCGCTGGGAGGGATCGCGGAGGTTTGAACCTCCGAATGAGCAGATGCATGCTGTTGACCCTGGCAGGGTTCAGCTGCGCTGTGGCCGACTGAGTGTTTAGTGTCGCCCCTAGGTACTGTTGCACATAGGCTGGCTGCAGGTGAGACTTCGCGTAGTTGAGTGAGAACCCCAGACTGTGTAGGAGGTGAATGGTCCGCGACATATCGCGGCCGCACTGCTTGGCTGAACTGGCCTGAACGAGCCAGTCGTCCAGGTAGGGATACACGTGAACACCTTGCCTGTGAAGGTGCGCTGCCACAGTCGCTAAGCACTTGGTGAAGACCCTGGGAGCAGTAGTGACCCCGAACGGCAGAACCTTGAACTGGTAATGCTGATTGTTGATAGTGAACCTGAGATATTTTTTGTGACTTGGGTGAATGGGAATGTGGAAATATGCATCCTTGAGGTCCAGGGTGGCTAGGAAGTCGCCCTGACGGAGCAGCGGCAGGACCTGTTGTAAGGTTAGCATGTGAAAGTGCTCTGAAAGGATGTATTGGTTGAGGGGTCTGAGGTCTAGAATGGGCCGCAGGGACCCGTCCTTTTTTGGAATCAAGAAGTACAGAGAGTACACCCCTGTACCCTGCTCTTCTACAGGCACGAGTTCTATGGCTCCTTTTTGCAGCATGGAGAGTACTTCTTGCTGCAATAAGTGCGTGTGCTCTGCGGACATAGGACGGTTCCTTGGGGGTATGTTGGGGAAGGTGGAGGTCAGTTCTAGACAATAGCCGTACCGGATAAGTTGTCTCACCCACCTGTCTGTTGTAATGTCTTCCCAGATTGGCAGGAACTGCTGGAGTCTTCCCCCGACAGGTGTTAGATGGTCGGGGGGCCGTGACAAGAAGTCACTGTTTGTTGGGAGCGGAGGATCTGGCGTTGTTATTGCCGCGTCCTCTCCCTTTGGCGCTGTTCCCACGGTATCCACCCCTGGTGTTTTTCGTGTAGGTAGATTGCGTGCTGCCCTTGGCGTACTGGGAATGCTGTAGAGCCTGTCCTCTTGTTGCTCCCCTGTTACCGGAGCGACGAAAGGAACTGCCTCGAAACTGCTGGGACTGCAGAGCCCCCATGGATTTCGCCGTCTCAGTGTCTTTTTTCATTTTCTCAAGTGTTGTGTCAACCTCCGTTCCAAACAGGAAGTCCGGGTTAACCGGCTGATTGAGAAGAGTAGTTTGGATTTCGGATTTAAACCCTGAGATGCGCAGCCATGCATGGCGTCGCAGCATTACGCTAGTATTAATTGCCCTTGCCGCTGTGTCTGCTGCGTCCAGTGCGCATTTGATTGACGCATTGGAGACCAATTTCCCCTCTTGTATAACCATTTCTGCACCTTCTCTGTACATATCAGGCATGTGCTGCACTAACTGTTCTAGTGTGTCGTAGTGCGCCCTGTCGTATCTAGCCAACAGGGCCTGTGTATTGGCTATTCTCCAAATGTTAGCGGCTTGCGCTGCCACACGCTTTCCAGACGCTTCAAAGATCTTTGACTCTTTGTCCGGAGGGGGAGCGTCACCACTGGATTGAGAGTTAGCCCTTTTGCGTGCATTAGCCACCACGAGGGAGTCCAAGGGGAGCTGGCCTTTGATATAGGTGGGGTCCACTGGGGCAGGCCTGTATTTCTTGTCGATCCGGGGTTTGATAACGCTGGCTTTGGTTGGCTCCTTGAAAATGTCCATTGCATGCTTGAGGACCCCTTTAAGCATGGGTAGAGTCTTAGTGGAGCGTTCAGATGTGGAGAAGGTGTCAAATAGAAATCCTCATCCACTGGCTCGGCATGCATGTCGACGTCATGGTTAAGGGCTGCCCGCTCTATCAATGCATTAAATGCTGCGGTGTCCTCAGTTGGAGATGGTTTACCATTGTAGGACTGGGAGTCCGGAGCGGCATGGGGGTCATCAGGGTCATCGCCTTGATCCCCTGCCCCTGACCATTGATGCGAGTCATCCTGATCAGTGTCTGTGTGGTAAGAGTAGGCCATTTGGCCACAGTCTGCATTCAAGCCCTCCTCACTCTGTGCTGGAGAATGAGCTATTTGTTGCGAATAGTCCTGAACTTGTTCAAAAAGAACCGGAGAGGTAGATGAGACCATCTTCTTTTTGAGGGGAATCCTGTAACCTTCCAAGGGATGTTCAGGCGCGATCTTCCGCTTGTGGACGGTAAGCCTGCCCGACTCCGAGTCAATAAAGAGTTTTGCCTGGTTGTCATAAGAAGGCTCGTAATAGACATCCTGTTCGTGTGTGGACTTGGAGGACACCTTCGACGTCTTGGAAGCCTCGGCGGTTTCATGGCGTTCGAGATGCTTTGGGCGGGCTGTAGGCGGAAGCCCAAACTTTATTTGCGCTGAGCCCGCAGGTTTCGAGATTGAAGTGGCTGTTTCGGGTTTCTTCGACGCCTGTGTAGGCCGCTCGCTTGACCGCGTTGAATCGAGCTCCCGGCGCGTGGCGCCCCCATCCTTGGGCGTCAACGACACTTTCGGGGCGTCCTTGGGCGTGGGTTCAACCCGTTTTCCAAGCACAGCCTTGAGTCCTGAGAGGTTTGGCTCGAGACTTTGTTTCGACTGAAGGTCTTTGCTCTTCTTTGGTCGTCGGCGCCGACGCCGAGCCCTTCGAGGCGACGTGCTTGCTGGTCGAGGCCTGCTTCGATGTCCCAGTCTTGGAGCCGACGGGCATCTTCGACGCCGAAGGATCGTCGACAGCCTTTGTGGGAGCGTGCGTCGACGTCGAACCGACCACCATCTTGAGTAGTTTCGGTTTCGGCTCCGCCTGTTTCGGTTTCGATTTCATAGAATCGACCGATGGCTCCTTTGAAAGGGTCTTAGCCTGGCTTTGGCGCGGGGCTGTAGACCGTGTGGAAGGATCTTGGCTAAGGCCTTTCGGCGATGCCTCGACCGGAGCCGGAGAGGGCGGAATGTTAGTGATAGGCCCCGTAACTGCGGGCGGGCTCGGCTCTCCACTGGAGTCGTCATCGACGGCCCCAATGGCCTCATCGTCGTCCCCTACCTCGACGACGTCTTGGTCGTGGACGTATTCTTCGGTTTGCTCGTCCACCTCGAAATTGGAGTCCTGCTCCGACGCCGGTTCCGACATTTCTTCGGGAACGTCTTCTTCTTCTTCTTCCTCATCTTGGAAGAGTTCCTCGTCTCCGGCGTCGAAGATGTTCGCAGGTGCTGGGGCCGACTGTTGGGCCGACTGCCTCGCCGCGCGTCGAAGTTTAATAGTTTTCTTTGAGCGGAACTTCGAGCAGGCGAAACATTTTGACTCGTCGTGGTCGGGGGACAAACATGTATTGCACACTGGGTGCATATCTAAGTTGGAATATTTTGAATTACAAACGGGGCACCGCTTAAACGGGGTCCGTTCCATCGTCGATGTAGTCTGGGCCTGTGTTGTTGTGAAAAATTTCTTCTTTCGACGTCGATTGAAGAACTCGAAAGGGACAGGCACCGAACGATACAATACCGACGCTGTGAAGGCCTGTTGGCCTTAGGAGTAGAAAGAGTACAAGTTTTTGGAACTGGAGTCGAGATAAGTACATCCGAACCCAATGGCGGAAAAAAACAATCTGAGGATGGAGGGGATGCCCATGCGCACTGTAGTCCAGGGGAGGAGCCACCTATCTCGTGATACTTCGAAGACTCTTCCAGGACAACAATGTGCAATCATTCGGACCCAACACTAGGCGGCGATCTATGCACAGATATGAATTCAGCAGCCCACATGCCTCGAACCCTGCATTTTCTCTCATTGGATAACATTGCTAGATTTTCAATGAAAAGTTTCGAAGTGTGAACTTTTAAAATGCCTTTTTATTCTTTAAAAACCATTGCAATAACTAAAACGTTTTAACTAAACTGTTTTCAGCTTAGACCCCAGGACTGAATCTAGGATCCAGTCATGGAGTTACAAAAGTAATCTATAAAGTAATCCGCTGCATTTATGTAGAACAACCCGTTGGGTTCAATTTTACATTTTGTTTAGAATTGTGTTGCCTACTGCAACCACTGTAACTATTGTGCTTACAAAGTTTATTGCCTTTCTGCAAAGCAATTACCTGAAGTCACTCATACTGAGAAAAGTATATTTTGACACCTGTTGGTTCTAAAAATAAAACAACTATATTTTTTAGATATAAAAACAATTGGCCTGGAGTTCAGTTCTTGAGTGTGTGAAACCTTTTGCTGACTGAGTGTGTACATCAAATGCTTTACACTGTCCTCTGGTACTGCCTTACTGCTCGACCAAGCTACCACCTTGGAGAGTAAGGTCAGCCCTGACTTTAACCTCTGTTATACCTCTGGAGATTGTGGACTCTATACACACTGTACCTTACTTTGGTCCAGCATATATAGAGCCACTTTCTTACAGGGAGAGAGAGGCAGGGAGAGAGAGAGAGAGAGAGAGGAAGAGTGATAGGGGTGGGGAAAGAGAGAGAGAAGGGGAAAGAGAGAGGGGCGGGGAGAGAGTGTCTCTGTGCGGTTTGATTTTATTGCTGCATTTGATGTTCAAGTCTTATACGTAGAAGATCTTACACTGTTTCTGCTGAGCTGTAGATGTTTTGCATGCTAGCGCAAAACAGATTTATTTTATTTGACCGGTCTGTGGAGCAATTCTGCACTGCAAGGGACTGTGATGACGTTTTCTGCGCATTAGTGAAACCAGAGAAAACCTTTTCACAATGCCAAGCTAAAAATGAAATGTTTTCAAGATTGGGGTATAATTTGTTGCTCCTTATTTCAGTGTTCTTTTTCCTGAATTGATTTTCACTAATTTCAACCACAAAACTCAATCACATGCAGCTGTGTGATGGCAAAGTGATTGTTCCCTTTAAAATACGCCCCCCCCTCCCTAAAAGAACCCCAAAAGAATTACACAATTGAATGGGGCGAGAAAACAGGTTTATATTTCAAAAGAACTATGTGTAGTGAGGCTTTGAAATGTAAACAGGAAAGCCACTTTAAGGCTATTTTGGAGTGAAATAAGGAAATGAAACATATGAGTAAACTGACACTGAAATTTCTCAAAGCAAATGCAGAAACAGAGAATCTAGCAGCAGGATAGGGGAGGGTGAGATGCGGTCTGTGAAAAAACTTGAATTATAGAACCCAATTTATGTCACGTTATACAACGGACGTTTTTTTAAGTATATAAACCTGCTGAAGATAAGTAATACAAAAGAAATGTGTACTGTGACTTGATGAATTGATCAGAATAGTCTGCTCACCCTGACGTAAAAGACTATTTAAGCACCCAAACACGCTCATACACAAACAAATTAAATATAAGTACATTTTCAAAATCAGACACTGAAGACGAGTAAAAATATAGGTGGCACTGTCCCACTTCTATAAGAATTACATTATTGGTTTTCCTTCTATATCAAACTGAGATCTGGCTGTACAACTCAATTGAACAGCACCCAGTGTACACCACCTATGCCAAGGACAACTGTATGATTTCAAACCTACTGAAATGATGCAGCACAACATAATCTGTAGTGTGATTATTCGGTTTCTACCTGAATGTTTCACTGGTTCCAGCAGGGACGCATATTTCTACTATCTTAGCGCTTGTTGAAAGTTAGACGAAATGGGAGCCTGATTAGGAATTTGATCGAGAGGGGCTTTCTTTCCCCTATCTGAGTCACCTATGTGGTGAGTAAGTCGAGGGGGCAAATGTGGTCAGCTCAGGGTGAAGAGGCTTTCATTACTCCCGATATTAGCTAGATTACGCCATTCAGGAATTTGTAGGTCATAGTACTTTCTGATGTTCATCATGGTGCAGATGATACCATGTGTTGAACGCAATGTAGGAAAGCACTCTCGAGACATGTAAGCATGTTCAACATTTATCTAAGAAACATTGTTTTACGTGCTGTGACAAATAACTATACAGGAATCCATTTTGCACTCCCTTTATTTTCATCAGGCACAGTTGGAAAGATAGCGTGAGGCGAGGGCCTTTTACAGAACTACAGCACTTTAGATTTTCAATGTGCACTTATTCAGTGACCAAACAGCTACCTTTAAGAAAGTTAAGTGGGAGATGATTACATGAGTACCCAAGAAACACACTCTATTGAACTTAAACTTAGTAATGGGATTCCCAACCAGTTTAGTTATTTTGTGACAAGAGCTAAAAGCAGATCTATCAACCAGAAATAAGAGTTAATTTTTAAGGCAAGACAAGACCAATAAAATACATGAGAAAAGCGATGGCATGTAGGGAAAGTTTGGTAGAAAAAATATTAGATGGAGAGAGACAGATGCACAGTGGAAAGTGTGAATACTACCTAGTAAGGTATTAGCTAACGCTTGGTAGAGATGTTAGAAACACAGCATGTAGATACAGAAGACAGTTCTATTTTCGTGGAAATAACTACAAACCTGGGCTGAGAATCCACAAAAGAAGCCAAACCAGAAGTGGACCATGGTGAAGGCAAAGTTTTTATAGAAGAAGTAGCAGAGGAACTTGCACATACGGAGGTAGGACCATCTACCATGCACCAAGAGCAATCTTTGCAGGAACTTGAACTGTGAGAAGGAGTAATCGGAAGCAAGCACAGCCTGTATTCCCTCCTGACCGCTGATCCCCACCCCAATGTGTGCCGCTGAGAACAGAAAAGAACAGAAAAGAATTAGTAAATTGATGAAAGCACAACCGCATATTAGGTGAAATATTTGTAGCAAATATTGAATTTACAAGTCAGAACTCCAGCTGAAGCCATTTTGAATGAAATACTTAAGAGCTTAAAAACTAAGCATCGAGTAGGATTCAAACACATTATTAGAAGCAAGTAGGCAGCAGAGGAATGTTTTTAGTCTTTTCTGAAAAGTAATTAAGGAGTTTCATGGTCTCAGTCTGACTGGAAACGAGTTCTAAATTGCTGCTGTAGTACTGGAGAAAGTGTGTGCTGCCACATTTTAGCATCTAGCTACAAACAACTTAAGCTTTCTATTTCCCGTGCTGATCTGATGAATGTTAACAAAGCCCAGAACATTTCGTGGAAGGAGGAGTTATGTAAAGGGTGAAGCTGCCACAGTCCTTTTCGCCTTCACTATTTGTATGCACAGAGCAATAACACCAGCCTGTGTCTATTAATGGTATTACAGGCAAGTCAGAAGTGTTGGCTTTGACAATACTTCTTTAGGGCGGAATTTCCTGTACTCTAAAGTGTGAATCTGCAGACTTCTCAGTTTGGGTCCTAGAGCAAATCTAGTTTTACCACCAGCTAATGTCAAGGCACAGCATTACCTATGAAACAAACTCTGCACTTCAGCTTGCCCACATACTTCATCTCGAACGTATGCAAAAGTGGCAGGCCTGTGGGACTGAGGCAGATGTATGTGCCAGTATAACATGTATCTAAACTTTGCGTACTGATGACAACCAGGCTGCAGGACTTCTGTGATACTGGCTACATTTAAGTATTTTATGTATTAACTGGGTGTCAATTCTTGGGATGTATGTGGAATTTCTTCTTTTGAAGGTATTGGACTGTGAGCAGGATAGCACAATGTGAGTGGACTGCAATGTAACTCTGCAACAGAGTATCTGTCTGCATTCATAATATTTTACCCGATTCTTACTTTTGATCATACTGACATCATTTGCACCATCGCCAATTGCCAAAGTGACGGCCTTCTTATGCTTCTTCACTAGCTCCACAACCTGGGCCTTCTGGAGGGGAGTCACCCGGCAGCAGATTACAGCTTTGCAGGCACAGGCTGTCTCTAGGAACTCATGCTCCATGTCTGCCTCCAAGGCATGAGCCTGAGAATATGAAGAAATGGCATAAAAACACTGAGGCACAAACCAGGGTACTCAGAGTAAACATAAAAGGACATCAATCCATTTCGACATGCTTTCCAACATGAAAGACAAAAACAAAGGGACTAAAACAGCACATGCAAAACAAGGACATATAGGAGGAAACTCAGTCTGGCCTAGGCAAAAGACCATCATGGAGGGTACTTTTAAAAGGCATTCGCAGAGAGCATACACCACTTAAGAGAACTTCATCAATACAGCATGAGAACTGGAGGTGGGCCATTGCTGGATTGAGCAGACAGAATTCCACAACGATGTGCCTGGAACCCTGAGAGAATCACAGCATAGTATTCCTACTAAGAGAGTTCTGTACTGCGATGATTCCTCTATTGGAACTCCATGATACAGCTCTCTAACCAGGAGAAGATTCACAATGATTCAATCAATAAGGAGCACTCCACCATTTGTAGATGCCAGTCATAACACTAACCATGAGGAGATTCAACCTGGTGTCTTCCTGCAGTGGGCAAATCCATATTGCAGTGGTCCCACCCGAGGGACATCAACTAGAAAGTGCTTCTGCCACGAAAGGGATTCACCAAGGAGTACTCCCATTGATACCAGAATCATCTGACAATGGGCAGAATAAGAGAAGGGCCACAATGGATCATCAGGAGAGCCCGCCAAGCAATAGGAGGAGTATACTCTGGAGGCACGTAAATGCCTCTGTGGTCTCGAAGGAGGTGCACAACAAGGACAGATTAGTCCTTCGTTAGAAGACCCCTAACTCACCAACATAGTTGGTGACATGCTTCATCATCAGAGTCCCACCCGGATAGCCAAATGCCATCCGGGTGTGCTGCGACACCTGATTACAGTGGAGTGGTTTTTTTTTTCTTTTTGGGTGCAAGTGAATGAAGAAAGCGGTTTAAAAATTGGCCAGTTTTAACTATCTATGAAAAAACTATTAATTATAGAGCAACTGGGCAATGTTGAAAATTTGATGAGGTACCATGCGAGGTTAGATTGACGGTATTAAAAATAGTGAAGTGAAAAAAATGGTCCCCTCATCAGGAGAGCCACCAAGAGAAGATTCACCATCACCTGCCCCCACTGTGGTATGAGAAGATCTACCATGGAGTGCCCTCACCATTAGATATGTCAAATGAACATCTTCCCCAACTAATAGGAGATTCTGCAAGGGAAACTGTGAACACATGAGGGTTGAAGCCAGATCACATCCACTGTGAGGAGGGAAGAGAGGAATCCAACTGAAAGCTATAGTCCGTAAATAAGAATTTAGGTTTGTATCAGCCGAAAGCCACCATGACACAGCTAGCTATTCATTAAAGGATTCCACCAAACTATGCTTCTTTATGTGGTGCGGCCGCCCTGAAAAGGGCAGGACTGGATCCAACTAACTACTTTCACAGTAAGAAGAGAAGGAGCAGAGGCTTCAACACTTCCAAAATGAGGAAAGAAGAAAGGGTGGACATACCATCAAGAAAACATACAATTAGGAAAACTCAGCACATCTGACTGAGATCCACGCCCTTCATTTATCAGGCAAACAATTGTCAAGTATATACCATTAGTCAAAAATCTAGGTAATATATTGTATCAATTCCAATAAAACTATCGGATACGACAGAGAATAGGACTAGCCATGGTAAGCCTGTACATCTAGTTTGTGCTGTACAAAGGAACGACCAGAAACATACTTGACACATAGCAACAAGCAGAAAATCAAGTAGTCAGATGTTCCAAAATATACAAAAAAAACACGAAATCAAACAGGCTCTCAAACCCCTATGTTGGATTATCGAAGAGCATGGCATCTCTGTCATGGTTCAGTGCATTAGCCACAAGGCATAGGGTAGTAAAGTTTCCAAAATGATATGAAAAACAGTTTCCCACTTTGTATGTATTGAAAATCTGAAATCAGACCAAGAACGTCACGTCTGCCAAGAAAAATAAAGAATGTTCAAATACATCCTTAAAGGACCACCACTCAGCTATGGAAAACACTGAATCTGATCCTAACACACTCTAGCAAACACTCAACTGTTTAGAAAATTGGCCAAAAACAATTCAATCAGATGTTTGGACACTAACACTTTTAGGCATAATGCATCTCGAATAAACCCCATCTACCCAAACTAATTGCCATTACTGAATCCATTAACTTCAGCTTCTTGTCTACATCATTTGCATTTTCCCTACGGTCTGAATTTGTTCTATTGTAGTACTTCTAGGAAAATGCCATTTTTGACATGGTCTCACCCACCATTTGCCTGGCATCGGATGCAATTTTGACAGAAGTGCACTGGGTTCCTCTATACAGGTCCCAAGTGCCTGTTCTACTTCCCTAAAACTGTACAATTGTTCCGCCAATTTGCAATACCTATAGCATCCCCTACAAGTCCCTAGTAAAGGGTACGCCTGGTACCAAGGGCAAAGAGGCTAAAGTTGATCCCTAAGGCAGAACCATGTATTTTCCCGTCCTAAGTGACCCCTTAGCCTAAAATGCAAACTGCCATTGCAGGCTGCGTGCCAAGGGGCAGGGAAAAGTGAAGACACAACATGGCACAAATCCTGTGTGCCATGCCTGCAGACACTGCATGCAATAAAGGTAAGCCGCCCTTACAGCAGGCCTTACAGCCCTACGGCAGGGTGCACTATACTACATGTGTGGACATATCTGCTTGAGCAGATGTGCCCCTGTGATGTCTTAGTTGTTTCTTACATATTACAAATGAACAGGGAAGCCATTTTGAGAATATGTGCTGGACACTGGTATTTAAAAGTTCTCTAGCTACATGATGGCTTCACTGAAACTAGAGATGTCTGGTATCAAACAGCTCTATTAATAAACCAACACGGATTCCAGTGATGGATTTATTAATGCATGCACCCAGAGGGCACCTTAGAGGTGTCCCCTGAAAACCTACAACCTACTAGTGTGCTGGCTGATTGGTGTAGACCTGCATGCCACCACAGCCAGGTTTCTGACCCCCTGCAGGTGAGAGCCCGTATTCTCTGAGGGCAGAAACAATGCATGCTCTGGCGGAGGTGTTTTCATCTCCTCTCAACAGTATGGCTAAGTGATCAGAATATCAAGGCAGGAGGCTTCAAAGGCCTCTGCCACCTTTAATATGCGATCCAAGGTTTCCCCAGACAGGGGAAATGCCACCCAGACCCATTTGGCAAAAGGACAATTAGCTAGTCAGGAGGCGTGTTCCTCTCTCAGGTTAGTACCACCCCTAAGGTGGGCTACATGATGTGACCACAACTTTTACAATTCCAATATGTTCGTTTTGGTGGAATTAGGCTCTCTGGGTCAGTCTTATGCCCAATTCACACAAGGAAGTTATCATAAAGAGGGTGCAGACACCCTAAATGTAAGAAGCCCATTGGCACTCCCCTTAACACCCCTAAATGAGCATTTAGGTGGCACCCCTAATAGGAACTCGGATTTGACTGATCAAGAAGAAGAGGACAAAGAAGAGCTGCAAAAAAAGCAAGAACTGAATACTGCTGTGTAGTTTTGGTGCCAAAACCTGCCTGTCTGAACCAGTCTCCACAACCGTGACCAGAGACTGCAGCTAACCAGCTTCCAAGAACCCCAGGAGACTGCTAGCCCTTTGCAAATTACCAGCAATCTCCCTTGGGGACGAGGAGCTATTCTCCTGCAGTCCCTGTTGAAGGTCCGATCCCCCCCCCCCCCCCCCCCCCCCGCCAACTAAGAGGATAGCAGGACCAACCGGAACCACACAGGGTCAATATGCTGGGTACCAGATTGCCTACAAATCATACAAGCCCCAATTTAATTCTAATTCCTTTTCAATTACAGTGAAAAATCAATAAGAAAACGAATATTGTGTGCTCTCTCTGTGGAGATGGGAAATTTTATTTATACTAATACAAAAATAGTTTTTCCAGACAATTTATTTGTCGTAGGGGTAGATAATTGAACTCTCTCACCAATTACCATAGATTCTGTTAATAGTGTCCCAGGCACCATTTTGCTTTATGTATGACTTTGCAAATTACCAGCAATCTCCCTTGGGGACGAGGAGCTATTCTTCTGCAGTCCCTGTTGAAGGTCCGATCTATTCCCCCCCCTGCCAACTAAGAGGATAGCAGGACCAACCGGAACCACAAAGGGTCAATATGCTGGGTACCAGATTGCTAGCCTGTGACTCTAATCTGGATTTCCACTGCACTGAGACCGAACAGCCATCTCAGAACATTAGTACTGCAGAGACCCACTTCGAGAGTGGTCCGGCTATCCTGATTTTGCACCCTCAACTGGCGAAGACCGAAACCTTCAACTGGCGGTGACCGAAACCTGCAAGGCCCTAGGATGCACAGAGCCCAGCTGACCTTTCCATTCCGCACCTGGACGCCCCAGCCCGTGTACCGACAAACCAGCTTGTGACCACCCAAGACCCTTGTGACTAGAGCCCTGCGAGAAGTTGGCCTGATATATGATGTCCACTAATTAAAGTGGGCACCTTGCACCAGTACAAACAACCCTTATGGTGATTTAAGAGGTCAAAGATAACCTTAAAAAGCTATGCAAGTGGTAGCTGTGGAGAGCAGCCTTCAGGCTTAGCCTTCAAGGAATGTTAAGCAGCTTGTTTTAACCAGAAACATTATTGTATTGGTTAAATGAAAGGAGAACCACACAGTAGTTATAAAAATAGGAACTTATTATTATAACACACATTAAATACCTCACAGTATCTGCTACACGCAGATAAACACAAAGGACACAATACTGTAGCACAGAAACAAACGTAAGTAGCACTAATATACAGTGGGCTTCAGGGGGAGACCAAACCATATACTAAAATAGTGGTATAAGAAACACGACTCGAGTTAAGGCAGTGTCTAGAGGTTGTAGAAGCGCTGGGACCCCAAGGAACCCCCCAAGGTGAATAAGGAGGGACCCCACAGAGGACGGGTGCAGTGTGAGAACACGACTGCGCGCTATGTACAATTCAATGGGAGAATCGCGGTTGCAGTTTTGGTGTTTAAGGACCGTTCCTAGTGGATTACGAAGAATTCCTTTGGAACCTAGAAGGTTGGAGATCCACCCAACCCGTGGATACCCAAGTACCAGAGTTACCTATCCCAGGGAAGCCGGGTGCATAGGGCTGAAGTGGCATCTGAAACCGTTGTCGATCTCAATGGAAGTCTTCAAAGAAACGCCACTGCTGGAAAGTAGAAAAGTGTTAGGTGGATCATTGATGGAAGGAACCTGAAAGCAGAGGGGACAGAGGCTGGGACACTCAGGAGTGACCAGGGGCTCGGTAGACGAATGCCCACTGATGTTGGGTGCTTCAAGTGCATAGGAGACCTGGACTCCACAGTTGTAGGAACCAGGAGACGACGAGGACAACCAGGAGCCGGATACAAGCTGTCCCACAAAGGATGTGAAGTGCTGAAGGGTAGGTGTCTGATGGGAGCACCAACAAGCCTTGGCAAAGGCAACCATGAAAAAGGTCAAGAATGGTTTCGGTCTGGCCCAGCAAGAACCAGAAGACTGACCACAGCAAGGGGAGTCAGGGGAGGCCTGGAGCAACCAGGGGGGCCCAAGGAAAGCAGTGTTGTCCCTCAAATTGACCCAAAGGTCGGAGGCACAGGGGTTGCAAGGGGACCTCTAGCAGTTTCACAAAGTAACAGCTTTCAGGGCTCAGAGTGCAAGGAGGCCAAAGTCATTTGTACGAAATATGCGCAGAGGTTGGGGCTATCGATTGCCCAATGCACTTAGTTGGGGAACACCAATAAGCCTATGCAATTGCAAAAGTACGCAGTGCACATGGGTTTGGGTTATACGGTCCCCATGAGGGATACTGGCCTCAGACTTGGTGAAAGGGCAGCTAGACCTCAAGGAACGTAAGAACCCACTTCCTGTGTTGCTGGAGCCTTCTAAGTCAGCAGGAGCTCAGGATCAGCAGACCGGTTGGTAGTGTTATGGTGCCTGCAACTGCAGGGGAGTGACTCCTTCACCCCAAGGGAGATAACTTCTGTTGTCCTTGATGCTTCACAGGTCTTGCATGGAGCCTGTATGGTGCACAGGCACAGACGATGCTTTGGACGGAGAGGGAGACTAAGTCGGGCCCAGTTGAAGTCCAGCGAAGTCCAGAGTGTCTAGATGGTCGAAGATCAATGGTTTCTTGTTCAGAATCTTGTCCACGTCGAATCTAGGGTCCTACAGTAAGGTAAACCCTTTTGTACCCATGGGAGAGTGTTGGACAGATTCAGGGGACCCTCCCAGGGGAGGGTCAGGACAGTGGGAAGGGAAGAGCAGTGACCCCATGTAGTATGCTTCAGAAGGGTGGAATCATACCTCCCACACCGGTTACCGGTGTGGAAGTATTATTCCAAGGTGTTTGATACCAAACATGACATGTTTTGTTGCAGCCGTTTTCGAGACAGCATTTTACCTGAGCATATAATGCACCTCTACCTATGTCTGGCTGCGTCACCGACAACCCAAGAGAATGGTCTCCGAAGGCTGCAGAGGGGTTCTGCCCATGCAGGGGCACCCACTCATGTAAAACCAAGCACCCTGCCTTCAGGATTGTCTAGGCCTGCTAGAGGGGTGACTGAAAGGTTTTAAGTGTTGTGACCTATAGATATAGTAAACCTATAACTAAAGTAAGCGGCGCATACACCATCTTACACAGGCTGCAATGGCAGGCCTGTAGTTTCATTTTGCATGACCTCTCATGGGTGGCATAACACATGCTTCAGCCCACGGAAGGCCTCTGGGGTACCTTTGCCCTGGGTACATGTGTATCATTTACTAGGGACTGACAAGGGTAACCCAGTATCCAATCTGGAGTGTACCTAAGTACATGTATAACATTTTAAGGAGAAAGGAGATAGACTGGGGTCCTGATTAGCAGGATCCCAGTCAGACTAGTCAAAACATTGTAACATCAAGTAAAAAGTGGGGGTAACCATAAGAAGCAGATCCTACTTTCCTACAAGCCCCCTATTGCAAGCTCCCAGACTTGCCATTCAGTCCACCTCTGCAGCCTGTGTCTAGGTGGCCCCACTTCTTTCCACTGGCGTATTGCGCCCAGTTACCAACCTGACTAGAACCTCTGCAACCGAACGCCCTAGGGCAGGTAAAAAGAAACTGCTGGCGGTACTTTGGACCTTGGCCCCAACAACCCGAAGTCCCGAAGCAGAACCCTAGAAACCGATCGCAAATAACTGTATGCACATATGCCTTTTTTTCGCCATACGAAAAGCACTGCTGCATTTAGTGTTATCATTTTTACCTCTCTAAACTAATACGGGTTACCTGGACTGTACACAGTATACCTCGTTTTGGTCCACTATATAAAGAGTCCTCTTCCTACAGTACTCTAGTACTAGGTCAATCTAAGTACACAAGTCATATGCTGCTTTTACATAAAGGATTATAGAAAGGGCCACTGCGGTCTGGCAGGGTACAGCATGTGCACCCTTCTTTTACAGAGCATGACTTTCGCCAGCTTGCCGGTCTACAGAGGATTGGTAGTGGTAGCTGGGATACTGTTTATATTGGGAAGGTACAACATTTTTACTGTCAGTGCCCAGGAGAGTGGCCTACAGGCATCTCTTACCATTTTTGTAAAATTGGTTTGCTATTCTCTGCAACTAGGTTCTTTGCTAATCCATTATGCACCTTAGTGTACAGAGGATGCGTATATGTACTGTACATATGGTATGTGGCCATAGTCATTTGGATCCATTTTGAATTTGCAATATCCAATTGGTACCTAAGATGGAGGGTTGGAAAGAACCCAGACAACAGGTGTGAAGTGCAGGTTTGCAGGACATGGCAGTGACACTTTGTAATGCGTCAGACTTCTGGGTACAGAAGAGAGGAGACAGAGGGTCACCTAAATATAGGTAGCTTCTCCTGACCTAGTGTTTTCTGAAGTTACTCCCACAGGGTATGAGGTAGTGAAGTTGTACAGAGTACCCTAAGACTCTGTCCGTTGGGAGCAACATACGCCGCCTCTTCAACAGAAACTAAGGGTATTAGTACCAATGGGCACAATTTGTTGTTCGTGCAACACTATGTAGAGTACATTGTCATGTGTAATTTGAGTAAAATACTTCTATCTCATAAGCACAAGCAATGATTGGACACCGTATTATTAACGGATACTGACTGTTTATAGAGTTTTGAATCTCTATCCCCCACACCATCTCAGGCAGTGGGGAACTTGGGCTGCTCCACTTCGCTACCCTCAAGGTCTAGTGCTAAACTGGTGTACTTGGTGCTCAGTTCTGGGTTCAATGGTGAGGTTAAACTCCATACAATGGGTAAATGGCCTTGAATGACTCAATGTCAGCCCGAACATCTCTCATTTCCCTACTACTGAAAAGGTCCCACAGATGTGTACAACATGGTAATGTAAATAGTGAATCAGCCCTTGGTACCCCCATAGTGAACTCATAATATTCAAGAACTGGAAACGTCATGCTTACATACTCACCCACAACCATCAAATGCTCCGAATCCCAAGTTGACAAGTAGAGGTGAGAGAGATTGATCATTGCAGTCAACCTTGTATACTTCAGAAATGTGTAGAAGCTGAATAGTACTCACCAGGCTGTGGCCATTGATGATGAGGGCATACTCTCCAGCTAGTGCTTCGAGGACAGAAGTGACCTTGGTAGAGGAAGCTAACTTCTCCTGGTATGAAAATCCATTGCCGACTGCACCACAAGCATCCAACATTTTCTCTCGTGCTTTCCTGGAGAAAACACAGAAAGGGTGTTATTTAATCCGAAATGTATATTTCATATTTTTTTAGCTCCAAGGAACATCCTTTCTTTCTGAACACTTATTTCTATATATTAGTATAGTGTGATTTATACCGTAAAGTGTGCGACAGACCAAAACAGCCAGCAGCTTATAATCAAAATCAGCACCTTCAACTGGAAGTCTTGTTCACAATCACATTTTCTAATGCTTTCAAAACAAAGATGAACTTTAACTCCTCACACCAAAGAAACATGCAAATACATCATAGCAATGCTAAATCTTCCTCTATTTGGAAGCCACAAGAGACGCTCCATACTCTGCGTCTGCGGTCTCATCTGCTAACATAAACCCTATAATGTCTAAAATTACCTTGGACCCAAGAAGCTGTGACAGCACTCCCATCATACAAGCCAGAATCTACACAATTGCTTATTTTACAAATCACTTGTCCCAACACCTCACATTCCTAGCTCTTTACAGTTCCTTGACCCAGACAAAGCATCTTCTGAACAAGGTTGCTCAACATTCTTGCAGAAACTTTCAAGTACCTCAAGATCTTTGGTTCTAAACAGCTGTAGATTCAACCTGTGTCTGCTGAACACCCATCCTAAGTTCCACTATTTAACATTAGAAATCCACAATGACTACCTGTAATACAAGAACCTTGGAATTCTAGAAGAAAATCAAGTGTTTGTACAGAACATCCACCAAAGTCCATGCAGAAAAAGCTGAAAATCGTCCACAAGGGTCCATCAAGTAAATCCACCCCAAGTAATAATGTAACCTAAGTGCCTCTACAGCAGAGCCTTCCACACATGCTGAAGAATACACACTCCAAAAGTTAATGAAGTAAATCCTTTCCAAGAGCATGAAATGCTGCAACACTAAGTCCTTGCAGTAAACCCACCACCAGATCACCTGCAGGCCACACACACTCAAGAGTGCTTCGTAAAAAAATAAAACCCAAAATACACAATGTGTTCTAGAAGAAAACACTTTGCAGGCCCGTTCATATGATCAGCTTGAGTACTTGCGGTAAGACCTACACTGTGAGGCCTGGAACTATCTATCCTAGAGATCCTGCAGAAAATCTGACTCACAATTGATGCAGTAAAACTACTTGGAGTTAACATGCGTCGCAGCAGAAAGTACGAGTTACTTACCTTCGGTAACGATGTATCTGGTAGTGACGATTCTAGCCGCAGATTCCTTCACGTAGAATTACCCCCAGGCGTGAGACTGGATCCCGAAACTTTTCTGCCACTGCATCCCTCACGCCGGGGGCAGGGTGACATCATGCGACTCCGCCCAGGCGTCGTCCGCGTACGTTACGTCAGCGAGGTCACAAAAGACCCAGCGCACCTACTTCAGTTTTCTTCGGAGAACTTTTCTACCCCACAACACGGAACCACCAGATAAAAAACCGTGGAAGCATGGGAACAGTATGCGAAGAGCAGAAACATTGGAAAGAAACGGTGACTAACAACACCACCCAGAGTAGTGTCAACACCACAGAACCCAAAGGCATGGAAAGAAAAAAGAACAAGCAGAGCCATGCGCAGCCACCCTGCCAGCACATAGGCAGCCTCCCACCCGTGCCCTGGAGGCAAGGAACATGCGTAAAAGTCATGGCACAGGTAGTAAACCTACCACCCCCATCCTGAGCAAGGAAGGGGACCAGTCCCAAGACCGACAGGGATAACAAACCTCCAAGTCACCCCAACATAGAGGGCAACCACCCACAAGGGACAAGGGCAAGACATGGACAATCAGAGGATAGCAATGGAAGGAAGGGATAAAAAGCAACCCCCCCAAACCTGGAGTAGCAAGAGCAGCAGAGCACCAGAGCACCGGAACCCCATCCTCCAAAGAACCAAAGGAGGAATGAACCGCCCCCAGACGGAGCCACCCGTCAAGAACAAAGAAGGCACTCACAGGAGACACAGCCCCCCACCGGGAGGCGAGCACCGAAGACCAACCCAAGGGCCCTTGCAGAATAGGGGAGGAAGAGCAGGCAGTGAAGGAATCTACGGCTAGAATCGTCTCTACCAGATGAAAACAAGTTCCTTACCTGTAACTGTAGTTCTCCAGTATTGGAAGCTTTCATAGATTCACATACCTGAATCATTTCCCCGTCGTCGAGACAGGAGTCGCCGGTACATAAAAAAGCAATGCTTAGTAGTATAGCCAACTGAAAAGAGGCTTAGGCCCATTTCTCTTTTGAAACCCATAACCTTTATGTAAAAAAGGACCAAACTTTTCCCTTAGCCAATCAGAGCTCCTCACCCTCTAGAACCCTCCTGAGAGAACCTTCTGCCCCTCAGATTTTCAGGCACTTGTGCTATAACACCCTTTGTGCCTAATCCGAGGTAAGCCTCTCAGGGGAGGAGGGTGGGCGTATGTGAATCTATGAAAGCTTCCAATACTGGAGAATCTGCAGTTACAGGTAAGTAACTTGTTTTCTTACTCCAGTATTGGAGCTTTCATAGATTCACATACCTGAATCAGAATAACGAGCAGTAAAACGTAGCACATTTTGTTTTGTCACCTACTTCTCCCAAATAGGCAACACATGATCTTCCCTCAGAGCAGTAGCTGTATATAAATATGCAGACAAATTATTCATAAATTATATACCAGACAGAAATCAACAATAAAATGTGCTTCTCTTACCAACAAAGGAAGGAGGGATGACAAAGAAGGCTCACCGTTACTGGAAAAGGTTCCTCAGTACAGCTTGTCACACTGCTACATCGCCTCTTGCATGAGCGTCTAGGCATTAATGTCTGGTAAAGGTGTGCGTACTCCTCCAGGTAGCCACCCTGCAGATGTCCTGAATGGAGACGCCTGAAAACAGAACAGTAGAGGTTGACACCGCTCTTGTTGAATGTGCACGAACACTTGCATCCAACGGCTTCCCTGCCGCCTGATGACAGAATTGAATGGCGTTTGAAATCCATCGTGCAATTCCCCGTTTTGACAACGGGAACCCTCTCCTAGGGGCACTAAAAGCCACAAACAATTGTGTAGGTTTTCTGAAAGCTCTTGTTATTTGCAAATAAAATTTCAGACAACGAAAAACATCCAGAGTGTGGAGAGTCCTCTCTGCAGCTGTAGATGGTTGAGGAAAGAATCTTTTGCGGATCAATGGCTCATTCAAGTGGAAATCCGTTGGTACTTTTGGAATAAACTTCGGATTTGTTCTGAGCACCAACCTGTCCTCTCTGAATTGCAGAAAGGGTTCTTGCGTTGTAAGTATCTGTATCTCTCCCACTCTCCTGGCTGTTAGAGCTATCAATAGAGCCACCTTCCATGATAGGAATTTTAGATCAGTTTTAGGAATTGGCTCAAATGGTGGTTTCATCAATTGTGATAAAACAATGTTCAGCTGCCATAGTGGAGGTGGAGGCCTGATAGGTGGGTAAGCTCTAAACAACCCCTTCATGAATTGTTTTACAATCCTTTCCGACCACAGAGACGGACCCGATGAGTTTCTCCTGTATATAGAGACCGCCGCTAGATGCACTTAAATTGAGGCATGAGCAAACCTGACTTTGCGAGCCGTAGTAAATATGGGATGATCTGATGTGCCTCTGCCCGCAGAGGATGTAAGTCATTCTCCTGACACCACAAGCAGAATCTTTTCCATTTCATCCTATATGTTTTAATAGTGCTTTCAGCCCTTGCTTTTGCCAGGATCTCTCTGCATTCTGCCAATATGTTTAAGTGACAAAATTCTCTGTATTCAGGAGCCAGGCCGCTAATTGCAGTGATGTCGGATCTGGATGCAGCACCTGTCCCTGAGCAATAGTCAACAGTGCTGGTATTGGCTGTAGACGTATCGGTTCTGTTTCTGATAAAAGGAGCAGGTCCGTGAACCAGTGCTGCCTGGGCCACCATGGGGCTATCAGTATCATCCTGCACGGCTCCTTCATCTTTGTGAGCACTCGTGGTAGAAGGGGAATTGGCGGAAAAACGTAGGCAAAGACACCGGACCATGCCATTGAAAACGCATTCCCCCACGATCCCCGTTGGTGATGCCAGCTTGCAAAGTATTGGCATTTCTTGCTCTGGGCTGTGGCAAACAGATCCACTGTCGGCATTCCCCATTTGCCAAAGATTTCCAGTAGTATGTCCTGATTGAGTTCCCACTCGTGACAGGTTGTCTTCTGCCTGCTGAGAGTGTCCGCTGTCTTGTTTTTCTCCCCTGGAAGATGTACGGCTTTTAGAGTTACTTTGTGACTTATAGTCCTTTTCCATATCTTTTGAGCTTCTCTCGACAGGGAGAGTGATCTTGGGGCCCCCCTGTTTGTTTATATAGTGCATCAAGGTCGTGTTGTCTGTCCGCACTAACACCGATCTTCCTTCTACTCTTGGCAGGAAGGCTAACAATGCCAAACCTATTGTACTCAATTCCAATAGGTTTATCTGAAGGTGTTCTCCCTGTTGTTTCCATCGGCCGCTGACCTGTAAGTCCTGGAGGATTGCTCCCCATCCTTTCAGAGAGGCATCCGTGGTAACCACTAATGGAGCTGGTTAGGTAAGGAAGGAAAGACCCCCCCCCGGAGATATTGCTTCTGTGAGTCCACCACGTTACCGCCTGCAACATTGGCTGCCTGACGTTGATTTTGTCCTCAAAGGATCCCTTTGCTTGGCACCACTGTAGATCTAACGCCTCTTGTAATGGACGCATTCTCAATCGATAAAGGGGAATGAGTGGTATGCATGAAGACATTGTCTCCAGAAGTGATTTGTACTTTCGGACTGAAAGACACTTTGTTCTCCAGAACTCCTTGGCCAGAGATACAAGTCCCAATTCTCTTTCTACGGATGGGAATGCCTTGTTCTGTGACGTGTCTAGGATTGCACCTAGAAACGTGATGCTTCTGGATGGTTGAAGAGACGATTTTTCCACACTTAAAGTCAGAACCAGATCTGCAAACAACTCCATGCATGCCGAAGTTGAAGCTTGATCCACTTTCTCTGATGGTGACTTTATCAACCAATCGTCTAGGTATGGGAATATTTGGTGTTTTTGTCTTCGAAGATAAGCTGCTGTCGGCGCCAGACATTTAGTAAAAATTCTCGGGGCAGACTTGAGGCCGAATGGTAGCACTCTGAATTGGTAATGGTCCCTGCCCACTGTACATCGAAGATAATTCTGTGGGAAAGATGGATGGGGATATGAAAATATGCATCCTGTAAATCTAGGGAGGTCATTTGATCTCCTGGGTTTAAGATTAGCAGAATATCTTGGAGGGTCACCATTCTGAATGACTGTTTTTTGAGGTACTAGTTTAGAGACCTTAGATCCAGGATCGGACGCCACTTGAGAGCATTCTTCTGAATCAAGAAGAAACAGGAATAAAATCCTTTTCCTCTTTGGGAGTTCGGTACCGGTTCTATTGCTCCCTTTCGGAGCATTGCCCGAATCTCCCGACGCATCTGAGATAGATGTTTGACTTTTTGATATGTAGGTGGTGTGGGAGGTGGGAAGTGTAGAAATTCTAGAGTATGTCAGAATCTTATTATGTGGAGGACCCATTTGTCCGATGTTATCCTCTGCCACCGATGTAAATAGTGAGTTACTCTTCCACCCAGGAGAACATTTGGAGGGGTAGGAGCATAAGAATCCGGACACCGAAGATTTTCATTGTCTTCTATTGCTGTCTTTACCTGGACGACCTCCTCGTCCTCTGGGAGCGCGTTTAGAGTAGCTTCCAAACTGTCTCTGTCCGTACTGCTGCCGGTATTGCTGTGATGAGGTAGTATAGGAGGTGTATCTCCCTTGATGGTATCCACCTCTATAAGATGGTTGTCCTGTTCCTCGAGCGCCTCGAAAGGGCACCTTCCGATACTGCAACGTACCCAAGGCCTTTGCCGTATTCGTGTCCTTCTTAATACTTTGAAGGGTTTCATCTACCAGACGTCCAAACAAATCCTCCCCATCAAATGGCAGATCCAGAATCTTATTTTGGACACCTGGTCTAAAGGCAGTGGCCCTCAGCCAACCCTGGCGCTCTAAAACTGCAGCTCCTCCTAGGGAGTGAAATGCTGTGGTAGCGATGTCCATCGCGCAGTGAATGACTTCAGCTGAAGTCCTCTCACCTTCTTGCAGAACCTTCTTCGCCTCCTGTTTACTGTCTTCCAGAAGGAGGTCAATATATGGTGCTGTATCGCACCACATTTGCCTGTCATATATGCCCAGAATGACAAGGGCATTAGCTGCTCTGACTAGGAGAGCTGACATTGAGGAGAATCTTTTACCTGCGTTGTCCAAACGCCGCCCTTCCCTGCCACGAGGCGCAGAAATAGGCGCTGACGGGTTCTTTGATTTTTGTTGTGCTGCCTGCGAGTCCGGTTTAGGATGGCCCAGCAAACACGCTGGTGCGTCCGAGGGCGCCTTATGCTTTTTGTCCAACCTTGCGAACACAGGTGTAACCGTCGCTGGGGTTGTCATCTCCTGCAAGCCTTCTTTCCATACATGGTCGATGTTCGGTATGGATCTGACTGATTTATGATAAGGCTCTTTAAAGTCATAAGAAAGCATTCTGCCTGGGTTGTCTTCATAGGCAGCTGAAATCTTTTTGCAGCTCTCTCCATCAAATTGTGGAATCCACCAATATCCATTGGTGGAGAATCCACTGACTGTTGTGTGGGTGATGCCGGAGATAGGATTAGATAGTCATCCCATTCTTTGTGGGGCTCCGTTACCTCCCCTTCTTCATGATCATCCTCATCCGTGGTAACAGGATCCTGGTGATGTTGGACCTGAGGTGTTTGTGGAGTAGTGTCCAGTAGCGATTCTCTGCTGCGGACTGGAGTAGCCGGAATAGAACGGGGACGTGTAGGAGGAACTTCCTGAGGGACTACTGACGGAGGGAACCTCTTCTTATAATCTGCCAACATGAACTGTAAGTCCATCATCATGGAGGATGGCATAGCGACCATCTCTTCCTGAAGTCCTTGTTGGTAATGATGCTGTGAAAGGCTGTGATATTCTTCATAACCCTCTTCATCCTCATCCTCTTGACATTTCACATGGAGTTGTGATGGGCTACTGGCATACCCAAAGGGCCCCTCATCCTCCTCTTCATCCAACTCTTCCTCTTCCAAAAGGTGTGATGGAACTAGAGGAGTAATCTTGCTCGGGGAAGTCACTGCTGGTGTAATCTTCTCCCTTTGTTTTTCCGAAGTTTCTCTCGTCGACGAGCATCGTCATCACTGACGTCATCTATGTTGCCGGCGTTGACGCTCCCGTCGACGCTGCCGCCGCCGACACTATAACAATCAATTGCAGCTTCTGTACCTCTGTGGTCGTCGCCATAGACGATGATTTATTCATCGACACTCTCGTCGACGATCCCGTCGACGATGCAGATTTTTTGCTTTTCTCCTCAGGAATACTAGAGGATGGTTTCCTGAAGGATTCTTGGACCAAAGGTGGGGTCTTCGAAGGCTCAGAAGAGGCTCTCTTGGAAACTTTCTCTTTAGAAGTGTGTCCTTTGCTCTCCTTTTCTTTTGGCTGAGGAGATTTTGAAGGACTACGCCCTGAAGACCCATGAGTGGTCTTTTTTAGGGCCTTCTCAGGACGTTCCTCTGTGGAGTGAGCCTGAGGAGATCTTGATCTTTTTTTAAATCTCCTAGATGTAGAGGAGAACTCCTGGTCACTATCACTAGAGAGCACCTCCTTTCTGGCCTTGATCGTCTGAAAGCCATATCAAAAGGCGTCCCTCACGATCTCTAAGGGTCTTGTTAGAGAAAGTGCGACATACCTTGCAGTCCTTGGCTTGGTGGTCCGGATAGACAATAAATGCAGTCTTCATGTGGGTCATCAGTGTAGTCTCTTCTTAGAGCAGGTGGCACATGCTCTAAAAAGACCCTTCTTCTCTTTCCCAGGTATTCTACAGAATGTAGATGAGAACAGTTCACAATAATCTCAAATCCAAGAGAAAAAAGATCGAAATCAAGTTCCTATAAAGCTGGATATCCAGAGTTTGAGCAGAGCTCAAAGGAGACTCCCTAGAACAACGTGCCGGTAGAAAATCTGAGGGTCAGCAGGTTCTCTCAGGAGGGTTCTAGAAGGTGAGGAGCTCTGATTGGCTAAGGGAAAAGTTTGGTCCTTTTTTACATAACAAAGGTTATGGGTTGCAAAAGAGAAATGGGACTAAGCCTCTTTTCAGTTGGCTATACTACTAAGCATTGCTTTTTTATCTACTGGAGACTCCCGTCTCGACGGCGGGGAAATGATTCCGGTATGTGAATCTATGAAAGCTCCAATACTGGAGTAAACATCGTTACCAAAGGTAAATAACTCGTACATCTGATAGAGACTACTAGCCGCAGATTCCTCAAGTAGAATATATACCCTAGCAATACCCCCTGGGAAGGAGGGTCTGCGAAAGGACCCCACCAGCGAATAGGGAACCAGATCTGTGGACCAGGTAGAACCTCGTCCCTGCCAGGCAATGGGAACCCCCACAAGCAGAACCCCACCGGCCCCAAAAGGATGTAAGAG
This sequence comes from Lissotriton vulgaris, assembly GCF_964263255.1. Lineage (NCBI taxonomy): Eukaryota > Metazoa > Chordata > Amphibia > Caudata > Salamandridae > Lissotriton > Lissotriton vulgaris. The sequence goes on along the minus strand of NC_141700.1, from coordinate 136,390,868 downwards.
GAAGAAGAAGGCTGAAGAGGCCCGTACACTCTCAGAAGAGGAACCAAGGGCAAGGTCAGAGAGGCCGAAGCACCGCACTCCCCCACAAGGCAACACAGCTGCTTCCCAATGCCAAGAAAGGAAGACCGGAAGAAGAAGCCTAAAGGACCCAGGGAAACCAGGGAAAAGAAGGCAAACCCACTCCTGGTGTAGAGCAACCTGCCAGGCAGAACAGCGCTTGCAGTCAAAAGCCCCAGAAAGGCCGAGTAGGCGGCGCCTAGCAAGGGAGAACACAGGATCATCCCAGACCTCAGGGCAGGAGCAGGGAGAGGAGATTCCCGGGCACACCACTACGAGTGGCAGCGCACACAACCTCAGGAAGCAAAAGCAACCTATATAAACGCCATGGAGAACAGGCACCCGAAGACGACCAGAGCCCCCTAGCAGAGCGCAAGCCATATGACAGCTACCACTACCCCACATAGGGTACGTTGAGTCACAAGATATGGGAATCCTCTTTTGAAGAACTTCCGCAGCAGAGGAAAAAACAAAAGAGTTCCAGGGAAAAAAACACCCCCACAGAAGACTTGACAAGCAGCCCAAGCAAAGCAGAAGGCCTAATCTCAGGGCCAAGTCACACATAATCAACAAAAGGGCCGTCCAGCAGCCAACAATGCCTAAGTCCCAAGGAAGGACGCAAATGGCCAGAAAACACACTCCACAGCCAGAACCGGCCTAAGAAGGCCCAGATTCAACCTAACTCAGGAGTCACTGAGGATGGGATGGAGGAGGAGGATAAGGCTTTGGAGGAGGAGGAGGACAGAGCCATGCCAAGAGTCTTTGGATGGCGGAGTCGGCCGGGGCATGGAACAACAGGCTGCCATCAAACGGAAGGTCGCTGAGTCGCTCCCGAATATTCTCAGGGAATACTCCGTCCCGAAGCCAAGCATGGCGACTGAGAGCGACTGAGGAAGATATGGTCCGGCCCAGCACCTCTGAGATGTCCAGAGCAGAGAAAAGAATAAACGCTGCAAGCTCCCGCCATGCAACGCATGATGCCGTAAGTCCACCTGACCAGTCTCCTGGGACGCTGCGGATCCCAGAGACTCAGCCGAGTCCAACAAACAGGAGGAGACTCTAGCCAGCACACACAAGGTGTTAAGGGCCCGCAGGGCAGTGCTGGTCGAGGCGAACATGTTGCACCCCCAAGAGTCCAGCCAGCGGGCCTCTCGGGGCTGCGGAGTCAACAGTGGCGGTAGGGAGGGAAAAACAGTCCGCAAAGGGGGGCTGGCAGCCTAGGGGTGAAGGAAAAGACACGCTGGGTCACGCGGCGTCAAGAGTTGCCGGTGCAGAAGATGTTGAGGCACCGGGTCCCCTGAGGCAGGACGCCTCCAAGCCCCAGTCAAGGAAGAAAGGAGCGAACCTTCAAAGGGAAGTAAGAGTACCCTCCCACCAGAGCCCTGGTGGAGGACCTCCAATAGATGGTCCGCCGGTAAGTGAGCCACCGGGTCACCCATGCGCAGGATGCCCACAGCCGTCGACACCGCGTGGGCGAAGGCCGCACCCACCTCCGTAGGGCCCCGCGGTGGAGAAAGCATCTCCTCCGTGGGCGACGGCTGAAAACTAAGGCGCCGTACCTGAGGCCAAGCGGGACAGGCAAGGGCCAGACCTGGAAGTCAGAAGGAGCCGAAGAATGAGGGACCTGCCGCTCTTCCGACGGACACCTCTGCCTCAGGAAGGGCGGGGAGCCGCCCTTTGATGCCGGTGGAAAAGACACCACACGGCGACCAGTCTCCGGGGAGGACGACACCAATATACAGCCTGCCTCCGGAGAAGAAGGAACGTCCAAGACGAAGCCGTGGTACGACGTGGAGCTGTAGAGTCCGCTGCCTGAGGCAGGACGTCGGCACCATTCGGCGTCACCGGACAAGGTTCCTACAAGTCACCCCGCACCGGAGATCGGAGTGTAGCTGGAGCCGAACCGGCCCCGGGGCAGCGCCAGAATGACACAGACCCGACCCCCGCCAAGGCAGCCACCTGCGTGGGGGATCGAGGCGAGCCTGGGGAGTGACACGAAGCCCTCCGCCAGCTGCTATCCAGAATGAGGCGCTCGTCAACCCATGTGGCGGTGCCTTGGGCGATTCAACCTCCGACTCACCCTCCGACGAGGCAGCTGCCTGTGGGGAGGGACGAGAGGGGCCCGGAGAGGGAGGAGAGGTCCTCACCTGGCCTCGACCCGGAGCAGGACGAGAAGGGCCTACCGACCCCTGTGGTTCTGCACGGTCTAGCTGCTGCCAGCGCCGTAGCGGCGACACATCGGCCTTAGACAGGACCATCTTGTCAAAGGACCGAGAGGGGCTCGGGGATGCGACCCGAGCCCTGGCGACCTCCCGCAACACCACAGGGACTTGCGCTGGAGTTTGCGGCGTGGTAGAGATGCCGTGGGCTGAAGGAGATGCCCCGAAGGAGCCGCACCCAAACAGCCTGGATCCGAACCAGTCGGCGCCGGAGCCACCGGTGGTGCCGCGGATGGCCCTGCGGAGGGCGAGGGATCCGCTGACGCCCCAGGAGGGGAAGGAGGAGGAGACGCCAGCGAGGCCTGCATAGCCCCCGCGTATATCTCCATTTGGACTCTCGACACCCCAACACCAGGAAACGGTGGATAAGATGACATGCGGGGCCACAGCACCCGCGGAGAGTCCACGACCCCGGCAGGCCTGAAACCAGCCCCCGGGGACAAACTGTGACACTTACCCACCAGGGAGAGATTCTCACGTGACATCGGAGAAGGGCGAGGATGACGGCCACGGCCGGATCTGAAGCCGCCCGCCGAAGCAGACCGAGGGGAGGATGTCAACCTGGAGAGACGCGCAAGAGAAGTTTCATCCGGCGCTCCAGCCGCGTCTTTGGCTTCAACTGTTGGCACGCCGCACAATCAGTGGTGCCGTAATCCTCCCCCAAACACCACATACAAATGAGGTGCGGGTCCGTCGCCGACATGAGACACCCACAAAACGTGCAAGTTTTGAAGCCCGAGGGCATTCGCACACTGTTCCGCCAAAAAGACATGGATGAAAAAGGGGCCCTAAAGCACAAGTTATTTACCTTCGGTAACAATATATCTGTAAGAAATAGTAGTTAGTGTTAGATTCCTTACCTTAGAATTTCCCCAGGAGTCAGACTGGATCCGGAAAGTTTTGCGTAGTAGTACCCCTGCGCGTCGGTAGGCGTCGTCTGCGGCTCCGCGTCCGTCTTCGTGGTCGCCGGGATGACGTCGGAGTACTTAGACGCCGCCCTCGCACGCTGACGTCAGTTCTTGTACATAGCCTTCTGCGCCAGGAACATAGAGCCATGACAGAGACCGACACTGGTGCCATGAAACTAGGGCCCTGAAAGTGATGACCTTAACCATAGATATCGGTTAGCAGAACGGGGAGGATGGGTGGGGAGGTAAAGAATCTAACACTAACTACTGTTTTTTACAGATATATTGTTACCGAAGGTAAGTAACTTGTGCATCTGAAAGAAACAGGTTAGTGTTAGATTCCTTACCTTAGAATAGATACCCCAGCAATACAAACCCCGGTGGTGGGTCTGCGAACCAAGATCACACCAGAAAGTCCTGGAGAACGGAACGGCCAAAAGCCATCTCTCTGGACTTGGCTGTCCAGGCAGTAGTGTCTAGAAAACGTGTGCAGCGAGGCCCACGTAGCTGCCGGACAGATGTCCTGCAAGGGGACTCCCCGACCCAGGGCAGTAGTAGCCGCCGTGGCCCGAGTGGAATGGGCCCTCAGCCCAACAGGGGGCTCCTTTCTAGCCAAGTAGTAACAGACCTTGGAGCCTCTCTTACTCTTACGAGGGATGCGGAAAGAAGGTAGGCAAGGTGATGGACTGCCCGATGTGAAAGGCCATAACCACCTTGGGCAGGAAAGGACACGTTCTTAAAACAACTTTGTCCGGGTGGACAGAAAGGAAAGGAGGCTTAGAAGATAGAGTTTGGAGCTCACTCACTCTCCTGGCAGAGGTGATGGCAACCAGGAATGCAGTCTTAAGAGCCAGAAGACGAAGAGGGCAATTGTGAAGTGGCTCGAAAGGAGCGCACATCAAAAAGGTTAGAACTAGGTTCAAGTCCCACTGAGGCATCACGAAAGGAACAGGAGGAAACATGTGCGTGATGCCCTTCAAGAATCTATTTACAACAGGGGACTTGAAAAGAGAAGGCTGATCAGGAAGCCTCAAGAAGGCAGAAATGGCAGAGAGGTAGCCCTTAAGAGTGCCCAGAGCAGAGCTCTGCTGGGCAAGAGAAAGAAGGAAGAGGAGAACCTCTGAAAGGGGGGCAGATAGAGGATCCACAGCCTTTGCTGTGCACCATGCCACAAATGTGTTCCACCTGCAGGCGTATACCAATTTTGTGGAGGGACGTCTGGCTGCCAGAATCACATCATAGACTTCAGGAGGCAAGTCAAATGGCCTCAACTGCCGCCGCTCAATCTCCACGCATGGAGGTGGAGGCTGGACAGGTTCGGGTCGAGGACCGTCCCCTGCTGCTGCCACAGAAGGTCCTCCCGAAGAGGCAGACGAATCGGGGGATCGACTGACATGCTGAGTAGCTCGGGATACCAGTATCTTCATGCCCAGTCCGGAGCCACAAGGATGACTTTGGCCCGGTCGCGCCGGATCTTCTTCAGCAGTCTGGGCAGAAGTGGTATAGGCGGAGAGGCGTACAACAGACCGCAGCTCCACTCGCGACGAAAAGCGTCTCCGAGCGAGTGTCACCTTGGAAATTCCAACGCGCAGAAACAAATATGCTACTTACCAGTATGCATCTGTTCTTGGCATGTAGGGCTGCTGACATTCATATCTGTGCATAGATCGCCGCCTAGTGTTGGGTCCGGATGATTGCACATTGTTGTCCTGGAAGAGTCTTCGAAGTATCACGAGATAGGTGGCTCCTCCCCTGGACTACAGTGCGCCTGGGCATCCACTCCATCCTCAGATTGTTTTTCAACATTGTGGCAAAGATGGAGTGTAATACCGTAAGTGATGACCATGCTAAGAGTAATTCTGAGTGCTGCAGCCGCTACAGGCGCCGGGGAGGAGGGCGGGCGATATGAATGTCAGCAGCCCTACATGCCAAGAACAGATGCATACTGGTAAGTAGCATATTCGGTTCGAGGCATGTGGGCTGCTGAATTCATATCTGTGCATAGAATATATAGCAGTCCCTCCATTAGCGGCGGCCGCCCGCGCCAGCTGCGGCAGTCTGAAAAAGTGTTTCTAGAACAGCCTGCCCTACAGCTGCCTGCTGTTTGGAGTGCACATCTACGCAGTAGTGTTTTGTAAATGTGTGTGTGGTAGACCACGTGGCTGCTCTACATATGTCTTCTAAAGGAATATTTCCAAGGAAAGCCATGGAGGCCCCCAACTTTCGCATGGAGTGGGCTCTTGGGGGAACCGTTAATGTGTGCTTAGCCTTTTGATAGCAAATCTGAATGCACTTAACGATCCACCTGGCTATACCTGCTTTGGAAATGGGGTTGCCTTTGTGTTGTGGCGAAAAGGCAACGAACAGTTGTTTTGTTTTCCTAAAATCTTTTGTCCTATCTATGTAGTACATTAGAGCTCTTTTGACGTCTAGTGTGTGGACCATTCTCTCTGCCACTGACTCAGGATTCTGGAAGAACACTGGCAGTTCTATGATCTGATTGATATGGAACTGTGAAACCACTTTAGGCAGAAACTTAGGGTTAGTGCGGAGTACCACCCTGTTGGAGTGAATCTGTATGAATGGCTCCTGGATAGTTAGTGCCTGAAGTTCACTAACTCGTTGTAGCGATGTGATTGCTATTAGGAAAGCCACTTTCCACGTCAAGAATTGAATCTCGCATGAGTGTAGAGGCTCAAAAGGTGGGCTCATCAGCCTGGTGAGGACCACATTTAGGTTCCATACAGGTGCTGGTGGGTGACTGGGAGGAATAACTCATTTGAGTCCCTCCAGAAAGGCTTTGATGGCAGGCACTCTGAAAAGTGCGAGATGCTGCCTGTTTTGGAGATAAGCTGCTATTGCGGACAAATGTATACGAATGGAAGCATAGGCCAGATTGCATTTGTATAGATGTAACAGATAACAAATGATGTTGTGAGTAGATGCATCTAGCGGATTGATGTTGTGGTCGGCACAATAAATGACAAACCGCTTCCATTTTGTCGCATGACATGCCCTAGTGGTGGGCTTTCTTGCCTCCCTTATGATATCCATACAGTCAGGAGGCAAGTTGAGGTAGCCAAATTCTAAGACCTCAGGAGACAGATCGCCAGGTTGAGCTGTTGCGGATCTGGATGCTGAATGTCGCCATGGCTCTGCGTCAAAAGCCTGGGTGTGAGGTGCAGCCTTTGATGCGGTACCACGGAGAGTTCTAGAAACGTGTTGTACCATGGTTGGCGTGCCCACGTTGGAGAAACCAGGATGAGAGTCATCGAGTGTTGCTTCAGCTTGCGTGCCACCAGCGGTATTAGAGGTGCTGGGGGAAAGCGTACACAAATATGCCTGACCAGTTCATCCATATCGCATTTCCCTGCGACTGTGGGTGTGGGAACCTGGCGGCAAAGCTTCGGCATTTTGCTTTTTCCCTTGTGGCGAACAGGTCTATCTCTGGATGACCCCACTGCTGGAAGTACAGTTGGAGTACTGATGGATGTATCTCCCACTCGTGCATCTGGTGGCTGTACCTGCTGAGCAGGTCCGCCATCTGATTGTCCTTGCCCGGGAGGTATTCCGCCATGAGGAAGATGTTCCTCTGAATGGCCCACTTCCACATGCTCTGAGCCAGATGAGACAACTGTGGAGAGTGTGTACCTCCCTGCTTTTGTATGTAGTACATGGCCGTCATGTTGTCCGTCCGGATCAACACAACCTTGTTGCACAAATGTACCTTTAATGCTTTTATCGCCATAAAGATAGCCATCAGTTCCAGAAGGTTGATGTGCATCTTCCTCTGCTGTACTGTCCCTAGTCCCTGCACCGTGTAGTGGAGTACATGAGCTCCCCATCCCGGGAGAGATGCGTCCGTTGTCAGTATAATCTGTGGCACAGGCTCCTGGAACGGTCGGCCCCAGCAAAGGTTTTGTGGATTCCCCCAATGCAGAGAGTTGTATGCGTGACCGGTCACCAACACTAGGTCTTTCAATTGTCCGTGAGCCTGATTCCACTGACGCGGAAGCATGTGTAGTCTCGCGTGCAGGACTATGAAGATGCAGGAGGCCATCATGCCTATCAACTGCATGAACATCTGTGCTGGAAGCGAGTGCTGTGGTTTGAATCTTTGTATCAGCAATCGCATGCTGTTGATCCTCACTGAATTTGGCTGTGCTTTGGCTGCCAGAGTATCTATTGTCGCGCCCAGATACTGCCATACGTGGGCGGGCTGAAGGTGGGATTTTGGATAATTCAGTGAGAACCCCAGATCGTGAAGAAGGTGAATGGTGTGGGACATGTGGGCGGCACATTGCTGGGCCGACTTCGCCTGGACAAGCCAGTCGTCCAGATAAGGGTAGACGTGAACATTTTGTCTCCTTAGGTGTGCAGCCACTGTCGCCAGGCACTTGGTAAACACCCTGGGTGCTGTCGTCACTCCGAAAGGGAGGACCTTGAACTGATAATGCTGATCCTGAATGGTGAACCTGAGGTATTTTCTGTGTGACGGGTGTAGCGGTATATGGAAATATGCATCCTTCAGATCTAATGTTGCGAGGAAATCTCCCTGACTGAGTAACAGTAGGACCTGCTGTAATGTGAGCATGTGAAGGTGTTCTGAGAGAATGTACTGGTTTAGGGGCCTGAGGTCCAGTATGGGTCTGAGGGACCCGTCCTTTTTTGGGATCAATAAGTACAGCGAGTACACCCCTGTTCCTCTTTCTTCCACAGGCACGAGCTCTATGGCTCCTTTTTGCAGCATGCCGACTACCTCCTGCTGCAATAATTGCAAATGCTCTATGGACATAGGACGGTGTCTTGGGGGAATGTTGGGTGGAGTGGATGTTAACTCCAGACAATAACCGTATTGGATAAGTAGCCCCACCCACCTGTCTGTAGTGATGGATTTCCAGACAGGCAGGAACTGTTGCAGTCTCCCCCCGACCGGTGTGGTATGGTCGGGGGGCAGTGACAAGACGCCACTGTTTGTTAGTGGCGGAGGATCGGGAGCTGTTGTTTCCACGACCTCTGCCCTTGGTGCTCTTTCCACGATAGCCACTCCTACTATGGGTGGTGTAGGTGGTCTGCGTGCCTCCTTTACTGTATTGTGTCTGCTGGGACAGCTGGCCTCTGGAAGCTCCTCTATTGTTGGAGCGACGAAAGGAACCACCCCTGAATGCTGCGACTGAAGAGCCCCCATAGACTTTGCAGTCTCAGTGTCCTTTTTGGTTTTTTCCAAGGTGGTGTCCACCTCTGGGCCAAATAAGTGATCAGGGTTAACAGGCTGATTTAGTATGGTGGTTTGTATCTCGGGCTTGAAACCAGAGATCCTCAGCCAGGCATGTCGCCGTAACATCACACTTGTATTAATTGCCCTGGCTGCGGTGTCTGCTGCGTCCAGCGCACACTTAATAGATGCGTTTGATATAAGTTTCCCTTCTTGTATTAGCATCTCTGCTCCCTCCTTATACTCATCTGGCAAGTGTTGTAACAGGGTTTCAAGTGTATCATAATGAGCCCTGTCATATCTGGCTAAGAGTGCCTGTGTGTTGGAGATTCGCCAGACATTGGCCGCTTGAGCTGCCACCCTTTTCCCTGATGCTTCTAGCACTTTAGATTCTTTGTCAGGGAGAGGAGCATCACCCGTTGTTTGCGAGTTCGCCTTCTTCCAGGCATTGGAAACAACCAGAGAGTCCAACGGCAACTGTCCCTTGATATACGTAGGGTCCCCAGGTGCTGGTTTGTATTTTTTCTCAATTCTGGGGTTTATCACCCTTGCCCTTGTGGTCTCCTTAAAAATGTCTCCAGTATGTTTTAGGACACCCTTAAGCATTGGTAGAGTCTTGACAGTTCTCTCTGAGGTTGAGAAGGTGTCAAACAAAAAATCCTCTTCAATAGGGTCAGCATGGAGCTGGACATCATGATTTTTTGCTACCCTTTCAATAAGTGCATTAAACGCAGCCGTGTCTTCTGTAGGCGAGGTTTTAATGGCATAGACATGACTGTCTGGGGCAGTTTATGGATCTCCTGGGTCAGCAGCGTCTGTCCAGAGTTCAGTGTGATCTTCTGGATCAGTGTCTACAGGATAACTGTAATCCTCATTGTCACCATCCGCTGCTTCCACATCTGAGTAAGTGGGTGAGATAGGAGCAGTGTCTTGTCCATGTGGTGTTATAGGTTCAAAGAGAAGAGGTGACGTAGCAGAATCCCTCTTTTTCTTTAATGGAATTTTATATGACTCCATAGGCTGTTCCGGGGTGATCTTTCGCTTAAAAATAGAAAGTCTACCCGTTTCGGCGTCGATGAATTGCCTCAACTGATCTTTCGTCGGAGGCTGTCGATGCTTGGTGGCCACTTCCATAGTTGTAGGCTTCGGCCCCAAGGGCACCTTCTTGGTCGCTTCGACAGCCGTCTTAGGGGTGAAGGCCTTAGGTACCACTTTCAGCGGCAATGTGAACTGGATGGGTGCCGACGACTTTGGAGGTTTACTGACCGGCTTCAAGGGTGGAGTAGCCTTTGATCCGACAGTAGTAGCCTTCTCTTTAATGCGTTTCAGCGAGTCCGACACCTGCTTCGAAAAAGAGGCGGATGGCTGTGTTGACTCGCCGGGTTCCTTCGAGCCACCGCCAGTTGTGGCCTCGAGCTCCGTACTGCTTTTAGCCTTGTCGGGTCGACGCTTAGGATCGAGAACTTTCTGAGTTCCGAGTCCCTTGTCTGTGTCGACGGCCTTCGGCGCCGACTTCTTCGGGCTGACGTCCTTGACCAGTTTCTTCGGTGCCCCGGTCTTTGGCTCGACACCCTTTAGCGACCTCACCGGGTCGATAACACTCTTCTGTTTAGTCGGTGCCGATGGCTCAGATCTTCGAACCGACCAAAGTAATACGCACTTTTGGTTTCGATTTAGTGTCCCGTGCTTTTGGTTGTGTAGACACCGATGCTTTTGGTTTCGATTTCGATCGGTCAACCGATGGCTCGTTAGAAATGTCCGTAGCCGGGCCTTGAGGCGAGGCTGTAGAACCAAGCGTACGATCTTGGGTAAGGCCCTCGACCTGAGCCTTATCGAGTGTTTTGGTTGCGGCCCCCGAACTAACGGCTGGGCCTAGCTCCTCACTCAAGCTATCTTCCACTGCCCCAAAGGCCCCATCGTCGTCTCCTACCTCGTTGACGATGTCTTCAGTATCAACCATTTCTACATCCACGTCGTAACTGGAGTCGATCTCCGATGCAGGATCAGACAGGTTCTCTTGAAGTTCCTGCTCGACTCCCTCATCATCCTCGGCATCGAAGATGTTCACCGGGTCAGGTGCCGTCTGCTGGGCCTCCTTCCGCGCAGCGCGTCGAAGGCGAATAGTTTTCTTGGAGCGGAACCGAGAACAAGCCATACAGCTGGCTTCATTGTGATCCGGAGACAAGCACTTGTTGCACACCGGGTGGACATCAATGTGAGGATACTTGGAGTTGCAGACGGGACATCTCTTGAACGGGCTCCGTTCCATGATGGATCGTCGAGAAGGCCTCTGGCGTCGACCAGGCCTTCAGTGCCGAAAAGCCACACGGCTCCTCTTGACGTTCGGCTTGAGGATAGAGCTGGAACAAGTACTGGGCACCGATCGCAAAGACAATACCGATGATAACTAAAGGCCTTTTGGCCAAAAAGAAAGTCTTTTATAGATTCCGAACTTTAGAACAAATATACATCCGAACCCAATGGCGGAAAAAAAACAATCTGAGGATGGAGTGGATGCCCATGCGCACTGTAGTCCAGGGGAGGAGCCACCTATCTCGTGATACTTTGAAGACTCTTCCAGGACAACAATGTGCAATCATCCGGACCCAACACTAGGCGGCGATCTATGCACAGATATGAATTCAGCAGCCCACATGCCTCGAACCTGATGACATTGAGCGTTCTCTTTGGTGGCAAATAGATCTAACCAAGACTCTCCCCACTGCTGAAAGAGGCCTTGCGCCACGTCCGAGTTAAGACGCCATTTGTGATTCATCATGCACCGGTGGCCGAGTTCGTCCGCCCTGGCGTTCAGGGAACCTGCTAGGTGTTGAACCACCAGGGTGATGCCCTGGTGTTTCAGCCATGTCCAGAGGCGCAGAGCCTCCTGACAAAGGGTCCACGACCCCACCCCGCCTTGTTTGTTGCAGTACCACATGGCTGTGGTGTTGTCCATGAACATTTGCAGTACACTTCCCCGCACAGAGGGAAGGAATGCCTTTAGTGCAAGCCGGATCACCCGCAGCTCCATAAGGTTGATGTGGAGCTGGGACTCCGCCGAAGACCAGAGGCCTCTGATCTCCCTCTCCCCCATGTGGCCCCCCATCCCAGGAGGGACGCATCCATCACCACTACGTGCTCCGGTTGGGGTAGGGAGAGAGATCTGCCGCTGGCCCAATTGCGGTTCGTGAGCCACCACTGCAACTGTCTTGCAGTGCACTCCAAGATCCAGATGTGGTCGGACAGATTGCCCTGATGCTGTGCCCACTGAAACTTCAGGTCCCACTGCAGAGCCCGCATCCGCCACCTGGCGTGATGCACCAGAAGGATGCAGGAGGTCATCAGCCCCAGGAGCCTCAGCATCAATCTGACCGAGACTCAGGATAAAGGCTGAAAGATCGGAATCAGAGCCTGAATATCCCGAACCCGCTGTTCGTGGGATAAACCCGAAACTGCACTGAGTCCAGAACTGCTCCGATGAAAAGGATCTTTTGAGAGGGGCACAGGTGTGACTTCAGCACGTTAATGGAGAACCCCAGCGAGTGCAGGAGGTCGGACGTAGTCTGGAGGCGAGAGATGACTGTCTGGGGCGAGTCCGTCTTTAACAACCAATCCTTGAGATAGGGGAACACTGAAACTCCTAATCTGTGCAGATGAGCTGCGACCACCGCCATCACTTTCGTGAACACCCGTGGGGCGCTGGTAAGGTCGAAGGGGAGCATGGTAAACTGAAAGTGCTCGTGGCTTACCGAGAACCGCAGGTAACGCTGGTGGGCCGGCAGGACCGGGATGTGGAAATATGCGTCCTGCAAGTCCAACGCTACCATCCAGTTTTCTGAGTCCAGGGCAGCTGGGACCTGAGCCAAAGTCAGCATCTTGAACTTCTCCTTCCGGAGGAAGCCGTTGACGCTCCGTAGGTCCAAGATAGGGCGTAGGCCTCCTGTGTCCTTCTTGGGTACCAGAAAGTAGTAGGAATAGCAACCACGTCCTACTTCTGGCCCAGGAACACGCTTGACAGGGCCGTAACTTCCTCCTGGAGAAGTCGCAAGTGATCCCCCGACATGCGGTGGTACTGCAGTAGCATGGCTGGAGGGGTCGCAACGAAGGGGAGGGAGTAGCCCCTTCGATTTGCAGCACCCACCTGTCCGATGTGATGGAGCACCAGTGAAGGAGGTGATGGCGAACCCTGCCCCCCACTGGCGTCGAATGCACCTGAAAATTTGGACTAGGAGCATTTTGAGGCAGATCCCCGGCACCGCCACAGCGGTTACCACGTCCGTAACCACGTTGAGGTTGGTTCTGCGGCCTGTGGCTAGCTGGACGTGAGGGGGCGCCCCTTCCTTGGCCACGAAAGGGACGAAAGGCGGAAGTCTGCTGGCATTGGCCGAGACCCAAGGACTTGGCCGTAGCCCTGGAGTCCTTGAAACGCTCCAGCGCACTGTCCGCCTTGTCGCTAAAGAGGTGACGGCCATCAAAGGGCATGTCCATAAGGGAGGCTTGGACATCGCCCGAAACGTTGGCAGACCTCAGCCAGGCGTGACGGCGAACCGCCACAGTAGTTGCAATCGCTCTGCCTAGCGAGTCCGTGGTATCCAGTCCACACTGAATGGAATAGCGTGCTGTATCCCTTCCCTCTACAAGGGCTTGGGTAAGCTTTGCCTGGACCTCCGCCTGGCACTGCGGCAGCGCTTCCGCAACCATATCCCACAGAGAGTGGGAGTAACGGCCCAAAAGGCAGGCTGTGTTGACAGACCGCAACCCCAAACTCAGTGAGGAGAACAGTTTCTTGCCGAACTGATCGTACCTTTTGGATTCCCGATCCGGAGGGGCGGTCGAGAATGCGGTCTGGGAGGTTGAGGCCTGGATCACCAGGCTCTCAGGAGTGGGGTGAACGGACAGGAACTGGGGTGGCGCCCGGAGCCGGGCGGTGGCGTCGGGCCACGTTCTGATCTACAGGGAGGCCTGTAGAGGGCTTGGACCAGGTGCCCAACAGAACGTCAGTGAGGGCTTCGTTGAACGGCAGGAGAGGCTCCGAGGAGCTTGCCTGCAGTTTGAGCACCTCAGTTAGGAGGTTAGTCCTCACGGCCATGACTGGGAGCTCAAGAGACTCGAGAAGATCCAAAAGAGATCAAAAAAGCTAGTCAAAAATTGACTAAGAGTACTGCTCTTCCCGGATCTGAGCTTGGTGGCGCAGAAAAAAGAAGAACTGACTTCAGTGCGCGAGGGCGGCGTCTAAGTACTCCGACGACGTCATCCCGGCGACTACGACGCCGACAGACGCGGAGCCGCAGACTACGCCTACCGACGTGCAGGGGTACTGCTACGCAAAACTTTCCGGATCCAGTCTGACGCCTGGGGATATTCTAAGGTAAGGAATCTAACACTAACCTGTCCCTTTCAGATTAGGACCGTAGCAAAGGTCTGGATCTGCATTGCACGCGGAAAAGGAAAAACTGACGTAGGCGCGCCAGGGTGGGTCTTAAGTAACCTCGCTGACATCACGTATGTGGACAACGCCTGGGCGGAGTCGCGTGATGTCGCCCCGACCCAGGCGTGCAGGGATGCTGTGGCAGAAAAGTTTCCGGATCCAGTCTCACGCCTAGGGATAATTCTACGTGAAGGAATCTCCGGCTAGTAGTCTCTATCAGATACCCATCTCAAGAGTCACTACAGGAAACTTGTCCCTAAATTTTATGCTATAAACCTACTTACAACGTCCCTCCGGAAAACCCTCCCCAGAGCTCCTGCAGTAACACTTTCACCTCCCATACTCTGCAATAAACCTACTCAGAGATCCCAGTAGTAATCCCTCATAAAATACCCACAGGAAACCCACCCTAAAGTCTTTGCAATAAACCCAGCACGAGTGACAGGAGAAAATGGTCTATAAAGGAACAGTAAGCTAACCCAAGGGTCATGTTAGCAACCCACAACCAGTCTTCCTACAGTATTATTTTTTTATTTAAGAGGTTTTCTATAGCGCTGTCAAGACCCAAAGGTAACAGAGCGCTTTACAGTAAGAGAATAGCATATAATCAATAGAAGCATGACATATGAAAGGTTTTAGCAGTCAACGAGTGTCAGAGTAAGAGCTGCATAATTGTAATGAAGAACTTCTTTGGTTTCAAGATTCAATGCGGTCACATAGTTCTGGGGTTGCTGTCTGTTCCGTGTTATCCACAACCAAGGAAACGGATGAGGAACAGGGATTTAAGTTGACTTTTGAATTCCACAAAGGACGGTATGGTTCTGATGTGCGGGGAAATGGAGTTCCAAATTTTGGGGGTGTTTCCAGTGAAAGAGCAGTCTGCTGTTCTTTTCTTTCTGGTTTTAGGTAGGATGAGCAGGAGGGAGTTAAAGCTTCTCAGATTCCTGGCTTGACCTGCTTTTTTGAGATTTTTTGCCAAGTATTCGGGTTTGCCGGTATGGAGGGCTTTGTGGGTTAGGCAGGCTGTTCTGAAGTTACTTCGCATTTCTACTGGGAGCCATTTGAGTTCTTTGAGTGCCGGGGAGATGTGATCAGATTTTTTGATGCCGGTGATCATTCTGGCTGCCGCATGTTCGGTGCCAAGTGCGATTTAGGAATTCCTGTTAGGATTGCGTTCCCATAGTCCAGTCTTGACAGTACCAGAGATTGAGTGGCCAGTTTGAGATCCTTGTTAGGAATGTAGGGTTTGATTTTGTTCAGAAGTCTGAGGTTAAAGAATGCATTTTTGGCCGAGTTCTTAATGTGTTTCATCATGTTTAGTTTAGAATCTAAGGTGACGCCAAGAGATATAACAGTCTGCTAGAGTAAGATTCCCTTTGAGCGCATCGATTGCCTTTAGCCATTCAGTGATTTGAGGGTTGTCCTCCTTGTTCGAGATAAGGAGTGTCTCGGTCTTGTCTGGATTTAGTTTCAGGTGATTGTTTGTCAGCCATTCTTGAACATCTTTCAGGACATCATTTAGTCTTTGGATATCATTGAGAGAGGAAGTTTTCAGATAGATCTGTGTATCATCCGCGTAGAGGTGGAAGCAGATGTTGGCTTTTCTGAGTAGTTTGGATAGCGGTTACATATAGATGTTAAAAAGCTGTGGAGAGAGCACCGATCCTTGGAGGACGCCCTTGTTGACTTGCTGGGTTTCGGAGGTGAAGTTCTTGATTTTGATTTTTTGCATGCGATTGTGTATAAAGGAGGAGAACCACTTGAGAACTACCTCGCCGAGACCAACTCTTTCTTGAAGAGCCTTGATGAGGATTTGTGGTCCACCGTATCAAATGCTGCCGAGAGGTCAAGGAGAATGAGGAGGCAGCATTTGTCTGAGTCTAGTGATCCATGGATATCATCTATGATGTTAAGCATCGCGGTTTCTGTGCTGCAGCCTTTTCTAAAGCCAGACTGGTGGGGGTCTAGGAGGTTGATGTTGTCCAGATGCTGTGTCAGTTGATGAAGTACGCAGCGTTCAAGTGTTTTAGAGAGCATGGGGAGGTTAGATATAGGTCTGAAATTGTTCAGATCTGTCAAGTCTAGACTGGGTTTTTTCAGCAGGGGGGTGACTTGCCCCATTTTAAGGCAATCAGGGACCACTCCATTTTTTAAGGAGCTATTTATGATTTTGCTCCATATAGGTGCTAATTTTCTTGATTAGTAGAGGAGGAATGGGGTCTGAGATATGTGCTGATGATTTGGAGGTCGAGATCAACGAGATTATCTCTGCTTCTAGAACGGGGCGAAAGCTAAGCCAGAGGGTGAGAGAAGAGCCAGGAGAGAGGGCATGAGGTACAGCCGAGCTGCTCTTCTTGGGGTGTGATTCGTTGATGTCTAATGATAGTTCGATTCTTGCGATCTTGTCGTTGAAGAAGTGGGCGAAGTTGTCGCATAGTTCTTTGGACGCCTGTACAGATGAGGACAGTGGCTTGGAGGTTTGTTGTCTGATGATGCTGTAGAGCTCCTTCGGTCTGTTTTTGGCCTTATCGAGTGCCTCGCAGAAGAAGCTGGATTTCTTGTTTTTGATGTGGTTGTTGTACTTCCTACGGGCTGCTTTCAGTTGGTCACGAAGGATGGCTGTCGGGTTGTTTCTCCACTTTCTTTCTTTGGCTCTTAAGTTTCTCCTTTCTGTTTTGAGGTCAGCGTTGAACCATGTTCTGGATGGAATGGCTCTGCTTCTTTTGAGCTTTAGTGGAGCTAGTTTGTCGAGTATGGACACTAGCTCGGAATTGTACCGGTCAGTGAGGTCATTGGTGGAGAGGTGGGCTTTGTTGTCCGGGAGAAGTGAGCCTAACTGAGCTTCCAAGATATCCAGGGGTACTTGGGAGAGGTTTCTCATCCATTTGGGGGGTCTTGTGGAGGTTGATGGGAGATAGTGGGGTGATTGATATGAAATAGGATCATGTGGTGGTCTGACCAGTCAACGGGAAGTATGTGGTTAACCTTGATGGAGTTCTTTTGCGAAATGCTGGCATCCAGTGTGGCTCCTTTGTAATGCGTCTCCTCAGTACAGTATTGTTTAAGGTTGTTATAATAGAGGAGGGTGGATTATGATTGGATTAGAGGATTGTGTGTCTCGTTTCATCGTAGATTCAGATCACCAAGAATAAGGTTATTGGAATCACCGTGTGCGCCTTGTGCTATCAGGTCGGATAGTTGTTCTCCAAATACGTGGTTTCTGCCTGGGGGGTGATAGAGCAGGTGACACAGTAAAGAATCATTATCTTTGGTCTTGATGATGGTGGATAGACATTCAAATGAATCGTAGTCAAAAGTGGTGGTTTCAGAGATGCCCAAACTATCCTTGTGGATGATAGCAACCCCTCCTCCTCGCTGATCTATCCTGTCTTTGGTGATGAGGGAGAAGCCAGGTGGTACCAACATGTCTAGGCAGGGAGGAGATAACTTATTTAGCCAGGTCTCTATGAGGAACGCAATGTCAATATCATGAGTGAGGATAGCCTCAGCTAGTTCCATTGCGTGTAGTGAGGCCGATCTGCAGTTGATTAGTAAGCAATTGGTGAAAAGCTCCCGATTGCTGGCAGTTCTAGCTTTGGTCGCCCTAGGTATGGCGGTGAGGACATGATGTCTCAGTGGTTTGGTGCAGGGAAGGTCTTTCCTGTGACCTGTGATCACTTGGATTTTGGATTTAGGAGAGTCTAAGGCGGGAGTGTCGTCTGCGGCGGCTAGTAAGATTGCTTCACTGTCTGACATAGGTGCTTCTGTTCTGAAGGGCCTTAAGGTCAAGTGTTTTGTATCTGAAAGTGTATGGATCTTGGTCCTAGGGAAGGGGACTCCGGTTTTTGAGGCCTTATGTGAACATGATCCCAAGACCCTGTGGGGGACCGTGAAGCTGGGTACTAGGGGATTCTGTGGGCGTTGACGGTGTGGGGAGGCCAAGGAGGGGATTTCAAGGATCTGCGGGCTATACCTAGGTAGAAAGGATTTCCGTTAAGCCCAGGGATATTACGTCTATCTGGCTTTCAAGAGCCGCAAGACGCTGTGACACAGAATCAGGGGAGGAGTTGGGGCATCTAGGGTAATGCCAAGCGTGTTGTGGTTCAGGTTGAGGGATTGAGGTCTCTTGATAGTGGAGCAAGTCGGGTTATCCTTTTTCGGGATCGAGGGAGAGGTCAGAAGAAGGGGAGGGGAAGGGACAGGGAAAGGCTTTGAGTGTCTGAGAGTTGGGATGAAGCTCGTGGCGAAGGGGGTCCCTGTCGGCATGTAGCATCTACGAATTTGCGGGGGGAGGGATCCCATAGGGGGGCGAGGTAGTGTTTTCTGTACGGGGCTGAGGAATACGGTAGGTGGGGGAAGTGTGGTGGTTGGAAGGGGGAATTGAAGGTGTGGTTAGAGTTTCCTGTTGTGGCTGGTTGGCTGTAAGCGTGCGTAGGGATGCGGCGGGGAAAAGGAGCGTAGCGGGCCGTAGCGGTATCGCGGAAGAGAGGAACATAGGCTTCTCTGTTAGCTGTGGGTGTGGGTGAGGTAAGGATTGAGGCGGGGTAAGGTAGGGGTGGGAGGGCTGATCTTAATGCGGGAAATAGGGAGTCGAAAGTTTTGAGGTTCTCATTATTAGCCTGAATGAGGACCGTGCCGTTCGTGTAGATGGTCACGGATGGGTACCCTCTTCCGACCGAGCCGATAGGGAGTATAGAGGTTAGTTTGCAACTGTGGGAAGTGGATGTGGTTTTGGTGATATACAGTTGCGTTCTGATCAGGGAGATCCAGTCTTCCGGTCTCTCAGTGTGGAATATAAGGTCCATCTTAGTCGGACCATTGGAGGCTGAGTGGTAGATGTCTGATTAGGGGTTCTTTGTGTTGGCGGATAAGTTTCTGTTTGAAAATGAGTCATTTTTCTAGAGAAGATGATGGTGAAAGAGTTCCAGCTGTGGGGCACTGCATTAATTTGCACCACAATGCCAGTCAGCAACCTCAGGCCTCCAGCACTATCCCCAGCTCCACATTCCTTGTAGCCATCCCACCACAGAGTATGCATGAAGCCCATTGCAGAGTCTATGTAGCCTCAAGGAGACAGCATCTTCGCCTCCTTGGAGTAGACCTACCCCAGCATCCCTCAAGTGACCCTCTCCTTGAGTCCATAGAGTCACCACATAGTAATCACCACAACAACAGGACCCCTGCAGTAAACCTATTCAGAGTTGCTGCAGTGAATGTATAGTAGGTATGCTCATGCAGCAGACACATAGTCAATGCAGAAACTCTAATCAGAGCCTCTACAGTAAATGGAGCCTCAGAGTAACTCTCTACCACCAAGTCAATTGTGAATCTCTACCCTATCCCCAGAGAACATGCAAAACCCTACAGAGTACTGCAGAGCCCCTCTACCAGGGTTCTTTCTGTAATTCTACCCAGGTTCTCCACAGTAAACTTGTTTCAAGTACATAGAGTAACTCCATCCTGCAGGGTACATTCCATAACTTTATCCCAGAGAGTGTACTCTAATCAAAAGTTATGAAGCAAACTCTATGGAGGCAGCAAAGTGCTTGGTGACCATGTTGTGTTGTGATTAGTTGATAAGCAACACAAATGTGTTAGTCCTTTAAAAAAGATCTGCTATGTCTAGGACACACTGAGCTGAGACTGCTAGTCTACCGAATTTAAGACTTCTAAAAAAGGTTTAAAATGTTGGCACCTGTGGTACCCAGGGGATTATCTCTATAGTCAAGGCTGAGGATAATCAGTCATTGAATGACAAATTATATTTTAATCTCTATAGCAACTTAAACCACATACCTCCTACCACACACTACCCTGGCAATCTTGTCAGTAGTTTTATGCTCCAGCATAGTTTCCGGAGTCCCACCACAGACTAGAAGCAGCACCCCCACCCAGAGTACTCTCCAGTAACCTATTCTTGAATACCTACAACCCCCTAATCCTCACCTTAGTTCTTCTCGCACCTCATGTACAGTGTGCCCTGTGACAACGAACACCTCAGTCATGTCATCAGTCAGCATCTTGCACGAGTAGCCGATGTTCACTGCAGTTTCTGATGAAAGGAAACACATGTCAGGAATATGCTAATAGGAAGGAATAAAGCAACTCAAGGCCTCTTGATACAGTTATGTCTCAGTTTCCCTCCCTACGCATATACAATAGCATTGTATCAAAACTTCTCTGAGCAAATATCCTGTAGTGTGTTACAGGAGTGCTGTACTATGGCTGCCTACTTAAAAGTTCCAATCTGCTTCCCGGAAGGCACTAAACAACACTGATGGACCTCCATCCTAAATCCTGCTAAAAAACTGGATGGGACCCGACCCCTCTCAATGTGGTAAGACATATCAAGGGCTTACCCCATGTGCCAAACATTCTACTGGATGTAAACTATTTAAATACTCTTATTCATGCCAATCCCTAGAGGTAGCGTGGATAACCCTGCACTAAGTCAAGTATTCATGGTCACAAGCTCCACTGTATCAGCAACTTTTATCGATCTCCATCTAGAAAACATGTTAAAAAAAAAAACTCTTGTAGGGAGCGACCCCTGCAGTATTTAACCTCTCT
The DNA here is from genome assembly GCF_964263255.1 of Lissotriton vulgaris. Lineage (NCBI taxonomy): Eukaryota > Metazoa > Chordata > Amphibia > Caudata > Salamandridae > Lissotriton > Lissotriton vulgaris. Next base: position 136,370,471 of record NC_141700.1, on the reverse strand, counting down.
CATCATGGTATGAGTTAATTATACCAAGAGATATTTCGCCGCCTGCACTGTAGTGCTTAAAGTTGCAGGAGCCAAAATGCCTGTGGGCAGAGTGGGGAGGGCAGTAGGGCTGCCATGCGGTGTGTAAATTAAAAAAAAAAGGCAATCACTGAAGAGCAAATTCCAGTGTCCAGATTTTGAGTGTGTGTCCGTGTTTGTCCTGCAGTGAAAGGTTCACAAATCCCTCATCATCCTCAAACCAACTGCTTATGCCCATACATTTCAAGGGTGCCCATCGTCTAATGAGAATCATATGTTGATTCTAGATACTACTCTCTTATACAGTGTTAAAAAAATGTTCATGACCCTTAATCCTGCACACTAAATGGCAAACACATAGTTTCAAACCTATAAGCAGCCTGTCAAAGGAATTCAGGAGCCTCCAACTCCACACAGTAAGATTTAAGCACTTTCACTGTGTCCACTCACGGGATTCAACCCTTCATACACCGTGACTAAACATTTCTTCCACCTTTTTTTGGAACATTCCTTCCAAGATATCGCTCATCCAACTCTTCATTCAACTTCTCTTCAATCACTTCCGTATTTTTCTTAGTGCATTTCTTTTTTCTCCCATCGCTCATTCTACATGCTCTGCTCTCAGAAAAAATTCAAGTTGGAGAGAAGAGTCACACTGCCTCTCTACCCCACTGTTCTCTCATACAAAAGCAAACTCTTCTCTAAATGGATGCCATTTATCCTTTCCATTCCAAGAGGAAATCGTGTGTATAATGGGCGGTAAGGCACATACTCTCTGTCAACTCTGCACCTCGTAGGTGTCCAAGCTTCATGCCAAAATTCACCTATGTCTCCACCCTACTGTTTGAACTATCATATGGCGGGTACTGATCTCCCATAGTCTTTCAACACACTGCAACAATTTCTCACAATAGTACCAAACGCTTCAAGCTCAATGTGACACAATTTGACAAAGTTTATCATAATCTTGATTGATTGGTTGATTGATTTTAATACTTATATAGCGCATGCGGTCAACCTACGGGTATCCTTCCATATGCCTACACCATTATTCTAAAGCTTTCCAGGGCCTGCATTCCCCATTTGTCAAAGTGACTTCACTTACTAAAATGTTATCCTAGGCCTCCAACTTGCTGCGTCAAAGAATCATCTTTAGCCCCACATCTATGAGGCTCCTCTGGACATTTAAAACCCATGGACCCCAAACCGACTAAGTGTCTAAAGGTCTGAAAGGCAAATATCATGTGTTTAAAAATGATTATGCACCTCCAACATGCATATCTGACGTTCTAATTGGCCTTCACCCTACCCAGAATGTCAAAACATTCATTGGCTCTCAATCCTACAGAATTTGCTTGTGAGCCTAAAGAGAGTGTGAAACACTTATAGACCTAAATCTTGTAGAGTGCGACACTTACTCATAGACCGCCACCATACAGTGTGAATGTCAAACCTGAAGGCTTCTCTTCTTCTACGCACTGTCAATACATTTGTATGCTGCTGCATCTTACAGCATCGCCTTCAATGTGCCTTAACAGACCTATGGAGTATCCACCATACACGTTGATTTGAAAAGTAATTCATGTGTCTGCAATGCACAATGGGGCAAACATCCTTGTACGCTTCCACTACAATACATGGTACCTTGGTGCCAGATGTTCTTGAAATTTCTTATAAAATTACTCCTACTTCCCCCACTTGCCTCTTTTTCCACTCACACCCTTTCTACTCTTGTTTTACTGCTCCCGGCAACCATAATTCTGATCTCCTTTCAGGTTTCCTCTTGCTTCATGTCCCTAAAACCCTCTCATTCCATTCCCTACCCTTTGTCAAGTTCAAATTGTATATTGTGCTTAACGTCCTCTATCAGTCTGCTTGAGGGGGGAATGGACCAAAGCATGCATTGGATAGGGAAGCACCTTGTTTATCTCCAGTGAGCACCCATATCTTGATGTTAGCAAGAGTTAGAATTGCAATTGTTTCAGGAACACCCTCCTGCAACTTGTCTTCGATGGCTGTGGCCCCCAATAACTGCAACAAAAAGGAAAGGCAGGAAAGAGATGTGAATTCTGAAAAACTGCCAAGGAATAAAAAATAAAAAAAGAACTGGTGGTTTAAGCAGCAAATGATTAAATAGAAACACTTTCTTCCTGTTTTGTAATTTCAGTTTAACCTCCTGGTGTGAAATAAACAACTTTCACAAGGCACACATATTCTCCCAGTTAATGTTATCAGGTAATCCCCAGAGATAACATAGTCTAACCTAGCCCTGAAAATATTTCAGGTCCAGAGGAGATTATGTTTCATGTCCTACGTTTAATCTACTCTACTTTTTATTGTACTCCAAAGTCAAGAGAAACAATAAAAAACTATTTTAGTCAGAAACCAGGAAATTAGAAAAACAGCATATGACCAACAATCAATCAGAAGTCCAGAATAATGCTCAACTGAACATGTTACTTACCTTTGGCAACACTCATTCAGGTGGATGCTCGGTTTCACCACATATTCTTCACTTTGTGAATATCCTAAGGCGCTATACTGGTTATGGAGATTTATTTTCCTCCATAATTTCCTCCTGCATAGGTGGAGTCGTGCAGCCTTCAATGATCAGAATGTCCAGAGGGGAGATCTCTAGATTGTAATATTATTATAAACTGGATGCGCAGATTCCACAGGTCTGAGAGGTGGGTTGGTTAGGAATCTGTGGTTAGAATGAGTATCCACCAGAAACAGGGTAACTAAAGGTAAGGAACTTGTCCTTCTGATGAATATGTCTACCTGCAGATTCTTCACCTTGTGAACAGATATCAAAGCTGTACCTCTCTAGGTGTTCGGGCTGTGTGATGGCTCAGACTAGGAAACACTGTAGGACAGAACAGGCACAATGGCCCTTCCATCGGACCTCAGGCAGTAGTGTTTTGTAAAGGTGTGGAGTGATGCTCGCGTAGCAGCCAGGCAAATGTCCAACATTGGCACACTACTCACTAGTGTGGTGGTAACAGTCTTTGCTCTGGTGGAATGAGCAGGGAGTCCTTCTAGAGGCTGCTTCTTGGCTAGATCTCGACACACAAGACAATACATCTGCAGATGGTTCTCTTCTGTACAGCTTTACCCCTTTTCACCACAGAGAATCCTACAAAGAGCTGATAGTTCAGCTAGTGTTCTTTGGTGCGATTGATGTAAAAGCTTAGGGCTCTCTTTGGGTCAAGGTGATGAAGTCTTTCTTCCTTTTTAGATAGATGAGGCAGTGCGAAGGCGGCTAGCAGGGTGAAATGCTGCACATGTGAAAAGGCATGCCAACTTTTGGGAGAAATGCTGCTTTCGCCCTGAGCCTCAGTTTGTCCAGGAAGAAGGTGGTGTACAGCTGCTGGAAAGACAATGAGTGTAATTCACTCACAATTCAAGCCGATGCGATTACCATGAAGAATGTTGTTTTTAATGTAACTAGGTGTGCATTGGTTCAAATGAAGAACCCATGTAGGAAGTGAGAACCAAATTAAGAGCCGACTGAGGCATCACAAAAAGCGTTAGAGGGAACACAGGGGTCAATCGTTTAAAAAACACACATCATGATGGGTGATTTGAATAAAAATGGTTGATCAGAGAAACGTAGGAAAGAAGCAAGGCCCGATTGAGAACCCTTAACTGTTCCCGCAGCAAGGTCTTACTGAGCTAGCGAAAGGCAAAATAACTATGACAGACAACTTGGTCTAGAGAGGCTGGATATTTTGGGATGAACACCAGACAAACGTCTCCTAGTGTCCTGCATAAACTGTTACAGTGGAGGAATGCCTGGCTGCCAAGATGACATCTACTATTTCAGGAGGAAGATCAAATGGCGTCAACTGTCACTGCTCAATTTCCGTTCATGGATGGGGAGACTGTGCAGGCTCAGGTACAGGACCCCGTTGCTACGACAGGAGGTCATTCTAAAGAAACAGCCAGATCGGAAAACAAAATGCTCATGGCCAGACGTTCCATGTACCACACGCTCCTTGCTCAGTTCTCCAGGGCCATTAGGTTGACTTGAGCCTGTTCTTTCCTGATCTTCTTCAGAACTCTGGGCAGTAGGGATAAAGGCAGGAAGGAATACAGGAATCTGGAGCTCCAATCTAAGCCAAAGGAGTGAGTTGCCTTGGGAACTCCAGTGGTTGACTCTGCTCATTCTCTGTGGTGGTGAGAAGACTGAGCCATGGTGCTTCTCACTGCTGGAAGATGCCCCGTGCCACCTCAGAGAGCACCCTCCATTTGTTATCAGCTACGCAACGTTAACTGAGTTCATTGGAACGAGCGTTCATTGATCAGGGAGCTGCCCGACAATTCAGCCATTTCCAAAAGGTGCAAAGATTCCTTGCACATTACCCAAGACCTCATATTCTGCCCTGTTTGCTGCAGAACCACATGGCAGTAGTGCTGTCCGTGACAACCTGCACCCATTACCCTTTGAGGGACGAGAGGAACGCTTTTAGTACCAGGTTTATCACCCACAACTCCAAAAAGTTGATGTGGAGAGGAGCTTTCTCCGGAGACTAGAGTGTTACTATTTCCACTCCTCCCAGTGAACCTACCAAACCCAGCAAGGGGCCTGACACCAGTCCAAATGGGGTATGCAGTTGCCACTGCAGGCCCTCAGAAGCTGCCTCTGACACCTTGATGGAATATGAAAGGTTCCCTTTGTGCGGAGACTACTGAAACTTCAGATTCCACTGCACAGCCTGCATGTACCACCTGATGTGGTACACCAGCAGAATGCTGGAGGCCAGGAGGACAAGAAGGCTACGAGCTGCTCTCAATGGGACCCAGGTCAAGGGCTGAAACATCAAGATCATAGCCCAAATGTACTGGACTCAATGAGGAGAGGAAAGGCTCCAAAGAACAGTGTCCAGGATGGCTCCAATGAAGGGGAGACGCTTTGAAGGAGTAGGGTGGGACTTTGGCACGTTGATAGAAAGACAAAACAATATAAACAGGTTGGCCATCGTGAGCAGATTGTTTATGACTGTTTGAGGTGATCCCGCCTTTAGCAGCAAGTCGATAAGCTACAGGAAGACTGGTATTCCTAACCTTCGGAGATGAGTAGCAACCTCCACCATCAATTTCGTGAACACACGAGGTGTACTGGTAAGGCCAAAAGGGAGCACCAAGAACTGAAAGAGCTCATGGCCTACTGGCCCGAGGTGATGCTCCACCACCCAGGGAAGAAAAAGAAGATGCAACCTTTTAATGGCTGATTCTGCTCTGTTGAGTGGAAGTTAAAGTGGTTTTGCAGCAGCAGCGGGGTGAAGGTTTGGGTAGTTCGCTGCCATGGGGGCATGGACACTGAAGGCTGGATCCCCAGACTCTACCTTGAAAGACTTGGGAGGCCTGTTGCTGAAGAAACAACATTTAACGCTGTCCTCTATTGGAACTCCCTTGAGAAGCCTTAAAGGGGATAAATCCTTTAGGGAAACTGCCATACAGGCAGTGCCAACCTGAGAGATTGAGCAATCGCTTTGCTTTCTTTAAAACACTCCAGGGCTGACTTCACCTTTTCTCCCTGATGCCGAAAGTTTGAAGAGATGTGTGCTATCAAATGGCATATGCATAAAGGACTGTTGGACATCACTCAATAAACCTATGAGGTGAGTGAGACAGAATGGTGCAGGTTAGCCAGAAAGGTGGTTATGAGGTTAGAGGAATTCCCCTGAAGTGGGGGGAAATTTGGAATGGCTGGAACTCATAGGGCCTGAACCAAGGAGATTTGGCCCTAGCTGGCAAAGATGTGGGAAATCTGAGGGGAAATCAGAGAGAAGTAGTTTCTGTCCTGTAACTCCAGTTCTGTAGTAGGGGTATCTCTGTTATAGTCATAATCTAGTGAATAGTCCATGTGCCCATGTGCGCGGACCCCGGAGCAATCAAAAATAATCTCTTAAGTTGTCAAAACATGCAGACCTGCACAGACACTTAAGAGAGAATTTAAAGACAGATAATGCAGCCTATATCCACAGGCTACACTGTCCAATACTTCAACTAGAAATTCCACCAAAAACCACAAACAGCACAGCCTGTCCAGGGTTTTCCACATAGAAAACCTTGCCTTTAACAGCAAAACCCTCTGGAATGATAGAGAGGAAGAAGTGGACAGACAAGCCCCATAGGCTGCCATTATGTGGCTCAAAACAGGATACTGTGCCTTTAAGAGAACTTTCCAGAAGCTTCACAGTATCCCAGAATGCAGTGCAGGTCCCTTTCACCTTCAGTTCAATTTGAAGGCGTAACACGCCAGACCTGTAGCATTTCTTACATGAATATCTCTCTCCACCGGGAAGGAGGGCGGGCGCTTAGGACTATAACAGAGATACCCCTACTACAGAACTGGAGTTACAGGACAGAAACTACTCCTTCTGTAGTAGGGGATCTCTGTGTATAGTCATAATCTAGTGAATAGAATGGCAAGCCCATCCCCACACCAAAGCGGCGGTGGAGAGAAGAGAAATAACACCACTACTGTGCGAACAGATTTCGCAGCGAAGCCTGCCCAACCTGAGCATCTGCCCTGGCATCAGTGTCCAGACAGTAAAGCTTAACAAAGGTATGGACCGACTTCCAAGTGGTCGCCTTGCAGATTTCTACAATTGGAACATTACGGAGCAAAGCAGTCGCGGCAGCTTTGCCCCTGGTGGAATGAGCCTTAGGTTTACCGCCTAAGGTATTATCAACCTTTTGGCAACACAATTGTATACAGGACACAATCCACCTCGAGATGGACTGTTTAGAGGTAGCAAGACCGGTCCTGACTGATCCACAATTGATAAACAATTGGTCTGACCTACGAATATCTCTGGTTTTATCCAGATAAAATTTCAACACCCTCCTAACATCCAGGGAATGCAGAGACCTTTCCGCTGGAGATGAAGGATTCCGAAAAAACGTAGGTAAAGTTACAGTCTGGTTACCATGGAAATCAGACATAACCTTCGGACGAAATATATGGAGAGTATGCATAACAACCTTAGCAGCATGAAATACAGTATAAGATTCTTGGCAACACAACGCCGGAATTCCCCTCACCCTGCGGGCCGAAGTAATGACCAAGAGGGACGCCGCCTTCCAGGACAGGCGCTGCAACGAAGCCTTATGAAAAGGTTCAAAAGGCTCCTTCATCAATCTGGACAACACCAAGTTCAATTCCCATGAAGGCGAAGGAAGCCTGACAGGAGGGAACACTTTCTTAGAGCCATCCAGCAAACCTTTGATCACAGGGATCTGAAAGAAGGAAGTCTGCGAAGGTCATTTCCTGTAGGCAGGCAGCGCAGCAAGATGAACCTTAATGGATTGGACATTAAGGCCAGACTGCGCCAGGTGTAGAAGATACGGAAGGATGACATCTTCCTTGCAAGTTGTCAGGTCATAGTCCTTGGACTTGCACCAGATGCAAAACCTCTTCTACATGTAAGCATAAGAAGTCCTAGTGGAAGGCTGCTTAGCCTCCTTCCGTATGTCCATACTAACTTCTGGTAGATTCAAATGGCCATACTGCACTATCCCTGGAGCCATGCAGCCAAACTCAAAGACGAGAGGTTGGGGTGCAACATCTGCCCCCTGAACTTTGTGAGAAGGCCCGGCCTACACGGCAGCCGTATGTGAGGAAGGAGAGACCGGTGAAGCAGGTCCGTGAACCACCACTGTCTGGGCCATTCCGGGGCAATCAGGATCATCCACGCCCTGGACTGGGACAGCTTGATGAGCACCGCCGGAATCAGGGGAAAAGGTGGAAAAGCGTACAGAAAGTTGTTCGACCAGTTAATCCATAACGCATTCCCCAGCGTCCCCTGCTGGTAGTACCAGGAGGCGAAGTCTCAGCATTCGCTGTTTTCGGCGGTGGAGAACAGATCTACTTCTGGTGTCCCCCACCTTGCGAAGACTTGTCCTAGTACTTCGTCGTTTATGACCCATTCGTGGTTTTCCTGAATCAGTCTGCTCAGCACGTCTGCCTGAACATTCTGCACACCTGGCAGATGGGTAGTCGTTATCGTCAGTCCTCTGGCAAGAAACCAGCTCCAGAACGCCCGCGCCTCCTGCGACAGAGTGCGCGATCTCGAACCCCCCTGCTTGTTGAGGTAATACATTGTGGTCGTATTGTCCGTCTGTACAAGCAGAGAGTTGGTCTGGAAGGACGGAAGAAACGCCTTCAGTGCCAAGTGAACAGCTCTGAGTTCCCGGAAAATGATGTGATACGAAGACTCCATAGGGGACCACGTTCCTTGTATCTGCAAGTCTGCGAAAAGCGCCCCCCCAGCCGTGGGGAGACGCAATCGTCACGAAAGTCTGTGTGGAAATGTCCTTGTGAAAGGGAACCCCTCTGAGGAGATTCTCAGCTGAACACTGCCACTTCAGAGACTAAAGAGCACGCAGAGACAGTCTTATCTTGTCGCCCCAAGATCCTTTCCTCTAATCCCACTGATCTTCCAAGCACTCCTGCAAAGGTCTCATGAGCAGCTGTGCGTGTGGCGTGAGGAAGATACAAGAGGCCATCGACCCCAGTAGAGAAGATACCGTCCCCGCTGTTGTAGATGGGGCGGTCACAAGAGCCTGAGCCTTCCTAAGGAGTGATAATCGTCTCTCCTCCAAAGGAGACATGCCCGCTGACAGCGTATTGATGGAGGCTCCCAAGAACTGTACGCACTGGACCGGAATCGGGACAGACTTGGACATGTTGATGTGCAACCCCAGCTTGTTCAAGAGAACGCACGTCCTCTGGAAGTGTGCCTGAGCTTCCGAGAAGGAGGAGGCCTTGATCAACCAATCGTCCAGGTACGGGTAGAGAAAACACCTCGTTTTTCCTCAGGCGTGCGGCTACCACTGCCATGCACTTCGAGAATGTTCTGGGCGCAGACTTCAGCCCGACTGGCAGTACTGTGTACTGATAATGATGGGCGCAGACTTGGAATCGCAGGAACTTCCTGTGTTTGTGTGCAAAGAGCACATGGAAGTACGCATCCTGTAGATCTATGGCACAGAGCCAATCTCCCTGTTGCAGCTGAGTATAAACCTGATGCAACTACAGCATGCGAAATTCCCTCTGCGAATCCACTTGTTTGCTCGTCGCAAATCCAGAATGGGCCTGAACTCGTTCTTGTCCTTCTTGCGAACCAGAAAGAACCGGGAGTACAGACCTCTTTCCCTTTGAGACAGAGGTACGTCCTCTATCGCCCTTTACCTTAACAGGATATCGGCCTCTGCTTGGAGCTCACACAGCTGAAAACGCGAGCTGACCGGAGGAATTGCTGGAGGAGGGCCGATGAACCGAAGACTGACTTAGACCCGGCCGGCCTTTGTTCGCCGAGGAGCAACAGCTCACCCGCGTATGCGCACAATATACTTGTAAAGCATTAAATGGCGGCCCGGGACCACAGGCAAATCCTGGGAGGAAAAACGCCGCTAGAAGGGGCAGAAGGCATCAAGCCGTTCTCCACGCCCCAAACCTACAGCCGTCCAAAAGTCTCTGATTCAGACTTCATGTGAGCCACTCACTACTCTCATGGCAGCCCAAGGGTTGCCCAAAGACCGACGGGTGAGTAGAAGCACACTGCTGAGCCGCAGGCTGCAGAGACGTCAGACGAATAAAAGTATGGCAACGTAGTACAAACCCACAATACCTGGGGGTCGGCAGGAGAGAAAGCTCCGCTCCGACCGAAACTATCAGGTCCATTAGACCATCTCTTGTAAGGCTTCCCTTCTGTCTCTCGGCAGGGGAACCACAAATCGGTGAAGAATACACCCCCACAGAGGGATCTCACCACATCGGTCCAGCAACAGCGGGCCACAGCATGATGTCTACATGCCGCCACCCCTGCGACCAAGTCAGGAGCACGGTCGGAGCCAAAACCTCCTGTCAGGTGGTAGTGGACGAAAGTTAAGTCCCGCCAACCAGATAAGAGCCGGAGAGAGACTCCCCGTACTCATGGAAGACGCACCACCGGCATCAAGGCACAGGGGTTCTCAGACTGAGGGGCCAAAGGCCCCAGGGGTGGTGGGCGGGAGAGGGAACCGAGAGAATTCCGAAACATCCCTGGTGGTCTCACCAGTGGTGGTTGAGCAGGAGGCGACCTAGCGGACTAGTAGGTATGCAAATACTCAAAACTAAGCAAAAGGACCAACGTCCCTCGCTTACATGCGGTGAGAAGCCACAAACTCCCCATCAGAAGGGTTCCTCGACGCTGATCAACTGCTCTGCGTCGTGAGTGGACGGTGCCGGGAACACAAAGTCCCCTCCTACAAAGAGAGGCTCACCACGGAGCAAGGCCTGGAAAAAGACCCAGGCGTCAAGCGCCGGCAGTATTCTGCGGCTGTAACCCATGACGTCGACCTCACTGCGACGTCACCATCACTAAGACAGTGACTTCCTCTACGACAACCAACACTCAAGACGTCAAAATGTCACTACGGTGTCAAACACGGAGACGCCGATTCATCCCTAACGGTGACGTCCGGACCCAACGGAAGAGAACAGAGCCCAAGCGACCAACGCCCCAAAAGGAGCCTCCCTGCTCCATGACGTCGAGCATCACTGCTCCATGGCGTCGAGCATCACTGCTCCATGGCGTCGAGCATCACTGCTCCATGGCGTCGAGCATCACTGCTCCAGGACGTCGAGCATCACTGCTCCAGGACGTCGAGCATCACTGCTCCATGGCGTCGAGGCACTCCATGACGTCGAGGCACTCCATGACGTCGAGGCACTCCATGACGTCGAGGCACTCCATTGTGAGAAGGTGGCCTGATATGCAGTGCTCACTATTCTAGTGAACACTATGTATCAGTCCAGCAACCCTTATTGATGATTGGTTGTAAGTCAACCTTATAGACCAGCTATCCTAGTAGCGTGGATACGAGCAGTCTAAGGCTAAAGACTCGAGAGGGCGCGTTAAGCCAGCTGTTTACCACACATATACCCCTTGAATACCAAGTGAAAGGACACCACACAAGTGTTATGAAAATAAACAGTTATTTATTTAAAGATCACAACAGCCCTGTACTCTTTATGAGGACAGGGTACTAAGCACAAACCAAAACTCTTACAAAAATACTTAAGTTAGCACAGTATATACAAATGCCCGAGGGGCACGGAAAACCATATACTCTGAAAGTGGAATGCGAAATTCCTAGCAGGTAAGTACAGTACTAATAGCTTTTGGAATCGCTAGGACTTGACTAGGGAATCGTTAGATTATGTCTAGGAGGCCTAGGGGACTCGGGTGCAGTGTGTGCACTCTCACGCGAGATGCGGGACAAGAGTCTATGGTAGCTAGGAATTAGAAAGTTAGTGTTCTCGGGCGAACCCGACCTGGTAGGGAGAAAACGAAAGTAGATTCTGACCCTTGGATAGTGAGGCTATGCTGGGGCACCGAAATGCCGAAGTTACCTAGCCCAGGGGCTGCAGCTGCATAGGTCTGAAAAGACGTCGGGAATCCTCGTAGACGGACCAGGAGCCGGAAGAAAAGATGCTGGCCGGTGACCAGTGAAGAAAGTTCAGTCGGATCCAAGCCTGGATCTTGAAGATAGATGACACCTGAAAGCAGAGGGGACCAAGTTCGAGACTACTAGCCAGTAGTCAGTGGGCACCAGGAGGGCACCGGATGGTAGCCACCTCGACAAGGTGAGTGGGTGACGCTTGACTCGAAGATCTCACGGACCAGGAGGCGTTGTCGGCGACCAGGATGGAGGATCGAGCTGTCCCACGAAGATAGAAGCTGTCGGCGTCGCTGGACCCAGGATTGGGCAACAAAGCCTTGGCAAATTCAAGCCCACGCGGTGGACCTAAAATGGCGTCTGGAGTGGACCAGGAGGGTCCGGGGTGCCTCTCTTGAACAAGGAAGCAAGGGCCAGCCTGGAGCAACCAGACCAGCAGTCGTGAAGTCGTTGGGCGTCGTTCAGAGGGCCACAAGCCAGCCGGCTAGTAGCCAAACAACGCGGTGCACAGCAAACAGCAGAAGGGCCCCACGCAGATCGTGGAGATGCAGGGGGGCTGATCTTGGGTGCTGGAGCTGCGCAAGGTCGGGGCTTCTCGGACCCCAAAGCACTCACCAGTGGAGGACACGGTGGGCTTGCAGTAAAGATGTCGTGCAGTCTTGGCGATCGTCGGTCCCTTGAGGTCTCGTCGCACTCACGGTTCTCAGCTTGGCTGTAGAGGTGAGTAGAGGTCAGAGGTGCCAGGGAAGCCGGGTCTCGTCGAGCTGGGTCGTCGGATTCGTGATGAAGGACTTGCAGCAGACCGCAGTGTTCTTTAGGATGGTGCCTGCGGATGCAGGGTGACTACTCCTTAGCCACAAGGGAGAATCTTGAAGAAGAAATCGTGAAGTCCTTTCGAAGAAAGTGGTATCTTGATTCCAAAGATGATCTAATTTTAACAGGGGGCCCGCTCCCATCTTTATACTAAAAAAGGGGGCTGACCCGGTGACTAGGTCCTGCCTATGGGTGGGACTAGGTGGGGGGTGGTTACACCCCTCAGCCATGCCGGACTTCCCCAGGCCAGGGCTGGTGTGCCCCTGGAACTGGTTCAGACCGGCCTATGCGTAGTGAGCACCGGGGTGCCACTCAGCAGTCACCTTCCTGTAAAGCCCTGCCTACCCAGGATACACAAAACCATGTCTGGGACGGTGCTAGCACCGCCCCTGACAGGAAACCCTTTGTCCAGGCTCCCCTCGCTGGAAGGACTCCCAGCTGCAGGGGGTCAGACTCGTGTCTGTGGTGGCAGCATCCATTTTGTGGAGCTGAGGCTTCAGTTAACTTTAACCGGGGTTCACAGTTACATACATGTCGTGTCCCTCTAGAAGGGTGGAATGCTAACCCCGTCGCCAGAATTGGCGAGGGGTTAGTATTCCAATTCGTATGACACCTTACTCGACATGTTTTGATAAAGCAATACCAAAGATAGCATTTAACCGCGAGGATTATAATGCACTTAAGAGTATATGGTATGCGATATCATGGAACAGCTATTAGGACTTGATTCCGCAAGCTGCAGACAGGCTCAGCTCATGCCAGAGCACCATCTCACACGATTCCAAGCACTCTGCCTTCAGGATTGTCAAGGCCTGCCATAGGAGTGACTGATAGGAATCTGTGTGTCCATTTTAGGGTTAGGTATAGGTATACTACACCTACAGCAAAGGGTGATTACACGACTTTGCCCCAGCTGTCATGCAGCCAGTTGTGTCAAATTTAGGAGGCCAGCCAGGGGTGGCACAATACGTGCTGCAGCCCCTGGCAGCCCTGGGTACACCTATGCCCTGAGTTACAGGGTCTGATAAGGTGGCCCAGTACCAATTGGTAGATGCACCTAGGGTACATGAGGTAATTTAGAAAGAGAACAGCCAGGCTGTGGGTCTGATTGGCAGGCCCACAGCCAGAGAAAGTCGTAAACCAGTGAAACAAAAGCAAAAAAATCTGGGTGATCATAGGATTGCAGACCCTACTCTCCTACATGACCCCCCCCCAAACTTTGGGACAATAAGCTAACCTTGACCAGGTGAGTCTTCTTGTTCTAAGTGGAAATATCTGGAGAGCCCATCGGCATTGCCATGATCAGTACCAGGTCTATGTTCCACTGTAAAGTCCATCCCCTGTAGGGAAATGGACCACCTAAGCAGTTTGGGGTTTTCACCCTTCATCTGATTTAGCCACAAGAGGGGCTTATGGTCGGTCTGAATCTTGAAGTGAGTGCCAAACAAGTATGGCCTCAGCTTCTTCAGGGCCCAAACCACAGCAAAGGCCTCCCTCTCAATAGCTGACCAATTCTTCTCTCTGGGGGTCAGCCTTCTGCTTATAAAAGCAATGGGCTGATCCTGACCATCAAAATTCAGTTGAGAAAGAACAGCTCCCACACCCAACTCAGAAGCATCTGTTTGGACAATGAATGGTTTGGAGTAGTCTGGACTCTTAAGGATAGGTGCTGTGCACATGGCCTGCTTTAGGTCATCGAATGCTTTTTGACAGCCTGCTGTCCACTGAACCTTTTTTGGCATTTTTTTACTTGTCAGTTCATTTAATGGTGTCACAATGGAACCATAGTTCCTGACAAATTTTCTGTAGTATCCAGTCAGGCCCAAGAAAGCTCGAACCTGAGTCTGGGTGGTTGGAGGAGCCCAGTCCCTGATTGACTGTATTTTGCTCTCCAGTGGCTGAACCTGGCCTCCACCTACAAGGTGGCCCAGGTATACAACCTGTGTCTGCCCTATCTGGCACTTGGTGGCCTTGATAGTGAGGCCTGCTGCTTGCAGAGCCTCTAACACTTTCCTCAGGTGGACCAGGTGATCCTCCCAGGCGGAGCTAAAGACAGCAATATCATCTAGATATGCTGCACAGAAGTCATCCAGCCCAGTAAGGACTTGATTCACCAACCTTTGGAAGGTGGCAGGTGCATTTTTCAGACCAAAGGGCATTACCACAAATTGATAATGCCCACCAGGGGTTGAAAATGCTGTTTTGGGCTTGGCATCCTCAGCTAACCTGATTTGCCAATACCCAGCTGTTAAGTCAAATGTACTTAAGTAGTTGGCAGAAGCCAATCTATCTATAAGTTCATCTGCCCTTGGTATTGGATGGGCATCAGTCTTAGTGACTGCATTGAGACCCCTGTAGTCTACGCAAAACCTCATCTCTCTCTTACCATCTTGGGTGTGAGGCTTTGGCACTAGAACTACTGGACTAGCCCAAGGGCTATCTGAGGGTTCAATGACTCCCAATTCCAACATTTTCTGCACTTCAGTTTTTATGCAGTCTCTAACATGATCAGGCTGCCTGTAGATTTTACTCTTGACTGGCAGGCTGTCACCAGTGTCAACCTCATGGGTGCACCAATTGGTCTGGCTGGGTGTCAGAGAGAACATACGTCTGAAAGACTGAAGAACCTGTTTACAGTCTTTCTGCTGATGTTCAGAGAGGCTGCCACAAAAGACAACACCATCTACTGACCCATCATCAGGATTCTGAGTGAGCAGGTCTGGGAGAGGGTCACTCTCTTCCTCCTGTCCCTCATCTATGGCCATGAGCAAGCCCATGTCCTTCCTGTCGACATATGCTTTGAGCCTGTTGACATGGAGTACCCTATGGGGACTCCTGGGAGTTCCAAGGTCCACCAGGTAGGTGACCTCTCCCTTTTGCTCAAGGATTGTGTGGGGCCCAGACCATTTGTCTTTGAGTGCTGCTGGGGCCACTGGCTCCAGCACCCACACCTTCTGTCCAGGCTGATAAACAGTCAGGACAGCCTTTTGGTCATGCCAAGCTTTTTGAAGTTCTTGACTGGCCTTAAGGTTTTCTGATGCCTTCTCCATATACTCAGCCATCCTGGAGCGGAGACCAAGTACATAGTCCATTATGTTGGTTGCAGGCTTTTTGAGAGGTCTCTCCCATCCTTCCTTCACCAAACACAAGGGGCCTCTCACAGGATGCCCATACAAAAGTTCAAAAGGGCTGTAGCCAACCCCCTTTTGTGGGACCTCTCTGTAAGCAAACAGAAGGCAGGGCATCAGGACATCCCATCTACGCCTGAGTGTTTCAGGTAGTCCATGAATCATCCCTTTTAGGGTCCTGTTGAACCTTTCAACAAGCCCATTGCATTGTGGGTGATAGGGTGTAGTGAATTTGTAATTGACACCACACTCCTTCCACATAGCAGTTAAATAGCTTGACATGAAGTTTGCACCTCTGTCAGAGACAACCTCCTTAGGGAAGCCCACTCTGGAGAACACTCCAACTAGGGCCCTTGCCACCACAGGGGCTGTGGTGGTCCTAAGTGGAATAGCTTCAGGATACCTGGTGGCATGATCCACTACCACCAGTATAAACTTGTGCCCTGATGCTGTCTGGGGTTCCATTGGACCAACAATGTCAATCCCCACTCTTTCAAAGGGCACCCCCACCACAGGCATTGGTATAAGGGGGGCCTTTGTTGTGCCACCTGACTTACCACTGGCTTGGCAAGTGACACAGGAGCGACAAAACTCCTTGGTATCCTCATTCATGTGAGGCCAGTGAAAGTGTGAGACAAGCCTGTCCCAAGTCTTTGTCTGGCCTAAGTGTCCTGCTAAGGGAATCTCATGGGCCAAGGTAAGTAGGAAACCTCTCTGAGACAAGGGTACAACCAGCCTCCTGGTCATGCCAGGCTTGGGGTCTCTTGACTCAGTGTACAGGAGTCCATCTTCCCAGTATACCTTGTGGGTACCTGTGGCGTTCCCAGCAGCCTCAGCAGCAGCCTGCTGTCTGAGGGGTTCAAGAGAAGGGCAGCCTAACTGGTCCTTCCCCAGGTCTTCCCTTGAGGGTCCCCCTGAACCCAAGAATTCAACTTGATCAAGTTCAAACTCTCTAGGCTCAGTTTCCCTCAATTCCTGCAGGTCAGCCTCCTCTGAGACTTGATCCACAACCTGGGGCAAGGGGGAAGGCACAGCCTTAACCCTACTGCTCTTTTTCTTGGAAGGTGTCTGGTCCATTGTTCCAGGATCCAGCACCTGTTCAGTGGGGCATCTTCTGGCCTGTGACCTAGTCACAGCAAACACATGTGCTGGCAAACCTAACATTTCCAGATGAGTCCTCTGCTCCACTTCTGACCATTGTGATGACTCCAAATCATTGCCCAACAAACAATCCACTGGGAGGTCTGAACTAACTACAACCTTCTTTTGGCCAGTTACCCCTCCCCAGGAGAAAGCTACAATTGCCATACTATGATTGGTAGTGACATTGCTTGCATTGGTCACCAGGAATTCTGTACCTGGCATGATCTGTCCAGGGTCCACAAAGCTAGGTGTCACCATTGTGACACTGGCACAAGTGTCCCTATAGGCCTGAGCCATTTTTCCATTAATAAAAGGTGTCTGTCTGTATTTGCCCAAAGTATTGGGACTTATGTCAGGGGACATATCCATATCCCCTGTACTGACAAGGACAGCCTGAGTGAGGGTGCCAACTAAGTTGTCACTCCCCTCAGAACCCAGGGTTAACCCTACTAAACCCTTGGGAGGTGCACTACCACTGCTGGCTGTACTAGGGGGCACAGGTGCCTTAGGGGCTGCAGTGGCAGGAGTCTGCCCTCCTCCTTTCTTGGTGCACTCACTAAACCAGTGAGTTTTACTTTTGCAGTATTGGCACCACCTTTTAGATTGGCCTTCTTTCTTCTTTTGGGGAGCCTGACCCCCACCCTCTTTGGGTTGTTGGGGACCTGTCGAAGACTTCTGGTCATTTTGTTCCCCTTTCGAATCCTTACCCTTCTGGTCTGCTTTCTTCTGACCACCTTGATTCTGGCCCTGGTTCTGTTTAACTCTTGTTCTAACCCATCTGTCTGCCTTCTTTCCCAATTCTTGGGGAGAGGTCAGATCTGAGTCAACAAGATGCTGATGCAACAACTGGTTCTGACAATTGTTTAAAATTTGCTCTCTCATCATCAAATTGTACAATCCTTTATAATCAGTAACCTTACTGCCCAGCAACCAGCCCTCAAAAGCCTTAGTGGCACAATCTACAAAGTCAGCCCAATCTTGAGACTGAGTTTTCTGGGTATCCCTGAACAGCACCCTGTACTGCTCAGTGGTTAGGCCAAACCCATCAACCAGTGCATTTTTCAAGACTTGGTAATCATTAGCATCCTCCACCCTTGTGGTGAGGAGCTTGTCTCTTCCTTTACCCTCAAAGGAGAGCCACAAGATAGCTGCCCACTGACTTGGGGGAACACCTTGCACAGTGCAGGCCCTCTCCAAAGCAGTAATCCATTTGTGGATGTCATCCCCTTGTTTAAAGGGGGGCACTATCTTACCAAGGTGTTTTGTATCAAAACTCCTTTCCCTATTGCTAGGTACAATGCTGCCACCAGTGGGGACTGTCCCACTCAATTGTTGCTCTCTAGCAAAGGCAAGCCTCTCTTTGGCCAGGGCAAGTTCTTCCCTTTCAATCCTCAGATTGGCTGCCTTTTCCTTAGCTTCATACATTCTCCTCTGGGGAGATGTCATTCCCCTTTGAGAGGAACGTTGAGAGCCATTGGTATGAAGGGATCTGATAGAGCCTCTTGATAGAGATCTATCTCGTCCATTCCCAATGTTAAGCTGACCTGAGAGTGGCCCCAAGGGTCCCCTAGTGCCCATCTCATGTCTGCTTAAGTTGGACCTGGTTAGTCTGCTGACTTCTACCTGTTCCTTTTCTGCCTCATCCCCTGATACCAAATCATCATCCTCATCATCAGCATCATCTGCTTCCTGAAGAGGATGGTCCTGGGCATCAAAGGGACCCTGTAATGAGGGCATGTTGCCATCTGAATTAGAAGGGTCTGGGTTACCAGCCCTCCTTGCATCATGAGTCTCTAAGAGACCAATCAGAAAGGCAGTTGTGGGGTTAGACCCCTGCTTAATCTTCCTAGAGGTACACACTTGTCGTAACTCATGGAAGCTAAGCGCAGTATATCTTGAAGGGATGACCTGTGGAGGGTCAACTGACACAAGGGGAACCTCAGTGTTTCCTCCTTTGTCCGACATACTGTTTCTAGTGTGGTGTAAGTGATGCACCTACCTACACTATGTGTTTACCTACTGATCCCTTGCTAAGAGTTGCAGCCAAGGTGTGCTAAGCCTTGAGGAGCTACAACAGCTGGTTCAGTAGAACTCAGAGTATTCTAAGCTTTGGTTATATGTACCTAACAGTACTTATGTGATCTTTCAACAAGATATTCTTAGGATACGTGTGGTAAAACAACAGCAAGCTCAAATCCCAACCGCTGCTCACCAATGTGAGAAGGTGGCCTGATATGCAGTGCTCACTATTCTAGTGAACACTAAGTATCAGTCCAGCAACCCTTATTGATGATTGGTTGTAAGTCAACCTTATAGACCAGCTATCCTAGTAGCGTGGATACGAGCAGTCTAAGGCTAAAGACTCGAGAGGGCGCGTTAAGCCAGCTGTTTACCACACATATACCCCTTGAATACCAAGTGAAAGGACACCACACAAGTGTTATGAAAATAAACAGTTATTTATTTAAAGATCACAACAGCCCTGTACTCTTTATGAGGACAGGGTACTAAGCACAAACCAAAACTCTTACAAAAATACTTAAGTTAGCACAGTATATACAAATGCCCGAGGGGCACGGAAAACCATATACTC
Source organism: Lissotriton vulgaris (assembly GCF_964263255.1). NCBI lineage: Eukaryota > Metazoa > Chordata > Amphibia > Caudata > Salamandridae > Lissotriton > Lissotriton vulgaris. The sequence goes on along the minus strand of NC_141700.1, from coordinate 136,351,322 downwards.
TGAAAGTGGAATGCGAAATTCCTAGCAGGTAAGTACAGTACTAATAGCTTTTGGAATCGCTAGGACTTGACTAGGGAATCGTTAGATTATGTCTAGGAGGCCTAGGGGACTCGGGTGCAGTGTGTGCACTCTCACGCGAGATGCGGGACAAGAGTCTATGGTAGCTAGGAATTAGAAAGTTAGTGTTCTCGGGCGAACCCGACCTGGTAGGGAGAAAACGAAAGTAGATTCTGACCCTTGGATAGTGAGGCTATGCTGGGGCACCGAAATGCCGAAGTTACCTAGCCCAGGGGCTGCAGCTGCATAGGTCTGAAAAGACGTCGGGAATCCTCGTAGACGGACCAGGAGCCGGAAGAAAAGATGCTGGCCGGTGACCAGTGAAGAAAGTTCAGTCGGATCCAAGCCTGGATCTTGAAGATAGATGACACCTGAAAGCAGAGGGGACCAAGTTCGAGACTACTAGCCAGTAGTCAGTGGGCACCAGGAGGGCACCGGATGGTAGCCACCTCGACAAGGTGAGTGGGTGACGCTTGACTCGAAGATCTCACGGACCAGGAGGCGTTGTCGGCGACCAGGATGGAGGATCGAGCTGTCCCACGAAGATAGAAGCTGTCGGCGTCGCTGGACCCAGGATTGGGCAACAAAGCCTTGGCAAATTCAAGCCCACGCGGTGGACCTAAAATGGCGTCTGGAGTGGACCAGGAGGGTCCGGGGTGCCTCTCTTGAACAAGGAAGCAAGGGCCAGCCTGGAGCAACCAGACCAGCAGTCGTGAAGTCGTTGGGCGTCGTTCAGAGGGCCACAAGCCAGCCGGCTAGTAGCCAAACAACGCGGTGCACAGCAAACAGCAGAAGGGCCCCACGCAGATCGTGGAGATGCAGGGGGGCTGATCTTGGGTGCTGGAGCTGCGCAAGGTCGGGGCTTCTCGGACCCCAAAGCACTCACCAGTGGAGGACACGGTGGGCTTGCAGTAAAGATGTCGTGCAGTCTTGGCGATCGTCGGTCCCTTGAGGTCTCGTCGCACTCACGGTTCTCAGCTTGGCTGTAGAGGTGAGTAGAGGTCAGAGGTGCCAGGGAAGCCGGGTCTCGTCGAGCTGGGTCGTCGGATTCGTGATGAAGGACTTGCAGCAGACCGCAGTGTTCTTTAGGATGGTGCCTGCGGATGCAGGGTGACTACTCCTTAGCCACAAGGGAGAATCTTGAAGAAGAAATCGTGAAGTCCTTTCGAAGAAAGTGGTATCTTGATTCCAAAGATGATCTAATTTTAACAGGGGGCCCGCTCCCATCTTTATACTAAAAAAGGGGGCTGACCCGGTGACTAGGTCCTGCCTATGGGTGGGACTAGGTGGGGGGTGGTTACACCCCTCAGCCATGCCGGACTTCCCCAGGCCAGGGCTGGTGTGCCCCTGGAACTGGTTCAGACCGGCCTATGCGTAGTGAGCACCGGGGTGCCACTCAGCAGTCACCTTCCTGTAAAGCCCTGCCTACCCAGGATACACAAAACCATGTCTGGGACGGTGCTAGCACCGCCCCTGACAGGAAACCCTTTGTCCAGGCTCCCCTCGCTGGAAGGACTCCCAGCTGCAGGGGGTCAGACTCGTGTCTGTGGTGGCAGCATCCATTTTGTGGAGCTGAGGCTTCAGTTAACTTTAACCGGGGTTCACAGTTACATACATGTCGTGTCCCTCTAGAAGGGTGGAATGCTAACCCCGTCGCCAGAATTGGCGAGGGGTTAGTATTCCAATTCGTATGACACCTTACTCGACATGTTTTGATAAAGCAATACCAAAGATAGCATTTAACCGCGAGGATTATAATGCACTTAAGAGTATATGGTATGCGATATCATGGAACAGCTATTAGGACTTGATTCCGCAAGCTGCAGACAGGCTCAGCTCATGCCAGAGCACCATCTCACACGATTCCAAGCACTCTGCCTTCAGGATTGTCAAGGCCTGCCATAGGAGTGACTGATAGGAATCTGTGTGTCCATTTTAGGGTTAGGTATAGGTATACTACACCTACAGCAAAGGGTGATTACACGACTTTGCCCCAGCTGTCATGCAGCCAGTTGTGTCAAATTTAGGAGGCCAGCCAGGGGTGGCACAATACGTGCTGCAGCCCCTGGCAGCCCTGGGTACACCTATGCCCTGAGTTACAGGGTCTGATAAGGTGGCCCAGTACCAATTGGTAGATGCACCTAGGGTACATGAGGTAATTTAGAAAGAGAACAGCCAGGCTGTGGGTCTGATTGGCAGGCCCACAGCCAGAGAAAGTCGTAAACCAGTGAAACAAAAGCAAAAAAATCTGGGTGATCATAGGATTGCAGACCCTACTCTCCTACATCCATGACGTCGAGGCACTCCATGACGTCGAGGCACTCCATGACGTCTAGGCACTCCATGACGTCTAGGCACTCCATGACGTCTAGGCACTCCATGACGTCTAGGCACTCCATGACGTCTAGGCACCCCATGACGTCGAGGCACTCCATGACGTCGAGGCACTCCATGACGTCTAGGCACTCCATGACGTCGAGGCACCCCATGACGTCGAGGCACCCCATGACGTCTAGGCACTCCATGACGTCTAGGCACTCCATGACGTCTAGGCACCCCATGACGTCGAGGCACTCCATGACGTCGAGGCACTCCATGACGTCTAGGCACTCCATGACGTCTAGGCACCCCATGACGTCGAGGCACCCCATGACGTCGAGGCACCCCATGATGTCGAGGCACCCCATGACGTCGAGGCACCCCATGACGTCGAGGCACCCCATGACGTCGAGGCACCCCATGACGTCGAGGCACCCCATGACGTTGAGGCACCCCATGACGTCGAGGCCCTCCATGACGTCGAGGCCCTCCATGACGGCCCCGACGGAGACCGGAACCGCGTCATCGCTCAGACGTGCCCTTACTGAGAACCCCAGAGATCACAGCATGGGACTCGGTAGAGGACCTACCCTCTCCTTACCCAGAGGCTGAAGATGCCTTCAAACTCCTCTGTTTGAAACCTGGGAGCCGAAGCATCCTAGAAAAGAAGGTACAGAGAAGACAGGTGTCAAAAGACACAGGCAAGCACAGAGTACAAACCCTGCGAGCTTCAGCTTCGGCCTTTAGTTCAGCTGCAGACAAAGCACTTGTCAGACTAGAAATAGTCTAAAGACAAGAAGACTGCAGAAATTCTGCCAAAGAAAACACAGCAGAATGCAGATAAAGGCCAAAGACGTCGAGTGAAGCTACAAAAATCCAAAAATTGTATAGAAAAAACTCAAACAAGAAGAGCTAATGCTCCAGGGTCCTGCTAGCAGGAGCCGGAAAAAAGAACTGAAGGTGAAAGGGACCTGCACTGCATTCTGGGATACTGTGAGGCTTCTGGAAAATTCTTTTAAAGGCACAGTATCCCGTTTTGAGCCACATAATGGCAGCCTATGGGGCTTGTCTGTCCACTTCTTCCTCTCTATCATTCCAGAGGGTTTTGCTGTTAAAGGGAAGGTTTTCTCTGTGGAAAACCCTGGACAGGCTGTGCTGTTTGTGGTTTTTGGTGGAATTTCTAGTTGAAGTATTGGACAGTGTAGCCTGTGGATATAGGCTGCATTATCTGTCTTTAAATTCTCTCTTAAGTGTCTGTGCAGGTCTGCATGTTTTGACAACTTAAGAGATTATTTTTGATTGCTCCGGGGTCCACGCACATGGGCGGGACTATTCACTAGATTATGACTATACACAGAGATCCCCTACTACAGAAACATATATTGAGCAAGACACAAAGGTGGGATTGTGGAGGCTAATACAAGGGCTGGAAAATATTCTGATTATGTATGACTGTGCTAAAGACAAAGGTTGTTGCTGTATGGCAAATTTCAATAAAAAGATATGTAAAATCCAAGTTTGGTGCTGATGTGCCAGGCTTGTAATGACTGTCCTTCCATGGGTGGTTGTACGGCTAATCACCACAACAAAGTAAGCCCTTCCTTCTTTTGATGGCTTAGGTGGGAAATCAACTCAGTACCAGGGGAGGAATCAAGCCTATTAGCCTCCAATAGGTCCACGTTTTGATTGACATTATCATGTGACGGTAAATCATCCCCACCATCTCCACTCTCATCCCCAAGTGGTGGATGGCTTTGATATTAATCTGAACCAAAAAATAGTGTTGTGCCTGAATCTGACTGTATGAGAGGACCAGGTACAATTGGGTGAATTAAGGACGCAGCCTCATTAACGCTGAGACACAATTGTCTCAGAGTCAGACACCAGTATCAATAAAGGCTCCTTCTCCGGTGCTGGTGTCAATGGGTCAGGTGTTGAGGTCACCAGCACACATTGTGGCATAAGTGGAAGGGGGCACCGTAGTCAGGGCGGGACCTGAAGTCGGTTCGAGAGCGCAGATGGTGCCATGGACTGATCCAACAGCAGTAATACAACTGGAGGCCCATGTAGATCCTTTGTGGTTCAGAGGCTTACCAAAGGGAACAAGAAAAGTACCATCAAAGATGCACGAAATGGCCTCTCTAAAGGCCTCGCTATAATGTGGAATCTGGATGCATGAATTGCAGGACCAATTGCGGAATCGGCTCCTCCACAGATCGGGAGCGAGATTGCGTGGCAACCAGACACCCACGCAACTTCTCTGAGGGTAGAGAGTAGATGGAATGAGGATGAGTTTCACTTGGCCTTCTTGTGCTTCGGTTTTGACTTAGACTTTGACTTACAAGAAGACTTCAACCGCGAAGAGGACGTGTTGAAGGAATGGCCTTGGGAGTGGGAACAAGTCTGTGCTTTTGACTTAGAGCGGACTTGCATGGCTGCTTACGTTGTTAGGCAACATACAGCTTCACTTTATGGTTCTGGATCGCCTTCAGGTTAAAAACTGCATATTCCTTATACGACCTGAAGTCATGTTCCAGGGCCAAGCACCAAAGACATACATGGTGTGGGTTTGTCACCAACATCTGTTTTCAACAGTCACAGCAAGGTTTAAATCCTGTAGTTTTGAGAGGGGACATTGTTCCCTTGCGCACTGGTTTTCATTTTTTCCCCAGAGAAAAAACTTTTCAATTCAGTGAGAAAAAAGGGGAGCAGAGCCCCAGATCGGCATTCAAAGGTGCAGAAAGGGCGGCCCATATGTCAGTGTGCAGTGGTGCCGCTTATTTTTAGCTCCACTCTGTCTTTTTTCAGGGCAGAACAGAGTCACTGTAGAGCTCCACGGTGCCACCTGCTGGCACCCTGTTGTAAAAGCTGTCCGGATACAGTGTGGCACGAGGGCATTATTCAAAGTGTTCGGAGGAAACTGCAGTTAGAAGCAACATTCATAAATTGGAGTTGATCTTGCTGGCTGAAGCCTGAACCACAGGCTAGGTGAGGGTATATAACGAACACCAGGTTTCTACAGTAACTGCATGGTTTGAAATCTGTAGGTTTAGACTGGGACATCATTGCTCAGCACTCTGGATTTCGTTTTTAGGAGTCATCAGAACGCTGACGAATTTGGGGGACAAGCTCCATGTCCGTGTCGCAAAGGCGCATATGTCAGCAAGTAGGTGTGGTGTTTATATGCAGCTCCACTGAGTCATGTTCGGGATAGTATGGAGATGGTATTACAGGATGGATCTCTTCTTCAGGACTAAACTCTCAGCTACTACAATTCTCCAGCTGGGCCCTGGAGCATCTACAATGCTTGTTTTTCTATATGACTGATAATCCAGAATCAATGTTACCTTTAACCCATTTGCTAGGATAACAGATGACAAGGAAAACAGCAAACCAGATTTTGGTGACAATGGAAAGGATGCATCAAGTCTGATAACAAATTCCTTGGGAACTTTTTTGTGATTCTCACGGATTGATATGATTGACTTCACCCACTTTTGATGGAAGAATATCTTAAATGATGACATGGACAACTAAAGGAGACAGTGGATGATCCAAGGACTTTCAGACAATTTGTCTCACTTATCTAACAAGCATGGTCAGCGGAAACTGACAGAATGTATGGATCAGCTTGACGATGCTGGTACAGTTAGTAACTGGAAAGGAGTGGGAATCCTGTGATGACAGACATTGTGCATGTTTTGAATTTCTCATCGAAAAAGGCTGGAGATGAGCTCCCCTAGCAAAAAATTCACCTCTCAAAGCCTGTCATTTTGGTTGTCTATATTACTTAGAATGCACATCCAATCAGGAAAAACCCATTGATGGGTTAATTATTGAAAAGAGTGAAGCACACAAGAACACTGGGTTCCACACATATCCATTATTTGGATTTTTTCCAGAGTACTAAGGTTGTCCTTAGCTATGTACCCAAAAGACAGATTACTCCTAAAAGGAGATATTAGCCAAGCTAGCAATGCAGCTTGGCCTTGTTTTCTGCACAATGGTTTTGGATGAGCAGGCATTGGACCTGCTTAGCAAGCTATTTACCTTTGATGGGAAACATTTACTAACAATGAGAAGTCCAACATTGATTTGATCTCTTATTATTTTTCCCCGGACAGTCATTAACTGTAGGAAGCTGGCTCTGTATATACTACACCAAAGAAAGGTATAGTGTGCTCAGAGTCCAGTGGATCCCCAAAGGTAGGCAGCGGTAAATTAAGATAATACCTTATTCTCTATTTGTGGTAGTGTGGGTGAGCAGCAAGGCTTTATCAGAGGGTAGGGTCAAGTGCGTATTGTTCACACTCAAAGACTGAGCTCAGACAAATTTGTTTGAAAAATATTTCTAGAACCAAGCCAGGTTTGGTAAATGTAAATGAAATAATACTTTGCAAGAATAGTGCAGGTGAATACAGTTGAAATGCAGTAGAATGCAATTGATTTGATTACAGGTCACTAAACATTTGACATTACTTTTCAGTTACTATTGTAATTGTTGTAAGATTAATTTTTAAGTTACTTTTTCTTCTCAGTGTGATATGCCTAGATATCACACTGGGACATTTCCTAGATAAAAGGTGAGTAAATCAGTTTTTGTAAATATACAGTTTCTTATGTTTTCAGCTCGTGGACTAAAGCTCAAGGCAAAGGGGGGTTCAAGTTAGCACACAAAGGGCACCCACAGTGGTGGCTAGGTGCAGGGTGCTGTTGTGGCGTTGGGTGCCCTGTTTCCAATGGGGCTTCCAGGTTGCAACAAACACTGCAGGCTCGGGGTCAAAGATCTTCTGGAGGAGACCACGGCTGGAGAGGTAAGTTGAGATGTCAATGGATGTCGGGACACCATCTGTTGGGCCACCCAAGGCTGTGGGGTGTAGGGTGCAGGGGTGTCTTTTGATGTCCGGTTTTTCTCACCAGCTGAGGTCGGGGTATCCCTCAGAAATGGGCTGTAAGCGTTGTTGGAGACTTGAGGTAAGTCAGGGATCAACAGGTCCCAGGTCAGGATTACCAGGGAGACCTCATCGTGGTGTTGAGCCATGCGAACATTGGCCGTCAGGTGCAGACACGCTGATTTGGCATGAGCCAGTCTGTTTGTTAGCCAATCAGTGCTCACAGGAGAGAAAGTCTGGTTGGGGATGGTCATCCAGGTTCTGGGGGGCTCCTGGCTGCAGGACACGTCCAGTTTCGTCTGGAGCAGGTCGAGGTCGGGAAAGGCCGGTAGGGCCGGGGCCAAGTCAGTTGGTGTCCTCCTCTTCTTCCTTTAGCACAGCTTTTTGGTCCTTCTTCTTGTCTGAGGAGGCAAAGTATGGGGTAGAGCCTAAATACTAAATTTAGGGGCGTTTCAGAAAGGTAAAGGTCGGGACCAATGGGTCTCTTCCTTGGGGAAGGTACACCCCCTATTATGCCACCTTCCCGTGGAAGAGGGGTACAAGCCTCAATCTAGTTGGCTGGGTACCCTCATTTTCAGGATAGTGGGGACAGAGTTGTGCTTCACCTTGCCTGCCCCACCTTGGGTTGGAAAAGGTGGACACACCTCTCCTCCTATCTTAGTTTTCCCACAAATTGGCTCGGTCAGTTTACAGAGGCAGAAAGCCTTTGAATCTTCCCCTTCGTGGACCCTGCCCATCCTGGTTGAGGAGGCTTGGCACCTCAACCAAGGATGTCCTTTGTTTCAGGACCCCGAGAGTAGCAGGCTCTCGACCCAGGGGTTCAGAAACATGTCTGGTGGTGGCAGCTGGCGAGCAGCCACTCAGCCGGGGCATTAGAGTCAGGTCGTTATTCAAGTGGCATCTCTAAGATGCCCTCTGAGTGCATTTTTCATTAAATCCTACATTGGCATCAGTTTGATATCAAACTTCACAGATTTCAGTAAAGCCATTATGGCGATGTGGAGTTCGTAATGACAAACTCTCAGATCATATATTCTTTATGGCTTTTACTGCACTTACAATGCCTACGAATTGACTTAGACTCTGTAGGGGTACAGGGCTCATGCATCTGTCCCTCACCAGTGGTACAGTGCACCCAGCTATACAGGTTGTTTACCTATGCCATGGCAGTGGATTGTAGGCATGGCACTCCGGTATGTGTGCCTATGTCGACTCTTCACTTTGCTCTGCACCAAAACATTCAGCCTGCAATGGCAGTGTGTGAGTGTAAAGGTACAGGGCCTCTAAGGGTGGCACAATAAGTGCTGCCGCCCTTAGAGGCCTTCCATGGTCATAGTGCCCTTGGTACCCAGGGAACCTTTTAGAAGGAAATTATATGTGGTAAGAGATTTGCCAATTTGGGTGTGCAACAGCACATATTTAGGGAAGGAACATAGGCTCTTGGTACCTGGTTCGCAGGAACCCAGGGCACACTTAGTCAAAGAGCATCAACATCAGGCACAAGGTGGGGGGCAAACATGCAAGCAGGGGTACTTTCCTACATTAACTCTTTGTGGGAAAAGGTTTAAGGAGGTCTGGTGTCCTTTGGCTGCCATTAACTAACTGCTGATGTCAATTCACCCCTAAGTCCAGTGAATACCCACTATTTCAGAAACGAATGACTAAAGAGACCCACAAGTGTGTACTGTCAAATTAGGCTTGAGCAAACCCTGATGAAAATATGCTTTGCCCAGTAGACTAACACACATACATGTGGTAGAATAGGGCAGGATGTGATAATAAAAGGTACACGTTCATATGCTGGCACCAAACGATAGATACAGTGTTCCCTACTAACATGAACAGACACACAAGCACACACCCAGTGTCAAAGCAACCAGTAAGGAGCTTGCTTGGTACCATCATGTCACGCTCAATATCTTCGTAGACAGCAGCAAGCCTGTCCTCACGACCTTCAAGAGAACAGCTGGCTTGAAGGAGCTGTTCTGCCCATTGCTCATAGTGCTCCTCTTCCAGGTCCCGGTAGGCCAAAACCAGTGTTCGCAAACCTTCTCCTGCATATTCCTGAAAAGGAAAATACATATATTTTAAAAATCCTCACAGTAAAAGAGGACAATTTACCACTCATAGAATTTCAAGCAGATGGAACTAGACAATTGGGTGCAGAAATGAAAAGAACTAATTGTACGAGGACTTTAGTACGAAGGCATAGACTGCATTTTATGTCAATGCTCGTGGATCCTGCTTGGACTACATTGTCTAGTTCAGTCTAAAGGACAGTATTGTTGAAAACGTACGAGCTAAAAATCAACCACAGGAATGCAAGCCCAAAAATCTTCTAAATCAAAAACAGTGACCAACAAATATTTACTAATCAATTATGTTGTGACGCTGTATAGCACAAAGCCAAACTTCAGAATTAACATATCTAAAAATTGCCTATGTAATGCTAAACTACGCAAACTGAAATAGCACCAGCAGCATTATGCAAAGATTAAAACAAGAACCATGGTGGGCTATGGCTTATCCACCCATTCATTAAAAAAAATTCTACAAAGAAATAAGGTCTGGTGACAAGCATATAGGGCACCTGCTTCCGTACAAATATATGCGGCAACAAGAGGAGACACCCACCTTACACCACAAAAGATAAATAGCACATTAAGTAAAATCCAAAGAAAATCACTTCTGTTTCCCATTCACAGAATCTGATGAAGTGCAAGAGACTAGGTTACAGTTTCTCCTGAGTGACTGATGAATCAATGGTGATAGACTGGCTCATCTCTAGGTAGTCGAAATGCAGAGGGATGTAAATTGACAAAGACTATGCCAAGAAAGGAACTGACATGCAGAAAAGAGGTAAAGCCCCAAGGGAAGGGGTGACAGAAGTATTGGGCCCGGGATAATTATTAAAGGGTGATTTTAGCCAGTTCACAGACAATCTCAAGCACACAGCTGATATGGGTCTCAAACAAAGACCCAATGCACACTTATAATACTTTACACATGCACATTGAACACATTTACACATCTCTACTCCACTCACATTCAAGTGATCGGTGGTGGTGTTCATAAGTTCCTGATTACTCGGGTGTAGCCTCTCAAACAGGAGGGTGTCAGCCCCTTTGCAGTACAAACGTATCTTTCCCTCTGGATTGCGAACTGTGAAACGTCAGGAGAAAAAGCACAAAAAGAAGCTTATATACCTTTAACCCAATCATCACCTCGTCTCAATGAGTGCTATCAGATTTAATTCCCTTATCCACTCGCCACCTTTTCAGACTTACCTATAACAGACATCCTTTTCCGCACGTTGTTGAAGTCAAGGATAGCTAGGAGTTGATAGGTAATGGGTTTCCCCATCTCATGAACAGTGATGGTCTTGGGGGTTCGAGAACGGAACACAAATCCAAAGTTGCGGGCTGCTGTGACAAGAGCACCTTCATCGGGAGACTGTGCTTTGTAATAGAGCTCACCTGAGAACAAAATGTACACAAACAGGAAAACATGCCTCATGAGTGAAATGTAAGGAGAAGTTCTTCAACATCAATCTTTTAAAAAGGCACTCCGTATTCTGAAAAATTACAATCTTCCGTGCATTCACAGGCTTGCCTCCATAAACGGACACGGAGCCAAGGAATGGTGCGCAAAAAGGTTTTATTGCATGTCACCTGTCGCCATTAAGCGTTTCGGCTCGCTTGAGCCTTGATCACATTCTGAAAAATATTTAACTCTGAACTATGGCATAGATTGAAAAAAAAAAAGAAAAACATTTAACTCTCTATTACAGGTTTAGCCTATCCAGAAGATTACAAGAACCCTCAAATAATTGCTAATTCAGCGTGCTTTGCTCTTGGTGATGTTTACTGATGTTTGTATACTTTAAAGCTACCCATTTCAGAAAGTTAACTCATTACTGGATTTAGATTTTGCAAGTTGAAAGCAACGAAAAAGCTTCTAATTGAGACAAGAGCAGTTTGAATTCACAAACAAACTTCTCTTGAGCAATGTTCCATATGGCTTGTCTTCTCCATTGCAGCAGTCCTACAACTGACTTGGCATGGCATTATTCTTGACTGCATGGATAAAAGAACCAACCCCAATTAGATCTCCTGAATTTCCGGACATTGATTTTTCTGGAATTGGATGATCTTCGTGTCCAGCTAGGAGTATCGATGTGAGATTTTTCCTTAAGTAGTCTGGGGCAGTGGCCCTTGGGGGCGAGACAGAGGGCCTTAAATCCAACACTCTTCTTCACTGGTAACCAGTGAAGTTCTTGTAAAGTACCAGACACTGACTGAAACTTGGGAATCTTCTTCAGAAGTTGTGCTGCTGCATTCTGAAGACATTGCAGTTTTTCAGAGACCACTACTAGATAGCAACATATAATGATTTGCAATGTTACTACTTAGTTTATACTTAAAAGGGTATGCACCGAAAGATCTTCCTAATCTTACGTAATAAAAAGAAACAGAAGGAAGTAAGTTTATTTATTTGGGCCTTATAGGACAAGTTAGAATCAAAGATTATCCCCATTTTTTTGACAGTGACTACTGGTGTTCAGAGAGGACCAAAGGTTTGCGTTTGCTTATTGTGGGTTTTTCCTGGTCTTGTCGTACTAAAAGGAAAATGCTACTTACCAGTATGCATCTGTACTTGGCATGTAGAGCTGCAGAGTTACACACTGTGCATAGATCGCCACCTAGTGTTGGGCCCGGATGTTTGCAGTTTGTTTTTGTCCTGAAAAGTTCCTTGGAAGTCACAAGATTGGTGACTCCTCCTTTGGACCCCATTGCGCATGGGCATCGGCTCCATCCTCAGATTGTTTTTTGCCATAAGGGAAATGATGGAGCTTTGCAAGAAAAGGAAGGATGTCCATGTAAGCTGTATCTAATTAAGATAATACTGGAACAGATAAGGGTAGCCGGGGAGATTGGAGGGCGTGCGCAACTCTGCAGCTCTACATGCCAAGAACAGATGCTTACTGGTAAGTAGCATTTTCCGTTCGAGGCATACGAGCTGCAGATTACACACTGTGCATAGATTGTATAGCAGTACCCACTCTTAGCGGCGGCCACCCCTATCCGTTGCAGTAGTTTGAAATAGTGTTTTGAGAACAGCCTGGCCCACGTTAGCTTGTTGTTTAGTTTGCACATCTACACAATAGTGTTTTGTAAATGTGTGCGGTGTAGACCATGTAGATGCTTTGCAGATGTCTTCTAAGGGAATGTTCCCTAAAAATGCCATTGAAGCCCCCATTTTTCTTGTAGAGTGGGCTTTAGGAGGAACAGATAACATATGTTTAGCTTTGTGATAGTAAATTTGTATGCATTTAACAATCCGCCTAGCTAACCCAGATTTTGATATATGGTTGCCCTTGTGTGGTGGTGAGAAAGACACAAAAAGTTGTTTGGTCTTACGAAAGGGTTGTGTTCTCTCAATGTAGTATAAAAATGCTCTTTTGACATCTAGGGTATGAAGAGCTCTTTCTGCTACTGTTTGTGGCTGCAAAAAGAACACAGGTAGTTCCACAGATTGATTGAGGTGGAAGGGAGAAATGACTTTGGGAAGGAATTTTGTATTGGTACAGAGAACGACCTTATTGTGATGCGATTTGCAAGAAAGGTTCTTGAATGGTTAGTGCTTGTAGTTCACTAACTCTCCGTAGTGAAGTAATAGCTACTAGGAACGCAACCTTCCATGTTAAAAATTGTAGTTCACATTTATGTAAAGGTTCAAAGGGAGGTCCCATTAGCAGTGTGAGAACAATGTTTCAATTCCACACTGGTAAAGGTGGTACCCTGGGAGGAATTATTCATTTGAGGCCTTCCAATGAAAGCTTTAATAGCAGGCACTATGAACAGAGTTAAATGCTGTCTGTTCTGTAGATATGCTGCTATGGCAGTTTTTTACTCGGCTCCCAGTGCGGTTTTGACGTCGATGAGCTGGTGCCAGTCTTCGACGCAGAGTGCTTGGGTGTTGAAGCGGTCGGCGTGGATGAGGAAGATGGCTTCTTTTTCGGTGTCGGTATGGGATCGACACCGAGAATAGGCTGACTCGAGCCTAAGCCTCCTGAAGGCTTAGTAGGCTTCTTTGCAGGGCCCGAAGGCGGGGCGTGGGAAGCAGTCTCTCGTGTGCACCCGGGCCCGAAGGTGAGGGTGTGACCGAAGCCTTTTTGGAGGGTGTCAAGGAAGGGTCGGGGCCGACGTGTGTACTCACGACCCGTTGAGCTGGAGTGATTTCCTCGACGTCTGAGTCTTCGGCATCAGAGGAGCTGGCACTTTCTTCGGTTCGCTGCTGTTCTGGCGCGTCGACACCCTCTTCAAGGATGTCATCCGGGATCGAATGCCGACAAGCGAGCCATAGTTCTTCGAGCTCGTCGGTCCCAAATCTTCTTCTTATAGCAGAAGGAGGCACAAGCGGAACGGTCTTTGGCCTTGTGCACCGGGGAAAGGCAAAGGTTGCACACCTCATGTAGATCGGTGTGGGGAAACTTCGACCCACATTGAGGACACTTCTTGAATGGCATCCTTTCCATGAGCCAGAGAGTAAGGCCTAGGTAGGCTCGAAGGCCTTTGTCGATGACCGGAATCGAAGACTTCGAAGTTGTGAAGAGTTGCGTCGATGGAGACCGCTATCAAAACAATACCGTCGAACTGGGAGAGGATTGCACGCCGAAGGAAATTTTGTTCCAAACAGGAGCGCAGAAAACACATCCGAGCCAGATGGCAGAAAAAAACAATCTGAGGATGGAGCAGATGCCCATGCGCAATGTGGTCCAAAGGAGGAGTCACCTATCTAGTGACTTCCGAAGAACTTTTCAGGACAAAAACAAACTGTAAACATCCGGGCCCAACACTAGGTGGTGATCTATGCACAGTGTGTAATCTGCAGCTCATATGCCTCGAACATATCAATTATATCAGCTTCAGAATGATGCAGACTACGGATGCAGACCTCAAGATTACTATACACAGAATTAAGCAGCACTCAAATTACACTGTGTGAGATGCACTTAATTATTTGACAGTATGCTAGGGATAAGTGTAGGTAAGTGCCCCTTTATGACATGTCCACCCTCACTTTTTGACTGATATTGGATACAGTTTTGACAAGTGGACAAGGTTCTTACTATCTAAGTCACCAGCGCCAGATCTCTTTCCCTAAAACTGTACAATTGTTTCCCCAAATGGCAATACCTTTAGCACCCCCTAAAGTCTCTAGTAAATTGTACCCCGGAACCTAGGGCAGGGAGGCTGAAGAGGATCAGTAAGGGCGAAGCATGTACTGTGCCACCCTAAGGGACCCCTCAGAACCCTCATGCAAACTGCCATTGCAGGCTGTGTCCCATGGTGCATAGGAAAGTGAAAGCACCACATGGCACACCCCCTGTGTGCCATGCCTGCAGACACTGCAAGCAGTATAGGTAAGTCACCCCAACAGCAGGTCTTACAGCCCTAAGAACGCGTGTACTATAATACATGTGTGGACATATCTGCATGAGCAGATAGGCCCCTGTGATGCCTAGGTTCACTTTCAGATACTACAAGTGAATAGGGAAGCAATTTTTAAAACATTGGTTGGACACTGGTGTTTACATGTCCTCCAGCTACAGGACAGCAAGACTGAAACTAGAAATGTTTGATATCAAACATCTCGTAATATTAAACCCACACTGATTCCAGTTGTGCACCTTAGAGGTGTCCCCTGAAAACCTACAGACGACTAGTGTACTGGCTGACTGGTGTAGATGTCTTACCCCTCCTACTGATGAGAGAGCCAGCCCTCTCTGAGGGCAGCAACAAAGACTGCTCTTGTCGGAGGTGTTGTCACCTCCTCCAAGCAGGATGGCTAAGTATTCAGCATTTTAAGGCAGAAGGTTTCAAAGACCTCTACCATCTTTGATATGCGACCCAAGGCTTCCCTAGACAGGGGAAATGCCACCCTTGTCCTGGGCCCATTTGGCAACAGGACAGGTGGGAAAATTAGTCAGGAGGCACGTTGCACATCTTATGTGAACAAAAAACGTATAATTCCACCACCTTGTTTTTGGCAGAATTAGGCTCACTGGGGTAGGGTTGTACGCGATGGGCACATGGAAGTACGCATCCTGTAGGTCTATGGCACAAAGCCAGTCCCCCTGTTACAACTGAGGATAAATCTGATGCAACGACAGCATGCAAAACTTTTCTCTGCGAATCCACTTGTTTGCCTGCCGCAAGTCCAGAATGGGCCTGAACTCGTTCTTGTCCTTCTTGCGGACCAGAAAGAACCGGGAGTACAGACCTCTTCCTCTTTGAGACAGAGGCACGTCTTCTATCTCCCTTTTCCTTAACAGGATATCGGCCTCCGCCTGGAGCTCGCGCAGTTGATACTGCGAGCTGACCGGAGGGATCGCTGGAGGAGGGCTGAGGAATAGAAGACTGTATCCATTGCAAACAATATTCAGCACCCACTTGTCCTGAGTAATTTTTCTCCACTCTGCCAGAAAAAATTGAACGCTTCCCCCCACCGGAGCGGGTAACGGATGACGGGGAAGTAACCGCTCAGGGTCGAGACCCGGCCGGGCCCCTGTTCGCGGTAGAGGACTGTTGTCCCCCTCTACCCTTCTGACGTTTCTGGAAGGGTCTCCGGAACTGCTGCTGTTGTTGCTGCTGCTGTCCCGAAGACTGCCCTCGTCCTCTTCCCTGTGCGCCGTAGCGCCTCTGGAAAGGCCTGAAGGATTTCTTCTCTTTGGGCTTCTCCAAGCCCACAGCCGTGAGGGTCTCTGCCTCCGCCTTCATGCGGGCCATCTCATCGTCTGCGTGTTTACCGAAAAGGGTCTCTCCGGAAAAGGGCAGATTGGCCACCCGCTGCTGGGCCTCCGGCTTGAGTGACGTGAGCCGAAGCCAGGCGTGCCGCCGCTGGTTGATTCCATGGCAGTAACCATGTGCGGCCAACAGGGAGGTGTCCGCCGCTGCACTGATCACCTGGTTTGAAACCAGCATCCCTTCCTTGAGGATCTCCTGGAAGTCCTCCCTCTTGTCTCTCGGAAGCAGTTCCACGAACTGTTGAAGGGAGTCCCACAGTGCCCGGTCGTAACGGCCTAGCAGAGCTGTATCGCTGGCAGCTTTCATGGCTGCGGAAGCGGTCCCACACGCTTTCCTTCCTGCTGAGTCAATCCACCGACTCTCCTTATCTGGTGGCACAGTGGATGACGGGGAGGTAGAATGTAATTTTCTGGCCGCTGTCACAATCACCGAATCCGGTACGGGATCCATTCTCAGGAATGCAGGGCCCGAATCCGGGGCCCTGTACTTCTTCAGAAGCCTGGACGGAACTGCCTTCACCACCGCTGGCGTGAGGAACAGCTCCTCCGCAGGTTCCTTCAGTCCAGGCACCAGAGGCAGAAGAGGGCGAGACAAGTGCTTCTTGTGAAGCGTTTCGAATATCACGGACGTCGTAGGTGTTGGAGCCGTCACCGTGATACCTAACTTCGCAGCCCCCCTCAGGAGAACCTCCTGGAATGTGGCAATGTCATCCACTGGAGAGATTCTGGTCTCTGGAGAGTCCTATAAGGTCGGCGAGTAGGAAGTATGGGTCCTGTAGGAGTCCGTGCGTGACCTGGACCCCCTCCTCCTATGGCGACGCCTTGATCTGGTGGAGGATCTATGGCGACTCCTTGATCTTCCTCTCCGTCCGGAGCGTGAACGGGACCTCCTCGGCCGGGGACGGTCCACCGGGTCCACAGGAACAGGTGATTTAGGTTTTGACGGAGCATTAGGTTAAGGCGTACCCTTCGGAGGCGTCGGAAACTTAGGCAAAGAGGTCGACCTCGGAGGAACCAGAGGTGGCACCTCAGGTAACCCAGATCCAGGTTGCGGTGGAGGCAACGGAGGCGGCGTAGGTTTCCTCGGACGGGGACCCCTCGGTAACGGAGGAGGGGGGGGGGGGAGGGAGACATCTTCCCCGACGGGGTATATACCTCGGAATACATCGAGCGCGGTGAACCCCCTTCCTTTCCAGCCTGGGACGTAGGCGAACTTCCCACGGCATCAGGTCTGTCTCCACCTCTTTTCGGCGTCGAAGAACGGCGACCATACGGCGAGCATCGACCCCTGGACGCCGAGCGTCTCTTCCTCGGCGTCGAACGCCTTCGGCGCCTCGACGGCGACCTTCCACGCCTCGACGGAGACCTTTTGCGCCTCGACGTCGAACCTCGGTGCTTCGACGTTGAACCTCGGTGCCTCGACGTCGAACCTCGGTGCCTCGACGGCGACCTCATGCGTCTTGACGGCGACCTCATGCGCCTCGACGGCGACCTCCAGTGCCTCGACGGCGACTCCCTGTGCCTCGACGGCGACCTGGCCTTCGACGGCGACCTCGACGGCGAGGAACTCACCGACGGCGCCCGCCTCCTCTTCGCCGACGGCGAACGGCGGTATCGCCTCGACGACGAGCGCCGACGCCAGGCTCGTCGACGCCGATCGAACAAGTTACTAATGTTTCTTACAGAAATATCGTTACCGAAGGCAAGTAACTTGTTCATCTGAAAGAAACACGTTAGTGTTAGATTCCTTACCTTAGAATAGATACCCCAGCAATACCAACCCCGGTGGTGGGTCTGCAAACCAATACATTCCTACACCAGAAAGTCCTGGAGGACAGAACGGCCAAAGAAGCCATCCCTCCGGACTGGACTGTCCAGGCAGTAGTGCCTCTCAAAGGTGTGCAGCGAGGCCCACGTAGCCGCCTGGCAAATGTCCTGCAAGGGGACTCCCAGGCCCAAGGCAGTAGTAGCCGCCGTGGCCCGAGTGGAATGGGCCCTCAGCCCAACAGGAGGCTCCTTCCGAGCCAAAGAGTAGCACGCTTTGATGCATAGAACGACCCACCGAGAGATGGTCTGTTTATGTACCGCCTGTCCCTTCTTCGCACCCACGTAGCCAACAAACAGTTGGTCATCCACCCGGAACTGGCGTGTGCGATCCATATAAAATGAAAGCGCACGTTTTGGGTCCAGACGATGGAGCCGCTCTTCATCCTTTGAAGGATGCGGAGGCGGGAAGAAGGAGGGGAGGGTGATGGACTGCCCAATGTGAAAAGCAGAAACTACTTTGGGCAGGAAAGAAGGTCTAGTCCTTAGAACCACCTTGTCAGGATGAATGGACAGGAAAGGAGGTTGGACAGAAAGAGCCTGGAGCTCACTCACTCTCCTGGCAGAGGTGATGGCAACCAGGAAGGCCGTCTTTAAAGTCAGGAGACGGAGAGGACAAGAATGAAGGGGCTCAAAGGGAGCACACATCAAAAAGGTCAGAACCAAGTTCAAGTCCCACTGAGGCATCACAAACGGAACAGGTGGATACATGTGTGTGATGCCCTTCAAGATTCTCGTTACAATTGGGGACTTGAACAAAGAAGGCTGATCAGGAAGCCTTAGAAAGGCCGAAAGGGCCGAAAGGTAGCCCTTGATAGTGCCCAGAGCAGAGCCCTGCTGGGCAAGAGAGAGAAGAAAAAGAAGAACCTCGGAAAGAGGGGCAGAAAGAGGATCCACAGCCTTTGCTGTGCACCATGCCACAAATCTGTTCCACCGACAGGCGTATACCGACTTTGTGGAGGGACGCCTGGCTGCCAGAATTACATCACAGACTTCAGGAGGCAAGTCAAATGGCCTCAACTGCCGCCGCTCAATCTCCCAGCATGGAGGTGGAGACTGGACAGGTTCGGGTGGAGGACCGTCGCCTGCTGCTGCGACAGAAGGTCCTCCTGAAGGGGCAGGCGGATCGGGGGACCGACTGACATGCTGAGTAGCTCGGGATACCAGTACCTTCGAGCCCAGTCCGGAGCCACAAGGATAACTTGGGCCCGGTCGCGCCTGATCTTCTTCAGCACTCTGGGCAGAAGTGGTATAGGCGGAAAGGCGTATAACAGACCGCAACTCCACTCGCGCCGAAAGGCGTCGCCGTGCGAGTGCCGTCTTGGAAACTCCAACGCGCAGAACTGATGACATTGTGCGTTCTCTTTTGTGGCGAATAGATCTAACCAAGGCTCTCCCCATTGCAGAAAGAGGCCTTGCGCCACGTCCGAGTTCAGACGCCATTCGTGATCCATCGAGCACCAACGGCTGAGTTAGTCCGCCCTGGCGTTCAGAGAACCTGCCAGGTGTTGAACCGTCAAAGTCACGCCCTGACGTTCCTGCCACTGGCCGAGGCGCAGAGCCTCCTGGCAAAGGGTCCACGACCCCACCCCGCCCTGTTTGTTGCAGTACCACATGGCGGTGGTGTTGTCCGTGAACACCAGCACTACACTCCCGTTGACAAAGGGGAGGAATGCCTTCAGTGCTAGACGAATCGCCCGTAGCTCCAACAGGTTGATATGGAGCCGGGACTCCGCCGGAGACCAGATGCCTCTGATCTCCGCCTCTCCCAAGTGGCCCCCCCAGCCCTGGAGGGACGCGTCCGTCACGACAACGTGCTCCGGTTGGGGAAGGGAGAGGGATCTGCCTCTGACCCAATCGCGGTCCGTAAGCCACCACTGCAATTGTCTCGCAGTGCCCTCCGAGATCAAGACGTGGTCGGACAAGTTGCCCTGATGCTGGGCCCACTGAAACTTCAGGTCCCACCGCAGAGCCCGCATCCGCCACCTGGCGTGATGCACCAGAAGGATGCAGGAAGCCATCAGCCCCAGCAGCCGCAGCGTCAACCTGACCGAAACCCGGGATAGCGGCTGAAAGATGGGAATCAAAGCCTGTATATCCCGGACCCGCCGTTCCGGAGGATAAACCCGAAACTGCGCCGAGTCCAGAACCGCTCCGATGAAAAGGAGCTTTTGAGAGGGACACAGGTGTGATTTCGGCACATTGATGGAGAACCCCAGGTCGTGCAAGAGGTCTGCCGTCATCTGAAGGTGGTGGACGACTGTCTGGGGCGAGCCCGCCTTCAACAACCAGTCGTCTAGGTAGGGGAAGACTGAAACCCCTAACCTGCGCAGATGGGCTGCGACCACCGCCAACACCTTTGTGAACACCCGTGGGGCGCTGGTAAGGCCGAAGGGGAGCACGATAAACTGAAAGTGCTCCTGGCCTACCGTGAACCGCAGGTAATGCCGGTGGGCCGGCAGGACGGGGATGTGAAAATACGCGTCCTGCAAGTCCAACGCTACCATCCAGTCTTGCGGGTCTAGAGCAGCCAAGACCTGAGCCAAAGTCAGCATCTTGAACTTCTCCTTCCGGAGGAAGCCGTTGACGTTCCGTAGATCCAAGATAGGACGTAGGCCCCCTTTGTCCTTCTTGGGCACCAGAAAGTAGTGGGAATAGCAACCACGCCCTACTTCTGGCCCAGGAACGCGCTCGATGGCCCCCTTGGCCAAGAGGGCCGTAACTTCCTCCTGCAGAAGTGTCAAGTGGTCCCCCGACACACGGTGGTTCTGCGGTGGCATGACTGGAGGAGTGGTCTCGAAGGGGAGGGAGTAGCCCCTTCGGACGAGTTGCAGCACCCACCTGTCCGATGTGATTGTGCGCCAGCGAGCGTGGTGATGGCGAACCCTGCCACCCACTGGCGTCACATGGGCCTGAAAGCACGGACTAGGAGGATTTGGAGGCAGATGCTGCGGGGGTAGGTGTGGCCTGACCCCGCCGTTGACCCCGACCACCTCCACGGCGGTTTCCACGGCCGCCACCGCGTTGAAAAGATTGTTGCGGCGCGTGGCTGGCAGCACGTGTGGGGACGCCCCTTCCTTGGCCACGAAAGGAGCGAAACAAACCCGTTTGCTGGCGCTGGGTCGAGAGACCCTAGGACTTGGCCGTGACCCTGGAGTCCTTGAAGCGTTCCAGCGCGTGGTCCGCCTTGTCGCCAAACAGGGGACAGCCATCAAACGGCATGTCCATCAAGGCATTCTGGACATCTGCCGAAAAGTTGGCGGATCTCAGCCAGGCGTGGCGACGAATCGCCACCGTCGTGGACATAGCTCTGCCCAGCGAGTCGGTCGTATCAAGACCACACTGTATGGAATATTTTGCTGCATCTCGGCCCTCAGCCACAGCCTTGCCGAGCTTCGCCCGCACCTTTATGGGGCATTCTGGCAGCAGTTCCGCGACCGTATCCCACACAGAGTGGGTGTAACGGCCCAAGAGGCCAGCGGTGTTGTAAGACCGCAGTCCCAAACTCAGGGACGAGAAGACCTTCTTGCCATACTGGTCATACCTCTTAGATTCCCGGTCGGGCGGGGCCAACGGGAATGCGGTCTGGGAAGTTGAGGCCTGGATCACCAGACTCTCAGGGGTGGGATGGGTGGACAGGAACTTGGGGTGGCCCGGACAAGGACGGTGGCGTCTGGCCACGTTCCGATCAACAGGCGAACCTGAAGAGGGCCTGGACCACGTGCCCAACAGAACGTCTGACAAGGCTTTGTTAAACGGCAGCAGTGGCTCCTGTGGGCATGACTGCGGTTTGAAGACCTCAGTGAGGATGTTAGGCCTCACGGCCGCGACGGGGAGCTCAAGGCGTAAGGCCTTGGCAGCCCTCATCAACACCACTGAATAAGCAGCTCCCTCCTCCGATGCCACGGAAGGAGGAGAGACAAAGCCAGGGTTAGGAGAGTCGTCAAGACAACTGGCATCCCCCAAATCACCTGTCCAGTCCACGTCATACTGACACTCACGTGACAGAGGGTCCTCCGACCCCTCCCAACCTTCCCCGTACTCTTTCTCATCTCCATATTCGGAGTCAACGATGTAGACCGGCTCCTCGGGGTTCACAGGCCCCATCGGCGTCGAGCGACGTCGGTCCGACTCCGCGTTCGGATTCGGGGAGGGTATGGGGACGACGCCGCCCGGAGCCGGCACAGGAGAACCGGCGCCGGCCGGAGCCGGCACAGGAGAACCGGCGCCGCGCCGGGAAGGCGTCGGGGGCAACCCCGATGGAATCGGCGCCGGGGCGGCCGGCAGACCACCCGGCGTCGACCCCGAAGGCCCTTGCGGCGCCGGGGTCGGAGCCGTCGGCGGCACCGGGGCCGGAGCATCCGATGGCGTCGAGTCAGGGACACCCGAACCGCCAGGGCCCCCAGACGGTAGCACTGGGCCCGTAGGCGCCGTAGGCCCCGTCGGAGAAGTGAGCGCCCTCATGGCCATGAGGAACGCCTCAATCTCCTCAGGCGTCGCACCTTGCCCAGGGACCGGAGGGTATGGGGCAGGCCGCGCCGGCGACTCTCGCGGAGCCGCGGGGTTGGGGTCACCCGAACCCCCGGCCGCGTCGCGCGAGCGTCGGGGGGGAGTTGGGGGTACGATGAAGACGCCCCGACTTCTTGTGTTTCTTACCTGAAGAGCCCGATGAATGGTGACGACTTCCGGAGCGCCCGGCGCGGCTCCGCGACCGCTCCCTCGAACGCTCTCTGGACCTCCGGCCGGACCGGGACCGCTCCAGACGCGGGGCCGACACCCGGAGCTCGAGCAGCTTGCGGGACCGCTCCCATCTAGCCTTATTAGTCAGAGCCCGGCAATCGACGCAGGCGTCCACGTCGTGGTCGGGGCCCAGGCACCGGAGGCAGAGTCGGTGATGGTCCGTGACCGACATCGTGCGGTCACAACCGTCACAATTCTTGAAACCGGGCATCCTACCAGGCACCAAAAAGATATAGAAAGTTGACAAAACTTGGTCAAAAGACCGGAGTACTGCTCTTCGGATCTGCGCTTACTGGCGCGGAAAAAAAGAAGAACTGACGTCAGCGCGCGGAGGCGGCGTCTATATACTCCAGCGACGTCATCACGGCGCACGACGCCGACGACGGACGCGGAGCCGCAGGGGACGCCTGCAGACGACGCCTACCGACGCGCAGGGGTACTGCTACGCAAAAGTTTCCGGATCCAGACTGACGCCTGGGGATATTCTAAGGTAAAGAATCTAACACTAACGTGTTTCTTTCAGATGCTCGACGTCGACGCCGAAGATGACGACGATGACACAGACACCGGAGACTTCGAAGGTCTGGTAACATCCCTCGACGCCGATCCCCGACGTCGTTTCGTTCCCGACGATGGGGAACAGACCGCAGTCATTCCTCTTGACGCCGTAGTGGGTGCAACGGACCCCGGCGGAGAATGGTGACGTTTGCTGGTCTTCCTGCCCCTGGGGAGCCCCCCAGGGGCCTCAGCATGGGCAGAAGAAGCCCCTCCAGACTCACCTTGAGCCTTCAGTCTCCTTTCCACGAGACCCTGAAGTCTGATCTTCTTCCTTTCCCTCAGGGTCCTTCCAGGTAAGCCTTGGCAGGTAGCACACTCCTCTGGAACATGAGAAGGTGGAAGGCAGAGGATACACACCTCATGGTGGTCCGACCTGGCCTTTTTCTTGGAGCACTCCGGGCATTTGTCGAATAAGGCAGGCATCTTCGACAAAAACAGAGTGAGAAAACCAAGAAGAAAGGCCCCACAGCACAATAAAGTACTTTTACTTCGAAAATCAGTGAAAAAACACAAAATAAGTCCCAAAAAGGGAGAGCTCAATGCTCCAGGGTCCTGCTAGCAGGAGCCGGAAAAAAGAACTGAAAGTAAGAGGGACCTGCAGGGCATTCTGGGATACTGTGAAGTTCTGGAAAGTTCTCTTAAAGGCACAGTATCCTATTCTGAGCCACATAATGGCAGCCTATGGGGCTTGTCTGTCCATGTCTTCCTCTCTATCGTCCAGAGGGGTTTTTGCCTAAGGCAAGGGAAATCTGGACAGGCTTTGCTGTTTTGTGGATTTTTGGTGGAATTTCTAGCTGAAGTACTGGACAGTGTAGCCTGTTATAGGCTGCATTATATGTCTTTAAATTCTCTCTTAAGTGTCTGTGCAGTTCTGCATTTTTTTTCGACACTTTAAGAGATTATTTTTGATTGCTCCGGGGTCCACGCACATGGGCGGGACTATTCACTAGATTATGACTATACACAGAGATCCCCTACTACAGAAGTGGTCATTTAGAGGACGTAGTCACACTATAGGTAAGGAGCCTTGTTGGCTACTACTGGTCACACTCTCTAACAACCCTAAATGGAGTATATTGGGGCAGCCCTGATGCCAGGAATTTAGATTTGACTGATCCAGAATAAGAGGACAAAGAAGAGTCGTGAGACAATGAGAACTGAAGACTGCTGTGAACATTTGGCACCAAACTCTGACTGCCCGCACCAGTCTCGACAATCATGACCGTGAGACACATCCTGCAGCTTAGCAACCGAGAACCCCAGTAGACTGACAGTGCTTCACAAACTGTCAGCAATCTCCCTTGTAGTAGAGGAGCTACTCCTCTGCAGTCTGCAGGCACCGAAGATGCAGAGACCGGTTTTCTGAATTGCCGCTCCCCACTAGATAGACACAGCAGCTTCCCAGGAAGAGGTACCTGTGCTCCTGAAGGTCAGATCAGTCCCCCACGCGAGGACACAAGGACCAACCGGAGCTGCACAGGACCAATACCCAGTATAACGGCCCCCTTGCAGCAGCAAAGGCCTGTTTAAGTTCAGTTGGGACTTTAACAGCACTGAGGTTGACAAGTCGTTGAAGGACTTTGCACTGCAGAGACCCACTTCCAGAGTGGCCCAAAAGTCCTGATTTTTGTACCCTCAACCAGCGAGACCGACAACTGCAAGGCCCTAGGACGCACAGAGCCAAGCCAACCTTTTCACTTTGCACCCAAGCACCCCAGCCCAGATACCGACAAATCTGCTGTGGCCCCTGGTTCCCACAACCCTTGTGACTTGAGCCCCATGTTAGGAACTCCCAGACTTGTCTCCAATTCCCCCTCCACAGCTTCTTTCTAGGTGGTCCCCTTTCTTTCCACCAGCTTAGTGCGCAAAGCTACCAACCGAACCAGCACCTCTGCACCCGGATGCCCCCCAGGGCATATAACTAGTAAATGCTGGTGGTACTTTGGACATTGGCCCCCTACGACTCCAAGTCCCAAAGGAGACCACCTAGAAAACGACCGTAAATTATTGTATGCACTATATGCCTTTTCTTCCACAGAAAAGTATTGTTGGATAAAGACACATTTAAGTGAACTATTTACTTAACTTAAAAAGTACTAACTTGATAACAAAGTTCTTGGTATCAAAATTTACATTAAAAAACGTATTTTTCTATATTGGTCTCAGTTTATTCTTGAGTGTGTGTCTCGTTTACTGCCTCTGTGAGTACAACAAATGCTTAGCACCATCCTCTGATAAGCCTATACTGCTCGCCCACACTACCACAAAAGTGAGCATTTAGTGTTATAATTTTTGCCTCTGAAAAGCAATAAGGGTTGCCTGGACTATTTACGCAGAGTACCTCTTTTTGGTCCACTATATAAAGAGACAGCTTCCTACAATAAGGTCGCTGTGATGCTAAGAAAACCTGTGCCATCTGGTCTGCTTTTACTCCTGGGTAACCCTGATCCTCCAACACCCACATCCCCACCTGTGATCTTGACACTCATGCATTCTATTTAGCTTTATAGCAGTGCTCTGTTATAGAATGAAGAAGGCTAAGCCTCCACAACGGTGAACATGTTGAGGTCTGCCATATCAACACAACATCCAGATGTCACAGGGCTCAGGTGAAAAAATGCTACTTGATATTCCGGCTGCCGGGAGTTGTTAGGGAGGCAAGACCGCATAAGAACTCTGGACAAGGTAAGTTAAAAAGGGTTGGTTTAAAAATAAGGATTTATCTTGGAAGGTCCAACTACAAATAATTGAGATGCTGTTATGTTGCACTGGAGGATAGAGTCCAATTCACAGAGGATAGGTAACCAAGTTTTCCAGACCATCTTATACTGTGAGTGATGCAGCGTTGAAAAAGTTAAGGACCCATATCTTTCCTCTCACATGAACTGTGGTTTATATGTAAATTAAGAAGTTTTGTAATTTTATATATGATTTGAAAAGAGGCACTAGCGTGTGGTTTTAGATTCACATATTTTAATATGAAACAGGGATAGAAGATGTGAAGGAGGATTAAATAAGAACATGATTAAATGGAGATTCACTTTTTTGGTTGAGCAAATAAATTATATGTGGGAAAGGGGTTTTTACTCATGTTGTGGAGTGCAACCAGTAAGTAGTGACAGGCATAATCCTTGCATGTACATCCTTAATAGAATTGAAACTTTCCTTTACAAAAATTGAGACAATATCTATTTATCACCAGCACAAAGGACTATAAATGTTGCCTTTCAATGGCATGCTTGTGCTACACCCGACTTGTATAAATAATAGATACAATGTACTTTTACCAAATTGCTAATAACTGCAAAGAGCATGACCTGTAAATTAACATAAAAACATATTCAACCGCCATTAGGTGTTTAATGGCATTTGGGGTAGAAATACCAGGGTACCAGATTCACTGATTCTGGCTGGTATCTCCACACCAACATATAGCAGTAATACCCATCATCCCCGAAGTGGGAAATTACTATGCACACACCCTGGAATGTAAGTCCATTTTTTATGTGTTTTACAACATTACAACGACAATCCGCTGAAAGAAAACGGCCATTTGTGGTAGTGGAGTCATGACAGGGTAGGAGCATGCTGCCAGAATGTTGTCTTCCAACCCCCCAAGCCCCCCTACCCCACCCCTTGCACGATTGTACACTGGAACAGGCTTACTCAGTTCCACGGTCTGCTACTGGATCCCCTCCCTTGGAGAGGGTGAGGGTAGCAGAGAAAGGGGCATACGGCAGAGAGGAAGTGGGTAAAATAAGCTGATCATGACTTGGGAGAACATTGTATGCTCCCCTCTGTGGTGCAGCAAGGGTCAGTTTCTGCTAGGTGTCTCCAGGTCCAAAACTATCTGGTACGGAGTTTGCAGACCTGGCAATTCTACACTTTTAGACACTTTTAATGTTGAATGCATGAATTCCACTAGGATTTATTCTGCTGGGTGCATTACTGCTACTTCTATGAGGGCCTTGCATGTACACCACATAGTACCTCATTTGTTCATGTAACTGGAGAGCCTATCTGTCTAGTTGTATCTGATATCTTTTTAGTCAAACAACTCTTCTTCCTTTTGATTTCTATGGATCTGTTCTACCAGACCTACTCTGAAGTTTCCCTTTGTAATAGCCTACACATTTAAGCATGTGTTTCAGTGTTATATACCACTATTATGTGTCAAGTGAATCAATTTCATGGTTTCCCTACCTTGCTTTGTTCCTTGATTCAGTTTATCACATATTAACAGAATTTGTACAGTGTTACCCTTCATAGCTGCTTCTAACAACAGTTCTAAGTTTGATGCTGTTCTTATGGTTCAATGTTATGCTTTGCTTAAAATGTATATTATTTATGCTCAATATCAAGAGTTCAATGTAAAGGTTGGAGAATAAGATTTTTATATTCCAGTGTACCCAGCGTTCTGGTTTTCCATTTTTACCAGAGGCAGTGTACACAGTTGCACAGGTAAACTTCTCATTTTTGGTTGAGACGTAATTTTGGCATGGACACAGATATTGTTCTAACAGTTGAGGACATAGTGCATTATCTTGATGGGAATTCAGTGGTAAGAGGCTGCTCATACAGCATGATGGCTCCTCAGTAAGCAAGGTTAGGTAGAACAACATGGGTTCAGCATATAATAACGCCCCCTACCCACCACGACGGGTCACATGATGGCGGTTTACTTCCTCAAGGTATGCGCATTATAGTGTCTTCCTAATGCAAGGAACCCCTCTCTCACTTGCACATAGCTTACTGTGTAGTGGATGATTTCTCGAGAATAACTGCATATAATAATGCTTATATTCTTCACTACAATTATTGGAATTATCTGCCTAGCCATCTGTTTTAGTAGTCAGGTTGTGTCTGTGCTAGCTAGGAGCTGCTGTTGGGTGTTTTGGAAACATTTGTTCCAACTGCTATATTTGCTCACAGTCGATTTAAGATCCTGAAAAACAGGCTTTTGTAAGGAATCAATGTTTTCTTTACACTTCCACCTAAACGTACTGCCTCTTATTTTAGTGCCCATTTATTATCACAAGTGCACTCATTTATACTGCATTAGTTTTCAGACTATGACCATACCTATCCCCTAGGAGAAGTAAGATCAGCATCCAGTAGAGTTATGAAATTGACATAAAAGCTCTGACTCAGGATTCTGCTTATAGCCGATGTTCTAGTCTAAAGACTTTTTAGGTTATAACTCTTTCCTAATTGTTTAGTGAGACGTTCTAACATATTACCTTTATAGTGCATGTTTAGATTTAATGAGCCCTTCCTGCAGCCTTTGCCATTTTGCAGCCTCCAGGCAGTGGCTGTCCATTTGTGATACTTTATGAGGAATCCAGTGGTACTGTGAGGAGTCAGGTCAGTCTCCCCTCCCCTTGTAATGGGACATAGTTTAGTGTTAATATTTTAATGTGGTGGAAACACTTTTGTAGTATTTTGTTTTCAAGCTCTTTCTAGTTATCTACAACTTGCCTTCAGCTAGAAAAGACTATGTTTATCTCTAGCAATTTTAAGTACTTTGGCTTTTACTCCACTTCTGTATGTGGCTGCATTACATTTAAAGACATTTCCTGTTCTTAATTCACATTGGTCCCCCTAAATCTAGGTAAAAGGCCAAATCCAAGGTAAAGAAAGTACCAATGGCTTTTCCTTTTCTTCTGCTATCAGTTCGATATGCTGTGGATCTATTTTTGTTTTACATTTACTCTGTCACTGATTCCATTTTTCTTTCTCTTACCTTCGTTTTTTTCCTCGGACATAACAGTGTGACACAGTGATAGAAGCCGGAAAAATTCATGAACAACAGGGTCGCCAACTTTGACTGCCTCCAGCAGGCTACTGTCCCAAAAGGAGAACTTCTTGTCAGCCAGAGGATTGAAGGAGAAATCAACAGGTTCCTTTCTCTATGGTACAAATGAATGCAAGGCATAGGTTAATTACTAAAACCAGATATTAAACATAAGGAGTTCCACCTTGAGTTGCAACTGTCTTTTATAAGAAAAGGCTCACTGGTTGTAACTTTACTAACCAGTTCACTGAAATTTCAAACACAATGTTAAAATGAAAAGCTTATCTACCTTGCCAATTGTTAACAAAATATATCATAAAACTGTGAAATGTTATATTAATCGGTGTGCTTCTAGGTGTTTTATCACCGTAGTAATGTTGGGTAAAAGTTACAACTCTTGCCATTGTTTGCAAGCCAGTTTGAATTATGTAGTGTTTTTAACGAAAGTTACATTTCTCTCAGACATGTAGTGAGATTCTAGTATTAACTCTAGAAGAACCATTCTTTCAACTTCATAAAGACAAGGTGGTTCTACGTACCAACCCTAAATTCCTTTTGAAAGTGGCCTGCCAATTCCATTTAAATCAATCAATTGAGTTGCCAGTGTTCTTTCCTCAACCAGATTAAGTTGCGGAAAGAGCTTTACACATATTAGATGTTAAAAAAGTTCTTATGTATTATATTGACAGAACTAAATTTCGGAAACTTGACAACTCTTTGTTGCATTCTCAAAATCCACAACAGGGAAGAGCAATTTCTTAATCAGGCATTTCACACTGCATTGTACTATGTATACAAACCTGTTATGCCAAAGCTAAAAGACCACTCCCTATGAAAGCTCACTCTACTCGTAAAAAGAAGAGAGTTTCCATGACTTTCTTGGGAAATATACGCATGGCTGACATTTGCAAGCTACATGCAATACGCCACACACCTTTACCAAACATTACTGTGTAGATACTATGACCCGGCAACAAGTCAATGTTGGTTAAGCAGATTTACGCACATGCTTTCAAGCAAATGCAACACACACAGGTAAGCCACCGCTTATGGAGGAAAACTGCTTTACATAAACATGTGTATCTACAGCCACCTATGACATCAAATGGAAAATGGTACTTACTCAACTAGGTAGTGGACTTATGCTAAGAATGAGTATCTACAGCCACAAGTAATCATATGTAATGTTTATGACCTAAATCTACTACACACCATTGAGGCACGAAACTCATGCAATCTTTACTATTTCCTATACATTTAAAATTACAAAACTGAAAATGTTCATTTATTGCAACCACGTTTGTATTTGTTTTAAGGACAAACATGCAACAGACATAACAAAAATCTTTAATCTGGTGCAGCTAACTTCAGAGATTCGCAGTGGTTTGATTATTTTGTATAATGTAACAAAGTAAAATGTTAACAGCTTTCCTTACAATTGGATGCCAAATATTTGCTTGCACAATCTGTTTGTCAGCTGATATACAATATGCCTAACATACAGCTGCAACACCACATCTTGTATGTAAATAAATAATTTATTTTCATTAACAAAAAACTAAATCTTAAAGCAAGAAACATTATTCTACAACAAATTCGCACTTGGAGTCAATGCGATCGTTTGGCTTTATCGGTGGAACACCAATTTCTATTTTTGCTTTCAGTGAGCACAAGCACGCAACCCAAAGAAAAGAGGTCAAAATGGTTAAACTTGAAATGGGAGTATAAGAGAGCCAACAGTGTTCCGTAGGTCCACATGTCTACTCTATTAACATGTAGCAGTGTAAACGCCAGGCAAACATCTAGTGAAACATTCTGGTCCCCTTGAAAGCCAAGATGGTGATGTTTCCTCTGCTTTTTCCCTAGCAAACTAGTTTTGAACACTCAGAAACACAATCAAAGGACAGCATCAGAGCACGCAAACAATTTTACAAGTAGGATAAGAAGTAGACGTGCATCAGATTTATACAAAAGCACAGGTGGAAAAAGAGCAAGACAAGGTCAAAAAGCTTGAAAAGGCAGCAGGCGAGTGTTCATATACATTATCCAGGCAGATAGAGGAAGGAGGAGGAAAGGGGTCTGGATTAGTATGTAGCAAGCATTCCTAGGGAGGGAAAGAAGACAACACACTATATAATCATTAAGCGACTCCCAATAGAGAGTACATGGAAAAGAGGGAGTTCAGTCTGTTTCAGGTAGCTCAGGCTTCCGACTTGCCAAGATCAGTTTAGTGGACACATGAAATGCATCCCTGAATAATGAAAGGAAGGACAGGAACTTCCAATGGATTAGTACACAAACACAGAGGTGAAATTGTAAAGACACTGATGTGTTTTGATTGGGCAAGTTATAACACGAAAGAGAACTAGGAGCTGGGCATGAGGTGAAACAGCATATTCAAATACATTCCAAGGTGGAGAAGTGTGGCTCAATGATTAGAGCAGCAGACCCTGATGCAGAGGTCTAGCCCGGGACCAGGGTTCAATTCCTCGCCTCAGCGGGTCTTGGGCTCAAAATTCCACGGACCTGCTATTTCTCGCCTCGGTGCTTATTCCAATCATGGAGTCCCACTCTGCAACTCTGGGCAATAGCTTGCTTAATCTCCACAATGGCCCCCACAACGCTAAGGATGCCTGGCCTCCACCTTGGGGGTGCCCAGGAGTGGACGCCTCACAGGGAAAGCCAGGATGGGTTCCACAGGGGTATTCGTACAAGTGCCTTGAGACTCTTGCGGGTGAGTAGTGCGCTATACAAGTATCAATTTACATTTATAAGGGCAAACAAGAAATAAAAAGTGACAATGTAGAAAACCGAACCATGAATTTCAATCACTGGGAGTAGCAGCTCAGCAAAACAGTATTTTAAAGTACAGTGAGAAAATACACCTATTTTGGGGAGATGGAAAAGGAACTGAGCATGCAAGGAGCTTGAAAAATGGGAGTCGAAGGAAGGTTTTGCAGCAGCAACATTACAATGTTGTTACGTAGAGTGATTAATCCTACCTGACACAGCTCTCCTTTGTGTCCCACTACAACAATGAAATCACCTAAAAAAAAAGAAATTGGTAAGCCCAATAACTTCTGACACATGCCCAGACTAAAAGAATATCAAACAATTGAACGCAGCAAACATCACCGTACTGAACAAGAGCACAGAGGAATCCTCTGAGTAAAACTGCATCCATCTACCTAGTCAAAGCCTTGTGGTTACCTGCCCTTCTTACTTCACATCAAGCAAACCTTCCCTTCCAAATCCAGGATTCCCCCAAACAGACTTCCTCCCACAAGTTAAGCGTCCCCACCAATCCCCTGCATGTCTTCTGACGCAAGCTTCATATCCAATTACAATGTTTTAGCAGGCCTGTTCCTTTGCCTTACCATAACTCTTGCCATTGATTGTGCACTTGCTGAAGACCATGATGTTCTGGGTCAGAGTTCCGGTTTTATCAGAGAAAATGTATTCCACCTGCCCCAGCTCCTCATTCAGAGTGGTAGTCCGTGCCTCAGCTGGAGTATTCTTTCGCACACAGTACATTCTCCGGTCCCAGTTAATGAAATAACTATGTCCAAGACGGATTACCTCGACACTGATGAGAGAAAGAGATGGACATAAGTTGAAGATAAGATATCAGCTGCTTTATTAGCCTGGTTGAGACGGTAACAAAAGATGCAAATAGAAACCTGCTAGCACAATCCAACAAAAATCGACAGAAGAAAAACAGGCTGGAACCAACTGCTTGCTGCAATCCTGGTTAACATACCAAAAAAAAAACAATTGCTACAATACTTTGAGATATGATATAAGAGAAAATGAACAGACCTTCACCAATATTTGTATTCGGGATGAGGGATCCTAATCAATGTCTACATCACCAGGATTGTTCATCAATCGCTCACTGACCCATCCAGCACTAGTTGCTAAAAATACACAGAGGTGAGCAAAAAAAGAAAACCAACAGCAACCACTTCAGCTTCTATAACCAGTGGGAAATCAAGCAACCTAAAAAACTCTAGAGTCTGAAGGGATCAAAAAAATCAATAAAAACTGCTGTAGTCCCCAAAAATAGAAACAGACAACATTCCCTATAAAAAACACCAATTTAATGAATAAAATCAAGAATGTGTCTGAATCCCCTACTAACACTTGCTACTTTTATAAGGAACTATCCAAACCACCTCCTAATCCTTTATCTGCCAAGGTGTTTGCAGAATTAAATAATATCAATATCTCTGAATCCAATACAAGCATGAAAAAAACTAGACAAAACGTTGTGCTCCAAGACCCCAGAATATGAGAAATAAAGTGCAAGGTTACCTAATTAGCAAACATGTTAATCAGTAGGCTCCTGCTAAATCTCAATTTCTGTGTACCCTCCCAATTTATGGAGCTTTGTGCATCTATAAATCAAAATCATGAGCAAGGCATACTTTGCACATTTCAATCGCTGCATGTTCTGCCACCAGATCACTTCAAGAAAGGAGCCACCCCACTGTTGCATATTTATGGGCAATAGGCGTACTAGCAGTTTGGTTAATCGTGAGAACCACCAAAAAGATAGATTTAAGCTACTCTAATGTCCTCTCTTTCCCCTTCTCACTTGTGCTAGACTTTAGGTATCTGGCACATATGGACTAGGCCAACAAACTGTGGGGACTTCTTGACAAATCTTGCATTGCTCTTGGAAGAAGCCTAAAGAGCGCAGTGTCTTGAGAATGCATTTTGAGCCCTCTATTTAGCCACCTGACCTATGCCACTGCCACTGGTTTAGTACTGGCCGAGCAATCCTGGAAACAGAATGATTAGTTCCATGCAATGCTGAGCTCCATGTCAAATGCAACAATGTGTGAACCATGAAGATTTACATCTTGCAACAGAGCCCTTAAACGAAGCCTGGTAACCATTATTAACTTTATAAGTTACAAATATTTGTCACAATAAACAGGTCATTTTTCTATCATGGCAGGAGTACAAGAACACATCTGACTTCCACAATAAATAATGTATCCTTGGCTGAGAAGGCAGAAGGATGAGGAAAAATGGCAGTAGATCTATGGCAATGAGATTAAACAGCAACAACACTTTGGGGATGAAGGAGGAAGTCCTGAGATTCAAACCACCCTGTCCCAATGGAAAACTTTTGACGGTATTGAGATGAAAGCATCTTGCAATTCACTCATACAGCAGCATGATGATAAGGCCAAGAAGGAATGAATGATTCCATGATAGAAGCTTTAAGTCAAAGGCGGACAATGGTTAGGTGCAAAGAGGCAGTCGGACGACAACTGTAGGAAATCGGTGTATACGGCCCAAAAATATTTTGATGGGTACAGAAACGGTGTCCCAAGCCTAGTTTCTGTAGGACCCAATAGCCAAAAAGTAAGCACTGAAGGTGTCCATCCAACCTTTGTTTCAGCAAGATGGAAGAAAAAACCGAGCAGCTTGATGTTCTGCACTCATGTCCTTCACTCTTCACTTCAGCCTCAACTGCCTGGCCAGTTCCCTCTGAATGGCAACCCCATACCGGTATTGGTCTATTTTTGCTTTCAGCAGGATGCAGCTTGAGTCCCATGCCACAGTGAGCAGGGGCCCCATGTCTTGGCATACCAGTCGCACTTAGTGCTTCGCACTGAGGTAAAAGCCAAAAGACTCAAGCTATACCTCGGTGCTGAGACCAAATTAGGGCATAACTGGTTTAGCCCTTCCTCGACCCTTACAACAGGATCCTTATGGAACAAGCTGTCTCGTATCATGGAAACACCGGTATAGTAAGTTGGAGTTTTCTCCACCCCCTGCAAAGCTTGCACCACTTGAGCAGAAGTAAGCCTGAACCCGCCATGGGAGTGATTCACTACCTCAATGGTAGAAATGATATCAGGAACTCTGTTGGTATCAACGATCTTCTACTCAATTACTGACATTTTTGATTTAAACAAATACGGATTTCTAACAGCCCATATTCAATTATTGTCGAATTACTTTCTATATGAGCCACGAGGTTCTAGGGAGACTCCGTACCAAAGGTGCCACAAGCACGCAACTGGCAAGAAGCACAGAGGTTATGCAGGTCAGTTGCTCAAATCAGTCCTTCTCAATTATGGAATATTAATACTCAGGGGATGAATAAACCGAAATATCACCCTTTCACAAAAGAAGCAGGAGACTTATGAGAAATGAAAACGCCCAGGATAGCATAAAAACTTGAATTAAGTCTTCACAAACTAATCAACTATTCTGAAGTCAAGTTCGAAAGGAAGAGTCAGACTAATAATCATACTGAAATATGATGGTTTGAAAAAACACAAAATCACACAAAAAACCCATCTCAGAGCAAAGCATGGAAGCCTTGATTGCATGCTCTTAAGGAATGGCGGGCGTACATCTATGACCAAGAGTTTGTAATCCCTTTAGTGATGTATGAGAAAAAATAAATATTGCACAGCCATCCATCAGCTAATCAACTGTTGCAAAGTATCTGTACGTCTCATACTAATTCAATAAAAGGCCTTTTTGGACATGCTGGTGTCTTCATTGTACAGTCAACTTTAAGTATTACTATCCTACTTTAAATGAGAACAATGTTCCCTGTCATGGAGTTAACGAAAAAATAAAATGGCAGACTATGATTAAGAACCATTTCGATATAAAATATGAATCTAGAAAGGTAAGTTGAGTAGATGACTGTAATAGAAGCCAGAGTAAAGCCATATTAGGATTAAAAGATCTTGGAGCTTACATGTCAAAACCACCACCGATCAAACTAAAGTTCACCTTCAATGTAACTGCAGAACTAATGGCAAGACTTGCATGGCTCAGGCATGAGCATGCGTTTCAAGAAAAAAAAAAGACAGATGAACGTTGAATCAACCACATTTGGCTTTATGGTGCAGAATATATCATATGCGAAAGACGCAACTGTCTTGGTAACAGAAACTTTATTTTTTTCTAAAAACATTTCCAGCCTTGGAATAACTAACCAAGTGTCTTATGAAATTCCGCCTTTAACGTCTTCTGCTAGTAGCCAGACAAACCTTAATGGAAAAGAAACCTGAATGTCAAATTATAGGCATCAGATGATGAACATTAATGCTATTATAACTAGGTGGGCTCTGAGATAAGACAGAAACATACTGTCACAATATCATATTCCTAATCTATCATAATAGAATAACTAAGAGTAAGGAGAAATCGCATGTTGTCAACTATAAAAGACACTAAAGGCCTGTGTCATTCCCAATGATTATGATTTAAAATTACTTAGATCTGAAAATAAAATCCTCCACATTGTCGCGGGAAACCTGAGGGCGTATAATTATTTTTGATATAACCATTTCTGAGGCCAGGCATATTCCTTTTGATTATGCATGGATACTTTAATGATGTGCCGCAGAATGTATTTTGGGGAATATTTTTGACATATAACGAAAAAAGGGACAACCCTATGACTGAAAACTATACAGTACACACCCACAGCGTTAGAGTGAGCATGCAGATGACTATTTGTAACATGGTGAACCACGCATTAAAGGCACCATTGAAGCCTGAAAAAATATGTGGAGCAGCACTTCATGTTACAGTTTTTCTGGCAGATGTATACTGTTCTTGATGATTCATTGCCTTATAATATCTCCAGGTTGCAGACTGGATCCTAAAGGAAAATGATACTTACCCTTTAACCATCTCTTCATAGCATGTCCTATGTTAGATTCACATGCTCTACATGCTTCGAAAACCAATGTTAGGCTCAGATGTTTCCAAGTTGTTTTTCTTCGAAGAAGTCTTTTGAGCCACGAGGTATAATGTGATTCCTCCCTTTGTTGGTAAAGCGCATTGGCAATGACTATATGTTAGACTGTTTTTCGCACAGCGAGTGAGAGTAATATGGAGTGGTCAGTGAAGGCAGTATGGTGCACACATGTATTGCTAAAGAAAACTAGTTATTAAAGGACTAGTTCTGTGATCAGAGCCACATGCCTCTGGGGGAAAAGTGGGCACATTTGAATCTAGAGCTCTAAACGCGACAGATATTTAAAGGCTAAGTAACCTTTTTTTGTTTGTTGCATGTGTTGCTGTAGATATACATCCTCTGCAAAGACTATAAAGCAGCACACCCCCTTAAGCAGTGGCTAGAATATGGATAATGCAGATGTCTGAAATAAGGTCCTTAGGATCATCTGGCTAACCAGTGCCTGATGTCTGGCTAGGACATTCATAAAACAATGCATCATCATCAGTGCCTTTATTTCAGCTACCAGGGCCATAAAAGTACAAAACAGAGATAAAATACATAATAAATAATGACAAGCAATACATTTACAGTGTAACAAGTTCTTTGTTCAGGAGGTTAGCAGCCAGTAACAATATAAAAGGACATGAAATATCAGGAACCTGCGCAGGAAAAAAACAGGGTGAACAACATAGAGTGCCAGGGGCTTCAGAACCTTCCTGCAGAGTATCCGGGTCGCACCCAAAAACGTGGCCATTGGAATAGCAAACATTAGGCTACAGTCTGACCTCAGGTTGCGAAGGGTGTCAGAAAGGCTAGGTACAACCAGGCATCCGCAAATAGGAGCTAGCCAGGTTTTGCGGGGGCAAATATAGGTTGGATTGGCAAAGGATACATGCACAACACTCTCTACTGTATGGGAAGAGATGGGGTATGAGACAGTACCCCCCTGGCCACTTAGTTGTACATACTCTCACCAGAAGGGTTCATACTCTGAACTGGAAGTATAACTTCCTGTCTATAGGGATGGTCACCTGATTCCAGTATGGTTCGTACTCACTCAAGGTTTTAAAAATATGGAAGTCACTAACCTGTTCAAGGTTCTAAAAACATGGAAGTCACTAACCAGTTTAGGACTCCACATCAGCTACAGCTGCACAATAAGACAGCTTCAGAGAGTGTGCCGACGGAAAGGTGGTCAAAGCAGGGTGCTCCTAAAGATCTGACAGCCCAAGAATCCACAACGACTCTCTAATATTCACAGTCCACTAAACTTTGTGGAAGCGATCAATATCCATTAGTTCCTGAAAGGCTGTTGCGTAATACACAAGTTCTGGGGTGGTCCATAATCAATGGCAAAATAAAACCGGGGGCAACCTGGCCTTATCAGCTAGACTACTTAATCCCATGTCCAGGCGGTGTAGGGGGATGCTGAGGAGGAGTGAGGCTAAATTGTGTAGAAGTTTATTTTCAGCAACAACAAGCAAATCAGTATTAGAAAAACTCCATAACTCCGCCCCATACAAAATGGACCCCAAAACCTTAGCCTCATATATATGAAGCACAGGTGTAATAGGTTTGCTATATGAGGTACAGCATTCTTTGTGTAGAGCCCCAGTAAGTTGTTTAAGCGTTAGAGCAGCTTTTTTTAGATAAGGTTTCCATGACATGCGCCCGCTGAACATGAGCCCCAAATAGGTGAAGGAGTCCACCGTCTTAAAGGGTTGCACCAGGACACTTTTCTTCCTAAATGACATATGAGGGTTAAATGCCATCAAATTAGTGTTTGTAGTATTGATCCCCGGGCCATGAAGAACTCCTTAAAGCGATACAGGAGTTTTGGTAGCCCGCTTGAGGTCTTGAGATCTACAGCTTATCGTCTGCAAATAATTATACTGCCATTTGGGTTTGAGGCACTACCGGGGCATCTGTTTGAACCTGGGCTAGGTATGGATCAATATTATCATTAATAAACAAAGAGAACAGTGGGAGACATTACACCGCCCTGGCGTACGCCTCAAAGGACCGGGATCTTATCAGTCAGCTTGTCCTGCTTCCCCCAACTGATACAGGCAAAATTACTCTCATTGAGATGCATCACCAAGGCCATGAGATTCTGAGGCATTTTCAAATCAGCCAAAACCTGCCACAGATTAGAATGTGTAACCAAATCGAAGTCAGATCTTAAGGTCGACAAAGGCAACGTACAAGTTGCCCTTGCCAATAATAACAGTGTGCCAATAGATGAGTAAAGAGTGGAAGGCCTGGTCGATAGTATTAAAGTAGCACCTTTCCATAACTTTAGGATGGGAGCCCCATCAGCGATGTCATTGGTGCTAGATAAGATGTAACACGCCAAAGGATCAATATCAGACACAAAAACATCAGCCGGCACCCCATCAGTCCCTGAAGCTATACCCCTTGCAGTAGCTAACAAGGGTTGAACCACGTCCCAGGTGTCGTGTCAAAGAGGGGCCAAGGAGACAGTGAAACTGATACTTCTACCATAGTGTCAGAGGGAGTACTTACTAGAACTACTGATAAATTGCTAAAGTACTCGACCCACGCAGAGGGGGCAATATTATTAGCAGGTTTCAATGGAGCCGAAGCGCCATTCATTGATATTAGTTGACAGAATAGAGTGAAATCTATAGACGCACATGCATAATTTAGGCCATCCCATCTCTGATCTTCCAGTGGCATGGACAATTACTATTTTGTAAGCTTTCCTGGCTAGAAGGATTTGAATCACATCTCTGGCTTTGATGGCTCCGGATAGCGAGCGCTGGGCTTTTTACGACAGTTAGTATTAAACCATAATCTGGTGTTAGGAGTTACACATTGTTTGCTGGTAGCTGGGACAAAAAAAGCCCTGCCATGTGTTAAAAGAAATCAGCGTGGTTGGAAATACGGTTTTCAGGAGCAGCATAAGCTCCTCCCTCCATTCCTATTATAACATCATTGAGATAAGCATTAAGAGCTGCTAAGATGTCCGGTTGTTTTGCCACATAGCTTCACTTCAAATGGCATTGCCCAGAAGACAACTCAATATCCCTCGTAAGAAGAAGTGGGGCTGGGGTGATGGTCGCAAACAGAGCCTGCGTAAGCAAAGAAAGAGGATTGTGATCGCTTTCTGTCCTTTGCAGGGCTCTCATATCAATTAGGAATGGCTAAAGTCCGAAATCGACTAGGAAATAGTCAATCAAGCAATCTATATATACTTTATTCGATTTTTAAAATAAAATCATAAATGTCAAACAGTGTGATACAGTACATACATGATGACATCAACACAAATTACAATTTAACTTGCTTTAAAACACCAGAAAGATACCATGATAAAAAAATAACATACTGTTGGGAAAGTTAAGAACTCTAAAAACAATAATGTAGGTCTCAATTAAAATTCATGGGCATCAAGAGTGGAAGTATGAATTTCTAGTGCAAATTGTTATAACTCGGGCAACTCAGAACTGTATGCAAAGTATCACTAATAGAGACATTGTCGCATTCACACAACGGCAGCATGGAATCCTTATAACAACCATGACTAGAGGGCAAGAGCATTAGCAATAAATTAAGCCTAAAAAAAGTCAATAATCTTCAATGGTAGCTAGGCATGCCTACGGTAAGATAAGGCTTCAGACCACTCGCAGTTTTCACCAATATCACATGGATTACTGAATGCTTATTCAAGGCTATTGCCTCACATTTTGCTACCATCTTGGCTCTAAACACTTGTTTAACCAATATGTGATTAATTTTAACAATGCGACTTGGGTCAGTAAAAAGCTCAAGTCTCCCCAAAGTTTTCATATTGGCAAAAACATAGTACAACCAGGGGATGTGGAAAGAGTTGTCCAGATTCATGCAATCTTGCACGATCAGTCTGTTAAGTCCTAACTCACCCTTCGTCCAAACGGAGAGCCAAAGCAGCGAAGGGCAAAGACAAATAAAATCTATAACATAGCCTGTGCCCAACTCTTCGTGAACAATCTCAGATGATGTACTTTGTGGAACCCCTAAGAGCCCACTGAGGAATTATTTCCAGCTATTTGAATTGGAGTAACAGACCCATAACCCCAAATCCCACAACAATAGCTAACTATCAGAAGACATTTGGCCTTAAAAATATCCAAAACTGTCTTTATGTGGGTGCGCCCTAACCGAAATAAATGTCCTATGCTATACAAGGCCCTATTAAAAGCCATTACATTGTAATTTATCGAGTGGCAGTTAAGGCAAGAGTCCAATTGAACACCCAAATATCGTAAGTTATCAACCTGGCTATTGTGGTGACCCTCTCCTACATGTTTCCTAGTTTTGGTCTTAAACGACCCGAACTTCATCATATGTGATTAGCTGAAACTGGTGGATAAGTCAAGGCTAATCATAAAATGAATAAAAAGGTCTAAAAGTCACTGTAATCCCCTGGTGGTCCGTGCAATTAAAACAGTATCATCGGCATAAAGCAGAGCATGGATTGGTCGTCCTCCAACTCTAGGGACATCCAGGGGGAATTCAGTTAAATGGATTCAACATAAATTATGGAGTGATCTGTTGTCATCACCATGAGTGTTCACAGCCATGTTTCTGTGACACCTCGACATATGTTTTATGGATGTCTGCCATCTCACATGGCCTGTAGTGCCAGCAGTAATGTGTGCCAATCTGTAACTGGCGTCCCCTTGCCTAATTGTTGATGAATGTGGGTCTAGAAAATTTCTGCGGTGCAACATTTTATCAGGTCCTGGAGGCACTTACGACCAGGGGGCCGCAGTGGCCTTACAGTTCATGGCTTTTTTGCTTGCCCAGGAGTAGGCACAGGTCTATGAATGTTGTTGTGTGTTTGGCTTTTGTAGGATTCAGGAACCTTCCTACTAAACACACCATCAACGTCTTAGGCAAGTGTCAGCCCATCAGGTCTGTTAAAGAGTCCAGTAGGGTGATTGCCTCCCCTCATTAGGAGGGCAGCAATCCCTGCCATGCACTTGGTGAAGACCCTTGGGACAGTGGTGTGCTGAACTGAAGTACTTTGAACTGATAATGACAGCCACCTATCATGAAGCACAGGTAGCATTGGTGGGCGGGAGGAATGGAGATGTGGTAGTAGGCATCCTTGAGTTATAATTCCACCATGAGTCACCTGGTTGAAGCAGAGGGATAACATCCTGCAACGTCACCATATGGAAATGTTCAGAGAGGATGCAGCATTTGAAAGGCCTGATGGCAAGCAAAGTGCTTGAGGGAGGCATTCCTCTTGGGGATGAAGAAGTAAAGAAAATCACAGTGTTGTGGGCACTGGTTCTATTGCGTCAATTTAAAGGTGCACTTAGACATCTTCCTCCAGGAGGCTAAGAGGTTCCCTACTGAGAATATGAATGCAGGGTTTGAGAAGTTCTAGGCAGCATATGTGACAGGACACTGCTAAGACACACTTGTCTGATTTGATTTCCTGTCATCAAGAGAGGACCCCTTGCAGCCTGCTCTGACAGATGCTATACGATATGGAGGAAAGATGAGGGGATTCACGGGTTAGAGGGGGAGGACCCTTTACAGGACCCTCCTTCGTCCCTGCCCCTATTGTAGCCTCTATAGGCACCCTGGTGTAGCGAGGTGGTGTCAGCTGTTGGTAGATATGTTGCTATCACTGGTAGGAGGCAGTAGGGTCTGGGATTTGAGGTCTGAAGGGCACCCATGGCTTTGGCAGGGTCTGTGGACTTCTATATCTTTTCCAACATCAGGTCAACCCGCGGTCTGAAAATGTTTGCCACTGAAAAGCAGGTTAAGCAGATGCTGTTGGACCCTGGGTCTAAAACTCAGGATATGGAGCCACATATGGCGTCTAATCAGGACACTAGTTTTAAAACCTCAGGAGTCTAGGGTGCAGTGATAGTGGAGTTGGTGATGTTTTTTTTCTTACACCACTACTCCTATGGCCTTTTCATATACTCATCTGTAAAGTATTTGATGAGCTCTTGCGTCTCATCCCAAATGTGCGCTCTCATGCATGGAAAGCAGGCCGACGGAGTTGCTAATCGTTCAGTGGGTGGCACCCTTTCCCAGCAGCGACTAGCATTTTGGTCTCCTTGTCAGACAGGGGAGCACTGCCCACAGCCTGAGCATTGGCGTGGTTACAGGTGCTATCGACCACCAAGGAAACGGGAGAGATATTACTCTTGATGTTAGGTGGGTTTATGCTGCTTCTCCATCCAGGGAGTAACCACCCCTCCCTGACCAGGTCCTTGAAGGTGTTTGTGGTGGACGTCAAAATACCCTTTTACATGTGGAGGAACTAGACTGTTCTCTGGGACTTGGACAGTCTGTATACGAAGAATTCATCTTCCTCATAGAGGACATACGTCTAGTTTGTGCAGTGTGGCTGCCTATTCTATCACCTTGTGATACGGTCTGGAATTGTCTGGAGGTGATGCCCAAACTAGGTAGTGAGCCCCACAGGTTGTCAATTAGCACTGGATCGAATAGTTCATCATAAGGGTTGGTAGGGTGTAAGCGGCTACCTGCACGGTAAGAAGAGTGAGAGAAAGTCAATAATGTCAAGGGAGGGGGAGATATAGAGGCTGCAGAGGAAGTGGTGGTGGTGAAGTAGAAGATGGTGGAGGAGGAGAAAGCACAGATGGGAAGATGCTGGTGTCCCTGTCGTTGTGTCTCTTGTTCCTAAGATGTGGAGGAGGCTCTAGAGTCAGCTCTTCCTCAAAAATTAATTTATTTTCCAGAGGTAATGTTTCTGTGGGTCTAGGAGGTAGCTTGATGGAGATCTACCCAGTCTGATGATGAATAAATAGGCTGTTCTGAGTCAGTCGTCTCAGTTGACCATGTAAGGCATCTTCGGCAGCGAAACTGGTTTCAAGCGCAGGCGGGATCTTTGGATCAAACAGTGCCTTTGGTAGAGATGTCGGAGCTGGTATCGATGGGGCCTTCAGCTTCTAGCGAGCCCTGGGATTATGCAGTATCATTGGACTCAATGGAAGAGAGGGGTCGGCAACCACATGTGGGAACATGGTCTTTTTCTAAGCCTTAGGTCGTTGCCGGCCAGAGTACAAAGGCCCAAAGGGATTGATGCCCGACACGGTCAGGACAGTACTCTGCCTCAACTCAAGGCCATTTGGGAGTCCTGGTAAGTGTGTTGGTGCCAACTATACTCACGATTCTGTTGGATGTCTTAGTCCGGGGGTCATGGAAGCCTCTTGCTGAGGTTGGATAAGTAAGAGAATGCTGCCTCGGAGCTGGTCGACGGCACATTGGGTGGAATGCCAGAGGTTCTGGCTTCTTCACCTTCCTCAATGTCAGACAAAGGATGTGCCCTAAAAATATCAAGTGTTGTTGGAGGCTGGACTCTGCTTCCTCTGGTGTGCTCACCTTCTTTTCAATAGGCACAGAAGAGTCTTCTTTAAATGGAATGCAAGGCAGGCCTCGCGCACAGTTATGTTGTGGTTGAGAGAGATGCAGAGCTTGCACACCGAGAGATGCAGAGCTTGCACACCTCGTGGTGGTCCCATTGATGTCAATAATGGAAGGGTGTCCTTTCGATCACTCCGAGTACATTCTCCATGGAGAAGACCATGAGGAGACCTGAGATGTGCCTGAGGCCCTGTCAGACAGGCGTCTATAGTGCGCAGGAGTCAGAGAAGTGACATCAGGAAACCATAGCCAAGTAGTTTTTCTTCAACTGAAATCGAAACAACTGTTTGGAACTGAAGAAAAAGCGAGCTATGTTTGGAGCTGAAGAAAAGACCAGTCTGTCCACGTCCAAACCAGATAGCACAGAAAAACATTCTAACATGGAGTGTATGCACATTGCCAACTAAAGGAGGAG
Organism: Lissotriton vulgaris; assembly: GCF_964263255.1. Taxonomy (NCBI): domain Eukaryota; kingdom Metazoa; phylum Chordata; class Amphibia; order Caudata; family Salamandridae; genus Lissotriton; species Lissotriton vulgaris. Next base: position 136,306,769 of record NC_141700.1, on the reverse strand, counting down.
TCACCATATACCTTGTAACTGAAAAGACTTCTGCAAAGAAATACAACTTGTGAACATGCAAGCCCAACACTTGATGGCAAGAGTATGCAGAGTTTGTATTTCAATAGCAACATATACTTTGAGCAATATTTATGCAGAACCAAAACAGCAATAACGTAAAAACGCAAATCAATAAAAATCCCAAACTGAATTAGAAAAATAGAGTAATATTTAATAAACAAAAATAATCATCTCTCTTTCCCCTTATTGGGTTTTTGTAATTTTGAATGTCATGATAACGTTTTAAGAAGGAAGATTGGGAAAAGTGCCATTTATAGTAATGCATGCAGTTGACCTAAGCACAATCTGTGGCTGACCTCGATGGAGCATGTTGGACAGACCAACCAGGTTCGTCCTGGTCAAAGACATAACGTTCCTATTTACTATTTTAAGTTCCAATCCACTACAGGATTACACTTCTAAAGCCCCCTCTGGACCTACGGGAGGCAGTTGGAGATTCAAAGGGTGCAAGACATAGGTCAACAGCAGGGTCCAGTCTAGTGGTCCACTGGTCAGCTATGTCCTTCCAGGAAAAGGGCTCTTGTAGCTTGCTGAAAACCTGTACCTTGAACAGGAGATCAGCCTTATGAACCATGGAGTCTATTTCTTTGTCCTGGGTACAGGAGAGGGCAAATCTATTACTTCAGGGCACCTCTAGCCAATACACACCAGGTCCAATCCTCTTCTGTTCTTCCTCAGGTCAAGCAGTATTCCGAACCGGGTGCCTAAAGATGGCACATTTATGCCTGGCACGGCCTAGCGGGTGAGAAGGGTTACTGGGCATGCTCTAACCAATGGGTTTGAAGTTCCCAGGTCCAAACCTACCCAATTTGGTCATTTGCAAGATGGAGAAAGTCTTTAGACAGGCTGAATGTGAGCTTTGAGGGCTGGTAGTGTGTATACTATGGTAATCCTAGTGTCCTCCTACATCTAACACCAAAATCTACTTTAAGGCAGCCACCATTCCGACAATAAACCCAGAGACAGAGGTCAGGTAGGATAAATTAAGATTCTCAGCAACCAGACAGTGGTTACACAAGAATTCCCTTGGCGACCTGCTTCCTTCCTCTCAAGCGCTCCCCAAGTGTTATGTGTATAACCCAGACAGAGCAGAGTTTTACACTGACGTGGGACTTGACACTAATGTCAAAAAGGCTCACAGCCCCACCCTCCATTTAAGCCAACCGGTCAATCATAGGATGCAGTTCCTGGGAGGAATTTCACACCTTATTCACACCAATTCAAATTCTAATGACTGGCTGGGAGAAGCTGGAGAGAAAATGCAAATAAGTAAGGAACTTCAGGTAGGTAAAAGGTATATTTCTAAAAGTTATACTTAATAATCGGACTTCACCATTGAATTGGATTTTTAAGAACAAATAAAAATAGCGGTTTAATTATTTTTCTAGCTTGTCCCATTCACCAGACAGAGGATCAGGATTTTAATCTATACTCTGGTTTTTTCTACATAAGACAGCTCGGCCTGCCACAGTGTAAAATTGCTTTTGGGTGCTAGTCACTGTAAGGACATATTAACATTAAATTTCTACATGCCCTGTTTTTAAATACCAAGCAACCTGCCTTGGGGGCTACAAGGCCTATACAGGGTTGACTTATTAATATTTGAAAGGAAGGTTTTGACCTGTCAAAAGTGTTCATTTTGGCAGGGTGCATTGCACTTTTAATACTGTTACCTCAAGACTACACAGAGTAGGCCTGAAGCCATGTTTGCACTCCCAGTGTAGTGGAAGGCACAATAGGTGCTGCAGTCCACAGGTGGCATTAGACGTCCAGGTCCTGGGTACACTTTTGACCATGTATTAGGGATTTATAGGTAAGTAAATTATGATAACTAGGAATATGTTAGTTCATCCATTTTTGAAGGGGCAGCACAGACACTTTACTACTGATTAGCAGGGGAAAAGCTCTGTTATAAAACCAGCAAAAATACTGGGTCTAGCAAAAGGCAGAAAATACAGGGAAACATCACAGGAAAGAGGCAGATTTCCTCCAGAAGCCTTGTTGTCAAGATGACAAACTACCTCAGGAGGAAGGTCAAACAAGGTCAACTGTCACTTTCAGTCTCCATGAATAGAGGTGCAAAGTGGGTGCAACACCTTGCCCTGCTGCTGTGACAGAAGAAGTGGCAGCTTGATGAGAGAACAGATGCTCGAGCCCAGAAGTTCTGGGTACTACAGTCACCCGGCCCAATACGGGGCCCTTAGGATGACTTGTGCCTGGTCATTCACGATCTTCTTCAGAACTTGGGTTACGAGAGGCAGCAGAGGAAGTCCATGATAAGTCCTGAGACCCACTCTAGGCGGATCTTGTTTCAAAGAGACAACTGTGCAGGGAACTCCAGTGCACAAAACGTGCTGACATTGCGCGTTCTCAGCTGTGGCAAAACAATTGCGCCAGGGTTTTCACCATTGCTGGAAGACACCCTGTGTCACCTCTGGGTGCAGCTGCCATTTGTAATCTGCTTGGAGTCGGAGGCTGAGTCAGTCCGCTCAGGCATTTAGAGATCCTGCTCAGTGGTTCGCCAACAGAGAAATTCCTTGGTGGTTTAGCCACATCCAGAGGTGTACAGTTTCCTGGCACAGGTTCCAAGACGCCACTCTGCTTCTTGCAGTGCACTTGGTGGAGTCCGAGAGTTGTCTGTGAGGACCTGCACCAACCTTCCATTGATGTCGGACAGGAAGGCCTTCAAAGCCAGGCAAATCGCTCTTAACTCCTTCCTGTCGACTTTGATTGGTCAAAGTATGGAGTCTATGTTTGGCAACATACAACTTTGCCTCGCTGTCCTTTACAACCTTCAGATTCACCTGAGTGCAGTCATAACAAGCCCTGGAATTTTGCACAAGGCACCATATGCATATTTTGTGATGGTCAGTCGCAGACACCTATATGAGACAGTCACTACATGACTTGACACCTATTGTTTTAGGGAGTGACATAATCCCTTGTACCGAGAACATACATTTTTAAAGAGGGTCTAAAGATCACGGTCTGGGTCCATGTCACAAGGCGCGGAAAGAAAGGAAATGATTCCAGCATGCACACATGGCTCTTTTATGCGGCTTCGCACCAATGTCGTTCCGCTCTGGGGGTAATGAGCTGAGCGGCCTGTGACCCAGATACTGCCGGAGTCCTGCTTCAAAGTTCTGGATCCAGTCTGATGCCTGGGGCATATTCACAAGGTGAGGAATCTGTGGCTAGAATTATTCATCAGAAAGTGTTTTCTTCTATGAGAGGCCCTGTATCTTTGGACATATTTTTTGTTTTGTTTATGAAGGGTGGAGAAAGGAGGATTGGCAACCAATGCTGATCAATATGAGTTTACACCAGGGGTCTGGAACAGTAGCTCGTAAGTTACTGTGGCTCTCCAGCTACCTCCGAGTAGCTCACCTGTGTGGAGCCCAGCTTATTAACCCCTCCCCTGCTGATGACTGAACCGCTCCGTCATCAGCTGCGGTGGTGCTGTGCTGATGACGGAACGGTTCCGTCATGGCCCGCCAGACGCTCCTGCGCAGCGCGAATTCCGCGCCTGCGCTGAGCGTTCTATTGAGCGGGCGGGGCCATGACGGAACCGCTCAGTCATAAGCACAGCGCAACCAACGCTGGTGATGGAGCGGTTCCGTCACCAGCATGCACCTGCCGCTTTTCCGCCCCGCCCCCTTAGCACTGCAGCGGAATAGCCGCCGCAGTGAAGGGGTTAAATTAGAAAACTTTTGCTTGTTTGAATTAATATACATATAACAAAAATGAGATTTCCTACAGAAGCCTTGCTGTCAAGATGACAAACTACCTCCGCGGAAGGTCAAAAGAGGTCAGCTGTCACTTTCAGTCTCCATGAATGGAGATGCAAAGTGTGCAGGCCTGGGTGCAGCACCTTGCTCTGCTGCTGTGACAGAAGAAGCGGAAGCTTGATGAGAGAACAGATGCTCATGCCCAGAAGTCCTGGGTATTACACTCACCTGGCCCAATACGGGGCACTTAGGATGACTTGGGCCAGCCTATTTTTGATCTTCTTCAGAAGTCTGGTTACGAGAAGCAGCAGGGAAGTCATTGAGGAGTCCCGAGCCCCACTCTAGGCGGAATTAGTCTCTAAGAGATAAATGTGCTCGTTTATGCGGCTCCGCACCAATGTCGTTCCGCTCTGGAAGTAATGAGTGGAGCTGCCAGTGACACTTACAGGTGTGGAGGAATCCTACTACAATGTTCGGTATCTAGTCTGATGCCCAGGGAATATTCACAAGGTAAGGAATGTGCGGTTAGAAGTATCCATCAGAAAGTGACGTTTTTCCTTCTATGAAAGGCTCTGTATCTTTGCACATATTTCTTTTATTGTTTTATTTTTAAAGGGTGGAGAAAGGAGGATTGGCCACCAATGCTGATCCATAAGCATTTGCACCTGGGGTCTAAAACCAGTAGCTTGTGAGCTACTGTAGCTCTCCAGCTACCTCGGAGAAGTTCACCTGTGTGGAGCCCAGCTTATTACATTGGAAAGCTTTTGATTGTTTTAATTAATGTACATATATCGTTCATTAATCTTTATTTGGTTTAGAAAAGCATAAAAGATACAAAATAAAAACAATTCATACATAGTAGATAAACACAATTTAAATAATTGTTTCCTTAATACGCACTTGGCAATTGTAGTTAATACATTTTTGCCTTTACAATATAAAACCAGTTACTCAATAAATCAGATAAAATACAATAGAAATGCTAAGCTTACTATTCAGTATATTTGAAACAGAGGGAAATGTAAGTTCTGGGCATATAGGTACTTAAGCAGCACAAAGTGTGCAAAAGGTGCATATGGGTATCTGAAGCTTTCTGCAAGGATTCTGGGTAAAAAATAAAGTGCAAATTCAAAAGAAGTGCATATAAGTACTTAAAGCAGCACATGTAGTTTTGCGAAAGATTTTCTTTTCTTAATACATTGACGGCAAACAAGTATCTGCTAACACTAAAAACTATTTTCTGTGACATATCAGTTTTTAGGACTCTTGTCGCAGCAGAGCAAGACCTATTTCCCAAGTTTCGACAAATGGGTTTGATCCATTTTCGCCTTGGGATAGCGTATACTGGGCAGGAAAATAATATATGGGGATCGTTTCGTTAGGTTGACATAAAGGACATCATTATCAACAATGTTTTTTTTACCCCATTTCGCTGTGTTAGGTTGTGCTTGCAAAACCCATAGCAAAACTTCATGTACAAAGATTTTGCCAACTGAGGTTGGACTTCGTCCAGATATTGCTAAAAAAACAGAAGTGGTTTTGTAAGGAGGAACTGAGATGTCAACCTACCAATATCTGAACTATGGGAGACACTATTTTGCATATATGCCCAAAATGTAGTTTTCAGGATTTTTGGGGGAGTATTGTGTCAATAAAGTGGGCGCTTCGCAATAATGGTTCAACCCAAGTTTGCAAAACCATGTGTGCATGCTTGACCCACTGAAGGCTAGCACACTTATCATACCTTAAGATCTCTTCTAGCCCTTCTTTATAACGTGCAAATTCTATAATGGTCCACAAATGCACCCAGAATAACAATGGTCTACATATAGCCTGGTGGTCAATGTGCTTTATATTAAAATCTATGTACATACAACAAAATTGAGATTATAACAACAGTAATAATATTAGTAGCTCTCAGTGCGTTTCATTGAACATAAGCAGCTCTCGGTAAAGAAACGAGTGGAGATCCCTGGTTTACACCCCTTTTGATTTTCATATTTTTTTAAATTAAACATAATTTTTTTCATTTAAAAAAAAAATTTGTTTAGTTCAAGTTTTTTCCCCAGAACTCCTGTTGCAAAAGTTCTATAACTGTACCTATAAACTGCGATTCAAGGTGAATATTAATGAAGGCCCCATTAGAGAGAAGCGACTCAGTTCTCCAAGAGATAAAAGAATAGGAAAGAGATTCAACATATAATACTTCAGAAACTCAGACAAGTACAGTAAGTGCAATGCCTAAAAATATCAGAATGCAAGATAACCAAAATGTACTTTATTAATCCTAAACAGATTTGTAAAAATGCATAGAAGTAGCAATGCCGCTAAAACTTAAGATCAAACAGCACTATGACAATGCCATTTAGGTTTACAGATCAAATTAGCAAATCAAAGCATGGTTGACTATGGTAAACTAGGCAAACTAAATAAGCACTCACTACAGAATTATTCAACTGGAATTCAGAAATGACAAAAATAACGAACAATAAAAACTCCATCCCGTGCAGTTAATTTCCCAGCCATCCTTCACTGAATGGGCCAACGTTTTGTAGTGAGTAAGGAATAAAAACTATCTATGGAAGAGGGGAGTAGACAAGGATATTAAGGATACTGAGGAGAACTATAGGGATAAGAATGTTCCCCTGGACAAGGAACTGACAAGGGGTAGGTAGAAAGGTGGGAGGACCTGTGTACTGAGGGTAAGGTAGGCAATGGAGGCATAAGCCTCATAGGATTCTAGCTAAGAAAAGCTGGCGGTGGATACAGGGTCTGCTAGACTAACTTATTATTATTCAATACGCTTACCTCAGGACTTAATAAAAGGTACCAAAGTCAAGGGAAGCGCAGGGAGAGAAGAAAGAGCAGTAAGAGTCCTTGACCTGACAAACAAGGGAAAAAGATGACAAGTGGACAAGAAAATAATCACGGGCCCAGAAAAGACATGACAATCGATAAGAAGTCAAACTAAAAATGATTCTAGTAATGGGGCCTTCCTACCATTCCTAAAGACCCCAACTCAACCAAACGTGTGGATCCCATCCTCAACCCAATCACAAAACAATACTCACTTTAATACCGAGCCGTAAGTTGTTCTTCTATTGAGTGAAGATAATCCTGCACATGTGAAGTGGTCCTAGTAAAACAAGCTTTGTGAGGTCCGAGCCTCCTCAGCCAACGGTTTCCCTCATATCAGTCTTATAGAAATCGAGATAATCTTCCCGGGGTCATAGAATTCTGTTCTCAGTAAAGACAACTGTACTATAAAAATATTCCCTCCAACCTAGTAGTTCAGGCGCTAATACAGATTTGCCTAGTAGCACATGTTTTACTATTTGTTAACAGTTACTGTATTCAATTGAATGATCAGTAGGTGCAAACAGACCCACATACAAGAATCCCCATTTAAAGCCTGATTCTGCATCCAGGGCTTTTCCAATTAGATACTTTTCAGAATCCCAGAAGACCTTGGATATGTTTTTCCAATTCACTAGAAATTATGGGCTTGGAAAGGGTACTGATGACAAGTACCAATGCGTCTAAGATAATGGACTTCATAAAGAGGTGACTGCACAGTTTGTATCGATCATGTTCTAAAAGGTATATAAAGCAATGATTACATGAGAAGAAAGATAGGTGAACCTTCAACACTACCAGTCCCAAATGTTTCAGCTCTGGTATCAGTAATGAGTAAGGAAATGCTACTTACCAGTATGCATCTGTTCTTGGCATGTATAGCTGCAGAATCGTATACTGTGCATAGATCGCCATCTGGTGTTGGGCTCGGATGTTTGCACTTTGTTATTGTATTGGAAGAAGTTCTCTGTAGTCACGAGATAGGTGACTCTTCCTTAGGACGATAGTGCGTATGAACATCAACTCCATCCTCAGATTGCTTTTCGCCATAAAGGGTGATAATGGAGTTTGTGAGAAACAGAAAGAGATGTCCATGTGTGGTGTATCCAAGTAAGAAAGCACTGAAACAGAGAAAGATACATGGGGAGGCAGGTAGTCATATATGATTCTGCAGCTCTACATGCCAAGAACAGATGCATACTTGTAAGTAGTATTTTCAGTTCGAGGCACATCATCTGCAGAATATATACTTGTGCATACACTCTACAGTAGTATTCTCCCTAGTGGTGGCCACCTGTATTTGTGGTAGTGGTTTGAAAAAGTGTCCTTAGTACAGCCTAGCCCACACTAGCCTGTGGTTTTAACTGCTTATCTACACAATGTTGTTATGAGAAAGTGTGCGGAATAGTCCATGTTGCTGCTTTACAAATGTCATCTATGGGAATATTCCCTAAGAATGCCATAGATGCCCCTAGCTTGCATGTGGACGCGCACTAGGGGGACTGGATAATGAACGTTTTGCTCTTTGGTAGCATATCTGGATGCATTTAACAACCCACCTGGCAATTTCAGCCTTTGATATAGGATTGCCCTTATGTGTTGATGAAAAAGCTATAAAAAGTTGTTTCGCTTTCCTGAAAGTGGTTGTCCTTGCAATGTAGTAAAGGATAGCTCTTTTGATGTCATGCGTATGAAGAGCCCGTTCTGCTACTGAGTCTGGTTGAGGAAAAAAGTCTGGCAACTCAACAGACTGGTTATGGTGGAAAGCAGAAATGACTTTTGGTAAGAATTTAGGGTTGTTCACAAGAATCACTTTGTTGTGATGTATTTGCAATAATGGTTCTTGTATGGATAATGCCTGGAGTTCACTAACTCTTCTGAGAGATGTGATCCCCACAAGGAAAGCTACTTTCCATGTGAGAAATTGTAACTCACATTTATGTAAAGGTTCAAATGGGGGACCCATGAGCCTGGTAAGAACAATGTTTAGATTCCAGACTGGAGAGGGTGGAACTCTGGGAGGAATATTCCTATTAAGGCCTTCCATAAATGCTTTGATGGCAGGTACCTTAAACAATGACAAGTGTTGTCTGTTTTGTAGGTAAGCGGCTATGGCCGCAAGATGTAATCGTATTGATGTGTATGCCAGATTACATCTTTCTAGATGACAGAGATAACAAATAATGTTTTGAATCACAGCATCTAGTGGATCAATTGTGTTTTTATCACAGTAGATAACATCTTTTCCATTTAGCCGCATAGCATGCTATAGTGGTAGGACGCCTAGCCTCCTTAATGATATTCATACAGTCTGGCGGGAGAATGAGGTAACCAAACTTTAAGACTTCAGGAACTAGATCACTAGGTTCAGTTGAGCTGGATCTGGATCTGGATGCCTTATTTCTCCATGGTTCTGTGAGAGAAGCTTTGGAGAAAGGTGCAACTTTTGATGTGGAACTACTGAGAGTTGCAGCAGGGTTGCGAACCATGGTTGCCGGGCCCATGTTGGAGTAATCAGGATCATTGTGAGAGACGACGGTTTGAGCTTGCGCACCACTAATGGAAGAGCGGGAGAGGCAGAAAAGCGTACGCAAATCTGCCTGACCAGTTCATCCATATCGCATTGCCTTTGGACAATGGCTGTGGATACCTGGAGGCGAAGCTTGGCCATTTTGCATTTAAATGTGTGGAGAACAGATCTATGCCTGGGTGGCTCAACATCTGAGAAAACGAATGAAGAACTTGCAGAGGAAGTTCCCAATCGTGGATCTGCTGTCTCTGACGACTGAACAGATCCGCAATCTGATTGTGTACCCCTGGGAGATGTTCTGCTAAGAGGTATATTTTTTGAGGAATGGGCCATCCCCATATGCTTTGCGCTAGGCGTGAAACCTGCAGAGTGTGTGTCCCACCTGTTTTTGTACATAGTACATTGCTGTCATATTTTCCGTACGAACAAGGACAGTTTTGAATATTTGATGTATTTGGAATGATTTCAATGCGAGAAAAATTGACAGTAATTCCAAGTGATTGATGTGGAACAGTTTCTGTTGAGGGGTCCACATGCCCTGAACGGTATGGTTTAAGAGATGAGCTCCCCAAACAGTGAGCGATGCGTCTGACGTTGTCACTGCCTGTGGAACCGGGTCTAGGAACGGCAACCCTTTGGAAAGGTTTTGTGTGTTCCACCACTGCAGAGAGCGATGTGTGCGCTGCCCACCAACACCAGATCTGTAAGCTGACCTTGAGCCTGGTTCCACTGATGTGCTAAACATTCCTGTAATGTACGCATTTGGAGTGTTGCGTAAGGTACAATAAAAATGCAAGAGGCCATCATCCCCATTAGCTGCATGAACACTAGAGCTGGTAGTGAGTGTTAAAATGTTGTTATGAAAGCTTGCATGCAGGCTATCCTGACTGGACTGGGGTATGCAAGAGTTTTTAAAGTATCTATTGTGGCGCCTAGATACTGCTGTGTGTGGGACGGTTGAAGATGTGACTTGGTGAGGTTTATTGTGAATCCTAAGTCGTGCAGCAGTTGGATTGTTTTGTGTGTATGGTGCGCACAATCGCTGTGAGACTTGGCGGTTATGAGCCAGTCATCGAGGTAAGGAAACACATGAATGTGTTGCCTTCACAAGTGAGTTGCCACTACTGCAAGACATGTTGTGAAGACTCTGGGTGCTGTAGTCACTCTGAATGGGAGGACTTTGAATTGGTAGTGCTGACCATCCAGTACAAACCGTAGATATTTCCTTTGAGCAGGGTAAATAGGAATGTGAAAGTAGGCGTCGAACAAGTAACTTACCGTCAGTAACGATATATCTGTAAGAAACATTAGTTAGTATTAGATTCCTTGCCTTAGAATATCCCCAGGCGTCAGTCTGGATCCGGAATCTTTTGCGTAGCAGTACCCCTGCGCGTCGCTAGGCGTCGTCTGCAGGCGTCCCCTGCGGCTCCGCGTCCGTCGTTGGCGCCGTGCGCCGTGATGACGTCGCTGGAGTATATAGACGCCGCCTCCGCGCGCTGACGTCAGTTCTTTGCACACAGCTTTTCCGCGCCAGAACACGCAGAGCCATGTGAGAACCAACACTGGTGCCATTGAAACTAGGGCCCTGAAAGGGATGTCCTTAACCCTAAGTATCAGTTCGCAGAACGGGGAGGATGGGTGAGCGCGTAAGGAATCTAATACTAACTAATGTTTCTTACAGATATATCGTTACCGAAGGTAAGTAACTTGTTCATCTGAAAGAAACACGTTAGTATTAGATTCCTTACCTTAGAATAAATACCCCAGCAATACTAAACCCCGGTGGTGGGTCTGCGAACCAATACAATTTCACACCAGAATGTCCTGGAGGACAGAACGGCCAAAGAAGCCATACCTCCGGACTTGACCGTCCAGGCAGTAGTGCCTCGCAAAAGTGTGCAGCGAGGCCCACGTAGCCGCCTGGCAAATGTCCTGCAAGGGGACTCCCCAGCCCAGGGCAGTAGTAGCCGCCGTGGCCCGAGTGGAATGGGCCCTCAGCCCAACAGGAGGCTCCTTCCGAGCCAAAGAGAAGCTCGCTTTGATGCATAGAACGACCCACCGAGAGATGGTCCGTTTATGCACCACCCGTCCCTTCTTCGCACCCACGTAGCCAACAAACAGTTGGTCATCCACCCGGAACTGGCGTGTGCGATCCATATAAAATGAAAGCGCACGTTTTGGGTCCAGACGATGAAGCCGCTCTTCATCCTTTGAAGGATGCGGAGGCAGGAAGAAGGAAGGCAAGGTGATGGACTGCCCGATGTGAAAAGCAGAGACTACTTTGGGCAGGAAAGAAGGTCTAGTTCTCAGAACCACCTTGTCAGGATGAATGGACAGGAAAGGAGGTTTGACAGAAAGAGCCTGGAGCTCACTCACTCTCCTGGCAGAGGTGATGGCAACCAGGAAGGCCGTCTTTAAAGTCAGGAGACGGAGAGGACAGGAATGAAGTGGCTCAAAGGGAGCACACATCAAGAAAGTTAGAACCAGGTTCAAGTCCCACTGAGGCATCACAAACGGTACAGGAGGATACATGTGTGTGATGCCCTTCAAGAACCTTGTTACAATAGGGGAGTTGAACAAAGAAGGTTGATCAGGCAGCCTCAGAAAAGCCGAAAGGGCAGAAAGGTAGCCCTTGATAGTGCCCAGAGCAGAGCCCTGCTGGGCAAGAGAGAGGAGAAAGAGGAGAACCTCGGAAAGAGGGGCAGAAAGTGGATCCACAGCCTTTGCTGTGCACCATGCCACAAATTTGTTCCACCGGCAGGCGTATACCGACTTTGTGGAGGAACGCCTGGCTGCCAGAATCACATCACAGACTTCAGGAGGCAAGTCAAATGGCCTCAACTGTCGCCGCTCAATCTCCACGCATGGTGGTGGAGGCTAGACAAGTTCGGGTGGAGGACCGTCCCCTGCTGCTGCAACAGAAGGTCCTCCTGAAGGGGCAGGCGGATCGGGGGACAGACTGACATGCTGAGTAGCTCGGGATACCAGTACCTTCGAGCCCAGTCCGGAGCCACAAGGATGACTTGGGCCCGGTCGCGCCTGATCTTCTTCAGCACTCTGGGCAGAAGTGGTATAGGCGGAAAGGCGTATAACAGACCGCAACTCCACTCGCGCCGAAAGGCGTCGCCGTGCGAGTGCCGTCTTGGAAACTCCAACGGGCAGAACTGATGACATTGCGCGTTCTCTTCTGTGGCGAATAGATCTAACCAAGGCTCTCCCCATCGCAGAAAGAGGCCTTGCACCACGTCCGAGTTCAGACGCCATTCGTGATCCATCGAGCACCGACGGCTGAGTTCGTCCGCCCTGGCGTTCAGAGATCCCGCCAGGTGTTGAACCACCAGGGTCACCCCCTGATGTTCCAGCCACTGCTAGAGACGCAGAGCCTCCTGGCAAAGGGTCCACGACCCCACTCTGCCCTGTTTGTTGCAGTACCACATGGCGGTGGTGTTGTCCGTGAACACCTGCACCACACTCCCGCTGACAACGGGGAGGAAGGCCTTCAGTGCTAGACGAATCGCCCGTAGCTCCAACAAATTTATATGGAGCCGGGACTCCGCCGGAGACCAGATGCCTCTGATCTCCGCCTCTCCCAGGTGGCCTCCCCAGCCCTGGAGAGACGCGTCCGTCACAACAACGTGCTCCGGTTGGGGAAGGGAGAGGGATCTGCCTCTGACCCAATCGCGGTCCGTAAGCCACCACTGCAGTTGTCTCGCAGTGCCCTCCGAGATCAAGACATGGTCGGACAAGTTGCCCTGATGCTGGGCCCACTGAAACTTCAGGTCCCACTGCAGAGCCTGCATCCGCCACCGGGCGTGATGCACCAGAAGGATGCAGGAAGCCATCAGCCCCAGCAGCCGCAGCGTCAACCTGACCGAAACCCGGGATAACGGCTGGAAGATGGGAATCAAAGCCAGTATATCCTGGACTCGCCGTTCCGGAGGATAAACCCGAAACTGCGCCGAGTTGAGAACCGCTCCGATGAAAAGGAGCTTTTGAGAGGGACACAGGTGTGATTTCGGCACATTGATGGAAAACCCCAGCTCGTGCAGGAGGTCTGCCGTCATCTGGAGGTGGTGGACGACTGTCTGGGGCGAGCCCGCCTTCAACAACCAGTCGTCTAGGTAGGGGAAGACTGAAACCCCTAACCTGCGCAGATGGGCTGCGACCACCGCCATCACCTTTGTGAACACCCGTGGGGCGCTGGTAAGGCCGAAGGAGAGCACGATAAACTGAAAGTGCTCTTGGCCTACCCTGAACCGCAGGTAACGCCGGTGGGCCGGCAGGACGGGGATGTGAAAATATGCTTCCTGCAAGTCCAACGCTACCATCCAGTCTTGCGGGTCGAGAGCAGCCAAGACCTGAGCCAATGTCAACATCTTGAACTTCTCCTTCCGGAGGAAGCCGTTGACGTTCCTTAGGTCCAAGATAGGACGTAGGCCCCCCTTGTCCTTCTTGGGTACCAGAAAGTAGTGGGAATAGCAACCACGCCCTACTTCTGGCTCAGGAACGCGCTCGATGGCCCCTTTGGCCAAGAGGGCCGTAACTTCCTCCTTCAGAAGTGCCAAGTGGTCCCCCGACACACGGTGGTTCTGCGGTGGCATGGCTGGAGGAGTGGTCTCGAAGGGGAGGGAGTAGCCCCTTCGGACGATCTGCAACACCCACCTGTCCGAGGTAATGGTGCGCCAGTGGGAGTGGTGATGGCGAACCCTGCCACCCACTGGCGTCACATGGGCCTGAAAGCACGGATTAGGAGGATTTTGTGGCGGATGCTGCGGGGGGAGGTGTGGCCTGACCTCGCCGTTGTCCCCGACCGCCTCCACGGCGGTTTCCACGGCCGCCACCGCGTTGATAAGTTTGTTGCGGCGCGTGGCTGGCAGCACGTGTGGGACTGCCCCTTCCTTGGCCACGAAAGGAGCAAAACAAACCAGTTTGCTGGCGCTGGGTCGAAAGACCCAAGGACTTGGCCGTGACCCTGGAGTCCTTGAAGTGCTCCAGCGCGTGGTCCGCTTTGTCACCAAACAGGCGACAGCCATCAAACGGCATGTCCATCAAAGCATTCTGGACATCTGCCGAGAAGTTGGCGGATCTCAGCCAGGCGTGGCGACGAATCGCTACCGTTGTGGACATCGCTCTGCCGAGTGAGTTGGTCGTATCAAGACCACACCTAATGGAGTATTTTGCTGCGTCTCGGCCTTCAATCATAGCCTTGCCCAGCTTCGCCCGTACCTCCTGTGGGCATTCCGGCAGCAATTCCGCGACCGTGTCCCACAGAGAGTGGGTGTAGCGGCCCAAGAGGCACGCGGTGTTGCAAGACCGCAGTCCCAGACTCAGGGACGAGAAGACTTTTTTGCCATACTGGTCGTACCTCTTTGATTCCCTGTCGGGCGGGGCCGACGGGAATGCGGTTTGGGAAGTGGAGGCCTGGATCACCAGACTCTCAGGGGTGGGGTGGGTGGACAGAAACTTGGGGTCATCCGAACACGGACGGTGGCGTCTGGCCACGTTCCTATCAACAGGCGAACCTGAAGCGGGCTAGACCACGTGCCCAAAAGAACGTCAGACAAGGCCTCGTTGAACGGCAGCAGTGGCTCCTCTGGGAATGACTGCGGTTTGAGGACCTCAGTGAGGATGTTAGTCCTCACTGCCGCAACGGGGAGCTCAAGGTTTAAGGCCTTGGCAGCCCTCATCAACACCACTGAATAAGCAGCCCCCTCCTCCGAAGCCACGGTAGGAGGCGAGACAAAGCCAGGGTTAGGGGAGTCGTCTAGACCACTGGCGTCACCCAAGTCACCTGCCCAGTCCGCAGTGTACTGACATTCACGTGTCAGAGGGTCCTCAGACCCCTCCCAATCCTCTCCGTAATCGGCCTCCTCATCATATTCGGGATCAACATAGTAGACCGGCTCCTCGGGGTTCGAAGGCCCCATCGGCGCCGGACTCAGCGTCGTGCGACGCCGGTTCGGCTCCGTGACCGGAGTCGGAGAGGGTATGGGGGCGCCGGCGCCGGAGGACTGGCGTCGTGCGGGGACGGCATCGGGGGCAGCCCCGATGGGTTCGGCGCCGGGGAGGTCGTCTGGCTAGCCGGCGTCGACCCCGAAGGCCCCTGCAGCGCCGGGACCGGTGCCGTCGGCGGCGCCGGGGCCGAAGCACCCGACGGCGTCGAGGCAGGAGCACCCGACCCGCTAGGGCCCTCAGATGAGGGCACTGGGCCCGAAGGCGCCGTAGGCCCCGTCGGAGAAGACAGCTTCCTCTTGGCCATGAGGAACTCCTCTATCTCCTCGGGCGTTGCGCCTTGCCCAGGGACCGGAGGGTATGGAGCAGGCCGCGCCGGCAGCTCATGCGGAGCCGCAGGGGTGGGGCTACCTGAACCCCCGGCCGCATCGCGCGAGCGTCGGGGGGGGGGGGGAGTCGGGGGTACGATGACGACGCCCCGACTTCTTATGCTTCCTACCTGAGGAACCAGAGGAATGGTGATGACTTCCGGAGCGTTCGTGACGGCTCCGCGACCGCTCCCTCGACCGCTCCCTCGACCTCCGGCCGGACCGGGACCTCTCTCGATGCGGGCCGACACCCGCAGCTCGAGAAGCTTGCGGGACTGCTCCCGCCTAGCTTTCTTCGTCAAGGCCCGGCAATCGACACAGGCGTCCACGTCGTGGTCGGGGCCCAGGCACCGGAGACAGATGGTCCGTGACCGACATCGTGCGGTCGCAGTCATCACAGTTCTTAAAACCAGGCATCCTACCGGCACCGTAAGAAGAAGTATCAAAGGATTCAAAAACTTTGGTCAAAAGACCGGAGTACTGCTCTTCGGATCTGCGCTAACTGGCGCGGAAAAAAGAAGAACTGACGTCAGCGCGCAGAGGCGGCGTCTATATACTCCAGCGACGTCATCACGGCGCACGACGCCAACGACGGACGCGGAGCCGCAGGGGACGCCTGCAGACGTCACCTACCGACGCGCAGGGGTACTGCTACGCAAAAGTTTCCGGATCCAGACTGACGCCTGGGGATATTCTAAGGTAAGGAATCTAATACTAACGTGTTTCTTTCAGATATTGAGATCTAGAGTGGCAAGGAAATTGCCTTGTTGGAGCAGTGGGAGGACCTGTTGGAGAGTGACCATGTGAAAGTGGTCGGATTGTATGTACAAGTTTAACAGTCTGAGATCTAATATTGGCCTGAGAGTACCGTCCTTTTTTGGGATGAGGAAGTAAAGGGAGTGAACCCCTGTACCTTGATGATGTAGGGGAACCAGTTCTATTGTGTGCTTTTGCAAGAGAGAGAGAGAGAATCTAGTTTTAGAAGCATTAAATGTTCTGTGGACATCGGATGTTGTTTGGGAGGTATGTGTAGGGGAGTAGAGGTGAGTTCCAGGCAATAACCATACTGGATAATTTGTCTCACCCACCTGTCTGTGGTGATGGAATTCCAGACAGGTGGGAACTGTGATAGTCTTCCCCCGACCAGAGTGGAATGGTCTGTGGGGAGTGGAGGGAAGTCACTGTTTTGTGGTAGGAGAGGTGCGGGTGTCATTCCTTCTGCCTCTTCCTTTGTTGTTATTTCCTCTGTAACCCCCTATAAAATATCCTCTGTTACAGGAAGTTTGAGTGGGGATTTTGTAGGAAGAAAAAGTGTTGTCTGTCCCATTGGTTTTGGAGGCGCCCCTATAAAAGGATAGACGAAAGGAACCTCTAGGTGTTGGTGATTGTAAGGCCCCCATGGACATAGCTGTGTCAGTGTCTTTTTTCATCTTCTTTAAAGATGTGTCTACTGTAGGTCCAAACAAGTGTTCTTGATCAAAAGGCTGATTAAGTATTTGAGACTGCACCTCTGGCTTAAAACCAGATATGCATAGCCATGCGTGCCTTCGCAGTAAAATGCTTGTATTAACAGCACAAGATGCTGTGTCCGCTGCATCAAGAGCACATTTGATAGAGGTGTTTGTAATTAGCTTTCTCTCTTGTAGGAGGTTGTTAGCCATAGCCCTATATTGTTCTGCAAGATGTTGCAGGAGTGTCTCAAGCTAATCATAATGCGCTATCATACCTGGCCAACAAAGCTTGGGCGTTGGCAATGTACCAGTAATTTGCCGCCTGTGACGTAACCGGTTCACCAGATGCGTCCAAAAATTTAGATTCTTTATCCGGAGGAGAGGCATCACCTGTTTGTGAATTTGCCAGTTTACGGGCATTTGACACTACTAGAGAATCTAGGGGGAGCTGCCCTTTGATATAGGCTGGATCATTTGGAGCTGGTTTATATTTTAGATCAACCCTGGGATTGAGAACTCTAGCCCTGACAGGGTCTTTAAACACATAAGGGCCATGTTTAATCATACCTTTTAACATAGGTAAAGTATTTGTTGACTTTTGTGATTGTGTAAAAGTCTCTAATAAAAAATCTTCCTCCAAAGGGTCTGAGTGGAATTCTACCCCATGATATCTGGATGCTCTATTTAAGAGTTGCGCAAAATCTATGTTGTCGTCTGGAGGGGATGGTTTAGATGGATATGAGTCTGGCTCAGGTATATCTGGGATAATATTATAATTGTTCAAAGGGTCAGATGGTGGGATACTGTGGATATTATCATCATCCACTTGTGGGTCTCCATCCCCAAAGTCATCCTCATAATTTTGTGGTGCAGGTGAAGGAGGAAGCAGTGGAGAGTGTGCTGGAGCAAGTGGTATAGTTGGAAGATTTGGAGGGGGAGAGGAGGGTCTGAAAGGTGAAGTTGCTATGTCTTCTTTAAGGGTATCTCAGGTGCCTCTGAGGTGTTCAATTTCCTCTTTTTAGGTGGTATTGTGATGACATGACTAGTAACAGGGTCAGTATGTAGAGTTTTTTGTTTCGGATCCAAGGGATCTGGTTGAAACAGTTCTTTTGAGCTATTGTCTTTTTTTGGCACCGACGACTTTGGTTCCAAGTGGTGCATTGGTTTAGGCTCTGTAGCTTTAGGAGGGGTCTTGGTCTCCTTATGCTTTGGTGGAGTTTGAGTCCGAAATCTTTTTCGGCTCCGAAGATTTATGGACTTTTTTTGGTTCCGAGGGCTTGTTCTGGGTGTGTTTCGGTGCCGAAGCGCTCTACGTCGAAGTAGTCTTCGGTGTGGATAAAACAGGGTGTGACACGGTCTCTGGTTTCGCCTTTAGTTTCGGTGCCGGAGATGTTTTTTCGGTACAGCTATGTGGCTGGCTCGATCCCGAGCCGCCGGAAGGCTTGTCTCTGGACTTCGGAGACGGGCCGAGGGCGGGGCATCTGAAGTATTATCGCTGTGTCGACCTGAGCCCAAAGGCCAAGGTGTTACCAGAGCCTTATATTTTGTTTTAGATGGGGCAGGAGTCTGGATCTTGGTACTCACAATCCGTTGACCTGGAGTGACCGCCTGATCCTCGGCATCTGATTAGTCTGCCTCAGAGACGCTGATGTCTTCATCCTCCGGTTCTTGTTCTTCTGGAACATCGGGCCGTCATCAAAGATGTCGTCCAGCGCCGAGGTAGTTGATTGAGACATTACGTGACGTCGAGCCGGCGATCACGTATGTTTTTCTTTGATCTGAAGGATGCACAGGCATCGCAGTCTTCGTCCTCATGTTCTGGAGATATGCAAAGGTTACAGACCTCGTGGAGATCAATGTGTGGGAATTTGGCACCACACAGGGGCACTTTTTAAATGGAGTTCTTTCCATTGACTACAGGGCCTGATGGCACAGACAGGCCCAACCGCCCACGTTGATGACCCGAATTGAAGTTCTGGTTTCATTTTTTGGATGTGCGTCGAAGGGGAATGCGATCGAAACAATACGGTCGAGCGGTGAGGAATTGCGCATCGAAGGGGGATAGAGTACGGCACCGACCCAGAGCGCAGCAATTTACATCCGAACTCGATGACGGAAAAAACAATCTGAGGATGGAGTCTATGTCCATGCGCACTATCGTCCTAAGGAGGAATCACTTATCTCGTGACTACGAAGAACTTCTTCCAATACAACAACAAAAATGTAAACATCCCAACATCAGAATGCGATCTATGCACAAGTATATATTCTGCAGCTCATATGCCTCGAACACAATGTTTCTTAAAAGTTCAATGTTTGCCATGGATAAATACCTTAATCTCACAAACTTTTCTAGCTGAGGAAATTAATAAGAGACCTCCCACAGCAGACATGTATGACATAGTTACACATGGTTTTGCTTCATTTAAAACAGTTGTGAATTCCCATGCATAGTTTATTCATACATGGAACTGTATTATCTGGTTACACACGTTAGAAAGTTCTTCAGACATGGCATTATAAAAAAAGATGTCTCTGAAGGGCTTCTTTATTATCAAGAGATCATGAACAAAGGAATAGTTATTGGCTGCAGATTAAAAGACGGAGTTGCAGTGATGCAAAATGTAACCCAGCAACTGATTTAGGAGTATATGCAAAGCATTGTCTAAACACCAAGTACAGACCAGTTTCCATATTTACGCCAGAGGCACTCCAGTGGAACCAGCTCCAAACTGGTGATGTAGTCTTGACAGCTATTAATGGTCCAAAGTAGAAAGACAATAGGCTGATATGAAATTAAGTATTTGCCTGTTGCCCCAGTAAGTCAGTACTATATTTGATAGGTGACTCATCTGATATATGAAGAAGAGTGGAGTACCAAATTTGTCTTGAGACAAGATGGAGGTATCAAAAACATTTTGCCGCATACTTCCCAAAGCCTTATCACACAAGTGATCGTTTGAGTAGATGGTCTCCGAGAGCTTTGGCGGTTTGGGTACAATTTAAAGTATGAGGCTCGAAGGATAGTTTTTTTGTGAAAACCAACGTGGAGAATCAGATCTCACAGAAATAGTCAGTCCATTCAATAAGGCAGTATAGCACAGGGGGCCATCAAACCTCTGGTGGTAATAGGCACGTCTATGTCCTGCTTACCACACAGTTGTTACATTTCTCCAAATTTGCTTTTTTGTTGAATATTTAAGCTTAGGCAAAATGTCTGTTATGCCGATGCAATCTTTCAAAATTCTGCATTATGCCATGTGGCCCAATTTGAAGTCTGGTCGGGTAAAAATCATATTGAGGAAAAACAGGAAAATATATTGCTAAATGCCAGATTTTGCAATTCATGTAATTTTTTCTAAATTCCACATAGTTAAGTAAAGGAACTTGCACTAATTTCACACACCTCTAATTGTAGTAACCACTGTAGTTGGAAAGAAATATAAGCTTGTTTTTTTGACACTGTACCTTACACTCACCCCTCACTGTGTTGAGAAAGGCCTAATATGCAGGAGATTTTGGTCACGGATGCGCACATGCCCCATCTACAAGCCAACTTGACTCATTAGAACAGCTTTTCCTGTGCCTGGCAAATGAAAAAAAAACAGAGCGAAATCCCTGAAATTAGCCCCCACCCTAAATGGAAAAGTTTTCACACCACTGAGGAAAGCTCTTGTTTGGGCTGCCCCTAGGTTGCATCCTGTATACACCAGCTTGGATAGATATGCTCCTAAATACCATTATAAATAATGATAATTTGGATTGATACTGAAGAGCATTGTCCTGCTAATGGGAAGATCTTCCTAGCAGCTCAGTAACTCTCCAGATCAAGAGAGGGCCAAGAGTGTGGAAAACCCCTGAAATCACACCATGACTTCTTAAGAGAGGGAGCCTACTGCCTGGTAAGAGCACATCAGGTGTTCGACAAAGACAACCAAGAGCAAGGTCTACGTTCCTGTCTACGTAGCATTGCATGTGGACTAACAGGCAACAGTCAGTTTGTTCTTCAATGGAAGTAGATGGTGACGTACAAATAGTAAATTGTGATTGATTGCCATTTCTCACACAGTGTGCGCCTTCCCTTAAAGTCTGAAAGATCTTCTGACATGCCAGATTCCAGATACAGAATATTATAATTGTGCTGTCTTTCCAGTTTGCCTTTTGCTGCTATATGTTATCTTCTGAGACTTAAACTCAAAATGAATCACCATCTAGAGGTAATCGTAACTTTTTTTAATGTGTTGTTTGGATTGAACATCATATACAATAACACAGTTAATCAAATAAAAGGTTTTACATACATATAACTTGACAGACTTCCTAACAAAAATCTACAAAATGTTTTTGTCACAGCAGTTGCAATTTGGCACATCCTTTACAGATATAGGTTCTGAGATGAGTTCCAAGAGTTACCAAGGTAATTTCTCACAAGACAAAACATACCTAAAAAACAAATGTAGATCTTAATGGGACTTCTTTGATGGTCATTAATAAAATCAATTACATTAAAGCACATTTTTTCTTCGGAGATTAACTACTGATAAATATTGTGTCTCTCGTCAAACACTCAACAGTTGTCTCAGTAGTTCCCAAACAAAAAATAATTCCAATCTCTCTTAAATCTGGGCATACACATTTGCCCATACGACTGTATTGCTTTGGACAAAGGTAGAACATGCTCAGCTTTGATCAATCTGAAGAGCCCATAACCAAATAATCTAGCAACCTGTCCCAAAAGTTGCCCTCGAATTGCAGTAATTTAATATGCAACAGAGGAACTTAAATAAAATTAAATTATCCCTATTTCCTGTAAGCTCAAGTACACGTATGGCGGTGTGCATGGTGCATTCATAACAATCAGGGTAATCTGAATAATTCAGGTAACAACTTTATAAGCCTCTAAAATATAATTGTTCATTGTTTGTTTAATGACTGACCCGTCTTAGTTGGGTTCTCTTCAAAGCACACCAGGAAATCCATTTGCCAAACCAATTGGCTAATCCTTCGGTGTTGCTTTCCCCATCCCTCATGCCCACTCCTGCATTGTTCCTTGCCCCATCATTGCTAGCACCATCCATCCAGTATTGTTGCTTGCCCTGTCCCTCAGACCCCCTCCTGAATTGCTCTATGCCAAGCCCCTCATGAGTTGCTGCTTGCCCAGTCCCACCCACCAATCCCCCATTCTTCTTTGCCCTGTCCCTCCTGCGTTGTTGCTTTCTGTGCCGTTTCGTGCTCTGTTGTTGCTTCCCTGTAGGCTTCTGCCTCCACTACCCTTCTGCGTTGTTGCTTCCCCTCTCCCAAACAGCCTCCACTGGCATTGAAGCCTTCCTCAACCCTCTCGCCCTCTCCCGCATTTATGCCTGCCCAACCCCTTTCACGTTCTTACTTGCCCCCTCCCTCCCATGTTGCTTGCCACATACTTCCTACCCCCCTCCCATGTAGTTGCTATCTTCGTACCACCACATGGGTGCTTGCTCAGTCCTCTGCCCGCCCCGCCTGGCTTCTTGGCTTGTCCCCTGCTGTGTTGTTGTTAGTCACGTTGCCGTCCTGCGTTCTTGCTTGAACCATCTCGTCTGAAAATAAAGACAATATGGCTGCTTCATATTGCTTTTTTGCCCCAACTTTCAGCCATGCTGTATAGAAGCTGAGCTGCTGTACAGCATGGCTAAAATATATTGACAAAGCCATTCGCTCTTGCGTAGATGAGACTGTTGGATATGCTCGTTCGGTCTGGTTTAGCAAACAATTTTTAAATTTACTACAATTAGTTTTATATCCTTAAAGATAGGGGATTTCAGCCAGCCTTCTTCATCCATTTATCTGTTATTTTGTCAGCCTCATGGTTATCCCACCTACAATACAGCACAGCCCAATGGGTGAGCTCCCTTTAGACACTCGATAATATCACTTTGATTGACGGCATTCTGCCCTTTGAATCGGAGCAAATCCACAATCACAGTTGTTCCTTAAGTGCAGGGACTACCATCGAAATGTGAACTTTTAGAGACCCACAAATATTTTTACTTTTAGCCAGTCTTTATTTTTGTAGAGTGGCAAGGGCAGCTTTCCCAACAACAAAGTTCGACAAAAACCAAGATAAAACAAAATAAACAAAACGAAAGCTAAAAGGTCAGACCTACCGACTTTTAAAATGCTTGTTTTACATATAACCCTAGATTGAAGAGGACCTACTGAGATTACCAGCCAACACACTTTTTACTGTCAATTTCCCAACATTTCCTTCCATTTTATTTTACTCTACCGTGTACTAACCCTCTCCGAAGTGTTCTCGGAGATGCCTTGCATGCAGGGGATCTTAGCCAAGGATGTTTGCAGTACTCCAGCTACAAAGCATCTTCGCCAGAGAAATAGAAAAAAACATTGGGAAGCACCCAATTTGACAGAAGAAGTGGTCATATTTCTGAATAAAGCATAACTTTGAGTTGGGAGCGTCCCATAGATATGTCCTTACCAGGGTAAGATTTGGGCTCGCGCACCATCTGGTTGCATTCCATAACATTAAAGAATATCCAGCTTCTCCCTGTCCATGTGATGGCCACACCAAACAAAGTCTAGTCTGTGAATTGTATAAAAATGTTCGTGTAGCTTTTTTAAAACCATTATTTTTAAAATATCGTACTTTTACAATTGATGCTGCTATGAGGCTAATTGTCTCAATGAATGAATTGGATGTTTGCTTCTTTACCGCGACGTTTTTGCTCAAATCCATTGAAGCAAGGAAAAGCATGATGTTTTAATCCCACCCCTTATTAACTGATGCACTTTATTGTTACTATTTTTGATACATGAATGTAATGAATGAATTTTTAATGATGATGTATGTACATGCTTTTATGGTTATTTTTAATGACTCGAATAAAACTTTTTGAATTGAATTGAATTGAGTTGGGACTTGATTCTTTTCAATAGCCATCAGTGTTGATCAATATATGCTTCTTGGCACAAATATTACATAAGTTGTGTGAAACCATGGCTGTCCAGAGAGGACATTTCTAAGTGACAGGATCTTACAGGCATGGTTTTTGGAAAGATTTGAATGATTCTCCTAGCCATAACCTTTATGGGATATGTGGGTAAAATCACAGTTATCCAATGAACGCAGATTTTGGGTCCCGTAGCGGTCTCTGGTTCTGTGGGTGCCCCCAGCAACAGAAAAACTTCACACTGAAAAACTGCCAATGATGCTGGAATCTCAAAGAAATTTGTTGTATGCACTCTCTCTGTCTACACCTACTCATTAGCCTGTTGAGCCCTTAATAGAATGATGTTCCTGGTAACCTATGATGACCAGTGCACTGGGCACACACATATTACTGAATTTCTAACAATCTTGTTAAAGAGACACCAACACTTGGTTTGAATTGGCCATTGGCAAACTGAATACAATTTCAGAACACGGTCAGAGGCTAAACCAATCATAATAAACCTGAAACATTGTTGCATTTTGTTGCACACCTCTGTCCAACGACACCGTAGAAGTTGAAGTACTGAAGAAGGCCTCAGAGAACGATAAAGTTTCCCCTCTGATAGAATAATACGGACTGCCGAGCCACGTAGAATGAAAATCCAGCACCTATGCAATAAACATTACAAAAGTGTTTTGAGGGTTGCATTCTAAACCCGGAAGGTGCTAGCATTTCCTGTTTTTTTTTAGCATACCCATATTTATCAGATCACATCCATTCCAGCAAGCAAGGAACACAGAGGGAATTTGTAACGACTCATTGGCTGTGGCTGGTCACTTTGAAACAGGAACTCACAGAATCATCTGTTTTCTGTTCGGGAGAGATCCCAGTTTAAAGTCGTAACTCAAAGCTTTATTGCAAAATAAAAACAAGATTTAAAAAAAAAGTCGTAACTCAAACCTTATACTAAAATCCACTTCAAGGTGCTAATTGGAACTGGTGGGACCAGCGTGAGCACACGTTCTGTTAGTTCACATAAAGTATTTTATACCGTCTAGCTCATTGAGATATTGACCTCAGAAATGTGGTAGTTCTAAGGGAACACAAACCGAGGGTGCGACTCCAATTTGAGCACCTTACGCCGCCATGTTAGAATACTCGAATTTAAAGGACCAGCAGGAGACATCACAGGATTTCCCATTAACTGGGTCCAGAATCCCTGTAACCAGAGCCCCAGTGGCCTCATTAACAGAAAAAGTTTTAGAAGTTCTGCCCGGTTTGCCATCTGGTGCAAATGTAACAATTATTTTTCAGTGAATAACAGAACAGATTCAATTTTGGCTGGTGGGCTTTTTAGGGTTTTCGGGAGAAAAAAATTAGGACTCCATGCAGCAAATGCTCCAATCCAGTAAGTTAACCCACCCTTCCCCTTGTATTCATAAGACTGTAAGTACAGACCATGGTACATTCTACAATTGACTGTAGCAACGTTTTATATATTGGTCTAAGGAGGTTTTGAGAAGTCTACATCACGTTTTGTCAATGTTCAGATTTCAGTGTATGCTCAGGATTTAACGCATGCAAATGACTGTACCCACTATCCAATTTTGGAATATATAGAGTTATCCATTACTTGACTCATTAAATATGAAGATAGGGGGTACGTATGTATTCATGTAGTTTCTGTAATGTGGAAATCTAGCTGAAAGGCGGTAGAGCACTGTACAAGGTAAAGATGCATTCAGAGAATCTAAGAGTTGATTTCTGAAAACAGAAGTAGATAAAGAATTCAGTGATGTAGTGGGCAACACAGGGCTCATCAGGCAATTGACGAATATTGAACTGCTATTTGATGGGGTATGAATGTCCAATACTTGAGTAGGTAGTATTACTGAAGTCATCAAAATGCTCACATTGGCCCGGTCTATCGTGTTGACAGAAGTGACGAGCTACTAGGTCATGGGCTTATATGGATAGACCTATTTCCTTTCATTGGCAGCAAAGATTAGAATCAGAGAAATACATAGGTCACACAAAAATAACTTCTTGCTGACGCTTGCCCTTGCCCTTCCTCATTCACAACTGGTTGGCAAATGCCAGTGGTACATGCAGTACAAGAAATAGCTTATGCACTTTTTTACATTTGAGCATGCCTTATGCTTAGCTTTGGAAATGGGGCTGTTGTGTAGTAGAAAGAGTAAGGACTATGAGTACCAGAATCACGATGAAAGAACTATTTCAGTGGCTTTTTTTTCTGGACCTTATTTACTCCCAATGGTTGCAAATAGCTCACCAATTCTAAGAGTGGCAAACACCACATGCCCTACCAGAATTCAAGAAAAAGAACTACACAAAACTTTCAGGCTGAAGGCTGCTGTTTTGCAAGAGAATGGAGTAAGAGAGCGAATCTTACAAAAGTATGAATAGTGAAACTGTGTACGCCCTACAAATGTCTGTGATTAATGTGTGTCTTTGAGGAGCTACCGCTGCAGTCTGCTCATGTTGATTGAGCATGACTTTCAAGATGCAATTTCACAGGATTTAAAGAAGCAAGGAGCTATCACATTGTGACAAGAGCTGTCGCTGTTTTCAACCCTGGCTAAGTCCTCAATACGCAACATATTCAAGACCTTAAACCCTGACAGGATTTCTTCTCTACATTTCAAGACCCAAAAAATCTACATTGTAAATTAAGTTCCTGCAAGCATGTAGTCGTGCTTGAAAATCTGGAAAAATAAAGTATTAATTAAAACATTCAGAATAAATACATGAATCGGTCAAAGGACCAACTTGTCTTTATGAAAGACCATAAAAATGCAAAAGTGGACAGATCCCGAAGTTCAGAAATATTTCCGTCATATTACATGCCATCAGAGAGCTTACTTGCCAGTAAGTTGGCCAATAGCCAACGACATAACAGATTCAATAGGCTTGGGTAAAGAATATGCTGTACCAATAAGATTCCACTGTGCAGCTGAATATTTGGCTTGTGCAAAGAAAATTAACCTGCTCATCTATTTACATAGTATGCAATGACTAGAAGGTTGAATTTACAGCCAAGCTATATGGATCCCTTTGTTAGTCAGATGAATCATAAGTAGCACTTCTCGATGTGTGTAACAGGTTAAGGTATCTGGTGAGGGACCAGACACATAAGATAAAAGCACGATCCAACCACTCTCAATGTTTCCAGTGGAGTCCTAACAGCATATATAACCGCATTATTCTCATCTGACATTACCATGAGTGTGGACTAATTTCTCCGAAACTAGACAAAGACCTTTATCAATGGAAAAATAATAAGCAAACAACTAGGCGATGTGGAAGATGAGCGGACCATACAGACAATGTGCAAAGTTAAGAGTGTCACAAAATATATGTGGAAAACCTAAAAGGAGGTTTTGGGGATTATTTTCGAGTAGAACAACCTCTGTACAGTTGCATAGATCCAAGAATGAGAATAAAGCCATAAAGTATATTCACTGACAAATGTAATAGGATAGCATTCCCCAGGAGACCCTCTCCCCGACCCCATGCAAAAAGTCTGACATTGAATTCTTCATGCGGCAAAAACAAGCAATGTGTAGAGTGCCTCAGGGTTTGACGAGGGTGCATAACTAAGTGAGTTAGTAGCCATTAGTGTGGAGCATAATTCGGCCTTGCTTAGGGTATCCCTTTTCACGTTCCCTTTTCTCTCTAGGTGACTATAATGGAACATTATTGTATAGCAATAAAGGTCCTATCACTGAACTGTCAGTTTATAAGGGGTTGAAACAGGGTCCCTAGCTGCTTATTGTGGCAAGAACAGAAATGACCCATTAACTGCTTTAACAGGGACAACCTTCCCCTGGTTAAAAAAACAGAAATGACTAAAACATCAAGAAAATGTACCTTCAGAGATAAGCGATCAATATGCAGGATCACATACTAAGCCGATAACCAACCATACTGCCATATTTTAAGGGAAAGCCAGAAGACTGATATGCTGAGCTTGTGACATAACAGTCGCCTTGATAAAGTTGATAACTGTAATTTTCTTGTCACAAGTTTATCTGATTTGATCCGAAGAAAGTCACTTGGTTCTGAATATGCTACCCCTAGATGGGTATGTTAAGACAAATGTATGAAACAGATCCATGAGGCTGTCTTTGTAAAGGAACATACTAGAATTTCTTCCGATTTACTGAAAAGCTCTTATTGTGGCGTCTGTAGCAAAGCAGGTCAAAAGGCTATTTCTAGAAATCGGGTCTTGATTAGCCACATATCAGGAACAGCTGCTAACAAACATGCAGGGGTGGCATCTGCATGGGAAGACAGACCACTGTTGTGGAGATTCCCATCAAAATGTAGAATATGAACTTTTTTTTTTTACAGGTTTGCATTATCTGTATATATATATATATATATATATATATATATATATATATATATATATATATATATATATATATATATATTCACTTAAAAAACCATAGGTTTCAGGCCTTATATAGTTAGGAATTAGCATTTAAAAAACGATTGAAATTGCTCCTATATAGTTAGTTGTACTAACTATATTTTGCGCACCCCAATCCACTGCTGATGATGTCACATATTACATCATTCATGACATGGTCAGTGATATCACTGATGACATCTCAAATGACATCACTGATGACATCAATCGCGGGGTACGCGCACAGTATGCGTACGGTGCGCGTACCCCGTGATTTTTTCGATTTTTTTTTTGCCCTTGGGGGTCCTTTTGGGACCCCCTGAGAAAGGCTAGAGGGTTGGGGGGTCTCTACCCTGCCCCCTTTTCGTGTGTTCCACTCTTGTTTTGGGCTCTCTTGTGCCTCAGTTCTCCTGAAAAACAAGATGGTGGCCAACACTTCCTGGTTTGGACAGTTTGGAATGTTGACAGTCGACTGCCAGCCAATCAGAAACTCGCTCGCGCACGTAAAGGTACGCGCACGTTTGCGTACCCTACGCGTACCGTACGCGTATATTGCGCGTTTGGTGAGTGCATATAGATATATAATTTGCTCAAATTCAATTTTCTCAACACCTACTGGAGGGATTTTCACCAAATATAGAAAAAAGTCACTACTTCATACCTGTCCCTACCATTTTGCCAAGTTTGGTGTAATTCCGTTCAGCCGTTCGGGCTGTAGCAGTGTCTAAAAGGTCCCATAGAAAATGTCATTTGAAACATTTCAAATTCAATTTTCTCAAGAACTACTGGAGGGATTTTCACTAAACATAGCAAAGGCACATCTGCATACCAGGCCCTACCATTTTGCCACGTTTGGTGTAATTCCATTCAGCCGATCGGGCTGTAGGCGTGTCTAAAGGTCCCTATGGAAATTAACACGGGGAAACACTTTCTCGGCCCCCGCTTGACGAATCCCCCCGAAACTTTCAGGAAAGGAGCGGAGCGAAGCAATTTTAAGGAAAATTACACGTAGATTCCTCAATCGGCGCCAACGTTATTCCCAATAGAATGTTGGGGATTTCCTATGGTAACTAGGTCCTAACTATATATACCTACTGGCAACCGCCAGTAGGTTATGGAGATATATATATATATATATTGCCCTTCAGCTTCGAGAAAAGCACACGACTCATCACGGCTGGTCCTTGCCGTGGGGAAGACGCACCATCTCGTAAACCACAGAGAGGCCGGGGGAAGAACTTATCTTCACTAAATCAGCACTTCGCTCTGCATTTAATGAAAGCGGCACGTCAGTGTATTCCACATCCACTTAGGAATTTAAATGCTGGTAACAAAGGAACTTTGACTGAACTTACTTAAAGTCATCACGCCATCAATTTACAACATCGGTACTACATGTCCCAAAGTACAGTGCTGCTACACGTGATGGGAGGAGTTGCAGCAGGGACATGTGGGTAATTTAAACCGGCAAAAACTTGTTGTGAATATCAGAGAGGTTCCAAAAGCTGCCCATGAAGAAGGGACTTGTTTGTCTTGAAACGCGTTGGCGAATGAAATAAAAGAATGGAAGCTATCTGATGTGCTGATATCTATACCTGAGGGTGCAGAGTGAAGTCGTGTGCTTTTCTCGAAGCTGAAGGGCACTTTGTTTATTGATATATATATATATATATCTCAACACAGCGGAAGTTTCCCGGACCGTTAAGCGCTCGTTATGGGTGCCTCTCCCTACGGCAGAACCACGCCGTTACGTATCCCAACACTTCCTTCGATTCACAAAAGAATTGGGGCGCACTCCTTCAGAATTTCCACAGCAGGATGTTTATTGCGATCTTATTTGCATGAAAGCGAGTGATCTACGCGTTTCAATACTACAAGCATCTTGCTCACGATCAACTTAACACTTTTTTTCAACTCATTTAATGGCATTCAAAAAGATGTGTGTTACATCACTTCTTGTTTCCTGATTGCATTGCATTGTGGATATTAAAGTTTTTAAATAAAATCACCAAAATGAATTTATACCAAACAATAATGAGTCCAATGTGGAAAAATGCTGGAATAAGGCGAATGAAAAACCCAGAGAGGAATGCTTGAAACGCTCCATTCGAAATAAAAATGGAGAACAGGAACCAAGTAGACTCACTCTGAAAGCAGTAATGAAATCATGCATATCCTGAGAAAAAATTGGAAAATTCTGCACCTGGATGACACAGTGGGCAAAATAGTCGGCAAACCTCCAACAATAACTTATCGGAGGGCACACAATCTAAAGGATCACCTGATCCACAGTCATTGCCAAACAACGAAAAAGGACAAGAACTGGCTAAGAACAACCGGCTTTGTGAAATGCTATGGATGTAAAATGTGCCAAATTGCAAAACAGACGAAAGAAGTACAAATGCCAAACAGCAAAAAATGGGAAATATGCCAACTAATTACTTGCAAAACTGAATACACCATATACGGGATAGAATGTCCCTGCCCACTTTTGTACGTGGGAAGCACAAAAGGCGAATAGAAAAAACGCATAATGGAGCATGCAAGGGCAACTACTCACAAGGATAGGGCAAATGCAGTTGCCAAACACATGGAACAAGCACATGATGGAGATTGGCAAAAATTGAAATTCTTTGGCATTGAGGCAATAAGGAGGTGACCGAGAAAAAGTATTAAGACAGAAGGAGTCACGACACATTTTAAATTTCAGAACTCTAAGTCCGCATGGCCTTAATCAGTCGGAGGAGTTATACATTCACCTATAAAAAATGACATCATAAACTTTTGCTAAGCGAGAAAAATGAAAATATACCTAAAGAAAAAAATGAATGAAAAAAGAAAAGAAAAACAACAAAAGAGAAAATGGAATAAAAAGAAGAAAAAGATCACACACGGAGGAAGAAAGAAAAGAAAGAAGAAAACAACTTCCCACCTAAGGGATCAAAACAAAAGATCAAAGCTACATAAACCCACCAGAAGGTATAAAACATTAAAACATAACAAGAATACCAAAAGTGGGATATTGTCACAATAAGAGACTCTGACATCAGAAAAATAATGAGTAATCACTTAAGTTGTTTGCTATAAATTCATTTTGGTGATTTTATTTAAAAACTATAATATCTACAATGCAATGCAATCAGGAAACAGGAAGTGATGTAACACACATCTTTTTGAATTCCTTTAAATGAGTTGAAAAAAAGTGTAAAGTTGATCGTGAGCAAGATGCTTGTAGCATCGAAACGCGTAGATCACTCGCTTTCATGCAAATAAGATCGCAATAAACATCCTGCTGTGGAAATTCTAAAGGAGTGCGCCCCAATTCTTTTGTGAATCGAAGGAAGTGTTGGGATATATATGTATATATATATCAATATTCTACATATCATGAAATAACATCAATAGGCATAATTAAAACGATAAGATTTTATTTATGGATTTATCCAGTTAAAAACAAATAATTTTGAGAAATCATTTATTTGTTTAATTTTCATGTATTTATACATTGAATATTTGTGTTTGTTCTTTGTTGAAAATGCACTGTGATTTTAACAAAGAAGTATACATACATTAGCGCCTTGAGACCCTCCGGGTGAGTAGTGCGCTATACATATGCTTTGATTGATTGATTGATTGTGTAGGGCAATCTATTTTTGCTTTACAAGACAGGAATGAAGTCTTTCTTTTATGCCTACGATCATGTGATCGGAACGAATGCAATAGGGGTGTGCACGTTCTATGCATTCTTAAAAGTAAAAATGGCGCAGTAAAAAGCTGAAAGTGATCAAGGGCTTAGTTAGCCCGAAACGCGTCGTTGCAGGCTGTGATTTAATAATAAAAAGAAACTTTGCCTGAAGAGCTGCAGTGGTCTGAGTCTCCTTCTTCGCCAGCGTGGGTTGGAAGTAGTCAGAGTTTTTCCTGTTGAATATATATATATATATATATATATATATATATATATATATATATATATATATATATATATATATATATATATATATCCTGTACTCCGTATACCCACAAGCTCGCGCAGCTCGCACAGCCAGCAAGTAGACTCCGGACACGGACCTCGAGGTACTTTACAGATTTTATTTGGCAGAAAGAGTCACAGACGTTTCGGCTCAGCGGAGCCTTGATTACATGACATGATCACGCAACAAGAACGAGTTAAGCGGACTCTCAAAATTTCTTCCATAAGTCAGGTATTTATTAAATCATTTTATAAAGTGCAAAGCCGTGTCTACCAAACGCGTCTTGCCCGCTGATATATATATATATATATATATATTTGTTAGTGTTACTCACTAGAAACACACCACTTCAAAATGGTGGAGGTGTTTTCACACAGTATGTCCTTTTTTGATTTCATCACAGGAAGTATTTAAACCCTCCTTGAAGGTGGCGCCGGCCTCTAATTGACAAAGGCGGTTGCCGAAACGCGTCTTGAGAAAGTTTGAATAAAAATATTTGAATTGTCCCCCGTGAGTGCTGAGTGCTTTGTGCACAGGAGCGGAGTCTTGGACTGGCGAGGTACTGTCTCCCGCCGTAACAGCACCCGGTCGCAAGTGAAGGGGAGCAGACGGGTAGTGAGCTTTGAGATAATTTCTCCTTCACCGCCCATCACCGAATCCTGGGTCGACACGGACTGCCACACCTGTTTTTTGGATGTCTTGAGTGGAATCACGGTAGTAAGAAGGCGTCAGAGCGGTGGTAGTAGCCGCGGCTGCTGCGGAAAGTGATTCAGCGGTATTTGACAGAGAGCGGCATGACCTGAGGCAGAGAAGCGTCGGAGCTACAGTGATGCTACAGTGTTGCGAGCCCCTGACGAGGCGGCGCCCTTGTAGCGGGGCGGCTCCGTGCTGAACGCGGAAATGTTTTCTTCGCGTTTCTGTAATAACAGCGAGCTGGCAGTGGAAGACTCTGAATCGGTGACTGGGCAGACCGAGGGGGGCTAAACTTGGTGAAAAACATAAACCGAGGAGATAAATACATTGACTGAAAATGTTTGACGAGGAAACACGGCGATAGGCCGCCACGGAGATGTTTAAAGGTGCAGGAGCACAATCTCGAAAAGAAAGTAGCACTGCAGAGAAGCAGAGAACCAGCAGTGATCCATTGAGGAATCTTTTTTCCAAACTCGAGAGACTATGTGAGCGGGAGACTCGCAAGTGGTGGGAGGCAACCTCACTCCAGAAGTATGTTGAGTGTGACAGAGTCCCACGCGGCTTGAGAATATACACTGTCCCCGCGTATGAGAATCCTAATCCCCAAATACTAAAAGAGTGGGCAGAATTGTCGGCTCACTC
The DNA here is from genome assembly GCF_964263255.1 of Lissotriton vulgaris. Classification (NCBI taxonomy): domain Eukaryota; kingdom Metazoa; phylum Chordata; class Amphibia; order Caudata; family Salamandridae; genus Lissotriton; species Lissotriton vulgaris. Next base: position 136,273,157 of record NC_141700.1, on the reverse strand, counting down.
ATCAAAAGGGATGCTGATGTTGTTAATTAAATTCGCATGGAGTGATAGAGATGTAACTCTACGAGAAATATCAGAATTGGAGGATATTATTGCACAGAACGAGGACAAGGAAAAACAGAATGAATTAAGGGAGGCAATGAAGAAGCGCCTACAAACATATGAGCAGAAGATAAAACGACGGAAACAAGAGAAGTTTGAGAGGGATGAGAGGGATTATTTACAAGGACGTATCCTCACATTTGCAAAGAAATACGATCAGCCAAGGAAAAGAATTTTGAGTCACAGAACCCATAGTGACTTCGGAGTCGGAAGACACTGATACGGAGCATAGTGAGGAAGAAAGTGACCCATCTAGCATATCTAGAAGTGTGGCGTCCGCATCAGTGTCCACAGAGGCCTCAACATCGGTCCCTTTTTTAGACGAGTTTCAAGTTATAAGGGAAACACGGACTACAGGGGGCAATGGCAAACAAGTGGAACCAAGGCCACAATGGAAAAAGAAAGCAAACGCGAGTGGAGCAAGCGCAGGCGACGCCTTTCCACGAATGACCAGGAGCAAGAAATTCTGGAACAGACGATAGACACCCAGAATTTGACGGTGGTCAACCTGACTTCCAGAAAGTTGTCTGAGGACGAAGAACAGGTCTTACAGCTCGGATTGAACTTTTGCCCGGATAAGAACTCTGAGTATACTCAATTGAGGATTGATCTTTTTAAGTTTTGCAGAAAAATAAAGCTGTTCAAATACTTTAAAGGCAAAGTAAGCCCCGAGAGACCCATGACTATAACAGAGGAAGCATCGGCACTCACAGCGGGTGACATTGAAACACTTGCGGTCATGAATGATTTGGCTGAAGAAGGTGATCCTATGACAATCATTCACTCACAAAGGAGAGCATGGGCTGGGGTAGCACAGAATAAACCGGACAGTCCATTCAAACCTAAATCACGATTTTGTCCAATGATGCCGGCTGATGCGATCGATACCTTTTCTGATGTGATGATTAAGGATCTTTGGAGCCATTGTAATGACACAAAGAAAAAGCAATTTGGCAATGGAAATATAACGCAGCGACATCGCAAAGCGATTATGGATTTAAGCAAGGATGAACAAATCGTATGCAAACCGTCCGATAAAGGCGGAAATGTCGTTTTGATGACAAGGGACTTCTATGTGAAAGAAGCCCTTTCCCAATTAGAGGACGAGAAGAACTACATCAAAGTATCAAGAAAGACATTTGATGAGAGTGTCCTCACTTATCGTTCCCTGCTCAACAAGTGGTATCACAAGGGGATGCTGAGTAAAGAGGAATATTCTTTCCTGGAATGCAAGCAACCGAAGATACCAACTTTTTATCATCTGCCCAAGCTGCATAAACATGCAACGTGTCCACCAGGACGTCCAGTTGTTTCGTCTATGGGGAGCCTGACGGAGCACATGTCGAGGTTCGTGGACTATTTTCTTTTTGACTTTGTGGCAATGTTAAAATCACATTTGAAGGATACAACAGACTTCCTCCATAAAATTGACAAAGTGAACTGGACCAATGATTTGGTAATGATGACACTTGACATTTCGAGCCTCTATACGAGTATTGATCATCTCCAAGGTGTTGAGGCAGTAAAATGGCACCTGGAGACACGGCCCATAACTCTGGCGGCACATAATCAGATGTTACTTGAGTTTATATTATTCTGCTTGAGTAATAACATTTTTCTGTTCCAGGATCAACTCTATAAACAGATCTGTGGTACCGCGATGGGCACCTGCTTCGCCCCCAGCTACGCGAATCTTTTCGTCGGCTGGTGGGAGGAGCAGGTGGCCTGGGCGGCTGATAGAGCCGCATGGACAGAGAGGGTAATATCCTGGTATAGATACATAGATGATCTTTTTATTGTTTTCAAAGTCTCTATAGAGTGTGCCAGAGAATATGTCGAGGTACTGAATGGAAATAATCTTAACCTCAGATTCAGTGGAAGCGTTAGCACAGAGACAGTGAATTTTTTGGACCTCAAAGTGTTCATAGCAGAGGGCAAGATGTGCACTGCATTGTACAGAAAAGGAACCGCTGGCAACTCTGTGCTCCACGCTATGAGCTGCCATTCGAGGAAAACCATATCGAGTATACCCTATGGTGAGCTACTGAGGATTAAGAGAAAATGTACCAGACAGGAGGATTTTGAGCAAGCGGCCAATGAGAGTATGTTGAGGTTCAGAATGAGAGGGTATACCAAGGAGGTATTGCAGGAGGCCAAAATGAGAGTGGACAAGAAACCCAGATCAGACATTATCTCAAATGTGAGTCAAGATAGTCACCTGAATAATATGAGGATGATTATGAATTACTCTGTGGACGCACGGGATATCAGAAGTAAGTGTGTAAAAAATTGGCACATACTTAAGTCTGACCCGGTTATCGGTAAGGAGTTGCCGAAGTCCCCTCTAATAACATTCAGGAGAGCGAGATCGCTAGGATCTATGATTGTTCAGAGCCACTGCAAGAAGATAGAAAGACCTCCACCATTTGGAAAATTGACTGGAGTCTACCCCTGTCTTAAATGCAAGGCGTGCAAGAACAGTAAGAAAGTGACTAGTTACCGAATACCAGGGAGGAAGGAGCCCCAAAAGATCACTAGCCTAATGAATTGCAACACAAGCCATACTGTATACTGTCTTGTATGTCCGTGTGGCTTGCGTTACATTGGGAGCACCACTCACCCAACGAAGATCAGAATTTTAGAACACATGAGGGCCATACAGAATAAGGACCCCACTTATCCAGTGGCGAGGCACTTTGAAGTGTCTCACCAAAGCAATCGAGAACTCCTAAGCTTTTATTGCATGGACCAGGTACCAGCAGATATAAGGGAAGGGAACAGATTGCTTCAACTACGCAGGCTTGAGTCTCGACACATCATAGAGAATCAAACTAAGAAACCGGGAGGCCTGAATGCTGGGGAGGAGTTGGTGGTACATTTATGAGATGGACATTAACATTGTTGTTTTTTCCTGCACTGTATTGGATGTTTAATTTTTAACAAATTATTAATTTTCAGATTCTCCTAAAATGTGGAGAGAAGGATATATGCATACTCATCTCTGTGGATGGTCTAGGAAGGTGAATGTTATTGACAAGTAGTCATCATTTGTGTTAGAAACGCCCATCCAGGGCTCAATTTTGTTAGTGTTACTCACTAGAAACACACCACTTCAAAATGGTGGAGGTGTTTTCACACTGTATGTCCTCTTTTGATTTCATCACAGGAAGTATTTAAACCCTCCTTGAAGGTGGCGCCGGCCTCTAATTGACAAAGGTGGTTGCCGAAACGCGTCTTGAGAGAGTTTGAATAAAAATATTTGAATTGTCCCCCGTGAGTGCTGAGTGCTTTGTGCACAGGAGCTGAGTCTTGGACTGGCGAGGTACCGTCTCCCGCCGTAACAGCACCCGGTCGCGAGTGAAGAGGAGCAGACGGGTAGTGAGCTTTGATATATATATATATATATATATATATATCAATATTGTACTATTCATAGTACATATCATGAAATAACATCAATAGGCATAATTAAAACGATAAGATTTTATTTATGGATTTATCCAGTTAAAAACAAATAATTGAGAAATCATTTATTTGTTTCATTTTCATGTATTTATACATTGAATATTTGTGTTTGTTCTTTGTTGAAAATGCACTGTGATTTTAACAAAGAAGTATACATACATTGTGTAGGGCAATCTATTTTTGCTTTACAAGACAGGAATGAAGTCTTTCTTTTATGCCTACGATCATGTGATCGGAACGAATGCAATAGGGGTGTGCACGTTCTATGTATCTATAAAAGTAAAAATGGCGCAGTAAAAAGCTGAAAGTGATCAAGGGCTTAGTTAGCCCGAAACGCGTCGTTGCAGGCTGTGATCTATACTACTATTATAAAGAGAGAACACAAACCTTTGAGCCAGGTAAACTCGAAAAGTACACCACCAATCAAAACACCCAAGACATCTTTGAAAACCTCAGGGCAAGCAGAAGGACATAGGCTATTAAAAAGAAAAAATATACGTTGTTTAAAAAATTTTGAAATAAAAATAAAGTAGTCCCTTGCAAATAGCGCCGGCCGCGACGTCTGCGTGATGACATCATTTGCGTGCACTTACCTGAACCAACATCAGTCCTGGCCACATTCTGCGGGAAACGACGTGGCTGAGACCCGTGTCAGGGATCTGCTTTCCTGGCCTCGCAGCACGCTGCAGACCTCCAGCCGGAGCAGGAGAGAGACACGCATGGGGCCCCGCCTTGGCTGATCTTGGGCTGTGGGGTGTTGAAAAGGTGGCAGCCGGCTGCAGACAAGCGTGCTGGGGAGGGCTGGAGCGAGACTGCAGTCAGACTTGGTGGGGTGGCACCTACCGCTGCAGACGAGGGGACTTGCAGCCACCAGACTAGGCAGACATAACAGCGTGGGCCCCAGGAGCTGCAGGTAAGCCTGCTGGGAGTGCCGGAGAATCTGGGGCGCCTGGCTCCAGCATGCACGGCAAGACTGGGTGCAGTGTTGGGCCTCGCACTCTGATGGTCCTCGTGGCAGCATCGGTCCGTACTGGCCTCGCTGACAGTGTAGCGGGGTGGCTTTGCTCACTCCTCATCTCTGCTGCACAGGCCTCCGGTGTATGACACAACAACAACAACTTGCACACAAAGATTCTCTGCCGACAAAGACCCTGTGCAGCCTTACACCCCTTTATTTATATCCTCAGACTGCGCCTGCCCAGAGGAGTGCTACAGGTGGCAACAGTGTGATATAGAGGCTGGATGGCTCTCTACAGATGCTATATGTTCTCCTCCTCCCTTTCCAGCTCCACAACTTGAACCCACTCCTGTGCCTCCACGCACCTGTTGACAAATCTGGCTTTCTTGAAGTCTTATCGACATAGGTGACTTACCACAGGTTGTAACTTAAATTGGGAGCATGCAATGTTGTCCTGAATGTGCGTCATCCCAATGCACTCTGCTGACACTTTCCAGTGTGCTCAATCTCAGAAAGTGCCAACATTGGTAGGGGAAGCCCTACTGGAGCCTCCAACTACTCGATTAGATTGCAAGCTCAACACTCCACACAGCCTATTCATGCAACAGTAACTGATCCAGTCCAGGTTTTTGCTTTGCATTCTGTGACTGGTAGATTTTATCTATATCTTCTATACTACTATTATAAGGAGAGAACACAAACCTTTGAGCCAGGTAAACTCGAAAAGTACACCACCAATCAAAACACCCAACACATCTTTGAAAACCTCAGGGCAAGCAGAAGGACATAAGCTATTAAAAATAAAAAATATACGTTGTTTAAAAAATTTTGAAATAAAAATAAAGTAGTCCCTTGCAAATAGCGCCGGCCGCGACGTCTGCGCGATGACATCATTTGCGTTTGCGCTCCCTGGCAACACTTCCGGAAATGGCGCAGAAGATCGCGACCTGCTGGGAGGACTGCCGCGGCCCTGCTTGCTGCTGGGCGAAGTGGCGGCCTGTGCGGGCGGGGCGCCTCGAGAGTGGCGGCCTGTGCGGGCAGGGCGCCTCGAGAGTGGCGGCCTGTGCGGGTGGGGGCCTGGACAGTGGCGGCCTGTGTGGGCGGGGCGCCTGGTGAGTGGCGGCCTGTGTGGGCGGGGCGCCTGGAGCGGGACCGGCGGCTCAGGTAAGGATCAGGCTCTCCGGGACACGGGCGAGAGGGGGCCGGGACGGGAGGGGGCCGGGGCGGGAGGGGGCCAGGGGCAGAAGTGCACGCAAGCCTCAAATGCTGCCCCCAGCCCCTTTCTGCCCCAGGCAACGCTGGGGCGGGCTGCTAGTTTAATAATAAAAAGAAACTTTGCCTGAAGAGCTGCAGTGGTCTGAGTCTCCTTCTTCGCCAGCGTGGGTTGGAAGTAGTCGGAGTTTTTCCTGTTGAATATATATATATATATATATATATATATATATATATATATATATATATATATATATATATATATATATATATGGTTTCCACACTCAGCAACAAGAACGAGTGAAGCGGACTCTCAAAATTTCTTCCATAAGTCAGGTATTTATTAAATCATTTTATAAAGTGCAAAGTCGTGTCTACCAAACGCGTCTTGCTCGCTGATATATATATATATATATATCTCAGTATGGCTAACAAAATGTAAAAAAATAACAATAAAAACGAAAATCACTTATGAGCTTCCCTTTCTACAATTAGGTAAGGGAGTTCGAAGGTACCGAGATAGCTAGCAACTTGTACCATCTCTCTCCCTGCTGTTTTCTTTCTTATATTTTTTTGATGCTCCCACTTACATCTGCTTCACGTAGATCATACTAAATCTAAGGGATCACGCAAAAACAAACTCCAGTGTTCTCTACCAAAATGCCCAGGTTTCTGCTGGGACACAGACACCACAAAAAGGTTCCTCTGAAATGTGTTCAAGCATGCATTCTTACTCTGAGGAGCAGGTGTTAAGTGAGCCATAACTAAAGATGCATGGGACAGAATATCTGGCCTAGCCAGAGTATGAGAAAGTGCACACATAGGAAGACAGTCTGAGGCTTGAAGCATCAAATCTGAAAATAGTGATTTAAACAAAAAATGTAATTCCTAGAACTGCAATGGATTGCACTTGTAAGAAAAATTGGTGCTTCCGGACTAAGAAGTAAACGTTGCTTGGCATTTTAACGATGAAGTGGGGTTGGAGGTGTTTGAGGGGAGAGGGTGATTAACAGGCATTAACTTCTGCTCACAGACCACCACACTGCTACTGACTGAAAGTGGTGCTGAAAGTACATCCCCAGCCACCGAAGAAATCCGGAGGAGCTGCTCTGTGTACATAGCAGCCCTTAAACACCCCTCCCCACCCCTTTACTCCATGGAGAGGGTAGTAGGATTATCAAAATGAAGTTCAGATAATAAGCCATAGCTAGCAGCTGAGATTCAGCCGAGCTAATATAGCCCACTACACACAGTGATACTTGCACTAAAGCCGCAACCCATGTAATCATTACTGTACTCTCGAACTCTACGCAACATGGTTTCAGCACAGGGTCCCCACTAACTGAGTCTGGCAGCCAAAGGCATTTCTAGGACCACGCAGAACCTCTGGGTGGTCTATTGTCCAAACCTGACGAACACTGCCAATGTTAATAAAATATCTTTGGCAATAAAGCTGGTGCAAACTCTCTTTGTCGTAAAGAACGAGCACTGCCCCCACTCACTGCCTCAATCTAGAATCATTAACCCATTAGGCTAGCACCAACAAGGCCTGAGATGTATTGTCCTCATCCAACTTTAGCTTTATGCGATATAGAATGAGGCTTATGTCTCAAAATAGCCAGATAAACAGAATCATCACAGATTCCCCCACCGATACCGTTTAACAGTCTCTTTCGGAACTGTGAGCAGCTGCAGAGATAGCCCTGGTGTTGAAGTCTCATAGGAAAACACTGGTCCATAGTTTCATCGAGAGCTGTTCCGCCAGAGCGTAGCACAATACCTCACAACAGCATTAGAGGGCTTCTCCACAAAAGTTCTATTTTTCAATATATCTCCAATGGTTAGAGAGTTAGGACTCCTTCCTTGATGATCACTTTTACCGTACAGTAATGCTAAGCTGTTTATGCAAGTGTTGGTTTTATTCAAGAAATATCCTGATAGAACATTTTTGTGAGAGAGAGAGAGATGGGAGAGAGTGTGTGCTGCATCTCAGACATGCCCCCCTCCCCCCCAAGAAGATTAAAGGATGCGTAGGAGGCGCTCTGTATCAGGCTTTGTGAACAGCACTATGGTCAGAAAAGAACATGTGCACAGTCACTGCTAGGCAGGACATAACATGTTAGGATGTTGGAAAAGGCCTGACAAAACACACCAAGAAATGTATTTCTTAGTGCTTTATCACGATCACATTTGTGAATTTAGAAGGTTAGACTACTAAATAATAAATGCAGAATAAATCAAGTTTCACAGAATATTAAAACTGCATACATAACAATTCATATCCCTAATCAGAGTGTGATGAAAGTTAAGTACTAGTGTTAAAATAAATGTCCTCCAGTGTGTAGTTTTGACGCATTTTTCTCGTGGTGGGATAAGAAGTCCTTTGGAAGTCTGTGACACTCCTATGCATTCTCTTATTCTATGCCTTCACTACACTGCATTATTTGTTTCGCACAAAAACACTTTCATCATCTTATCCTCTTAACAGTCGTACAGCATGCTGTTTCAGGGAGCTTTGTGTCATCTGAGAATATTTTTTTTCTTCAAATATAAACTGATAAATCGTCTTTAAATAATAACAGATTAATCATACTGAAAAATAAACATGCAAGGGAAAGATCCTCAAACATGCTGGTTTCTAAAGCACATTTTCATTTATGATCTAGTATCCTGTAAATGCCAGTGCCTTGCAGAATCGAAGTATTTTTATAATAAAATTACTTTTCACCATTGGGTTATTTATGCAAATAATTTATAGAAGTGGAATTTTCCATGAATAATTCCAGTTTCCGTATAGATGCTGCTGAAGCTGGCAAAATGTCATGAACCAATAGAGCTATCTTCCTGGGAAACAACAACCCCTAAGGGTAATCCCCATGGTGCAATGAGTTACGAAGGACATGATTGATCTGCATGAGTTGAAGGCCCATTACACCTAGGAGGAGTGACTTTATGCGGTCATGTGCATGCCTGAAGAACATAGATAGGCACTCACCTTACGTAAAGGGATATGGGCACCACAGTGTTCAGAATGATGATGTAGGACCAGAAGGAGAGGAAGCCAGAGAAGAAGGCACTGTCCACAGCAGCATCCCACAGCAGGTAGATTTGAAAACGCACTCCAACCTCGTACTCCCAAATAGCATTGCCAATCGCCAGCATCACTCCCATGCAAACCAGGAAGCCAAAGATCTACAGTGAGAAAGAGACAGATTCATTTTTCACTGCTACTATGCTAACTCGCCCACAGGTGTGGTAAACACTGTGGATGTCACATCCTAGCCCTGCAATAGATCGCAGATACCCACACCCTTCCAAAGAAGAGACTCTGAAAATCACACAACCAAGGTTTTTTTTTTAATTAACTGCAGACTTAAGATTAGAAAGGAAATATTGCAAGGAAATGGGAGAAAATTAACTTGATAATTGTGATACATACTGCTTGCTGCTTTTGACCCATCTAAAACTAAAGGATAGTTCTTGTAATGTAATGCCCAACAGACTAAAGAAAAAAAAGCAGGCAATGTCAAGCAAGGCCATGACCATTGCCACAATGAATAAAGGTTTCAATGCTTTTGGCCAAGTCAACAGTCAAATGAGGAAGATAATGTTAACACATTTAGGACTACTAAACTGACCTAAGCAAGCAAAGCAGCAGCTAAAAAAGGCATTGAGGTAGAAATGCAGAGATTCAAACAAACCCAACAACTCATAGTTCCAATCTCTATGGACTTGTCCACAATTCTCTGCACAAGATCAGACTCGACACTCAAGAACGAATATGCTACTTACCAGTATGCATCTGTTCTTGGCATGTAGGGCTGCTGACATTCATATTTGTGCATAGATCGCCGCCTAGTGTTGGGTCCGGATGATTGCACATTGTTGTCCTGGAAGAGTCTTCGAAGTATCACAAGATAGGTGGCTCCTCCCCTGGACTACAGTGCGCATGGGCATCGACTCCATCCTCAGATTGTTTTTAGCCATTGTGGCAAAGATGGAGTGAAACTCAGTGAATGATGACCATGCTATGAGTATATGTGAATACTGCAGCTGCTACAGGCGCCGGGGAGGAGGGCGGGCGATATGAATGTCAGCAGCCCTACATGCCAAGAACAGATGCATACTGGTAAGTAGCATATTCGGTTCGAGGCATGTGGGCTGCTGAATTCATATCTGTGCATAGAATACATAGCAGTCCCTCCATTAGCGGCGGCCGCCCGTGCCAGCTGCAGCAGTTTGAAAAAGCGTTTTGAGAACAGCCTGCCCTACAGCTGCCTGCTGTTTGGAGTGCACATCAACACAGTAATGCTTAGTAAATGTGTGTGTGGTAGACCATGTGGCTGCTCTACATATGTCTTCCAAAGGAATGTTTCCAAGGAATGCCATAGAGGCCCCTAACTTCCTGGTGGAGTGGGCTCTTGGCGGAATGGTAAGGGTGCGTTTTGCCTTTAACCCCTTCCATGTTCATGACGAGCTCAGCTCGTCATGAGGCACAGTTGAGCTGTGCTGATGACGAGCTGAGCTCGTCATGAATAATAGGATTCAAGGAACTGCAGCACAGAGGGGCAATTACTGCAGCAGTCAAGGTGTTAAATAGCAGATCTGGATGCATTTAACGATCCATCTACCAATACCAGCCTTGGAAATAGGGTTACCTTTGTGGTGCGGTGCAAAGGCGACAAAGAGTTGCTTGGTTTTCCTAAAATCCTTGGTCCTATCGATGTAATACATTAGGGCCCGTTTAACGTCAAGGGTATGGAGCATTCGCTCCGCCAGTGACTCGGGATTTTGAAAGAAAACAGGCAATTCGATTGTTTGGTTGATGTGAAACTGAGACACAACCTTGGGTAGAAACTTAGGGTTAGTGCGAAGCACTACCCTGTTGGAATGAATTTGAATAAATGGCTCTTGGATTGTGAGGGCTTGCAATTCACTAACCCTCCGTAGCGATGTAATTGCTATGAGGAAAGCCACTTTCCATGTCAAGAACTGAATCTCGCAGGAATGCAGTGGTTCAAAGGGAGGACCCATCAGCCTGGTAAGGACCACATTGAGGTTCCACTCAGGAGCTGGTGGAGTCCGTGGCGGAATGACTCGTTTGAGCCCTTCCAGAAAAGCCTTGATGGCAGGCACCCTGAAGAGGGAGAGGTGCTGCCTATTTTGGAGATAAGCGGCCATTGCAGACAGATGAATGCGAATGGAAGCATAGGCTAGATTACACTTTTACAGATGGAAAAGGTAACAGATGATGTTCTGAATAGAAGCATCCAGCGGGTTAATGTTGTGGTTTGCACAATAAATGACAAACCGCTTCCATTTTGCCGCATAGCATGCTCTAGTGGTGGGCTTCCTTGCCTCCCGAATGATGTCCATACAGTCGACAGTCGGCAGGTAAGTGCAGGTAGCCAAACTCTAGGACTTCAGGAGCCAGATCGCCAGGTTGAGCTGTTGCGGATCTGGGTGCTGAATGTCGCCATGGCTCTGCGTCAGAAGGCTGGGTGTGAGATGTAGCCTCTGATGCGGTACCAGGGACAGTTCTAGAAACGTGGTGTACCAAGGTTGGCGAGCCCACGTTGGAGAAACCAGGATGAGAGTCATCGAGTGCTGCCTGAGCTTGCGTGCCACCAGCGGTATCAGAGGTGCTGGGGGAAAAGCGTACGCAAATTTGCCTGACCAGTTCATCCATATCGCATTGCCCTGCGACTGTGGGTGTGGGAACCTGGCGGCGAAGCTTTGGCATTTTGTGTTCTCCTTTGTGGCGAACAGGTCTATCTGTGGATGACCCCACCTTTGGAAGTACGGCTGGAGTACTGATGGATGTATCTCCCACTCGTGCATCTGGTGGTTGTGCCTGCTGAGCAGGTCCGCCATCTGATTGTCCTTGCCCGGGAGATGCTCTGCCATGAGGAAGATGTTCCTCTGAATGGCCCACTTCCACATGCTCTGAGTCAGATGAGACAGCTGCGGAGAGTGTGTTCCTCCCTGATTTTGAATGTAGTACATTGCCGTCATGTTGTCCGTCCGGATCAACACGACCTTGTTGCACAGATGTACCTTGAATGCTTTTAACGCCATGAAGATTGCCATCAGTTCCAGAACATTGATGTGCATCTTCCCTTGTTGCTGCGTCCATAGTCCCTGCACAGTGTATTGGAGTACATGCGCTCCCCATCCCTGGAGAGAAGCGTCCGTCGTCAGGATAATCTGTGGCACAGGCTCCTGGAACGGTCAGCCCTTGCAAAGGTTTCGTGGATTCCACCAATGCAGAGAGTTGTATGCCCGACCGCTCACCAACACTAGGTCTTTCAACTGGTTGTGAGCCTGAGTCAACTGACGTGCCAAGCACTCCTGAAGCGGACGCATATGTAGTCTCGTGTGCGGGATAATGGAGATGCAGGAGGCCATCATGCCTATCAACTGCATGAACACTCTTGCTGGAAGCGAGTGTTGAGGTCTGAATTTTTGGATCAGCGATTGAATGCTGCTGACTCTCACTGAATTCGGCTGTGCCGTGGCCGCCAGTGTGTCTATGGTCGCACCCAGATACTGCCGTATGTGGGCGGGCTGGAGGTGGGATTTTGGGTAATTCAGTGAGAATCCCAGATCGTGCAGGAAGTGAATGGTGTGAGACACGTGGACGGCACACTGCTGGGCTGACTTCGCTTGGATGAGCCAGTCGTCCAGATAGGGGTAGACGTGGATGTTTTGTCGTCTCAGATGTGCCGCCACCGTCGCCAGGCACTTTGTGAACACCCTGGGTGCCGTGGTGACCCCGAAAGGCAAAACCCTGAACTGGTAGTGCTGGTTTTGGATGGTGAACCTGAGGTATTTCCTGTGTGAAGGATGTAGTGGAATGTGAAAGTACGCATCCTTTAAGTCTAAAGTTGCGAGAAAGTCCCCCTGTATGAGCAGCGGGAGCACTTGCTGCAGTGTTAGCATGTGGAAGTGCTTTGACAGGATGTAGAAGTTGAGGGGCCTGAGATCCAGGATGGGCCTGAGGGACCCGTCCTTCTTTGGAATCAGGAAGTACAGGGAGTAAACACCTGTGCCTCTTTCCTGCATGGGCACGAGCTCTATTGCCCCTTTTTGCAGCATGACGTTGACCTCCTGCTGCAATAAGTGCAAGTGCTCGTCCGACATAGGACGGTGCCTTGGGGGTATGTTGGGGGGAGTGGATGTTAACTCCAGACAATAACCAAATTGGATAAGCTTTCTGACCCACCTGTCCGTGGTGATGGACTTCCACACGGGCAGGAACTGCTGGAATCTCCCCCCGACCGGTGTTGTGTGGTCGGGGGGCAGTGACAATACGTCACTGTTTGTTGGCGGTAGAGGACCTGGAGCTGTTGTTGCCACGTCCTCTGCCCTTGGCGCTGTTGCCGCGGTATCCACCTCGACTCTTGTTGGCATAAGTAGTCTGGGTGGGGGGGGCGGAGCTAGCCAGCGTCGATGGCGGACGCGTGAGCTTTTGGCTCCTCGCCTTAGCCCCGGAAATATCCTGTTAAATTATCCTTAGAAGTGTCCAATCTGCCATAGCTGGCTCTCCGGCACCCACTGACACCCCGGGATTCTGCTAGGTGACTTGCGGACTCTGGCTGGCGAGCCCCACCGAGTGGATTGAAGCGAGGTTCCTCGGCGGCCTGATGGCGGCGGGCTGGGCCTGACGCCACGGACTATCCTGGAGAGAAGGCCGTGCGACGTCACCTGACGTGCGGCCTCAAAATTTGACGAGGGCGGTGTGGTCTCCGGCCGGACCCACACTTGGCTTTTTCCTTCAACGGAGCGACCCCCTCTCATCTGCTGCCGCCTCATATCGGCACGATTTGCCCTCCCACGCAGTGGGTCCCCGGCGAAGCGGACACTGTGCATCTGTACTACGAGGCGGAGCAGTCGCCACTTCGGAGCGAATGCGGGGGCAGGCCTACTCTGGGGTTTCCTGCTGTCCCCGCGTCCCCACGCCACATCTGACTGGAGGTGTCCGGTGCTGAGACTTATGAACTAATATTGCCCCGTGTCAAGCGAGTGAGGGTGTTGCCAAAGTGATCGGAGACTGTTGGTCCGCCATAACGGACGCCATCTTGTCTGGATCGCCGGCTGGTGTGTCGCTCACGCTGCCCTTGCTGACTGGTGACAACGAGGAGCCTATTGGTTTTGAGAGGAGCATGGGGAAAAACGATGCCACTCAGGCGAAGCTCTCCTTTGACCGGCGTCGCACGAAGGGGCCCGATACGACGGCCCCGGAGGCGTCCCCGAAGGGGGCCACCGCGACTGCCCCAGCGACTACAGAGCTCCAGGACATGCTGGCCGCCATGGAAAAGGGCATTCAGGACAGTATCGCGTCTGTGGGCTCTAAAATAGACGCTTTGTCGTACCGCATGGACCGCATGGCGGATCGTGTAGACAAACATGCGGAGCGCCTGGACATGGCGGAACGTCGACTCACGGAGGCTGAGGAGGCGCAGACCGAATGGGACAAGGACAGGAAGCAATTCGGTAGACTTCTGCAGGTCATCCGTGATAAGACGGAGGATTTGGAAGCGCGCTCACGCAGGTCCAACATCCGTATAACGGGAGTGGCGGAAACGACTCAAACTGGGAAGATGGAGCTCTATGTCGAGAAATTGCTGAAACTACTACTCGGGGAGGAGGCTTTCTCCCCCATGTTCATCGTGGAACGGGCACATCGTACGTTGGGCCCACAACCGCAGCCGGGCGCGCCTCCTCGTCCCATCATCGCGAAGCTCCTCAATTACCGCGACAGGGACATTGCTTTGCGCTTGGCGAGGGACAAGGGTCAGCTCCAACATGAGGGCATGAACATTTCCCTCTACCCGGACTTTACGGCCAAGGTACAGGAGGAGAGACGGCAGTTTGCGCCGTATAAAAAACAACTGCGCACGCTGGGCCTCGACTATGCGATGCTGTACCCTGCCAAGCTTCGCATTAACACAGGAGGACGATCATATTTCTTCACGGATCCCAAAGAACTTCAAAAATCCCTGAAGGTATGGACACGGGAGCGTAAGGAGGCCCGGCAGGGCCAGGAAGACGACACTGGATCAGCCTCGAACCTGGAAGAGCAAGACTAGAGGGGCTCTGCCGGAACTTTTGGCTCTCCCTGCCAAGGGATGGACACGATCCCGTAAAATGGTAGAGCTGCGCCACCCCCCTGGGGGCGGTAAGTCTGGATTACGTGGAGGCTGCCTGCACTGTTTGGAGGGGCTGCGGCCACACTGCTCTGACTCGTGCATTATGGGCGGCGGGTGAGGGGGTCACTTGGCACTGCGGAGATGTGAGATTTGGTCAATATAACGTTGTCGGGGGGTTGGTGGGTTTGGGGCGGGCTGTTTGCTGAGCTTTACGATGGACACTGGACTACAAGCGGGGCTGGGATGGAGTGTCGAACTGAACAAATACATCGGGACAGTTGGTGGTGTAGTTCTATTCAGGCGCGCTTCGACCCGGTGCCTTAGGTTGTGTGACTCTCCAGGGAGTTGAGTTTTGAACTGACGAACGCTCTGCTATTTTTGGTTTGATGGGGGTAGTTTTTGGGACCTGTCTGACCTGGTTGGGGGAGGTCGGCTGTGGGTGGGTGGGGGAGCGGGGGGCGGGGTCTGGGGTCTGGGCTGTTGGGGGTATTTGCCTTGGGGTGTTTGAGGGGTTCGTGCTTGATGTGAGTGGACTGCTTTGTGGACCTGTAACTGTGTGGAAATGCCGGCTGGCTACAATCGGGAAACGTGTACTGCTGTGTTGTGTTCTTTCCATCCCTGATGCCAACAGGGTTCATAGGCCCTTGCAATGTCTCATGCTGCGATGAATGTTCCCACACATGCACCACACACGCTGAAATTAATAACCTGGAATGTCCGAGGCCTGAACGACTTTCGAAAGTTGAGGAAGGTCCTCGGCTACCTACACAGACACCATGTCGATTTGGCCCTGCTGCAAGAAACACACTTGCCTATCAACAGTAGGATGTTGCAATCCAGAGGGTTGGTGGGGAATATAGTGGCAGCAGGCTTCATGACACATGCCCGGGGGGTGTTAACCTGGGCTAATCCCTCTTCACAATTGAAATTGATCCCGGTACATGCGGACACGGAGGGTAGATATGTCCTAGCTAGATGTGTGGGTAAGGGACTTGACCTGCTGGTAGTTAATGTATATGGCCCCAATTATGAGCACCCTGAATTCTATGTGACTCTGTCTGCCCACTGTAGGTCTCATGCTCAGCCTGGGATGTTGTGGGGGGGGGGATTTTAATTTTGTGTTTGACCCCGCCAGGGACCGCTCCGCGGGCCCCACTCGGCGACCAGTAGCTTCTGCCGCCTATATGAGTGCCGAGTTGACTAAATTAGACCTAGTGGATGTCTGGAGGGACAAACACCCCACGAAGGGCGGCTTTACACACTACTCGGCCTTTCACAACGTGCATACTAGGATAGATTACTGGTTAGCGTCTCCTCCGGTCCTTAGTGGTATCAGCGCGTGTGAAGTTCTCCCGCGCACGCTCTCGGACCACTCCCCCATTCTGCTGCACCTCTCCACTGCCAGGAAGGGGATACCGGCCTTCACCTGGAGGTTTCCTCCTTTCGCTCTGCTGGATGATGCCTTTCGAGGTGAACTGGCGGAAGACATAGAACAATATTTCGCAACTAATCTAGGCTCGGTTGAAGACTTTTTCACGGTCTGGGAGGCTTTCAAGGTGTTCATTAGAGGAATGGCTATGTCCAAGCATTCCAGTGTGCTACGCTCCATTAGGCGGGAACTTACAGCCTTAGAAACTAAGCTAGCGGAACTAGAGAATCGACAATTATCGGCTCCTAGCACTGACGATGGCCCGGCGCTCACCCAGCTGATCTCGGAGTATCAGACTCTGGCGGATAGAGAAATTCTCTACATGGGCAAATACGCCACGGCCCGAGTGTATGGTGAGGGAGATAGGCCGGGCGCCCTGTTGGCTCGCATGGTTCGGGGTTCGCGGAGGCCCCTGGTTATTGAAGAGCTGAGGACCCCGGAGGGTGATACGGTCGTTGAGGAGGAACAGATACTAGGGACCTTTCGACGCTACTATACTGAACTTTACCAGTCCAAGACGCAGGGCGTGGAGAGCGAAATGGACGATTACTTGGACCACATTGCCATGCCATTTCTCAAGAATTCGGATAGGGAGTTTTTGATGGCCCCCTTCCATGAGGACGAAATCCTGGAGGCCCTTGCTAGTATGAAATCGGGGAGTGCGCCGGGTTCCGATGGACTTACGGTTGGCTTTTATAAAGCCTTCAAAGATATTTTGCTCTCGCATCTGGTTGCCCTCTTTGACTCTATTTGCGAGGATGGTGAGATGCCACTCACCATGCGTGAGGCGTTGCTGGTCACTATACCAAAGCCGGGGAAACCTCCAGATCTTTGCAGTTCGTACAGGCCACTTAGTCTGCTGAACGTGGACGCAAAGATTTATGCCAAGGTCCTCGCCAACCGACTGGCTCTATTGGTGCCAGAGCTGGTCGCTCCGGAACAGTCTGGTTTTGTCCCATGTAGAAATTTAACCTACAACATACGCACGGTGTTGGGCACGATGCAACATGTCAAGCAAGAGAACCGCGCGCTGGCAATCTTCTTAGACATGGAAAAGGCGTTCGACTCGGTTGAGTGGCCTTTCATGATCAGAGTACTACGGAAGCTGGGCTTGGGCAAACCGTTTCTGCAGAGAATCGGGGCGCTGTACCATCGGCCATCCGCCAGACTGCGGTTGGGAGACAGAGTGTCGGAGCCGATCTACATTGGCAGGGGGACTCGACAGGGCTGCCCTCTGTCGCCGTTACTCTATGCCCTGGTGGCGGAACCCCTTGCTTGTGCCATACGGGAGTACCACAGTCTGGAGGGTGTAAGATTTCCCACCTACAAAATAGGGATCTCGACGTACGCTGATGACACTTTGCTGTACGTCCGGAACCCGGAGTCTAATCTGTCCGCGGTACTCAGGGAGGTGGTCCGCTTTGGATCACTCTCGGGTCTGAGGGTGAATTGGGACAAGCCCATCGCTTTCCCTCTCACCCCGGTCATACAACCCTTTGACATGGAGTACCCACTGCAGTGGACCACCGACTCGGTCCGGTACTTGGGCATTCGCCTGCACACTGATCCCGAGGTCCTGGTTCGGGATAACTACGGCGTAGCATTCAATAAATTGGTAGACGATGTCGACACTTGGATTAGACTCCCACTATCCCTCTTGGGCAGGATCGCTCTCATGAAAATGATAGTGCTACCCCGATTCCTGTTCCTTTTCCTTAACATACCAGTGGTTCTGTCAAAGTCGTTTTTTAGACAGCTCACGCAAGTCATGATCCGGCTGGCCTGGGGCGACAAGCAACAACGAATACGGTGGGCGACTTTGACTCTCCCCTGCGAGATGGGGGGTTTGGGGGCTCCGGATCTGGAGCGCTACTATCGAGTTGCGCAAGCTTCTCATCTCCACTCCTGCATACACGGTGACGCATGCACGCCGCACCTCATTCTGGAAAGGCTGTTTGCGGACCCGCTCCCCCTGCCTGCCACGATCTGCCTCCCGGCGGATCGCTCAATTGGAAGGCTGGACTCTCTTAAGGCGACCAACCACGCATGGCATGCCCTGGTGCGAACTCGCGGCTGTGATCTCCTGTACTCCCCATTGATGCCCGTTGAATGGGCTCTCTGGCTGGACCCCTTGGGCGAGAAGGGAGTGGTCGAGGCCTTGCGTGCTCTTGGCATTGTGAAAATGGAGGATTTGTTCTCCGACTGTACTCTGAAGACCTGGGATCAGCTCACTCCCACAGAGTCGGGCCCCTCATTACTGCAGAAATTCCAATTTCACAGGCTCCGCTCTGCGTTCCGGGAGGTTCTGGGCTCTTCCATGGAGGAGCCTGAGGAGATCCCTGAACTGACTCATATCATTAAATCCAAATCACCCGCAAAATAATTTCACAAGTCAACAAGTTGGGGGTGACGCATCAGCGCTTACAACCCTCTAAAGCTAGGGCAGCCTGGCAGGACGATCTGCAAACCCCTATAGATGACGTCATGTGGTGATATTGCTGTTCCAGCATGAGCAAAATCTCCCTGAACGGTAGGCACAGGCTGGTGCATTTCAAATTCCTCCAGTGGGTGTACTACACCCCCGAACGGTTACATCGATATGGCCTTCGCCCCTCTGCGGAGTGTGAGCGCTGCCGAACATTGGTGGCTGATTTCTTTCATATGGCGTGGCTCTGCCCCGGTGTACAAGCTTTCTGGGGGGAGGTGTTTGCGGAGCTTGACCAGATTTTGGGGGAGTCGCTGCCGCGTACTCCGGCACTAGCACTCCTTGGTTATTCTAAGCCGCTAGCCCCTTCCCTGCGCCGGCTGGTTGATATGGCTCTGCTGTTGGCCAGGAGAGTGGTCGCTGCCTGTTGGATGCGTGGGCCCCTCCCTGCCAAAACAAGATGGCTAAGGGATCTACAATATTGCTGCACTCAAACAGAACTATACAGCGAATTGCTACCGCCCAGGAGTAGGCCAAAGAATTTCTCGGACCTTTACAAGGAACACCTGCAAAAGGGGGAGGACGGCGGCTCAGACACCTCCGAAGTAGGCATGGGCGGAAAATCCGTTCCGCTCGCGGATTTTGCGGATTTTCGGGAAATCCGCAATCCGCGAGATTTGCGAATTTCCTGCAAAATCCGCAAATCCGCGAGCAGCGGATTTTGCTCGCACTGCTCGCACTGTTCGCGTGAGTTCGCGCCCCGCGAATAAGTGCGAAATTGCAGAAATACGTTCTAAGCAAAACTGAAAGTAACTACTTACCAGGTTCAAAAGTTCAGGCACATCATTAGTAGCCATTTCCTGTAGTGCTTCCTGAGGGGCCCCTCCAGAGTTCAGTTGCCAGTTGAAACTATTATGTGACCCTGCTCTGAACCTCAGAATAGTTACACATATGCCACAAAGGTCATGAATTACAGCTAAGGGAGACAAGCAGGAGCCAGGCTGGAAGTTAAAATCCATTAATCAGCCCCTAATTCATTATTGTCAGTTGGGGCAGGGCAGGTGTTGTAACTAATTTTGCAACAATGAAAGCACTTAGCAAGTGCAAAAGATCACTAATCAGGGCGCACTAAGGAAGCAGGTGCCAGCTAAAAAAATATTCTGTGACACATTAATCAGCCCCAAATTAATTCAGGTCACTTGAGGCAGGGAAGGTGTGCTTTGCTTTGCCGAAAATAATGTACACTGGACAACCAGAGGGTGTGGTGATGAAACAGAGGGTGGCATGGGTGGGCCAGAGGGTGGCATGAGTAGTCAGAGAGTGGCAGTGGTGACAGAGAGTGGCAGTGATGAAGAAGAGTGTCCCAAACAGGTTGGACACGTAGAAACAACAAGTTCGCAAAACTTGCGACCCAACAGGTAAGTTCGCAAATTGCGAAATTGTAAAAACCCTCGCGAACTGGCAGAAACACGGGCGAACACAAAAAAAAATAAAAATCCGCAAATTCGCGGGAATTCGCGGATTTTGCGGATTGCGAGTTCGCAAATCCGCAAATTCGCGGATTGCCAATCCGCAAAATCCGCTCATGCTTACTCCGAAGTAGTTGATGGGGATTGAAACTGGGGGGACAAATACACTTACGGGGGGATGGCTTGGGACACACGGCAGGCACACCATGGTTTACTCACGATTAAATGAAGGTAGTAGTTCCACAATCACACTCAGGGAGGGGGGGGGGGGAGCTGGGATGGTAGTTGGGGTAGTTTCCTTTGACTTCATTTCGACGTAAGACCTTACTGCCGCGATTGCGTTCTGGGATGGCCAGTTGACACACTGTTCTACTTGCTGCACACGGAGGGGCATCTCTCTTGATTATACTGGGATAGCGTCACTACATCACGCCGCCGGGCCTCCGGGATGCCGGCACTCTGGCTGTGTACAATATTTCTTGATAATTGATCATAAGCTCCTTGTGTTGTGTGTACCAGTGCGGTGTGAAACTGTACAAGACTTGGTGATGTCAATGGCTTAGCTTTCAATAAAGGTCTTTTAATAAAAAATAAAAAAAAATAAGTAGTCTGGGTGCTGCCTTTGTAGAACTGCGCGGACTGCAAAAGCTGACCCCTTGAGGTGCCTCTGGTATTGGAGCGACGAAAGGACCCACCCCGAAACTGCTGGGACTGCAAGGCACCCATGGATTTTGCAGTGTCAGTGTCCTTTTTAGGTTTCGCTGGGGGACGGAGCCGTTAGGCTCCTCCTCCAGAGAAATCTGTAGTTTCTAGTATGGGTGACTTGAACACGCCTCTCTGCTTCATTGGCTAGCTCAATAAATGGAGGCTAGCCATTGGAACAGAGAGGCGTCCGTCAATGCCGGACCACACACGGGGGCGTTCCCGAGAATCTTTGGCTTTTGGCTACGTCATGATACGTCAGCCAAAAGCCGGGAACGCCCCCGAGAAGAGCTGGCCCGATCGCTGTGCTCATCGGCACAGATTCAGGGGTGAGGGGAGACCCGTGGTGTTTCCCTGTGCCTTATAATCCCCCGTGTCGATCTGCTGGCGAGGAAGCAGGCTGACCGCGATCTGCGGCCCGAAAATCTCTGGCCGCTAAATCACCGTCGCGGCCCGGGGCCAGAAACACCCTCTGCAAGCTGTGTTCGTGACCGGGAGCTGCGGTAGCTGAGATCGAAGCCGCCGCGCTCCCATTGGCCACAGGAGTCGAGCCCCCTCACTGACGCCGCGACGGGATTGGCCCGTGCGCCGTCGCGTCACTACTGAAGCTGTGCAGGGATTGGCCGCTCAAGGTTCGTCATCGTGGGTTGCCCCGGGAGCCGCACTGCCGTTGGCTGACTCCCGGGTGGTTGTGAGGGCTCGCCTGCAAAGCAGCGACCTGATTGGGCCATCGGCGGAGGAGCTGCACCTGAAGCACGACGAAGAGCCTCCCGGAGGAGACCCATCCCCGCCGAGGAGACCGTGAGTGCCCCTGTGCCCCCGGCCTGCCGTCCCAACTGCCGAGTGCCTGCATAACTCCCCCGCCGCTCGTAGGATTGTCGAGAGCGGGCGGGAGAGCAACCGGGACCGGCCGGGGCAAGGAGCGAGTGTGCTCTGTTAGGCGCGGGGCGCCTAAAGTCCTCAGGAGTGCGAGGCTGGGCCGATCTGCGTGGAAGGAGTCACGGAAACACTCGGTGAGGCGCGATTGCTGCGCTGGGGGCCTATTCCTCGTGTTGGCATATCATTTAAACGCTGAATTGTTAATGCTACAGACTGTCTTCTGAAAATGCGTTGATAATTTTACTGCTTGTGTTGTGTGTGGCGTGTAGGGCTGACCCATGTGCCCAGGTGATGGTGCGACCTTGTTTACTGGCAACAAGAGTGCTTTTGTATACCGTCTAGGGAAACAGTCGTATTTTAGTTTGTTGTGGTGCTTAGGTACCTCCCTAGTGGCTGTCGGGGAACCCCTCCTCCCCCCGGATTGGATTGCATGCATGTTCTTGTGGATGGCCAGGACCTAGTGTTTTGAAAGCAAAGGCAAGCCTCTGGGTGCATATGATTCTTTCCCTGTATCACGATGACCTCCAACATATCCAATAAAATGCTGCTTAACATCTCCCATATCAGGTTTTGTCCAACTATGTTGGTGTGGGAAATGGAAAGTACACCAGCCCCTGCTGCTAAGGGCTCGATGTCTTCATTCCTGTGCATTAGGCAAACAGGGGATGTGTGCTGTTTCACTGTAGGCCTTGAGTACGAACTCCTGCCAGTCTGGAATACTGAAGAGTGCATGTGGAATACTGGACACCTTGTTGTGGTCAAACGACTCAATGCACTCCCTCTAGATGGGATGACCATAGTCAGCAAGTTTCTCCATCCAGCTTCTGCCATTGCATTTATTGCCCAGGAAATCTTGGCTGCTTCAGCTGCTGTGCGTGGAAAGGTCATCCAGCCTCAAAGGGATTCGCAGACCGCAGAGACTTTCAAAAGTGTTGTATTTGTCCCAGGGCCTTGTACGGAGAGATGCCACTCTTTCTGAATGTTGTGCTGCCTTGTCTTTGCCATTAGCATTCTGCCAGAATCCTAACGCAGCCCTCTCTTTCTGACTTGTTGCATCCTCAATCCTGCTTTTCTCTACTACCACCACGGTATGCCATCTCTCACTGGGCTGTGTCAGAATCTCCAGCAACCCTCTGTGTAGGCTGTTCTATCTAGGTATTACCAGTATCTGGGTCTCTCCTTCCAAGACACCATCTTTTTCGAAGTGGTCCCACCAGTATACCACCAGGGCTGGGTACTCCAGCAGGAATACACTGTATGGTGAGCATGAGTACACTGGACCTGTTGTGACTGCTACAAGGTATTTCATCAGCATAGTAAAGAAAATGGTGTTTGTTTATAACTGGTAGTTAATAGTGCTTCTGTTGTTCTAAGCAGATAGTTTGGGATGTATTGTATATTGGGCTGTTAGTATTGCTCCCAGCTCTCACATGCAAGTGCCCACCTCAGTCCATGTTCTTTCCTATTAATCAACCCAAGTTCTGAGCCTGAAGTTGAGGAACACTCCCTACACTCATCCAGCACCTGGGTGGGGAAACCCTGTACCAACTTCTTTAGAGGTACTTGTGTATTTTCAGTTTATACCTACCTGCTGACTCTGGTCATTATCTACCTTCCTTGGTTAGTCACTGCCCTGAGGTCTGTGGGCAGGACTGACAGTCGATGCATCTTCTTTCCCACCGGTATTCAAAGCCTTGCTACATAGCTACATAGCTAGGCGACCAGTGCTTAATTTGTAAAATAAGTGCCAGGGCCCTCGTCAGTATAAGTTCTATTGGTGCAGAACGCAGGGACAGTTCCTCTGTTGTAGCAGAGGAGTGTTGCCACACTTAAATTATCCCCAAACCCCCAGAGATAAAAAATAACATGGTAATTCATTATCATTTTATTGATCATCCCCGTCCTGAACAGAGCATCAGGACGGGACAGGGCCTGTTCACATCATTTGCTCAAACAAAAGTAAGGCCCACCTGCACCCTAAGCCAATGAAGACTTTTACACTGAAGGGCACCCTGAGGTTCTTTACTCCTCCCTTCGGTACATAAGTGATGATGATTTTTTTACAGTCATTAACCAGTGACTGGCTGATGGTAACTTTAATTGCGACATGGAATATTTTATTTTTAGTATTTTACTTTTAGTTCCCTGCCCCCTCGCTGTGCTTGCTTCCCTGCCCCCTCGCTGTGCTTGCTCTCCTGAGTGTGTGTGTGTGGCTCTGGGTGGGTGTGTGTGGCTCTGGGTGGGTGTGTGTGGCTCTGGGTGTGTGTGTGTGTGGCTCTGGGTGTGTGTGTGTGTGGCTCTGGGTGGGTGTGTGTGGCTCTGGGTGTGTGTGTGTGTGTGGCTCTGGGTGTGTGTGTGTATGGCTCTGGGTGTGTGTGTGGCTCTGGGTATGTGTGGCTCTGGGTGTGGCTCTGGGTGTGTGTGTGGCTCTGTGTGTGTGTGTGTGTGTGTGTGTGTGTGGCTCTGGGTGTGTGGGTGTGTGTGTGTGTGGCTGGCTCTGGGTGTGTGTGGGTGTGTGGCTCTGGGTGTGTGTGTGTGGTAGTAATTGCTGTCTGCTGTCGTCCGTAGGGTACAATAGGTTTCGGATTTGCAAGAGATTAAGCTAATGGCAATGTAAATGACAATGCCATTTATTTATCTGTTTTCAAAACCAACACATAAATACAAATTTTGTCATTTACAATGCCAATAGCTCTAACTTTTCCAAAGGCGAAACCATTGCATTGTAAATGCTTGTTCATTTTTTCAAGGGTAGTGTCAACCTCCGGGCCAAACAGGTGATCTGGGTTGACTGTTTGGTTCAAGATGGTGGTTTGGATGTCTGGCTTGAAAACCAGAGATTCTCAGCCAGGTATGTCTCCGAAGCATAACACTGGTGTTAATGGCGCGCGCAGCGGTGTCAGCCGCGTCCAGAGCGCACTTTATGGAAGCGTTGGAGATCAGCTTCCCCTCCTGGATTAGCATCTCAGCCCCTTCCTTATATTGATCAGGCAGGTGTTGCAAAAGGGTCTCTCGGGTGTCGTAGTGTGCCCTGTCATAACGCGCCAGGAGCGCTTGTGTGTTTGAGATGCGCCATATGTTAGCTGCCTGCGCTGCTACCCTCTTCCCCGAAGCTTCAAAGACCTTGGACTCTTTGTCTGGGGGAGGAGCATCACCCGTAGTTTGAGAATTTGCCCTCTTCCGGGCATTCGAGACGACCAGGGAGTCCAGCGGCAACTGTCCTTTAATGTAAGTTGGATCAGTACTTTTTGTCAATCCTCGGGTTGATGACTCTTGCCCTGGTGGGTTCTTTGAAGACCTCAGCAGCG
This sequence comes from Lissotriton vulgaris, assembly GCF_964263255.1. Taxonomy (NCBI): domain Eukaryota; kingdom Metazoa; phylum Chordata; class Amphibia; order Caudata; family Salamandridae; genus Lissotriton; species Lissotriton vulgaris. The sequence goes on along the minus strand of NC_141700.1, from coordinate 136,248,059 downwards.
TCCTCAAAACGCCTTTGAACATTGGCAGTTTTCACAGTCTTTTCAGACACAGAAAAGGTGTCAAATAGGAAATCTACGTCCACAGGGTCAGCATGCAGCTGGACATTGTGATTGGCTGCTGCCCGCTCAATGAGGGCATTGAAAGCAGCAGAGTCTTCAGTAGGTGAAGTTTTAGCAGAGAAGAGCTGAGAGTCTTGTCCTGAATGTGGGTCCCCAGGCTCACCACCGGCAGACCAGGGCTCGGTCTCATCCTCTGGGTCTGTGTAGACTGGATAGCTATATTCATCCTCGTCATCGCCCTCACCAGCGTCCACGTCGGAGTAAGTGGGCGAGACCTCGTGAGCTTGTGGTGAAATGGGATCCACCAAAGCTGGGGCACCAGCAGAGTCCATTTTCCTCTTTAGGGGGATTTTGTAAGACTCCAATTGGGGTTCTGGGGTGATTTTCTTCTTCAGAAGGGAAAGCCTGCCCGTTTCGGCGTCGATGAAATGTTCTTGACGCTCCTCCTCTGAAAGTTGTCGAGGCCGCGGGCCAAGGACCACCAACGATAACTTTGGCGTCGAAGATACTTTCTCGGGCACGCCGGCCCCCGGTTTAGCAGCGAAAGCCTTCGGCGCCGTCTTAGGCGGTAAGGTAAAGAGGATCGGCGTGGACGCCTTTGCCGGTTTCTCAAGAGGCTTGGCAGGCGGAGGGTCCTTCGGCTCGGCTGCTGCGGTGCCGTCCCTTATGCGCTGCAGGGACTCCGTGACCTTCTTCGTGAACGCGGCCGATGAACGCGCCGGTTCGATGGAGTCCTTCGAGGACGGTTTCGGAGTGGAGTCCTTCAAGGCCACTTTCGGAGCCGACACACTTGGCGTAGCCCCCTTGGCCCTGTCGTGTGGAGGCGGGGCAGAGAGGACCTTCGGGTCATCGGGCCGCTTCTTCGGGTCTGCAAGAGACTTCTTGGTGTCGTCGACAGCCTTCTTGTGGTCGACTCGACCCTTGCCGGCGTCGATAGTCTTCGGCGCCGATGCGACCGGGTCTAACCCCTTCACCTTAGTCTTCGACGTGGTAGCCTTCGGCTCGGCCATCTTGACTTGGCCCTTTGGCTCGACGGCCATCTTAGGTTTCTTCGGCACCGAGGCCTCCGAAGTCTTCGATCCGACCAATGCGATGCGCACTTTCGGTTTCGAAATCTGCCCTTGTGCAGGATCTGGCGCCGAGACCGTAGTTTTCACTTTCGGTTTCACTTTCACCGGGAGTGACTCAGTAATAATGTCCGTGGCCGGGCCTGCAGGCGGGGCCGAGGAACGCACATCAAGGTCTTGGGTAAGGCCCGAAGGCGATCCCTCGACCTGGGCCTTATTGAGTGGCACGGCCCAGAGTCAGTCTGAGGAAGCTCCTCGTCCGAGCTATCCTCCAAGGCCCCTAGGGCCACGTCGTCGTCTCCTACCTCCTCGACGACTTCTTCGTTGTCGAAAGCTTCGGCCTCAGCGTTGTAGTCTTCCTCGACATCCGACGCGGGGTTAGATTCTGAGACGTCCTGGATATCTTCATCCTCGACCTCCCCAGCATCGAAAATGTCCGTAGGCGCCGGAGCAGATTGCTGGGCCTCCAGGCGCGCAGCCGGACGGAGCTTGAGTGTCTTCTTGGACCGGAATCTCGAACAGGCCATACAATTGGCCTCATCGTGGTCCGGCGACAGGCACTTGTTGCACACCGGGTGGACGTCAATGTGTGGGTACTTCGAGTTACACACAGGACATCTTTTGAATGGACTTCGGTCCATGATGGATGGTCGATGAGTCTGGAGCGTCGACAAGGCCCTCCGCGCCGAAAGCACGCGGAAGTACAGAGCTCGGCTCGGAGCCGAGGAAGTTGTTAAGCCGAACGCAAGACAATACCGACGTAAGACTAAAGACCTTTTGGTCTCGATGAAAGTTTACTGTTTCTTTATTGATTCCGACAAGAGGGAACCAAAGACATCCGAACCCAATGGCGGAAAAAAACAATCTGGGGATGGAGTCGATGCCCATGCGCACTGTAGTCCAGGGGAGGAGCCACCTATCTCGTGATACTTCGAAGACTCTTCCAGGACAACAATGTGCAATCATCCGGACCCAACACTAGGCGGCAATCTATGCACAGATATCAATTCAGCAGCCCACATGCCTCGAACCTTACAATCGCCGGCACAAAGAGTTTTTTTATTATTATGATGCATGAAAAAATGTTTGGCATACAGACAAGAGTTCAATGTGACATTAGTAGATTTACCATCTGTCTAGATGAACTTAACGTTAAATATTTTCATCAACTTAAAAAAAAAACCACTTCGAATAATAGTCTCTGAAATTCTAATAACGCATATTTATTTATTTATTTTATTTATTTTCAGAGTTTTATATAGCGCGAACAAGATCTTCGCAGATATCAGCGCGCTTTACATAGACGGGTACATGAGGGAACAAAGTCAAATAGGTAAATCAATAGTTCACACAGTACAGAAGGGTACATGAGGGAACAAAGTCAAATAAGTACATCAGTAGATCATACAGTACAAATAATACAATTGGGTGACTGCAAAGCAATCAAGTGGGTGATAAGACAGCTCGTACAAATAGATAAGGGGTCAAGCAAGTAATACAGATCATTGCAGGGTGTTAATAGGGTTCGAGATAGTAGTACAGGTGAATTTAGCCATGAGGATAGCTTTTACTTCTTTTTTGAAGAGTGTAGTGGAGGATATAAGCCTGGTTTCGGGAGGGAGTGAGTTCCAAATCCTAGGCGCCATTCCTGAGAAAGAGCGCTTGTATGTTTTCTCCTTCCGGAATCTTCGAGGTTTCAGCAGAAGATTGTTTGCGCCTCTCGTGTTTCTGATTCCCCCAGAGATTGTCAATTTCTGAGCAAGGTAGCCGGGTGAGTTTAAGTGTACCGCCTTGTGTGTCATGCAGGCGATTTTCAGATGTATTCTGGCTTCAAACGGCAACCAATTCAGGGATTTCAAGTCAGGGGTAATGTGGGAGTGCTTTTTTGACCCAGTGATGAGTCTCGCTGCAGCATTTAGAGATGCTTTTAGTGGTGCGGTTGTAGTTAGTGGGAGTCCGCAGAGGGCGGTGCTGCCGTATTCAATTCGTGGGATGACTAGTGCTTGCACCGCAGTTTGGAAGTCTTTGGCTGGGAGGTAGGGTTTAAGTTTCCTCAGAGTATTGATCTGGAAGTTCGCTCCCTTTGTTGCTTTGCTGATATGTTGCTGCATGTTGAGATTGGTGTCGAGTGTTATGCCTAAAGATTTTGCTGATTCCACGATGGTGGGTTGGACATTAAGTGCGGTTAGGAGTTTAAGCCAATGTTGAGTGGTGGATATCTTCGCTGGAGGTGCGATCAGAAGGAACTCTGTTTTCAGGGCATTGAGTTTGAGGTGATTGTCGGCAAGCCAGGATTGGGTGCATCTGATCGTTGAGTTCAGGAGTAGGATGTCATTGGGTGATTGCAGTTTGAGGTAAAGTTGGGTGTCATCGGCATACATGTGAAAGTGTACATTGGATGCTTGTAGCAAGGTGGTGAGAGGTTCCATGACTAGGTTGAACAAAGTTGGGGATAGAGAGGATCCTTGGGGGACGCCTAGCGTTACAGGTACTGGCGTGGACATCAGGTTGTTGCTCTTGAATTTCTGCGACCTGCATGTATGTACTTAAAACTGGGAACAGTGAGTTACTGCTTGACAGTTCCACACACCATTATTGGACTTCGCCAGAAAAGTACTACAGTGCCCCAGCACAAAAGTCAAGAAGGGACTCAAATCGTGAGTCAGTGACTTCGGTTTATCTACTTGAAGTTCTCTATCATAATATTAATGGATATTTTAACAGCGGATGTGCTTCAAAAGAGCTGGGTTTCGGTCTACCATTGAAATTATGCGTGTCCACCAGGATAATAACCAATTTCAATGAGAATGCACTTAACAGAGCTCACCGTCTCCACTATGAAACTGAAAAGCAGTACTGAATTAAGTGCACTGGAAGGACTATTTAGAGGTTGGGTCTTCTGTAACTAGAACAATTGTATAAGATTACATACCCACAAAACAAGTGTATTCATCAGGCGATCAATGCTCGTCCTCTTAAACTTGGTTCTCCCACTGTTTTGCATAAGTTTGGTGTCAGGCCCTAAGGAAAAGTCATGGAATCAGCACAAAATCAAGAGAAAGTGACAGTAAAGCATAAATGATTCAAAATATTGTCAAACTGCTCCCGTCAAACCCCACTCTCATGTGAAACCACATTTAGCAGACCTGCCTAAAACCTGTGCTTGGTTTCAATCATACATTCAAACCCACCTTCCCACAACATGAAAGGAAGCCTTCTGCCCCCTCAATCGTCCTGAGGTTTCTGTAAACATTCATAAACAGAAAAACCCCATGCAATTCCAATATATATTTCAGCCTTACTGTCCCTCCAGGCTCTTGCGGTCAAGCGAGGAGAACTGTTTTAACCAAGTATGGACGGAAAAGCATTCTGATCTCCGCTCATGCTCTGGAACATGCTGAAATTGCTGTTTGGAAACAAAACACTTGATTCCTATGTTAAAAATCGCTGTACTTTAAGCAATAATTGAAACAAGCTATGTAAGTTATTAATTATCATGTTAAAGATTCCTATTCCTGTCAGTTCTTAAGATTTATGTACCAAACAAAGTACTAAACTTATTATGCAAATGCTACTTACCAGTATGCATCTGTTCTTGGCATGTAGGGCTGCTGACATTCATATCTGTGCATAGATCGCCACCTAGTGTTGGGTCCGGATGATTGCACATTGTTGTCCTGGAAGAGTCTTCGAAGTATCACGAGATAGGTGGCTCCTCCCCTGGACTACAGTGCGCATGGGCATTGCCTCCATCCCCAGATTGTTTTTAGCCATTGGCAGAGATGGAGTGAAGAATGTGAGTGATGACCATGCTATGAGCATATGTATATATATGAATGAATACTGCAGCTGCTACCGGCGCCGGGGAGGAGGGTGGGCGATATGAATGTCAGCAGCCCTACATGCCAAGAACAGATGCATACTGGTAAGTAGCATTTGCAGTTCGAGGCATGTGGGCTGCTGAATTCATATCTGTGCATAGAATACATAGCAGTCCCTCCATTATCGGCGGCCGCCCGTGCCAGCTGCAGCAGGCTGAAAAAGTGTTTTTAGAACAGCTTGACCAACAGCTGCCTGCTGCTTGGAATGCACGTCTACACAGTAGTGCTTAGTGAAAGTATGTGTGGTAGACCATGTGGCTGCTCTACAGATATCTTCTAAGGGAATGTTACCTAGGAAAGCCATAGAGGCCCCCAACTTCCTGGTGGAGTGGGCCCTCGGTGGGATAGTGAGGGTGCGTTTAGCTTTAGCGTAACAGATCTGAATGCACTTTACTATCCACCTAGCAATCCCTGCTTTTGAGATAGCGTTTCCCTTGTGGTGTGTGGCAAAAGCAACAAAAAGCTGCTTGGTTTTGCGAAAATCTTTTGTCCTGTCTACATAATACATCAAGGCCCTCTTAACATCAAGGGTGTGGAGCATGCGCTCCGCCAGTGTCTCCGGGTTTTGGAAAAACACCGGCAATTCGATTGTCTGGTTTAAGTGGAATTGGGATACCACTTTGGGTAGGAATTTAGGGTTAGTGCGGAGCACCACCCTATTAGCATGTACCTGGAAGTAAGGTTCTTGGATGGTGAGCGCCTGCAGCTCGCTAACCCTCCGTAGCGATGTAATTGCTACTAAGAACGCAACCTTCCAAGTCAGAAACTGAAGCTCACAAGAGTGCAGTGGCTCAAAGGGAGGACCCATCAGCCTCGTAAGAACCACGTTGAGGTTCCATTCTGGAGCTGGAGGGGTCCTTGGTGGAATGACCCTTTTGAGTCCTTCCAGAAAGGCCTTGATAGCAGGGACCTTAAAGAGTGACAGGTGCTGCCTATTCTGGAGGTATGCTGCCATAGCAGACAGGTGAATGCGGATGGAAGAGTATGCCAGATTGCATTGGTACAGGTGGAACAGGTAACAAATGATGTTTTGAATGGAAGCATCTAGCGGGTCAATATCGTGGTTAACACAGTAGATGACAAACCTCTTCCATTTAGCCGCATAACAAGCTCTAGGAGTGGGCTTCCTTGCCTCCCGAATGATGTTCATGCAATCGGGAGGTAGATTGAGGTAGCCAAACTCTAGGACTTCAGGAGCCAGATCGCCAGGTTGAGCTGTTGCGGATCTGGGTGCTGAATGTCGCCATGGCTCTGCGTCAGAAGGCTGGGAGTGAGATGAAGCCTTTGATGCGGTACCACGGAGAGTTCCAGAAACGTGGTGTACCACGGTTGGCGAGCCCACGTTGGAGCAACCAGGATGAGAGTCATCGAGTGCTGCCTGAGCTTGCGTGCCACCAGCGGTATCAGAGGTGCTGGGGGAAAAGCGTACGCAAATTTGCCTGACCAGTTCATCCACATCGCATTGCCCTGTGATTGCGGGTGTGGGAACCTGGCGGCGAAGCTTTGGCATTTTGCGTTCTCCTTTGTGGCGAACAGGTCTATCTCTGGATGACCCCACCTTTGGAAGTACGGTTGGAGTACTGATGGATGTATCTCCCACTCGTGCATCTGATGGCTGTGCCTGCTGAGCAGATCCGCCATTTGATTGTCCTTGCCCGGGAGATGCTCTGCCATGAGGAAGATGTTCCTCTGAATGGCCCACTTCCACATGCTCTGAGCCAGATGAGACAGCTGTGGAGAGTGTGTGCCTCCCTGCTTCTGGATGTAGTACATGGCCGTCATGTTGTCCGTCCGGATCAACACGACTTTGTTGCACAGATGTACTTTGAACGCCTTCAAGGCCATGAAGATTGCCATCAGTTCCAACACATTGATGTGCATCTTCCTTTGCTGTAGTGTCCATAGTCCCTGCACAGTGTAATGGAGTACATGCGCTCCCCATCCCTGGAGAGAGGCGTCCGTCGTCAGGATAATCTGTGGGACAGGCTCTTGGAATGGTCGGCCCTTGCAAAGGTTGTGTGGATTCCACCAATGCAGAGAGTTGTATGCCCGACCGCTCACCAACACTAGGTCTGTCAGTTGCCCATGAGCCTGAGTCCACTGACGTGCAAGGCACTCCTGAAGCGGACGCATATGTAGTCTCGCGTGCGGGACAATGGAGATGCAGGAGGCCATCATGCCTATCAACTGCATGAACACCTTCGCTGGAAGCGAGTGTTGGGGTCTGAATCGTTGGATCAGCGCCTGGATACTGGCGATTCTCACTGAATTTGGCTGCGCGGTGGCTGCCAGAGTGTTGATTGTCGCGCCCAGGTACTGTCGCACGTGGGCGGGCTGGAGATGGGACTTTGGGTAGTTCAGAGAGAATCCCAGATCGTGCAGGAGATGAATGGTGCGTGACACGTGGTCGACGCACTGCTGTTCTGTCCTTGCTTGAATGAGCCAGTCGTCCAGGTAGGGAAAGACGTGGACGTGCTGGCGACGGAGATGCGCTGCCACAGTCGCTAGGCACTTGGTAAACACTCTCGGTGCCGTGGTGACCCCGAACGGCAGAACCTTGAACTGGTAATGCTGGTCTAAGATCGTGAATCTGAGATACTTCCTGTGGGAAGGATGCAGGGGGATATGAAAATAGGCATCTTTCAGATCCAGCGTAGCCAGGAAGTCCCCCTGTTGAAGCAGGGGAAGCACCTGCTGCAACGTGAGCATATGGAAGTGCTCCGAGAGGATGTACCAGTTCAGGGGCCTGAGGTCCAGGATCGGCCTGAGGGATCCGTCCTTCTTGGGAATCAGAAAATACAGGGAGTAAACCCCTGTTCCCCGCTCTTGCAATGGAACAAGCTCTATCGCCCCTTTCTGCAGCATGACTAGAACTTCTTGCTGCAACAAGGTCAAGTGCTCGCCTGACATAGGACGGCTCCTTGGGGGTATGTCCAGTGGAATGGACGTAAGCTCTAGACAGTACCCGTACTGGATAATAGACCTCACCCACCTGTCCGTGGTGATGGTCCTCCACGCCAGCAGGAACTGCTGGAGTCTCCCCCCGACCGGTGTTGCATGGTCGGGGGGCAGTGACAAGACGTCACTGTTTGTTGGTGGTGGTGGACCTGGAACTATTGTTTCCACGTCCCCTGCCTTTGACATTATTGCCTCTGTAACCACCTCGACCCTTGTTGTTATACGAGGCTTGGGTGTTACTTTTGTAATATTGGGTTGACTGGGACGCCTGTCCCCTTGAGGTGCCTCTGGAGTTTGAGCGGCGAAAGGAACCACTCCCAAACTGCTGACTTTGTAGAGCCCCCATAGACTTGGCAGTTTCCGTATCTTTTTTCATTTTCTCCAGTGTGGCATCCACCTCAGGGCCAAACAGGTGGTCAGGATTCACTGTTTGATTGAGGAACGTAGTTTGGATCTCGGGTTTGAACCCCGAAATTCTAAGCCAGGCATGGCGTCGAAGCAGCACACTGGTATTGATAGCCCTGGAGGCTGTGTCTGCCACATCCAGTGCACATTTGATGGATGCATTCGTAATGAGTTTACCCTCCTGAATGAGCATCTCTCCCACCTCCTTGTATTGGTCAGGCAAGTGTTGCAGTATGGCCTCTAATGTGTCATAATGGGCCCTATCATAACGTGCAAGTAATGCTTGGGTGTTAGATATTCTCCAGATTTTAGCTGCCTGTGCAGCAATTCGTTTGCCTGAGGCCTCAAAGATCTTGGACTCTTTGTCTGGGGGAGGAGCGTCACCAGTAGTTTGAGAGTTCGCCCTCTTCCGAGCGTTGGAAACAACCAAGGAGTCCAATGGCAAGTGTCCCTTGATATATGTAGGATCCGTGGGCGCTGCCTTATATTTCCTGTCGATGCGAGGGTTGACCACACGCGCTCGGGTGGGCTCCTTGAAAACCTCTGTTGCATGTTTCAGCACCCCCTTAAGCATCAGTAGTGTTTTGACAGACTTTTCGGCTACCGAGAAGGTGTCGAACAAGAAGTCCACATCCACGGGGTCCGAGTGCAGCTCGACGTCGTGGTTAGCAGCAGCTCTCTCTATCAGAGCATTGAAGGCCGCCGAGTCCTCAGACGGGGACGTCTTGGCCGCGAAAAGTTAAGTGTCCTGAGCCGACTGCGGGTCCTCCGTGTCGCCTCCGGCGGACCACGGTACGTGCTCCTCCTCCGGATCCGAGTACGCCGGATAGTTGTACTCGTCACCTTCCTCGTCCGCATCGGAATGCGTCGGCGAGTGTCCTAGGGTTTGCGGGGACACAGGTTCCACCAAAGCCGGAGAGTCCTCGGAGTCCCTTTTGTTTTTGAGAGGAATCTTAAAGGGTTCCAACGTCGGCTCCGTCGTGATCTTCCGTTTGAGGAGCGACAGTTTTCCGGTGTTGGCGTCGATTATTACCGCACGACGTTCCTCTTCCGCAAGCGGCTGGAGACGCAGCTTCGACACCGCCAAGGCAGCCTTCGGCGTTAACACCTCCCTCGAGGGTCCGCCCTGTTTCGGTGCGAAGGCCTTCGGCGCCGACTTGGGCGGCAGGGTGAAACGGATAGGCGTTTGCTCCCTCGCAGGCTTAGGCGTCGGCTTAGGCGCACTGGTGTCCTGTGCGGGAACCACACTGGCCTTTCGAATCCGCTGCAAGGATTCCGCTACCTTCTTTGTCCAGGCCGGAGAGGGCTGGGCCGGTTCGAGCGACCCCTCATCTTCGAGAGCCTGTGCGCCGGCAGGCACCGTCTTCGGGGCCGACGCCCCCTGCCTATGCGCGTCGTCGCCCTGACGCTTCTTCGAAGCAGTCTTCGGGTCCGCGACCCCTTTCGGCGCCGACGCAGCCGCGTCGGAGGACTTCGCCTTCGGCGCCGACCCCGAGGGCTTCGGGTCGGCCATTTTGGCGTGGCTCTTCAAGTCGGCCATTTTGGTTTTCTTGGAAGTTGACACCTCCAGAACCTTCTTCACCTGCGCCACTTTCACTTTCGGTTTCGCATCCGAGGATGCGTGACCAGTTGGCTTCACTTTCGTTTTCTTCGACGTAAGTGATGGTTCATAAGTGTCCGTGACCGGGCCCGGAGGCGGGGACGTAGGACTCAGTTAGATCTTGGGTAAGGCCCGAAGGCGATCCCTCGACCTGGGTCGTATGAAGGGGAACAACCCCTGAGTCAGGTTGGGGATGCTCTTCCTCCGAGCTATCTCCCATCGTGGTAAAAGCCTGATCGTCGTCCCCTACCTCGTCGGTGACTTCGTCAAAGTTCTCCTCACCCGCGTCGTAGGCCTCTCCCTCGGATGCGGGATTAGAGTCCGAACCTTGAACGTCGTCTTCTCCCTCGACATATTCTTGGAAAATGTCGTCAGGCGGGGGCGCCGTGGCCGATAACCTAGCCTGGAGCCTATTGGCCCGACGAATCTTTAAAGTCTTCTTGCTCCTGAATTTCGAACACGCCATGCAGGTGTCCTCGCGGTGATCCGGCGACAAGCAGGTATTGCACACCGGGTGCACGTCGAGGTGCGAGTATTTAGAGTGACACAACGGGCACTTCTTAAACGGAGTTCGCTCCATAGCAAGAGTGTAGTACAGGCCCGACCGCGCCGAAAGCACGTGGAAGGGCAGCAAGAGATCGGAGCTGAGAGTCAGAAAGAAACCCGTACGCAACTATACCGACGCCCAGCCTAAAGACCTTTTGGTCTCGAGTAGAAGTTGAACAACTATCGGTTCCGACAGAGGGAACCGAAACACATCCGAACCCAATGGCGGAAAAAAACAATCTGGGGATGGAGGCGATGCCCATGCGCACTGTAGTCCAGGGGAGGAGCCACCTATCTCGTGATACTTCGAAGACTCTTCCAGGACAACAATGTGCAATCATCCGGACCCAACACTAGGTGGCGATCTATGCACAGATATGAATTCAGCAGCCCACATGCCTCGAACATGGATATTCAGTCATCCAGTACCCTGACAAAGAGTGCTTAATGTACACTACATTACATACACTATACATTAATGAAATCAGTACAACTTCCCTCACTTGGTATGGCCCTCCCTAGTGGTAGCACCAAAAAGGGGCAGCAGTCCAACCACAATATCCACTTAAATCAGAACAAGCATTTGCAATGCAATAGGGCTCGCATTAGTAAAGTTAGAGGTATTAGTATTGTAAATGGCACATTTTTTATTTTTGTTTTGAAAATAGCGAAATTAATAACTTTGTTATTTACAATGCCAATAGTGTTAACTTTTGCAAACGTGACACCTATAGCATTTGTAATGCAATATGTGTTGTATTTACATGACTTAGATGTATTAATATTAAAAATAACAATGGGTTGTATTTTTTTCAATATTTAATACTTAAATAAAAGTTATTGTAATTTACAAAGGCAATAGCTTAAACTTTTGCAAATAACTTTTTGGAAGATTATGTTTAGTGTATTTTATTGTGATGAAAATACAAGAACAGAAGTGAAATATTAACTTTTTTTGTGACATTTGTAATAAAGTTTGAAACATTGAGAGAACATATTTGAATCAGTTGTTCTTGAATGGTTGCACGGATTGATGCTGTGGTGGCTCTGAATGATGTGGCAGCGACGAGTGATGCTGTGGCGTTCAGTGATGCTCTGGTAGCGCATAGTGATGTTGTGGTGCCCCTGAGTGATGCTGTGGTGATGCGATGGATAGTGAGGGCGATAGATAGAGGGAGGGCGAGAGATAGAGGCAAGGTGAGAGATAGAGGCAGGGCAAGAGGGCGAGGGATGGAGTGTGGGCGAGGGATGGAGTGTGGGCAAGGGATGGAGTGTGGGCAAGGGATGGAGTGTGGGCAAGGGATGGAGTGGTGGTGCTGTGGTGGTGCTGAGTGGTGCTGTGGTGGTGCTGAGTGGTGCTGTGGTGGTGCTGAGTGGTGCTGCTGAGTGGTGCTGTGGTGGTGCTGCTGAGTGGTGCTGTGGTGGTGCTGAGTGATGTGTGGTGGTGCTGAGTGATGCTGTGATGGTGCTGAGTGATGCTGTGATGGTGCCGAGTGGTGCTGTGGTGATGCTGTGGTGGTGCTGAATGATAATGTGGTGGTGCTGAGTGATAATGTGGTGGTGCTGAGTCATAATGTGGTGGTGCTGAGTGATAATGTGGTGGTGCTGAGTGTTGCTGTGGTGGTGCTGAGTGATGCTGTGGTGGTGCTGAGTGATGCTGTGGTGGTGCTGAGTGGTGCTGTGGTGGTGCTGAGTGGTGCTGTGTTGGTGCTGAGTGATAATGTGGTGGTGCTGAGTGATAATGTGGTGGTGCTGAGTGATAATGTGGTGGTGCTGAGTGATAATGTGGTGGTGCTGAGTGATAATGTGCTGGTGCCGAGTGATAATGTGCTGGTGCCGAGAGATAATGTGCTGGTGCCGAGTGATAATGTTTTCGTGCTGAGTGATAATGTGGTGGTGCTGAGTGATAATGTGGTGGTGCTGAGTGGTGCTGTGTTGGTGCTGAGTGGTGCTGTGTTGGTGCTGAGTGGTGCTGTGTTGGTGCTGTGGTGGTGCTGAGTGATAATGTGGTGGTGCTGAGTGATAATGTGGTGGTGCTGAGTGATAATGTGGTGGTGCTGAGTGACGCTGTGGTGGTGCTGAGTGATAATGTGGTGGTGCTGAGTGATGCTGTGGTGGTGCTGTGGTGGTGCTGGAGTGGCGCTGAGTGATCCTGGTGTGGTGCTGAGTGATGCCGTGGTGGTGCTGAATGATAATGTGGAAGGGAAGGGAAGAAAGAAAGAATGAAAGGAAGAAGGGAGGAAGGAAAGAAAGAAAGGAATGAAAGGGAGGGAGGAAAGGAAGGAAGGAATAGAAGAAAGAAAAGGAAGGCAAGAAAGGATGGAAAGGAAGGAAGGAAAGGAAGGAAGGAATGGAAGAAAGAAATGGAAGTCAAGAATGGATTGAACGGAAGGAAGGAAAGGAAGGAAAGAAAAGAAAGAAAGAAAGGATAAAAGGAAAGAAAGAAAGGATTCTAATTGCAAGTGTCAACATGAACAGGCTTGTTTTGAAAATGTAGTCCCCAAATTTGAGATTCCACGACAGAGAGGCGCTATGAAGGACAGAGGCGACAGGCAGAGGCCACAGGAACATCAAAGGAAGGGTAAGAGGAGAAAAAAAACGCATTAGCGAGCGAGAAAAGCCATAAACACCAGGGGGGCGGGGAAGCAGATTGACTCCAAGCTTTCAAGCCTTTGTGAGGCCAAGCGCGTGCCTGGGGAAGGAACGTTGAGTGCTGGCCAGAGAGCACGACAGGCAAGAAAGAGGACAATGTGGAGCACTGGGCGGGAGAAGAGAAGGGTGTGAGAGAGATCCACGTGGAGAGATCAAAGTGGGGCGCTGCATAGGGATGGGGTGAGGACTCGGAGAAAACAATGTGGAGTAGTGGGTGAGGGAGCATCTAAGGATAGAACGGGGAGGGGGGAGCAGAGAAGTACCTCAGGAAAACAGCCCAAAAATATATGCACACTCATGCAGTGTTTTATAAGAAAAGGAAAAAAAAGACTTTCCGAAAAGTTTAAGTATAGAAAGAGCCTATCAGAGAGGTGGTGAGCAGCGTAAGCTTCATAGGAGGGACAAAGACATTCTAATGGACTAAAATAAAGGTAGCAAATACTAACCCAGCAAATATAAAGCAAGCAAATGTGAGTGACAAACCACCAAGCCAATGGTAACCAATGAGAGGAATGTATACTACCTAAGCTTTCAGCATGTCCCCAAATAGGGAGGAGGGTTGGGGAAAGGTGCCTCTGTGCTGCTGCCTGCCCTGCTGCGGCCATGATTTATTTATCTAATCCTGGGCAGGAGGTCGCTGGCGCTGCAGTAATAAAGCAAACAACATGATGGTTTTTCACTGCAGATCAGTTAAAATAGCGGGTATTGGGCAAATTACTCAGGAATGTTGTAATTCACAAAATGGCGAAAAGGTGGTGGTGTCTGGTTATTGCGGTCTGCTGCAGGGACTGCAGAACCCACGGGGTTGCACTTTCAGGGAACTGTCTACCATTTGCAGTTCCTTGCTGTTAACACCTCCCTCCTTCAGCGATCTATCCTGCTGAATAAATTCATTGGCAAGACAAGATTAAATCTGTTAGCTTTCTTCCTGTTGTATGCTAGTCACATACGCTGCCAGGGGTGGAAACTCTTTTAAAACAAGTTATAACTCAAAGAACTCCCTTTCTTGACTTTATGTGAAGGGCTAAAACTAATGCGCATGAGGAACGAACTGGCATGCAGGTGATGGCGGCACAGGGGGCACCTCTCCTTGTGAGAGAAAAAGGGGGTTGTTAATTGCTGGATGATAAGCTGTATCACGTGATAGCGGCTTGAAGTCAAATCAAAGTCAGAAGTTGAAAGAGCGCATCTGCTGGTGTTGTTTCCCCTCTCTTCACACGCGACGCTGCTGTGCTGCCTGTGGACGCACAGAAGCGAAGGCATCAGCTGGGGGCTGCGGGGGAGAGACGGGGGGCTGTCACTGGAAAGAGGGGTGAACAGAGAATGGGAGAGTGTGGCAGAGGGAATGTCGGTGAGGGAAGGGGGCAGGCAGGTTACTAGCGGAAAGGGGCAGTGTTACTGTTACAGAGGAGAGTGTGCCAGGGGCCAACGTGGAAAGGGGTGACAGGCGGGAAGGAGAGTGTGCCAAGGACTATTGGACAGAGAGCGCCGTAGTGGAGAAGAAAAAGAGTGATCGAGAAAGATAAACTGAGAAGGAAAAGGAGAGAGAGAGAGAGAGAGAAAGAGGGGAGGGCAGAAGGTAGTGGAAGTGTTACAAAGGTGAGAGAGAGAAAGAAAGAGAGAGAGCCCGTGGCAGAGGAGAAGGAGTCACAGGGTATCGGAAACAAATGAGGATGCATGGGACAGGTGGGGAGAAGAGAGTGTGAGAGTGAATACTGGAGAGATAGTCCAGCAGTGGAGGTGAGAAGTAACTGGTAGTGGTATGTAGTCACAGGGCTAAGAGAGTGTAACAGAAGAGGAAGCTTCAGTGGAGTGACAGAGGAAGGAGGTGACAGGAAAAGAGGGGCGGGGAAAGGACGCTGTGAAAACACGGAAACAAAATCAGCTCACAGTCACAGCAACAGTAAACTGCAATTACAAAATGAACCAGTCATTTTTATGGCAGTGTTTGGCATTCTAAATGAGATACCTATGGACTTTCACAGGATGAAGTGTCCCAAAGTGTAGACTGAACAAATTCATAACAAAAAAAGTAATCTCCGGGGTGATTAAATGTGTGCAAGTATAATAAAAAGTAGGATGGCGGTGATTATAATGCCTTTGATTTCCTTGAAAGAGACAGAGTCTGAATACTTTAAAGATAAATTCAATCATCATCTGAAACCTTAGATGTAAAATGCAGAACAGAACGGAAAGCTTAAAGATGTTAATTGGTGTCTACATGGGCTGGGGGGAGGAGAAATGCGAATCACGGCCTGGCGGCCGTGAAAAGTGAAGTGAATAATTAGGGGAGGAGAAATGTCAGAGGCCGGCCGAGCGCACGCTGGGGGAAGATTCAGATGCATGTGGGAGGGAGGCTGGTGGCTTGTGGATGCGCTTTTCACGTGCACTGCCCGAAATCCGATCTGCCCGATGGTTTAGCTCTGGTTTACTCACTATACTGTCGTCCTATTATTCCTTGCGGAATTAATGGGAAGAGCCCTACAAAAGGAGACAGACTTCAAATTTATGGACTCAATTAAAAATGAGAATGAAGTGAGCCAATTAAAAGGAAATCAAGAAATATCTGAAACAAATTGTGATTAGCAGGAAGAAGAAAAAATACCATCAAAATATTTAAGGAAGGATGGGGATTCGCATAGCAGAAGCAATGGAAATGGGACCACTACAGAACAAAGGGCAATAGGGAGATTCAGCAAGGACAAAATGAACCAAATCATGTCAAAACATATAGGGGTATGCCCAAACAACCCAAAAATACCTGGGCTGCAAACATTCCAAACAAAAACATGGTACCCCGAGGGGATCAATTACAGTATTAACATTTGCCTCAGTGAAAGAAATCAATACACAGGGACCTTGGAATCAATCACATCAAGCAGCTTATTCAATCATTATTATTATTATATGATTGCCATGTAGTGTTTCTACTTCACAAACAAGTCCCTGAAGCACAGTTAAAAACAAATACATCAAACCCATCACCAATAAATAAAACATTAAATCAAATCTTAAATTCTATTTTAAATGACTCCTTCCTTATTTTGCACCAGAACGTGGTTGCACAATTCATTCAATGTCCAATCCCCATGGAGGTAGTCTCAAAAAAAAAATAATATATATATATGTATATATATATATATATATATATATATATATATATATATATATATATATATATATATATATATATATATATATATTCCGCTCCGTGGGGTTGTCCAAAAAGCGGGTAGCACTCGACACTGCGTGCGCCTTCCCCAAGACGTTAGTTGGTATGGGCAGTTGCGTGCTTGTAATAGGCCCGACGCGTTTCGGAAATTTATTTTCCTCATCAGGGGCCAGCAGTAAAGTGCACGACGTCTACCATCTCCCTTTATTAAACCAAGCAAGTGCTTGTGGGAGATGTAGTCCATATTATCCTGGATGGATGCACTTTCAAATTACTGCTCGTTCCAAAGGCTCTAACATGAGCCCCCAAACATCACTCCTGTCCTCATCCATCGCGCAGCTCCACATGTGAGACTCCTTGGATAGAGGGTCTCGTGGCCCCCGTTTCTTCGGGGTGATGCTACCCAGCGGCAGGACCGCCGCTAATACATTCCGCTCCGTGGGGTTGTCCAAAAAGCGGGTAGCACTCGACACTGCGTGCGCCTTCCCCAAGACGTTTAATAAAGGGAGATGGTAGACGTCGTGCACTTTACTGCTCTTCTACGCATCCAAGAAATGTCCCTTTACCATAACACTGAAACAGCCAGCAAGATACCCTGCATCATCACACCTTGTATCCAAGACGTCCTTGCCTCTACACCAATGACACAGCAACATTCTATATCCCTCTGAGTTCACTCCATTTTTCAACTTCCCCCTACTCTTGCCTGCAAAGATGACCAGCCCGAAGCAAGACTCTGTGTTTCTCAGCATACAGCCACGCAGCAGCATGTTCTGGTTGGTCAGTGAATATTTGTTATCCTTCCAATTCAGAGTGCCACAGAACTTGTCCAGTTTATTATTGGGAGGCTCGCAGATCACTTCGCCTAAGAGAATGAGAGATGGGGAGAGTGTCAAAGACAAGGCATTAAGTGGGCTTTTAGAGGGATAAGAAAGTGTAAAAGTCGATGCTTTGTGTAGAGAATGATACAAGAAGGGCAATCATGATAAAAAAACAATAAGATATGGCAAGTGAGAGTAATGCATGAGAAGAACAAGAGAATATTGGAGACAAACCTAGGATTGACATGAAAATCAGCACTAAGAAAAACATAGGAGGCAACAGAGAAATGACAGAATAAAAGCAATACAGATTCAGAGACGACGAATATTTGGAAACACACAGAAGCTGTTTTAGAGGACAAACTGACAATAAAACACTTATAGTTGCCCTACCTCCAATATACTTAACAGATGTGATTAAGGAAGAAGAGGATTGAAAAGAAGTAGGAAAAATGGCAGATAGTGAAAGATCGATTACATTATTATAAACAGGTACACCACAAACCAAGCGTTTCTGGATACATTACAGAGGGAGTAAAAAACCAAACAAGCAATTAACTCAGGATTCATTTTTCACACCCTAAAGTCCATCAAATGAGTAGATAACTAACAGCCACATCACAAACAAGAATGGTCATAACCAATAGGTCTCGCTTTTGGGACCTTATACGTATTTAGTTATGCAGCACAATATCCTTGGTGCAACAACATTAACTGTTGCATGGTTAAACACTTAATAGGTCCCAAAGGCGAGACCTATTGGCTATGCCAAATGCTTGTTGTGCATGAAAATAGTGCTAGGTGAATTTGTGTAAGAAACAGCAAAAGGGCTGCAACTTAAAGGATGCGTCCATCCTCTGCGCAGTATGCTGGTACCAGTGCGTTTCACACCACTAAAGGTGGGCAAGTGAAAAGGCATTAAAAAGGCAACTCACAGACAATATTCCCTACATCCTTTATGCAGTGCTGTATCCCTACAGATCTGGGTAACAAGAGGAGTTAGGCCCGATGGACCAGGTTCAGACTGGGACGTATAAATATCTGTAACAAGGGAAATGAACAGGAACTGTGTCATTTATGGTGTCTTTAGATTACCGCTAGATAATCTTGTGTTACCTTTAGCATCACAATCCAAATATTCTTTTGAATCTACTGATAAAGCCAGGCGTTATCACTACATAGGATAAGAACACGGAGGAACTATACATTTGAGTTTTGTCTACATATAGAGGAAAAGTCCCATATATCACAACATTAATGTCTTCCCTGTGTTCCCTCATTCCTTCTTAATTGAAATGTTTAAGTATGTAACATCTTTTGAATGTCTATGAAAGAATATGTAGATTCAAAAGAATATTTGGATTGTGATGCTAAAGGTAACTCAAGACTATCAAGATAAGAGGAGGTTTTGTTTATGATTTTTTCACTGATGTGTGTTTATATTGTGTACCACACACTTAATTTTGTTGTTTAATGTTTTGTGAACCACATGTACATAAGTATTTTCTGCATATAGACTTTAATGTATCTTCTGCTTTGAACATACTATAAAGATTTAAAAAGTTGAAAAAAACGTATAAATAAAGTACCAGATCAAATGAAAATAAATAGTTTGGTCTAGCGGTAATCTAAAGACGCCAAAAATTACACAGGTCCTGGTCCTTTCCCTTGTTACAGGTATCCCTACAGATCAGCATAATTCTGAAATTGCTCGAACGTTGCATTATTAAAGGGTCAATGTGCAAAACATCGAGTGTTGCCTCCGGTTACTTTTTTCAAAACCAGAAGGATGGTGGGGGGCTCCATTCAAGCTTACGCACTCTGAAGGCAGTCTGTGAAATGTTACTGTTTCACAAGCGAAGTTACACTGCAAGGGATTAAACTGATGGCAAAACAGTAACTGCCTGCTATAGCAATCGATACTTTGAAACTTCTCACAAGGGAGGGGTAAAGGGTAACTGGGAAGAGCTGGTTACACTTTCATAAGCCAGGGGACGCGGCTCAAACCCGTCCTGCCCAGGATATCCAAACAAATGCTACAATTACGAAAGCTTTGGGGGCTTCTTAAATATTTGGACATCATCTGGCAATTCCACTTTAAAAACAAGAGGTAGTAGGTGAAACTCAAGTTGCAGTGTTAATCTCACAGTCTGTGTACCCACAAGGGACTGTGTGTTGGCGTCATTTGTAGCTAGCTCTCAATGGCTTTGTGCTGGGGTGTAGAGGGTTAAAGCGTTCTCGGACACCGAAGTCTGGCCGGAGCATACAATACTAAAAGAGAAGGTGGCCATAAAGCGTGCAAAGTAAGCAAACAGTAACATGAGCTGGGTCCATGGAACAAATGAACAGGAACAAGCATCAGAAAATGTCTACTGTCTGAGGCGGCATTGGCTTAGTCAGAAGTGAATTGCTCCTTGAAGAATTCACATCAGATGCTTCAGAAGTTAAGAACAAGCTGACGAGGAGGGAGGGGGAGAAGGGAGCGGGGTAGTGAAAGCAGACAGCAAGGGGGTGGAGTAGCATGATTCACACCCTGGAAGGCTTAATGAGCCATGACAGAAAGGCAGATGGCGGCTGCGCGCATGCACACTCGTGTGCACGCAAGCTTTAGGCCACCTAAAGCCTCTGGTGGCACTTTTAAAAGTCACTTACTAAATGTCTTGAGGAGACAGCATGCGATGTCTCAGGCGAGACCTAAAAATGTATTATTTAATCACATTCTGTGGCAGTTGGAGATGATTTTCATTACTCTGGTACGTCTTTGTCACCTCTGTACTTCAATAGTGAAAGGTGTTCATCCCTTGAGACTGGTAAACTCTCTTTTCAGCACAATCCGATTAAAGAAAAAAATTAAATGCTACCTGAACATTCAAACTCACTCCCATCCCTTCCACAAGCATGTTGCATGAATAATATTTAGAACTATTTTTATATTCCACTTTATACCACGATTCTGACATTTTTAAGTGCAAAATAACAGGTATTTTGTAACTCGATTTATTTAATGGGACTCAACTTACCGACCTCAGAAGAGTTGATATTTCTTGGATTAACACTCATGACCAGCAGAACGTTGCAAAGCTCAGAAGCAAGATTGTAACTCACTAAACTATCCTTAAAACCACTGTAACCTACCTTGAAGCCAGTGTCTTATTTCCCATGTGGTACTGTCCTGGAAGGTTGAGCTACACCTCAGAGGGGTGCTAGAAGGGATACTAGGGTGATGAAGAGTTGAACCAGGAGTAATGAAGCTCATAGGTAGCATGCCGGAAATCAGGAAACTCTCGTTTTATCCTTTCTTCATTGTGGTCACACTTATTGGGCAAGTGTTAAATGAGTCTTTTGGGAACAGTCATGAAAAAGGTCAAGAGCCACCATGGGCCACCATGAAACAGAACTCGGCTCACAATTGGCTTGGGGATAAGTAAATGTCGAACTAGAAGTTGTGTAAACTGAGCAACTGTGAGGATTAAAGTGTTAAAAAAAACAAGATAACCTTTTCATTGACTAAATTCGGGATTAATTAAAAATGCACTCATCACATTTCTTTCATCCACTCCTACCAAATTTGTAGTGAACTACACTATTGGAAGAGGACCAGACACTGGCACAAAGACAATTCGTAATCAAGATGCATGCGAAGAGCATATATTCCATGGGTGTATGTACTACCCAATATCGAAAATATACACATTTTCAAAAGGGTATTGAGTAAGGTTGAACTGTAGGCCACAAGCATCCATTCCAGCATCTAGTTACCTGTTCCCAACTCACTCACCATCAAACTTGGCCAGCTTGCTGGTGTCACCCAGCACCGAAGTCACAGGTATAGCTTGGCGCACTTTCATGTTAGTTTCCCTGAAAAGAAAAAATCTGAAACTGTGAGGTCCATCGTCAGAAAGACACTGGCTAGCCAAACTCCAATTTGAACAAATGCTTCTCTGCAAACACTCCTATGCCTGAGGCAGAGGAAGCCTGAACTTTGACCTGGGCTTTATGTTCAGAGACATAAGGCTGTTGTTAGTTATACAGGAATTTACAGGATGATTTAACAGAAAATCTCTCTTGTCACTTTCGTTATAGAATTATATTGTTTGTGTTACAAAAGTCACAATAGATGAGGTGAAGTGAACAAAAAGGACAGGTGAGAAAAAAATAGAAAAGAGTGAAATTATGGCTCAGAAATAGGATAAAGGCAAGAGACAAGAAAGAACATGAACAGCGTAAAAAGACCATGTACTGAGTTTTGGGATTCATGGTTTATGGGCGTGTCAAGGAGGGAGTCCTGGGTCAAAGAGAAAAACATTAATCTAACATACCCATCCAGCTCTGCTGTTTCAATGTAACAAAGTCCATGAGGTTCACTGCTGGAAAGCAGCAGCAGATCAGCCTGTGAAAGGAAAAAGAGCAAATCCCTCCAATATCAGTATTCCCAAAAGTCTGTGTAAAATAATGTAAAACTTTTCAAAAACCCAGATAAAGACGCATCATGAATAAACTTAACCAGACCACAGCCTTTCAGCCAATCAGTAAATCAACCTATTAAAGAACTTGTTAAAACAACCCACGGTATACACAATCCATACAAAACATCATCAGAACACCAATCAAGCCCATTAAAAACCCGCTTTGGACATTTAATATAATTCAGGCCATACTGGCAATACATGAGCACCCTAGAGAACAAGTAACTTACATTCTGTAATGACTTATCTGGTCGAGGAAAGATCTAGCTACAGATTCCTTACCTTTGAATTCTCCCCAAGCGCCAGACTGGATCCAGATTTTTTTTTTTTAGGATTACCTCTGCACGTCGGTAGAGGGCATTGTGCGACTGTAGTGATGAAAACCGGATGGGACGTCGATGGAGTCCATATATACCCCTTCCCGACACACTGATGTCAGTTTCTTCTGTGACTATATTCCGCCTAAAAAACGCAGAGCCACTTACAGAAACTGGACATGGAAACTGGGTACCAATTAAGAGATCTCTCTCACTCTGCCAACAGAAGTACCTGCAAGAAGGAGTATCCCAATATCAAGGTGGAGGAATATCCCAATAGCAAGTGAGATATGAAAAATGAGAATAAATCAGTTCGCAGAGCAGGGAGGATCAGTCAGGAAGCTGTGACTAGATCCTGTCTCTACCTGATAAGGAGTTACTGAAGGTAAGTAACCTGGTCATCTGATAGAGACATATAGCCACAGATTCCTTACCTTTGAATTAGATACCGAAGCAAAAACATCCCCAAAGGAGGGCCTGCGAACTGATTGGAGAAAAATCCCTGAATTGCACTTGCCGGTGTCTAACTGGAGCATAAGAAGACAGAAGAGACCAACCAATATACAGCAGGAAGGCTAGGAAGAATTGCTATGCAGCCGAATAACTGAAGCAGAAACCACAGGTAAAGGATGTAGAAGAAAAAAAAGCATGTAGCTCTACTTTTGGTAGAGGAAGAGAATTGTGTCAGAAGACAACATTCAACATGGACCCAGAACAAGTGCATTGGCAAGGAAGAACCTGAAACAGGGTCGGCCGCGAGTAAGAAAACTCAGGACAGAAGGCGACTCTACTGAGCCATAGCTCCTCCCCACAGGAAAGCATTATCTTAGCCAAATTGTTTTGTAGAAACAGAAAGAAGGGAAAACAAAAACCCATACACACAGGAGAGCGTGGAAGAAGATCGGAACAAGAAGTCAGCAAAGACAACAAAGTACAACAGTTGTCTTGATGAAAAACCTACGAGCGAGAGAGAGAGAGAATATGCACACTATATATGAAAACATGTAGAAAGACATAAGTATATATACGCATATACAGTCTAAACAGATATACAAATATATATATATATATATATATATATATATATATATATATATATATATATATATATATATATATATATATATATATATATATTGATCCACAAAGCCACATTTGAACCACTGAAAACGACGAACGGGTGCATCCTTGCGTGCATGTGGCTGTACGTAATACATATATATATATATATTCATTGAAAAAAACATAGGTTATAGACCATATATAGTTAGGGATTAGCATTTTGAAAACCTTATTTTACTCGCACAAAACCATTGAAATTCGCATATATAGTTAGATGCACTAACTATATATCGCGCACCCGCAATCCACTGCTGATGATGTCACATATTACATCATTCATGACATGGTCAGTGACATCACTGATGACATCACTGACAACTCAAATGACATCACTGACAACATCACTGATGACGTCATTCATGTGATAATACGATGAATCTGTTCAGACTCTAATATAACCTTAGATACACTCAGTGTAAACAGACACTCACAGATTGTCACTTATCCATAGAGTTGCTCATACACCTAGTCAGTCATGCAAAGAATCAATCACACCTCCATTTCCTCAACTATACAGTTATACACATCTTACTTATTGAAACTTATTCTAACACATATTTACTCTCTTATACAATCAATGATACAAGTTTTCAATGATCCATGCAGCCACTCACACATTCACTAGCTATTATACACAGTAATTTATATATCTCAACTCTCACATGCACTGTGTTTTACATATGTACTTACTTTGATATATAGCACTGAGATATCCATTTACTCACCAATACACTCATGCACACAGTCAACCACCCATACAGCTGTTTCCACATGCACTTTTGAACCCATACATCTAGTGAATCAACTGTTCACACATCTATGCACAGAGTCACACACCTCCCAGCCACCCACACACACTCACTCACTCTCCCATACAAATACTTGGGCAACCAATCAATTACCCATATAGTTACTCATATAGCTACTGATCAACACATGCTGCATTTTACAGAACAACAGACATAATGATGCACAAATTAAGACAGTTTAGTCACTAACCCATGCACTCAGTGAGACACATTTAAACACTCTCTCATACAGTCTGTCATGCATCTACTAAATCCTTCATCCAGACACTTATACATCCACTCATTCTTCAATATGTAAGACATATTTTAACTTTACAGAAACATACAGTCACTGGATGATGTCATCAGTGATGTCATTTTATTTGCCATTAGTGATGTTGTCAGTGATGTCATTTGAGTTGTCATCAGTGATGTCACTGACCATGTCATGAATGATGTAATATGTGACATCATCAGCAGTGGATTGCGGGTGCGCGATATATAGTTAGTGCATCTAACTATATATGCGAATTTCAATGGTTTTGTGCGGGTAAAATAAGGTTTTCAAAATGCTAATCCCTAACTATATATGGTCTATAACCTATGGTTTTTTCAGTGAATTTTCAAGGTTTTGTAAATGCTAATTCCTAACTATATATGGTCTATAACCTATGTTTTTTTCAGTGAATTTCAATGGTTTTTTAATAGCAAATATCAAAAGCTGTAAAATGTATTCTTTTTTTTTTTCTCCAAAGTACGCTCCCCGGTTCGCTTACTGGTGCGCGTACCGTGCGCTCCACCGCGAAATGTAAAAAAATAAAAAATTCTTTATTTTTGCATGTATCAGCATCCTAATCCTCCCTCCGAAAACCTAGAGGGTCACAAAGTGTCTACCGTGCCCCCTTCTACCCATTCCGAACATGGTTTGTCCTCCATTTTGTGTCTCAATTCTACCAATACTCAAAATGGAGGACTCCCGTAAAGCTGCCGGTTCGCGTACCGGGGAGCGCACCGGTAAGCGCTCGATAAAAAAAGGTGGGAAAGTAATTTACAGAAAAACCACTACAGACCCTTTCATCAAATATAGAATAGCCCCTACTACATAGCAGTCCCTACCATTTCCCCAAATTTGAAGGAATTTCATTGTGAAAATTATGCTGTAAGCCTGATTAAATATCCTGAGGTAAATTACCTAACCAAAACACTTATGAAGTGTTAGAATTGACAACCAATCAAAATGCTACTTTCAATATCTTCTATTATTTCATGACATTTGATTGGTTATGTACCTGAATATATATAAAGAAAGAGAGAGAAACACAGCCATTTTGACTACTACTTCTTGAAGTACATATCAAGTACATTTCAACTGATAACTTAAAGTTCTATTTGAAAGGTAAGATGTTATTTTAAAAACTGAAGTATGTTCTGTACTGTAAGTTAACTAGGTAAACATTTTCTGATAGTTATATACTATCCCTCTGTAATACTTATAGAATAAAATAGACTTCTCTGTTTTAGTTATGGATGGAGTTAGACTTGTCTTGTATAATTAAGAATTGACTTGGAGTTTATTTCATAAATCTTTTGATATTTCTACTTCCAGTTTGATACCATACACTGCCCAACGAAAAAATCACTGTTTAAAGAACCAAACTACCTGTCTGTACTTAAACCCAACAGTGCCCTATCTGTACCGATATATTTTTTTAAAATTCATTTTACAGCATACAAAATGGAAGGAGAGCCGAAAAATAACATGGAAATTGTTGCAGAATGCAACCAAGACACAGAAAATGATTCAGAATTCTTTGATGAATCAATGGACATAGAACTTCTGCAAAGTGTTGAAGCTGTGGATTTCTTAATTGAAAATGAGTCAAAATCTGACCAAGAATTATTAGAAGTTCTTTTTAATTTTGAAAATAAATCAGAATAATAAATTTATATATAATAATTCAAAAATTGTTTGAGACATTATTCATTTTTATATGTATTTTTTAAACTAGTAGCAACTTGATTTTAATGTAAAATCGGACTTTAAATATACTGTGCAACTTGTAAGTTTGCTCATAGTTACTTCCTTTCTTCCACTATATCATCTCCAATGTGTATTTAACATCTCTTTATCTTCTCCTGCCTCCATGGTGTTTCTGCTTTCCTGACAGACTACGCTATGAATTCCATATACCTCAATAACTTCTGAAACAACCTGCAAGATATCTACAAAGGAAACAATGTATTTTTATTTTTAGACTCTGCATTGGTACCTACATGTTGGTACTTAAATAAAATAAATTAAAAAAAACAAAAATAACAATCAATAAACATACAATATTTGAACATTCTTTCATCCTATTTTCCCAATATTACGCTTTCTGGACCGCTTCCCGATGCGCGTACCGAGCGCTCCCCCCGCAAAAAAAACGATATAAATTTTTTTATTTTGTTAACCCCGCGAGGCCCTTTTAAAGCCCCCTCATCAAACCTAGGGGGTCAGGGAGGATGTACTCTGCCCCCTTATGCTCATTTCCCACTTTGTTTTTCCCACCTCTTGTGTCTCGATCCTACCGAGACACAAGATGGCGGCCACTCTTGACTGTTTAGAATGTTTACAGACAGCGGAAAGCCAATGAGCTTCGCTTCGCTAAGTTCCGTTACGCGTCAGGTACGCAAACCGGAGCGCTAACCGGAGCGCTGTCACAGATATATCTGTTTTTTAAAACGTTAATTTCTCAAAATCCACTGGAGCACATATTTTTTTTTTTTTAAATCTGTTTATTAGCATAGTTTTGAGAGCAGTAACAGCATACAACTTCATACATACAAGCTCAGTGTAAATTCTGTTGGTACATGTATGCGGTTGCTCAAAGCATATATAGAAACATAGTGAATTCGATTTTCCATTTTGTCGATGAACTAGAACAAACTAACAAACCCCGTTCACATCCGGTCCCACCCTCCACCCCTATGAAATCCCACCCGTCACTCTCTAAGCAGGCACATAATTGAAATATCGACATGCGGGTCACACTCAATGTATTGATACAAAGTGTAAGGTTAACACACAGGTAAGGTGGGGTAGTGTGAGCGATGGGTCGGGGCTACCCGTACCCCATCGCAGTGCACCATAGGCAGTGGTGGTCGTGCATGGGAGGGTGAGTCGGGGCACAGTAATACCCCAAGCGGCTATTCACTAGCATCCTCTTCATCTTCGTCATTGCCAGCCTCAAAGACCCCCAAAGTGTCAAACCATTCCAGTGAGATCGGTGTTTTTCGGAGGCCCCTGCTCTCCTCCCTTTGTAGTGCTTCGCCCTCAGCTTTACCCCAGCACACTACTTCCGCCCGCCACATGTCAGGGTTGGGCGGTCTAGACGATTTCCATCGCATCGTGATGGCACGCTTCGCCAGCAACAGGGCCAGATCTGAGAAGCGCGTCGCCACGGTTCTGGTGCGGGTCGATGGCCCCAGCCCTAGAAGTGTATGTTCCAGTGTAGGTGTTCGGGGCAGTGTACCAGCTTTCGCGAGTGAGTCATGGACAGTGTTCCAAAAATACCCTAATTTAGGGCATTGCCACAGCATATGTACCAGTGATGCGTCGTCCGCATCGCATCGGGGGCAGTTGTTCCTGGACGCAGGGAACATCACATGTAGTCGGTGCGGTGTCAGGTAGGCTCTATGTAGTAACATCAGTTGGATGAACTTGTACTTGGGGTTTCTAGCTACCTTCCTGGGGAACTGAAGTATGCGCTCCCACTCCTTGTCTCGCAGTGGCCTTCCAATATCTACTTCCCATGTCGCTCGTAGTGGTGACAGTGTAAGTGCCCTCCCTGATTTAATGCTAGTTGTGAGCCACTTGGTCAGATGGCCGCCAGTTCCCATGAGGTAGAGCATTGTGACAAGAGGGTTCGTAGCAGGTTCCCGCCCGTCAGGCGACCATTTGCGTGAGATATAGTGTCGGAGTCCGGCGTGTAGGAGAAAGGAGCCGCTGGGGACGCCCTGTGAGGTTCTGAAGTCTTCGAAAGATAATAGGTGTCCCTCCGCAAACAGGTCACCCACGTGTGTCACTCCTACGTCATGCCAGGGCTCCAGTAGGGTCGCCGTGAGTGTGCCCGAGCCTAGTGGTATGCCCAATAGTGGAACCGTGGGGGCATATGGTGTCCCGAGGGATGTGTACTTCAGTGCCTTCCGCCAGTATGTGATCGCCAGCTTGAGAAGTGGCGGGGCGTTTCTAGGTAGATTCGAGCCAGGTAGGAGCAAGATGTGCACTCTCCCCTTAGCATGGTCGTCCCTTGATATATTAATCTCATGAAGATTGCGGCCCGCCACCCAGTAAGCTAGCCATTGCAGCTGACATGCATAATTATAAGCCCTGAGGTCCGGTAAGCCCATGCCTCCAGAGTCGGAGGGGAGCTGCAACTTGGCCAGACCTATGCACCTGCGGCCATGTCCCCACACAAGTTCGGTTAGTAGCGAGTCGAGGGTCTTAAATGTCGCCGCTGGGATCTGAAATGGCAGGTTGGTGAAGTAGTAGATAAGCCGGGGGAGCATCACCATCTTGGATATTGCCACCCTTCCGGGTATTGAGAGCGGCAATGTAAGCCAAAACTGAATTTGTGACTTCAGCGCCCTAATGGCCCTCCCTAGGTTGCCGCCCATCATCATGCTCGCCTCTCTGTATATCTGTATCCCCAGGTATCGGAAGGTGGTGTCAGCCATCTGGAATTCATGAGGGGCAAAAGGCAGGGGGGCCGACCCATCTGCGACTGCAAAGGTGAACCCGTAGGACTTAGACTCGCTGATGGTGAGGCCAGAGATCTCTCTGAAATCCTTGAAAACCTGGGAAACCGGGCTCAGATCACCTTCCAGGTCACGGAGATATAATATGATATCATCCGCTTAAGCAGATACAATGTGGTCCGTACCATGCCGTCGTATGCCATAGCGGGGGGCCATCAACCTGAGTCTACAGAGTAATGGTTCGAGGGCAAGGACGAAGAGAGGGGAGAGCGGGCAGCCCTGCCTGGTGCCTCTGGCAATGGCCATAGGACCTGAGATTTGATTGGAGGTGCGCACTCTGGCCGTGGGGATGGTGTATAGCAATCTGACCCAAGCGAGGAATTCGGGCGGTATCCCGAATTTTGGCAGGGTGGCGAACATATAGTCCCATCTTAAGGAATCAAAAGCTTGTTTTAAGTCTAGAGAAATGCATCCTTCAGAGCCTGTGTCCATATTGTCTCCGAGCATGAGCTGAGCCAAGCGCCTAAGGTTCATGGCCGTATTGCGGCCCGTTACAAAACCGCATTGATCCGGGTGGACCAGCTGAGGCACGTATTGCACGAGCCTCGACGCCAGCACCTTGCTCAGTATTTTAGAATCAGTATTGAGAAGGGACTGGGGCCTGTAATCGGCCAGATGCAGACCATCTTTGGCCGGTTTCAAGAGGGACGTGATCAGTGCTTGCATGGATGATTGCGGTAGGGAGGTTGTACGTAGGGCTGCCAGATAAACAGTATGTAACCGTGGGGCTAGAAGGTCTATATATGTGGCGTAGAATTCTGTTGGCAGGCCATCTGTTCCAGGGGCCTTGCCCTTCGGAAGGGCCCTTATCGCCCGTCTGATTTCCGCCACTGAAATAGTACGCTTCAAGTCTTTGTTCTGATTGGCAGTAAGTTGCGGGAGATCCAGACCCTCCATGAAGGCCACAAGTGCGGGTTCTGATAGGGGCTGCGGGGGACTGTACAACGTGGTGTAGTAGTCCTGAAACGCTGTGTTGATCCCTATTTGGGTGGTAGCCGAGCGGCCAGACTGGTCGAAAACCCTCAGAATGGGTTGGCTGGTCGGGGAGTCCCGTAGGAGGCGGGCGAGTAGGGGTCCGGCTCGGTCAGCCTGCGTATGCTGCCTGTTCGTGTAGTCTATAATCCGCAGTTCTTCCAGGAGCTCCGCGTGCCTAATATGTGCCTCTTGCAGTGGTGTGAAGGGAACATTGGTGCCCGCTGCCTCATTCTCCAGGGATGCAAGTGAGCCCTCCACCTCCTTCAGTTCGCTGATCACCTCCCGTTTCCTTCCCACCCTAATAGCCATAGCAGCCCCCCTAAGACAGACCTTGAAAGTGTCCCATTCTATCTGCCGGGAGCTGGCCGTGTGTGCATTTGTGAAGAAGTAGGTATCTATAGTGTCGGACAGGGAGGACCGGAAGACCGAGTCCTCGAGGAGATCAGGAGACAGCCGCCAAGTCGGGATGGGAGCCAGCTTCCTACCCCACTGCCATGTAATCTCCACGGGGTTATGGTCCGATAGTGTTTTCCCCATGTGCTGTGTCTGGACAATCTGTGCTGTGAGGGAACGGGAGCAGAAAACATGATCAATTCTGGTGTGAAGCTGGTGGGCAGGGGAGAAAAAGGTGTATTCCCTATCCAGAGGGTGTATGCTGCGCCACACATCCGCCATATCCCAGCCCTCGACCCAACTCGCAAGCGCATCAGCCTGTTTTCTGCTCTCGGTAGCCTGTAAGGGGGGATGTGATCTATCTAGCATAACATCAAGTACAGCATTGAAATCACCCCCGATGATCCAGCGATGGTCAGCCCAATCTGCAAGCACCCCGTTGACATTGAACAAAAATTCCGATTGATTTGTGTTAGGTGAGTACACACAGCCAATGACTACCGCCTCCCCATCCAACAGTCCCCGTATAAATACATAGCGACCCTCCTGGTCAATCCGTTGCTCTAGCAGCTGGAAGGGAAGAGAGCCACAGAGCCAAATTGCCGCTCCCCTAGAGAATGCAGAATATGAGGTAGCAAAGAGCTGCCCTCTCCATTTCTTGCGCAATTTCACCGCTTCAGCAGCGTTCAAGTGTGTCTCTTGCAAGCAAGCAATCTGTGTCCCCCTTCTGTTGAGTTGTGCAAGGATTCTATGTCGTTTATGCACAGATCCCATGCCACGCACATTCCAGGTGCACAATTGGTAGTTGTTAAGAGGTCCCATCCCTACCTGTGCGGCTCAACAATGTGAAACAACTGGGTGACCCCACATGTCCTGCTGTGCTAAAAAGTGAGAGTGTCTCGCAAACAAGTAACCCCTGAACAAAAAGGTCCCTGAGCCAACGTACCCAGGAGCCAAACCATGGTGCCCAACGTGGGCACAAGTCAGTCAAGTTCTTGTGCATACCGGGGGTGGTAGGCCTCCGTCGATTGGCACTGAACTGTCTGCGTGGGCATGATAGTCCACAATACAATGGGCCCCTGCACATACAACCCACCATATGTGAAGGAGGGGATTAGTCATACGTTACCACCTGGAGAGGATCAATCGTGTCGTGGTTCAGAACTCCTCTGCCATCTGGGCTGTGATCTTCGGGAAGAGCTGCAAGCTGTTAACCGAACCAGACACCTCAGTGTGGGTGTCGGTGGTGACGGAGAGTCTGTCTCCGGTTGCTTCCGCATCGTGGGCGGCTAGTGCCTCCTCAGTTAGACGGTGATGCGGGGATGATGTCGATTGGCTTGTCGTCTGGCGTCCGGATGGATGCGTCGTCGCCGGTGCTCCGTGTGATGAATGATGTCCTGGGCTGTGAGTGTCGCTCCGTCGGCCTGGCGAGCCCCTGCGGGTGTCACTGTGGTTGTCTGTGAATGGGTCCTGCGATGCTGGCGGGGTCAGAGTGACCTCCATCCATTCTGCCGCTTCCTCGGGCGAGTCGAAAAAATGGGACCTGTTGCCATGTAGGATTTTGAGCCGAGCAGGGAATAAAAGTGCATATTTCATGTTTCTGTCCCGCAATTTGCGTTTCACCCCCATGAAGTTGGACCTGGCCCGCTGCACAGTGGGTGTGAAATCAGGGTAGACCGATATATTCTTGTCCTCGAAGCGTATTGGCGCTTCCTCCCTGGCCGCCCGCAGGACAGTGTCACGGTCCCTGAAGTGGAGGAGACGAGCGATCAGGGGGCGCCCCAGGTTGC
This sequence comes from Lissotriton vulgaris, assembly GCF_964263255.1. Taxonomy (NCBI): domain Eukaryota; kingdom Metazoa; phylum Chordata; class Amphibia; order Caudata; family Salamandridae; genus Lissotriton; species Lissotriton vulgaris. Next base: position 136,216,246 of record NC_141700.1, on the reverse strand, counting down.
GGGGGCCGCGATGGCATCCTGTGGGCCCTTTCCACACTGTAGAGGGCGGTGAGGTCTCTCTGGCCCACCAGCTTCCTTAGCCAATCCTCCACAAACTGCGTGGGATCTCTCCCTTCGCTTCTCTCCGGAATACCCAGGATGCGGACGTTGTTGCGGCGAGCACGTCCTTCCGCTTCGTCCACTCTACCCCACAGTTGTTTCAGTTGCTTCTCCACGTTTTCTAATTTCGTGGAGTGTTCCGTCTGCTGCGGTATTAGGTCATCCAGCGCTATTTTCTGCTCTGCCACTCGATCCGCCAACTTGTTGTGGTCAGCCTTAAGTAGGGACAGGCCAGTCGCCATATTGTCTATGCGCGATTCTAGCGCGTATTTTATTCAGGATCAGATCTGGCTTGGCGTCTTGCGATCCCTTACCAGTCGGCGGGACGATGTCCATGCTGGAGGAGGCCAGTGGGTCTTCAGAGCCCGTGGACTGCACGTCTGTTCGGGCGCCCTGATCCTGTGGTTTGCCCCTGATTCTGCCCATGGTTCGTGTTAGCAGGGTGGCGTTGCAGTGGACGCAGCAGCCCGCCGCTGTCCCTCCGAGTGTTCTGCAGTGGGTGTGGACGGACCAATATTTACTGGGCAGGGGCGGATGTAGTGAAGACCCCAGGGCCGGTAGGGGTAGCGTGGACTATCCTGGCGAGGTGTCAATGTGGGGGTGGGTCGGTGCGCCACCGGCGTCTCCACCTGCAGGTATACCCCCAGGTCCGCAGAGGTGGTGAGTGTGAGAAGGTGGCCTGATATGCAGTGCTCACTATTCTAGTGAACACTATGTATCAGTCCCGCAACCCTTATTGATGATTGGTTGTAAGTCAACCTTATAGACCAGCTATCCTAGTAGCGTGGATACGAGCAGTCTAAGGCTAAAGACTCGAGAGGGCGCGTTAAGCCAGCTGTTTACCACACATATACCCCTTGAATACCAAGTGAAAGGACACCACACAAGTGTTATGAAAATAAACAGTTATTTATTTAAAGATCACAACAGCCCTGTACTCTTTATGAGGACAGGGTACTAAGCACAAACCAAAACTCTTACAAAAATACTTAAGTTAGCACAGTATATACAAATGCCCGAGGGGCACGGAAAACCATATACTCTGAAAGTGGAATGCGAAATTCCTAGCAGGTAAGTACAGTACTAATAGCTTTTGGAATCGCTAGGACTTGACTAGGGAATCGTTAGATTACTTCTAGGAGGCCTAGGGGACTCGGGTGCAGTGTGTGCACTCTCACGCGAGATGCGGGACAAAAGTCTATGGTAGCTAGGAATTAGAAAGTTAGTGTTCTCGGGCGAACCCGACCTGGTAGGGAGAAAACGAAAGTAGATTCTGACCCTTGGATAGTGAGGCTATGCTGGGGCACCGAAATGCCGAAGTTACCTAGCCCAGGGGCTGCAGCTGCATAGGTCTGAAAAGACGTCGGGAATCCTCGTAGACGGACCAGGAGCCGGAAGAAAAGATGCTGGCCGGTGACCAGTGAAGAAAGTTCAGTTGGATCCAAGCCTGGATCTCGAAGATAGATGACACCTGAAAGCAGAGGGGACCAAGTTCGAGACTACTAGCCAGTAGTCAGTGGGCACCAGGAGGGCACCGGATGGTAGCCACCTCGACAAGGTGAGTGGGTGACGCTTGACTCGAAGATCTCACGGACCAGGAGGCGTTGTCGGCGACCAGGATGGAGGATCGAGCTGTCCCACGAAGATGGAAGCTGTCGGCGTCGCTGGACCCAGGATTGGGCAACAAAGCCTTGGCAAATTCAAACCCACGCGGTGGACCTAAAATGGCGTCTGGGGTGGACCAGGAGGGTCCGGGGTGCCTCTCTTGAACAAGGAAGCAAGGGCCAGCCTGGAGCAACCAGACCAGCAGTCGTGAAGTCGTTGGGCGTCGTTCAGAAGGCCACAAGCCAGCCGGCTAGTAGCCAAACAACGCGGTGCACAGCAAACAGCAGAAGGGCCCCACGCAGATCGTGGAGATGCAGGGGGGCTGATCTTGGGTGCTGGAGCTGCGCAGGGTCGGGGCTTCTCGGACCCCAAAGCACTCACCAGTGGAGGACACGGTGGGCTTGCAGTAAAGATGTCGTGCAGTCTTGGCGATCGGCGGTCCCTTAAGGTCTCGTCGCACTCACGGTTCTCAGCTTGGCTGTAGAGGTGAGTAGAGGTCAGAGGTGCCAGGGAAGCCGGGTCTCGTCGAGCTGGGTCGTCGGATTCGTGATGAAGGACTTGCAGCAGACCGCAGTGTTCTTTAGGATGGTGCCCGCTTGATGCAGGGTGACTACTCCTTAGCCACAAGGGAGAATCTTGAAGAAGAAATCGTGAAGTCCTTTCGAAGAAAGTGGTATCTTGATTCCAAAGATGATCTAATTTGAACAGGGGGCCCGCTCCCATCTTTATACTAAAAAAGGGGGCTGACCCGGTGACTAGGTCCTGCCTATGGGTGGGACTAGGTGGGGGGTGGTTACACCCCTCAGCCATGCTGGACTTCCCCAGGCCAGGGGCTGGTGTGCCCCTGGAACTGGTTCAGACCGGCCTATGCGTAGTGAGCACCGGGGTGCCACTCAGCAGTCACCTTCCTGTAAAGCCCTGCCTACCCAGGATACACAAAACCATGTCTGGGACGGTGCTAGCACCGCCCCTGACAGGAAACCCTTTGTCCAGGCTCCCCTCACTGGGAGGACTCCCAGCTGCAGGGGGTCAGACTCGTGTCTGTGGTGGCAGCATCCATTTTGTGGAGCTGAGGCTTCAGTTAACTTTAACCGGGGTTCACAGTTACATACATGTCGTGTCCCTCTAGAAGGGTGGAATGCTAACCCCGTCGCCAGAATTGGCGAGGGGTTAGTATTCCAATTCGTATGACACCTTACTCGACATGTTTTGATAAAGCAATACCAAAGATAGCATTTAACCGCGAGGATTATAATGCACTTAAGAGTATATGGTATGCGATATCATGGAACAGCTATTAGGACTTGATTCCGCAAGCTGCAGACAGGCTCAGCTCATGCCAGAGCACCATCTCACACGATTCCAAGCACTCTGCCTTCAGGATTGTCAAGGCCTGCCATAGGAGTGACTGATAGGAATCTGTGTGTCCATTTTAGGGTTAGGTATAGGTATACTACACCTACAGCAAAGGGTGATTACACGACTTTGCCCCAGCTGTCATGCAGCCAGTTGTGTCAAATTTGGGAGGCCAGCCAGGGGTGGCATAATACATGCTGCAGCCCCTGGCAGCCCTGGGTACACCTATGCCCTGAGTTACAGGGTCTGATAAGGTGGCCCAGTACCAATTGGTAGATGCACCTAGGGTACATGAGGTAATTTAGAAAGAGAACAGCCAGGCTGTGGGTCTGATTGGCAGGCCCACAGCCAGAGAAAGTCGTAAACCAGTGAAACAAAAGCAAAAAATCTGGGTGATCATAGGATTGCAGACCCTACTCTCCTACATGACCCCCCCCCAAACTTTGGGACAATAAGCTAACCTTGACCAGGCGAGTCTTCTTGTTCTAAGTGGAAATATCTGGAGAGCCCATCGGCATTGCCATGATCAGTACCAGGTCTATGTTCCACTGTAAAGTCCATCCCCTGTAGGGAAATGGACCACCTAAGCAGTTTGGGGTTTTCACCCTTCATCTGATTTAGCCACAAGAGGGGCTTATGGTCGGTCTGAATCTTGAAGTGAGTGCCAAACAAGTATGGCCTCAGCTTCTTCAGGGCCCAAACCACAGCAAAGGCCTCCCTCTCAATAGCTGACCAATTCTTCTCTCTGGGGGTCAGCCTTCTGCTTATAAAAGCAATGGGCTGATCCTGACCATCAAAATTCAGTTGAGAAAGAACAGCTCCCACACCCAACTCAGAAGCATCTGTTTGGACAATGAATGGTTTGGAGTAGTCTGGACTCTTAAGGATAGGTGCTGTGCACATGGCCTGCTTTAGGTCATCGAATGCTTTTTGACAGCCTGCTGTCCACTGAACCTTTTTTGGCATTTTCTTACTTGTCAGTTCATTTAATGGTGTCACAATGGAACCATAGTTCCTGACAAACTTTCTGTAGTATCCAGTCAGGCCCAAGAAAGCTCGAACCTGAGTCTGGGTGGTTGGAGGAGCCCAGTCCCTGATTGACTGTATTTTGCTCTCCAGTGGCTGAACCTGGCCTCCACCTACAAGGTGGCCCAGGTATACAACCTGTGTCTGCCCTATCTGGCACTTGGTGGCCTTGATAGTGAGGCCTGCTGCTTGCAGAGCCTCTAACACTTTCCTCAGGTGGACCAGGTGATCCTCCCAGGTGGAGCTAAAGACAGCAATATCATCTAGATATGCTGCACAGAAGTCATCCAGCCCAGTAAGGACTTGATTCACCAACCTTTGGAAGGTGGCAGGTGCATTTTTCAGACCAAAGGGCATTACCACAAATTGATAATGCCCACCAGGGGTTGAAAATGCTGTTTTGGGTTTGGCATCCTCAGCTAACCTGATTTGCCAATACCCAGCTGTTAAGTCAAATGTACTTAAGTAGTTGGCAGAAGCCAACCTATCTATAAGTTCATCTGCCCTTGGTATTGGATGGGCATCAGTCTTAGTGACTGCATTGAGACCCCTGTAGTCTACGCAAAACCTCATCTCTCTCTTACCATCTTGGGTGTGAGGCTTTGGCACTAGAACTACTGGACTAGCCCAAGGGCTATCTGAGGGTTCAATGACTCCCAATTCCAACATTTTCTGCACTTCAGTTTTTATGCAGTCTCTAACATGATCAGGCTGCCTGTAGATTTTACTCTTGACTGGCAGGCTGTCACCAGTGTCAACCTCATGGGTACACCAATTGGTCTGACTGGGTGTCAGAGAGAACATATGTCTGAAAGACTGAAGAACCTGTTTACAGTCTTTCTGCTGATGTTCAGAGAGGCTGCCACAAAAGACAACACCATCTACTGACCCATCATCAGGATTCTGAGTGAGCAGGTCTGGGAGAGGGTCACTCTCTTCCTCCTGTCCCTCATCTATGGCCATGAGCAAGCTCATGTCCTTCCTGTCGACATATGCTTTGAGCCTGTTGACATGGAGTACCCTGTGGGGACTCCTGGGAGTTCCAAGGTCCACCAGGTAGGTGACCTCTCCCTTTTGCTCAAGAATTGTGTGGGGCCCAGACCATTTGTCTTTGAGTGCTGCTGGGGCCACTGGCTCCAACACCCACACTTTCTGTCCAGGCTAATAAACAGTCAGGACAGCCTTTTGGTCATGCCAAGCTTTTTGAAGTTCTTGACTGGCCTTAAGGTTTTCTGATGCCTTCTCCATATACTCAGCCATCCTGGAGCGGAGACCAAGTACATAGTCCATTATGTTGGTTGCAGGCTTTTTGAGAGGTCTCTCCCATCCTTCCTTCACCAAACACAAGGGGCCTCTCACAGGGTGCCCATACAAAAGTTCAAAAGGGCTGTAGCCAACCCCCTTTTGTGGGACCTCTCTGTAAGCAAACAGAAGGCAGGGCATCAGGACATCCCATCTACGCCTGAGTGTTTCAGGTAGTCCATGAATCATCCCTTTTAGGGTCCTGTTGAACCTTTCAACAAGCCCATTGCATTGTGGGTGATAGGGTGTAGTGAATTTGTAATTGACACCACACTCCTTCCACATAGCAGTTAAGTAGCTTGACATGAAGTTTGCACCTCTGTCAGAGACAACCTCCTTAGGGAAGCCCACTCTGGAGAACACTCCAACTAGGGCCCTTGCCACCACAGGTGCTGTGGTGGTCCTAAGTGGAATAGCTTCAGGATACCTGGTGGCATGATCCACTACCACCAGTATAAACTTGTGCCCTGATGCTGTCTGGGGTTCCATTGGACCAACAATGTCAATCCCCACTCTTTCAAAGGGCACCCCCACCACAGGCATTGGTATAAGGGGGGCCTTTGTTGTGCCACCTGACTTACCACTGGCTTGGCAAGTGACACAGGAGCGACAAAACTCCTTGGTATCCTCATTCATGTGAGGCCAGTGAAAGTGTGAGACAAGTCTGTCCCAAGTCTTTGTCTGGCCTAAGTGACCTGCTAAGGGAATCTCATGGGCCAAGGTAAGTAGGAAACCTCTCTGCGACAAGGGTACAACCAGCCTCCTGGTCATGCCAGGCTTGGGGTCTCTTGACTCAGTGTACAGGAGTCCATCTTCCCAGTATACCTTGTGGGTACCTGTGGCGTTCCCAGCAGCCTCAGCAGCAGCCTGCTGTCTGAGGGGTTCAAGAGAAGGGCAGTCTAACTGGTCCTTCCCCAGGTCTTCCCTTGAGGGTCCCCCTGAACCCAAGAATTCAACTTGATCAAGTTCAAACTCTCTAGGCTCAGTTTCCCTCAATTCCTGCAGGTCAGCCTCCTCTGAGACTTGATCCACAACCTGGGGCAAGGGGGAAGGCACAGCCTTAACCCTACTGCTCTTTTTCTTGGAAGGTGTCTGGTCCATTGTTCCAGGATCCAGCACCTGTTCAGTGGGGCATTTTCTGGCCTGTGACCTAGTCACAGCAAACACATGTGCTGGCAAACCTAACATTTCCAGATGAGTCCTCTGCTCCACTTCTGACCATTGTGATGACTCCAAATCATTGCCCAACAAACAATCCACTGGGAGGTCTGAACTAACTACAACCTTCTTTTGGCCAGTTACCCCTCCCCAGGAGAAAGCTACAATTGCCATACTATGATTGGTAGTGACATTGCTTGCATTGGTCACCAGGAATTCTGTACCTGGCATGATCTGTCCAGGGTCCACAAAGCTAGGTGTCACCATTGTGACACTGGCACAAGTGTCCCTATAGGCCTGAGCCATTTTTCCATTAATAAAAGGTGTCTGTCTGTATTTGCCCAAAGTATTGGGACTTATGTCAGGGGACATATCCATATCCCCTGTACTGACAAGGACAGCCTGAGTGAGGGTGCCAACTAAGTTGTCACTCCCCTCAGAACCCAGGGTTAACCCTACTAAACCCTTGGGAGGTGCACTACCACTGCTGGCTGTACTAGGGGGCACAGGTGCCTTAGGGGCTGCAGTGGCAGGAGTCTGCCCTCCTCCTTTCTTGGTGCACTCACTAAACCAATGAGTTTTACTTTTACAGTATTGGCACCACCTTTTAGATTGGCCTTCTTTCTTCTTTTGGGGAGCCTGACCCCCACCCTCTTTGGGTTGTTGGGGACCTGTCGAAGACTTCTGGTCATTTTGTTCCCCTTTTGAATCTTTACCCTTCTGGTCTGCTTTCTTCTGACCACCTTGATTCTGGCCCTGGTTCTGTTTAACTCTTGTTCTAACCCATCTGTCTGCCTTCTTTCCCAATTCTTGGGGAGAGGTCAGATCTGAGTCAACAAGATGCTGATGCAACAACTGGTTCTGACAATTGTTTAAAATTTGCTCTCTCATCATCAAATTGTACAATCCTTTATAATCAGTAACCTTACTGCCCAGCAACCAGCCCTCAAAAGCCTTAGTGGCACAATCTACAAAGTCAGCCCAATCTTGAGACTGAGTTTTCTGGGTATCCCTGAACAGCACCCTGTACTGCTCAGTGGTTAGGCCAAACCCATCAACCAGTGCACTTTTCAAGACTTGGTAATCATTAGCATCCTCCACCCTTGTGGTGAGGAGCTTGTCTCTTCCTTTACCCTCAAAGGAGAGCCACAAGATAGCTGCCCACTGACTTGGGGGAACACCTTGCACAGTGCAGGCCCTCTCCAAAGCAGTAATCCATTTGTGGATGTCATCCCCTTGCTTAAAGGGGGGCACTATCTTACCAAGGTGTTTTGTATCAAAACTCCTTTCCCTATTGCTAGGTACAATGCTGCCACCAGTGGGGACTGTCCCACTCAATTGTTGCTCTCTAGCAAAGGCAAGCCTCTCTTTGGCCAGGGCAAGTTCTTCCCTTTCAATCCTCAGATTGGCTGCCTTTTCTTTAGCTACATACATTCTCCTCTGGGGAGATGTCATTCCCCTCTGAGAGGAACGTTGAGAGCCATTGGTATGAATGGATCTGCTAGAGCCTCTTGACAGAGATCTAACTCGTCCATTCCCAATGTTAAGCTGACCTGAGAGTGGCCCCAGGGCTCCCCTAGAGTCCCTCTCATGTCTGCTTAAGTTGGTCCTGGTTAGTCTGACGACTTCTACCTGGTCCTGCTCTGCCTCACCCTTAGATTCCAAGTCATCATCCTCATCATCAGCATCATCTGCTTCCTGATGTGGATGGTCCTGGTTATCAAAGGGTCCCTGTAGGGAGGGCATATTGCCTTCTGAAGTAGAAGGGTCTGGGTTACCAGCCCTCCTTGCATCATGAGTCTCTAAGAGACCAATCAGAAAAGCAGTTGTGGGGTTAGACCCCTGCTTAATCTTCCTAGAGGTACATACTTGTCGTAACTCATGGAAGCTAAGCGCAGTATATCTTGAAGGGATGACCTGTGGAGGGTCAACTGACACAAGGGGAGACTCAGTGTTTCCTCCTGTGACCGACATACTGCTTCTAGTGTGGTGTAAGTGATGCACCTACCTACACTATGTGTTACCTACTGGTCCCTTGCTAGAGTTGTAGCCAAGGTGTGCTAAGCCTTGAGGAGCTACAACAGCTGGTTCAGTAGAACTCAGAGTATTCTAAGCTTTAGTTATATGTACCTAACAGTACTTATGTGATCTTTCAGCAAGATATTCTTAGGATACGTGTGGTAAAACAACAGCAAGCTCAAATCCCAACCGCTGCTCACCAATGTGAGAAGGTGGCCTGATATGCAGTGCTCACTATTCTAGTGAACACTATGTATCAGTCCCGCAACCCTTATTGATGATTGGTTGTAAGTCAACCTTATAGACCAGCTATCCTAGTAGCGTGGATACGAGCAGTCTAAGGCTAAAGACTCGAGAGGGCGCGTTAAGCCAGCTGTTTACCACACATATACCCCTTGAATACCAAGTGAAAGGACACCACACAAGTGTTATGAAAATAAACAGTTATTTATTTAAAGATCACAACAGCCCTGTACTCTTTATGAGGACAGGGTACTAAGCACAAACCAAAACTCTTACAAAAATACTTAAGTTAGCACAGTATATACAAATGCCCGAGGGGCACGGAAAACCATATACTCTGAAAGTGGAATGCGAAATTCCTAGCAGGTAAGTACAGTACTAATAGCTTTTGGAATCGCTAGGACTTGACTAGGGAATCGTTAGATTACTTCTAGGAGGCCTAGGGGACTCGGGTGCAGTGTGTGCACTCTCACGCGAGATGCGGGACAAAAGTCTATGGTAGCTAGGAATTAGAAAGTTAGTGTTCTCGGGCGAACCCGACCTGGTAGGGAGAAAACGAAAGTAGATTCTGACCCTTGGATAGTGAGGCTATGCTGGGGCACCGAAATGCCGAAGTTACCTAGCCCAGGGGCTGCAGCTGCATAGGTCTGAAAAGACGTCGGGAATCCTCGTAGACGGACCAGGAGCCGGAAGAAAAGATGCTGGCCGGTGACCAGTGAAGAAAGTTCAGTTGGATCCAAGCCTGGATCTCGAAGATAGATGACACCTGAAAGCAGAGGGGACCAAGTTCGAGACTACTAGCCAGTAGTCAGTGGGCACCAGGAGGGCACCGGATGGTAGCCACCTCGACAAGGTGAGTGGGTGACGCTTGACTCGAAGATCTCACGGACCAGGAGGCGTTGTCGGCGACCAGGATGGAGGATCGAGCTGTCCCACGAAGATGGAAGCTGTCGGCGTCGCTGGACCCAGGATTGGGCAACAAAGCCTTGGCAAATTCAAGCCCACGCGGTGGACCTAAAATGGCGTCTGGGGTGGACCAGGAGGGTCCGGGGTGCCTCTCTTGAACAAGGAAGCAAGGGCCAGCCTGGAGCAACCAGACCAGCAGTCGTGAAGTCGTTGGGCGTCGTTCAGAAGGCCACAAGCCAGCCGGCTAGTAGCCAAACAACGCGGTGCACAGCAAACAGCAGAAGGGCCCCACGCAGATCGTGGAGATGCAGGGGGGCTGATCTTGGGTGCTGGAGCTGCGCAGGGTCGGGGCTTCTCGGACCCCAAAGCACTCACCAGTGGAGGACACGGTGGGCTTGCAGTAAAGATGTCGTGCAGTCTTGGCGATCGGCGGTCCCTTAAGGTCTCGTCGCACTCACGGTTCTCAGCTTGGCTGTAGAGGTGAGTAGAGGTCAGAGGTGCCAGGGAAGCCGGGTCTCGTCGAGCTGGGTCGTCGGATTCGTGATGAAGGACTTGCAGCAGACCGCAGTGTTCTTTAGGATGGTGCCCGCTTGATGCAGGGTGACTACTCCTTAGCCACAAGGGAGAATCTTGAAGAAGAAATCGTGAAGTCCTTTCGAAGAAAGTGGTATCTTGATTCCAAAGATGATCTAATTTGAACAGGGGGCCCGCTCCCATCTTTATACTAAAAAAGGGGGCTGACCCGGTGACTAGGTCCTGCCTATGGGTGGGACTAGGTGGGGGGTGGTTACACCCCTCAGCCATGCTGGACTTCCCCAGGCCAGGGGCTGGTGTGCCCCTGGAACTGGTTCAGACCGGCCTATGCGTAGTGAGCACCGGGGTGCCACTCAGCAGTCACCTTCCTGTAAAGCCCTGCCTACCCAGGATACACAAAACCATGTCTGGGACGGTGCTAGCACCGCCCCTGACAGGAAACCCTTTGTCCAGGCTCCCCTCACTGGGAGGACTCCCAGCTGCAGGGGGTCAGACTCGTGTCTGTGGTGGCAGCATCCATTTTGTGGAGCTGAGGCTTCAGTTAACTTTAACCGGGGTTCACAGTTACATACATGTCGTGTCCCTCTAGAAGGGTGGAATGCTAACCCCGTCGCCAGAATTGGCGAGGGGTTAGTATTCCAATTCGTATGACACCTTACTCGACATGTTTTGATAAAGCAATACCAAAGATAGCATTTAACCGCGAGGATTATAATGCACTTAAGAGTATATGGTATGCGATATCATGGAACAGCTATTAGGACTTGATTCCGCAAGCTGCAGACAGGCTCAGCTCATGCCAGAGCACCATCTCACACGATTCCAAGCACTCTGCCTTCAGGATTGTCAAGGCCTGCCATAGGAGTGACTGATAGGAATCTGTGTGTCCATTTTAGGGTTAGGTATAGGTATACTACACCTACAGCAAAGGGTGATTACACGACTTTGCCCCAGCTGTCATGCAGCCAGTTGTGTCAAATTTGGGAGGCCAGCCAGGGGTGGCATAATACATGCTGCAGCCCCTGGCAGCCCTGGGTACACCTATGCCCTGAGTTACAGGGTCTGATAAGGTGGCCCAGTACCAATTGGTAGATGCACCTAGGGTACATGAGGTAATTTAGAAAGAGAACAGCCAGGCTGTGGGTCTGATTGGCAGGCCCACAGCCAGAGAAAGTCGTAAACCAGTGAAACAAAAGCAAAAAATCTGGGTGATCATAGGATTGCAGACCCTACTCTCCTACAGTGAGGGGGAAGAGGTGATGGGGTCCAGGCCACTACAGAGTGAGTGCGTCGTGGCTGTCGAGAGCGCGGAAAGGTCTGGGCTGCAGCGTTGCAACAAGGCGCCAAAGCGCGTGGCGCACTACCCCACTCCAGTCCCTTGTACCTGTGGTCCGCGTGTCTGCAATGCGTGCCGTTTTATGTTGTGCGACTGTCCCCGGTCTTTTAACAGGCAGCTCCGTGGCTAGCGAGGCGAGATTGCCAGGGCCCGAGGGTCTCCACCAGGCCCCGACGTGATAGCAAGATGACGCCAAGATATTGTTAGGGTCTGGCCGCTCCGCGTTATGGCGCTGGTAGCCTGTGCAGAGTGAAGCTGGACCCGCGGCGTTAGTAGTAGATTGTGCACGCTGCTTGCACTACTGTTCTTGCCCCACCGGCGGAATGCCGGAGTCCCGTTAACTTCGTGGGCTGGCGGGGGGACGGCACTGGAGTGGTCCCGCGTCCCGAAGGGGCCGCGTAGCGGTGTGGCTGGCTTGTGGCGATGCGGCCAAGCGGGGGAGGCAGCGGGGCCACAGTGAGGGTGGGGGCTCTGTACCGCACTCTGTGGGTCTGGTGTGCAGAATGGAGGAAGTCCAATCCCGGGTCCCGACTGGACCGCGAAGGAGGCTGGGGGTAGGCCGGCCAGGCAGATCACTTTAGGCCGGGGCTCCGTCTCGATCCGCAGGCCGCAACAGGCTCCGTCGTCAGAATTTGCCCAAGGAGCGGTCCCAGAGGGGCTACGTCGCACCGCTTCACGCCGCTTGCCCCCGGGGGCAATCTGTATAGGGATCAGGTGGGCTGCAGGCAGGGGAGTGCAGGATAATCAGCTTATGTTCAGGGCATAGGACGAGCTGGCAAACTACACGTCCACCATCAACGGCTCCAGGCCACGCCCCCCCACTGGAGCACATATATTGAGACATAGCAAAGGCACGTCGGGCAAACCATATCTACAATTTTGCCAAGTTTCGTGTAAATCCATTCAGCCGTTCGACCTAAAAGTGAGTCCAACCGCCCTATGGAAAACTCAATGTTAAAAACGCGTTTTGGGACCCCCCTTTTTTCTCGGCCCCCCCTTGACGAAACCCCCCCAAATTTTCAAGGGCTGCTCAGAAACAAAATGTGCCATTTTCCTGAAAATTTCAGCCAATTCCGTCCACAAACGCCAAAGTTTTTCGACATAGAATTTTCAAAAATCCCATAGGAAAAAAATCGTAACTATATATACCTACTGGCGACCGCCAGTAGGTAATAAATATATATATATATATACACATACATACACACACACACACATTATAGAAATATATACACACACACACATATATATCCGTAGTACTCGTCTAGTATGCACTCCCTTGGATTAGGATAAGGACGAAACGGACTCAAATTGCTGGTGCTGTTAAGATATATATATATATATATATATATAACCGTGATCAAGATCTCAGTTGGAGATCGAAACGCGTTGGAGTTTGGAATGTTTGGAGTCCTTTTGAAATAAATGCTTTAATTCACTTTAAAGAAGTTTTGTGGTGCGATCCTTATAATTTGGAATTCACTGTTTGTATCAGTACAAAAGAAGTTGCATACTTTGACTTGAAAGTGTATATAGAGGAAGGGAACATAAATACAGCTTTGTACCGTAAACCCACAGCGGGAAACAGCACGCTACACGCAACTAGCTTTCATCCCCATAATGTCATCAAGGGAATTCTCTTTGGCATACTTGTGCGAATGAAAAGGAATTGCACAGTAGAAAAGGAGTTTCAGAAAGCCAAAGGGGGAGAGAGAAGGTACTTTAAGAGCCGCTGAATTGAAAGGTAAACAGCTAGTAAGGGTGAATCTGGTTATGGGAGAAGCTAAGAGGAAGGAAGGAAAAGACAACAATGAGACTAGAATGATTACAGACTATTCAGCCCAGTCCGCAGAAATCCACCAAATCTTCCGCAAAACACGGAGAGTTCTCAGACTAGATAACATCATAGGAAATGATCTACCAGTAGCACCACTAATGATATACAGAGGAGGGCCCACACTCAGCACCCATCTGGTGAGGAGTCACTTTTCGAAAAACCCGAAAACGAAAGATGTAGTCACAGGGTATTTTCCATGCATGAATTGTAAAGCATGCAGGAATGGGCAGAAAGTAAAGGAGTTTAGCATTCCTGGCAGGAAAACCAAAAGGAAAATTAACAAACTTATGAACTGCAACACTGATTTTGCAGTCTACTGCCTTACATGCCCCTGTGGATTTAACTACATTAGGAGCTCGATCCACCCAGCAAAAAAGAGGGTGCTCGAGCATATGAGAGCCATAACTAATCATGATATGGTATATCCTGTGGCACGCCACTCCCAAGAAGTTCATAAATCGAATTCTAAACTCTTGAGGTACCTTTTGTATGCATTGCATCCCGAAAGATGAGAGAGGGGGTGACAGGGTAAGAAAGTTACAGCAACTAGAGTCCAGGTACATAATAGAGATGCAGTCAAAGAGTCAAACTGGACTTAACAATGAGGAAGAACTTTGGGCACACATAAGATGAGACTGGACAGGAGCTTTCATAAGAATTAAGATAAGGAGAGAAGACACCAGGTCACTTGATTTCACCTAGAATAGAGAGCTGCCACACACTGAGAAACAGGGACACTTAAAGGTCTGGCATACTAAAGAGGGGAAACCAGGATTAGAGGAGCAGAGACACATGCGCTGCCAACATTGAGGAGGGAAGATCTGCCTTGCCGTATATACAGTGGTCAGGCTGGATGCCCATTATGGGCTCAAAGAGTAAACAGGGATTACAATTCCCTGAAAATTGTGGCTCACGATGCATAATCAAATTCCGAATTGGGATGCATGCTGAAAAGTATGGTTGGGCCACCCACATCATAGACCTTTTAGTTGGCTTCATTGAATGTGGAGTAACATTGGATTACATTGAACTCCCTACACATTACAAAATGGCCCCCAGAATTACACGAAGAAAGCCTGACCTAACTGTCCCTCATCGGTTTCAATGAATTTTAACAGCACAAATTTTTGCTTTTTTTTAACGTATTGAACATGATTTGTAAATAAATGTGTTTGGAATCACTACCTTCCCGACATTGACAAAGGGTGTAGCCCAAACGCGTCTGTCGGGTCAATTTCTTTTGTGGAATAAAATATCTGGAAATTACCCCCTGTTGTGCGCCTCACTTTATGCTCCAGTGGAGAAAGGAGCGACATACAGGAATATATATATATGTATACTCTTGCAGCACATCCGAGCTATCTGTAAGAATGAGGAAAGTTACCCGGTTGCCAAGCATTTTAAACAAAGTCATAACAGCAATGCTAAATTTCTCAAATACTATGTGATTGATGCTATACTGCCTACTAAAAGTGGCGGGAACAGGGAGGCCAGATTAAGGAGTCCAGAAACATCATACATTTTAAGATTTGACTCCAAGCACCCGAAGGGTTTGAATAATACAGAGGATCTGTATACCTTCCTATAATGAATTCTTTTTAACTGTATTCAACCTGTATGTATATAGTAACAATTTGTATTTGTATTTATCTATCAACGATAGATAAGTATATTTATGTGTATAAGGATGTATATATAAGAGTTGGAGGAAAATTGAGCACTGAGCCCGATGAATTTGATATGAAACAGAGATGATTATGAGATATTAGATTCACTTTCTCCACTGTTACTGTTATTTTAATTAGTGAAGAGGATTTTAGGACATTACTATTTATATGTTTTATTGAGTTAGGGATTGATTTTAAGGATTGTTGTATAGAAAATATTTAAATTATCAGATATTTTGAGATATTAATAATGGTTTTTAACTGAATCAATCCTTGATGAAATGACAATATCGAATTGATGTCCCATAGCCCTTTCATTGCACTTAAAGGAACTTAGCACTACAGTCACTTTAATTAATAGTCTTGCTCATAAGGTAAATGGCTTATTGTATTTGCACTATCACAAGTTTGCACATTTATTTATTTATTTTGATATTCCACTCAGAATATAGGGTGTTTTTAGACAGTAGAAAAACATTGCGTCTTCTTAGGCATTTATGCTGGTATAAATTCATGAATAGAATATTTGCTCCATGAGAAAAAAAAGTTTTTTTAATAATGGATGAATAATTAAGCATTTATGCTGTTATTGATGAAATCGGAATGACATATGTAAAACGCGTTTTTTCTATGTCTATATGGTAATGCACTGCACTAGCACTTTAAAAGAGACACGAAAAATCAATGAGATGTCATGTGATCAAGGGAGGCATCTCCCGAAACGCGTCATGGTGGCATTGGCAAAAATAAAATAATGCACTGAAGAAATCTTGGGTCCACGCTGGTTTTTTCAAGGTTATTGGAGTAGTAAGGCGAGGTTGGAATCATATATATATCTATATATATATATATATATATATATATATATATATATATATATATATATATCGTGCTCCCTGTCCCACTGAGAAGTCAGGGCACTCGCGGGCGGGTGCGGTTTGCGGTAATGGGTACCCGCAATAACACTCAGCTCAGCCTCGGAAATTGTATCATCCAAAGAACCGCACTCGTGGAACCAAAGGATTTGCGGTGCTCACACCAAAAGTTTAATCACAGTTGTTAACAGACGCGTTTCAGCATTACGCCTTCCTCAGTGTCAGTTACAATGTGAGGACCTGCCTGGGATATAGCGGCAAAACGATCATCAACATGGTAGACGGACTACCTCAGTATAACGGGCGCGCCATCTTGGAGCATGTTAATACAGTTCACATTAAAGCGCACATTACCCATATGTGGAAACAAATTAAATCTAGCCGTGGATCGGCATGGAACCCCGTGTATACACATCCGGGGTGATGTGGGGTACTCTAAAATAAAGCCCCAGGCCAACGTTTCCCAAAGTCCATCCTGCCATGTATTGGCAAGTATTGTAAGTAAGTTTAAACTCTAGTGCATAATATGTACAGTGTCCCCCTGCGCCCTTCACCCATCAATCTATAAACCAAATCGCTGCTGTTTTCACAAAGTCTCTATGTCTCAGTTCATGGGAAAATGTCAGGAAAATTCTCACATTAATTATTTCCCTAAATGAACCGCCAGTTCCTCCCCATGATTAAGCCCCCCTGGAGCTTTAGTCATGAGGTCGATTATGTACCTTGACTCTAGGCGTCTCAATGTTTTTAGCCTGTCCCCTCCTCTGGGATTTTCAGGTACAAAATCTATGCCAAAGTACCGTAATTTGGTCCTATCCCTTTGATGAACCAAATCAAAATGTCTCGCGACTGGGTATGCAGGATCCGCCTTGTCTATTGCCCTTTGGTGTTCGAGTACCCTGATTTTGAGTTGGTGGATCGTACTTCCGATATATCTCAGCCCACAGGGGCAAATTAGGCAATAGACTGCGAAGTTAGTACTGCAGGTTAGGAATTTCTTGATGGGTTTGGTGATACCTGCTCCCGGGATGTCATAATTTCGTACTCTCTTGCAGGCCTTACATTTCCCACATGGGAAAAACCCACCCATCTCTGCAATTTTACCTGTTTTAGAGGTCACATTCTTGAAATGGCTTCTCACTAAGGAGTCTCTCAATGATCTTGCTTTACGGTACGTGATCAGGGGTTTAGTTGGGATTTCGTCTTTTAAGATTGGATCTGTCCCCAGAATATGCCAGTTCTTTTGCATAATTCTTCTTAATCCCATAGAATCACTGGTGTATGGTGTGATTAAGCGGAATTTCCCCTCATCCTTGGTTTGTTCATTCAGTGCTTTTGGCTTTAGGAGGTCTTCCCTTTTTATTTTTCTCACTTTCTTCAGGGTTTTATCCAAAGACGCAGGATCGTATCCTCTCCTGGTGAACCTTTCTATGCAACCTGCTGCCGCTGTTTCAAAGTCCTTCTCTCTGCTACTATTTCTTTTCATCCTGAGAAGTTCCCCATACGGGATGCTTTGTATCAGCCTCTTTGGATGGTTGCTGTCGGCTCGCAGGATGGAATTGCCTGCCGTCGCTTTGCGATACAGTGATGTGTGCAACTGATTGTTGTCTATTTCCACCCTCAGGTCCAAATACTCAGCTGTTGTCGTATTGATAGTTCCTGAGAAGTGTAGATTACAGTTGTTGTCGTTCAGTATTCTTATATATTGCTGTGCCCCCTCCATCGTCCCTTGCCACACGATGAAGAGGTCATCGATATACCTGAACCACTGTATTACTCTCTCTGTTCCCTGTCCTTCAGTCTGAAGGACCATGGGCACCCGCTCCTCCCACCAGCCAACGAACAAGTTCGCGTAGCTGGGAGCAAAGCAGGTGCCCATCGCGGTCCCAGAGACCTGTGTGTATAACTGGTCATTGAACAGGAAGATGTTGCTTGTTAGACAGAATTCAATGAATTCCAGCAACATACGATTATGCAATGCGAATCTGGCAGGTCTCTTGTTTAGAAAATGTTCCACTGCCACCAAGCCTAAATCATGTCTGATGTTAGTATATAGGCTGGTTATGTCTAACACAATCATCAAATATGTTGGGTCCCACGTCATCACAGATACTTTCGTTAGGAAGTCTTTGGTATCTTTTACATGAGATTTGAGCTGTGTTACGAGAGGGAATAAGTAACTGTCTATAAATTTTGACATATTCTCCGTCAGTCCATTCACAGATGACACTATTGGTCTTCCCGGGGGCTCCCTTGCGTTCTTGTGTAGCTTGGGTAAGTGGTAGAAGGTGGGGATCGTGGGGTTGTTGCTTCTCAGATACATGTTCTCATCACTTCCCAGCATGGATTTCTAGTACCATTTATTAACTAAGTCATCATACCTCTTTATGCCCTCCTTATAGTGTTTGTCATCTGTTTTCCGGTAATATTGCGTGTCAGATAATTGTCTTAGTGCCTCTCTTTGGTAGTACTCACGTGTTAGAAGCACAACGTTTCCACCCTTATCTGAGGGCTTGATTATTATATTCTCCTCTTTTTCCAAGTTACGTAGGGCCTCCCTTTCTTGTGGAGTGATGTTGTCTTTCCAGGTTGGCATCTCACGTTTTCCTCTTAGAGCCACTAGGTCTTTGAGAACAGTTTCAGAAAATGCATCTATTGCATCCCACGGCATTATCGGGCAGAATGTTGACATTGGCTTTAAGTTGCTTTCCTCTCTCTCCTGGTCTATTTCATTTTCCAGGGCTCTATTAATCATAGTGTTCTCCTGTGACGGTTGTGTCTCTCTTTCCAATCTTAGATTTTCCAGATTCTCTATCCCTCTCAGATCTTCGCAGGATAGGATGTCGGTGGCAGTTAGTCTTTTCTGTACAAGTTTCGATCCTTTCGTATTGATTCTGATTTTGTGGTATTTGTGTAACTTGAGTTTCCTCACAAATGCATGTAGATCGATCCTCATCTGTGTGTATTCACTCTTGTTGTTAGGACAAAAACTTAATCCTCGGCTTAATAGGTTTTGTTCAACTTCTGTTAACACTCTCTCCGACAGGTTAACTACAGTGAGGTCGTCTGCATGGGTGACATTTATTTTTTGTTCGGTTTTCTCTTGCTCCTCCACCTTTGTGCCCTTCCTCTTCCTGCCGCCTCCGGCTCTTCTTGTTCTTCTCCTGCCACGGTTTCTGGAGGCTTGTTCTTGCCGCCCCGTAACCATGACTGGCGGATTACCGTGCACTCGTTGTGAAAAGGAGGGGGAAGTGGTGTCTGGCCTCCTCTTTGCCTCCCGGTTGTCGTTCTCTTCCTCTGTTCGTCCACAGCTTCACTGTCGGTGACTTCTGATTCCGACGTGTCCAATGGAGATAACGTACCCTGAGCTCTTTTGCGGTCAACTTCTTTTCTTGGGGCGTCGTACTTTTTGGCAAAAGTTAGGATTCTGCCCGATAGGTAGTCGTTTTCGTCTCTTATGTATTTTTCTTGTTTACGAGTCTTTATCTTTTCCTCGTATTTATTCAGACGGATTTTGAGTTGATCCTTAAACGTTGCTAACTTATCGGGTTTCTCTTCTTTTAGCAGTTCTTGTTCTAGTGACTCTATCTCTGCCAGAGTTTTTTCGCGGTCACTCCACGCGTACTTCACTAGTATTGCCAAAGTTCCTTCGCAGTAATGTGCGGTGTGTTCTGCCCAATCTGTTAGAAGCTAAGGGTCTGGGTTCTCGTAGGACGGGATTGTGTACACTCTTAAACCCCTCGGTACCCTTTTATCGTCTATATAGCTCTGGAGGCTGGTGGCCTCCCACCACTTCCGAATTTCTCTCTCGTGTAGTCTCTCAAGTTTCAACAGCAGTTCATTCAGTTTGGTTTTAGGTGGCTGGGGAGCTGCACTCGCACCGGAGCTTACTGCTAGTTTCTTGTTTCTTGAACATTCCTCTTGCTGCATCCCTGCGCGTGTCCTCACAGTACATATCCTATCATGGATTATACTGATAACAGTGTGAAGAGGTGTGAGCACCAGTTTGGTAAACCACTGACGCCCTGCTGCTTCTGCCCTTGTGCCCGTATTGATCCGGGCTCGCGCTCTCACCGTGAGGTTGCGTGTCCCGCGTCGTCCTCCCGTTCTCCTGCGGCTCGCCTCCTTCCTCCGGTTTGCTTGTTGCCAATCACGCGATTAAGATCTGCAGCGGTGCCCGTCTGTAAATCGTGCTCCCTGTCCCACTGAGAAGTCAGGGCACTCGCGGGCGGGTGCGGTTTGCGGTAATGGGTACCCGCAATAACACTCAGCTCAGCCTCGGAAATTGTATCATCCAAAGAACCGCACTCGTGGAACCAAAGGATTTGCGGTGCTCACACCAAAAGTTTAATCACAGTTGTTAACAGACGCGTTTCAGCATTACGCCTTCCTCAGTGTCAGTTACAATGTGAGGACCTGCCTGGGATATAGCGGCAAAACGATCATCAACATGGTAGACGGACTACCTCAGTATAACGGGCGCGCCATCTTGGAGCATGTCAATACAGTTCACATTAAGGCGCACATTACCCATATGTGGAAACAAATTAAATCTAGCCGTGGATCGGCATGGAACCCCGTGTATACACATCCGGGGTGATGTGGGGTACTCTAAAATAAAGCCCCAGGCCAACGTTTCCCAACGTATGTATATAGTAACAATTTGTATTTGTATTTATCTATCAACGATAGATAAGTATATTTATGTGTATAAGGATGTATATATAAGAGTTGGAGGAAAATTGAGCACTGAGCCTGATGAATTTGATATGAAACAGAGATGATTATGAGATATTAGATTCACTTTCTCCACTGTTACTGTTATTTTAATTAGTGAAGAGGATTTTAGGACATTACTATTTATATGTTTTATTGAGTTAGGGATTGATTTTAAGGATTGTTGTATAGAAAATATTTAAATTATCAGATATTTTGAGATATTAATAATGGTTTTTAACTGAATCAATCCTTGATGAAATGACAATATCGAATTGATGTCCCATAGCCCTTTCATTGCACTTAAAGGAACTTAGCACTACAGTCACTTTAATTAATAGTCTTGCTCATAAGGTAAATGGCTTATTGTATTTGCACTATCACAAGTTTGCACATTTATTTATTTATTTTGATATTCCACTCAGAATATAGGGTGTTTTTAGACAGTAGAAAAACATTGCGTCTTCTTAGGCATTTATGCTGGTATAAATTCATGAATAGAATATTTGCTCCATGAGAAAAAAAAGTTTTTTTAATAATGGATGAATAATTAAGCATTTATGCTGTTATTGATGAAATCGGAATGACATATGTAAAACGCGTTTTTTCTATGTCTATATGGTAATGCACTGCACTAGCACTTTAAAAGAGACACGAAAAATCAATGAGATGTCATGTGATCAAGGGAGGCATCTCCCGAAACGCGTCATGGTGGCATTGGCAAAAATAAAATAATGCACTGAAGAAATCTTGGGTCCACGCTGGTTTTTTCAAGGTTATTGGAGTAGTAAGGCGAGGTTGGAATCATATATATATATATATATATATATATATATATATATATATACACACACACACACACACACACACACACAATGGTTTTTTCAAGGTTATTGGAGTAGTAAGGCGAGGTTGGAATCATATATATATATATATATATATATATATACACACACACACACACACACACACACACACACACACACACACACACACACACACACACGATGGGCAAGGACTCCAATATTACACAATGATGTCGGAGACAACAAGAGTACCAGACCGAATGACCCACGTAAGTGGGGAAAAGAAAATGGAGAGTATGGGAAGCATCACCCAGAGGGAAAAGAAATGCCCGCTGATACATGAAAACAAGGCCAACAGACTGATGCAGCTGCAAAAAGACCCAGAAGGTTATATTGTGAAAGAAGACTGTAGGGTGAAAAATCTTACTTTAGAGAAATCAAGACCTGCATCCATGGTAATGAAATGCTAACACCTGGAGGAGAAGAATAGGAAGGCCTCCGGAACAACAGATAGTAAGTTACACCGAGGAGGACCAGGCTTGGGCATCAGACGAGCAAGAGAGGGCACATCCTCTGCAAATAATAGCTTGCATGAAAAGCTGAACCCAACAAAGGCTGCAGAACGTACAAGAGAACAAGCATGGAGTCCAGGGAAGAGCATCCCTACAGGAAGCTGGAAACAGAAAACGTGCAGGCAGCATAAATCTATCGGAAGAAAATCCTGCAGAACAGTATGCACTGAGAGTGCAAACGCGTATAGTATACACCTGTCCATGAAGGTAAAAGCCATTCCACAGCTCCCAAGAGAGGTGAAGAGACACAGAAAAAAGAAGTCTCAAGAAGAAAGATCACAAAATCAAACTGGTACAAATAACACTGAATGAGCTAGATTAATAAATATGTTACTTGTAGGAAAAAAAGAGAAACCTTTGTAGGCAAGTGGCTCTATATATACTGGACCAAAGTAAGGTACTGTGAGAAACTGGCTCTATATATACTGGACTAGAATGAAGTACAGTGTGTATAGAGTCCACCAACCCCAGAGGTATAACAGAGGTTAAAGTCAGAACTGACCTTACTCTCAAAAGTGGTAGCTTGGTTGAGCAGTAAGGCAGTACCAGAGGACAGTGTAAAGCATTTGTTGTACACACTCAAGGACTGAACTCCAGGCCAATTGTTTTTATATCCACAGATATAGGTGTTTTATTTTTAGAACCAACAGTTATAAAAATATACTTTTCTTGTTATGAGTTCTCTCATGTAATTACTTTGCAAAGGAGCAATAAAGTTTGTGCACACAATTAATACCGTATTGACAGTAAGCAACACAATCCTAAAACACACTATAGCATTGAGCTCAATGGGTTTCCACCATGTAAGTACAGTTGATTACTATTTAGATTACTTTAGAAGTCCCAGGACTAGATCTTAGATTCAGTCCTGGGGTCTAAGCTGAAACCAGATTAGCAAAAACGTTTTAATTACTGTAGTGAATTTTCATGAATATAAAGCGGTTTTAAAAGTTCACACTTAGAAACTTTTCAAGGGAAATCTGACAATGTTATTCAATGGGAGAAAATTCAGGTTGCAGGTAAAGTACGATCACGTTACTTTTGTAACCCAGCACTGGTCTGCTAGGGCCAGCACTGGGGTCTTAACTCAAAACAGGTAGGTAATTGCGTTTCAGTATTTCGTGTGATTTTTAAAGAATATTTCATGTTTTCAAAAGTAGACACAGAAGAAATGTCATAGAAAAGCAGACAATGGGTTCCTATGGAGAAAATACAGATTACTAGTAACCCCGCTAGGGATTACTTTTGCGGTTCAGTACTGGGCTGAAAGGTACAGCACTGGCTTCTCCCTTGATCACAGGTGAGTACTTCGGAATTCGGACTTTGGCTGATTTTATGTGAATATTTTCAGATTTCAAAACTTCACACTTAGAAGATTTTCGAGTCAAAATGAGTCAATGTTATCCAATGGCAGGTAAGTGAGGTACCAGTTTCCAGGTGAGTACTTGGTTGGTGAAGTTAAGGTTCTGGGCATAGACTCAGGGGTCCCCAGAGTCAGGTAAGTACAGTTAGTTCACTCCCAGCGGCACAGGGGCGTCCGGGTGCAGAGGTAGATAGGCCCAATGATATCCAATAAGGGAAGGGGGGAGTTCGGTTGGTGGGTGCTGGCTAGCAGGCCACGCGGCTGTGGGAGCTGGGCTCCTGGTCACTCGCTCAGGGCAAGGGGGAAGTAGGATAGGACACAGGGGTCACAGCCAGCGGCACACAGGCGGCTGGGTGCAGGGTGCTTTCGAGCCGTCTGGCGCTCAATGTTATCCTATGGGAAAAGTCAAAAAGGAACAAAGGCTGCAGACTCGGGACGGCGACTCTCTAGGGGCAACCAGCACTTCAAGAGGTAAGTTGGGATCTTGGAGCACAAGTAGGTACCCCAAAGGGAGGCACAGGGGGCTGTAGGGCACCTGGTGCAGGGGTGTCTTTGGGTGTCGCAAAAGCTTACCCTTAGCTGGTCGAGGTTGGGGTGGCCCCTGGTTCAGAGTCTGCAGGCATCGGCTGGTTCGTCGAGGGGGGGTCTTTGGGCACTGGACTTCGGGTGCCAGTCGCCTGGGGGGCGTCCTCGTGGTCTTGGTTCGGTTGGGCCCGGCCTAGGCTCGGCGGGTGCAGCGTGGGCTGGTCCGGAGCTCCCTGGTTGGCAACAGGTGGGTTGTTGCAGCAAAGCCTCTGCTGATGGGAGTCCCAGTCTTCAAGAGGGTCAAGCCAGGCAGGTCCTCTGGGTGTCCTAAGGTTGCTGTCCGCAGGAGTCGCCGGGATGAAGCAGGAGCAGGTTCCAGGATCGACAAGCCAGTAGGGCTGGGGCAAAGTCAGTTGTTGTCCTGTTAGCAGCTGCACGACGGGTCTTCTTCTTCTCCTTGATCTTCTTTCTTCTTTTCGTATCGGGATCTGAGGAAGGAAGGTTCAGGGAGCCCCTAAATACTGAATTTAGGGGTGTTTCAGGTAGGGAAAGGACAGGGACCAATGGGTCCCTGCCCTGGGGTGGGTACAACCCCTAGCCAGCTCCCCTCCTGTGGGAGGGGGGCAGGACCATAGCTGTGATAGGGCAGGGCTCCCCATCTTCAAGATGGCCGGAGCCCGGGGTCGTGCTTCACCTCGTCTACCCCACCTGAGGGGTGGGGATGGCACAGGCTGGCACCCCCCTCTTCCCGACGTAGTTTTTCCCGCCAGTCTCCCTGCCAGAGTGGGGGGCAGGACTGATGGGAGCTGGTTGCTGGGTACAGCAAATGGTCTGGAGAAGCTCACAGAGGCAGCATGGCATGCCTTTGAAGTTTCCCCCTGCCCATCCTGGGGGAGAAGACCTAGCACCTCGCCCCAGGATGTGCATTGTTGCAGGCCCAGGAGAGCGGGGTCTCTCCTACCCAGGGGTCCAGCAACATGTCTGTTGTGTGACAGCCTCGGCAGCTAGACGTGGATTGTAGGTTAGGGTTTCAGAGGGCATCTCTAAGATGCCCTCTGAAGGACCGTGTTTTAAAACCCAGCGGCGTCAGGGAAAACGCCCGATGCCTTCGAGCTCCCTTGTCTTGGCAAACAGAGACACGGGATACTTCTTGATGACGTCAAAGACCAAAGTTTATTGGCTGCAACCAGGAACAGAGATCTACGAAGCACACACGGGTGGTTCGCTAGAGACTGCACAAATTCAATGAGCGGAGCATGGTCTTTTATGCCAAAAATCAAGCCTCAGGCAACATTCCAAATTAGCATTGGGTTCATACAAATTGACCAATCGTAGAGTGACATTTTGAAAGTAGCGTATGATGACAATCCTACTTTCCGTTGTCCAGCCCACCAGAAATGACCAAGTACATTCCATTTATCCTGTTCAGTCAGGCCGGACAAACCCATTGTAAACCCTCAACCCAAATCAGTGATTATCTTGTAAAGGAAGGAACAGAAACAGATTGGAAGTGAGATAGAAAGGTGGGAGCAGTGTACCATAAACTCGGGCCTGCCCTACTCTTTGATCTTTATCTGACCTGCTGCTTAACAAGGAACTGGCTCAGCGAGGTCAGCCTCGGGCACGGAGTCAGTTCGGCCAGGTCGTTCAGAAGTCAGCTAAGACATACGTGTCTCAAGGACTCGTTCGGCCGTAGTCATCGGCCTATGTGAGGGCAACCACTCAAAATGGCTGCCGTACACAAAATGGAACTCGAAGGTTCAAACGAAAACCCCGAATACGTAGTGTTCTCATAGATCGATTCATGCGAAAACACTTGTACACGCTACACTCGTCGTTTGCGGTCTGCTGACACCAAAATTGTCTATTTCCAACGACCTTTTTTTGACGGGTTCGGAACCACCAAACCAGACCCACAACTCACGGAACTACACCTCTGGTGCATTTTACATTAAATCCCACACTGGCATCAGTGCGGGTTTAATGTGTTGAGAAGTTTGGTACCAAACTTGTCAGCCTTCAGTGTAGCCATTATGGTGCTGGGGAGTTCGTAATGACAACCTCCAGCACCATATACTTTAATGGCATCCCTGCACTTACAGTGCCCAGGAATAGCCCTGGGTACTGTAGAGGCACAGGGCTCATGTACCTGTGCCCACACCTCTGGCATAGGGCACCCAGCTAGAGGGGTGACTAAAGTATGCCAGGGTAGTTGGTTCTGTGGGTATGTCGACTCTTTTAAGTTCTGTACTTAGGCACTCAACCTGAAAAGGAAGTGTGTGGATACCAGGGTACAGGGCCCCTGAGGGTGGCACAATAAGTGCTGCAGCCCTCAGGGGTCTTCTCTGGTCACCATGCCCTGGGTAACTAGGTTACCAACTACTAGGGGCTGACATGTGGCCATAGATGCCAATTGGGTTTTGTTTCGGTACAGTTTTAGGGAAGGAACACAGGCCCTGGGTACCTGGTCGGCAGGAGCCCAGGGCACACTCAGTCAAGGCACATCAGCAATTCAGAAAAAAGTGGGGGCATACCAAGGCAAGAAAGATGGCACTTTCTCACAGGTACAGTGTGTATAGAGTCCCCAGAGGTTGGGCAGAGGCTAAAGTTCGATATAACCTTACTCTCTAAAGTGGTAGCTTGGCCGTGCAGTAAGGCAGTATCAGAGGACAGTGTAAAGCATTTGTTGTACACACTCAGTCAGCAAATGGTCTCACACACTCAAGAACCGAACTCTAGGCCAATTGTTTTATATCAAAAGTTATACTGGTTTCATTTTAGAACCAACAAGGTATTTAAAATATACTTTTCTCAATATGAGTGACTTTAGATAATTACTTTGCAATAGGCAATAGACTTTGTAAGTACAATAGCTACAGTGGTTGTAATAGGCAACACAATTTCAAACACAATTTAACATTGAGCTCAATATGTTTTTCAAGATAAATGCAATTGATTACTTTATAGATTACTTTTCTAATCACAGGACTGGATCCTAGATTCAGTCCCGGGACATATGCTGTAAACAGTTAAGTAAAAGCGTTTTGGTTACAGTAGTGAATTTTAAGGAATATAATTGTATTTTCAAAGTTGAACTTTTCAGTGAAAACCAAGCAATGTTATCCTATGGGAGGAAATTCAAGTTACTGGTAAGTAGTTATAATTACTTTTTCAGTTCAATGCTGGGCTGAAAGCTGCAGCACTGGCTTCTCTCTTGATTATAGGTGAGTAAATCGGAATTCGTTATTCGGCTGATTTTAAATGAACATTTTAAAGT
This sequence comes from Lissotriton vulgaris, assembly GCF_964263255.1. NCBI lineage: Eukaryota > Metazoa > Chordata > Amphibia > Caudata > Salamandridae > Lissotriton > Lissotriton vulgaris. The sequence continues at coordinate 136,189,024 of NC_141700.1, read as the reverse complement.
TTCAAAACTCCACACTTAGAAGAATTTCCAAGTGAAACCAGTCAATGTTAACCTATGGAAGGAAAATTAATTATCGGCTTTTAGACTCAGGGGTCTCCCAGGGTCGGAAAGGTAAAGTTGTTGCACCCTCAGCGGCACAGGGACAGCCGGGTGCAGAGAGTAGGCCCAATGCAATCTTATAGAGGGTAGGGGACCTTTGGTTGGTGGCTGCTGGCTAGCAGGCCACGCGGCTGTGGGAGCTGAGCTCCTGGTCACTTACTCAGGAAAAGTGGGGAAGTAGAGTAGGGTAGTACTTGCACTTCCAGCAGCACTCGGGCAGCTGGGTGCAGGGTGCTTTTGAGCCATCGGGCGCTCAATGTTATTCAATGGGAAAGTTAAAAAGTGAACAAAGGCTGCAGACTCAGGGACGGAGATTCTTCAGGTGCAACCACCACTTCGAGAGGTAAGTTGGGATCTTGCAGAAGGGGTACGTACCCTAAAGGAAGGCACAGGGGGGCGCCGGGTGCAAGGGTGTCTTTTGGCGTCGGGAAATCTTACCCTCAGCTGGTCGTGGTTGGAAGGGTACCTGGTTCGCAGGCGGCAGGCGGCGGTCAGGGTCGTCGAGGAGAGTCTTTGGGCACTGGACCCTGGGTCACAGTCGCCGGGGAGACGTCCTTGTGGTCTTGGGTCACTCAGGCACAGGCTGGGCTTGGCGAGTGAAGAGTGTGCTGGAATCGTGGTTCCTGGCTGGCGCCAGGGGTATTGCTGTTTGAGCAGAACCACTGCTCGTGGGAGTCCCAGTCTTTCTAGAGGTTCAAGGCAGGCATAATATACATTCCCCAGCACACATGATTTCAATACATATCCATTTCTGATGTTATTCACATATGATTAGAAGACACATTAAATCAAACAGTCGTTAGTTTCTTCTTTAAGTCTTTTTCCAAGCATTTAATCAGTGAACTCTTCCAAAGCCAAAGCCAACACGTGTTTCGTCGCCTCAGTATGTTTGTACATGCGACTTGTTCACGGCTGAATGGATTGAATTAGTAGTATATAATGTGGCAGTAATTCCGGGCCCATTAATCCTGTGGCGTGAGGAAAGAAATCAAAATCTGCTGGGCATATATTTATGTTCCCTCTGTTATCCCGGACTTTTCGTTCCAAAATCTTTTCGCTCAAAATGCCGATCAGCGCCCTTGCCCCTCAGGCCGTCTCTTCTTCAAGGCAGGCAGGTCCTCCGTGATTTTTGAGGTTGCTGTCCGCAGGAGACGCCGGAGTTTCGCAGGAGCAGGTTCAAGGATCAACAGGCCTGTGGGGTTCTGGGGCCAAGTCAGTGGTTGTCGTCTTCTTGTTAGTAGCTGCACGGCAGGTCTTCTTGTTTCTTGTTGCAATCGGGATCTAAGGAAGGAAGGTTCAGAGTGCCCCTAAATACTAAATTTAGGGGCGTTACAGGTAGGGCAAGGACCAATAGGCCCCTGTCCTGGGGCGTGTATACCCCCTAACATGCTCCTCTCTTACGGGAGGGGGGCAGGAGCCTATCTCTGACTGGGCAGGGCCCCCCATCCTCAAGATGGCCGGAGCCCGGAGTCGTGCTTCACCTGGCCTCACCAACCTGAGGGGTGGAGTTGGCATAGGGTGGCACACCCCCTTTCCTCACTTAGGGTTTCTTGCCGTTCTTCCCGCCAGAGTGGGGGTCAGATCCGGTGGGGGCCAGTTGCTGAGTACAGCAAGTGAACTGGAGAAGCTCACAAAGGTGGCATGCCTTTGAAGCTTTCCCTCCCCATCCTGGGGGAGGAGGCTTGGCACCTTGTCCCAGGATGTGCATTGTTTCAGGCCCCAGAGAGTGCCAGGCTCTCGACCCAGGGGTCCAGAAACATGTCTGGTGGTGGCAGCCTCGGTAGCCACGCAGTCAGGACACAGAGTTGGTTAGGTTTCAGGGGGCATCTTTAAGATGCCCTCTGTCGAGCATTTTACATTAAATCCCATACTGGCATCAGTGCGGGTTTAATGTGCTGAGAAGTTTGATATCAACCTTCTCAGTCTTCAGTGAAGTCATCATGATCTGATCCTCTCCCTCACCAACGACCCCACCACCGCCAGAGCCAGCCTACACGAAGGGATGAAAGACGTCGCCGACTGGATGAAGAACAGCCGCCTTAAACTGAACTCAGGCAAGACGGAAGTCCTTATCCTGGGATCATCACCCTCCGCCTGGGACGACTCCTGGTGGCCCCCGGCCCTGGGCACCGCTCCCAAGCCAACGGACCACGCATGCAGCCTGGGCTTCATCCTGGACTCCTCCCTGTCGATGACCAGACAAGTCAACGCCGTCTCATCTTCGTGTTTTAACACCCTGCGCATGCTCCGCAAGATCTTCAGATGGATTCCCACTGAAACCAGGAAGACCGTTACCCAGGCACTCGTCACCAGCAGACTAGACTACGGTAACACCCTCTACGCCGGAACCACAGCCAAACTTCAAAAAAGACTCCAACGCATCACGACGCCTCTGCACGATTCATCCTGGACATCCCCCGACACAGCCATATCACCGGACACCTGAGAGACCTGCACTGGCTCCCCGTCAACAGGAGAATTACGTTCAGACTCCTCACCCACGCACACAAGGCTCTCCACGACCTGGGCCCCAAGTACCTCAACGACCGCATGACCTTCTACACGCCCACCCGCCAGCTACGATCGACCAGCCACGCCCTCGCCACCGTACCACGCATCCACAGAGCCACCGCCGGAGAAAGAACCTGGCAGCCAAGACCTGGAACTCCCTCCCCACCCACCTTCGACGAACCCAAGACCATCTCTCCTTCAGGAAGCAGCTCAAGACCTGGCTGTTCGAGCAGTGACATACCCTCTCCCCCAGCGCCTTGAGACCCTCCCGGGTGAGTAGTGCGCTTTACAAATGCCGTGATTGATTGATTGATTGATCATGGTGCTGTGTAGTTTGTAATGACAACCTCCCAGCACAATATACTCTTAATGGCAGCACTGCACTTACAGTGCCCAGGAGTGGCCTTGGGTCCTGTAGGGGCACAGGGCTCCTGCACCTGTGCCCACACCACTGGCATAGGGCACCCAGCTAGAGGGTTGACTGATTGATGCCAGGGCAGTGAGCTTGTGGGCACACTTTTACTTGACACTATTGTCTAGATACAGCATGGCGAAGTGACACAGCTGTGGGACAAGCAGTTCAACACCATCTATTCCATTAAGGTATTGTTCAGGATTTATATATCCCATTATTTATATATATGCATGTATTTCAAAGTTATGCTCTTACTGTATTTCTATTATGTCTGGTCAATGGATATGCATTGTGTACAATTTTGAAAGATATTCTATTCTTATGATTGTTGATATTCTAAAATAGGAGCAGAGCCCACAAAGACTGAGGTTCTATCCTGAACAACGCTCCTATAATAAGTACTGCTCGCTATTCTGGTACAAGCATGTAAGCAGACTGGAGAAAAACCTAGTTACTTACCTGTACACTATGGTGCTCCAGTATTATCTTTCATAGATTCACATGCGGCCCTCACACCTCCCCATTACTCAGGTAGACCTCTTATCTCTAGATATATCCTTGGCTCTCACTCGGGGCTGGAAATCTGAGGTATGATGGTTCTGCTGGGGAGTGTGATGTCAGGGCTGGCAGCTGATTGGCTGAGTTTTGGACCAAATAATGAGGAGGTTTGGCAAACAAATATCATGGTCCCGTATGGGATTTTCTATGCAGTGTTTTACTCTATGATACTGCTATAGTGATTCTGTTACCATGAGACTCCCACCATGATGACTGGGAAGATACAAACATGTGAATCTATGAAAGATTCAATACTGGAGAAACAAACAATCACCACAGAAGCCAGAGAAGGGAGCCGCCATTCCATTTCATTTGGAATATCAACAGCATCCCGCTAAAGTGGTGCAAAGCGCACTGATAGGGGCACAAGACACCACAGGAAGGGAACTGTAACATGCGTCCCAAAACACTTAGGGAAAGAAGAGTGTGTCAGGAACACTGATTAATGCCATAAGAAACCGGAAGAAATACACCATGGTAGAAGGGAGCTAAACAAAAGAAACACACTAATAGGGCTTACGTGCAAGGCAAAAAGACACATGCACAATGTTTCAATGTACAATAGATAATTCCCTATAAGGGATAGTAAAAACCCATAAATCACCCAGGAACGCCCTTCAGGCCTACAGAAGATGTTCCACAAGGAACAGGGGCAAGGCAACAGTGCATCTGAGTCTGGAAAGAAGAAAAAAACCCATACCATAGGGATGGAAAAACGTTCAGGGCCACAAAACAAAATTCAGTCTTGACGGTTAGGAAGAAAAAAAAGAGCATCTGCGGCGTTTACAACAAAACTCTGATGAGTAGGATGGCGAAGAAGAAAGGACGGATCACTGGGAGTCAGACTGTGTCTGTGAGACATAGAGAGTTCCACAGGGGTCTCTGTATCCGGTTTAGCCCAATCCCCCAACAAAATGTCAAATAGAGCTTCACTGTAAGGAAGCACTGACTCTACTCCTGTCTGGCCTTGATGGAGGATGACAAGTAAGGGATCAGTCGTCATTTCCACAAAAGGAAGTGTCATATCCCAAATGACAGAAACTCGTTTGAGCATGTGAGCTAGAGAGGAGCTCGCCTCTATAGCAAGGACCGGAGGGGAAAAGAGGCCCGAGGCTGGGAAGACTCCAAGCCACTAGCTTCACCCAACTCAGTCAGCCAGCTGTCCTCCTTAGGAGGATGGGCGCATCAGAAATGGGGTGGGGAAACTCCAAATCCTCTCCCTTACTTCCATAACCATGTTCCTCAGAAGGAAAAACAGGCGGGGACTTCATAGAGAGCTGAGCAAATATGCCTGAGTCAGGCGGCTCCACCAGTGCTGCATCAGACGCCGTCCGGAGCCGAAGTCGCGCCACCTTGGTGTCGGAAAGGGGAAGTAGTGTGGTGTCAATCAGCGATGTCTGTGTGTGAGTCAGTTGATAGGACCTAGGCGCTGAAGGTGGGAACCCCGAAGGGCTGTGCACCGGCATCAATATTTTATTCGATATCCAAAGGCCGAACTGAGGGATAGGGCGAACCCACCGGCGTGGACACAGTTACAGTTCAGTGCACCTTCTTGAGGCCCTAATTTGCTCCAGTGGAAGGGGAAGACCCAAAGATCGTATGAGAGATTTTTAATATTCTTGCACACGGGTCAGAGTCGCCCCAACTTAAGGGTAGGTTGGGAGGCACGGGCAGATTCATGCACAGACTCTTCAACCAAAGATCAGGAACAGGCTTTATGTGTCAGGGGGAGTGTCACAACTTCTGACTGCCTGCATCGAGACTTACCTTGGGACATCGATGGAGAGTGACGTCAATGGGAAGAGCTCGTGGAGCGGGCCCTCTACCGGTCGGTCCGTGGAGCACGGAGGGGACAGAGGTCAACGGGAAGTGAGTCGCACTTCTCTGAGTCGTGGTGCTCCCCCAGGCACCACATACATATATAGAGTGAGCGTCCATGGCAGACATTTGTCTTCCACAGGACCCACAAAGCTTGAACCCCGAGGACATTAGAAATTATTCAAAAGCACACTGACCGTTTGAGAAAAATATCGATGTAGGCCTAAATGCGGCCTAAGGAACTGCTTACTGGATCCACGCTAAAAGCGTGGAAAAGAAAAAACTGACGTCAGTGCGTCAGGCAAGAGCATATATGGACTTCATCAACGTCACATCCGGTGGTCGGGGTCACTATGTAGTCGCATGACGCCCTCTACCGACACGCAGAGGTACGGCTGAAAGTATTTTCCAGATCCAATCTGGCACCTAGGGAGAATTCAAAGGTAAGGAATCTGCGGCTAGATGTCTATCAGATTAAGAATATTCAATAACCTTGTAAACCCAAAAAAATACATTGTTGCCCTAAATTATGTCCGGAGAAAATGCCAAACACTAGAAAAATCATGGCACTCATCAGAATACTTAACATGTCACTTATTTACCAGACCACGCATCCAAACTATACCATCTGGTATAGAAGAACTAATCTGAATACAACACATTAAAAGATGAACTGGCATTTAATTGTTAACAGTAGCAATACCCAGTCATCACAATTGATTGCCATGCAGTCAAGTTCATCATAATTATAATCACAAACTCAATCGAACAGACAATAACAAATTCCAAAAGAACATAAACAAGTATGTCAGCAAGGAGACCATGCTCACTCAAATAACTGATCAGACAAACACATAAATTTGTTCCATCAGTTTCTTCAAAGGAAGGAAAAACACAAAACCTTTAATACAATTAAAAAAACAGACAAATCAAAAGCCAGAAAAATCTAATCAATGAGTCAGTATCATACAACAATTAATACCCGTACAAGATAACAGCCAATAACTGATCTGCAACCAAATCCCTTAACAGCATTAAAATATTTATACAACAAAAGAAGAAAATTAGAAATCCAAACAAATCCTGAACCAATCAGCAAAGAAAACCCTGACAAAGCAATACCCAGAGAGCCTGAAGAACAAATTATACAGTAACCAAATAATATAATTACAGCCTTTTTCCTGGATCAGTAATGAATGTGTTTACTTACCGCAACAAACTGATTGTTTTCTAACTTAATGATATCTCCAACTCTGACATTCATCCATCGCTCGTTCTGAAGTCTGTGGAAGAAGACATATAAAACAGACTATAATCCGTACCATCCTAAATATTACTGTCTGATGTAGGGAATAACAGCCCCACATTCTCATAAAAACAACTGCATTGCCACCAGACCACATCAATAAAAGGACCCATCCCTAACACACCCAGCATAAACACAGAGTAGATTGTTTGCTAGATATGTCTCACTATCCCAGATGAAGCCCGTGAAGTCCCACACCTGACTAAATAGTTTTAAGAGACAAATAATCAGCCACTGTCATATACCCAGTTGGAGTAACCGTAAGGACCAATCCATGTGAAATACATCAAAACATACACCTGTATTGCATACAAAGAAAAACTCACATCATGCATTCGACTGGCCCACAAAGACCACAAAGACCCACCAGAATCACACCTACCAAAATAACTAAGCATAACCACGAGTATTAAAAATCTCACAATCACCACACTCTAAAAAAGAGTCCGTGGAGCACATGGAGTAGTTTCTGTCCTGTAACTCCAGTTCTGTAGTAGGGGTATCTCTGTTATAGTCATAATCTAGTGAATAGTCCCGCCCATGTGCGTGGACCCCGGCAATCAAAAATAATCTCTTAAGTTGTCAAAATAATGCAGAACCTGCAAAGACACTGAAGAGAGAATTTAAAGACAAATAATGCAGCCTATATCCACAGGCTACACTGTCCAGTACTTCAACTAGAAATTCCACCAAAATTCACCACACACAGTACAGCCTGCTAGTTTCTACCATAGAGAAACCTGCCTCCCCCAGTCAAAGACTCAGGAATGATAGAGAGGAAGGCAGGGACAGACAAGCCCCATAGGCTGCCATTATGTGGCTTAAACAGGATACTGTGCCTTTAAGAGAACTTTCCAGAACTTCTCCCAGTATCCCAGAATGCATAGCAGGTCCCTCTTACTTCAGTTCTTTTTGAAGGCGAAGCACGCCAGACCTGTCGCATTCTTGTATGATGAAAAAATCTCCACCGGGGAGGAGGGCGGGCGCTTATGACTATAATGAATATGCTACTTACCAGTATGCATCTGTTCTTGGCATGTAGGGCTGCTAACATTCATATCTTAGCATTAGATCGCCGCCTAGTGTTGGGTCCGGATGATCGCACATTGTTGTCCTGGAAGAGTCTTCGAAGTATCCTGAGATAGGTGGCTCCTCCCCTGGACTACAGTGCGCATGGGCATCGGCTCCATCCTCAGATTGTTTTTCGCCATTGTGGCAGAGGATAGAGTGAAAAGTATAAAGGATGTCCATGCTAATGATTGAATACAATAGTATATCTGCAGCTGCGACAGGCACCGGGGAGGAGGGTGGGCGATATGAATGTTAGCAGCCCTACATGCCAAGAACAGATGCATACTGGTAAGTAGCATATTCAGTTCGAGGCATGTGGGCTGCTAAATTCATATCTTAGCATAGAATACATAGCAGTCCCTCCATCAGCGGCGGTTGCCCGTGCCAGCTGCAGAAACCTGAAAAAGTGTCTTGAGAACAGCCTGTCCTACAGCTGCTTGCTGTTTGGAATGTACATCAACACAGTAGTGTTTTGTAAAGGTATGTGGTGTAGTCCACGTGGCTGCTCTGCAAATGTCCTCTAGAGGAATGTTTCCTAGGAAAGCCATGGATGCCCCCAATTTGCGTGTGGAGTGCGCCTTTGGGGGTATTGTTAAAGTGCGCTTGGCTTTTTGATAGCAGATTTGAATGCACTTAACAATCCATCTGGCTATTCCTGCTTTGGAAATGGGGTTGCCTTTGTGTTGTGGTGCGAAGGCAACAAAGAGTTGTTTTGTTTTCCTAAAGTGTTGTGTCCTGTCTATGTAGTACATCAACGCCCGCCGTACGTCTAACGTATGGAGCATTCTTTCCGCCACTGTTTGTGGGTTTTGGAAGAATGCCGGCAAGTCGATAGTTTGGTTGAGATGAAAATGTGACACCACCTTTGGAAGGAATTTGGGGTTAGTACGTAGCACTACCCTATTTGGATGAATCTGAATGAATGGCTCCTGGATTGTGAGCGCTTGTAGCTCACTAACACGCCTTAGTGACGTAATAGCAACTAGGAAAGCTACTTTCCACGTTAGGAATTGCAGTTCACACGAGTGCAGTGGCTCAAATGGTGGTCCCATCAGTCTGGTGAGGACCACATTGAGGTTCCACACCGGAGCTGGCGGTGTTCTTGGGGGAATGACTCGTTTCAGACCTTCAAGAAACGCTTTAATGGCAGGCACCCTGAAGACCGAGAGATGCTGCCTGTTTTGAAGGTAAGCTGCGATGGCGGATAGATGTATCCGAATAGAAGTGAACGCTAGTTTGCACTAGTAAAGGTGTAACAGATAGCAAATAATGTTAGGGATAGATGCATCTAGCGGGTTTATGTCATTGTCTGCACAGTAAATGACAAAACGCTTCCATTTTGCGGCATAGCATGCTCTGGTTGACGGTTTCCTCGCCTCCTTGATGATGTCCATGCATTCAGGAGGTAGGTTGAGGTATCCAAACTCTAAGACTTCAGGAGCCAGATCGCTAGGTTGAGCTGTTGCGGATCTGGATGCTGAATTTCTCCATGGTTTTGCGTCAAAAGTCTGGGCGTGAGGCGCAGTCTTTGGTGCGGTACCACTGAGAGTTCGAGGAACGTGGTGTACCAGGCCTGGCGCGCCCACGTTGGAGCAACTAGGATTAGTGTCATCGAGTGTTGCCTTAGTTTTCTCGCCACCAGTGGTATCAGAGGTGTCGGGGGAAAAGCGTACGCAAATTTGCCTGACCAGTTCATCCATATCGCATTGCCCTGTGATTGCGGGTGTGGGAACCTGGCGGCGAAGCTTTGGCATTTTGCGTTCTCCCTTGTGGCGAACAGGTCTATTTCTGGATGACCCCACTTTTGGAAGTACGGCTGGAGTACTGATGGATGTATCTCCCACTCGTGCATTTGATGGCTGTATCTGCTGAGCAGATCCGCCATCTGATTGTCCTTCCCTGGGAGGTGTTCTGCCATGAGGAAGATGTTCCTCTGAATGGCCCACTTCCACATGCTCTGAGCCAGATGAGACAGCTGCGGTGAGTGGGTTCCCCCCTGCTTTTGGATGTAGTACATCGCGGTCATGTTGTCCGTCCGGGCTAACACCACCTTGTTGCACAGTTGTACAATGAAGGACTTGAGCGCCATGAAGATCGCCATCAGTTCTAGATAGTTGATGTGCATCTTCTGTTGCTGCGTCGTCCATAGTCCCTGCACCGTGTAAGTGAGCAGATGAGCTCCCCATCCCTGGAGAGATGCGTCCGTCGTCAGGATAACTTGTGGCACTGGCTCCTGGAACAGTCGGCCCTTGCAAAGGTTGTGTGGAGTCCACCAATGCAGAGAGTTGTATGCCCGACTGGTAACCAACACTAGGTCTGTTAATTGTTCCTGAGCCTGTGTCCACTGGTTTGCTAAGCACTCCTGGAGCGGGCGCATATGCAACCGTGCGTGAGGGACTATGAAGATGCAGGAGGCCATCATGCCTATCAACTGCATGAACACTCGTGCTGGAAGTGAGTGTTTCGGTCTGAACTTTTGGATTAGAGACTGCATGCTGTCTATCCTGACCTGGTTTGGTTGCGCCTTGGCCGTCAGGGTATTGATTGTCGCACCCAGAAACTGTCGGACATGTGCCGGCTGAAGGTGTGACTTTGGGTAATTCAACGAGAAACCCAGGTCGTGAAGGAGGTGAATGGTAGTCGACATGTCCGCGGCGCACTGTTGTTCCGACCTGGCTTGAACGAGCCAGTCGTCGAGGTAGGGGTAGACATGGATGTTCTGCCTCCTGAGGTGCGCTGCCACTGTCGCCAGGCACTTGGTAAACACCCTTGGGGCTGTGGTGACTCCGAAGGGTAGGACTTTGAACTGATAATGCGTGCCTTGGATAGTGAACCTGAGGTACTTTCTGTGGGACGGGTGCAGGGGAATGTGGAAATAAGCATCCTTGAGGTCTAAGGTTGCTAGGAAGTCCCCTTTGTTTAACATGGGAAGAATCTGTTGCAGTGTAAGCATATGGAAATGCTCTGACAGTATATACAGATTGAGGGGACGGAGATCCAGAATTGGTCTGAGCGATCCGTCCTTCTTTGGAATGTGGAAGTACAGTGAATATACCCCTGTGCCTTCCTCCCCCACTGGCACGAGCTCGATTGCTCCTTTTTGCAGCATCACCACCACTTCCTGCTGCAATAAGTGCAAGTGCTCTGCGGACATAGGTCTTTGCCTTGGTGGAATGTTGGGTGGAGTGGATTTTAACTCTAGACAATAACCGTACTGGATAAGTTGTCGCACCCACCTGTCTGTGGTGATGTTGATCCAGACGGGCAGGAACTGCTGTAGTCTCCCCCCGACAGGTGTTAAGTGTTCGGGGGGCAGTGACAGTGAGTCACTGATTGCTTGGGGCAGAGGAGCGTGTATTGTTGTTCCCTCTGCCGCGTCCTTTGTTGCTGTTTCCCCTGTAGCCCCTCTTGCTCTGTTTGGGGTACGAGGATTGTGCTCCACCCCTAGGGAACTGTGACTGCTGACCCATCTGTCCTCTGGTGACTCCACGGGCACCTGAGCGACGAAAATTATTGCCACGAAACTGCTGTGATTGTAGGGCCCCCATAGATTTAGCAGTTTCGGTGTCTTTCTTAATTTTTTCCAGGGTGGTGTCAACATCTGGACCAAACAGTCTATCAGGATTGACTGGTTGATTAAGTATGGTTGTTTGGATGTCAGGTTTAAACCCCGATATGCGGAGCCACGCCTGTCGTCTCAGCATGACACTGGTGTTAATAGCCCTAGCGGCTGTGTCCGCGGCATCAAGTGCACACTTTATGGCCGCATTGGAGATCAGTTGTCCTTCCTGTATAACCATTTTGGTGCCCTCTTGAAACTGCGGAGGCAGGTGTTGCACAATTTGCTCTAGTGTGTCGTAATGTGATCTATCATAACGTGCCAGTAGTGCCTGTGTATTTGCAATGCGCCAGAGATTTGCAGCTTGCGCAGCCACTCTTTTGCCTCCTGCCTCTAGCACTTTGGACTCCTTATCCGGGGGAGGAGCTTCACCCGTTGTTTGGGAGTTGGCCCTTTTACGGGCATTTGCGACCACCAGGGAGTCAAGCGGCAACTGTCCCCGAATGTATGCAGGGTCTGCAGGCGCTGGTCTGTACTTTTTCTCAATACGTTGATTGACCACCCTCGCCCTGGTAGGCTCTTTAAAGATGTCCGCAGCATGCTTGAGGACCCCTTTGAGCATAGGCAGTGTCTTCACAGTTCTTTCCGAGACTGAAAAGGTGTCGAACAGAAAGTCTTCTTCAACTGGGTCAGCATGCATGTCCACATCATGATTAGCAGCCGCCCTCTCAATGAGTGCATGGAAACCTGCAGAATCCTCTGTCGGGGATGCACGTGTACTGAAAGCCTGTGGGTCTTGTCCCACATTTTGGGAGCCCTGGTCCCCAATGTCATCATATGAATCCAGTTGTGCGCCTGGTTCATTGACCGGGAAAGTGTATTGGTCATCTTCATCGTAGCCCTCACTTTCAGAGTGGTCTGGAGACGGTGTTGGGCTCCTTCTCGGAGTGGGCTGGATAGGTTCCATGAGGCCTGAGGCGTCCTGAGGAAACTTTTTCTTCTTCAGGGGGATGACGTAGGATTCCACCGGCTGCGAAGAGATCTTCCTCTTGTAAAGGGTTAGTCTTCCCGTTTCTGCATCTATGAAGCACTCCGAATCCTCTTCTGAGTCGAGAATTGGACCTGAAAGTGTCCCTGCCGTAGAAGATTCCGACTTCTTTGGCGTGGATTTTGATGAAAAGGCCTTCGGCGCCACTTTTGGCGGCAGAAGGAAGAGGAGTTTACTTGCAGGCTTGACCGGGACGTCTGTCGCCTTCTGCGGCGATGGCGCCGGCGCCGACGAAGCAGAGGCCTTCTCCCTAATTCTTTGTAGTGAAGAAGCAATGAGGGAGGCGTCGGGGACAGTGGTTTTTGGCACCGACGAGGTGGGTATGCCCTCGGATCCGACATTCTGCTGGAATTTTTGAGGGTTGGTAGATGATGCCACATCCGCCGACGCCGAGTCCTTGGACCGGTGCGCAGATGTCCCAGTCGGAGCCGGAGCTGTGTCGCTGGCTTTGGCGTGTTTTGCCGGCGCCGCCGCGCTTGTCTTGTGCGTGCCACCCTTTTTAGAGGATCTCTCCTCCGGCGCCGATTTCGACCCCCCGGAATCGCCAGTTTTCTTCGACTTCTGTGGGCCGGAGGTCGACGGAGTCGATGAGGCTGCAGGCTTATTCGTTTTCGTTGTAACGATCGCCATCTTAGGGACGCCTGAGTCCTTAAGTTTCGGTTTCGGTTTCGGGTCGGCCATTTTAGGTGTTGTCGATACCGTTGCTTTCAGTTTCGGTTTCGATACTTTCGGCGCAGCAAGTATGTCCGTGGCCGGGCCCGGAGGCGGGGCCGTGGCTTGCGCTACGGGTTCTTGGGGAAGGCCGACAGGCGATCCTTTGACCCGTTCTTTATGTCCGTAAACTTCGGGGCATAGCTCGTCCTCTGAGCTATCTTCCGCGGCCCCATAAACCCCTTCGTCGTCCCCTACCTCGTCGACGTATTCAAGGCCTTGACCCACGACTCCGTCGTCGTCTTCCGGATCTGCCTCGACCTCCGTCTCGGGCGGGGAAATCTGAAGATGATGGCTCTGGTCCTCCTCATCTTGGTCATCGAAGATGTTTTCTGGATCCGGGGCCGCTTGATTGGCCACAAGGCGCACCGCGCGCCGAATGGTGAGAGTCTTCTTCGACCTGAAACTCGCACAAGCCCTGCAGTTTCCTTCGTCATGGTCTGGCGAAAGGCACTTGTTACAGACCGGGTGCACGTCTATATGTGGGTATTTGGACCCACAGAGCGGACAGAGTTTAAATGGGCTCCGCTCCATGTTGCAAAGTCGGTGTCGAGTCGCGATGAGAAGGCCTCGATGTCCGAAGAGTAGAAATACTCCGCTGATTCCGGCTCCGAGAGACGGAAGAACTCGAGACCGCACGCAAACAATACCGACGTCAAGAACACACAGCCTTTTGGCCGTTTAAAGTTATGTTGTCTCGGTTCCGACAGAGAGACGTCGAGACCGCATCCGAACCCAATGGCGGAAAAAAACAATCTGAGGATGGAGCCGATGCCCATGCGCACTGTAGTCCAGGGGAGGAGCCACCTATCTCAGGATACTTCGAAGACTCTTCCAGGACAACAATGTGCGATCATCCGGACCCAACACTAGGCGGCGATCTAATGCTAAGATATGAATTTAGCAGCCCACATGCCTCGAACCAGAGATACCCCTACTACAGAACTGGAGTTACAGGACAGAAACTACTCCTTCTGTAGTAGGGGATCTCTGTGTATAGTCATAATCTAGTGAATAGAATGGCAAGCCCATCCCCACACCAAAGCGGCGGTGGAGAACAAATACATAACGCCACTACTGTGCGAACAAATTCCGCAGCGAAGCCTGGCCAACCTGAGCGTCTGCCCTGGCGTCAGTGTCCAGGCAGTAATGCTTAGCAAAGGTATGAACCGACTTCCAAGTGGCTGCCTTGCAGATTTCAGCAATCGGCACGTTACGGAGCAGAGCCGTCGTGGCAGCTTTGCCCATGGTGGAATGAGCCTTAGGCTTACCTCCTAAGGTCTTATTAGCCTTCTGGTAACACAATTGTATGCAGGACACAATCCACCTAGAGATGGACTGCTTCGAGGTCGCAAGACCCGTCCTGACCGACCCATAATTGATAAACAACTGGTCAGACCTACGAATATCCTTGGTTTTATCCAGATAAAATTTCAACACCCTCCTAACATCCAGGGAATGGAGAGACCTCTCCGCTGGGGATGAAGGGTTCTGAAAAAACTTAGGCAAAGTTATAGTCTGGTTGACATGAAAATCAGAAATAACCTTGGGAAGAAATTTAGGGTGAGTACGCATAACAACCTTAGCAGCATGAAATACAGTATAAGGTTCATTACAACACAACGCCTGAATTTCACTCACCCTGCGGGCCGATGTAATGGCCACGAGGAACGCCGCCTTCCAGGACAGGTGCTGCAACGAAGCCTTATGAATAGGTTCAAAAGGCTCCTTCGTCAATCTGGACAGCACCACATTCAATTCCCATGAAGGCGAGGGAAGCCTGACAGGAGGGAATACTTTCTTCAAGCCTTCCAGAAAGTCTTTGATCACAGGGATCTGGAAAAAGGAAGTCTGTGAAGGGCATTTCCTGTAGGCAGTCAATGCAGCAAGATGAACCTTAATGGAATGGACATTAAGGCCAGACTGCGCCAAATGTAAAAGGTAAGGAAGGATGACATCTTCCTTGCAGGTCGTAGGATCATGGTTCTTAGACTGGCACCGGATACAAAACCTCTTCCACTTGTAAGCATATGAAGTCCGAGTGGAAGGTCTCTTAGACTCCTTCAGTATGTCCATGCAATCATCGGGCAGATTCAGATGGCCATATTGCACTATCTCAGGAGCCATGCCGCCAAACTCAAAGACGAGAGGTTGGGGTGTAACATCCGTCCCCCGAACTTCGTGAGAAGGTCCGGCCTGCACGGCAACCGAATGTGAGGAAGGAGAGACCGGTGAAGTAGGTCCGTGAACCACCACTGCCTGGGCCACTCCGGGGCGATGAGTATCATCCGAGCTCTGGACCGGGCCAGCTTGATGAGCACCACCGGAATCAGGGGAATGGGAGGAAAGGCGTACAGAAAGTTGTTCGTCCAGTTGATCCACAACGCATTCCCCAGAGTCCCTTGTTGGAAGTATCTGGAGGCGAAGTCTCTGCACTTGCTGTTTTCGGCGGTGGCGAACAAATCTACGTCTGGAGTTCCCCACCTTGCGAAGACTTCTCCTAGTACTTCGTCGTTTATGACCCATTCGTGGTTTTCCTGCAGCTGTCTGCTCAGTGCGTCTGCCTGAACATTCTGCACACCTGGTAGATGGGTGGCCGTTATCGTCAGTCCTCTGGCCAGGAGCCAGTGCCAGATCGTCTGCGGCTCCTGCGACAGGGTGCGCGATCTCGAGCCCCCCTGCTTGTTGAGGTAATACATCGTGGTGGTATTGTCCGTCTGTACAAGCAGAGAGTTGGTCTGGAAGGACGGAAGAAAGGCCTTCAGCGCCAAGTGAACAGCCCTGAGTTCCAGGAAATTGATGTGATACGTGGTCTCCATCGGTGACCACGTGCCCTGAATCTGTAGAGTCCCGGAGTGCGCTCCCCATCCCAGAAGAGACGCATCCGTCACGACAGTCTGCGTGGGAATGTCCTTGTGAAAGGGAACCCCTCTGAGGAGATTCTCCGCCGAACACCACCACTTCAGAGACTGAAGAGCATGCAGCGACAGTCGAATCTTGTCGTCCCAAGATCCTTTCCTCTGATCCCACTGGTCCTCCAAGCACTCCTGCAACGGTCTCATGTGCAGCCGTGCGTGTGGCGTCAGGAAGATACAGGAGGCCATCGATCCCAGTAGAGAAGACACCGTCCTCACTGTTGTAGATGGAGTCGTCATAAGAGCCTGAGCCTTCCGAAGGAGTGATAATCGTCGCTCTTCCGAAGGATACACGCTTGCTGACAGCGTATTGATGGAGGCTCCCAAGTACTGTATGCATTGGACCTGAGTCGGGACAGACTTGGCCATGTTGATGTGCAGCCCCAGCTTGTTCAGGAGAACGCACGTCTTCTGGAAGTGCGCTCGCGCTTCCGAGAAGGAGGATGCCTTGATCAACCAATCGTCCAGGTACGGGTAGACGAACACCTTGTTCTTCCTCAGGTGTGCTGCTACCACCGCCATGCACTTCGAGAATGTTCTCGGCGCAGACTTCAGTCCGAATGGGAGTACTGTGTATTGATAATGATTGGTGCCGACTTGGAACCGCAGGAACTTCCTGTGTTTGTGTGCAATGGGCACATGGAAGTAAGCATCCTGTAGGTCTATAGCGCAAAGCCAGTCTCCCTGTTGCAACTGAGGATAAATCTGATGCAACGACAGCATGCGGAACTTTTCTCTGCAAATCCATTTGTTTGCCTGTCGCAAATCCAGAATGGGCCTGAACTCGTTCTTGCCCTTCTTGCGAACCAGAAAGAACCGGGAGTACAGACCTCTTCCTCTCTGAGACAGAGGTACATCCTCTATCGCCCTTTTCCTTAACAGGACATCCGCTTCCGCCTGAAGCTCGCGCAGCTGAAACTGCAAGCCGACCGGGGGAATAGCCGGAGGAGGGCTGGTGAACCGAAGACTGTATCCATTGCAAACAATATTCAGCACCCACTTGTCCTGAGTAATTTTTCTCCACTCTGCCAGAAAAAATTGTATGCTTCCCCCTACCGGAGTGGGTAACGGATCCGGGGGAAGTAAGTTCCTAGGGCCTAGACCCCGCCTGGCCCTTGGGCGCTGGAGCCGACTGCTGGCCTCCCCTGCCCTTCTGCCGCTTCTGGAACGGCTTACGGAACGGCTGCTGCTGTTGTGAGTGCCCCGAAGCCTGTCCTCGTCCACGGCCTTGTCCGCCGAACCGCCGTTGGAAGGGGCGGTACTGCTTCTTGGTCTCTTTGGGCTTCTCCAGGCCCACAGCCGTCAGCGTTTCTGCCTCCGCCTTCATGCGGGCCATTTCATCATCCGCATGCTTCCCGAAGAGGGTCTCACCGGAGAACGGTAGATTGGCCACCCTCTGCTGTGCGTCCGGTTTCAGGGACGTAAGCCGGAGCCAAGCGTGGCGCCGCTGGTTGATCCCGTGGCAAAATCCGTGAGCCGCCAACAGGGAAGAGTCCGCAGCCGCGCTGATTATCTGGTTGGCCACCAGCATCCCCTCACTCAGGACTTCCACGAAGTCTTCACGCTGCTCCCGGGGCAAATGCTCCGCAAAGCGCTCAAGGGAGTCCCAGAGGGCGCGGTCGTAGCGTCCCAACAAAGCCGTGGCACTTGCCGCCTTCATGGAGGTAGCGGAAGTTCCACAGACTTTCCTCCCCGCCGAATCCATCCACCGAGATTCCTTGTCCGGGGGGACCGTGGAGGTCGGAGTGGTGGCATGCTGCTTGCGGGCCGCCGTGACGATGACGGAGTCAGGCGGGGGCTCAGCTCTCAAAAAGGCCGGATCCGAGTCGGGAGCCCGGTACTTCTTTAGTAATCTCGACGGAGCCGCCCTCGTCACCGCCGGGGTGAGAAACAGAGCCATAGCTGGTTCTTCCAGGCCCGGCACCAGGGGCAGGAGAGGACGAGACAGATGCTTCTGATGTAGAGTCTCGAAAATGACCGACGTCTTTGGCGTAGGCACTGTCAGGGAGATGCCTAGCTTCGCCGCGCCCCTCAACAGGACGTCCTGAAAGGCAACCAGGTCATCTATCGGGGACACTCTGGTGTCCGGTGACCCCGATAGGGTAGGTGAATAATCCCTGGTCCCAGACGACCTCGTGTGTGAGCGCGATTCGCGCCTCCTATGGCGGTGCCGCGATCGCGTGGATGATCTGTGCCGCGATCTCTCCTTCCGCCCAGAGCGAGAGCGTGACCTGCCAGCTCGTGGGCGCTCCTTTGGCTTACGTGGGGGGGTCTTCCGTGGTTCCTCACGGGGTTTCTTCGGTTCCTCCCGGGGTTTTGGTTTCGGAGTCCCCTTAGGAGGAACAGGCAGGGACGGCAGGGAAGTGGACCTCGGCGGAGGAACCTTCGGCTGCGGTGTGGGCCCATGCGGAGGGATCGGAGGTGGAGAGGGATCTCCCGAAGGCAGCGGTGGTTTGGGTGGAGGGTCCTCCTTAGGCACGGGGGGAGGAGTAGGAGTCCTGGGCCGAGACGGAGTGTACACTTCCTCGTACACCGAGCCCGGTGATCCCTTAGGCGAGGGGTGCGGAGAGCCATCCCCATCAGCAGGCGACCTCTTCCTCTTGCGACCTCCACTGGACGCAGCGTGACTCCTGGGACTAGAGTCCCTTTTCCGCCGTTTTGGAGAGGGTGACCTACTCCTCGACGCTGACCGCTGTCTGCTGGGCGCAGAACGACGCTTCTCCGGCGTCGAATGACGTCTCCTGGACTCCGGCGTCGAACGCCGTCTCCTCGGCGTCGACCCTCTTCTCCTCGGCGTCGAACGCCGACTCCTCGACGTCGACCTCCTCTTTCGCGACCTCTCCCGTCGTCCTCTCGACGTCGGGCGGTCCGCCCTCGACGACGAGCGCCGCCGTCTTGATGATCCCGACGTCGAGGAGCCCCTCGACGTCGATCGGCGTTGTCGCCTCGACGGCGATCGACGGCGTCGCCTCGACGACGACCGACGGTGTCGCCTCGACGGCGAGCGTCGGCGCCGCTTCGACGGCGAGCGTCGATACACGTCACTGTGCCTTCGTCGACGGTAGGAAGATCTCGACGTCGACGACGACGATGACGACGACGATGACGTCGACGGCGGCTTCGACGTCGGCTTCTCCTTCGCCGTCGAGCCATCCCGCCGTCTCGACCCGGAGCCCCGGGGAGAAGGGGAGCACGCCGTCGTCATCCCTCTCGACGCCGTCGTCGATGCCATCGACGTCGACGGAGAATGGGACCGATTGCTGGACTTCCTGCCCCCGGGGAGCCCCCCGGGGGCCTCAGCAGAGGCAGAGGGAACCTTCCCAGGCTGCCTAGACCCACCTGCAGCCCGCAGACGCCTATCCTCCAGGCCAGCCAGCCTGATCTTCAATCTGTCCCTCAAGGTCCGAGCAGAAAGCTGCTGGCAGATTACACACTCCTCAGGGACATGATCTTCCGGAAGGCACACGATGCAGACCTCATGGGGCTCGCTCTTGGCCTTCTTCCTCTCACATGCTGGGCACTTCACAAAAAGGCCAGGCATTTTGGAGCCCCAAAAACACCTAAAAACAGCACAAAAGGGAGAGGAGAGCACCAAGAAATAAACTGTAACACTTTTAAACTTCAAAAGTGCAAAAACAAATCCAATAAACCCTTGAGAAAGGGAGAGCTCAATGCCAGGGTCCTGTAAGCAGGAGCCGGAAAAAAGAACTGAAGTAAGAGGGACCTGCTATGCATTCTGGGATACTGGGAGAAGTTCTGGAAAGTTCTCTTAAAGGCACAGTATCCTATTTAAGCCACATAATGGCAGCCTATGGGGCTTGTCTGTCCCTGCCTTCCTCTCTATCATTCCTGAGTCTTTGACTGGGGGAGGCAGGTTTCTCTATGGTAGAAACTAGCAGGCTGTACTGTGTGTGGTGAATTTTGGTGGAATTTCTAGTTGAAGTACTGGACAGTGTAGCCTGTGGATATAGGCTGCATTATTTGTCTTTAAATTCTCTCTTAAGTGTCTTTGCAGTTTCTGCATTATTTTGACAACTTAAGAGATTATTTTTGATTGCCGGGGTCCACGCACATGGGCGGGACTATTCACTAGATTATGACTATACACAGAGATCCCCTACTACAGAAATACTAAAACAACAACTTGTCTTAAATCCATTAGACCACTGCACTTAAGTTTGAATGAATGAACAAAAATATAAACTACATTCAACGGCAACACCCACACCTGAAACATCAACCACTAAAATAAGCAAACCCAGGAAACATTCACCCGAAAGAAAAAAAACGAACACACCAGCAGTAGTTTGCCAATACCAAAATAGAGTTAGGATTTCAAAGTACTTCTATGACTGCTGAAAGTGACAATAATAGGTTAGTTTTCATATATTTGCTCGTAGTCACAAACTGCTCTTCTTGTTTCACAACAATGTCTACATTTCCAAAATTAAATAGGACATTGCTTCAAGGTTCTTCGCAGGTGCAGATTTTCAAATTTGGAGTACAAATACTAAATTATAGGTCTTCCAATTAAGGATATATTTGAAACATTCATATGAAGTTCCAATGTGCTTTCCCAGATACTCCATACTTTATTATCCGAGATGTATCCAGGGAAAGACAAAATAAAGCCTACAGGCTAGCCTTCTGTAGAGACAATCAACATTATCAGAATAACTTCCCTTCAAATGACTTGTTGGAATGAGTAATGACCTACAATTTGATATTTCTTTACAACAAGAAAATAGGTAAATCGGGTCACACAAGTGCACAACCAATTTCTTTATTTGGGCAGAAACACAAATCCATTCCTCGCCACAAGACTAAGAATTTCTAGAATTATGGAAATAAATCTCTCTAATCTGTCGCAAAGCCCTATACATCCTCTTACACCAGATTTACTAACTGAAACCTCTAAGTAGATAAAACCATACAATCGGTCTAATTTACAATCTTACAATGAAAACCAATTCAAGGATAGAGTTCAGACACTTTCCTTAGCATGAACATAGATGGAGAAAACGGACTGCAAGATCTTCAAAACTTAATTTGACGTCAGATCAGCTAATGCCAACCTGGTGAATATTTTCAAATTCCATAAACATTAATTGACACAGAGCTGGCCAATCTCACATTAAACATGTAGAAACGTTTCCGCATAACGGTAAGCGAAGACAACTATTATACCATACATTCTTCATCATTCTGCAGCTTCATGTCTCGTCCAAACTGCACGATGCCTAGGGAGGTCTGATGGTGGCATAAGCATGCCAGAATTTCAATGGCACATACATAATGGAAACTGAAAGGCCAGGAATTACACACATGCTCCTACTCATACATACTGATTGCTGTATTTCTCTTGCTTACCATTTGTGATCTCTTTCATTCAGGTCAAAGCTTAAAGGCTTTCTTGCTTAACCAGGACATCAGAGGTGATACAAGTAGACTATTCTCAGTGTTTCATTTTATAGTTTGTGCGGATCGGTGTACTTATTTTATATTTCTCTTAATTTCTTTATTTCGAGCTCCAATTTAATATATTTGCTCAATTCTATTATATTTGAATACAAGTTAAAAAGGTGTGTCATGTGCAGTTGGCTTCTCAACATCTGCTTGTTCTCATTCCTAACTATATCACGTAATTCATGACTACTATAGCAGAACATTTGTTTTAGCTCTCAGATATTTGTCCAGTAGGATTATACTTACACTCCATTGATTAAGACCTGTGACTGTCGGCTATTCACCTGGTTATCACTCTTATGTCGAAACTAGAGAAAGAGGAGTGGGACACACAATGAGACATGCTTGGAGAGAGTACAATGCTTAAGATTAAAAGACTTCTATACAGAAAAGATAAAATTGTCTTTGAGGGAAGAGTTGAATATTAAAATACAGCTATAATGGGACTGACAAAGAGCTGACAAAGAGCACGAGAGAAAATAAATGGTGAAGAGATGAAAGAGTTGCAGAGACCAGCATGATAACTAGATAAGATGAACAGAGACCGACATCAAGAAGCAAAGTGAAATGCACCAAATGAGAGAAAAAATAAATTAGAGCGTGAGAAAGCAACTATGAATCATTACAAATGAACGATAATTGGATCGTTCACATTTGTGCTCAGTCTCACAACTCAGTCCCTTCTATGGTCATAGTATGTGAGAGGACTTATTAACCCTCAAAAGGCCAGGTAGGTGATGGTCTATCTCAATCATCACAAAATTGGCATAGCTATACTCAAGGAGACACATTGTTCCCCCCTAGGTACACCAGTGTTCGCCATATCACTGGGGTGTGCACCACAATTTTTTCTCATATTCTGGATGGGTAGTCATTTTAATTTGGAAATTGAATTTGGTTAGACCGAGTCACTGATATTGAAGGCAGACTGGTAGCACTAGTTGGCAAGCTTAACGGGAATCAGTTGCTGTTGATTAATGTGTATGGCCCAAATGTGGTCTACCCTGCCTTTTTTGACACAGTTGTGCAGATATGAGCCAAGTATCATGAGTGGCCCACTATCTAGGAGGTGACTTTAATCTTATCCTCATCCCGGTGCAAAACAGATCTTAAGAGGTCCGCTGCCAGGGACAGCGCAACAGCGTAGCTCTTACCCACATTACGCAACTTTACAACCTGGTGGATGCTTGCAGAGTCCTTCATTCTCTTCAACCAGAACACGTCGCGTTTCACTCCCCGGTGAATAATACTCTCTCACAACTGGTATCCTTAAACCCATCTAATCCTGCCTCTCTCGTTTTCAGAGAACTCAAACGTCTGGAGAATGATTATCAGGGCACAAAAGATACAGTGCTTTTGTAGCAACTACACGACACGCTGGAGGAATATAGGGAGGAGAGTTAGTATGAGATTTATTTATCTGTGGCAGACAGCCAGAGTGCAAGCATCTGGGCAGAGCAATCAGCTGGGTAGGACCCAAGCTCAGATTGCTGGCAGTGAGCGTGGGCACACGGGTGTCATCGCAATTGCCTGTGAGTCACGGGATGTCTGCTCTGATCGCCTTTTAATACTTCGCAAATTGCAAGCTATTACGAGCGTCTGTATGCTTCCAGAATGCATAGAGTATTCCAATCTCTGTGTATATCTGGACCAGCTTGCTACGGGGTGGCTAGATGGGGAAGCCAAGCAAATCCTAAATTCCTTAATCACAATCAAGGCCATCAAGGGCACTATTCAGGGCCTCCCCAGTGGTAAAGCTCCAGGGTCTGATGACCTTCCAGCCTATTTCTATAAATCCTATGCGGTTCCCCTGTCCAGGTCTCCTTGCTATGTACAGTGAGGCAATCAGCAAAAGTCCCTTCAAAACTGTACTATGGAGGCCATTATTACGGTTCTCCCCCGAAAACCAAAAAGGATTCATCTGAGATCACCTTGTACAGACCTCTTTCGCTACTATACACAGACAACAAGATATTCCCCAAGATCTTCACTAAGATGCTCCAGCCCATAATGCAATTCGTTTTGCTGCCTCACCAGTCCGGTTTTATCTCACAGAGCTCTAACTCTTTGAATTTTACCATGATAATGGCTTTTTTCCATAGCGTTGACCCCCAGACACTATCAATCGCAGTTGTGCTTGATGCAGAGACAGCGTTAGATTCTTTAGACTGGCCATTTATGGTGGAAATGCTTTGCAGACTTGGTCTTGGCAAGTACTTTCTGTTGCTTAATGGAATATACACGGCTTCAAAGCCAGAGTCTGTGGGAATAATCTCTACTCAACCTCACTCACAATTGGTAGAGGCACCAGTCAGGGTTGCCCTCTGTCCCCCACTGATCTTCACATTGGTCACAAAGCCACTAGCCTGCTATATACAGGAGTTTCACCCACACAGAGGGTTGTTCCTTGTCAACCAATTCCTGGTCTGCTCCCTATACGCGGACATCATTTTAAATATATACAGCACCCAAATGATAACCTTGCACCTGCTGTTCGAGAAGTTGCCAGATTCGGGGGATACTCTGGCCTCTCCATTAACTGTTCTAAGATACTTCCACTCATGGAGGACGGCGCCTACACTGGAGTATCCTTTAAAATGGAGCCCAATGGTGTACAGTACCTCAGGATCCTGGTCTCCCGAGACTATGATAACTTGATTTATGGTAATTTTGGGAGTGCCCTGGTGACAGTCACGGCTAAAATTGAGCAGAGGGAACAGCTTCCTCTGTCTCTTCTGGGGAAGATCTCATTAATTAAGATGGTGGTGCTTCTTAAGTTTTTGTACCTATTCCCTAACCTTCCTGTCCAGTTCCCTCTAGATTTCTTCAAACAACTGAAGCAGGCTTTATCACTGCTAATCTGGAAAGGAGGTACGTCTAGAATACTTTGGGAAATTCTTGTATGGCCCCCACAGTCGAGTGGCCTCACGCTGCCTGCATTCCGTGCTTATTATCTGCTAGAGCAAGCTCACTACTTAAAATACTGGCTCCCGATGCAGATCACTCCCACCCATATTCAGGCTAAACGGGCTACCGCTCGTACGCACTACCCGACACCACAAGCTAAACTGCGGGATGTGGATGTTCTAGTCCTCAATTGTTGAGCTTTGGGGGGATCTTTCACACGGTTTACATCAATCTAATCCAGACTCGCCACTGCTTCTGCTGACAGGCAATCCCATGCTAACACTCACAGGTGAGGCATAAAAGAACCTCTCCAAAAGATGGTTTTCCTCACGGTTGTAGACATGTTTGAGAATAAGCACCCTCGCTCCCTTCTGTTATCTCGGGCTACAGTCTGCGTTCTATGCAGTCATTCCCACGGTCCGCGATGCACCGCCAGAAACTGCAACTCACACCTGATATTGAAGGGGCAGACATTGGACATAATTTCATATTTATAGCTCAATTATCTACCATCCAAGATAGACACAATACCTGTGGCACAGATGGGTGGCTTTTTTTGGTTGCTCACTTACAGACAAGACATGATCCTACAGCTGTTCACAAGTTAAAAACACTCCATTAAACTATAAGCATAAGCTAATACAGTTTAAATATTTCCATCAATATTATTACACTCCGGCCACAGTGATAGTGCATGGAGCAAATGAGACCTCATCAAAGCTGAATTCATGCACATGTTGTGGCACTGTCCACGCCTGGCCTTTATCTGGCATGAAATATTACAGGCTCTTTTAAATATCCTGGTCATCCAGCTCATACCATTGACCCCAGAGAACCATTATGGATGAAACTTCCGCTCTCCAATACCCTTGCTGGCCCCTTGCATTTCTGCTACTGGTACTGGATTGACACTGGTTTTCCATGGTTTGGATGCGGAAGCAAGTCCCGTCAATACAGCGCTAGCTCCAAGATGTAACATACTGCCAAGTAACGATAGACCAGTATACTGCGTCAGCTCTTCCTTCTTGCCCCTCCGACTTCTGGGCTCTAATTTACGGCTACCAGCTGCGTACCTCACACCGTTTCCCCTCGTCATTACCTGCTGCGGGCATCTCCTTCTAACCTGCATGACCATCAAAGTGTCCCTTTACCATATTCCCTTGGTCCACGTCCAATTTTAGTGTTATTAAGGGTACCGCTTACTGCACAAGCTACCTTTGTACTCTGAGTGACTCCATTGGTGATTGAAATATTGACAACATTTTGTAATGTACAAATACAATAAACATTAATATTTTTTTAAAGTATGAAGGAAGACGTTCATGATTCTACACTGAATCTAGAGTCTTCATGCTCAGTCATGCAAGTCAAGACTAGATCTAGGATTTCAGCGATTTTCCAGATCCCAGTACCAAAAGTCAAACCATTTGCTGTTATACTGACTCTGTGTGGCACCCTTCATAGTAGCTCAAATAAAAAATGTTTTACATTTTCAAATAAATGCATGATACTTTCTCTAGGACTAGGCTCTAAAACTCTGCAGTGATAATGAGGGATGGGGAATCAGCCCTTCACCTATACAACACAAGAACAGCAACCCGAAGGCGGTCCCAATGGGAGGTCAGAATCTGATCTGAAAACTTAATCTATGTTGTCTAAAATGTATAAAAGAGGATCATATGAAGGCTGTTAAAACTCTTGAATTTTTGTCCTGTAAATCAGAGGGGTTGGTGGAGAAGCGTTGAGAAATCTCCTCAGAGTCCAACGAAAAGCTTCTTCTACTAATTATTCCCTGCTACAAGCCCGGAGAGTGTTAGCGATTTGTAGGCAATTGTGATTGTGTTCTGTTCTATGTCATATGGACTGAATGGTTAAGCATGTAGCTGCCATTCATGCTTAGCACAGTAACACCTCCTTCGGGTGTCTAACTGGATTTTTGCCCCCTTCAGCTGGGAGGTCAGAGTGAACATGTTGATTGGAGCACCCAGTCCCACAGCTGATCAGCTGATACAAAGAACAGAATTGTGCCCCCTTCCTCAAGTTCAAATTAAACATGGCTTTAATGCAGTCAGAAAGCATGCAGTGGAAATTTCATAAGAGGTGAAGAAGACATATCACCGCAAGAAATAGTGTCTAAACACTATTGCGTTCTGGGTAAGCCATGAATTTACACTCCACATTAATTATCAGTCGTTTACATTTTCAGACATGCCCATTTCAGACCAGCTCATGGAAACCAACCAATATTTGAGGGAAACTAGGTCCGAAGGCCTCTGGTGGCCTGGATATGAAATGAACGATCATTTGCTTCTGTGCCTCTGTTCTATCTGGCGTAAGATACCGGTTTTCATGTAAGGATAGAGCAGCATCCCAATAACATCTAACCTTTGGCAAACAGCTAACTGCTACCTCTCAATCTTCGAGGGAAAATCTAAGCTAAGGCAAGTGTCTCACTTGAACTGCAGCTTTTGAATGCGTCTGCTAGGGACTGTGCATCTATTAGGCAACCCCTGAAGCAGCTGTACAGGAATGTACTCTGCCAGCAAGCAGTGAAGGAAAACCACTGCCGAAAGCACTTTCCCTTCATCGACAACCTTAGAGTGGACTGAAGTATGAAATGGAGGTATATGCACTGCCAACACTCCGTCTTAATGAGTAAATAAAAATAACCATCTACAAACGTAAATCAGTCCCCTTGAATGAGACATCCCCAGATCAGTAAGCAACTGAGAAGATTAATTATGTCCACTAGGAGAAATAGCTTCAAGTTCACGTTCATGTCATAAAGGTCTTAGAAAGGCCAGATGCTTGTCGTCTTTTGAGGACGACGATGCACAAGGTTAAAACCACACATCTTTCTCTTCATGTAGCAGCACTAGCTAAATAGCTCTCAAGAGGGATAGCTTTTTTTTTAGCTAAAGAAGAGTATGTGCTAATTTTGGAGGAACTAAAAGAAAAACAAGGTGTATTTTTCAAGATTATATTCAAAACGCATTTATTAATTTAGCAGTTACAAAGGACTGCAAGTCATCTTTCAGATACTTCCAAGTGCTTAAGTATAAGAAATTGACCACTGTTTGAGACATACGCTCTCTTCACCCGCCTTGAAACAGGCTACCTTCACCCAACTTCAACAAGGGCTTGATGTCCAAGTCCTTGTAGGAGTTAAGGAGTAGGGCAACAAACATCCTTTCTACATTTCCCTACGACTTCATTATCCACGGGACAAGTCTAAGGACTTGTTCCGTGTGACCAAATGTAAGGAGGTTGTTTGTATAAGATTTCTGCATATGCATACTGATCATTGACTGCACTGACTGTTGTAACTTTAAAGTAAAGCAGCTTTTTCAACTTCCAAAATCTAGAACAGAAATACCTCAGCTCCTTCGAAAAGAGAGAAAGTCAGCCAAAGTCTCTAAGTTACCCCACTTTGGTAAATTCTAGCAGAACTTTATAGTGAAGAATAACGCTGCCATGGGATAGTATTTATAATAATATTTTTTTTCTGTTCCCTAATCTTCTCATGCCTGTGCTTCTTTATTCAGAAGCAAGGCAGTGAAGATGGACACTTTCTTCTTCACAGATTTGTTGAGAATAGGGTTTCCTGCACCACGGGAGCCTGTAGAGCCACAGGTATATGGTTTTGTACACACCTTCATTTCAGTAAAAGAACAAACAGAGGATATTCATAGTATGAGAAAAATATTTTTTTCAATAGATAGCATTCTAATTTACAGAATATGACATGAACCAGGAGGTGGTATATGGACTCAGCAGCATTAGAAAACTCAATTTTCGTAGATGTTATGAATGTATACAACAGTCAATTAGCAGAAGAGCTAAACAAAGAAAAGCTTTTACGTTACAAAAGCTTAGGCTAGACACAGGAATGTAAAACTCTACACTAAGAAATCTAAAGCTGTTGATCATATTTAGTCTGCTTCTAAGGAACATACAAAAATATCTTCAAACTTGATGGTCCAACTTTTCATCTTCCTTCAAGTTATATGTAAGGTGGCTAGTAAAGAGGACAACGTGTAAGACAAACAGAAAAGGGAGGACAGAAGACAGCAACAATGAGGCAGAGTCAACCTGAAGGGCTCCATGTTGCCATTAGACCCGTGAAAAGTAACAGACACTGTTTTACTCACATAATCGTCTGTTGCATCTTTAACAGCTGTGATGGTGAGCACAAGAACCAAAGGCACAATGGTGGTGAACCAGGATAAGGAAGAGATCTGTGGGATGAGCTACAAAAGGGCAAGAAGAGTGAGATATCAACAAAGGTCTTCATCTCCTCGCCCCCACCATCTTCAACACAAAGATTCAGGTTCTCAACCCTAAACAGAAGTGGGAAAGCAAAAAATACACTAATCTTGGATTATTTATAGCCTAATTTTTTCTGTATGCAACCGAACAACGCATAACATCTTTTTTTTAGTTCAAAGTATTTTATTAAACATTTACAGACAGAGGTAGACAGTGGTAAACAAAATAAATATACAGTCGGAAAGGACGGCTACATCATAGAGAAGGGGATGTAGGCTGAGCATAAGATGAGAACAGTATAATGCATTGAATATAAAGCATAGACACAATTCTAGAACATACAGGATGCATATCCTGACAGTATAACCTGATTGTATATTACATATGGTCTTAGCTGTAGAATCATGTATACCGATTATATACCATGCTTACCTAACAGCAGCGTTATACTCTTGATGATTAGGGGTGTGTAGAATAAAAATAGGCAGAAGGATACACCTTGTCAACTATGACCCTACGGAATGCACAGGGGTGAATAGAAAGGATTTGTCTCACAAGTATTCAGGGGTGTTAGTGATAGACTTTGTGTGGTCTAGCGACGAGGGGCATTGAGATGTACTGAAGGAGTATACACATCATAAGGAGATATTGAGGAGGAGCAGAAATGGTTCATGGCGGTTTGTAAGTAAAGCCCTTTGTATCAAGTGTCTGCCAGATTGAGTGTTGTAAGGCCCTCCATGGGGAAATTTGGGGAGCACCCCTCAGGAAAGCCATTCCTGCCATTTGGCGAAGGAGACCGCTATGAAGTTTTTCCAGTTGGATAGGATTCGTTTGCAAGCTAGAGTGAGCATTAAATCCAAGAGGAACTGGTCATTGGCGCTTCTGAGATGGGGATCCAAAGGGCCCAGTAAGATGTACAAGAACTCTATTATGGGAAGAATCTTTAATGTGTAAGCGATGTAATCAAAAACCTTAGTCCAATAGGCTTGAAGGAGTGGGCAGCTGAATAGCACGAGTTCAAGGAAGCCCTCATGTTTGTCGCAGCACCAGCATATGGGGTTTTATTAAGACCGACCTTGAAGAGTTTTGCGGTAATCCAGCAAGTCCTGTTAATTTTCATGAATTTAGCTGGTGATAATATTGGTGAGATTTTATGTGAAAAAGGAGAATTGTTAATAGCGGGCCAGTTAACTGCAATGTTTATTTTGATAGGTTCAGATTCTCATTTCTGTTGGTTGCGAGATAAATATTTGCTTTGGTTCGGCATAAGGATTTTATATATGTGTAACACTAAGTGTCCTACCTTGGATAGGTGACAAGAGGGCAGCGATAGAGGGGCGGGAACCCGATAGGTTTATTTTTGTAAGCCCTACCTTATCTTCACTATGGTATAATCATGCACTCAAAATTGATGTTTCCCCATTCTACTGGCCAGAGTGGTCATGCAAAGGCATTAACCTAGTGCAAGACGTTTTTGAAAACGCCTCCCAGCTGCCATTCTCAACCGTACAAAACCGGTTCAATCTTACTAACTTGGATTTCTACAAATTCCTTCAGCTTAAAGTAGGGCTTACAAAAATAAACCTATCGGGTTCCTGCCCCTCTATCGCTGCCCTCTTGTGTCACCTATCCAAGGTAGGACACCTAGTGTCACACATATATAAAATCCTCAAGCGGAACCAAAGCAAATCTTTATCTCGTAAGCAACAGAAATGGGAATCCGAATTACCAAAACACATCTTCTTACTTTAAGAGTGGCTGTTTCCCAACAGCTTTACCCTTTAAATATACCAAATGCCAGTTGGCCTCTAATTTCCCTCCATCACTTTCAGGTTAATTTTAATCTCAACGACTACTCTTCTATAGCCATGTCACTTCAAACATTTCCTGACAGATGTACTCATTCCTGCCCTCTTCCTTATATGTTTTTTTCACTTTTCACTGCTATCCAGTCCAGTCATTTGCCATTATTCCCGTTTCTAGTTCTATTTGCCACCATACTTTTTCTATTTGATACTTAATAGTCTTCATTGTTCTATCTTGAGCACTGCTCTCTGCTGCCTGCCATCACACTGTCTCTTTGAAACCATCTATCCCAAATATACTCCATACATGGCCACTACATCTGTTCACCTACCTGCAGGATGAGAAGAAACAGGAAGTAGGTGTTGGCAACTTCCTGGAATTGCTCGAAGAGGTTGATGGGCAAGAAGGTGATGACATTGTACTTCGATGTCTTAATACAGTTGCTCTAAAGGATAAAGAGAGGGAAATGATTTGCACATACAAACCTTCACTTTGCTCTTAAAGACACTGACAAGAGAAAAATGTGCCCGTGAAGCTATTCTGGATCAGAGACACAATTGTAAGATATCTTAAGGATCAAGGCATCTGCTGCAGAGATCTATGTCTATCTAGCAAATGTAAGGGTATCAATTCTGGTGTAATATCTTAGACAATTATTGCACTTGATAGAGACATCGGAGTATAATCTTTTGTAACAAAGCTAAGAGAATAGATGTGTTAAAAGTTTGAATTTTATATAAGATAAGTGGGTTAAGTTGTTTTGCAGAGATCATGGTATATAAACACAGTTTACAGGTTACAATCCAAATAAAACCGGTCAGGGAGCTGTTCGATTGCGTGCAGCCTTTTGCAGCAGACTAAGTCCCTGTATGTTTTAACTTGGATTTGTTTCATGATGAAGAAAAGGAATGTTTCTGTGATGCTTGCTCTTCCCACAATGGAAAACAAAAACAAGCATTTACAATGCAACAGTCTCGCCTTTACAAAAGTTAGAGCTATTGGCATGGTTACCGACAACATTTTTATTTATGTGTTGGTTTTGAAAACAGATAAATAAATGGCATTGTCATTTACAATGCCAATAGCTTAATCTCTTGCAAATGCTAGACCTATTGCGCACACAGAGCCACACACACAGAGCCATACACACATAGAGAGTCACACACACATAGAGAGCCACACACACACACACACAGAGAGCCACACACACACAGAGAGCCACACACACACACACACACACAGCCACACACACAGAGAGCCACACACACACACACAGAGCCACACACACACACAGAGAGCCACACACACACACACAGAGCCACACACACACACAGAGAGAGCCACACACACACAGAGAGAGCCACACACACACAGAGAGAGCCACACACACATAGAGAGCCACACACACATAGAGAGCCACACACACATAGAGAGCCATACACTCATAGAGAGCCACACACACACACAGACACACACACACACAGAGCCACACACACACACACAGAGCCACACACACACACAGAGCCACACACACACACACAGAGCCACACACACACACACAGCCACACACACACAGAGCCACACACACAGAGCCACACACACAGAGCCACACACACAGAGCCACACACACACACACACACACACAGAGCCACACACACACACAGAGAGAGCCACACACACACAGAGAGAGCCACACACACACAGAGAGAGCCACACACACATAGAGAGCCACACACACATAGAGAGCCACACACACATAGAGAGCCACACACACACAGAGAGAGCCACACACACATAGAGAGCCACACACACATAGAGAGCCACACACACATAGAGAGCCACACACACATAGAGAGCCATACACTCATAGAGAGCCACACACACACACAGACACACACACACACAGAGCCACACACACACACACAGAGCCACACACACACACAGAGCCACACACACACACAGAGCCACACACACACACACAGAGCCACACACACACACAGAGCCACACACACACAGAGCCACACACACAGAGCCACACACACAGAGCCACACACACAGAGCCACACACACAGAGCCACACACACAGAGCCACACACACAGAGCCACACACACACACAGAGCCACACACACACACACACAGAGCCACACACAGAGCCAGAGCCACACACAGAGTCACGCACACACACAGAGCCAGAGCCACACACAGAGTCACACACAGAGCTAAACACACAGAGCCACAAACACACAGAGCCACACACACACAAAGCCACACACACACAAATCCACACACACAAACAGAGCTACACACACACAAAGCCACACACACAAACAGAGCCACACACACACACACACAGAGCCACACACACACAAACAGAGCCACACACACACAAACAGAGCCACACACACACAAACAGAGCCACACACACACAAACAGAGCCACACACACACAGAGCCACACACAGAGCCACACACAGAGCCACACACAGAGCCACACACACAGAGCCACACACACAGAGCCACACACACAGAGCCACACACACAGAGCCACACACACAGAGCCACACACACAGAGCCACACACACACAAAGCCACACACACACAAATCCACACACACAAACAGAGCTACACACACACAAAGCCACACACACAAACAGAGCCACACACACACACACACAGAGCCACACACACACAAACAGAGCCACACACACACAAACAGAGCCACACACACACAAACAGAGCCACACACACACAGAGCCACACACAGAGCCAGAGCCACACACAGAGCCACACACAGAGCCACACACACAGAGCCACACACACAGAGCCACACACACAGAGCCACACACACAGAGCCACACACACAGAGCCACACACACAGAGCCACACACACAGAGCCACACACACAGAGCCACACACACAGAGCCACACACACAGAGCCACACACACGGAGCCAAACACACACACACACACAGAGCCACACACACACACACACACACAGAGCCACACACACAAACAGAGCCACACACACAAACAGAGCCACACACACAAACAGAGCCACACACACAGAGCCAAACACACACACAGAGCCAAACACACACACACAAAGCCACACACACACACACACAGAGCCACACACACACACAGAGCCACACACACACACACACAGAGCCACACACACACACAGAGCCACACACACAGAGCCACACACAGAGCCACACACACAGAGCCACACACACACACACAGAGCCACACACACACACACAGAGCCACACACACACACAGAGCCACACACACAAACTCGGACACTCCAAGCCCACTCAAATAAGGAGTATTGACAATCACCTCCAGTACTAGGGGGCGTTAAAATGGCTCTTACCGACATTCTAAACAGAAGATGAGGACTATAATGCATACAAATGTAGTAGATAAATGTTGCTAGGCCTATTCGCTCACAAACTCTGCGACAGTGTATTCATATGTGCAGCACCACACCATGCTTAGAGCACACCTTTAAAGGTCATCCACCCTTTCCCATGTAGGTATAATGCATCCAACACCGTTCACTGTACTTCTGAAACGGTTCCCAGTTGTCAATGCTTGTCTGCCTCGTTAGCAGTTTGGAGCGTTACACAAAAGTTGAAATACAACACATCACAATGCTTAAAAACAGGCTTATACCCCGGAACAAATGGGTGCTTAGTGCAAACTCTCTCCAGCCCTGGCTAGGTCTCTGTGACAGAGGCCCTCTCTCTACCGGTTGCACAACTTTTGTATCCCTCCGGGCACCCGAAAGAGAGAGGCAGGGTCCTGGGAGACTAAAGCATGTTAACAATCTCATGGTCTAGGCCCCTCTCTGTGGAGCAGGAGCGGCTTGCACGGAGGGCCTCGCTCTGTCAGGGGGGGAGAGATACGTAAACCAACCAGTTAGCTTCGCCTGGGTACTGTTCACTACACCATATACAACAACATTCAGCTGAGTGACTCCATTATTGTGTTTCATCTCGGCTCAGTGGCTCTCGGGGTGCTGGGGGAGGGGCGCGAAGACGGGTCGCAGGAGGGGGGAGGACCAATGCACAATGCTTTATAGACTTGAAAACTGTTGGCTGTTTTGTTCTCTGCGCCAGCTCCGCGCACACAGTTTAAGGCACGCGGGGCTTCCATGACAACACCCAATTATACCTTTTTATAAAACTTAACATACGTGGAGCCCCCTCCCCCGCCCCTTTGTTGTGCGCTTCCATTGAACCCAGCTAGTTTCTGCAGGCCGGCGTGAGCGGGGTGGGGTGTAGAGTCCTAGCACAGAGCAGGACACGGGCCCCGCCCTCACCGCACAACTGGGTCTGACAATACAGCGCTACACAATGCAGCGCTACACACTTATTTCACAGAGCTGCGGAAGGATTTCCACCTTTGTACATTGCGAGGTCTGGTGGGTGAATCGTTTCCAACTTAAGGCCTATAAACACGAGCAGCAATAACTTGTTTGAACAGCATTGTATTAATAAACTCACTAAACAACAAGACGAAGCGGCGACACGCCCAGCAGGGAAGAGTAAAGCTGAGACCTCCGAGCATGTAAACAAGCGCTTGTTAAGGCCTAGAAACACGAGCAGCAATAACTTGTTTGAACAGCATTTATATTAATAAACTCACTAAACAACAAGACGAAGCAGCGACACGCGCAGCAGGGAAGAGTAAAGCGGAGACCTCAGAGCATGTAAACAAGCGCTTGATACTACAAGCACTCGGCATGACGTACACTTTCCTCTTTTAGAACCGCCCGGACGGGCTTGGCCTGACTTAAGTGTGTGGAAAAAGGTTTATTATCTTCTTTATGGGGCCATCTGTTTCGCCCCATAAAGAAGATAAGAAACCTTTTATCACACATGTAAGTCAAGGAAGCCAGTCTGAAAAGGACGGGGCTAAAAGAGAAAGAAGTACGTCACTAGGACCTCTTTTCCAATGGCTGAACACCGTTTAGCATGAACGCCAGCCAATGGAAAAGAGGGGCGGGCTTAACCTCGCTAATGAAACTCACTCCAAGTCATTAAGTCTCGCAAGCGAGACTGCACATGTGCGCAGTCTTACGTTAGCCGAGACCTAAAAATGTCTGAATCTTTTCTAATCTGAAGCTGGGCGGCATACCCAATGTTCTTGGATAACATAGGATTTATTGCAGGTTGACAGCATCAACGGTTTCTTTGTTTTTTTGTAAACTAATACTGAGATATTGAAGTGGGTATATCAATACAGATTAAAATGGAGTCCGGAATTTGGAATAACAACTTGGAAGGTTTCTAAGGAATACGATTTGAAACGGTTTTGCCTTGAGTAAACTTGAATTGAATTTGTGACTTTACTGGATACCTGTACTTCCAGTTATGTTACCAATGTGTGGTTGTACAGTTAGGTAACTGTTAGGTTTTTACAGCTTGCATCAGGAAGCCAGAGACACAAATGGGATTATAGAAAAGTAGTTTACATTTTGCATGAGGATTTTGCTTCCAATGAACTCCTTCTTGGTTCGAAGATGGTGAACAGCTCTCAGTCACCAGCACTTTTTCCTGACTTGCAGAGAAGCTGAACTAACGTAGGTCCAGCACGCTTTCAAACTTCAAAAAAGAAGGTCCTAAAAGTCTGTTAAAATGAGGGGTCCCCTGAAACTAGTGAGAAGTACACCTAGGCAGGGAGATACATGCTGTAAAATTCCTAAGGCTACTACATAAATAATCTGAACAAAATTAATTAAATAATGTAAGAGTAGTGACAATAGGGATAGAAAAAAAATATATATTTATTGCGATATATATATTCATAAAGACATTTTGTAAGTTCGCAGAAGAGGAGCTAAACGACTGACTGCATTCATTCATCCGTGCATTCATACTTAATACTAAGAAATTCTTTGTATAAGTGTAATACATTGTCAGCATCCTAAAATGATTGAATGTCTGACCCAAGATGCACAAAAAATTACTGATTAGCACAATATAATTTCATAGATTTCAAGAATTGAATGGTGGTTTCCAAGATGTCTAAACATGCGTTTCGGCATAGAAATGTCTTCCTCAGGAGAGCCACCTCCAATAAAGTATATTCTGTGAAAACAAAAATACATCTTACCTACAAGTGACTTTTCAATGTATTTAAGGGCAACCCATTGGCAAAGGCAACCACTGCCCTAGGATATGAAAGATATTGAGGACTACTAAACACAATAGGATTTCAATAATCCCTATTGTTCTAGTGGTTTGATACAAAGATAAATCAATTTTACAGAACATTTCCTCTGCTCTTCTTTAGGCTTCCAAAAGATTTGTAATATAGTTTAAGAGTTATAATCCCCTAGTAAATCATAATGGGTTTTTTGCTTCATATATACTTGGATGGGTAACTGGATGCCACCGCTTTCCTAGGCCCCCCACATCTTCCCCTATTACACTCTAAATATGCATCTGCAGGAACTGCCATGGTCAGGTTGAAATTGGTAGTCAGTACTTTCTTTAAAAGATGGAAATAGTTAGAAGATCCATCAATAATTTATTGATCAGGTTTAGCCCACTACATTTTCTTGTAAATTGCTTACCTAAAGCCTCAGTATTTGACTAGAGGATAAGGTAATATTTAATTACAAGACCGGAGGTTGCATTATGCAATAACTTTTATTGCTTCCCAGGACATGCAGCCCTTTAAAGTTTAACAAGATACATCATAAAAGAACATTCCATAGTAACAACAAAGCGCCATGGCAACCAGCTATCTTCCTCTTTTATTCGCGGCCCATGGACAGTTAAGTACAACTTCTTCTTGTCTCTCATGACTTCCTGAATTTATAACGTTTTAGACAGTTTTTTATATGCTTTGACATTATTCTATGAACTACAATTAAGTTTGAGGCTGTTCAGAGTTTTGTGTTATGATCTTATATCCTTTTCTATAATATTTACATTATGTTTTTATATTGTGACCCTTTTGTGGTTCATCTTGAGAAGGTAAGTTTCTTTTCCTACCTTTTGGACACCCTTCCAATTTATGGTCGGGTCACCCCCCTTTTTTCCAATCTTCTCCCTTTTAGACTTCGCGACCTGTGAGGTACTTGCTCCGATCGCCTTTTCCTGTGCTTTCCCCGATAACGCTATTTGATTAGTGCTATTCTTTTCCTCGGAGCTCCGGTTTAGCCTCCTTTTCCTTCGGAGCTCAGTTTCTCCTACCCGACCTCTTTTCAACACGCTTCGGTGCCCCCTTTTTAATTAAGGATACCGGGCGTACACGAAGCGTCTCTTCAGACGCGCTCCGGGGTCTGCGGTCTGCTTCCGGGTCCCTCCCTTTACACGGAGGTGACCCGCTCTGCATAAATGAGAGCTCGAAGCTCTTTTTTGGGACCCGCAAAACAAATTTTCAAAGTAAGCAGGCCCACGGTCTAGTTCTCGCGCAATGCATTTCCATGGGGACGTGCAGCGCTCATTTAACTGCCTGTTCTGCTTTTTCATCGAGGAAACACTGCGCTAACGATCTCTGGCTGCCCATTTGCCCCCTGGTAACTTTATATATATTATTTTAATACCAATAGCGCTTCCATGTTTAGCGTTTGAACTCTTTCAAGTTACCTAAAAAGAAAAATTTTAAAAAAGGGGAGATATATATTTTTATTCATATATTTTGGATAATATTACCCACAAAAAAAAAGTGGGGGGGGGGGGGGGGGGGGGGGTTGTGGGAGATATATCTTTAATCCTATATTTTTGATATTATACTCTTGTTACATTATGTCTCAAGAGGACTCCTCGTCTATTAATGAGACCCCCCTTACTCAGGCCTCCCTTGTGAACCTCTTTGA
Source organism: Lissotriton vulgaris (assembly GCF_964263255.1). Taxonomy (NCBI): domain Eukaryota; kingdom Metazoa; phylum Chordata; class Amphibia; order Caudata; family Salamandridae; genus Lissotriton; species Lissotriton vulgaris. The sequence goes on along the minus strand of NC_141700.1, from coordinate 136,150,728 downwards.
AAGGCAATTGAAGTGCTCCCTCAAAGAAACTGTGGAAGCAGCACTTTGTAAAAGGAAAAGAGACATCCCAGATGAACCATCAGCTTTTTCATCAGATGATGAGGTGGATACTCTTCCCTCTAAGGGCGGCAAGGCAGTTAAAAAGACTAAACACGTTGAGCCTCAAATTATCCCACGGGGGACCAGCGACAAGGTTTTACCTATTGGTAGCCTTTGCGCTACAAATGACATGGGGGTCCCTCGCGGCACAAAAAGATCGAGCGGCCTTAATGGCGCAAAAAGTACAGATGCCCCTCGCGGCACACAGAGACTGGGTGTCCATCGCAGCACAATTGAGCTCATCAATGATGATGACGATTACCTGTCCCCATTAGATTTGGACGAGGAGGCTGATGAGTATATCTTTGACACTCAAGAAAAATTTGAGGACGACCTCCTTGATGAATACCGGGCTCAGTCTACTAATAATTCTAGCACTATTAAAGACCCATCAGGAAATGAGATGTTTAATCCCTCTAAGATCACCCAACCTAGAGGTTCGGAGTGGTGGCCATTGGACCACGTCTCTCAATTTATTAAAGCCTGGATTAGGAAACCACTTGAAAAGGATTCACGTAATCTTATGAAATCTGAATGCCCAAGACCCTTATTGGATGACAAAGCGAGCACAACTCCCAATCTTGAACCTGAACTTTTTACTTTTTTGTTTAAAACTGGGAGAGATCCTCGCAAAGTCTGGAACACTGCCTTAAGCAGTGTCAAGACAAACTTTTAGATACCCTTGGTCCTCTGGCTAGGATCCTTGACATGCCTGAAGAGGCCTCTATGCATGGGACTCCAGTTGACACTGAGCTTCTTAGAGGTTGGAGCCAACGTGCCATCTGCCTATTTTGAAACGCAAATGCAAATCTTACCTCAGAGAGGAGAAGAGCGATTCTGATGCGTATGAATCCCAAGTTAGGAGATTTGGCCAACAAAGACGTCCAAGGAGACCCGAATGGTTTTCTCTTCGGAGAGACCTTCATCAAACCCTTGGGAAATACGTATCGACTTTCCCCGCCTTTAATAAAGCCCAGACAAATATGAGGCGCATGTTTGGCGGAAGATTTTTTGGAAGGGTCGGCAGGGGAGGATCGGCTGTCGGCCGCGGTTATAACAGATCATACTACCAAAACCAACATGGCTATTCAAGGAACTACAGGGGAAAGAACAATTTCTCCCCCCAACGAGGCTGCAAGTATTGAAACAGAGGCGGAAACAGTCGTGGAAGACTCCAAAATCAGGGACAAGGTAAGAATTATTCTTCCTGGTTCTTCCCTCCTAAAGGTACGGGGAAGACTCTCCCTTTTCAGTCACATTTGGTCTTCTATAACAAACAATGCTTGGGTGCTAGAAACTGTGAGAGGGTTCAAGATAGACTTCATTTCCATTCCCTTTCAAACCTTACAACCCAGGGAGCTTTCCCTAGACAAAGAACAATCAAGTTTGGTAGATGCAGAGGTGGATCAAGTGTTACAAAAAGGTGCGATTCGCATTGTTCAAAACTCTGGTCTGGGCTTTGTGAGCACAATCTTTTTGGTGATGAAAAAAGAAAAGGGTTGTTGGCGCCCTGTAATAAATCTGAAAAAATTGAACTCTTTCCTCGTATACAGACATTTCAAAATGGAGGGTATACATCTTCTGAGGGATCTTCTCCAAGAAATAGATTGGCTCATAAAACTCGATCTTAAAGATGCATATTTCACAATTCCTATGGATCCACATTCTCAGAAATACCGGAGATTCATTTGGAGAAACATAACCTACCAATTCCAATGTCTCCCCTTTGGTCTATCTTCAGCCCCCTTGGTGTTTCACCAAGGTGATGAGGCCTGTAGTCTCCTCTTTAAGGAGAAGAGGAGTTCGCCTTATTATCTATCTGGAGGATATTTTACTGATGTCTCAGAACAAAGAGGAACTCCTGACCCACATGAAATGGACTGAACATCTCTTGGAGAGTCTTGGCTTTATCATCAATGTGGAAAAATCCATTATGACACCTTCACAGAACCTAGAATTTCTAGGCTTTCAGGTGAACACACCCCTAATCCAATTACAACTTCCCAAGAAGAAACTATCAAAAATAAAAAAAGAAGTTTCTTATGTTTTATCCAAGGACCAGGTAAGTTTAAGGGAACTAGCAAGAATAGTGGGTCTTTTATCTTCGTCCATTCAAGCTATCTCTCCAGGCCCACTTCATTACAGAGCCTTACAAAGACTAAAGGCTTCAGGTCTGAATAAGGGTCTTTGGTACTCAGATGTAGTTCCCCTGTCCCAGGATGCTCGGGAGGATCTTCTATGGTGGTGCAACAATTTAGACAGTTGGAATGGAAAAGCAATATTCGGGAATACCCCGGATTTTACTTTGGAATGAGACGCGAGCAATTTAGGCTGGGGTGCCAGACTTGGAAAGATGGAAACTGGGGAAAAATGGTCAAAAGAAGAACTAAACCTTCACATAAATTCTCTGGAGATGTTAGCATGCTTGAATGCCCTAATGAGCTTCAAGTCTGTCCTCAAAAACAATGTAGTTCTGATCAAACTAGACAATTTCTCAGCCGTTTCATATATCAATCGTCTAGGGGGAGCAAGATCGAAACCTCTACCGGACCTAGCAGAAAAGATTTGGTATTTCTATTGGAGTCACAAGATATCTCTGAGAGCGGAATATATCCTGGGCCATCTAAACACGAGAGCAGACTGGAATTCGAGGTTCCTAAGAGACTCCAGCAATTGGAAATTGAATCCTTCAGTATTCCAGAAAATCTCAAATCTGTGGGGACCTTTAGAAATAGATCTTTTTGCAAGCAGACTTTCCTTTCAGATAAGTCGCTACTTCAGTTGGAGACCAGATCCTCTAGCATTTACAGTGGACGGTCTTCTCCAACCTTGGAACTCCCTGAAGTCTTATGCCTTCCCTCGTGTTTGCCCTAATACATAGAGTTCTCATGAAAGTTTAGCTGTCGACAAACAATTTAGGTTTGTCAACCAATTTTAAATTCACGCTTTGTTGTGCACTAATGTTTAAAATCTGCACTGTACCTACCTGCTGACATTTTCCCCCTACCCCGTTCCACCGCAGGCGCTGCCTGATTGATGTGGAGGGTAGCAGGGGCGTTCTTTTGAGATTTCCCTCACTTCCTGGTTCGTGGGTGGAGTCCGGGGTTGGCGGGCTAGGCTTCTTAAGCCCATGATCTTCACGTCCCGCAGCGGGCGCGCCGATGCCGCGCCAAAGGCAAGCCCGTCTGCGCCCGTCCGCGCCTAGGGCCAGCCACGCTGCCAGTTTCCACTCCACTCTGAGGCAACCCTGGTCCAGATCCCAACTCATGGCAATGAACAAGGGGGCCTGCACTCCTCAGGTACGGTGCAAATTTGCGGTGCCCTGTTTCCCCCACTTTAAATGTAACAATTGCACCTTCTCCTTGACCGCCAAAAAAAAAAGCCCTCGCTCCCTAGTAAATCTCCCTACTACTCCCATACTAATAAAAACTTACACGGCAGGCCTATTGAACTGTCGTTCCCTGCCGTGTCACTCAAGTGACATATGGTTGTTGCTCTCATTGAAGGCCTGGGATCTACTCTTTCTCACAGAGACGTGGATTAAGGACTCTTCTAATCCAGACATCTCCCTTGCGATTCCCCCGGGCTATCGATTAATAGGCATTAACCGTGAAGGCCTAAAATCTGGCGGTGGAATTGCTGTCATTCTACAATCTCATTTAACGATCACGACCAGGAAAATTCCTGATGTAGGGTCCATAAAGGCATTATACTTTTCCATCTTAGACGCCTCCTTTGCCATATTTTCGGGTGTCCTTGTGTATAACCCTCCTGGAACCCCTCCATCCGCCTTGGCCTCTTTGCTGGCGGCAATTGCAGACCTGTCTCTTCAACATCCCCATTTTACCGTATTAGGAGATTTTAACCATCATGTCGATGTTAGCAGCTGCTCACGTGCCAATAATCTTTTAGATTCTATGCAAAGTTTGAATCTGGCCCAATGGGTCAGGGGTCCTACACATTCAGGAGGACACACCCTTGATCTGATCTTTTCCAATTGAGCCGACCTTAAGGTGCTTCCTTCTTTGCCTCTCATGTGGTCTGACCACTTTTTGATCCCGTTTGAAGTGACTTCACCTCGACCGCCCAATGTGGTATCCAAAATCAGAGAACAGGGCAGAAAATGGCATAAGGTCACATGCTAGGCTTTGGAACAAACATATAGGAGTAGATTTGACCCATTGTCTGGGGACCTTAATGCGGAAATTTCCAAATTTAATAATGATCTTTCTGCCACCATTGAGCAAATTGTGCCAATGCAGAACCTTACCTCCCTAAGATCTAAACCTTCAACTCCCTGGTTCGCAGCGGAACTACGGGAGAACAGAAGCAGATATAAAAAACTGGAGCGTGTCTGGCGCCGTACGTACAACCCGGCGGCCAAAATTCTCTACAGATCGGCTCCCAACGAGTTCCACAAACTCAAACGTAGCATTATGAAAGATCACTTTGCAGAAAAAATAAAAATGGCGAAAAATTCAACTAAAACCCTCTTTAACATTGTTAAAGAGTTTGCGAACCCCCATGCCTTGGCGTGCTCCGCTGCTTCAAGTCAAGTGCTTTGGGATGGATTGTCGGATTTTTCTTATGAGAAAATTGCTAACATTACCGCAACTATCCATCAGAACAGTACAAAGGTAACTGCAGATAATGATACTACTTATGCTGAAGTGTTTACTTCATTTAAACCCTTGACAAAAGAATATGCTCTGTCTCTGCTCCTAAAATGTAAATCAGGCTCCCCGCTCGATCCGGCCCTGGCTCAGACTAAGTGATATAGCCCTGCTACTGATTAATCCTTTGTTAGAAATGTGGAATACCTCTCTACAATCTGGCCTTTTCCCCTCTCTGTGGAAACATGCGATGTTGTTACAGATTCTAAAAAAAGCTGATGCTGATCCACTATGCTTCAGTAACTATCGGCCTATCTCACTTCTCCCCAAGCCAGCAGAAGTTTTGGGAGAAGGCTATACAGGAGCAACTGTCTGAATACCTAGAATACAACCAGTTGCTACATGACACCCAGTCAGGATTCAGGCCAGACTTCAGCACAGAGTCAGCCCTACTGGAAGTTTCGGAGTCAATTCGTGAGCGTGTGGATAGGGGAGAGGAGGCCATGCTGGTCCTCCTCGACCTATCCGCAGCATTCGACACTATCTCGCACGATATCCTGTTGGATCGTCTTCGTGAGGTGGGCATAGGAGGGATCCCGCTGGCTTGGGTGAAATCCTTCTTGACTGACAGAACTCAACAGGTCTTCCTTAGGCCGTTTGTCTCCACGGAGAAACCACTGACATGGGGGGTCCCGCAGGGCTCTGCACTCAGCCCTCTTTTCTTTAATGTGTATCTGAGGCCGTTAGCGAAAGTAGTCGAATCCTGGGGCTTCAGAGTGGTCTTCTACGCTGATGATACTCAGCTTGTGTTTTCTTTTAAAGACCACTCTGATAGCTCCATGGCTAATTTTCGCCACTGCCTGGTGAACATCGCCTCCTGGATGTCCTCCAACAATTTAAAACTGAACACTGATAAGACGGAGGTCCTATTTTTAATCAGAAATTTTCAATTCCCGCTAATGTTTGGTGGCCGTCTGAACTCAACCCTCCCCCGGAACCAGTCCAAGCTGCCCGTAATTTGGGTTTCCAATTCGATACAGCTTTATCCTGCAAAACCCAAATCAATAAAGTCTCAGCATCTTGTTTTGGAAAGCTTCGAATGATCAAAAAAATCATCCCTTTCCTCCCACTTGATTCACGGAGGACGGTAGTTCATGCCCTAATTACGTCCCACTTGTACTACGCAAATAGTCTGTTCATAGGAGCCCCGGCGTATCTCATTAATCGCCTTCAGACTGTGCAGAACTCAGCAGCCAGGCTGATTTGTAATATTCCTTACCGCCATTCCATTTCACCTTATCTGGCAAAACTGCACTGGCTACCAGTGAGGTACCGCATACAGTTCAAGGCTCTGGTCCTTGCCTTTAGAGCTCTCAATGGACGAGGCCCCGCATACTTGAGGCACAGACTTAAAATGACACAATCGACACGTGACCTCAGATCTAATCATCTCCGCCTAATGCATGCCCCACGCTTTCGTCGAGCACGCACTGGAGATCGGGTCTTTGCTGTGGTCCCATCCAAACTCTGGAATCAACTACCGATAGAACTCAGATTTATTACTTCAGAGCCCTTGTTTTGGAGGAAACTTAAGACCTGGCTCTTTTCTATGATCTAGCCCTCAATCTACTTCTCTGGCTACCGCACGTCTACAGCGCCGGGACACCCCCGTTGCGGGTAGCCGTGCACTTTACAATCTTCTAAAATAAATAAATAAATAAAGTTCGAAGAGAACATTGCCGCACTGTTCTAATTACTCCTTTTTGGAGTTCTCAATATGGTTCCCAAGGGTGATGGAATTAACAATAGACTTTCCTCGCCTTATCCCAGGGAGTTTGAACCTCCTTCAGGGTCCAGACGGAGAGTTACACCCTCTCTTGGAAGACAAATTGGACCTTCTTGCCTGGAAGGTTTCAGGGGTTCAAGGAGATACTCTGGCCTTTCAGGAGAAGCTAAAGATCTTTTGGATGAGTCATGGGCTCCAGGAACAAGGAAGAGATACATTGGTTCCTGGAAAAAGTGGTGTGGTTGGTGCTTGGAACGGGATTTGGATCCCATGGATGCTCCTTCTGTAGAAGTAGCAAATTTTCTAGCAGATCTTTTTAAATCTGGACTTTCCTATAGAACAGTTAATTGTTACAGATCTGCATTCTCTGCAGGTCACTCCCTCTCAAATGATTTTTCTATTGGTTCTGATCCACTAGTTTGTAGAGTAATATAAGGAATAAGACTCAGACGTCCTCCTAAGGCTAAGTATGACTCTTTATGGAATGTTAACCTTATCTTTGAACTTTTTAGTTCCTGGCCTGATAACCTTTTCCTTTCTAGGAAACAACTTTCAATTAAGTTAGCTACGCTCCTTTGCTTAATCTCTTTTAGACGTGTTTCAGATGTTAAAGCTTTAGAAATTTGTAAGAGCATTTATTCTCCTGATGGTGTATTATTTGAAATTTGGAAAATAATCAAAACTATGTCAGAAAATATTTTGTATCCTTCCTTTCTTGCGTTGTCCAAAGCTTTGTGTTGTAAACTGTATCAAAGTGCATGAACAAAAAATGAGTGTTTTTAGACCTTTTAATGAAAATCAATTGCTGATTTCTTTTGTTAAACCTTATCGGGCAGTCTCTTCTGCTACAATCTCGAGATGCGTGAGAACTGTTATGTCGGAAGCTGGCACTGACTTATCTAAATTTGGTGCTCACTCTTCATGAGGGGCTATGGCCAGTAAGGTTTTCTGGAATGGTGGTTCTATTTCAGATATCCTCAAAGCAGCGGATTGGTCAAATGCCTCCACTTTTGTTAAATGTTATCTTAAACCTGTTGAACATGTAAGTAATGTAGCTTTAAAGAGCTTTAAACTTGCATAATGTAGCCTCCAGTCTTGTAATGAAATGACGGTTCTCCAATTATCATACAGAGAGAATCTTGATTTCATTAAAGACAACGGAGGCTGACATTATCCCTCCCATCACTCCCAGGTGGTAGAGTTATTTATCCTGCTTACATACTTGCTCATTGTTCTTACATATTTGCTCATTGTCTGCATATTCGGTCTCTACCATGTTTTTTCTTTCTCCTATTTCAGAATCTTCTTCATTATAAAGAAGTTATAGAGGTTGCATATTTTATCTTTGAAGAAATTGTCTATTAGTTTGCAGCTCCACCCCCTTTTGTACCAAAAGGAAGATAGCGGGTTGCCATGGCGCTTTGTTGTTACTATGGAATGTTCTTTTATGATGTATCTTGTTACAATTTAAAGGGCTGCATGTCCTGGGAAGCAATAAAAGTTATTGCATAATGTCAGCCTCCGTTGTCTTTAATGAAATATCAAGATTCTCTCTGTATGATAATTGGAGAATCGTCATTCTACACCACAACTACGATCAGTGGTAAATAGGCAGACAACGCAGACTCGAGCAAATCTTAGCACATAGTGTAGCTTGGCCAATAAAGACAAAAATCTCCTGAGATTAGGTCTCTTGGAGTACTACAGTGTTAAATTTACCAAGATAACCTCCGTTGTCAAGAACCATCATTCATTTATTAAACATAAAAATCCTAAATATTTTGCTTCGGCATTACCACATAGGGGAACTTGAGTTTATGTGCTAAGAGATCATGGAACCAGTATGAAAGATGCAAGTTACTCATATATGTGATGCCGCCCCCACCCCTCCCTAACATGACTAATCCTAGGTGCAAAAAAGATGCACAAACAAACTGTAAATGAACAATAAAACAATCCCTCACTTGGAATCTTACACATGACTATAAGGGCTCATTTATAATTAGTTGCATTATGGGGGTCTTCTTGCTCACTGTGTAAATAAGGTCTCGCCTGGAATACGTTCCTGCGTCAGCTTGCTCAAATTTCCCAGATTAATTGGTTGAAGCTGATTTTTCACCAAAATAAAGATATAAAAATATTTAGTCTTACCATTGCCGTGAAAGCTAATCTACAGTTATAAAGTTTCGGATCAATTGGGCCCTTGTAGATGCCGATGTAACAGCTGTGAAGTCTACTTCATTCACACGTAAATTATCAGCAATGAATAAGACAATATTAGAAGAGGTTAGATAAACTAATACAGGAAATGTGTTTATTATTTTTAGAATGAAACAGTGTTCAAATCCACATGATTAGTTAATTGAGTATACTTTAACATTCTCAACCTAAGAAGAACCTCGTTGATACATTATAGATAAAAGTGCTTCAAAAATATGCACTAGACAATATACCTAAAAATTATTTTAATGTTGTATTCCCTTCTAAGATGTCATTTTTGGCAAAGATGTCTCGTTGAAAGGAAGTCGTCCAAGTTGTCAGAGACACAGTTATATTTTCATTTTTATGATTAACTCCTACCATGCCCCTTATCTATTGTCAGCTTTCTCGGCAAGTTATGGTTTGAAGAACAATCATGTCAGTCAGTTTAGGGATGCTTTAAAATGCTGGAGTTATATTGTGAAGAATATTTGTAATCCCTTTAAAGGGACCCTCATGGGTTCCAAGCCCTTTAATGTTGACAACTGTACACTAAATGTTTATGGACAGTGGGGATGTATCCTGGGAGGTCTCATTCGATTGAATTTGTTTAACTTCTACCAGATCTGATTTATAATCGAGGTGGAGTTCTAGTTACTGGAAGACCCGAGGCAGTTATGAGCTTTAAACTAACACCCTCAGTCAGATCATACATGGTAACTCTGCCTAGCCTGGTACTACTACTATTGGAGCAACCATAATGCTTTTCTTTAGTTCTCAGAGGAGGGGCTGTGGGTGAAGGGGGGAATTTTCTTCATAAAGAGTTTACATCGTTTTGTGACTTATGAAGATAATCTTTAAAAAAAGAAGGGAAATAGTTTTCAATAGTGGCTGTGTTTTAGGTACATTAGCAAGTTAAATATTATTAAAGTTGTTTTTAGGTAAATCAGTACCCCACCCAATATTCAGGTTTCTGGGAATTAACTACCAAAGCGTCCTACTGTAGTGTAGTTCCTATTTTCCCAATAGGCCCTGCGCATTGTAATAACATAAACAGTAGTATGGACGTAGAAGTGCGGATCTTCCAGGTCTCCACTGACTATGCTAAACTTAATTGGGTTTGTTACCAACTAGCTCAGAGGTCACTGGAAACTTTCTTGACTGAATAGGAAGTGATCAGCTTCCCTGGTACAGACAAGAAGGGATTCAGTTTTCCAACAACCGCATAAACATGACAACTTTGCTCCTTAGAATAAGAGTCAATCTCTAGAGTTGTGTGAAACAATAGACAGTTATTTTACTCAGTCAGTTTTGTGCAGATTACTTTCACCAATATGCAGAGAATAGAGAGACGGGCGTTTTCAATAAAAAGGTATTATTTATTGAACAGTCTTTCTTCTCATACAAGAGAAATTAATTGCCACAATTGCAAGACTAGTTATTATAAAAAGTGCGTACAGTAAAATGAGTATTGCGAAATAATACTGTAAAATCATTGATATGGTTTCTTAGCCATACAATGGTTTAAAATGAATAAAACATATATACATTCATATATACATTTGACTAACGTACTCAACTGGTGCTTCTAACTACGCCTACCCCAGTGTACCTGACCTAAGCCTAATACTTGGGAGGGAGTAAGTAAGTAGCAGTTTTAGTTAAGTTGGTTTTGCCAAGGTTTGCTTCAAGAATTCTCTCTAAGGGTTTAGTCAACACCATACCCCTGGAATAGAATGTTGGAGGTCTTGTATCTCCTTCCAGGACTCGATATCCCAGTCACTCGCAAGAGTAGGCTGGAAACGCCAGAGCTGGATTTTCTCGGCAGGAGAAAAGACAGCGTCTCTCTCAGCGTGTCGAGGAGGAGGAGGAGGGGCAGCGTCCGTGGGCAGCTTGTATCTACTGGGCTTTGCAGGGGACAGCTGTTCTGCTCCTATGTTCACTACACCATCGCTATCATCGATGTCGTTGAGGCAGCGATAGCATCAGCCTCCGCGTGGCAGCGTTTGCTTAAGGCAACGTTGGTAATATTTATACCTGAAAGGTGCCTTGTTTGACGTAAGTTTTTGGACATAAGACGTCAATAAAGATGTCACTAGGAAGTGATCGTCTCTCAGTGTTCATTAGAGTTCTATTACTAATCAAAACATAGCAAGCGGGGCTTTCCCAGGTTGCTGAGTTTTTATCTTGTTGAAGAACTCGGAGTGTAATCTAGGAATCTTAGATAGTGGCTTCTGCTGTGTCATTTGCTCTAATGAGCTGCAGAGGAAGCTGCAGAGGAAGAGATTCTGAAATGTGGCTCTGATCGTGTGAGGCCAGAGACGAGTTTCTGAATATTGCATTTGATCGGTTATGCCAATATAGGGGTACAAAGGGATTATCGCCGTATAGGGGCATAAGGTCACAGTATTGATCGGGGTCCTAGATTAGAACGCGACACTACTGATCACTTCCATTGGCTACAGGTTCATTCTATGAACCTTTATTGTATCTCTACTCAAAAAAGGTGGGCACCCAACTTGGAGCAACTGCCCTCAATCCTAAATTATATATTATAATAGAGAGTTGCTAGAATCTCTGCTAACTTTTTCAGGATAGGCGAACAAGAGTAGTTGAACCTCAGTTTGCCCTTTCAGAAACAGACAGCTAAATATGAAATACTTTCTTGCTAACAGAACTAACATGGCAATATTATAACCAGCAAGGTTTGTCAATTGCCCTTTTTATCACAGTGTTATCTACTGCAGAACACATTTCTTTCATTATGGAGAAAATTATAAAAGCGGGTCACTTCCCCAAAGCAGTAGGTAAACTATTCACTTGCTCAGTGCTGGAAAGGAAGTTTGGAAGGTGCTATTACTCCTCAACAAACAGAGGTTGTTGGCTCGTTGAGTCTGAATTATTAAGATTCACAAAGATTTGACTTAACCCAATTTCCCTTAGAACTGAATCACCAGTGGTGTTGCTCCATAGTCAGAAAAAGACGGGTTCCTGAAATGGATTATTAGGCGCCCCCTCGTTTCTAAAATGACTTATCAAGGTTACCGATCTTATGCCAACAGGTTGCTTATGGGCTAGAGGTAATATCCACTTGTATAATTAAATTCAGTGTTATAATATTTCCTGGATGGGCCCTCTTGGGCAAATTCTTCCAATTATCTCTTTTTGACAGCCTTGATTCTCCAACTAGCATTGAACGAGACAAAGCGTGGCAATCTAGATACTGCTATGGTTGGTAATTTTCATAAATAATCCATAATAGTGGATTTGGCAACATGGACTGTGTTGCTTTCTATATATTTCATGAAGTGCTTTGAAGATTTATATTTTAGTAAAAAATAAATATAACTGAATACGATTTAAATGATGGATCCAACATGGCAATACTAAACTAATGTGAATGCACTTGAAACAAATTAAAAATAGTCTATAGAAATGGGTTTATTAGCTTATTTTTACTTTGGCCACATTTTTTTGAAGAATCATTTTAAGTTAACATGGATGCTGTTTTTATCATGTTAATTTCACTTATGCTCCTTCCCACCCCAATCTCGTCCCCTGTTCATCTTCTCTCCCTACATGAGCCACAGAACTAAATTAAAATGATACCTAATACAGTAGTTTTCCGAAAGGTGCATGCATTTTTGAATTACCATTCTCGTGTTCATAATGTTGCAAATTACTCAAGCTCTTTTCTGCTGTAGTTCCGTTGCTGGGTAAGCACTCTTTTACTAGTGTACAGACCACTGTTTAGAAATGTTATGTTATGTTATTAAATTATTTATTAAGCGCACTAACACTGATTAGTTTCTTGGCGCTGAGTTTGACAGTAACACAACAGAGGTAAAAAAATAGGATTTAAAAAGCTTCTCTGAAAAGCCAAGTCTTCAGTGCTTTCCGAAAAGGTAGAAGATCTTGACAGAGCCAAATTTCTAGTGGCAAGTGAACTTCCTATGACAACGGGCACCAAAGATACTCAAAGTTTACTTAGAAATGGGTTGAAGACGGCAATGCACACTCTGCCAATATTGGTTACTTTTAATCAATCCATCATAAAACTGCAGCTTTCTCTAATTTTGTATGCAAGAATTTTGTATAAGAGAACTGTGTTTTATGGGTGAGCCAGATGACTTTCCTGCTCTACTAAGGAGTCTGTCTACTTTATTTCAAAAATGATTTTAAGGATGCTCCTCTATGAATGCTGTCCTAATTCCTATTGATATTGCTGTCTACTTAGGACTTAAAATAATTTTGATTTCTGATTATATGCTTAGAGAGTTCGTGGCATTTCACTTCAATTTCTATAGCATTTTATTTTGAGATTTAGTAACAAAACTAACTTTTAATTGATGCAAAACTCAGTTATAAAGTGGTCCTAGTTAATTATTTGCAACTCTGCTCAGCTAATGCTGGGTTCGATGTTGTGAAGAGCACCTTTTCACACAGAATCAACTCCGAAGCTGAACAGCCAAAGTTGGTACTTTGAATTTTGGAGTGTCCTGAAAATTGGGGTTTGGAATTCCGCTTCCTCATAATTAAACAAGCTCCAGTACTTAAAAGGCTCCGGTTAGTTTGGTGCACAATAAGAACACAACTAAGTATATATGCTTTGTTGAAAGTGGTAAAATGCTTAAAAAATTACAAAATGTAGGACATACTGACAAGCTAACACTTCGCAAAGTGCCTATTATGCCACTCCAACAGCCATGTGCACTTTTGATCAAATGTAGCTGGGTCATGTGGAACAATCAATCAAAGAAGGGTTTGGTGCTTCCTCTTATGCTTGGCATTGATTACAGCATTAGCTATATCACCCCTTGGGGTGCCTCTGCTCAAAAGGGGTCTCCAATTTTCGATTCCTTTGCTCAGGAATGATAAGGGAAGTTTACACTAATTAGTCAAGTCTCAGAGCCTCAATGAATGGACAGTGAGTGGTCAAATCAGCTCCAAGTTCGAAACATAATGCAACGCGATACAGACCAATGTACCTGCAGTACAGACCACTTACTCACCTTACCCTCTATCCTCATCTTTTTCCTCACTTTTAGTGAACACTGGGAAATGCACAATTTGCTACCTTCATCGAAAGTGGAGCAGTGGACCAAAGGCTGGTGGTCCGTCTGTGCTATGGTGTTCAGTCGAAGAAACAGGGCTTGAGGTCCTTCCCGATTTGGGTCAGCGACAGGAATTTCTGAGGTGGGTAGGCAGGGTGTTCCTTTCTTGGTGGCTAGGTAGGAGAATGATCTTCCTTGTCTTGTGGATGTGAGGGATGGTGGCCAGGGCCAGCTGGGCGAAGCGGCGGGGTCTGATGGGGACGTGGAATGAGAGTTGGTGGTTCAGATATGCTGGTCCTCTGTTGTGGAGGGTGTTGAAGAAGTTCATTAGGAGCTTGAAGGTGATCCTTTTGTTGAATGGAAGCCAGTGGAGTTCTCGGAGTTGTTCGGAGGAGTGGCTGCAGCAATGGATGTCGAGGACTAGTCTGGCTGCCAGACATGTCCAAGCAGATGTGATCATGCGGATTTCACGCTGATTGAGGCAGGCTTCTTTATCCAGTAAAGCTATTGTGTTTGACCTTTCAGGCACACACATGCTAGTGTGATGGACAGAAATTAACCTCTAAGGTCCCACAAATGTCACTACGATTCTACTGAACAAAATCTCCTACATAATCAAGGTGTCTGTTCTGCAGGACTTTCTTGGTTATGGTGGCAAGCTCAATGTGTTTATTATGAAAAGTTGGGTCTGTCTTATTTAACCCCTTAGCCGCGGCGGTAAATCCACTGCGGCACTGGGGGGGAGTGGGGGCCACGCAGCGCTCCCATGCTCGTGACGGAACCGCTCCGTCACGAGCAATGTTCCCTCTAATTTTTTCCTCCGTGTGCGGCAGTGGAGGGTCTCTGTGCGCTGCACCCATGGCTATGTGCGCCAGGAACAGAACCTCGCATGTCTGCGGTGCCAAATGCCACTTGTTTTGGTGCCCTCCTGCCCTCTGTCCCACTCGTTTTTGGTGCCCTTCTGCCCTCTGTCTCACTCGTTTTTTGTGCCATTCTGCACTCTGCCCCACTCGTTTTTGGTGCCCTTCTGCCCTCTGCCCCACTCGTTTTTGGTTTTTGGTGCCCTTAGGCCCTTTAGGCCCTCTGTCCCACTCGCTTTTGGTGCCCTTCTGCCCTCTGTCCCACTCGTTTTTTGTGCCTTTCTGCCCTCTGTCCCACTCGTTTTTGGTGCCTTTCTGCCCTCTGCCCCACTCATTTTGTGGTGCCCTTCTGCCCTCTGCCCCACTCATTTTGTGGTGCCCTTCTGCCCTCTGCCCCACTCGTTTTTGGTGCCTTTCTGCCCTCTGCCCCACTCATTTTTTGGTGCCCTTCTGCCCTCTGCCCCACTCGTTTTTGGTGCCCTTCTGCCCCACTTGTTTTTGGTGCCCTTCTGCCCTCTGCCAACTTTAATTTTGTACATATTTATGATTTTATGACTGTGTGAAAATGGTTGTTTTGCGGGAGAGATAATATTCAGTACAGTGGTCCTATATTGCTTATGGTGACAAGTCAATGGTGCCTTTTACCAGATGCTATAGATCTGGTTTGTTTCTGTTAAAACTTACGACAAAGGCAGACGGCCCAACTTATTTATATTTTAAGAAGCATTTCAATAGTCCAGTAAGTTTAAATTGTTATTATACTGTCGTAAAACCTGTAGGCAGGTAGAAGAAATCTCCGAGTTTACCATAGTAGGCATACATTTTAATGCAGGTTACCCTTTACGACAAACAAAAAAATTAAAACAAAATCCGTAGGCCTGGCTTGTTTATTGTGAAACCCTATGTTGAAGCCAGTAGATCTTTATGGGTGAATTGTGATTACACTGTGTTAAACACTGTAGACAGGTATTTTGTTACATCAATTATCACAGATTACAGTCATCTACGAAAACTTTAAATCCCATCCCCCTACAGCCTACAGCATCAGCCTGCCCACCCCCACGAACACAAATCCTGAATACATGCTCACCCATTGGGACACTCTCATAGCTAAAGCCACAATCTCCACCTGTCAGGCCTTGGGACTGGGCTTTTTCATGATGACAAGACTATGATGCAGCCCTGATCGGTTCATTAAATAATGTTCATTCAGATGCCGTAGTTCTAATATATTTATTTTGAAAAGCTATGAGAAAGGCAGTAGGCTTTGCTTATTTGTTGTGAGAAGCATATGTTAAAAGTAATAGGTCTTAGAAGGGTGGATTATTAATACGCTGTATTAATGTCTGTAGCAATGTATTCTGTTGCACCGTAACTCACAGATTACTGTACTAAGCAAAGGTTTTGTATTGGTTACACTTTCTGACAAACCCTGTGAGTAGAAGATTACCAAAAGTGCACTTGCAACATTTTACATCTTAAAGCTGCACAAAGTCAAAAGTGCCCTTGTGTTCTTTTACCTCTGACAGTTACATGGACCCAAAGTAGCAACACGGCTACATAGGTGTATGGATATATAGCAGGAGGGCATTTTGACATGAACAACGTGGCTCGAATTATAAGACCCCAGTGCTTAATCTGGTGAGTCATTTTGGGACCAGCACTTCTTTTTCTGTATTTCTGTAAATGTTTTCGGACCAGAACTTATTTTTCTGTATTCTGTAAATTTACAGAAGCAAAGAAGAAAAAACACAAAAGGGAGAGATAAAGGAAAGAAGAAAAAACTGAAGAAATGTCATAAAGGAGAAAGCAGGAACCTCTGAGAGTGATAAGGGGCAGGGAGAAACTGGGAGTGTAAAGAGGCATGAGGTGGATTTAAGATTATGCGGACCTGGTATTCGGTACAACGACCTTTAATTGCACTGGCAGCATGCTTTTTAGCAGAGCTTTGGGCACCGGCGCTCATTCTCTTACAAATTAAGCATTGAACGACCCATTGAATTATTGACAATTCTGTCAAACACTATCACCTTTACTGTCAAACGTTGTCACCCTCCACAGTCTGTAGTACCCTCTCTATGAAACATACCAATAGCACCACATTCGTCAGGCTGTGTTGCTGCTCTTACCTCCCTAGATTCTTGCTTTTTAGGTGTGATGCTGTAGCAAACCTCGCTGAAAGGAGCAGGTAGTCCAAACAAGTGGTTTACCCAGTCACCTACACTGCCATGTCCTCTCTTCCTCTTGTGCTGCTTCATTGCTGGATCTGAATCCATGTGCACCACAGAACTCATCCATGAGCAATACTGACCTGCCTCACCTTGAAAACCTTTCACTGTGCCTTTGAACTTTCATCCTTCGGGTGCCTTCCTTTGCTTCCTGCCAAACATGGCCTATTGCCCACAGCATAGTTCTGATCTGAATTAGCGACCCACTTCCCTCCACCAGTATCATCCATCCGAAATATAGCTTAGCACACCCTGGCACCATCCATAGCTTTGACTCATTCCGCCTTGCTATGGCAATCGCCAATTCGCCGCCCCACCCCGATCACCATATTGACCCGTTTGCAATTGCTGTGCCTCTGATTGCCCTGTTATCACATGAGCTCTGACTTTACTTTTGCCTCTCTCCTGCGCTGATAGTAACGCCCAGCAGTCACAATATTCAGAGACATGTTGCCTTGTTGAAAGGCACAAAAGCGTAGACACTTTCCAAACACAGCGTGTGCTAAAGTACACGCTGTGTTTGGAAAGTGTCTACACTTTTGTTTGTAAAGCCCGAGGCAGACTGGCATTTTGTTTAAGTATCGCTGTTAATCGGAGCCCGTGAATGGGCTCTGGTTATCAGCAATACTTAAACAAAAGGGCACAGTCTGCCACGCCCCCACACAGCAGTAAGCCCGCAAGCGCCACAATCGCACCAGCCCCCACCCCCGCCTCCTTACCTGAACTCCTCATGCCCGCTCCGCCACCACACGGAAAAGTGCCTTTATGATCGCGACGCTCGCTTTTTAAAAGCGGCGGGCGGCGCGACTCTTTAAGGACGTCCTGTGTGCGCGCTCCACGCTAGGTGGTGCGCGCTGATGTCAGGGGAGGTGCGCGCGCGCGCGGCCTAGAGGGAACATAGGTCACGAGCCTCAGACGCGCTGTGCTTGTGACGGAGCGGTTCTGTCACAGCCCCGCCTGCTCAATGGAACGCTTAGCGCAGGCGTGAAATCAGTGCTGTGCAGGCACGCCGAGCGGGCCGTGACGGAACCGCTCCGTCACCAGCACAGCGCGACCGAGGCTGGTGACGGAGCGGTTTCGTCATCAGCATGGAAGGTGTTAATGTGAAACGGTTATGTTAAAAAAAATAGGTATTTAAGGGTGGATTATTATTACTATATTAAAATCTGCAAATAGGTATCTTCTTACATGGAATCTTACATTTTTAAGGGCTAGGCTAGGGTTTGAGTGTTGGTTACACCCTTTTTACAAGGATAGAATATTTGCACTGTGATAGTCCTTATTAGACCATCATATGAGACCTAGTATGTGGTTCTGTCCACTGTAATGTTAATACACTTCTAGTTTTCTTCCCTTATACCGGATGGTTGCCTTGTTAGAAAACTTACATTCAATTGAGTAGGCCAGAGTTGATTATGGTAACAAGCCAATGATAAGTAGTATTACTTGGTTCATTGATAAATGAGATTTCTAAAGCCAAAGGTTTGATTTAGTTTCTCCAAAGGTTATGATTAAGGCAGTAGGCTTGGCTTATTTATTTTGAAAAACATTGGTTAAAGTCAATGAACCTTTAATGGTGGATTCTTATTGCACTGTGTTAAAGGCAGTAGAAGGTGTTTTGTTACATGAAATTTCACAGGTTACCAAAGGAGTCAAGGGTTTTGGCGTTTGTCGTTCTGTGTGACAAACACTGGGGGTAGAAGATTTTCACTGTGATAATCCTAGTTAGGCCCGTTGTGACAGGTTATTTATTGTTTTGCCAACTGTAACTTTGTGCATAATGGTAATTTTATAAGTTTATGCATGATGGTTGCTAGCATATGCACACTTTAATATACCTGTGTTAGGTATGATGTCAACCTAATGGTAAAGGTTATAGGCTTTATTGGGTCATGGGAAAAGTTTTGTTGGATTTCATAGGTTTGATCTGTGTTTTGAAGTGTTTTAAAGGCAATAGGTATTTAACAGTAGCTTGCTATTGCATTGTGGTCAAACACTATTGGCAGGTATTTTGTGACAGATTCCATTTGTAATAAGTGTTTTGGTGCTGGGGACATACTCGAACAAACCACGTAGATAGAAGCTTTGCAATTTATTAATCCTTATTAGGTTTTCTTGGGGGGATTTCTATATGGTTTTGACAAAATACACCCAATTGATTCATTGCAAAACACATATGCTAGAACCAATACGCCTTTTAACAGGGGATTACTGTACTAGGTCTGCAGACTTTTTTTTTCTTACACAAAATCTCACAGATTACATTTGTAGGCAAGGGTTTTGGGTTAATTACTCCCTCTGATAACAGTATGGCGCCGAACCGGCTAATCTCTCTAATTACCGGCCCATATCCCTTCTTCCTTTTGGAGCAAAGATCTTGGAAGCCCATGTGCTAGCTGCATTTCCAATTTCATCGAAACATCGGATTATCTGGAGCCCAACCAAGCCGGCTTCCGCCAGGCGCACTCAACCGAAGCCGTGATTTTCGCAGTTCTGGACACTATGAGGTCCAACGCCGACAGGGGTATACATCAGGCCTTGGTGCTTGTGGACCTGTCGGCAGCGTTCGACATGGTGAATCATACCATCTTATTACACTGTGTGGAACAGGCTGGTCTGCGAGGCTCGGCTTTCAGTTGGGTGAAATCATTCCTGAGCAACCGGACCCAGGCAGTTAAACTTGGGAACTTTACCGCGCCCAAATTATCTACCACCTGTGGTGTCCCGCAAGGCTCGTCATTGTCCCCCCTCCTGTTCAATCTATATCTCAAACCTCTTTTACATTCTTTAAAGAACAGGAGGGTAACGATCTATAACTATGCTGACGACCTGCAGCTAATTTTCCCACTGGACTCAACTGACTCCGCCGTGGAATTCTAGGCGACCATGCTGCACATTCAACGGTGGATGGAGTTGAACCACCTAAAACTCAATCCTGGGAAGACCGAGTTGGTACTCCCGGGCAAAAGCTCGATCAGCTGGGGTCCCCACTACTGGCTGTCAACAATGGGATCTCCTCCCTCCCCCTCTCTCTCGGTGAAAAGCCTCTGGATCACCATTAACTCTGATCTCTCTCTGAAAGGCCAGGTGGGAGCTGTGATTTCTTCCAGCTTCCATCAACTGCGCAAAATCAGAAAAATTGCTCATCTACTCACTCACTCTGCGCTCATTCAAGTGGTACTCACCCTGGTCCTGTCTCGATTAGACTTTTCTAATTCAATTTATTTAGGCCTCCCCCTGTTCTTGTCTAAACTCTTGCAAATTGTGCAAAACCAAGCGGCCAGATTGATCTTCAAGAACCGCGGTGGGAGCTCGGCGAAACCATTGCTGGCCACTCTCCACTGGTTACCCATAGCCCAACGGGTAATATTTAAAGTAGGATGTCTGGCCTTTAAGGCTCTTCACTGGAAAAGTCCCATGTTCATCAATAACTTAATTGTCAAGCATGAGCCTACCCGCAATCTTCGTTCTGCCCATCTGTCCCTTCTTACCCTACTCTCCTTCAAACGGAAGCGTCAAGGTGAGTGTCGATTTGCTTTTCTTGCCCCAATGGTGTGGAACTCTTTCCCCCTGTCGCTCAGGAAATGTACCAATCTCATGGAGTTTCGGGGAGCCTTGAAGACCTGGCTATTCAGGCAAGCTTCAGGATAGGTTAACTGCTTTTCAATCTTTCCTCACTGCCAGCGCCATGAAACCCCTGTGTGCCCGTGCGCTTAAAAAGTTCAGAATAACATAACATAACATAACATAACATATGGCGTGTAAGATTTGAACTACTATAATTCTTCCTAGAATCTCGTCGGAAGGTTAACACTCTTACTTGTCTAACAACAAAAATATCTCACTTGAAGGTCAGATGAACAGCTATGTAATCCACCTTGTTTATAATATAGAATGACTCCTTATGTCATCTGAGGTTCACCACAGTAGGTTGTACAGCCTACTAAGGTGGCATAAACCCTTTAGGCAACAAACAGGAGTGGTTGCTGGAATGGAATTTCTTGAAACAAGTTATAATGTTTTGCCCATAATGGAAATAATTTAAAAGCTTCAAGCATTATCGTCAACGGGTCATTTCAGCTTCACAAGTAAGGTCATCACTCAATCTCTATGCGCTTCTGCGTGGATCTTACATTAAGCCTTCCAAAACCATGCAGGAAGTCATTGATCCATAACAGACATGAGATCTGGAGTCTGGCTGTGATGAGTCTTGGGAAGCATTTTGAGAAAATTGTGTTGAGAATCACTAATGAAAACATTAGGATACATAAGTTAATTTGTGTATAAGTTTAGGAGGTTTGAATCTTCAAGTGTATGCCATTTCAGGTTCGCCCTAAACTTTTATTAACCCCTTGTGTGCGCGAGTCGGCCAACGGCCGTCGCGAGCACTACCGAGGTCGTGCTGCACCCGTCCGTTGGCCGACGCGGCCCCACCCACTTAATAGAACACCGGCACCGCAGCACAATTTGTGCCACGGTTAAAGAGTTAATGAAAAAGTTAGAAGGGTCAAATTTGTATATAAAATTGGTTCTAAACTATGTGAGCCAGATATACAACCAAAAGGTTGCAGCAGCCAACAAACTGACATTATGGGGAACTTTAGCATTTAGGTTTGAAAACAGGAGATCTCTCAGAAAAATGTATGTCGCAAGAAAGAAATGGACTATTGGTTTTGGAATACCATGGCCAAGGCAATCTCCATACTGTTCTTGATCCAAACAACAAAGAGCAAGTATTAATTGTGGACGATGGAGAAACAGGATTGCAAAATGGTGGAAACATTTTCCAAGGTCTTCTGGTCTGTGAGCAAAAATTGGTAGGGTTAAAACACAAGATTATCTTGAAGATGCTTTACCAAAGGTCAACAAACTGTGTGGCGTCCCTTTTTCAGTCAGAGATTAACTTTAACAGGAATGAAAAAATTGGTGGATCTTGTGATCATAAAACACACGGAAGCTTCCAACTGGGTTTCCCCTGTTGTTGTGATTTCAAGCTGTACTAACGGCAAGATAGAACTCGGCATCGAACTCTACCATTTGCATAATAGTATCATTGTACATGAGTTTACGCTTCAATAACATTCTGAAATGCTCAATGGTTTTCTACTACTGCCCTTTCTTAAGCATATCATAAAATCCTTTACAAACTAAAAGCATGAAACCTACAGCTTTAATGAGCCAGGATTGCTGCTTTCAAGGACCGGCTGATGTTCCAACTGCATGAAAAAATCAAAGAGATCAATTTTTTTAGGAAGATCTAATTATTTGTGGGAAGACATTAGGAGAACAAGATGGGGGAGCTGGGAAGTGTTTTGGAAAACCTTAATTGTCAGGGATATCTTAATGGCTTTTGTGGCCTTAGGCCAGATATTTTTCGGGTCCCCATTTTGAAGCAACTGAATTTATTACAACTTGCGATGCCAGAAAATATTGAATTATATTCTAAACCTTCAGAATGGGGAGCCATAACAAAGCAAAAGCTTAAGCTCACCGATTCAGTCAGCGCAACAATATCAAAGGAAAGCTTGAGCAAACAATGATAAAACAATTGTTTTATTTTGGTTCGAAATTACTTACAACAACATTTTATGCAATACTGAGTGTCAACTAACCAGCTTGTTACTCCCACTGTAAGAAAAACATCTAAGGGTGACATGCTAGATGTTTAGTGGACTAGTGAATAATATTAAAGTAAGAAGCTTGTCCATCTTCTTCTTTTAACATGTGTGCACTTCTGAGGTTCGAATGTTACGTGTGATTGTTGAGTAGGATAAATGGAATGGGGCAGGATGCAAAAGTAAGACCTAGACCTAAAGAGAAAAGCATAGCGAGTGTGTAAAGATGTTCTAAAATGATAAACGAGGTAGGGAGAGAGGTAAATTGAGAAGGTGAGGTAGCTGAGGAAAGACAAGAAAGTTAGAAAGGGAAGATGTGGGTAGATAGAGAGAGGCAGAGAAATAGGTAGGGTGTTAGAGTGTGTTAGAGAGGTAGAAGATAATAAAGATTGGAGAAGAGGTGTACAATACACCAAGGGATAATATAGAGAGAGACGTAATGTAGTAAAAGAGGTCAATTAAAGAGAGGTAAAGGCAGCTAGAGGTAGACGTATGGAGAGAGACTTGATGAAAATACAAAGATAAAAAGTCGAGAGCGAAAAACTCAGAAGACGTACAGCAAAAACAGATAATGTAAAGAGTGGTATGGAAAAGAGAAAGAGAAAGGTAGAGCGAATGTTGAAGAGTAGAAAGAAATGTGGGGTAGAACGAAATGAGGACATTGAAATAGATGGAGGAAATAGAGGGCATTCAATTTCACAATACATTACTTGTATTCAAGAAGGTGGATTCATTGACTACATTTGTGATGCTATAATGAGGTTCCTAAACTTGGATTCTCCTGTGGGACTTTCTTGCAGATACCAGCTTCATTCAACTAGTACCCAGTTCATTTGCAAGAACTTTGAACCCGTTGGATCACTAACAGGTCCCAACTACCAGCGACTATTTCCAGGCACAAACCCTCTTTACTGAACCACTAGCAGCCCTCTTATCGGAGCCCACCGGAAGCCTTATTAAATTTGTACACTATGACTGTTGCGAAAATGTCTTGGGTGCTCCAAACTTTTTTTCTGACTTGGGTAGGACGGTGTTTCAGTTTGTTTAGTGGGTTTGAAGTCTTTACATTGTTGTACAACTTTTTTGGGAGACCCCACTACAGGGGCACAAAGTACCTTTTCCCACCTTGCATTAAGGACTACCAGGAAACTGAGACAGAGAACAAACATACTATTCAACTTGAGAAATTTTTTCTCTGTCAGGCACACCGGCCGATTAACTAGCTATGTGTAAATATGCACCTAGAAATTTTACCCTCCAAAGGAGAACATCAGCGAAAGGACGCCGCGCAATAAAAATTGGGAGATAGACATGTCAACGGAATACAAAATGAGTGTGGTCTTCTTTCGCTCCCAGAATATCACGCTTGTTCTTTTATGAAGGTCATTTTTTTACCTGACCTTATTTACATACCAACAATTAACCTCTTGGCTGCTAATGACAAGGGTAACTCGTCATGCACCTTTCATTGATTTCAATGGAAATTAGATGAATAGTAAAATATTGCCTTAGCAGCCAAGAGGTTAACCCCTTGCGTGCGTCGGGAGGCCGGGGGCCGTCTGAACCGCGCGGAATTGGCCTGCACCACAGGGGAATTCGGGCTGCGCCCAAAGGGTTAAAGACCTATTCTTCGAAGAAGTAATATTTTTGATTGGGCATTTAGTTTATAATGAACTGCTACTGTGGGATACTGTTTCTAAACTTCTGTCACTCCACCAACAGTGTACACTTTGACTCTACAAGTTTACTACCCACAAAGGGTCAAGTACCCAAAAGCACTCGGTTATTCAACTCACGTTCATGATTACTTAAGCCCCTGGACATTAGAGGTAATACCAGAGATTAGAAAGTTCATGTCGCAGGAATAATTCCCGAATAGCATGATACAAACATTAGTATTATGCAATTGTAAATCACTGAAAATAAATGAAGAAAAACAAAAAGTTAGAATGTCGAGAAATGCAAAAGTAACAAAGTGAAGAATCAGAAATCACTTCTCATAAGCAAAGAAAGAACAAAAATAGGCAAACTGCAAGGAGGCCAGCATTAGCCCCTCCGGCGCTGCGCAAATTCTACCGCTGTGCGGGAGAATTAATAAGTGGGCAGATTCGGACGGCCCCCGGCCATCCTTAGCACACGCCCACTGTGATGTCCGACGGCCAGGGCCGTCCTGAGCACCGACAAAGTTAATCACCTGATACCAGTGTTCTTCAGTTTCAAGCTACCAAGACCAGCAGAGGTATTTCAGTTTTGGTCATCTCCACGTGTGAACAACAGGTTTGCATGCTCAATTGGACAAGCACTGGCAAAGACAATAAGTCTCACCTTTGAGATTTAATGGATCTGCAAAGGGCTTTTAAGGTATGTTACATAGAATTCCAATGATGTGCAGCTTAGCTAAAGCCTTCGAAGAGGCGTGCCATAAACTTCGTACAAAATGACGCAGATGCTTTTTTTTCTTTGCAGTTACCAATCAAAGTTGGACCAGTGGCTAAAAAGACAAGCATTTACAATGCAATGGTCTCTGCATTCTTAAAGTTAGAACTATTGGCATTGCTCATGACATTATTTTTATTTATGTGGTTTTATTTTAACATAAATAAATGGCATTGTCATTTACAATGCCAATAGCAGGGCATGAGAGCACAAGCAACGAGGGGGCAGGACAGAAAGCACAAGCAACGAGGGGGGGGGGAGGGAGGACAGCAAGCACAAGCTACGAGGGGGGGCAGGACAGCAAGCACAAGCAACGAGGAGGGGGCAGGGGAACAAGCACAAGCAACAAGGGGGCAGGACAGCAAGCACAAGCAACGAGGGGGGCAGGACAGCAAGCACAAGCAACGGGAGAGCAGGGGAGCAAGCACAAGCAACGAGGGGGCAGGACAGCAAGCACGAGCAACGAGGGGGGCAGGACAGCAAGCATGAGCAACGAGGGGGGCAGGACAGCAAGCACGAACAACGAGGGGGGCAAAGCACGAGCAACTAGGGGGGCAGGACAGCAAGCACAAGCAACGAGGGGGCAGGACAGCAAGCACAAGCAACGAGGAGGGGCAGGACAGCAAGCACAAGCTACGAGGGGGGGTCAGGACAGCAAGCACAAGCAACGAGGGGGGCAGGACAGCAAGCACAAGCAACGAGGGGGGCAGGGGAGCAAGCACAAGCAACGAGGGGGGCAGGACAGCTAGCACAAGCAACAAGGGGGGGCAGGACAGCCAAGCAACGGGGGGCAGGACAGCAAGCACAAGCAACGAGGGGAGCAAGCACAAGCAACGAGGAGGGGCAGGGGAGCAAGCACAAGCAACGAGAGGGCAGGAAAGCAAGCACAAGCAACAATGGGGGGGAGGACAGCAAGCATGAGCAACGAGGGGGGACAGGACAGCAAGCACATGCAACGCGGGGGGATGACAGCAAGCATGAGCAACGAGGGGGGGCAGCACAGCAAGCACAGGCAACGAGTGGGGGGCAGGACAGCAAGCACAAGCAACGAGGGGGGGGGGCAGGACAGCAAGCACGAGCAACGAGGGGGCAGGACAGCAAGCACTCACCGGAGGACTTGGCAGCTTCTCGAGTTCTTCCGGCGCCGGTCGGGCAGAAATGGTGTCACAAAAGCGACTCAAAATGGTTTTTTTTTATGAGAGGAGCACTCAGATTACCTGAAATTTTGTTTAATTTAATGTATGCGGATTTATGAATTTTAACCCTAAGCGTGCTGCTGAGGTGGCACGTCTGTCCAGTAGCGTGCCTAACAATTGAACAGCCTTATCTTAAGTGTATGCAACACTAAAACCATCATATACAAACACTGGGATCTCTTAAAGAACGAAGTGGACTTCAATGGGATATTTAACAGCAAGCCCATCTTTGCCTATAAAAGATCAAAAAACCTAAAGGAGTTGTTGATGACCCCGACAAGAGAAATAGAAGAAACTTATAGAGGCATGAGGAAATGCCAAAATTGCGTACATTGCTCCAATGTGATCGAAGGCAAACTGTTACACCATCCACAAACTGGCAAAGAGATAAATCTACACCACAATGGAGATTGTAATTCTAAAAACTTGATTTACTACATAAAATGTCCTTGTGGAAAAATTTACACTGGAAAAACTGAAAGAAAACTCAAGACGAGGATTTCAGAACATAAAAGTACTATCAGAAACAAGAACATAAAAAGCAATTTAGCTAAACACTGGAATGAGAATAGTCATAGCATAGCTCAGATTAGGTTTTCCATTCTGGAGGTTGTCAAAACATACGAGGGGGTTGATCTTACCAGATCCCTCCTCCAGAGAGAAATTCATTGGATCAAATATCTATCTACACAGGAACCGAAGGGTCTTAATGAAAAAATTGATTTGTCGTGTTTCCTATGATTCCCCTTCACCAGAACACTGTACCGAGTATGATGTCTGTACTTCATCGCTAAATTTGGTATATTTCAATGTTTGGTAACTAAGTCTGCATCATTATGTGTTTCTTAATTTTTAATTTTTATTTTTTCTCACTTTTTGATGTCCAGTCACGCAGTTTTTGTGGGTTATGCTCTTCGGTCTTTAGATTCTACACCATTCTATCATGGCGCCGATTAGCAAGTGTAGTTTTGAATGTTCAGTCCGTTTTCTATGTCGACCACCGGCTCTGTGTATAGTCACGAGAGAGTTCAGTTCGAGTACCCATTGTTCCTGTAAGAGCAGCGGTTGTAAGCGAGAGGGAGTTGTTTTCTGCACATTAGGATTAAAAGAGCAAGGTGAGTTTTGTAGCGCGAGGCAGCGCTGTTGAGAGGTTAAGCGTTGTTGAGATAACTGAAGGGTGACTTATCCCGGTTTATAGCTGCTGGTTTATTTGTCATTTGTAGGAGAACAGCGATTATTGGGAGCGTGAGAGTGTTATTTGAACACTGGTCATTTGAACACTTGGTTCATTGTGTTTAAGGTAAGAAAGATTACTGGTTTCGTTTTTTCTGGGTCGGTTATACTGTTTAATAGGGTCAGAGAGATCACTTTGTGTTTGTGTCTTGTTTGCCAACAGGAGTATAAAGCCTTAGAGGAGCGTGATTTCTGTAAGTTGATTTCAGCGTTTTGATTTTCACATACACAAAGGTGCTGGTGAAGGCTTCCTTTTTTGGCAGTAAATGTTACCGTTTTTTAACAATATATATGGTTGCTTCATTGTATTGAATTTACCTGTTTCAGAGAAGATTGAGTTATGGTATTCTGTATTTCATTTCCACAGGCCCCCGAAGAAGAGCTCCATTGAGCTCGAAATGCATTGGGCACAGACAGAAAGAAATGTTAAAAGTTTAAAGAATTGACATCTATGTTTGAAATGTGATGATATGAACATTTTTGTTGCTCTAATAACAGTTTTTTGTTGTTAAATTCATGTAAATGGTTCAGAGAAAACATTTGCTTATAAATATAAAAATATAATTATTTTTTGGAAACTAATTTGAGACTGTTGTATGAGTTTATATGTTCAGCGGTTTCCGCTACAAAAGCAACAGTGCGCTAAGGTTAAGTGTTGCATACACTTAAGATAAGGCTGTCACAAAAGCGACGCCATTTTTGCATTCGGGCGTGGTTTTTGCAGTTGAGTGACAGATGACGTCACGGCAAGAAAACTGCAAAAAACACGCCCCCGAATCAGAAAAGGAAGGGGCTTGAACGGAGTGACGCCCCTCTCCTCCAATGGCTGGCCTCCGTTTAGGAAGCCAGCCAATGGAGAAGAGGGGCGGGTTGAAGCCCCCTTACTAATAAACATGAATTCTCGGACGCGCGACACTGCTGCGCAGTGTTCGCTAGGCCGAGACCTAAAAAAGAAATGGAGAAAGCGCTTTTTTTTAAGCGAGTGGGGGAAACGCGTGGGCTGGAGGAGGAAACAACTCTGGGGTTGGAAGCAACACAGCAGGTCACGGGTAGGGGGCAGAGAAGATGAGAGACAGCAAGGTGGAGCACTGGGGAAGGGGAAAACAGTGAAAGAGGCCAACATGTAGCGGATGCGGGAGAAGCAGATAGCAGAGAAAAGTACGGGGGTTGAGAGTACATGAGAACAAGAACTGCAGAGGGGTGGCAGAGAGAAGCACACAGGCAATAGGGAGTGCAGGAGGAGAGAAGTACACAAGGAAGACAGATGGAAAACACATGAATTCCCAAAGAGTGCTTAACCCAAAAGAAAAAAGTAGTGCTTAAAAAGCAAGCAGTGGAAGCTTGGAATCTAAACAATCAAAAGATTTTAAACAGACTATGCTCCATGGGAGGCACAAACACAAGATTGACAAGCAGGGACACAAATAAGTAGCAGGCAAATGAGTGACTGTAAAATGAACCTATGGTAATCAATACACAGGCTTAGTCTAAGCCCATGCATGTTCTTGGTAAACCCACAATATTTCTCGCAACAGAAAGCACTTGTGTTTAGTTTGCAAGATCTATAAAAGAAACTGAAAGGAACTTAGTGGGACAGAGCCAGGTGCCTGACAGGGAGATGCATTCGTTGGGACCAGATGTGCTTGGTCAGGAAACTGTGACATACTGAAACAGAAAGAGTAGGTACCGCAAAATGGAGAGGGCCTACAAGGCACCCCCATAAGAACATACAAAGAATAGATTATCAAATATATATATATATATATTCGTCATTGACGAAGTCATCAAAAACTACTGATAATTTTAGATCTTTGGCATTTAAGCTTCACAAATATTAACACGACCCAAGAGAATCAGGATACAGTAATTACAAAGTCTGTCTAAATCAGTGCTGCTACAAAGAGACACTAGTATCCTTTCTGTAAACATCATACGCTCTGCAGCCGCAGCCGGATCACACTGGTGCTCAAGATTTGCACAAAGGGTTTAAATACAAACACATTCACTCCAAAATAGATTGTGTATATAGTAGGGAAATAACTACAAACATTACAGAAATATGGTCAAGTGATAGGCGAATCTTCATGTTGTCTATCTAGGCTGTAGTTGAATAAAGTGATTCCAACTTTTATGAAAGCTCAGTGCTCTGCAGGCAAGATAACTGAAAGGGCCTTGACTATTTATTTCTTCCCCATGTGCTCTTTTAACATGCAAGTAGGTAGGTCCAGACGTCCCAAAAAATAAAATATGTAAGACAAAAAGTGGTGGATCAATCACGGGTGACGAAAAGCACTTTTATCCAGACATTCTCCGGGCCTGTGTAAGACATTCAACATAATTGTGAAGACCATGTATTTGAGTCGAGGAACAAAAAATAAGTATGCAAAATCTTCCACGGATGCGGAAAACATTGCAATTTCCTATCACACCATACCACAGTTTAAATCCTTCAACTGTCACTTGACAATTACTTACTCTGATGAAAGAATAAGATGAACAGAAATGCCGGTAAGCTAAAAATATTAAGGTACGTGCCACAGCAGAGGGACCCCTTGGGACTGCGAAGCTGGTTAATTAGTCATACCCATCTAATTACTGGGCAGTATGTTTTGAAAAACAAAGCAAGCCTTTGAGATGAAGGCGGTCGTTGGATCTGCTAATAGCCGTGCAATTCCGTCCGTTTGTGCGACTCAGTGCGGATCCTTTATTTTCCTACAGAAGCTTCATGATTTGAGAGTCCACTAGAAGTGCTCCTTGGTTCTGTGTTGCTTATTGCCGAGCTAAACGCTCTACTCTCTGAACAGGCGGGGTACGGCCATTCCAGCTTCCCTTATCCTTGGAACAGTCTATGCATTAGTGCACCCAGAGGCCGTATTACAGAATGTGCCCCAGGGGCACACATGCATGGGCGTCCGCTTTGCATGCCCCTGGGGCACGTTGGTATTACAGAAGAGGCCGCAAACGTTTGTGCGGCCCCTTCTGCAGTACTGAAAGCATTGGTGCAAATGTATCACCAGCACTTTCTCAAGAAGGCGTTCCTTCATTTTCATGGGGGCGTGGTCCCAAGCAAATGAGGGAATCTCTTTTCCTCTGGCCCTCACCTGTTATGGACGCAGGCGCAGAGGCAAAGAAGCTGTCCGGAGGCACTCTGTCAGTGCTTCCCCTAATGGCAGCCCTCTGGGGGAGAAGGGGGTCCTTTTGACGCCCCAAACATCCACTTGAAGGCATGTGCAGTCGCTCAATGCATCGCTGAGGGAACAGTCACATGACTGTGACAATGTGACGCTAAAAACTGTTTATTATCAGACTATTCACTTGCTCTCGAAACAAAGTCTTAAATGGGAACTACAGGGCACCTTTATGCTCTTTGCACCCAGCGCACTTGCTTAGAGGTGCGCTGTGGCGCCAACAGGAAAAGTGTGTTCTATTTGTGATAGGGCCCCAGGTATCCCTGTCTTAACACATATGGCCACAGCCCTTTTGGTTTTGCAAAGGTTGTTCTGTTATGGGCTTTGTAAAATGTTATTTTTGGTGGGGAGCGGGTGCTGGTCATTTGCTACTACTTTAAAATATAAAAAAATGTACAATTTTTGCTCTAAAAAACTACACATTAAAGGGGTATATCCCCAGGCACGTCTTTGTGTGTGTAAGTGCTCCTTGTGAAAGGGTAGAATGCCTTCACTCTCAGTGAAGTTAGCCATTGACTGAAGTAGGCTGACCGACTGCCCCATGCTGTATGCTGCAGTGGACAGACGAAATATGCAAATTACATAACAGCCCAACAGGTGAATAGGACTGGCTGCAAGCGCCTATAATATGCATATAATATTTACTATAATACAAAATGTCCAGTCTAACGCCAGACCTAAATCACATCAAAAACATCACTACTAACTGGCAATTATGCCTGCTACCCGATCATATCTACTGTAGCCAGCGGCTCACAAGTTCAAAGTCTGGGAGCTATGGTCTCGTATACTGAGCGACAGCCACTTCCTGGCATCAATAGTCCCCATTTAAGATTTTGACACCAACTAAATAGTCTCACGATAAACTGGTTTTAGCGTCACACGGGCATAGCCACAGTCACGTGACTGTTCACTCAACAATGAGACTTTGAATTTAGGCTAGTTGTTTGGTACCTAAAATGAGCAATTTTTGCGTTGCTGGGTTTTTGAGTGGTTTGCACTCTGCATCGTTTCCGGCAAGTTCTGTGCAGCTCGTGATTAAACCCACTGACCAACTTCTTCCCTGTACCCATGGTCATTATGAACCCCATACAAGGCAGGAGTGTAAAAGCATACTTGATATATTGAACCAATATATATCAGGCTCTTTGAGTTACAATAGCTTGGTCCATTAACCCTTATTTTATCTCTAGTACAGCACCTCACCACATATTCCCTGTAAATACAAATCTCATCTCTTTGGTCCAGAAATTATGCTATCTTATTGGTTTGCTTAGCCATTGTTTTAACTTCTCTATGTTCCCCGATATCCAGGAAAAAGGTCCCAAATGTTTTCCCAAAAATAATCAGATCACTCAGCCTGGGCCTGCAACAGATTATGAGAAAGGCAGATACAAGTAGATACAAGTGAATCTGTGCAATACATGGAGCAAAACCAAGGAAGAAAGCAAAAACAATGGAGCAACAAAACAAAAACAAATGAGTGGGGAAGAACCATAAAAATTACTGTGCAGTGGCTGAAAAAGCTTAAATTATGGCAGCCAGTGCCACGATATATGGTGTTAGTGGCCTAAAAAAAACTACATGGCTCACAGGTTCCGATTTATTTGCAATGCGTTTTTAGTGAAACGCCAGCTATAGTCATGACAATCTAATACCATCCCACGCTGCAAGGGAAATCCCAGAGTTGGCATTTTGAAAGGGTAAGACATTGAAGTCACAAACAGTGTTGCTAGGTGCAGGCCGAGGCTTTGTCCGGTAAATAAAGTTTTGAAGACCTACACCTAGCAACGAATGGTCAATTAACCCTCCCTCCCACTCAAGCAAGACAGTTGGTTGTGCGTCTAGTGGAACATGTAGATATGAGCTCTTGCATCACTGCTTGCCAGAAAAGGCAGAGCAATGTCCTTGCTTGTCCGTCTGACCATTTAGGGGCTTTCAGTATGGATAAAATATTATGCAGTGCTGTTGACAAGACATCTGTAAAACATCTGTAAACGCACAATAATGACTAAAATGTTTCTGCGTTCGCCCAGAGACATCTTGGAAACGTGGTAGACCCAGTGCCTCTCTAAGATATGAGCTGTTGGGCTAGCATGCCCTAAAATTGAACGTAGCCCTTTGTAAACGAGTTAAGACTAAAAACAAAATGTACAGCCTTATGAATAAATGTTCAAATACAGCTCGGTACCAACATCAGTCGGTTAACTTTTTGGCAAATCTAAATTTAAAACTCAGATATATAGAAGTCTATCACATCTTTGACTATGTAACAATTGAAGCCTTGTGGAAGCTCAAGGTCACGAAAAGTGTGCTGGCTTAAGTCTTGAGGACACAAACAGAAAGTCCATAAAGAAACACCTACATATTGTTTTTGTAACGAACATATCAATAAAGCATTCAATATTTTAACAAGTTCACCTTTGATTCTGCCCAGAAGACCTGCAAGGATCTTACGGCCTCAAGGCAGGCACAATGCACATATTTAGTAAGAGTAGGGTGGGCCTCGTGCATGTTTACCTGGCAGTCACTTGTCAACTCTTAACCAAACTGGTTAAGGTCTGGTGCATATTAGAGTCCGGCAACGCCCTGTCGGCCAGGCAACAGCATGCATGCACATTAAAGGGGGGATTTCAAAAGAGAGCAGGAAAACTTATATTATAATGAAAAGCTGGAGTATTTTCACATTATCACATACTCACTACCAGCTCCAACATTCACAGAGCCATTGAAATTATGCAGCATGTAAAAGGCACATTATGCAACAATGGGAGGCGTATAGTGTAGTGTATGATTTAAAGCAGATTACGCAACGCATTATGTGGTATCACCTAGCAATTTTGACAAATATAGATACAAAAGAAACCTCAATATTATTGAAAATATATAGATTAAAAAAAACAAAAACTATCCATATTCATCATTCTTCATCCAAATGTTATTCACTAAAAATTGTCTAACACAAAAGCACAAGTTTTATTAACTGTACATTTTAGCTACGAGAGTAAAACAGTGTTCCTTTAAATATATACACAATTGCATGGAGAAGGAAACAAGGCTACATGTACGTCCCTCTTGTAGTAGGACCAAAGGACCTCCAAAATACCCATTTCCATTAAGAAATGTTCCTCCAGAAAAGAAAAGTGAATTTCATATTCAATACATGTGCCTCACATAGAAATACTCTAAATTCCAAGCCATCATATCTTAGAGTGAGAGAAAACATGTGGGGCCTGTCAAATCTAAGGGACCTCTTAAAATAATTGCTGGTTTGATAACCGAGCCACAAATATAAATATGAATTTGCGTGAATATTGAACAACATATTAATGGACAATACTTGTGCTGTTTGGGTTGCATTTATTTGAGGTTTTGCTGCATACTGCAGACGAACCCCTTTCCGGAAGAGATGAACAAACATATGGACAGTTTAGCTTTGCTCTATCTGACTTACACCCACTTACTCAGCTATTCCTATGACCTTATGTTCCTTGAAATCCAGAACAAAAGGTTTCAGAGCACCTTTCTCTATTCTAGTGATATCACTTCCATACTCATTAACTCATCCCTCACAAATTTAACACACAAAGATCCATCACACCAACAAACTATCAGTTAACCAGATTCTGCCATTCTGCAACAACAGCCTACTCACTCATCAAGCCTTATGCAATATTTACTTCATTGGTCAACATATCCTTGTGGACAAGGCAGCACTGTTTGAACAATCATGACTACAGCCCTTGAGAAGGTGGAACATCTCACAAAATAAAATGTTACATTGGCAAACTCTATGACCATTATCCCTAAGACACATTCCTATGTTCTCTTTCTGAAACATCAAGGTAGAGTAGCTGCAGATAATCAAGCCTTCTCCGTCTTTGAATGGCTTGCTTTATTCATCAAGGGTTAGAAAACAGATCTTAGTCAGGCTAGAAATACATATTTCCAATCCCGTATCAGCAAAGTGTACAACTCAGCCATAGATCTGTGCTAAGATCTATTATCAAATGATGAATTTCCCCACAATGCCTTCCTTTATGGTTCTATCCCAACTTCTACTTGACAATCGGATGAGTCCATTTACATGGTAACATGGTCACCCACCATGTCAAAAAAATTTAAACAATAGCCACGTTTTTATAACCATTGTCACAATAGCTTGCTCCTACAAACTCTGAAATTGCCCATGCATAAGAGTTGGAAACAAGCAGGATTATTAATGCCATATAGCTTAATAACCTCCCAGACAAAACGTATAATGCCAAAACAAACGTTATCAACCATTTCTCACCAAATGTGTTAATCCTTAACTTTAATAAGGATTAGGTACGAGAGCCATAGGACCACCCTTTGATTACTCTACTAAGGAGGAATCCTAACATATTTGCCTACTATAATTTAACATCTACCGCTGGTCTACTCTTACCTAGCAGGAATTAGTTTGCCTTCTCACCTTACTTAGAGAGACAAACTAGGCAATTCCAATCTGGGTTCTGCCATCATGCAAGGTCTGAGGTCTGAGCTGTCATAAACGTCTAAAAAAATGTTCTCTCAACCGGGCCTCATGGACAGCTGTGGGAACCGATGCTCCTTGAGCGGTCTACATCCTTCAACATGAATGAACATTTGATATCACTTGACCAGCTAACAACAAACTGTAGTGTTGAAGGACTGGTCCTCAACTGTGAGAAAGGATTGTGAGAAGTTTTTTCTACAAACTCAATACACAATTAACTGCGCATGGCATACTGTACTGTTAATGAGATTATATGAATATCCTATCTCAAGGAGTTTTGCTGTAGTCATATCGATGGATGTAATTGACCAGCATTAGGAGGAATAGTTAATATCACAGGGAACGGGAAATATTTATGTAGGTAGCACATAAAACACCTTTTTGGAAGGCCCTGGACTATGGTGCTATAAGAAGAAAGGGGGCAGTGACATAATGGAGGACAAGATTATGGGCTGTACAAAATTCTTAAGTCTATAAAAAAAAATTATGCTTTTATCATCACGGGAATCTCACGAAGTACATTTTACGGGATCTACGTCATATTATACATACACACGAACACACACGTAGTAGTTTAAAATGTTTACTTCTGACTTTGTATGTCTGCATGTGTAGCTATTCATGCATATTGAGATCTAAATGCACATTAAGCCAAATGTAAACATTTTACGCGAACAGCACTGCTGTGTAACGAATGGTAGCTGACAAATCAGTGTGCGGAAAAGTGCAGTGTCTGTCTGTCTTTCTGTGTCGCCTCCTGATAAATTCAGCAGCTGTGGTTGTGGGTCTCAAGAGCGGGGAGTTTCTCAGGACAAACCGAGATCAGGAGTGGGCCACCTCTGGATCTCTCCAGGGGCACCAGTGATGTCATGCCCTGCTGCTGAAGATTAGTTTACAGCTATTTGGAACAATTCATAAAGGGAAAACACTGTTGGCTGACATTGTTAATACTACATTAAACCATCAAAGCATATGAGAGTGCAACATGAGGAATTCCGTTGCTGGAGGAGAGAAAGCGCATTCTAGATGCAAGCAGATACAAAGCCTGTAGGAATACCATCATTGTAGCCAGGTTTTTGTGGTGGACTAAAAGAATATGGTTCACATGTAATGTGATATCTCCCGCCATTTAATGGTCTCCACAGGAACAGACTGAACGATGATGTGGGTTGTCTATGATTGGAAAATGCTGTTACTATTTCAGAAATGTTGCAAGAACAAGGAACAAAGAAAGATTCAGGACAGTTGCAACAATGGCTGGTTTTGTGGAATCTTGATCAATTCTGCAATTGCTTAGTTATTAGATGCATCTTCAATTAATCAATACATAAAAATATTGACAATCACAACACAATGCTGCTGTCCAGGAGATTAAATCTTCATTGACTATCCACACAAGACAGCTATAACAGTATGGTGCAAGGAATACATAAACATGATTCTTTATACTTTTTTACTCTAATAGGAAATCAAACATATGCCTCAAAAGGTTGCTTACCGCATACTGGAACTTTTCGTTGTATTCTCGGTCGTTAGCTTTTACCTTCCTTTCTTCCTCTACAATAAGAACAAAGGATAAATTGCATTAAAATGGCACCAACCCAAATACCGTGCATTGCCCATGAAGCATCTGCCCGTCCTGTCACAGCTCAGCTATGACAACAAAAGGGAACCACCCTTAACGCAGTTCCTACCTCATAAATTATTGAACACACTCAGGCTATCAGCAACTGTTGGGAACATGCAAACGTGTATTATCCAGGCCCACAATTCACTTCCTGCCTGCTCCCACAATGCTGTCTTTGGTGCTTCTCCTGGTCACTAAACATAACCTCTTGCTGTGACATGATCTTAGCCTTTAGTTTCCTCTTCGGCCTTTTTACATAAAACACTCCAATCTTTCTACTATAAAGAGAGAACTGTGTCCTTTGAGCCAGGTAAAGTCGAAAAGTACACCACCAATCAAAACACCCAAGACATCTTTGAAAACCTCAGGGCAAGCAGAAGGACATAGGCTATTAAAAATAAAAAAACTATACGTTGTTTAAAAAATTTAGAAATAAAAATAAAGTAGTCCCTTGCAAGTAGCGCCGGCCGCTACGTCTGCGTGATGACATCATTTGCGCTCCCAACACTTCCTGAACACTTCCTGAAATGGTGGCGAAGATCGCGACCTGCTGGGAGGACTGCCGCGGGCCTGCTTGCTGCTGGGCGAAGTGGCGGCCTGTGCGGGCGGGCGCCTGGATCGGGACCGGCGGCTGAGGTAAGTATCAGGCTCTCCGGGACACGGGCGGGAGGGGGTCGAGCCGGGGCGGGAGGGTAAGGCGCAGGCTCCGGGACACAAACAATGTTGTGGCGGGCGGGGGCCGGGCGGGAGTGCACGCAAGCCTCAAGTGCTGCCCCCAGCCCCTTTCTGCCCCAGGCAACGCTGGGGCGGGCTGCTAGTATGGAATAAAGCAGTACAACTTAATTACAATAATCCAATTGCGCACTGCCTCCTATAAGACATCCACAAAATGTACTTCTCCCTCACCATTCACATGGTCAAGATGTTAACATTCTAGTCACCAGCAAGATGGACTAAAGCAAACGACTCATCCAAAGCAAGCCCTACTTCTCCATCCAGCCACCTTCAAGAAGTAGTCTTATGTCTCAACCCAAGTAATGTCTCCAGATACCCTCACACCTTCGCTAACAGAAATCAAAGGTGCGGTTTCATCAAACAGGTCCTGCTATAAATTCCTCATTCTAGTCTTGAGATCAGTCCATAACCATATCCTAATCATAGCACAGCCAAAGAGGAAAGCCCTCCATCTTTTCTACCCAATCACTGCCATCAAACAGAGCACCTTCAAAAGAGACGTCTATGATAATCTTTTTTTAAACATTGGTAGTGAAAAACTTGTGATAGATTCATGATCCCTTCTAACTCCACGGTCAAAATCTTATGTACAGGGTACATTATTAAAACTTTCTGGACTCCGATGCATAATATGTGATGTTAGGAGTTTATAAATGTGCAAATACCGCAAAGGTGTCCTGGCGCTGAGAGAGACAGCAACTATTAAATCAACCTAAACCTACATAAATCACACAACGTACAAAAAAGAGTCAGCTAAATCCTAATATTCCCATACGGAAGAAAGAGTATAGACTGTACAACCAAGCATGTAAAGGCTATCAAAAACGCAGGTGAATTGTGGTTTTCCGCAGGGAATGGGCAGCATGTTCCATAGCCTTGCGAGAAAAAAGGAATCCATAGAGCGAAGGGACATTTGGAATGTACAAATTAATACTTTTCCTCAGATACAAGGGACCAGAGTTATGAATAGCGCAGTGCACTATACAAAGATTTAAAGGCAATCCTTTTAGCTACCGGAAACCAGTGTTGCATACTCAGTACAGAAGAAGATGATGCATACCAGGACCGGCCAGAAACTAGCTTGGCCACCATGTTTTGCACTCCAGTAGGAATGCATTGTGCTCTTTAATTCAGTACTTAATCCCCAGATTCTAGCTTTTGTAACCATTCACTGCTAAATTGTTACTTAAAATGTATTGTAACTTCTCCTGTAAAGGAAAGAAGTACAACAAAGAGAATAAATAATATACCAAAAAGTCCATTGGACCATTTTCTAGACCCGAATTTACCACATAAAGTTAGAGAAACAATACCAAAAATACAAGGATTTCTAAATTCAAAGAAAGGTCAAGTATTGGATTATCTTCAGCAAACGGCAAGGTAAACAAAAAGAAAACAAACAGATTCATAATCACCACTATGGTAGTCCTTGGATTAGCCAATTAACAAATTGAAGAGCAAGCTGGAGGGTAGTGTCAAAAAGAACAATGGTTACCACAGTGCCACACTCAAACAGCATCATCATGGCCACTGCTCGCACCACGTTAGACCAGTCCCCGCTTCCTACATCACTGCCGGACAACCAATTCTGGCAGATCTTTTTAGAGGCACTGGAGTTCTTGGGAAAATGGATTCCCTCCCAGAGAACTAGAAACTGTTAAGTTTCAATTTCAGATTGAGAGAATATAGACATAGAGTTTTATTAAAAGATGTTGGTGGATCGAGATTTGTGGGATCAATCAGAAGCAGATCCAATGGCAGAGACACACAAATAAGCAATGATGATCATTAGTGACATATTGAGAGCAAGTGATGGACTCTGACAGTGCCTGGGATCTAAACAGTATAAAAGAAGCATATGCAAAGACAACTGCACAAGTGCCTTTTGTTATTGAATACATTATTTTCTTAAAACTAAACGTGGCAATGCAGGGGACACATTGTGTGTTAAGAAGATCACAGACACCAAGTCAATTGACTTTTGGTCCATTACAATCGGAATTCAAGTGAGTCTCCCTGTGAGTATAATGTTTTCTGTTTGCAAGGCCAGAGATCAAGTCGATATACTACCACTTTCGACCCAGACACTGACTATAACCAGACCAGTCAAAAAAAGATACTTGAATTATCTTTGTATACACTCTGTGCGAGAAAAATTGAAGACAACTGTGGATATGAAGCAGAAGTGTCAATGAGCAGTGAGCTTCAACAGAACTTTATCTTACTGCTGTGACATCCCCCTTGGTATCCTAGGCCTCCTGCATTCCCTTCTCGCATAGATTTATAGCTCGCAAGAGCCCTTTATCTCACACAGTGCCAAAAATATTAATTCTCAGTGTTCGTCACCATAAGTTTCACTGCCTCGAGGAACACCATCTGTTTAGCTCTTTCTTGACAAGAAAATATTATGTTAAGACATTTTTCATCTCTTCATCAGTGACACAAGTTCAGGGAATAACAGTATCTGTAAACTTTCATACCAAAGAAGGACTTTCCTTTTGACAGTCTTTTGAGTGTGTTCTTTTCCCAGTAGAAAATGATCATCCAGGCTTTGCTTGAATCTGGAGGCACTGCGAGCATGGGGACCAGGTCTGGGCATACCCTTCCCACTTAGAGAGACAAATGCAAAAAAAAAAAAAAAAAACGGGGTGGCGTGGTGAGCCGAGAAACGATTTATTAAACCCAGATCGTTGACTGGCAATGCATGTTTGATTTGTTCAGCATTCCGTCCATCAATTGTCCTTTTTGCTTTTGTCACCCTAAGAGGGAAGGGTATGCCCAGACGTGGGTCCTGTGCTCACTGTGCCACTGGAGTCAAGCTAGCCTGGCTGCTGTGGGGTGATACTCTGGAACTGGTCCCAGAATACTTGTTTCTGGTCCAGGGAGGACCTGGCCTAGCAGTTCAGGTTGGACTGT
Organism: Lissotriton vulgaris; assembly: GCF_964263255.1. Classification (NCBI taxonomy): domain Eukaryota; kingdom Metazoa; phylum Chordata; class Amphibia; order Caudata; family Salamandridae; genus Lissotriton; species Lissotriton vulgaris. The sequence continues at coordinate 136,110,424 of NC_141700.1, read as the reverse complement.
TCCCACAAGGAGCAGGGTCAAGACTGATTTGCATATGGCTGGGTTCCAACTGGGGTGGCATGGGGATTAAAAAAACGATGGATTATACCCAGAGAGTTGACTGGGGGTGAACGTTTAATGTGTTTAGCATTCCGTTCATCATTTGTTATTTTTGCACATGTATATAAGACATGCAGCAAAAGACTGACGTTGGCAGATTCAGAGGACCCACATACATAAATGCCCTCATTTCAGTGCGGTTTGTGCCACCCACCTAATCCTTTTATGTCTAGGAGCCTTGTAGACCAGAAAGGGAACAGACAAGAATTATTTGCGCTTTTTACTCACCGGAGCATGCACAAAATACATAGGGGTGCTTAATAAATTAACTCAATACGCATGGGCTCCAACTCTGACCCGACCTCTCAGAGGAGAATGGCTTGGGCACCAGAGGTGCACCAATATTGCTTTCTGCCTCCTCAAATCATGTAAATATCCTGTTTTAATACGCTCTTTAATACTGGTAGCCTGCCACCTTGTAAACACTCCCACGGTTGTGGAACGTGGATCTGTGGAGACCAAGCTTGAACCCCAGCAGGACCTCCAACCATCCCAACTCCTAGATCAGTGGTGGGACTAGTGCCCCAACAGTGGACACTACACAGGTAATCTGATATAGCCCACTTCCACTATCAACAAAGCAGATCAAAACTTGAAGATGGTGTAAGCTGCGACACAGCAGAGAATAAAACAGGCGATTAAATACATAACAGGCCCCAGGCAAGCATTCATACAGTGTGAAAGATATAAAATCTTGAACACAAGGAAGCCACTAGAGAACTCTGCAGCATGAGCGGCCACACCCTTTCCCACAGCAAAAACAAGCAATTGCAATGCCAATATGTCTGGCTTATAATTAAACTGGCATCTTCCGTGACTGATGAGTTTAGGCACTCAATTAGTTATCTTCATACAAGCCATTTGTAAATAATTCTTGCACAGATGCGTCTATTCTTTCACCCACCCACAAAAAATACATACAAACTCAGCAAGCATATACAAGATAAAATAAAGTGTACAAGTAGAATGGCATGCCACCATTGAAAGAAACATTCGGAGCATATGCATGCAATAAACAAATACAATTAAAAAAGGCAGCGAACGGCTGGCTTACACATGCCGGCCAAGTTTAGAAGCAATGAAATAGCACCTTAGCCCAGTAAAACACTGATACGCTATGCACAATACCGATCCAAGATGAGCAGTCAGTAAACATCGCACTGAGCAGCCCTCTTGGAATAGTATTATACATAGTGTAGCGTTGCAGAGATCCAGGTTGCTTGACAATACTTCTAAACAATGCAGTCACCAAGTACGGGTAAAATGATGAAACACTGTGGAAAATATATTTTACATAGGACGCCCAGCAATGACCAAAACAGGTCTCTGTCATCCTAGGCAAATATTTTATTTTACAGAGCCACCTTTTTCTTCTCTCTCTCATATGAGAGCCTTCCAATCTTCCTACCCTGCATCACACATGCTGCGCGTAGAAAACATACTAATGATATCATGAACATGTTATTGTGATTTGTATGAGTTAACCACCAATATGTACACATGTGTAATATCGGTTATTACATTTATAAATCAATAAATAAATGTAAACAAAAAAAATGAGAGCCTTCCAATAGGAATTCAGCATCCCTTCTGTACAAAAAAATATTTGGTTTAATTTAATAGACCTAACTTTTGCTGCATGCATAAAAAGAATCTTGCCCAAATATAGGGTACACGTGATCCCTGGTTTGCCTCAGAGTTCAATAATAGGATTGCCATCAGCGCAGGGGCAAAAATGCTTTTTCAGTTTATCTTTAAAACCTCAGTTTTAATACATATATAACTAAACCATGAGGTGGTAGAGCCCTTCCATTTACAAACGGCACATTTTCCACTGAAATTGCTAAAAATGTTACTAATAACATGCTGTTTTACTTCTAAAACTAGTATTTAAACAATAATCTGTGCAAACTGGGTATCAGCACATATTTTTATCATTTGTACATCAGCAAGTAAAGTGTTATGATTTGTTTTCATCCACGTAACTTTTCTTTTTTTCCAATCACACAATTACAAAACAAGGGCTTTCATAACTACGGAAAGATTATTTTTGAAATATCTGTACAGTTCACGTTTTAGCTATTTAAATGTTTATTACAATAAAACATGACATCCTACAGCCTTTCTTGCACACTTCTTGCACAACGTCTTTGTCACAGCTCGCTTTACAAAGTCCTCAAACTTTGCCGTCAGAGAAAGAAAAGTAATCATAGATGTAAACTGAGTTTTGACCTCTGTCTCTGAATACAGAATAGACGTGACAAGATAAAAACATGATTTAAAGGCATCTTTAGTGCTCCTTCACTAAGTGAGTGAACAGAACACCCGTTTGTCATGTCGCCAGAAGGGTGAGTAGGCCCTCAATATAGCTCGCCCTGGTAAAATCTGACTCACCATAAGATGTGTAGAGGTCTGCAAAGTGCACATCTCCCAACCCAAGGATTAGTCAAAGACAGTGTCCAACACCAAAACCATTGCCTACTACAATAATCTGCGAGATGCCCTGTAATAACACCAGTCTACAGGCTTTTTCACTGTAACAGTCCATATGACTCTCACAATGACTAAGTCAGACCTTCCATCTTTGTCATAACTATCATAAAATACAGATCAGAATTATGGCCCTTATCATTGGCTTACCACCAATAACCAATTCAGTTGTACTGTACTGAGCCTAAGCATTCAACAATACAAAAAAAAAACGGAATACAATCACTTTTTTAGTGGAAGTACACTACGTCTGTCGAATCAAATGCTGTGCTCAAGGTTATCGCCCTGTGGTTATGCAAAAGCGATTTTCTAAGCCAGTGGTTCCCAACCTGTGGTCTGGGGACCCCTGAGGGTCCACAAAGTCTCCTCACGGGGTCTGCGGCTACTTAGAAAATTAAATAAAGTGGATATAAATAAAGAAGCTAAATGTACAATTGGAAGCTAAAATTGTAATTATTATCCTCAAAATAATTTGTGGAAGCAATGCAGATGCGTCAAACAGAATATAGTATGAACAATGAGTCACCTCAAATTAATTTTGAAACTATCCAACCTTTCCAGTAACATTAAATTGTTCATTTTTTTTTTGATGTGCTCGCAAATTAAATTAAAAGGTGTCAATTTTTGAGTATTTGTTAAATGAATACTTTTTTCGGTATTGTTTTGTGGTTGAAATAATCGACAATCATTCGGCCGAGTCCCCCGGCCTCCAGTAATGTCTCAGTATGGGGGTCCCTGGCCTCCAGTAATGATTCAGCGTGGGTCCCCGGCTTCCAACAATGATCAGTGGAGGTTCCCGGCTTCCAATAATGATTCAGTGGGGGTCCCCGGCTTCCAATAATGATTGAGTGGGGGTTCCCGGCTTCCAGTGATTTTTAGGTGAGGGAGCCCAAACATCTAAAGGTTAAGAGCCACTGCTCTAAGCAGTGCTTCTTAAAAGCACTTATTTTGTTGATCACATAAGGATGGCCATCAGTGGACTCTCAAGCCAGAACTAACCAGCAGACAGCGTTCTGGCGAGCCTGCAGTCTTGTAGTGGGATTTCTTTAAACGTCCCGAGAGGACATTCCACACGGTGAGTGAAAGAAAATTGCACTGACGGAAAATTCTAAACAGCGCAATGGCATAAAAGCAAAATATGCCTGGTCTGCTCTATTGGATAAGAGAAAATAAAGCTGACTCAAACATTATTAACCTTGACGCAGGCTAAGCAGGAGGTGGGTATGTTGAATGTCATTACCTGGCCATACAATCAATCATCCTCTTTATTCGCATTTGATAAATACATAAAAGTGCAGAGGAAAGTCACATTGCAAAACAGGCAGAAACATGATAAAACATCAGTTAATTGTGTGTTAAAATATCGATATTCTCATAGATATACATGAATTAAAAAACAAAAGTCAAACAACAATTCATTTTCAGCAAGTTGAATAGAGACCAAGGTATTTAAAACAAGCAGATAAAGATACCACCCCTCCTGTGCAAGGTCTTCCAAATCCCACAGCTAAAGCCAGCAAGCATATTAACATCCTTACAGTAATTCATGAGCTGATGAAATCCGACTAGTAAAACTAAATCGAGAAAACAACTCCCCTCTCTGATGAACCTTTCCTGATTCGCAAAACTGAATACAAAAATGTTGCAGTCATAAAACAGACGAAAGGGGTTTCCAATGTATTGATAACTTCAAGGGCTGCGGAATGACAGGATAAACTCGGTTTTGTTAGCATTGGGAGAATGAATCTTTTCCTTTCCAGTTTATAAAAACAGCAGAAGAACAAAATGTGCGGCATGGTTTGTGTGGAACGATCATCACACGGGCCTAGCAATAAATGATTTAATGAATGTGATTGGGTTGGTTAGCCTACCATTAAGGGGAAAAGGTTGAATCTCATCCTTGTTAATAGAGAACGATGCATGCTGTTGGCAACAAAGGAGAGATAGGAATCACGAACCATGGTCACGCTAGGCATAGTCTGATAAAATGAAACCGTGACTTTACTTTGGTTACAGGGCCATCTTTCTAATTCGCACTTTGTGGCTTAAGCCTCTCAGTTTGATTTCAGAAAAAGACAGGCATTTGGAGAATGTTGTATACAAGAAGGCAAGGCCCAGATCTGTAAAGGACTACTTAATATATACTAGTAATGGGATACTGTTGGCTCGGTCAAGATTTATTTTATCTTTTAATACCACTTGGTTTATCTTGACCGAGTGCCTCTTCCAGGTTCTTATCCAGAATAGAAGAGGGGCCAATTTGATCGAGTTGGTGATAAAAGGAAGGCTTAGTTCATTGTGAGCAATTAGATTCGAGCACGAAGGAGGTACTGAGAGCAGCTATTTAACAAATGTGTCCTCCACTGTCTGTTAACTACCCACTTGAGCAAAATATGCCTGACCTGCATGTATTAGACAAGAGAAAATAAAGCTGACTCAAACATTACTCACCTTGACACAGGCTAAGCAGGAGGTGGGTATGCCTGGCCATACATCATGGGGTATTTCTGAGTTATAGATCGCCACTATGAGGAAAAACCTGCCAGTGCACAAGGGCGAGTCAGTGGTGTAACAAAGGCCCCGCAGTTCAGGGGGCCCTCAGGACAGTATTCTGTCCTGAGGGGTTCTGTGAGTCTGGTGATGGCCCCTCTACGTACTTTGCAGGGCCCCTCAAGTTTTGTTACGCCACTGGGCGAGTGAGTATAGAAATATGCCTTACTGACCATTTTTTTGTGGGAATGGCCTTTTGCAGGTATATTGTGTTCTGTGCAGATGAGAGGCGAATCCATTCCTCTGTTACAGGATATAAACATAATGGTTTCATTTTCCCGAGGCAAAATGAAATTATTTCCACTCTTTTGAGAGCATTTTTTGTAGTATGGTGTACAACACTCACGAAGAATATGAATAATATGTTCGCACTTCCGATAGAATTATGTTTGAAATACTACAAGACTGCCTTTTTAAAGTGTGTCAGACTGCCTGCAGCAGAAAAGCTGTGTTGCAGATTTTGTCCAGCACTAAACCACCCACTCTACAGGAACACAGAATACCTACTGGCGTCAGCACGCACCTCCTGTTTTGCAAGCAGATTCGTGTGCTTACAGTATCTGCCCAAAAAAAAGTAGGAAAAATAGCCGATGGTAGTCAATAGCGCCACATCAACAGAGGAATATCACTGCCCTTCTGGAGGGCTTCAGAGACCTTGCGGGCATCCTTGCAGGTGACGTCACTGCTGGCGCGTGGAGCGAGGCCTTACATTAAACATACTCGGGAGGTCGGGATCTATGCGTGGATGTGCAGCCTTCGAGCAGAAGACAATAAAGCGCTGAGGACGCTTCTTTACGCAGTCAGACCGGACGCATAGCCCCGGGGTGAAGTTCCTGTACTGGGACGGAACGATCCTCCCATCCCAGGGTGACACTGGATGGTTCCAATCCCCGTTGCCAGGAGGCCTGTCTGCGCTACCAAACATGTCTGGGGCAGGACGGCGATTTCCCGACAGGAGCCTGTGGTCCTCGGGAAGAGCGAGCCAGGTGGCCTGCAGGCTGGACACGCACCTCTGCGGCAGGTGCGACACCCACCAAGCTGCTGCATCCTTACAACACAAACTATGATGCGACATGCGAACCACGTAGCGGCGGCAGGGGGTACTGCAATGACCTCAAGAGAGGGATAACCCAGCACAAAGCACCGTGAGAAGGGGTATGAGCCATCCGGGCATTTGCCACCAGTACAAGCAGCAGAGTGCCGTGAAGTGCGGGAGAGTACCAGAGGAATGAAAGTACTGCGATGCGGCATGAGAGAGGGGTGTACAAGGACTGCCAAGGGCGACTGCATGGGCGCAGCTTCCGCTGGTGCAAGTGGTGCCGTGGCACCGGGGCTTACCGAACCAAGATCATTGCTGTATGTTATCATTCAAACAGGCACCAGGGGCCATCTCCTTCCTTGAACACAGACTACCCACTAGGGGCGTGCGGCGGGAGTCCTTGTGATGAAGGGATTAAACGGGGGGACGAAGCAGTCCTGAGAGGGCTTTGGAAGGGGGCAGGGTGGCCGAGGGCATGCACACAGGAGATGGCAGATACACGTTCGAGAGCAGAGGAGGGCAGCAGGCAGAAAGATGCGGACAGGAGGTGTCACCAGCAGCAGCCCCGGGGAACGATAGAGTAACAAAGTATCGGGGCAGGGGCTGGCCTATAGTGAGGGGTGGGGGCGGTATGCTGAGTTAAAAGATGGGGGTGTGAGGCCAGCAAGAGGATCTGCCCTCACACTACACATTAACAGGGCGTCTGATTGGTCTGTTAATTGTCCGTGCACGAGCCAATGTCAACAGTGCTAAAGGTCAGGAGACGGGACATTCAAATGTGAGCTGCCCTCTGCGCCCTTGAAAGCAGCACCCCTTCATTGCACTCCGTTCCCCCTGGCTTGGCACTGGAGCGAAGGCCGGAATGCCAGCCTGCGGCCAGGCGTCGCGCACCCCCAGTAAGCGTGCCGAGGGGGCTCAGTCCTACCTGTCAGCCAGGAGTGCTGCCGGCGGCTCCACCGACGGGGCAGGCCGAACGGGGGCCACTTCCCCGGCCTCTCCTTGGGGACGGTCATGGCTGCAGGACGTGCTCACGACGCTGAAGTCCAATCTGAAGGGCATTCGCCCCGCATCCCGCGGCCCATGCACCTACAGCAGGGGAGGTACCTCAGAGCTGTGAGGGGGGCGGCATGCCAAGAGAGGCCACAAGCCTGGGGGGCTCTGCCATCTCCTCTGCTTGCCAGGAACCCCCCAGCCCAAGCCCGCGCTCCCCCATCCGTGCACCAGCCGAAAACAAGCAGTGAGCTCAGACTGCAGGGGAGGAGCTCACTGCAGGGGGACTACAAGATGACATTGTCAGGGCGGCCACCTATTGGAGGACCGCGGCCAATCCTGGGGGATCCTGGGTTTCTATGGCAACTGTTTCCAAGCCGGGGAGGGGATGAGAGGATACATCATGCAGTTTGCTTCATCCTCCACACAACGCAACGCGCAACCTGGGCTAAATCAAGGGAGACAAGTTGTAAACAAGAGGAGCCCAAGTCTAGGCGCTAGAGCATCAGCACTTGCCCCAAAAACTCAGTGCAGGAGTCAGCCGCTGCCGCCTCAGGAATCTGGCGAGTCATATTACTAATCACCTAACCTATGAAGAAGAGAAGGTGGAGAAGTGTGGCTCACTGGTTAGAGCAGGCAGACCCTGAAGCAGAGGTCAGACCCGGGACCAGGGTTCAATTCCCGACGCGGCAGGGTCTTGAGCTCAAATGTCCATGGACTCGATAATTCTCGCTTCGGTGCCTGACCTAATCATGGGTTCACACTCGGCAACTCTGGGCATTAAGCTTGCTTAATCTCCACAACGCCCCCCCCCCGCGGCGGGATGCCTGGCTTTCACCTTGGGGATACCCTGTAGGGGCTATCTCACAGGGAAAAGCCAGGACGGGTTCCCAAGGCAAGCGCGGGGATACCCCTTCGGGGGTCGATTCAGGCGCTATATAAGAAACATAATAATAATAATAATAATAATAATATGACCTCAGGCGAGCCCTCCTACTTCCGAGGTAAACCACTGCTGATGTGGGAAAAAGGGGCGTGGGGGTCCAGCTTAAATGCTAAGTCTAGTGAAATGGACTAAAAGCCCCCGTGCCCTCCTCCCGCACACAGGTGTAAAGTCGGAAAAGTAATGCTATCGGCTCTGTACAGTAAGACCGTAGATAGGTCAGGTTACCTAGTATTACAAGTGACCCCCAAGCCACCTTCTCAGGCCATTTTAGTCTGCGTGAGCCTACAGAAACGCCATGTACCGTTCTCAGACCATGGGAGACCGCCAGCAATTTAGGTCACCACTCACCTTCAACACAGTGTGACCTCCAGCAACCCATGCCACCTCCACAAGCAGACATGATAAGTCTTTCATTGACACTGTGGGTCCTTACTTAGTAAGCCTAGCCAGATTCTCGGATGGTGTAACTTCAAGTAAGCTGTTAGACCTGGACCTTTCTGCAGGGTCACCCTAAACATTTCTGACTCACTCCACTTTTTGCTAAATTAGTTTTTGTTAACTTCAGGACTCTGGACACTTTGCCACTGCTAACCAGTGCTAAAGTGCATGTGCTCTCTACTTAAAATGTGGTAACACTGGCTTATCCGCAATTGGCACATTTAATTTACTTATAAGTCCCTAGTAAAGTGCACTATATGTGCCCAGGCATGTAAATTGAATGCTACCTGTGGGCCTGCAGCACTAATTTTGATGGTCCCACTATAGTAGCCCTTTAAACATTTCTCAGGCCTTCCACTGTAGAGCCTGTGTGCGCAGTTTTAAACTGCCATTTAGACCTGGCAACTTCACCTGCTTGGCAGGCCCAAACCTTCCTTTTTACTACACGCAAGTCACCCTAAAATAGGCCCCAGACGGCCCCATGGGCAAGATGCAGTGTACTAAAAAGTAGGGCATTTTCTTTCAAGTTTTACATATCATGGTAGTGAAATACTCTTAAATTAGTTTTTCACTGCTGTAAGTCCTATCTTTCCCATTGGTTAACATTGGGATTTCCTTCTTACATTTTATAAGTGTAATTTCCAATTGGGAAAAAATAGAACTTTGAAGTTTGGTGTATCTGGACTGACAATTTAAAATTAAAACTTACAGTGAAGTCGGATTTTAAATTGTAAGCCTGAAAATACTACTGTTCAATAGTTGGCATTCTCTTACTTTAACAATTCTGTGCCTCTGCTGGTCTCTGAATCCACATCTGGAGTGATTGACAACTGGGCTTTGTGCATTCTCTCTAGACAGTCAAACACAAAGGGAGCTGTGGTGGGACACTCACATCCTGATGGCCCATCCTCAGGCTGATGGCCTTCCTGAGCTAGATTGGGAGGGAGAAGCTGACAATTGCACCTGAATAGGGCTGTACCTGTCCACACACAAAAAGAGATGCATCCCCCGTAGCAAGTTTGGTGCAGAGGCAGAAAAGGCAGGGATCTTGAGTGCTTCAAAGGCCTCCTTGAAGTCTCCTTCAACTTCAGAGGCACAACTGGGTATAAGTACTGGGCCCCTGACACCACCAACTCAGAACACGGCAGGAGCGAAGTACATTCTGCCAGGAAGAAGAGCTGCTGTGATGTAGGAGGGACTGCCACTTTGCTACCTGCTTTGCTGCGTTGGCTTGCTGTTTCTCTTGCATGGGAGTGAGGAGGACTGGACCTTCTCTCTACATCCTTGAACCTAAGTTCTCTAAGGGTTTGCTGGCTTGCCTCCTGTGTTCTACCAACTGTGAGTCCTGCCCAGCCAACAAGTGCCAATCCAGTCCTGGACCTTAAAAGTGTGTTCTGCAGCTGCTACCTTGCAAAAATAGATGCAATGACTTTGCGCCGATCTGAAACGACACAGCGCCGAATGGAGAACATCTCTTCACGGTTCGACAACGCATGATCCGACTGCAAGGCTCGACGATGATGCAGCGCCTGCATCGTAAGGGGCTCAATGACAACGTGGGACCCGACTGCAAGGCTCTACAGCGACGCTTGACCCGACTTCAAGGCTTAACACTGATACTTCTACCAGAAAGCGTGAATCGGAACCGACGAATCAAGTCTTCAACACTTGCTCCATCCAAGGTACTTTTTCAGCGGGCCCTGCGTGGGACCTGTAGCCGGCCTGCCCTTCATCGCGGTCGGCCGGAACTTTAGATTTACTTCGGGCTAGCGTGGCCTCAAGTAACTGCTAAACAAGTTTGCCTTTTGAGCACTATATTACAGTTTATTCTTTAAAAATGAATCTCAAGTTCTAAGTATTGGATTTTTGTCATTTTAGTATTATTTTAATCAGATAAATATTAACTATTTTTCTAAACTGGTGTGGAGTCTTTTTGAGGTGTTTTCACTGTGGTACTGTAAATTACGTGTTGCACAAATACTTTACACATTGCCTCTTAAGTTAAGCCTGACTGTTCTGTGCCAAGCTACCAGAGGGAGCACAGGTTCATTAACGTTATGTATCTGACCTACACTGACAAGGATTATGGTCCCTACTTGGACAGGGTGCATATCTCTGTCAACTAGCGATGCGATTTCTAACATAAGTAATGCCACCTCTTGTACTATATGTAATATTGAAGAGGTCATATCACCTTCTAAGGCTGTGCCTGACCTCAGACAGGTCACGTCACCTTATTGGAGTGTGTACGACCTCGGGCAAGCCATATCAAAGTTTCAGACTGAGTCACCTCAAGTAAACACCTTTTCTAATAGCGTGTGACGTGCAGCAAGTTAAAACGCTTTATCAGACCATTTACTCCATCCCTCAAGTCACGCCACATTCTTAGATTGTGTACAACCTCCAGTTAGTCATGTCATCTTTTCAGACTGTATGGTTACGGGCAAATCTGATCACCTTTTCTGATTGAGAGTGACCCCAGGACCATCATGTCACCTTCTTCAGAAGCATGTGATCTCAGCAAGTCTTATTACCACGAGTGTCTGTTTGTGACCTCACCACCAGGAAGTCATACCACCTCAGATTGTGTGACCTCAGGAAAGCCATGTGGCCTTCGTGGACTTTGTGACATTGGGCAAGTCATATTACTTTAATGGACTGTATGCACCTTTGTGCAAGCAATGTCACCTTTTCAAACTGTGCAACCTCAGACAAGTGAATCTCAGGCAAGAAAACAAGTTACTTACCTGTAACTTTGGTTCCCCAGTATTGGTAACTTTCATAGATTCCCATGCTTTGTATCATTCCCCCATCATCGTAATGGGAGCCTCGGTAAATAGAAAATACTGTAGCAGTAGGTACAAAAGAGAAACCTAAACCTCATTCCATTTTGTAGCCTATCCACCTCTTTTTGTAAAAGAGACCAAAAAAGTTGCAACATCCAATCAGAATAGCCTCACCCCATAGAACCCTCCTGAGAGAGCCTCAGATTTTCGTAGCCATTGTGTAACAGTAACTACATCTGTAAAAGGCTGAGCTTTTCCCAGGGGAGGAGGGTGGGCGCATGGGAATCTATTAAAGTTACCAATACTGTGGAACCAAAGTTACATGTAAGTAACTTGTTTTCTTGCCCCAGTATTGGAACTTTCATAGATTCCCATGCTTTGTATCAGAGTAGCTAGCAGTAAGCAAGAACAGCACATTTTGTTACATGAGTATCAATACATCCTTTAACACTTGTTATCATAGGAAACAAACATAACCTGCCACCATAGAAAGGAATACAGTATGTGATACAAAATGTGCAATACAGGAAGGAGGGATTGTAGGAAAAGCTCACCTCTCATTGAAAAAGATTTCTCAGGACTGCCTGTCCAACTGCAGCTTTGCTTCCCATTGAAGAGTCCAAGCAGTAATGCTTTGTGAACGTATGGGTACTGCTCCACGTAGATGCTCGACATATGTCTCTGATCGGGACTCCTGCAAAAAGGGCCACAGATGAAGAGACTGATGTCGAAGAGCCTGAACACGTCTTTCCAGCGGTTTGCCCGCTTCTTGGTGACAAAAGTGAATTGCATTGGAAATCCAACGAGAGATGCCTTGTTTTGAAAGCGGAAACCCCTTCCACGGAGCGCAGTAGGAAACAAAGAGTTTGGATGATTTCCTGAAGCTTTTTGTGCGTTCATGATAAAATTTCAAACATCTCTGGACATCCAAAGAATGTAACGACCTTTCTGCTGGAGAAGTTGGTCGAGGGAAAAAAGACTTTAGAACCACCGTCTCATTCAAATGGAAATCCATCGGGACCTTTGAAATGAACTTTGGATTTGTTCTAAGGATTAGAATATATTTCTTGAACTGCATAAAAGGTTCCACAATAGTGAGTGCTTGGAGCTCACCTATCCTCCTAGCTGATTTTAAGGCTAAAAGAAGAGCCACCTTCCATGAAAGAAATTTAAGATCCGCTCTGTGAATCGGCTCAATTGGGGTTCTCATGAGAAGAGCCAGAACTAAGTTAAGTTGCCAGACTGGAGGCGGAGGCTGGACCGGAGGAAAGACCCTGAAAAGGCCCTTCAGGAATTGCTTGATAATTCTCACAGACCAAAGAGAAGGACCAGTGGATGTCCGTCTAAATCTAGAGATAGCAGCTAAGTGTACTTTGATCGAAGAATGTGCCAGACCAGACTTAGCTAGAGAAAGAATGTAAGGCAAAATCTGGTGAGGAGTCCAAGTATACGGAGGGAGATTCTGCAGTTGACACCATAGACAGAAACGTTTCCATTTTGCATGGTAAGTCTTATTTGTACTTGGTGCACAGGCTTGAGATAGTATCTCCTTACATTCCGAAGAGAGGTTCAAATTCTGGAATTCTCTGTACTCAGGAGCCACGCTGTCAAATGGAGTGAGCTCGGATTCGGATACAGCACCTGAGACATTGTCAATAGAGACTGAATGGGCAGAAGGTGTATCGGCAGATCTTGAGAGAGTAAGAGGAGTTCCGTGAACCAGAACTGCCGGGGCCACGCTGGTGCAATCAAAATCATTCTGCAAGGTTCTGCCTTGAGTTTTCTGATCAGCCTCGGAAGTAGGGGTATTGGAGGAAAGGCGTAAACAAATGCGCCGGACCAGGCAATCGAAAGAGCATTCCCCAGTGATCCTCGATGGTGATCCCTGCTTGCGTAGTATCGGCATTTTTTGTTTTCTGGGGTCGCAAACAGGTCTATGGTTTGAGTGCCCCAACTTGAGAAGATCTGATCGAGAGTGTCCTGATCCAGTTCCCACTCGTGACTGATTGATTTCAGACGACTGAGTGCATCCGCTGTTGAATTGAGTGTACCTGGAAGATGTTCCGCCGTGAGAGAAATCCTGTGGAGAATTGCCCAGTTCCATATTTCTTGTGCCTCCCTTGAAAGAACTTGGGATCTTGTCCCGCCCTGTTTGTTTATATAGTGCATGGCCGTCGTATTGTCCGTACGAACTAGCACCAATCCATTCTGTATTCTTGGAAGGAAGGCTTGCAATGCTAAATGAATGGCTCTGAGTTCCAGCAGATTGATGTGGGACTTGCGCTGCTCGGCCGTCCAATGACCGCTCACTTGTAAATCCTGCAACACTGCTCCCCAGCCTTCTAGCGAAGCATCCGTGGTGAGAACCATGGGACATGGGGAGATCCTGAAAGGGAGACCTTTTGAAATATTTTTCTTTATTGTCCACCAGCTGCTTGCCTCTTTCATTTCTGGTGTAACTGTTATTTTGTCTTCGAAAGAACCTTCTGCTTGGCACCACTGACTAGCTGCTCTTGCAGAGGATGCATGCGTAGCCTTCAGTGTGGAACTAATGGTATGCAAGATGAGATTGATCCTAGAAGTTATTTGTAAAAGATGGACCGACAGAGTTTTCTTCCTTTGTAAGAGACGAGCTGAGAGAATAAGTCTCTTGTCTTTCTTCCGAAAGGAAAGCTTTGCATTGATTTGTATCCCAGAATGGATCCCAGAAATCTGGCCGACCTGGATGGTTGAAGGACTGATTTGGATTTGTTGAGTTGAAGACCCAACCAGTTGAACAGTTGAATACAGCAGTCGACCGCCCTGGATGCCGCTTAAAAGGATGGAGCCTTTATCAACCAATCGTCCAGGTAGGGAAAAACCTCCAGAGATTGCTTCCTGAGAAACGCCGCCACTGGGGCCAACACCTTTGTAAATATCCGTGGTGCGGACCGGAGACCAAAGGAAGCACCTTGAACAGTGAAGCGTAGATATCGCCTGTGAGCTGGGTGAATCGGCCCATGGAAATATGCATCCTCTAAATCCAGAGTTGCCATGTAGTCGCCTGGATTGAGAAGATGTAGAATGTCTTGAAGAGAAACCATTCTGAATGACAACTTTATGAGATAGGTGTTGAGCTCCCTTATATCTAATATTGGACGCTACTTTTCTTCCGTCTTCCGAAACCAGGAAAATTCTGGAATAAAAACCCTCTTCTCTTTGAGAGTGAGGTACCAGTTCTATTGCCCCCTTGATGACTAGTTGATGGGCTTCGAGACGGGGAAGTCGCAGATGTTTTGACTCGGTAGCGCGAGGAGCTCTTGAAGGGGGCAATTGTTGAAATTCCAACGTGTGGCCAAATCGAATGATATTCAAGACCCACCGGTCCGATGTAATGAGCATCCAGCTGCGTAGACAATGTGAAATTCTACCCCCTACTGATGTTACCGGAGGGGGAGGAACAGTAGACTGAGCCAAGAGGCTGCTATTGTCGTTTAGATGAATCCTTCCCATGCCGACCTTGACGGCCTCTTGATGGTTTCAGAGAGAAAGATGCTGATTGGCCCTGCCTCTGTGAATATTGCGGCTTGTAGGTTTATGAAGATTGGGAATATGAGGAATATCGTTGTTGGTATCCTCCTCTATAGCCGGAAAAACTCTTGCCTTTTGCTCCACTGAATGGAACCATACGGTATTGAAGAGTGCCTAAAGACTTGGCTGTTTCAGTGTCTTTTTTGATATCCTGTAAGGCATCATCTATGTGCTTCCCAAAAAGCATATCACCATCAAAAGACAAATCCAGAATTTTATTCTGCAAGTCAGGGCGAACCCAGGTAGACCAAAGCCAGCCCTGCCTTCTGAGTACAGCCGAACCTGCAAAGGGACTAAAAGCAGTTGTGGCTATGTCCATGGCGCAGTCAATTATCTCAGAGGAAGAGCATTCTCCTTCCGCCAAAATCTTTCTCGCCGAAGCCTTAGCCGTGTCTGGTAACTGATCCACCAACGGAGCCATATCGCACCACATTTGGAGATCATATCGTCCTAAAATTGCAAGTGCGTTGGAGGCACGAACCAGTAGACTGGACATTGAGGAGAACCTTTTGCCCACGTTGTCAAGAAGTCTACCCTCTTTATCAGGTGGAGAAGCCAGAGAGGCCGATGGGTTCTTGGACATCCTTTGCGCCGCCTGGGAGATCACAGAGTCCAGCCTAGGTTGGCCTACCAGGCATGCAGGACTTCCTTCAGGGGCCTTGTACTTCTTCTCCAGCTGCGGTAGGACCGGAAAAACGGTTGCTGGAGACTGCATGACTTTCACACCCTCAGTCCAAACATGCTCTACGATGGGAATAGAGCGGATAGATTTCTTGTATGGCTCTTTGAAATCATAGAGAAAGAAGTCTGACTGAATCACTGGAATCTTAAGTCCAAACCGTTTTGAAGCTCTTTCCATGAGGTTATGAAAACCTCCAATGTCAGCTGGAGGTGAGTCTACCAGATCCAGTGAAGGAGACAGTGGATCTGGAATAATATATTCATCCCACTCTCTATCCGGATCTTGAACCTCCGTTACTTCCCTTCTATCATCAGAGGAATCGTCATCATTGTCACCACAAACTTGTCCTGA
This sequence comes from Lissotriton vulgaris, assembly GCF_964263255.1. Classification (NCBI taxonomy): domain Eukaryota; kingdom Metazoa; phylum Chordata; class Amphibia; order Caudata; family Salamandridae; genus Lissotriton; species Lissotriton vulgaris. The sequence continues at coordinate 136,094,483 of NC_141700.1, read as the reverse complement.
GGGGACACCCTGTCTCTCCTCCGCAGGTACCTGTTCCCTTGGTTGAACCACTATCCTTCACTATCTCTCTCCCTCAGCACGTAAACAGGTGGCAGTAGCATTGATAGGTTCAAGGTTGGACTACTGTAATGCGCTTTATGTAGACTCCAACAAGGGGCTCATTCAGCGATTACAGGTAGTTCAAAATGCGGCTGCTCGCTTTGTCTTAGCACTTCCCAAAGCTTCATCTGCTACGATGGCCAGAAAGAGCCTTCATTGGCTGCCCATTCATCTCAGGATCTCGTTTAAGATCCTCTGTCTTGTCTATCGAGCTTTGGCAGAGGGTTCTTCTGACCCCCTGGGTGCCCTGCTGACCCGCTATCAGCCTGGTAGATCTTTAAGATCTTCTGAGATGAATTTGTTGGTTGTCCCACGTGCCAAAAGGGTTCGTTGGGGAAACAGAGCTTTTTCCATTGCTGCTCCCAAACTATGGAACATGTTACCTCTTGAGATTAAGATGCAACCTTCTCTGTCTTCCTTTAAAAAGGCGCTCAAGACCTGGTGTTTTGTCAGGGCTTATCCGTAATTAGGATCAGTCTCTGTTATCTGGTATTATTTGGTTAGGCGCCTTGACGCCCATCTGGGCTTAGTTGCGCATTTCATTCATTCAACCTCCACAGCTGAAGGAGGTAGTGGTGGTGGAGGAGGTGTCTGAATGGATTCAGAGACTTGGGAAGGAAATCTTCTCCTGTAATCCGTCATCATCATCTGCAGGTCATTTATTAAGGAAGAAGGCATAGAAACCATACCCTGATGCGATAGATTCTGCATTCTCTCCCTAGAAGGAGGCCGCTGTTTTTCCTCATAGTAGCAATCAGTCAGAATCCTGGTATTTTACCTGGAGTCGAGACGAGCTATAAGCGTCCCCATATGGACCATCATCATCATCATCCACATTGAATAGTCCTCCTCTAAAAGTAAAGCTGGAGGCAAAGGTGTTACTCTGCGTGTGGATGTCATTTCAGGTGTGATTTGGCGTCTTCTTATGGAAATTCTGACTTTTTGTACCGTCGACAGGACCACCGTCGACAGGATAGTCGTCGACATCGCTGGAGACGGACTCGACGTCGACGAGAGCACCATCGACGGAGAGAGAACCATCGTCGACGGAGGGGATATTGTCGACAGCCTCATCGACGAGCTCGTCGTCAGTATTAAAGCAGTCGCCGTTCTTGCCAACGTCGTCGTCGACCTCGTGGACGTCGACACCACTGTCGGTGACATCCTCGTCGACGTTGAGGTAATCATAGTCGTCGACGAAAAAGAGAATGAAGCCCCAGCCGTCGACACATCCGTCGTCAAGGCTGTCATCGGCGACGTTGTCACCGTCGATGCTGTCGTCGTCGTCGTCAACGGTCCTGTCGACGAGGCAGAAACAGCACTTTTCTGGATTTTCGTTGTCGACGTACGTGACGATGTCACTGTCGACGAGCGGGCCTGCTCGTCATATTTATGCTCCTGAGGTAGGGAAACAGGTTTCTTAAAACCTTTTGTTTTCCCAGGTGGCGGAGAGACAACAGAAGATCCTTTCTGAGAGGAAACCACCTCTGACACCAATCCCTCTTTCTCCTTTGCACCTCAGTGAGGAGATTTTCGGGGACTAGACCTATCAGAGGTCTTTTGAGAGGTCTTAGAAGGAGGCTCAGCAAAAGTTGAAGGGAAAGACCTACTTTGCAGCCAGGTTAGAAGTCTTCCTTCTCTGTCCCTTAATGTTTTAGTAGAGAAGGTCCTGCAGATCTTTGTGGTCCGGGTACAAGCAGTATATACAATCTTTATGCTTGTCCTCTACATAAAGTCTTTTCTTTGAACAGGTAGCACAAGCCTTGAACAAAGATGTCTTCTCTTTATTCAACATCTTGAGTAAAAGGTTGTTCCAGCTCAGAGGAGACTCCCTTAGCACAACGTGCAGTAGAAAATCTGAGGTTCTGGGGCTCTCTCAGGAGGGTTATATGGGGTGAGGCTATTCTGATTGGTTGTTGCAACTTTTTTGGTCCCTTTTACAAAAAGAGGTGGATAGGCTACAAAATGAGATGAGGCCTAGGCCTAGGTTTCTCTTTTGTACCTACTGCTATGGTATTTTCTATTTACTGAGGCTTCCATTCCGATGACGGGGGAATGATACAAAGCATGGGAATCTATGAAAGTTCCAATACTGGGGCAAGTGACATTATAGTTTTCTTAGTTAGGTGACCTCAGGCAGATCACACCACTTTCTCTGACTGTGATGTGAGGCCCCAGGCATGGCATGTCATCTTTTCCATGTTTATGTGTGTCCAGGCAGACACCCCTACTAAGACGGTGCAGCCTCAGGCAAAGCATGTCAACATGTAGTACTGTGTCTTCAGGCAAAGCAGTCTCCATCTCAAACAGTGTGGCTCTTATAACAAGAATGCATGCAACCTAAGGCAAGACATAATTTTTTAAAACGATGTGTGATCTCAAGCAAGTTATGTCCCCTTCTCCAATTGTGTGACCTCAGGCAAGGCACATCACTTTCTTAGACTGAGACGCCTCACACAAGGCACATCACCTTCTCAGACTGTCGGACTTCAGATATGTATGTTTCCTTTAACACGATGGATCTTCCAGCAAGTCATTCACCTTCGCAGTGTATATGTAATTTAGAACAAGTATGTTCCTGACCCTGGAAGCATTTATTCGTAGCGTGTAGTGCTGCAGATTCACATGCTATGCTTACTCTTGTCATCTAGTGTTGGGCCCGGACACTGCAAGATGTTTTTCTCAAGGAAGTTTTATGATCCATCAATCAGGGGTTTGTATAGCGCAGCTACTCACCCGTAAGGGTCTCAAGGCGCTGAAGGGGTTGGGGTGCTGTTGACCAACCTGGGGCCGGGGTTCAGTCACAGAGCAAGGTCTTGAGACCCTTCCGGAATTGGGTTAGCAACGGGTATTGGCTGAGGTGGAGAGGCAGAGTGTTCCAGGTCTTGGCAGTGTCGTTTCTCCTCCCCCACCCCCCAATGTATTGTGCATGTTCAACGGCTGCTTAGTTAGTTTTTTTCCAGCCATTGGGCTCAGAAGCATTTGACAATCACAAAAGAACGCAACCGGAGATCCAGTAGACTACACCCACCGTCTCATAACGCACCCATACCCACGGACCACGCACGTCACCTAGGCTTCATCCTGGACTCCTCTCTCTCGATGACCAGACAAGTCAACGCCGCCTCATCATCATGCTTCAACATCCTATGTATGCTCAAAAAAATCTTCCGTTGGATCCCCACCGAAACAAGAAAGATGGTCACCCACGCACTGGTCACAAGCCGACTGGACTACAGAAACACCCTTTACGCCGGAACCACAACCAAACTACAGAATAAAATCCAACGCATCCAAAACGCCTCAGCCAGACTCATACTAGACATCCCCCGCCAAGCTCACATTTCCGGTCACCTGAAAGACCTCCACTGGCTCCCCGTCAACAAGAGAATAACATTCTGTCTCCTCACCCACGCACACAAAGCCCTCTACGACCTAGGACCCGAATGCCTCAACACGCACCTGTCCTTTAACACCCCCACCTGCCAACTACGATCGTCCAATCAAGCCCTCGCCGCAATTCCACGCATCTATAGATCCACCATGGGGGGAAGATCCTTCTCCTACTTAGCGGCCAAAACCTGGAATTCTCTCCCCACCCACCTCCGCCTTACACAGAACCACCTCTCCTTCAGAAAACAACTAAAAACTTGGATATTCGATAAGTAAAGTACCCCCATCCCTCAAGCGCCTTGAGACCCTCTGGGTGAGTAGTGCGCTATACAAATGCTAAACTTACTTACTTAGAACGTGTGACCGTAAGCAAGTAATTTGGCCTTCTCAAACCATACAATTTAAGGCAAGACCTGGAACCTTATCAGACTGTGAGGCTTCATGCCAGTTAAACCACCTTCATCAGCAGACGGTTTCAACTCAGGAAAATTAAATCCCTGCACACAAATGTTTGACCTTATGTAAACCATCCCACATCATGTGCTTGTGTGTTCCCGGATGCAGGTCATATTACATATGTTATCCTATCTCAAATACTACCCATATCAAATCATGTGCTCCAATCATATGGCCTTAGGCAAATTCTATCACTTTATATCTCTATGACTAACCTCAGCAAACCACTTTATTGTGCGACTTCAGGCACACCACATCTTCCTATCAACAAGACTTAGAGGAGATCACGTCACCATCAACTGTGAAGATGTGTGGAAATTACCTCACCCAAATCATGTCTGTGTGTCTGATTTTCTCTCAGGCAAGCCACATCCCGGTGTTTGTGTGCGAGACCTTATATCAGTGTGTTTCCTTATGTTGTTTTTCTCCCATGGTACACTTCTTTACCAAATAGTGTGTGACGCCATACACATTATGTCACTTCTGATTGTATGTGACCTCAATGCACACACTTATTGACTATTAAGTCTCCTGAGGCGGAAAGCCGGGAGAGGATGCATATTTGATTTGTCTGCACTATTTTTAAAACTTACCTGCTTTTAAAACTTGTTTACTACTTGTCAAGCACCGCGCACTTTCAGGGCACGGTAGAGCGGACCTAGCGCTCACGTGACCCCTAGCACCGGCTGCCTTTGCCGCTGGCCACGCCCACCTTGAGGCCACGCCCACTTCCCGCCCTTTAAAAGCGCTGACACGCTAGCGCTCGGCTGAGTTAAGTCTCCTGAGGCGGAAAGCCGGGAGAGGATGCATATTTGATTTGTCTGCACTATTTTTAAAAATTACCTGCTTTTAAAACTTGTTTACTACTTGTCAAGCACCGCGCACTTTCAGGGCACGGTAGGGCGGACCTAGCGCTCACGTGACCCCTAGCACCGGCTGCCTTCGCCGCTGGCCACGCCCACCTTGAGGCCACGCCCACTTCCCGCCCTTTAAAAGCGCTGACACGCTAGCGCTCGGCTGAGTTAAGTCTCCTGAGGCGGAAAGCCGGGAGAGGATGCATATTTGATTTGTCTGCACTATTTTTAAAACTTACCTGCTTTTAAAACTTGTTTACTACTTGTCAAGAACCGCGCACTTTCAGGGCACGGTAGAGCGGACCTAGCGCTCACGTGACCCCTAGCACCGGCTGCCTTCGCCGCTGGCCACGCCCACCTTGAGGCCACGCCCACTTCCCGCCCTTCAAAAGCGCTGACACGCTAGCGCTCGGCTGAGTTAAGTCTCCTGAGGCGGAAAGCCGGGAGAGGATGCATATTTGATTTGTCTGCCCTATTTTTAAAACTTACCTGCTTTTAAAACTTGTTTACTACTTGTCAAGCACCGCGCACTTTCAGGGCAAGGTAGAGCGGACCTAGCGCTCACGTGACCCCTAGCACCGGCTGCCTTCGCCGCTGGCCACGCCCACTTCCCGCCCTTTAAAAGCGCCGACACGCTAGCGCTCGGCTGAGTTAAGTCTCCTGAGGCGGAAAGCCGGGAGAGGATGCATATTTGATTTGTCTGCACTATTTTTAAAACTTACCTGCTTTTAAAACTTGTTTACTACTTGTCAAGCACCGCGCACTTTCAGGGCACGGTAGAGCGGACCTAGCGCTCACGTGACACCTAGCACCGGCTGCCTTCGCCGCTGGCCACGCCCACCTTGAGGCCACGCCCACTTCCCCGCCCTTTAAAAGCGCTGACACGCTAGCGCTCGGCTGAGTTAAGTCTCCTGAGGCGGAAAGCCGGGAGAGGATGCATATTTGATTTGTCTGCACTATTTTTAAAACTTACCTGCTTTTAAAACTTGTTTACTACTTGTCAAGCACCGCGCACTTTCAGGGCACGGTAGAGCGGACCTAGCGCTCACGTGACCCCTAGCACCGGCTGCCTTCGCCGCTGGCCACGCCCACCGTGAGGCCACGCCCACTTCCCGCCCTACGGCCCCTATAAAACATGTGTAACTTCAGAACGCGCAGCGGGCGAGCGCAGCGGGCGAGCGCAGCGGGCGAGCGCAGCGGGCGCGCCGTTTGCGCGCCGAAGGCGCGCCTAAGGCAAGCCCGTCTGCGCCCGTCCGCGGCCGGACGGGGCCGGGGGCACGACCCCTTGCCAAATTTACATCATACTCCTCTGAGGAGCTTACCACCCTCCAAGGCCACTGGCCACTCCCAGAATCCGTCCATAGGCACATCGCCTCATTAGGGCTTGCCCACCCTCCCACTTCAACATCGCCGCCTTCCCGGTCGGCCTCCCAGCCTCATCGCCATTCCCCATCTGACTCCTCTCTCCCTACTCCGTCTTTATCTGTCCTCTTACTCAATACCAGATCAGCGATCAAGCACCATCACAAGCTATTTGTCTTACTCGATACTAAGAAACCTGACCTACTGCTCTTGACTGAGACCTGGTTCTGTGATTCTTCCCTCCCTGTCCTCTTGGCTACCCTCCCCCCTCCTACGTAGCCTTACGTGCCGATCGCCCGGCGGGTAGGGATGGCGGTGGTGTGGCGTTAATCGCTCGATCTGATTTGAATTTCCAAACCCTTCCCTCTTCCCCCATCCCCCCCACTGAGTTCCTTGTAGCCCGCTCCCTCTTCTTTTCTCCTCCTATCACTTGCCTTCTAATGTATCGCCCACCCCAGCCTTCGTCTCTGTTCTTACCGGCATTTCAAGACCTACTGGCCAACTTGGCTGTCAACTACGCCTCGGTCCTAGTGCTGGGGGATTTTAATTATTGGCCCTCGGACCCCTCTGAGTGCACCACTTCGAAAGAGTTCACGGAATCCCTCCTTTCTCTGAACTTTGTCCCGCACATTAGTGTCCCCACTCATTCTCACGGTCATGTACTTGACCAGGTCTGGTCCCTTAACCTCCCAATCTCATCGGTGACTGTATCTCCCTGTCCTTGGTCCGACCATGCCCTTATCTCTTTTTCCATCTCTCTCAACCCTGTATCCAAAGCCCCTCATGCCAAAAATACCTGGGCACGGAATTGGAACAGAGTGGATCCTCCTTCCCTGCTCCGGAACTCCACTCCGTCCCTTTCTGGTCTCTCATCCAATTCCCAAGCCAATGCTATTAATACCTGGCTGGCTGGAGGTTGTGACTCAGTGGCCCCCCTACGCCGCATTTCCATCCGGCGACCTAAGGACTCCAACAGATGGTTTAATGACCACCTAAAAAAGCTAAAACTTACCGTCCGTCAGGCAGAGAGGCAGTGGAGGAAAAATTACTGCCCATCACTAAAAACCCTTTACCTCACATCACTTGCCGAATACAAAACTGCAATCCTCTCAGCCAAAACTTCCTACTTTTCAACAAAAATCATATCAGCTGAAAATAAATCCAGGGAAATCTTTGGCATAGTGAAGGACCTGGCCTACTCCGACAGAGCCTCACCCCAAATCCCTCCATCACAGCCATTATGCGATCAACTAAACACCTACTTCCTGGACAAAATCGTCACCATCAAGGCCAACATCCCCCCCCCCCTCGTCCGCCTTTGTGGACCCCTCCCCTCCCACTGTTCAAACTCTTATTACTTCCATTCCCCCCCTCACTGAGGCAACATTCTTGGAGATACTCCCCAAGGTAAAGTCGGGCTCTCCGACAGACATCTGTCCGGCACGTATACTGCAACAAATCTACTCTTCTTGCCCTGAACCCCCCGTTACTTTCCTTAACAGCTCCCTTGCGCGGGGAGTAGTGACCCCCCGCGCTCAAATCAGCCACCATAGTGCCTATCTTAAAAAAACCTGGCGCGGATCCGTCCAACTCAGCCAATTATCGCCCCATTTCCCTGCTGCCCTATTTGGGCAAGGTGCTAGAACGCCATGTCACCGCAGTTCTCAGTGCCCACGTAGAGGCCAATGGGGGACTAGCTTCTCGCCAGGCCGGCTTCCGCCCTAGACACTCGACCGAATCAGTCGTGGTATCGGTCTTGGATAACCTCAGGAAGGGTATGGATAATAACAAACACCAGGCGCTGGTACTCCTCGATCTCTCCGCCGCCTTTGACACGGTAGACCATACCATCTTACTGTCCCGTGTCAAGGCGGCTGGAATCGAGGGTTCAGCCCTGATTTGGCTTTCCTCCTTCCTGAGGGACCGCACCCAGGCGGTTCGCTTAGGAGACTTCACAACCACCCCACTCCCTGTCACCTGTGGTGTTCCCCAGGGCTCCTCTCTTTCCCCCTTGCTTTTCAATCTGTATATCTTTCCTCTTATCTTCGCCCTTCAGCAGCTGGCGGTCACTGTATAAAATTATGCAGATGACCTCCAGCTCATCTTTGACCTATCCTCTTCCCCCCTCTCCGTCTCTAATTTTCAATCCACCATGACATTCATCAGGGACTGGATGAACCACAACCATCTTAAACTGAACCCGGATAAAACCGAGCTGGTTCTCTCCGGTGGTTCCTCCAGTCCCTGGAACTCTCTTTTCTGGCCCCCCACTCTTGGCTCTTCCCCCACTCCTTCAACCACGGTCAAAACACTGGGTGTTAAAATGAATAACCAGCTCACCCTCCATTCACAAATCAGCTCGGTAGTCTCCTCCTGCTTTCTCACCCTCCGAACCATCCGCACTGTATCCCGCTTCTTTTCCCCCCAGGCACTTAAGGTGATCATGGCTGCACTGGTAATATCGCGGCTGGACTATGCCAATGCCCTCTACAACGGCATCCCTGCATACAGCCTGAGAAGGCTTCAGATGGTCCAGAACCAGGCAGCCCGGTTGGTCTATGGTCTCCCTCGATACCATCACTCCACACCCCTCCTCAGGGAGCTTCACTGGCTTCCTGTTAAGGAACGCTCCCTGTTTAAGATCGGCTGCATGGTCTTCCAGGCCCGCCAAGGCACTGCCCCCGCCTTTATTTCTTCACTAATAAAAGATTACATTCCCATGAGAGAGCTTCGTTCCTCCTCTAAATCTCTCCTTCAAATCCCGCGATTCAAACGGAAAAAGTGGGGTGGAACTACGTTCTCCACCTTGGCGCCCACCTTCTGGAATACCCTCCCCGATTACCTTCGCTCCGCCACCCATTACCTCTCTTTTCGGAAAGACCTTAAAACGTTTCTTTTTAGACAGGCCTTCCCCGTGTAACCTCCCTTCTCCTACAGGACAGGTTCTATATTTCTGACTCAGTTGCCTAAACTCTCCATTAGCGCCAAGAAACCGTACGGTGCACGCTGCGCTCTATAAATGTTTTAAATTAGAAATTAGAAATTAGAAATTAGAATTTATACTCAGGCAAGTCATGATATTTTCTCTTAGTACACCCTCAGGCAAGTTATATAATTTTTTCAATCTTGGTGTGACATCTGGAAAATCATGTCACTTCTGCGGACTGTGCTGGTGGCATCAGACAATATATATCACATTCTTCAAGTCTAAAAATAGCAATACAATGTCACTGAACGAAACTGGGTGCGATAGAGGAGAGCCTTGTGATGATCTCAGGCTGTGTGACCTTGGGTGTAATGTCTGTGTTGACTGTGTTTGACCTCAAATCATGGTCCAGGAACTGCTATAACCTGGAAATCATGTCACCTTCTAGACCAGTGTGTAACCTCAGTAATCTTATCCCCTTATCGACCATGTGAATCCTCAGGCTATTCATATAGGACTTTCTCAAACTTTGGAGCAACAGGAAGTCCTGCCATTTTCTGTGTCAAACTCCAGTACAATTCTGCTACCTTTATAGTTTGACTGCTGGCAAATCATGCCACTGTCTCAGAGTGTGCGATATTTGAAACTTGTGCCACTTTCTAGGACTGTGTCACGTCAAGATAGTAGGCTCCTTTGTTGGCGGTGCGTAATGTGAGTTAAGTCATGTCTCTTTTCGCCTTGCGAGTCTGCGCAAGTTCTGGATATCTTCCCTGACTACGTTACCCCAGGCAATCAGGTCACATTCTGGACTGCATGTGAAATCAGGTAAGGTATGTCAGTCTCTCAAGCTGTCTACTGACCTCATACAAGTCGTTTCACTGTCTCTTCATGTGCCAAGGCACAACATATTCTCCTTGTCTAAGGGTGTGTTACTGAAGTAAGTCACGACTATTTTCCCTGATTGTGTGTGTGAAGTTAGGCAAAGGATGGTACCTTCTCCAAATATATGAGAAACACACCTTTTCGAATGCTGGACTACGTGCAAGCTTGTGCTTGTGTGGTTAGGTGCTCATACACATCAGGCGCACTAGCTAGGTGTGACCTCGTACAATTAGTTACCTTCTCAGACAGCACATTTCACAAGCCATGTCTCTTTCTCACGACTCCAACGGGTGATCTCACCCTCATGCAAGCCGCATCCTTTCTCAGAACTGGTCACCCTGGGCAAGCCATTTGTCTTTTTTGGGTTGGGTGGTCTTTGAAAAACCGTGACCACATCAGACTAGATGACTACACGAAAACATATATATATATATTTTAATTACCTTCAAGCTAGTCATGTTACCTTCAGTGTTCTAGTCTGAAATTCTGTTCTATTACTAAACATCACCATCACATCAATCTCCACAAAGCATCCCTTTGGCCACAATTAAGACAACTAGTTCAGCATACACATGCTGTGCCAAGTTATGGTGCACTACTGGAAAATAAGCCCTTGTCTCGCCTATACACTCCCACGACTGAAACAGGCACCAAAAGTATGTACATGTCCAGAGAATTTAGTACACAGTTCATTCTGAATTACTTCAATTCTGGTTTATTTGGGAACAAAGTCACAAAAATATGAAATTATTTTCTAATGTTCGAAAAATTTGTTTATTTAGCAATATTGTTATTAAGAACCTTTCAATGTTCAGAGACACAATACACATTTGGAGAACCAGCAAATTTGCCCCATAGACTGTAAATCTTCAACAATTCTAATGTAGCACACTGTACCTCATGTTTTAGGACTCGCAGACATCTGTGAGCAAAAGGATTAGGATGGCTTTGTAACACACATAGTGGGCATCATCTTACCTGGAGGCAGTTTCTTGGCACACAGCTCCATGACATCCACACAGTGCTGGACTGGCCCATGGGAGATCCTAAACGAAAGACAGGAAGGAAATAAAACGATACATCATTATATGGAACAGTTCTGTAGGGAAACATCACCCAACCATTCCATACATTCCCCACTCACAATTCAGTGTTTGGGTTCTAGAAGAACGGATGTCATTAGAACAAGAACAGTGATCACGGTCAATTTAAGATACATTAGTTAATGCTGTGGAAGGAAGGCTTAGGAACGGTTTCATAAGCCATCTGGGGACAAGATGTGTCACCAGGCTACATTAGAAATCAATGTGCCATCAAGGTGGTGGGATGACCTTTGGGGATTGAGCCTTCATGTGCTGTAGCTGAAGCGACACAGAGGTGGGCGGTTCGCTAGCTTAGTCAGATTTTGAGACCAGAGGTAATGGTTTATAGTGCACACTGTGTAAAACTCATACCCTGGAACATTTAGTCTCTGTAACTTTTATCACACAGCGCACCAAGACTAACTGAGAAGAAAGGTGGAAAGGCAGGAACAGCGTCGGGGAGAAAACAGATGGGAGTCAAGGGGATGTGAGCATATGTGCAGGGAAATGAAAAAGATAGGAACAGGATATTATACACTGTTGAAGGTTGGAATGAAAAGTGGAGTTGAAAAGGGGAAAGAAATGCTGTTAACCCGTATAAACTGTAGAGATGTTGCTCGGTGGTCTTCTATTCAATCAACTAACTTTGATCCAAGGAAATACTTACACCACAAGAGGCTGTCTAAAAGACAATAATTGTTGTCTAAAGGCCAATTTTGCGAACCGTGGAAGCATTATGGCAAGAATTCTAAGGTGGGTTTCTACGCTCACACAAATTGTGTGATACAGGACAAATATATATATATATATATATATATATATATATATATATATATATATATATATATATATATATATATATATATATATATATATATATATATATGTATATATATATATATATATATATATATATATATATATATATATATATATTGACACCACACCAAACTTCACCACCCAAGAAGGCGCTGACTCCGTGTATCTTAGTTCAAGGGTGTTTATTTTACATCAACTTCTGCTCAGACGCGTTTCGGCGGCTACCTCCGCCTTGCTGACTAACATCTGACCAGGCAAAGTAACGCTTTTTATACATGTTCTAAATTTCACATGAGTCATAATTGTCATCCCTAATTGGCATTGGTTTGTTGCCATGGTGACTATGAGTTACACCCACACAATTACGTGACTGCTTACATTGTTTGACATTCTTTGGTGGTTTTAGTACATTCTACATGTCACGTTCATTGGCATGCATTAATCAAACATTTATATCATGTTAATCAACATACTCATTGCATTGCTGATCCTTGTATTCTTCATACATTTATAGTTTAATCATTGGAAGAAAACCCGTAATACGTGACACCCTACATGTTGGCCTGCGTCATAGGGGATCGGGCGTATCAGATGGGAGGTGTGTTAAACCCGTGTCTGTGATTGGTTTCACGGACCTCGGTTCAAACAAATGGGCTCCGTTTCATCGGAAATCGGTTTGCTGGCCTGACGGCAGAGGCAGAACATGTTGTAATGTTAACACTCGTCCTCGTGCAGCCGGTAAGTTAGACCACTGTTTGTCAAGGTGAGCCTCCAAAGACAATTCTCCATTACCGTCAGTATTGAACCTAATGGAGAGGTACAAACCCGCGCAAGTGCGCATTTACTCCCCCTACATGGGAAGGAATCCTTCTCCCGTATAGAATACAAGGTGAGCCATTAAAGCCTGTGAGGTGTTTGACATCTACTCAGGGTGCTGTGTGGCCATGTGACAGAAAGTGTGATTAAATATAATTTATCGCGCAAACTGGTATGCGATGTTACAGGGTACTTGGGAAAGATGAGGTAAGCTGTTCTAGATATGCACATTTAGGGCTTCATCAGCATTCAGCCCTGCGGGAATCTTGGAATTCAACAGAATAATATATCTGGATTCCAGGCGGCGCAATGCAAGTTTGCGGTTGCCGCCCCTAACATTTTTTGGGACATTGTCTAAGACACAGTACGTTAGACCTTTCGCATCTCCACCATGTACCTCGTGGATGTGCCTAGCTACAGGGTAAGCTGGGTCCTTGTTTGTAATCGCCCTCAGGTGCTGCAACACCCTAACATGCACTGGGTAAATGGTCGACCCTACATATATTTTACCACATACACATTTCAGCATGTATACAGCATGGTCTGTTTTGCATGTGTAGTGATCCCTCAGGTGGTAGGGTTGCTTGCGAAAGGGTACTGTAATGCTAGTGGTATTTTTGCCATGACTGCAGGCCTTACATTTTGTGCATTTCCTAAAGCCTTTTTGTGACTGGAACCAGACTTTTTGCTTGGGTATAGCTGGGGCATTACAGACTAATTGCTGCCGCATGAATTTAGCTTTCCTGAAAGACACTAGTGGTCTTTCACCCACTAAGTTTCCTATGGTTGTGTCATTTCGGACCAGCGGCCAATGCCTTCTGAGTATTTTACGAAGGTTGGCTTGGTGGCGATTGAAACCTGTGATTAACCTGGGTGGTTGTCTTTCTAGTGCGGGGGCCCCAGACTCCGGTTCTTTAGGGAATAGTAATTCCTGGCGGGTTTTGGAACTACACTTTGCCTCTGCAGCCTTGCATGTTTTTTCAGAGTATCCTCTTTGTTTTAATCTCGTGAAGAGATTATTTTTGGCTTGTGATAACCCCTCGCTTGTGCTGCAGTTGCGAGTCATCCTGAGACATTCCGCATACGGAATGGATTGTTTCAGTGGTGTGGGGTGAAAACTGTTTGCGTGGAGGATTGCATTGCCCGCAGTGGGCTTGCGGTACGTGCGTGTTTGTATTTTGTCATCCTCTACAAATAGCTACACCTCCAGAAATTGAATGCTCTCTCTGCTGGCATTACAAGTAAATTTTAAATTTAGTGAATTTTCATTTAACTGGTCTGTGAAGCTGTTTGCACTTTCCACACTGCCCTCCCACAAAATAAAGATATCATCAATAAAACGTTTATAAACAATAACATTTTCTTCCATTGTCTCCTGGTGTTGGGTCATCAGCACCCGCTCCTCCCACCAGCCCATATGCAGTATATACACATATATACACACATGTGATCAAGTCCGGTTTTACCAAACGCGTCATGTCTGCATGGTGGAAAATAAATCACTGAATACTTAAAACTTGCTGTTATGGTCCGTTCCCCGGATGGCGCCTCGAGGTGCTGTACTATCGGGGATCGTGTTTGTGTGTGTGTGTATATATATATATATATATATATATATATATATATATATATATATATATATATATATATATATATACACACACCCACACACATACACTTGAGTTTCAAATTCCTCATTTACAAAAAAGGGAAGTGATTATAAAACAATGTTAGTGCTGCGTCTTCCTGTGAATGGGAGAAAAGCAACAACATAAATACAGTGTCTTTTAATGAAGGTAGCTAGAGGTCTACAAAATGTGTGCTGTTCTTAGGTCCTGCGTGGACAATGCATGCACTGTCTCTTCAAGACATGTTGTTTACTGTTAGTGGACTTGGAGGCCGCCCATTACTCATCATTGGTTGGCATCAAAGCCATTCAATTGCTGTATCCCGCAGGTCACTCTCTGGTCGGCGCTTCCCTCTTTTAGCATGAGACCGTCCCCAGAGCATGGCCCTAGTACGTGTGTCCTTGCACTGCTCAATCTTTTGGGAGCTATTTTTTTCTTTTTGTTGAGCCACTCTACAGAGTGCATCTTTCGTAGCTGGCTCTGTCTGCTCATTCCCATTGTCTTGGTTTGCTTGTTCCCTCTCCCTCCTTACCATTAGCGTCACCCCTCCCAGCACAATGGGTCAGCCGGGAGACCAGATGCCTTTGTTCGCTCCTCTGACATTTGATTATGTTGCAGCTTTTATACAGTGATTATTCAAGCCAAGCGTGTTGAAGCGCTTTACACAGGACGCATTAATTTTGTATAGGCACAGAAAGATTAACTGATTTGCCCACAGTCACAGGATGTTGAGCTGGGACTGAGACTCGAATCGAACCTGGTTCCCCAGCTCCAAAGTCGGTAGCTTTGGCTGGTACCCCATATCCTGTACCCTGGCTTGCTAGCAGATTTTGCTTCCCTGTTTGAAGTCCCCGAAGACAGAGCTGCCCAGTGCAAATGCTGATGCTCTTCATTTTTGCACTGGGGAAACTCTGCCTGAGGGGGCTTCAAACAGGGAAGCAAGATGACATACTTATCAGTAAAACAATTAACACCTCCCTGAAAGTCGAATGAAGGTTTTATGGAGAAATATGTTATTAACAAATAAATGCACAAGTTCAATTTAGTTGTATAATCTTAAAAAATTTCTATGGAACCAGATAAAAAATATAACAAAAGCAATATGCAAGCTCTTTCGACACAAAAGTCACAAATACCTATTTGATAATGGGCAAACAGGCTCTGTTGCCAGGGAGAAGAAGAAAGAGGAACATGTTTGATAACGTCATTTTGTGCCGGCACAAGAACATTAAAAGATCCACCAGAGTCACAGGATGATGAACCACTGCCGAGACTTGAACCAGGTTCCCCAGCTCCAGACTCGGCTGCATTGGCCGTTATGCTACATCTTCTCCTCTGGCTTGCCTGCAGATATCAGATGGAGATAAACATGCTTACATTGCTGACTATATTTACTTTGGCACTGGGAGCTTACATTGAATCCATCCCCTCCTGCCCAGTGTCTCTTTCTTCTTCTCCCACTCAGTTCCTGTCCACTCTACATAATTCCACTCCTTGCCACTACACATAATTCAACCCCAATCCATGCCACATAATTACATTCCACAAAATTCAACCCCACACAATGAAGTACTACGCAATTCCATAACACACAAATCCATTCCACCACACACAACACATTTCAACATCTCAATTCCAGGCCACAAGTGTGTGCCACACAAATCAACTCCACACTATTCCAGTCCAGGTCACATAATATTCCAACAAATTCAGCTCCAAATATCCCCACTCCGCTCCATACCACATTATTCCACTTCATATAATACCACTCCCCACAACATAATTCAAATCCAGGTAATTCCCCTACACATAACTATACTCTGCGCTACATAATTTCACTCAGCACCACAATTTCACACCATACCACATTATTTAACACCATGCCATGCCAAATAATTCCATTCCACTACACTCAATACCGCACAATGACTATCCACATAATTCCATTGCACACCATGCCACATATTTCCACTATATAGAACTCAATGCCCCTCAATTCCACAACGCCACACCTCATACATCCACTCCACATTATTCCACTCCACATTATTCCACTCGATGCCACTACACATAATTCAACCCCAATCCATGCCACATAATTAAACTCCACAAAATTCTACTTTATATCATACCACATAATGCCAACCCACATACCTCCACTCAACACTACATAATTTTACTCCACATAACCCAACTCCACATAATTCCACTCAGCACTACTCAGTTCCATGCCACAAAAGTCCCTGCCCGAAAATTCCACTTGATGAAACAATTCAAGTGACACACAATTACACACACCACCTAATTCTACTACAACCACATAATTCCACCTCACTCCACATAATGCCACCCTACAAAACATAACTCAAACCCACAACACTTAATTAAATTCTGTGCATCTTCACACAACACTGCGTCAAATTTCACTCCACGCCACATAATTTCACTCCTTACCATTCAACATAATTCCACTCCATGTAATTCCACTTCACTTAATTCCACTCTATAGAATTCCACTCCACGTAATTCCACTCTATAGAATTCCACTCCACGTAATTCCACTCCATAAAATTCCACTCCACTCCACGTAATTCCACTCTATAGAATTCCACCCAACACAACTTCACCAATTCCGCCACTACACGACATAATCTCCCAACACAACATATAATTTCGCTCCACACCAAATAGTTCCACTCCACATGAACAAAAGGAAAAGTCAGAAGCAATAGTCTCGAAGGCGAGGCCTAATGGTTTTGCCAATGCTTGTTTTGTTTTTACAGTCAGAGCAGTCTGCTAGCCACAGCACCTCCATCAATCAATCACACAATAACAAATACGAAAGAGCAACCAAGACAACTTTGGAAAGCCAGACGGGGGAGCATTTATTTATTTATTTTGAAAGTGTCTCCAAAACCACACAGCAGGCAGCGCGGGATAATCAATACATTGGGAAATGGCGCTCAGTGACACTGTGGAAATTATCTTTTAAATATCGAACACGGTTTGATTCGGAGGAGATTATATTGGAAGGGTCAGGCCAATCTTAGCAGGCTGAAGTCAGAAAACGAACCCGTGTAGCCCTTCAAACAGCAGACACTATCCAATCCGATGCCTGCTCGTCCCAAGGTTAACACTGATCTTGAGCTAACATTCCTGGGGCACTTCCCTGGACACCTCGCCTCGCTGTACGTGTGGCACACTGGGCATTCCTTAACCTGTGAGGGCAGGCTGCCATCCTAGGCGGGGATCTAGGCCCCGTTACATCGGATGACGAATGCATTTAAACAGCAGGTGATGCTGCAAACAGCTTTCCAGACCTCAACGCAAGGAGGATGGAGACAATGACGAGATGTACACACAAGCACTGCATACATCACTAACTTGACAATGTAACCAGTTCATTTCTGTGCACTGAATCTTTACAACTAAAAGAGCACAAAGTGTCACCTCGCCGCCCCTCAGGCATAGGAACCAAAGATGGCTCCGGCTCTGCTGAAAGTCAGTGAAGCCGCCACCGCGGTCCCTCCACTGACTGCAGAGAGACACATCCGCTTTGCTAGAATCTCTGAAAACGGCAAGCAGTTTTGTGCTGGGAACTCGGAGGTAATGGCCTCCAACAGTCAGGCGGACCACCCACCATAATGTAAATAGGATGTTCCACCTCTTTCCTTAGCAGGAAGAGTATGAGCTGGTACCAGTCTGTCATGGTGGTTTGTGAATGCTCCTCAAATATCCTCAGTCAAACATGTCTTGTTTCCAGTGGGGCAAAAGATGGACAGAATGCAGAACAAATCAAAACATTCACCCCCAGTCAAGAGATCTGGGCTAAATCCATCGTTCTTTTGCTCACCATGCCACCCCAGTTTATATCCAGCCATATGCAAATCAGTCTTGACCTCATGGGAATAGTCCAGCCAGTTTGGGGGCACGAATTCTGGTAACAGGGTGCCAGTCATAGAAGAGGAGGGTAACCAGCAGGGAAATCACCATCTTGGCAAGGCGGCACACTGTATCCCCACCACCATGTAAACAGTTCACCCAAACTAGAGGTTCTACAAACTTACAAATGTACCAGAAGACCACACTCCACATGCCATGCCATGGAGCAGGAAAGGACCCCAGTTATGGGGGGGACTGGGTGGTTTTTACAAAGAGGGAGTTTATGTTGTTAACCCACCTCGGGTGCAAGCCTTACATGCCTAAATCCCCAATCTACTAATGAGATACAAATTACCTCCATCAACACATAGCCAGGAATAGCTGGGGAGTTTTCACCTTTCAAAGTTGGCAAAGGTCCCAAGTCGGTGGACGGAGAAACTTGTGTCCTATTTCGGTGTTGGTCTTATGGGCATGGTCTTATTACGAGAAATGTAAAATTTATAATTAACCAATTCTTTAAAAATTAAACGATTTGGCCTAAATTTTTATTTGGTTCAACTAGAACGGACGTCAATTCCGCGGGAAAGGCAAATGTACAGAGTGGTGTGATTAGTTATCAATTACATATAGAAATTGTCCATTATGGACTCTGGCATGGACACAGATAATAACAGAGTCTACGCAGTTACTTCAGACACTTTTAGCAAGCATTGCGAATACAATTTTTCAACAAGTTTAGCAAATTAATGCTTATCCACACAAATGTTTGGTAACGATATATACATTTTATTGCACTTTATCAATACACAATTTCTGTTAAAAACAATAATTAAAAAACATTTAACAAATAGACATGATCATCACAATAATTTTGATAAAAATATATATAATATAATTATGTGCAAATCAAAGAATCAAAAAGGTCGACGCGGCGTTTCGGCTTTCTTTTCTACACCTTCTTCAGGACTGATTCTAAACAATTAAAATATTAAAAACACAACATTACCAAACAATTTTTAGTTCATCTGTATATTATCACATTTCACTTGCCCTATTTTTTACATCATTGCTCATCTTTTAAGTCCACATGTATTTATGTCTGCGTTTTCTGTTTACATTTTCCTTAAACCATACTTTTATTCCTTATTACACACTTTATTTGCCTTTCCCCTAGAGAAATGTCGAATACTAGACCGGTTCCCATATTACCCCCACCAAAGGAATACGCTCTCTCTTAACTTGCATGCGTACCTTTTTATTCCAGATGGAGTTATTGCCCATGAGGAAGTAAATCGTTGGTTTAACGGAGAGTCCTCTGGGAATATGGACGATTAGTCGTTCGCAAATTGCTAGCAATTATGTGCAAAATTGCGGTGTCTCTAAATGGGGACATGTAAATATCAGTGACTTATACGTTTTGATAGTCTTGCTCAAGATTCATTAGATGATAAAACTTATTTGTACCATACCTTATGAAAGAGGGGTACCATCAATTTCCTCTAGGTTCTGATAACATTATTTACATATCATAAGGGACTTGTTTTCCACTTTATGATATGTAAATAATAATTTGCGAACGACTAATCGTCCATATTCCCAGAGGACTCTCCGTTAAACCAACGATTTACTTCCACATGGGCAATAACTCCATCTGGAATAAAAAGGTACGCATGCACGTTAAGAGAGAGCGTATTCCTTTGGTGGGGGTAATATGGGAACCGGTCTAGTATTCGACATTTCTCCAGGGGAAAGGCAAATAAAGTGTGTAATAAGGAATAAAAGTATGGTTTAAGGAAAATGTAAACAGAAAACGCAGACATAAATACATGTGGACTTAAAAGATGAGCAATGATGTAAAAAATAGGGCAAGTGAAATGTGATAATATACAGATGAACTAAAAATTGTTTGGTAATGTTGTGTTTTTAATATTTTAATTGTTTAGAATCAGTCCTGAAGAAGGTGTAGAAAAGAAAGCCGAAACGCCGCGTCGACCTTTTTGATTCTTTGATTTGCACATAATTATATTATATTATATATATTTTTATCAAAATTATTGTGATGATCATGTCTATTTGTTAAATGTTTTTTAATTATTGTTTTTAACAGAAATTGTGTATTGATAAAGTGCAATAAAATGTATATATCGTTACCAAACATTTGTGTGGATAAGCATTAATTTGCTTAACTTGTTGAAAAATTGTATTCGCAATGCTTGCTAAAAGTGTCTGAAGTAACTGCGTAGACTCTGTTATTATCTGTGTCCATGCCAGAGACCATAATGGACAATTTCTATATGTAATTGATAACTAATCACACCACTCTGTACATTTGCCTTTCCCGCGGAATTGACGTCCGTTTTAGTTGAACCAAATAAAAATTTAGGCCAAATCGTTTAATTTTTAAAGAATTGGTTAATTATAAATTTAACATTTCTCGTAATAAGGCCATGCCCATAAGACCAACACCGAAATAGGACACAACTTTCTCCGTCCACCGACTTGGGACCTTTGCCAACTTTGAACTCTGTTTTCCCCACGGTCCTCTATAACTCTGTGTGGGGTCCTCCTTACATTTTTTCTCGAGTTTTCACCTTTGCCCATGATTGAGGTACACTTTGGAGGCCACCCTTACCACTAGAGCTTCTGCTCTACATTTGACAGACATCCCAGAGCTGGGCGAATGCCCAGAGTGCTCACGTATTGAGGAGTCCGGCACAAAAAAAAAATAGAATAAAACGGTGGAAGTGAAAGTTGGTGAGCGAGTACAAATCCCACACTCTGCGCTTGTTCTTTTTTAGGTTGGAGTGTCTTGATTTAGCTCACCCTCCCACAAGGTGCGCTGCGATCTCTGTTTGCCTACATCACGCCCACCATGCAGGAAAGGGTTCTTGGTAAACAAGGCTGTAGGTGTGCTACAGGCATGGAAAAAGTCTTTCAAAGAATGAGATCCAGAAGAATAAGAACAAGTACTTCCACAGTGTGTGCAGAGGAAAACCACAAGGGTAGTATGTACATAAGAACCTTAAACAGAATAGTAGCCAGAGTAGGAAGGCGCACTACCACAAATGGGAAGATTAGTTTGAGGAAACAGAATCACTCTGTATGATAAACAAACAGGGGAATACTAAGTAGAGCGAACTGAATAGCATAAGGGCCCATGGGAGCACTATCCAGAGATTGGCAGTACAATGTCAGGTGTTAAGGAACACTAAAAATAAGGAGGGGCGACAGCATGGAAATAGAGTTTGATATTTGATATTTTTGATATTTTGAGGGGGTATTTCTAAAGCGCAGCGTTCGCTCCGGAGGGAGCATCATGGCGCTGAAAATCCTGAATGCCCGATCGAAAGGTGGCGCGAGGGAGGCTAGATGGCGGCTCTGGTCCAGTCGTCGGGAAGGTTAAAAATCCACGTTTTGAGAAGTTTTCTGAAAGGCTTCTCTAGGGTCTGTTGTCTCAGGTGTTAAGGCATGCTGTTCCAGGCTTTGATGGCCAGGGCGCTTAAAGTTTTCCCACCTTTTGACTTCAAGTTGTGCCTGGCGGAGGACATGAGATTATCTTGGGCAGAACGAAGGGAACGACTCGGGTTATAGTGTGGGAAGCGTCTGGTTAAGTATTTGGGGCCAGTTTTGTTAAAAGCCCGAAAGGCAACGGTAAGTATTTTGAAGAGTATTCTCTTATGGAGGGGTAGCCAATGCAGGGTATTTAGGGCTGCAGAGATTGAGGATTTGCGGGGTAATTTTAGGACCAGGCGGGCAGCCGTGTGAAGGACGCTTTGGAGCTTGGACAGCGTGGACTTTTTAGTCCCAGCAAGGAGGCCGTTACAATAGTCAACGTGCGAGATTATGAGGGCTACTGTTACAGTTTTTCTGGCCTCAAGAGGGAGAAAGTCGAAGAACTTTCTAAGAGATTTAATTATGCTGAAGCATCTGCCGGACACAGTCCTGGCATGCTGGTCGAATGATAGATCAGAGTCAAAAAGTACACCAAGGTTTCTAGCGGTAGTGACGGTCTGGGGAGGGGCAACAGAGTTATCCGGCCACCAGAGGGCTGGGCAGAAGGAGGTGTTCTTTCCGATGGGGAGGATCTCTGTTTTGCTAGAGTTACAGCGGAGGTGGTTAGTTTCCATCCATTGGAAGACTGCAGTTAAGCAGTTTTTAAGGTTAAGCTCAGCTTTGTTTGAGTTGTCCTCTAGGGGTACGATCAACTGAGTATCATCGGCATACGAGGTGACAGGTATGCTGAATGATTCAATCAATGCAAGGAGTGGGATGAGGTAAATATTAAAAAGGAGGGGACTCAGGATGGACCCTTGGGGTACTCCAGAGGAGACCGATTTCTCCTTAGATTGAAAAGGGCCGAGGGCGACAGTTTGGGACCTGTCGCTAAGGAATGATCTTATCCATGATAGGGCTGTGTCTGAGATCCCAATGTCCATCAGTCTGTTGATCAGGATAGTGTGGGATATGGTGTCGAACGCTGCCGTGAGGTCGAGAAGTATCAGAATGGCCTTCTTCCTCTGATCTTGCAGCGTTTTGATTGTGTCAGTCAGTTCAATCAGAGCAGTTTCAGTTGAGTGTTTAGGCCGGAAACCGGATTGTTGAGGATGAAGTATGTTGTGGGTTTCCAGGTAGATTTTGAGTTCTTTATAAACTAACTGTTCGGTTATTTTTCCCAAAGCAGGGAGAAGGGTGATTGGGCGAAGATTGGTCAAGTCCACTGGGGATTTGTTAGTCTTCTTCATGAGTGGTTTGACAACACCCTTTTTCCATATGCGAGGGACAGATCCGGAACTGAGTGACGAATTGACTATGTCATTGATGGTAGGGTTCACCACATCTATGATTTGATGGAGAATCTTGGGGGGGCAGGGGTCGGAAGGGGAACCGGGTTTACAGGATAGAATAGCATCTCTGGTTTGGACCAGAGTGACAGGGGTGACATTTTTGAGACTACCAACTGGCGAGCTAAGTTGGTCGGGATTAGGAGGCCCTTGGGGGGATTGAGGAGGGGGCAAATTCCTTTGGATGGAGGCGATTTTTTCGTCGAAGTAATCTGAGATCTTGTCGCATAGATCTTGGGATGGGGGGATTTCGGGTTGGAGAGGTTTGGGCTGAGTGAAAGTTTTTACTATAGAGAACAAGGTTTTTTGTTTTTGACTGGCTTCTTTGATGGCTTTTACGTAGAGGATTCTCTTGGCCGATTTAATGTTAGAGAGGTAGTTTTTCCTCTGTTGGATATAGGCGAGACGGTCGTCAATGTCGTAGGTTCTGCGCCATTTTCGCTCAGCTTTCCTGCAAAGTAGGTGAGCGGTGGCTAAGTCAGGGGTGAACCAGGGAGCGTTGGTTTTTGTTTTTTTATGAATTTTGCCGGGGCGATTGGTGGGGCTCCGGTTTATAATTTCTTGTGTAATCCAGTTATGGAAGAGGTCAGCATCCCTTTCAATGTTACCGGATAGAGTGGGGAAGTGGGATTGAAGGATGGGATTAAGAATAAGGTTTTCCTGAATGGTTTTCCAGTTGACAGAGTGGTCACGATGACGATTTGTTTTATTGATAGTTTGAGGGTGGCTACTTGTGATGTGGAACGGGATCAGGCTATGATCTGTCCATATCTGGGGGAGTGGGGGCTGGGAGGTGAGAGAAGGGAATCTGTAGTTGCAGTACAGATAACACCCTTAACCCGCCTGATGTATGACGTAAATAAAGGCCTACATGGGCTCCAGCAAAAGTTGAAGGAGATATTGAGAGTTTTGTGAGGACACTTAATTTGAAGAATTCAGTGGATCTGGTTTAGTAGTCAAAAATACTGAGCAGAACAGGCACCACAGAGAATAAAGAGGGCACAGTCAGGACCGGATGGATACAGGTTATGTTTTAACATCTATCTCAAGAAATACCTTGAGTACTTTACCATTGAACAGGTTTTTTAATATTTGTGCTGAATAGAGCGGACTTGGACAAATATTCAGGGTGAATCTCGTAACAAGGTGGGGATTGTACAATTGAACTGGTTAAAACCATAAAAAAGAACCTTATTAAACCACACCAAATGTGGACTGATGATCAGTTACGAAAGTCTGTGGTTAGCCTGATGAAATGTAGGCTTCAGGAAGTTCCACCAAATGCCGACTCGTGTGAGCAACACTGGTTAAAGTATTTCTGGGCTGGTTCCAGCCAGTTAAACCTAATCGTTGATAAGTCTGAAATGAAAAGGAGGTGTAGTGTTTCCATGTTTGTTGAGGATATAGAATTAAGCGTGATATTAAATAAAGTGGCAGGCAGGGGAGCAATCTAAATGGATGTGGTCACCTGACGAACACAGGACAGGCAACTTGTGTATGTTTTGGGTGTCAAATTAAAGCCACAATAATGCGAAGACCAATGATAGAGAAATACATGAGAACTAAAACAACTGAACATGATCACCCAATGGCATTCTATAACATTCAAAGCATTTGAGTATTTCTACCTTCTAAAAGATTAATAGAGTGTTTTGATATAAAAAAAAGAAAGAACATTTTAATTTAACGTTATCCTGATGTATATAATTAACCTACGAAAAAAGATAACGTAAAGAGAAAATATTCCCATAGCACGTTATATTACATACTCCTTTACTATCATATCATCAATTATCTTTTAAACTATTTGAGATCTATATTCGTAGCTTAACGTACTTCTGCAAAAACTATACAATGCCTTTGTAAGACATTTAAAAAATTTGTAAATGGTGTACAATTTTGGGCACAAAATATATGAAAAATTAAATAGATTAACTATAAAGTTTTAACATTGGCTACTAAATAAACCAAGGAGTGGAAGATGTGTGCTTTGAACAGGTGCTGTTATTGTCCCTAGAATGAAAACAGCTGATAACTAAAACAATTGGATTTTATATTAATTCAACAGGAACTGGCAGAACCCCTGCTCATTTATTGATTAAAGAGCAGGGCAATTAGTTAGCCAGTTTGACTGTGGCCCTGGTAGTAATCAAGCACGCTACTCACCTGTGAGGGTCTCAAGGTGCTGGGGGAGGGGGGGAGGGGCAGATCTGTTTAGCCGAAGAGCCAGGTCTTGAGGGTCTTCCTGAATGTGTTCAGGGGGGGGTGTGTCTGATGTCTGCCCGGAGCTCATTCCAGGTTTTGGCCACAAGGTGAGAGAAGGATCTTCCGCCAGCACTGGCTCTGTGGATGCCGTATTGGCCATAACTTCTCAGCCCAGTTGAGGTTAATTCTAATTGGTACGCCACTAGCAGGTGCTACGTTTTTGTCAGAAATAGCAGGAATGGTTGATGGTGAAATTCCTGTTTTTTGGTCGATTCATTTAAATAAAATCAACCAAAACATCAAAAGGGTCACCACAAGTTAAAACTGTACAGGTGGATGGCTAGTGTCTGAGACAAACATAATGGGGAAAAAACTATGCAAGTATGACAGGATGATGTAAAGGTGGAATCATTTCCATATAAAGTTGGCAACCAACCAACACACAAGTCAACACTCCTGCAGAAGGAGACGGTAACAAGAGGATGTGGATACGCTCATCCACAGTTTGAGGTGAAAGTAAGAGGACATACTGACATTTTTGGAGATGCATTTCTTTCTTTTGCTCCTTTTATGTACCTCAAAAGGAAGTTTGAAGCCTTGAAAGAAATAAAGATTTTTTTTTCTTTACTAGAAAATGCTTGTGGTTAATGAGACAGAATAACAAAGAAACCAGCGTAGAAGGCAAGGGCATTTCTAGGTAATTAACCATATAGATACTAGGTAGACCTTCTACACTCTGTCTCAGTCACCATCCCTTTACTAAACTTAAATGACCTCAGTAGAAAACCTAAATCACATATTGCCGTCCTGAGGGTGAAAAGACTGCTTTGAGTAAACCACATAGACTCGTGGGGCTAACAAATATGAATATAAACTGAAAGGATTATAAATTACAAGTTAACTTAAATGTGACCAAATAAATACATTGATATATGGCTCTTGACTATTGAGACTTGTTAGAAACATTTTTAAATATGCATTGTGAAAGCAACAGTAAACACGAATTATCTAACCGCCTTTGCACAAAAGCGATGCAAGTAACAGACATTACTACCCTTGCTAAAAGATAATATGACTGCATGAGTTTTTAATCGTTGGTGCCATCACCCAACATACTTAAACAAAGACAACAGCAGAAACAATTAAGGCCACAAAACAGGTCTACCTGAAGCAGCGAGGACATATACATAGAACTGAATACTGGCCTCCTTATTCATCAAAGTAATGGCTGTATGATTTTATTTTACATATGTACTTAAGAGGAATGGTGTCGAGTACCTCATGGAGAGCACAACGTTTATGTGAACAATTCATAAAGTCCTTATTCACATAAGTAAGTGTGCTTTGCTAGCGGAAATCCAGAGACAAGAGACACCTCCTCAAGAAGTAACATATGTACTCACAAAAAAGCGGATCAAGACCTTAGAAATAAAGAGTCAAGCGGAATAACTTTAACAATAAATCTTATAAGAGTTTTCTACATAAAAGATAATGAAGAATAACTTAGATATCACGAGGGAAAGCATCTCTAAGGAGACAGAGATATGAAACACAGCCAGCAAATGTAGAACTGACTAAATTAAGATTACATGGGCAACAAACTTAGGAGGAAAGTAAAAATTCATGGGAGACTTTCCCGAAAGGTTTATTCTCTCCAGTGGCGGGCACAACTGTGGGGAGACCATGGCATTTGAACAAGTACTATATTCAACAAGCCCGTTGGATCAATAGTATTCATGTATAACATACAACACGGCCAACTTAACACAAACAGTATCCATGTGTCAGACTCCGTATGAGAGCTACGGCCCGAGTACGTTTTGGTCTAAATGGAGAACGCACTGACACAATACCCATTAGGAGCGGGATCAGGCAGGGTTGTGTCCTGGCCCCCTTCCTTTTTAATTTATATATTAAAGAGTTGGAAGGTGTCTTGTGCAAAGACAGTTCAGATCCCCCCTTCGTAGGCGGCCGCCCAATACCAACACTTTTGTATGCGGACGATGCTGTACTTATGTCACGTACACAGGTGGGCCTACAGCGTGTGGTCGATAGTTTCTGCCGTTTCATGAAGGAGTTGGGTCTGAAAGTCAACACATCAAAAACCTTTACTATGTATTGTGGTAAACAAAATATATCCAAGAGACCAATTTTTAATAGCAGGGCAGAAATTGGAATTTGCTAAACAGTTTTCCTACCTCTGGATACATTTTGCTCAAAATGAGACGTAGTGGGGGCGTGGCCAAGATGGCGACCGGGACGGAGTTATAACTGCAAAGCTCCTCGCCCTCGGTCTCCGAATCCCCCACGATCGCCCTTCTCTGAGCTTCTGCTGGCTCCCCCTGCTCGATCCACATCACGGAGTGATCCACGGCCCCGCAGAGTCGCTTGAAAACGGAGCGGCCGCCCTCTTTCATCGCGGCTGACGCAGCCTCCGGCCGCGGCGGGAGTCGGCCCGCGCCTGGACCGAGCGCTGCTCGGCCTGCTCCACAGGGGACGAAGACGCCCTATCTCCCGACCCGGCCTCCCCTTCGGCCGGAGTGCCCCTCGGAGCCTACGGGCATCTACTGGGCCGTGCGCTGCCTGCCGGGCGGGGGTGGAGCCCGAGCCCCGATCGCAGCTCCCGGACCGGGCGACCCTCCACTTTAGCCCCCGGCTCTGGCCTACTCGTCTGTGGGGACTCTCTGCGGCGGCGCGGCACCCGCCGACGGCCCTGCCGTCCGGTGCTGGACATCTACAGCCGGAGCAGCTCCACGTGCCGGCGAACCCCTCCGGGGCCGTGAACTACCTGCCGGGTGGAGGCAGAGCCCGGCGCCTGGTCGCGACCCCCGGACCGGGCGACCCTCTACTCGAGCCCCCGGCTCCGGCCTACCTGGCAGCGGGGCCCACCCGGCGAGGGACTTCTGCAGCTACACGTGGCAGAGAGCGGACCCTTTGGCGACATCTGGGCAGCGCCCGGCGGACCACGTCCACAGAATCCAGAGGTGAGAGGGGGGTCTACTCGGGGGGCCTGGTGGTCGCGCCCCCGGCGGAGGGATCACTAGTGCATAACCACTGCCCACCTTTCTCCTCACTGGGGCACACACTACAGACCGAGGCGGGCGCAGCCCACACCTCGCCGGTACCTTCAACTGACACCGTGCCCCGGTGCTCGACCCAGGATACGGCATCTAGCCCTCCTCCCTTCGCGCCAAGGTCCACCGCGTCTGGAGGCGGCTTCTGAGCCCTCCCTGGACTGTCCTTCTGGCGCTCTCCCTCTGGCAGCGCGCCCCTGGCCCCGAAGCTCTGAACCTACCCTTACTTCACTTCACGATGTCTTCCACCAACCGCAGAGGGGGCCGACCGATCAACGAACTGCTACTGAAAACGTCCTCTAAATCCGAGAAATCTCGTGCACCTACATCGCCTTCGGCCACCCCGACAAAGGAAGAAGACGACGCACCTATAACGAAATCGTTCCTTGAAGGCCTCTTCAACACACTGCGCACCGACTTCCAGACTCTGCAACAAGAACTGGTCGATGAACAGAGAGAGCTGCGCAGAGATCTGGACGGGCTGGGGGAATGAGTGGTGGCAATGGAGGAATCTAGTCAGACCCGTGGCGAAGACCTGGTCCTCCTCCAGCAAGAAATTCTCCGCCTTCAGGAACAACAGGTGGGCCTCCAGGCACATGCGGAGGATCTCGAAAACCGTTCCAGACGGAACAACATACGGGTCAGAGGTGTGCCATCGAAAGCGGAGGGGAATAATGTCACGGAATACCTCCAAGACCTTTTTCGAGAGATCCTCAACGAACCCGCCGACTTCCCCATCCGCATTGATAGGGCGCACTGAGTGGGACTGCCCCGTCGTGCCCCCGCACTCCCTCCGGACATCCTGGCATTCCTCCCGGACTTTCCCTTGAAGGAGATAATACTAAGAGAAGCGCGCCGAGCGCAGCCTATTCGCTTCCGGGACAACTCTATTCAGCTCACCATGTTCCTGAGGGACAAGGGGGTGCCTTACTCCTGGGGACATCCGTTCCGCCTGATCTTTAAATGGGAAGGCAAACTACACCAGCTCCGCTCACTGCAAGACACGTGTGCCCTGCTGGGACTGGAGATGCCGGAGGATGCTTCTGACAGTGACTCTAACGTGGGTTGCTCCCCAGCTAACTGCGCACGTCCCTCGGGCAGCGACTGGCAACAGGTGCGTAGACGCCGCACGCCCAAACATCGCCTCCGTCCGGACCCAGGGGCCAAAGACAAAGCTGCAGCCATAGAAGAAGTCGTTAAAGACACTACTTCTCCTTCCTGAGCGAGCCTCTATGGGGGAGCCACAATCATCTCACTTCTTCTAAGTGGGGGACGGGGTGAGGGCGGGGGGCCACATGGGTCGCCACAGCCACAGCCTCTTCTACTTTTTTCACGCCACAGGCCTGAACTTACTTTGGATAGGCCCGGGACTATGACTACTGGTTGGGAGTTGGAAGTTGGGGTTAGGGTGGGAAAGGGAGGGCGTGGGCGTTGGGTGGGGGGAGTTGGGATGGTTCTGGCCCGGTGGGATTACGAAGTCCGCACCGCTCTGGGTGAGGTTTGGGATCCAGACAAGGTGGTCAAGGGGGACACGGGGGGGACTGCAGGAGGGGACCAGTATGCCGAGGGACATGGCCGAGCTTCGCACTCTATGGATTGCTCGCTGTGCATAAGGATAGCATTGCCACTGCGCTGCGCTGTGCCCACAACATCCCAAGATGCCGGATACACTTAAGATACTTTCTCTCAATGTGAAGGGCCTCAACAATCCCATTAAGAGACGGGCGGTGATTTCATATCTAGAACACTCAGGGGCGGAAATATGCCTGTTGCAGGAAACTCACCTCTTAGCTAAGGATTGGCACAGGATGCGCTCAAGAGCCTTCCCCCAACAATTCTTTACCTCTCTTACTACCAAAAAAGCAGGGATGGCGATGCTTATATCCCGACGCTTTCGGGGCCGGGTGGGGGTCAAAGCGGGAGACATCAAGGGCTGCCTCCTATCATACACCCTACTGGTGGGCACTAGCTCGATGACAGCTGGCTCCATATACGCCCCCAACACCAGCCAAGAAATATTTCTTAAAAACGCACTCTCTGAGGCGCTGCAACCCTCTAGCACCTATTTACTCATTGGGGGGGACCTCAACCTTGTAATGGACACACATAAAGATAGGTCTGGGCATCGCCATGGGGACACTGGCGCGTTATCTGCAACGGGAGGGTCATGGCTAAAGGACAGAGGCCTGTCGGATCTCTGGAGAGCGGCGCATCCCAACTCGACACAGTTTACCTTCTTCTCCCATGTCCACCGTACCTATGCGCGCCTAGACCCCTTCTTAGGTTCCTCCAACTTATCACCTCTTGTCACCGACGTTTCCATAGTCCCTGCAGCTCTTTCCGACCACGATGCGGTGGAACTGACGCTCACAGTGCCTGCTGCCGCGCGCACCCCAACCTCGTGGCGGCTCAACGAAACCATGCTGCAGAGACCGGCCGTCGCTGCGCAAATCCGTAAATGCATCTCGGAATACCTTGCCACCAATGATGGCTCTGTCACTTCCACTTCGGCCCTCTGGGGCGCTTTGAAGGCCGTAGTGAGGGGGGAATTGATTGCTATAGCGGCAGCAGACGCCAAACTGCGAAAAGAAAAACGGGACGCCCTCACGGCTCAAGTGGCTGAACTTGAACGGGTCCACAGCCGCACTGGTGCCCAGAGGATCTGGAGGCAGCTGAAGACCGCCAGGGCCCAATTAGCTAGCCTTGACACTGACAGGGCTGAATTCGCTGCCCTCAGGCTCCGCCATTCCTACTACGTGGGAGGCAACCGCACTGGGCGCCTTTTGGCTAGCGCCCTAAAAGCCAAAACCCAGCGCTCCAAAATCACCACTCTCCTGAATGAATCTGGGGAGACCATCACTGACGAGGCGACAGTTGCTGACGCCTTCCGCTCATTTTACGCTTCACTATATACGGAAGACCAAATACCACCTACAGACATAGATACTTATTTACGCTCCGCGCGTATCACACCACTGTCCAAGTCGATTTCGGATGCCCTGGACGCTCCCATTCGACAGGACGAGGTCCTGACTGCAATTTCTCGCTTAAAGCCGCTCAAATCTCCGGGCCCTGATGGTTTCTCATCGGGCTTCTACAAACTGTTTGGCCCACTTCTGGCGCCGACACTTACGAAGCTGTTCAACTCGTTTGAAGGCCCGAGTTCCATACCCCCCGACATGCTTGCAGCGGACATAGTGGTGTTGCCAAAACCGGGTAAGAGTCCTACACATTGCTCAGCCTTCCGTCCCATCTCACTACTCAACCTGAAGTTATTCACTGGGATACTAGCAGCACGTCTAGGCCCCTGCCTGCCGGGTATCCTCGAACCAGATCAATCAGGATTCGTCCCAAACCGCCAATGCAGTGACAACACAAAAAGACTCCTGCATTTGATAGACAAAACGCACTTTCAGGACTCGGATTCGGCTCTGCTAGCCATAGACGCAGAAAAAGCATTCGATCGTGTCGACTGGGCCTACCTGCGAAAAGTCCTGCAGCATTACCAGCTGGGCGATCGATTCCAATCGTGGATTGCGGCCTGCTACTATCATCCTCAGGCCAGAGTCCGCCTAGGTAGTCTTAAATCTAATCCCTTTGAGATACAGCGGGGCACGCGTCAGGGGTGCCCTCTTTCGCCCCTCCTATTCGACCTTTACGTGGAACCGCTGGCACAGAAACTGAGAGATAACCCTAACATCCACGGCATCACCTTCGGCCGTGAACCACACATGGTGAGCCTCTACGCTGATGATATCATTGCCACTCTTGATGACCCATCCCGGTCCATACCCGCTTTCCTAGAGGAGCTGGACACATTCGGAGCTATCTCTGGCTTCAAGATCAATCGGGGGAAATCTTTGATTCTACCCCTAGGCAGCAATGCTCATTCACGCACCCCTGCACCAACCTTTGGCTGCGACCTCCAGCTCTCCTCGCAACTCCCATACCTGGGAATCACCCTCACTTCCAACACTGCTGAGACGGCATCCCTAATTATAAAACGCTCACCTCCCAGATCCAAGCTGACCTTGCCCGCTGGTCAAAACAACCCCTCTCCCTGTTAGGCCGTGTGGCGGCGGTGAAGATGTCAACCTTGCCTAAGATCTTGTACATCTTTCAGACCCTACCGATCCCCCCGCCGGCCGGGGCGTTGTCGACTCTGCAAACCGCTCTCCACCAGTTTATCTGGGGAAAACAGCGTGCGCGCCTGCACAAACAGGTCGCATACAGGACGGTGGATGAGGGTGGCATCGGGGTCCCCAACCTCCTACAGTACTTCCGCGCCTCGCAAATCCGCTACTTGGTGGAATGGTACAGGCCGGAATCCGAAAAGAGGTGGCTGTTCCAAGACAGGGCGATGGCCCAGACCTCCCTATGGAAGATACCGTTCCTCGCCCGTCAACATAGGCCAAAATATCTCCTTCATTCACCCATCATGCGCACCATCTTGAGAGCTTGGGACGCAGTGGCGGTCAAGAGAGAGCTGACGTCTTTCCCGTCCCCACTCACTCCGATTCTAGACAACCCGGATTTCCCGCCGGGCAACGACCCCCGCGCCTTTCCACAATGGCGCGGCACGGAATGCCGCTCCACTGGCTTCTTTTTTTAATCCGAAAGCTTCCTCTCTCTTGCCGACATAGTGCAAGACTATGGGGTGGCCAACCCTCACATGTTCCAATACTTCCAACTTCGTCACTGGATGACGCACCCTGATCGTGCTCCCTTGATGTATCGGCTACTGACCCGTTCGAAAAATGGCTGCTCACCAGAGATACCGACAGACACCTTATCTCTGATATTTACAAGATGCTCTCTCCGACCCCCAGCCCACACAAAACGGCAGGGCAGAAGCGCTGGGAATCGGAGCTTGGCAGGACATTGTCTCCCAAAGAATGGGGGTTTATTTACTACAGAGCGGCACATACCACCCGTAACACTGCTGCCAGGGAATCAGCAATGAAACTCGCCATGTACTGGCACCTCACTCCGGTCAGACTTAACCGGGGCAACCCTCTTCGAAGTGCGATGTGCTGGAGAGGATGCGGTGAGCAGGGCACGTTGACTCATCTGCTGTGGGACTGCCACTTTGTCCGGGACTACTGGAAGACAGTCCTGGATGACATTGACTCTACCTTCCAGACAGAAATTCCACGCTTCCCCGCATATGCAGTTTTAGGCTTGCCCAATGCGCTCACATTCCCCTTACGGTCCACGCGCTGCAAACAAATGGGCATCGCCATGCAAGCAGCGTCACAGCACATCCTGTCACTTTGGGGCTCACCCACTGCCCCTACCCACACGGGCTGGCTACACAAACTATGGTTCACTTTAGGCATGGAGCGCATCCAAGCCACCCTGACACACTCCATAGACTCCTTTCAGAAGACCTGGCAACCACTTCTATCTTTATTGTCCAAAGAATTTAATGAAATCACATGCCCCAAGTATCTTCGCCTTTTGCCACTCACGGAGCCACCGCGTAACCCACAGTGAGTTTCAACGCCCTTCAAAGCGAGGCTCCGGCAGTGTCATTCCACAGATCTTTTGCGCAAGGCATACTGGTCGGGGTGGAGGGAGGGTGGGGGAGTTGGGAAGGGGGAGGGGGGATGGGGGATGGGCTTCTCGGGTTTTGGTCATTTGACCCTTTCACTTGGCACATTGGTTACAGCACAGGCTCTACATCCCTTTGTTGGTGTATTATTTTTGCTCTCTTGCCGATTTCTAGAGAAGACGTGCCTGTCTGTCTCGCACGCTTTATGCACCTGCCATGCTTCTGCTGTTCTGTAATGCCTCTCTCTGCTTTTGAATTCAATAAAACAAATTTGACATTAAAATGAGACGTGGTCTCAAGCTATTTCTGTTAAAAAGCTTGAGCTTTCAAGATCTACTGCCGCTCTCAAAATCTTTTCTAGCAAGTTAGGAACAAGACCCCCCGTGGAATTTATTAAAATCTACAAAGCTAAGTGTGCAGCCGGCACTATTTATGGCAGTGGGGTGTGGGGTCTTGCTAACCCCACACCCATCCAGGTGCCTGAAAATACCTTTTTAAAATACATACTGGCAGTTCCTAAAAGCTCTTCCAATTTCAACTCAGAACTTGGCCTATCTTACATTACTGATCTTATTAAAATAGAGTCAGTTCTACTATGGCACAGAGTCTGGACCCAAGAAGCGACACATTTAAACAGAGATGTCCTGACAGATATACTGAGATTGGATGGTGCCATAAAAATCCCATGGGTTAAGTATGTACATAACTTTCTTAAAGATATCGGGAGAGAAGAATACTTACAGAATCCCTCTGATATCTCAGCAATTTCTCAAAAAAACTTGAAGAAAGAGTGTATAACTTTTGGATTCCAATAGGACTGCTGCGGAGGTCCTAACATCCTCTATTCAGCAGCATCAACTGGTTTTAGCAACTTTTAAGATTCAGCCCTATTTAATATATGTAACAAGCACTTATGAGCGATTTCTGCTCACACGTTTCAGATTTAACATCTTCCATAGATTGGTTAGCTTTCCCACGATCAACAACTGGACACATGAGCTACCACTCTGTCCCTGTGATAACACCTCTCCTCAGAGTACGATTCATGTATTTCTTTTTTTGTACATTTTATGACGAAATGAGTAAAATTGTTTTACTACCTTTATTAAGAGAGCTAGGACTTCGCCATTGTCGTGTGGCGATGATTAGCATTCAAGCTCTGGACAATCATGTATCTGTATCAAGAACAATTTTGTTCCTAAACATTTTTATAACTATCAGGAAACGTAGGGACACTTAATCTGCACTTTATAAATGAAATTGTTTTTATCTTCTTAATTAACTGGTTTTAAATGAATATAATGAAATTCTGTATTTTTATGTAACTATGTATTTACGATATTTTTATCTGTACTTTTATGATTGCATCAAACAATCGAATAAAGATATAAAAAAAAGTTAAAAATAAAAGAATACTGGCCTCCTTATTCATCAAAGTAATGGCTGTATGATTTTATTTTACATATGTACTTAAGAGCCATGGTGTCGAGTACCTCATGGAGAGCACAACGTTAATGTGAACAATTCATAAAGTGCTTATTCACATAAGTAAGTGTGTTTTGCTAGCGGAAATTAAGATTACATGGGCAACAAGCTTAAGAGGAAAGTAAAAATTCATGGGAGACTTTCCCGAAAGGTTTATTGTCTCCAGTGGCGGGCACAACTGTGGGGAGACCATGGCATTTGAACAAGTACTATATTCAACAAGCCCGTTGAAGCAATAGTATTCATGTATAACATACAACACGGCCAACTTAACACAAACAGTATCCATGTGTCAGACTCCGTTTGAGAGCAGCGACAGGATGATTGGACTTGTTGCAACTGGTTTGCGGGGGTGGTCCTACAAAGGCTCTGCAAACTGGGCCAAATACAACCCTTATTAGACTTGGCTCAAACATTAGTGAGGGCGAGCAGACACAGGTTTCTCATAGAAGTAATGAGAGTGCAATAGCTCAGAACTCAACTTTCACACAGACATTAACTCAGCGCTGGTCTTTAGCAAAAATTATTTAATCTTACAGCGGAACTAAATACAGAACAATTTGATTAGAGTACCGACGAACAGAGAGTTATATTTCTGGCTATGTTCTCAGGAAACATTTCACCAAGCGTTCAGTTCAATCGGTCTTTTTGCAGCTTTGACTTAGGGCCTCATTACAATGTCGATCAGAAAACAGCCGACAGGATGTCGGCTCGACAGACAGCCCTTGGGTCCGTCCACAGATTACAATGCCGGCAGTTGGATACTAGGCAGGTGGGGGAGAAGACCGCTGCTTCAGACAGGATCAGTGAACCTGGTCGGGGCGGCAGTCAGAATCGTGATCCGGAATGGAGGCAGTGCCAAGGCAGGCACCGCCTTCGGAATTACGATGTCCCTTTCAGACAGCCTTTTCATGGCAGCTTGACCACCTTGAAAAGGTTGTCAGAAAGGGACTTTGGGGGCCACAAACAGGGAACCCGTCTGTCGTGGGCAACTGCAAGGTGGCCCAGGGGGCATATGTAGTGCCCCCACACACACATCCATGCACCATGTGATGCATGGCACAGGCTGCATGGAGGTGCACAAAGTGCTCTTTTACACTGCGGCCAGTGCTGAAGCCCTTTTCTGTGGCTGCATATGACTATATTATATGGAAAGTCACAATAGTGTATTCTTGAATCATTAATCTGCGAAACTTTGACTGTATGCAGATTGCCTTCTCTTGCCTGACACCTCCCTTGTATGTCACACCTGTCTTCGTGTGGTAGTAGGACACAGGCCATGTCCCACTTGATATTGTACAGACAATTGACTACACTATGATATATGTTATTAAACCCTGTCCGGCTGTACAGATAATATAGATTCCAATTTTGATCTATATTTATTTCTCTCGACTATCTCTGACTACTTGGGGACCATTGTTCTTTGAAATAGTATATGCACCCAAGGTCCCTGACCAATTGCTAAGTTGGGTTTCCCTTGTACTTTGTCAAACTATAAACATGGCATGCTGCCACCACCACTTTACTGTAGATTCACCCATGACAGGGAAAGCAGTCCACTCCCTGTTTTCAAGTCATCCACTACGCCAGATAAAACGAAAGGTCCAGGATCTTATTTTTTTGGGAGAAAAGCCAAGGGCTCTGAACTCATGCATAAGTAGCGGGACTCTAGGGCTAAACAAAGTCAAGATACCAGATTTGCATGCAGTCAGGGACTCAGGGAAGAGGTACTCTCCCATTCGATGCTGGGGTAATTCCCATCACAACCCAACACCATCCCAACAACAGTGTTTCAGTTCAGCCCATGGAAACTTTTGTTGAGCTGCATGGAATAAACGTTAAGCTTTAAATATCTTTGTTCTGTTAGATGTTTTACAGTTGTCAGGATAAACTCAGTGCAAACACTCTCAAGTGTACAAATAAGAATGATGGTCTGTGACTTTCCGGTTTTAAACTTCTGGACAGGCATTCACAGAACTTAATATTGGTCGGATTCATTATCTAACCTCAGTAAGGGGAGAACCCGGTTCTTCAGTAGCCCAGTCACATCTGTTACTATGAGAGGTGTGATGCACATTTTTGGGGGGTATTGTGAGGACCAAGCAATGGGCCTGCTTGGAGAGGCTGGTGTAGAGAAGAAAGGAAAATCAAGACTATCACACATACTGGCTCTGCTGATAAACCCTTTTTCCTCTGTATATGTGTCCCACCACCGTGTTTAAGAGGCCTTATTGAGCCACGGTTTTCTCCACTGCCAGTCCACCATAAAAAAAAGAAGTTTAGGCCAGTAGCAGAGGCTCCAAAAATGTGGGGCTGTATACATTATCACAAAAGACCCTGTGCTTTTGTCAGACCTTCCTTTTCCATGAAGGAGTAGCTGGGTGTTATGGCTACCAGATGCCAAACAACAATAAAATATACATTTTTGGTCCCTCTTAATATGCCCTCACTCATGGCTCAGGCTCATTCATAATTGTCGGAGACGGTACTTAACAGTAGTTGCTGAGAGCAACAAAGCTCAGCTAATGGCAGAGGCTACTTTTAAAAATTTGACGCTACAGGCATCTGAGCTCTGGTCACCACTGTCTCCATGAAAAAGTAAACTGTGGTTTATGATCTGCCAGGTGGCCAAAGTCTGCATGACCAAGAGTGATCGATCATACTGAACATCTATTTGAAGAATTCACCTTCAATAACTGGAAACTGTTTGCCATGCAACTAACTGTTTACTGTTTGAGAGACTTAAAAACTCCCCAGGCCTGTACATCTTAAGGAGGCAAAACGTGTTGGCTGTCAAACATACTTTTCGTCTCTATGATAAGGAGCAAGAGCAAAATCAAAAGATAAACAAGAATAGAACCACTTATGGAAACCCTGGACAAGTCATTCATTACATGATATAAGAACCTTGTTTAAATAGATAATTTTGTATTATCTGTCATCTGCACGTCTCAAATAAACTCTATCTGCATGAATGATACCTGGCGTTTGCATTCCTCTCATATTGTATGCTTCCCTTACATGCATGCCAAAAATAATCAAAGACAGCTAATCACAAAATCAGCACAGTATGCGATAAACTAGAAACCAGTAGCAGACTAATCTTTGGACAGTTCACTGCACTAAGCAAAGACAGGCGCATGCCGATTTTAAAGTGTAAAGCTTTGTAAACAAGCATTTACAGTGCAACGGTTTCACCTTTGTAAAAGTTAGAGCTATTGGCATTGTAAATGACAATTTTTTTATTTATATGTTGGTTTTGAAAACAGATAAATAAATGGCATTGCCATTTACAATGCCAATAGCTTAATCTCTCGCAAACAGTAAAAATGATTAACAATAACTAACCTCCTTCTTATCAAAGGATCAAAAACCCTGCCTTAAGTTGCAGTCATTAAAGAGCTTGCTGACAATTAGGAGCTCCCTGAGTGATAGTGTGTGTGTTTGTAGGTGTGTGTGCGCGTGATTATGCACAGGTGCACGGGTGTGTGTGCATGATCATTGTGTGAATGAACGTTCACGAGTGTGTATGAATGTGCGCATGTGAGTGAGTGTGCATATGCATGGAGCCACAAGGCATGAAAATGTATGTGCCACTCTAGTTCGTTGGTCTGCAAGGATTTTTTCATCATGTCCTCTGAGGCAATCATGGACCAGAAACAATGTTTACTGCATGCATGAGTGAAAGCAAGTGAATGTCAGAATGCATATGTTTGTATCTACGGCAATGTGTTGAAAGTGGTGCGTGCACGTGTGAGGGTAGGTGTGTGAAAGAGAGAGATAGTGTGCAAAAGGCCTTGAAGGGCTGGTGTCAATATGCAACAAATGTCAGCAACTCATTCTCCTGCTCATCTATGCAATCATAAACCAAAATGTACGTGTGTGTTCGTGCATGTGCACTCGTGTAAGTGTGTGTCTGTGCGCATTTGTGGAAGAATGCACAAGTGTATTAAAGTTTGAATGTGTGAATAATGCGTA
Organism: Lissotriton vulgaris; assembly: GCF_964263255.1. Classification (NCBI taxonomy): domain Eukaryota; kingdom Metazoa; phylum Chordata; class Amphibia; order Caudata; family Salamandridae; genus Lissotriton; species Lissotriton vulgaris. Next base: position 136,055,144 of record NC_141700.1, on the reverse strand, counting down.
CACCACTCTAGCTAGGAGGTCTGGCATATTCGGCCTCCCATTAACATACTTACTGAAGCAAACATAAACTAAACCAAATCTTGTGTGTGAGCTGTAGGGTCTGTTTCCCTTGCGAAAATAAGAGGTGTGAAGCAAATTACCACATGGGAGTAAACCCCGAGCTCCCAAAGTGTCATTGCCTGCAGGGGAATGAAATCAAATTGTGATGCCTATTACCCCTGTCCCTAATCTTAAGGTTCCAAGGTCCACTCCATAAGCAATCCATTGTGTCCTTGTTATCGCGTTTCCTTAAACCCATTGAGATGGACCGAGCAAACCCAATTACACAGATAATGCCTGCGGTAATGTCAGCTCTGGGGTGGTGTCGAGGGGACTGCAGGGCCAGAAACAAGGCCAGCTCTGCTGCCCCTGGGCCGAGGCACACCTCATCCCTGCTCCCGCGTCACTTTCTCTGCCACATACACACACACACGCACACACAAACAGGGCCACAGAAGTAAGGCGCTCAAACAGCACAACACCAGCATGAACACCCAACATTCACGCAAACACGCACACTCAAAGTACACACACTCAAAAGGACGTGTGAGCCCAAAACACAATTACAGGAATACTTCACCGAAGCACACAAATACAGCAATCAAACCATGCACGCTGCTGCAATCTAAGTAGGTTCTTAAGCTATCATTAGTGGCACATTCCGCCCACCCCTCCGGACTTCCTCCTGTTGGTATGTTCCCTTGGAGGCAGCTTTGGAATGTTGGGACTCACCTGACAGTCTGGAGAGTTGGGTGACAGAATAAAGGTTCTTCTTACCTTTTCCTGGTGTCAAGACTTTCTTTACAACACACGCCCATAACAATACAAATTCCTGTGCATTCGGGGTAGGCACACAACCACAAAACACAAACAAAAACTTACAAACATATGCAACACAAATCACAGCGATAGAAGCACAACCAATCACTCATACATAATGCATACATTCGACACACACGGAACACTCTTATGTCACATAGACATGTACATATCAAAACGACATGTGCACATACCCAAAACATACATTGAACACAATTATAAACTTTCAAAGGCGCACCAATGCAGTTTAGCATACAAGACACGTATGGCAAAACACCAAATACAAACTAAACACACGCACCAAACACACACATATCTACCAAAATTAACGAAAACAGGTAACACAAAACCACTGGCCAGAGCACACTGCGCCCCTCCAGCTCAAAGACAGCTTATGGCTTTGCAACGGACAGGAATGACTTCCGCAGGTACTAGAGATGGGGCAGCAGGGTCGGAGATCCGAAAGGACCAGCACAGCAGTATTTATTTATTTATTTTTATTTAGGGCATATTTATATAGCGCGGACATTACCCAAAGGAACAATAAACAAGCATTTGCAATGCAATAGGTCTCGCATTAGGAAAGTTTGAGCTATTGGTATTGTAAATGACACATTTTTTATTTATGTGTTGGTTTTGAAAATAGCAAATTTAATAGCTTTGTCATTTACAATGCCAATAGTTCTAACGTTTGCAAATGTGACACCTATAGCATTTGTAATGCAATATGTGTTGTATTTACGTGACTTAGATGTATTGATATTTCAAATAACAATGGCTTTTACATTTTTTTAATAATTAATACTTAAATAAAAGTTATTGTAATTTATAATAGCAATAGCTTAAACTTTTGTAAAAAAAATTGTGAAGATTATGTTAATTGTATTTTATTTTGACGAAAATCCAAGAACAGAAGTGAAATATTAACATCTTTTTATGACATTTGTAATAAAGCTTGAAACATTGAGAGAACATATTTGAACCAGTTATTGAATGGTTGCACAGATTGATGCGGTGGTGGCGCTGAGTGATATTGTGGTGACAACGAGTGATGCTGTGGCGTTCATTGATGCTGTGGTAGCGCCTAGTGATGTTGTATTTCCCATGAGTGATGCTGTGGTGGTGCTGAGTGATGCTGTGGCGAAGTGATAGATAGAGTGAAGGCGAAGTGATAGATAGAGTGATGGCGATAGATAGATAGAGTGATGGCGATAGATAGAGTAAGTGCGATAGATAGATAGAGTGTATTTATGTTGCATTGAGTAGTGTAAGTATGAGGTGTGTAATTATACGGCACTGAGTGGTATTATGTGAAGTGTATTTACGTTGCATTGAGAAGAGTAATTATATGGGGTGTAATTACGTGGCACTGAGTGGTAATATGGGGAGTGTATGTTGTATTCAGTAGAGTAATTATGTGGCACTGAGTGGTATTTGGAGTGTATGTTGCATTGAGTGCAGTGTAATTATGTAGCATATTATACGGCACTGAGTGGTATTATGTGAAGTGTATTTACGTTGCATTGAGAAGAGTAATTATATGGGGTGTAATTACGTGGCACTGAGTGGTAATATGGGGAGTGTATGTTGCATTCAGTAGAGTGTACTTATGTGGCACTGAGTGGGATTTGGAGTGAATGTTGCATTGAGTGCAGTGTAATTATGTGGTGTGTAATTATGTGGCACTCAGTAGTATTTGGAGTGTATGTTGCATGGAGTGCAGAGTAAATATGTAATATGTAATTTTGTGGCACTGAGTCGTATTGTTTGGAGTGTATATGGCATTGAGTGCAGTGTAACTATGTAGCATATAATTATGTGGCACTGAGTGGTATTTAGAGTGTATGTTGCATTGAGAGCTGGGTAATTATGTGGCAGCGCAGTGTGTGAGGCAACGCAGTGTGTGTGTGTGTGTGTGTGTGTGTGTGAGGCAGCGCAGTGTGTGTGTGTGTGTGTGTGTGTGTGTGAGGCAGTGCAGTGTGTGTGTGTGAGGCAGGCAAGTGTGTGTGTGTGAGGCAGCGCATTGTGTGTGTGTGAGGCAGCGCATTGTGTGTGTGTGAGGCAGTGTTTGTGTGTGAGGCAGCGTGTGTGTGTGAGGCAGCGTGTGTGTGTGAGGCAGCGTGTGTGTGTTTGAGGAAGTGCAATGTGTGTGTGTGTGTGTGAGGCAGCGCAGTGTGTGTGTGTGTGGCAGCGCAGTGTGTGTGTGAGGCAGTGCAGTGTGTGTGAGGCAGCGCAGTGTGTGAGGTAGTGCAGTGTGTGTGAGGCAGTGCAGTGTGTGAGGTAGTGCAGTGTGTGTGAGGCTGCGCAGTGTGTGTGTGCGTGAGGCTGCGCAGTGTGTGTGTGCGTGAGGCAGCCCAGTGTGTGTGAGGCAGCCCAGTGTGTGTGAGGCAGCGCAGTGTGTGTGAGGCAGCGCAGTGTGTGTGAGGCAGCGCAGTGTGTGTGAGGCAGCGCAGTGTGTGTGAGGCAGCGCAGTGTGTGTGAGGCAGCGCAGTGTGTGTGAGGCAGCGCAGTGTGTTGAGGCAGCGCAGTGTGTTGAGGCAGCGCAGTGTGTGTGAGGCAGCGCAGTGTGTGTGAGGCAGCGCAGTGTGTTGAGGCAGCGCAGTGTGTGTGAGGCAGCGCAGTGTGTGTGAGGCAGCGCAGTGTGTGTGAGGCAGCGCAGTGTGTGTGAGGCAGCGCAGTGTGTGTGAGGCAGCGCAGTGTGTGTGAGGCAGAGCAGTGTGTGTGAGGCAGAGCAGTGTGTGTGAGGCAGCGCAGTGTGTGTGAGGCAGCGCAGTGTGTGTGAGGCAGCGCAGTGTGTGTGAGGCAGTGCAATGTGTAGCAGGGCAGTGTGTGCGTGATGCAGCGCAGTGTGTGTGTGAGGCAGTGTAGTATGTGTGTCATAGGGCAGTGTGTGTGTGTAACAGCGCAGTGTGTGTGATAGGACAGTGTGAGTGACACACAGCAGTGTGTGGCTCCATACTGTGTTTGTGAGGCAGCGCAGTGTGACTGTGTGTGAGGCAGCGCAGTGTGTGTGTGAGGCAGCGCAGTGTGTGTGTGTGAGGCAGCGCAGTGTGTGCGTGAGGCAGCGCAGTGTGTGTGTGTGCGTGAGGCAGCGCAGTGTGTGTGTGAGGCAGTGCAGTGTGTGTGTGTGAGGCAGCGCAGTGTGTGTGTGTGAGGCAGCGCAGTGTGTGTGAGGCAGTGCAGTGTGTGTGAGGCAGCGCAGTGTGTGTGAGGCAGCGCAGTGTGTGCGTGAGGCAGCGCAGTGTGTGTGTGCGTGAGGCAGCGCAGTGTGTGTGTGTGAGAGGCAGTGCAGTGTGTGTGTGAGGCAGTGCAGTGTGTGTGTGTGTGTGAGGCAGCGCAGTGTGTGTGTGGCAGCGCAGTGTGTGTGAGGCAGCGCAGTGTGTGTGAGGCAGCGCAGTGTGTGTGAGGCAGCGCAGTGTGTGTGAGGCAGCGCAGTGTGTGTGAGGCAGCGCAGTGTGTGTGAGGCAGCGCAGTGTGTGTGAGGCAGCGCAGTGTGTGTGAGGCAGCGCAGTGTGTGTGTGAGGCAGCGCAGTGTGTGTGTGAGGCAGCGCAGTGTGTGTGTGAGGCAGCGCAGTGTGTGTGTGAGGCAGCGCAGTGTGTGTGTGAGGCAGCGCAGTGTGTGTGTGTGTGTGTGAGGCAGCGCAGTGTGTGTGTGTGTGTGTGAGGCAGCGCAGTGTGTGTGTGTGAGGCAGCGCAGTGTGTGTGTATGAGAGGCAGCGCGGTGTGTATGAGAGGCAGCGCAGTGTGTGTGAGGGAGGGCAGCGCAGTGTGTGTGAGGGCAGCGCAGTGTGTGTGAGGGAGGGCAGCGCAGTGTGTGTGAGGGAGGGCAGCGCAGTATGTGTGTGAGGCAGCGCAGTGTGTGTTGGCAGCACAGTGTATGTGTGAGGCAGCGCAGTGTGTGTGTAAGGCAGCGCAGTGTGTGTGTAAGGCAGCGCAGTGTGTGTGTGAGGCAGCGCAGTGTGTGTGTGTGAGAGGCAGTGCAGTGTGTGTGTGAGGCAGTGCAGTGTGTGTGTGTGTGTGAGGCAGCGCAGTGTGTGTGTGGCAGCGCAGTGTGTGTGAGGCAGCGCAGTGTGTGTGAGGCAGCGCAGTGTGTGTGAGGCAGCGCAGTGTGTGTGAGGCAGCGCAGTGTGTGTGAGGCAGCGCAGTGTGTGTGAGGCAGCGCAGTGTGTGTGAGGCAGCGCAGTGTGTGTGAGGCAGCGCAGTGTGTGTGAGGCAGCGCAGTGTGTGTGTGAGGCAGCGCAGTGTGTGTGTGAGGCAGCGCAGTGTGTGTGTGAGGCAGCGCAGTGTGTGTGTGAGGCAGCGCAGTGTGTGTGTGTGTGTGTGAGGCAGCGCAGTGTGTGTGAGGGAGGGCAGCGCAGTATGTGTGTGAGGCAGCGCAGTGTGTGTTGGCAGCACAGTGTATGTGTGAGGCAGCGCAGTGTGTGTGTAAGGCAGCGCAGTGTGTGTGTAAGGCAGCGCAGTGTGTGTGTGAGGCAGCGCAGTGTGTGTGTGAGGCAGCGCAGTGTGTGTGTGAGGCAGCGCAGTGTGTGTGAGGCAGCGCAGTGTGTGTGTGAGGCAGCGCAGTGTGTGTGTGAGGCAGCGCAGTGTGTGTGTGAGGCAGCGCAGTGTGTGTGTGAGGCAGCGCAGTGTGTGTGTGAGGCAGCGCAGTGTGTGTGTGAGGCAGCGCAGTGTGTGTGTGAGGCAGCGCAGTGTGTGTGTGAGGCAGCGCAGTGTGTGTGTGAGGCAGGGCAGTGTGTGTGTGAGGCAGCGCAGTGTGTGTGTGAGGCAGCGCAGTGTGTGTGTGAGGCAGCGCAGTGTGTGGGTGTGTGAGGCAGCGCAGTGTGTGGGTGTGTGAGGCAGCGCAGTGTGTGTGTGTGTGAGGCAGCGCAGTGTGTGTGTGTGAGGCAGCGCAGTGTGTGTGTGTGTGAGGCAGCGCAGTGTGTGTGAGGCAGCGCAGTGTGTGTGAGGCAGCGCAGTGTGTGTGAGGCAGCGCAGTGTGTGTGAGGCAGCGCAGTGTGTGTGAGGCAGCGCAGTGTGTGTGAGGCAGCGCAGTGTGTGTGAGGCAGCGCAGTGTGTGTGAGGCAGCGCAGTGTGTGTGTGTGAGGCAGCGCAGTTTGTGTGAGGCAGCGCAGTGTCCAATGTGTGGAAGGCCCTGGTTACTTCAGCATGAATGACGCATTTGCACTTCATAGCAGCTAGATTTAGACCGGCACTGCAGGATTATAAACCCCTTGGAAGCCCTTGAATCGTCTGTACATCCAGTTCTAGGGTCACAAGACTCATTCTGTTGTTTTATTTATTTCCAATGCACGTGGCTGTGTTTAAATGTGACGGGGTTCTGCTTGGCCCAAAACATGGGCTTCAAACGTCTGGTCGCAGAGCGGTGCAGCCGCCTGCAGGCTGGAAGCACACGGCTTGACATGGAATGATTTACATTTAAACAAAAATAAAATCAATGGGTTTACATAGGTTACGACTGCCCTATATGAACACGGTGACAGAGACTGGAAAACAACTGCTTGATTGCTGGTAGGTAGATAAATGCATTTATAGGAAAACGTGTTTATTTTCGATTTTTTGACAACATAATATATCAAAGTAATATAGATACACCTAAAAAACTGATTCTGCGCGAGCCACTGCCGCCGATTTTGCAGTTTCCTACCTAACCTTCGTAAATAGTGTATAGCCACCGGTTTTACCAATCAACGCAGTAGTGCTTATTTTATCAACTGAGGTAAGATGAAACTTTGAGCAGTGACTCGCATTGTAACATGCTACTTGCACACTGTAGATGGGGCTACCCGCTCAGATGTTTTACCTGCGTTGGAACCTGTGGCTGAAAGTCCCCCACACATGTGTTTTAAAGGGTTGGAGCCTGTAGGTGTGACCACAAAGATCTCCGCAGTGGGCGTATCACGCCTCTGGTCCACTACAGATGTGTTTTTTTTTTCTAAGGAGACATTTCAGATAAAATGTGAAACCCTGTCGCTGTTACTTATAAGACAGCTCCAATGGTGAGGGTTCTGGAAGGGCATGGTCTTTTTTTACGTAACCCCTTGGGCGTGCCCACCACCATGCAGCAGAAAGAAAAACAAGCATAATCATGGTGGGTGAGAGATAGGAACAGGGGGAGGGGGCAGGGGTGAGTGATCGAAACAAAGTGGAGGGTGTGAGGTGGGAACAGGGCGGAGGGGTGAGAAGAGGTTGGAGGTGATGAGAAACGGGAGAGGGTGAAAGTGAGAGATGGGTGGAGGGTGAGTGATGAGAAGAGGGTGCAAAGATGAGAGGAAGACAATAGTGAGGTGGATGTGACATATAGGAGCGGGGTGCGGAGGCTGGGGATGGGGTACAGTGCGCAGAGTTAAGAAAGTAACAATAGTGTGAGGTACCAGGAGAGGGAAAGGAACCGGACGGATGAGTGAGAGAAATAAAGAACAGTGGCCGAGGAGTTCGGATTGGGACAGTGCGGAGGTAGAGGTGGATGAGTTGAGAAAGAAACAAGCGGGTGGGGAAGAGATGTTTGGGGTAGTAATAGACACCGTAAGGGTAGATGGGTGAGGGATCGGTGGATAGGTGAGGGACTGACGGATAGACCGGCGAGAGTCCTGGTCGGGTGATTGACGGGTAGAATGGAGAGAGAGGAGGCGAGATGATTAGGAGAAGCAGTTAAGAAAAGTGAGAGAGGTGGGTGCAGAGGTGAGAGCGATAAGTGGATGGGGGACTGCAGGAGGGAGCGGAGGGCTGATGGGTGAGTGCACAAATTGAGGGATGAAAAGCGGAGGAGTGACTACTTGGGGAGGAATGAGCGGTTGGAAAGTGTTAAGGGGTGGGGGGAGGAGTGGAACGGTCCAATGGTCGAAGGATGTGTGGTTGAGTAGAGGGAGCCCGGGTGGAGCCGTAGGGCATGGCTGACAGTGGTGAAAGGGGGAGACCTGCAAGAATGTTGTGATGGGCGGAGGGGGAGGCAGGGTAAAAGTGTGAGCGGCTTAGGCAGGACGAAAGGCTGAAGTGTGTGGGAAGAAGTTAAGAGAAACTAGGAAAGGCTATAAACCTCCGATGTTTGGCATTCTGTAGCCCCACGGACAGAAATATGCAGAGAAGGATACGGTTGTGAAAGAACATGCTGACCAGTTAGAATAGAAAACAAGAAATAAAGATTATTTCAAAGTTACCTTGGCGGGGCTTGCTGGGCATGCTTGTGTGCTTCCCAGAGAGACAGGAGATTGGGAAACGCACGCGCGCGGCTGGCGCCGATCGCTTTCCAGAGCGTGCGCGTGACATCTCCTGTCTCCTGGGAAGCAGACCCGACAGCATTAGTATCGCGCCTGCGCGATGGCATATGGCTTCGCCATATGCATCGCAGGCGCGAGACCTAAAAAGCAATGGAGGGGGGGTGGGAACGGAGACACGGACAGCGGGAGGGGGGGCGGGGGAAGGCAGGACAGCAAGCACGAACGGGGGGGGGGGGGGCAGGACGGCAGCAAGCACTCACCAGAGGACGACTTCTTCCGGCGGCGGTCGGGGCAAATGACAAAATAAAAGGCTGCAAAAAAAAAAAAAAGAAACGCCCACCGCCGCATGACGTTTTAAAAGGGGCGGAGAGGGAAAAAATGTACGGAACGCCCATGAATCGCCTCGAACAATGACAGACATATCTCTCTTCCAATGGCTAGCCTCCATTTATGGATCTAGCCAATGGAAGAGAGAGGCGGGACAAAGCCACATACTGCTTCTCAAAAGATTTCGCCAGCACGAACGCTGCTGCGCAGCGGACGCCAGGCGAAACCTAAAAAGCAGCAGGATCTAACCAGTGCAAGTGTTAGAGAACTTGTCACCACACCAAGAGAATGCATACGAATACCAAAAGCAAACAAACTATGTTAATTTTATGCACTGGAATGACATGTATGATGCTAGTGATAAAACGCAGGATAGATAATGCAACCATAAAACAGTCCCACAGATGAGTCCCATCCAAAGCTACATTATTCCATCAGTCATAGGTGGACCGGACAATTCATGATTTTAGGAAAAAGGTGGAAGTGATCGAGAGATTCACAGGGACAAGAAGCATATGAATGGACCACTAGCTGAGCTCTGCCTCAACAGTCAAAGGAGACAAAGAGGTATATAAGAGCTTAGACCAGAATAGAACTATAGACAAAGCACATGAGAATAGATTAAAAAAGCAAACACAAGGAGATGATGGACGGAGAGCTGAAACTTTATAAACGCCCACCCCCAGTCACAAATCTGGGCTGAATCCATCATCGTTCTTTAGCTCACTTCGCCACCCGAGTTCAAGCCAGGTCTTCCCTGGACTGGAAACAAGCATCTTGGGTACCGGTTTCGGGATAACACCCCTCATCAGCCAAGCTAGCTGGAATCCAGTGGCAAAGTGAGCAAGGGACACATCTGTGCATACCATGGCAGGGATGTGGAATTCCTATAGCACGACGCCGAGGACATATTGTTTGGGGTCAAGGGCAACAGGTTTTAATGTGTATTTTGTCCTTGGGACGAGTAGGCCTAACCCCTTACAGCACAAACACTTTGGCTGCCAGCTTACAGTAACACATTATGGATCAGGGAAGAGCAATATCTGCAGTTAAGGTAATATTTATATCTGTGTGTTAATGCCGTTAAAACTTGTATTTATGGTTCATTAATGCAGAGCCTTTATTATTAGGGTGAGTGCTCCAAGTAAATGGTGTAAGCTCGGACTGTACTACTGGCAGTGGTTCCAGTATAAAAATATGCACACATGTTTTCAAAGTTTAGCAATATGAGGCTATGTATAATGCTCCCAGAATGCTCTCTGGTTAGATGCATATATTTGCAGAGGCTTGAAAGCAAGCTTGAGGAGTCTTTGTTTACAGAATGAAATGTTCATTAAAAAATTCAAGTAGGAAAAAATTAATTTGGCTATACTACTGTAAAATGTTTACGTACCATTTCTTTGCAACATCATTTAGTAAAATGTGTTAATTTATGCCAGCATATCCCAAAGATATTCATAATGCAAAATCAGTGTAACCATTTTCAATAAGATTGTGAGAAACATAAAAATAAACATGCACTGGCAAAGCCAGCAGGTCTGAAATTGATGGTCAGCATTTTGGTTTTGTCAATGTCTGACTTGGTTTGGCATGGTTTTTGTAAAACCAAATTAGTGTGGGAGCTGCCGGGCCTTCACCGTTATAACAAACATTGGCAAAAGCAAAAATAGATTTGGGCCTCAAAAAGCACACATTGCCACCGTAGTTCATGGCACTGAACAAATCTACTTTGTTTGCCGATATGCTCATTGTGAAAGAGCAGAATGCGGTTACTCACAGTGAATCCAGCTGATAGACAGAGAGAGTGAAATGAAATTTTAATAAACGTAAAAGGCCATGGTTAACGCTAGACCTAATTAGGGGGCCAATTATTTTAGAACGTCTCAAAAGTGCACCCATGGTATATGTACTTGTATTACGTGCAGATATACAACTTTCGTGAATTCACAAAAAGTTACAGAAGTAGGCCAATAAATAGTACTCCTAGAAAATATTTGTGAACTGCATTTTAGCATGAGCAAATATGCATGTGTAGATTTGCTCATGCAAAAATCTGAGTGTTTGCAAGTTCACTTTCCCTCCAACCACTTTTTTTCCCAACCCAGAAAGAAGTTTCACATATGCCATGGTCAGGAGTTAAGTTCCAACCTTTCTCAGTATGGGAAAAGGTTAGAGAAGAGTTGGTGAAAATCCTTAAAACATACAAGTTAGTAGGTTTGCACGGACTCAAAAGGGCATTCCAACCCTGGAACTATTGCTTACCACTACCTTCAGCCCCATTATGTAGATCTGTGGAAACGAGGCAACATAAGGGAATGGCTAGATTACAAACCCTACTAAGTTATGAGCCTGGCATGATCAGAGAGGGTATATCAGAGATCTTATATCATGAGACTGCTGCCATAATTTGTTGCCGCATTACATGGCACAAAAGGGACAAGTGGATTTTGTTACAGGACAATAAGATTTGTGAAGCAAACTGCCCCATGGACAATTGGTTATTTTATTCAATTCTACACCCCTGAACCCTGCCAACTGAGGTCAAACAAAGCAAACACAAGGCGAGCAAAATAACTATGGACTAAACCCATATCTGAGACTGAGGGTGAATGTTCAACATTCCATCCATCATCTTTTTGTGTTGCATTTTCACAATAAGTGGGAAGGGTATGCCCAGACGTGTGTCCCAGGCAGCCAGTAGGAGAAACGTGGATGCATAGTGTGAGGGAGCTTGCAGGCAGTGTTGACATTCGGGCACTAGGACAGACAGTGAGAGAAGGCTTGGGAGACAGAGACAGCTGGTAGAACAGGCACTGGTACTAAAACACTATCCTCTTTGCCTTTAATTCATCATTAAGCAAACCTTGGAAACCACGAATGAATAGTCAATATAGCTAACAGTACATCTTAGATTAAAAGCATTCTGTATTTTCATGAGTACTCTCCTTTTAAATGGCATAATAATACCAATAGTATGCAACTCTGGTTGGCAAAAACTATTTTATATTCTAATTAAAAAATATATAGATTTATGAATATTATTTTGTTGTAAAGCTCAGTTGATTTGCCAGTGCTCCTCGACAACCCCCAAGGAAACTCTTCCCTGGCATTCACTGTTCAAAAAATATCCTGTCAAGTTAACACAGCATCATGTAAGCTAGGAAAGGGTGTATAAACGTCATGTTATATTCATGCAGATGCTCTCAACTACGACAAGTCACCAAACGCATTAGGGCCTGAACATTAAACTCCTGCTAAGGTAATTCTTTGTGGTGACTACTGGATGTGGTACAGTTTTGGCAAACGTGCTGTACTTAAAGTAATTATGAAATTAATGTTGTAGTAGTGAATGCAGATGACAAGTGAAAAACCTGGCACCCTCTGACTAATAAAAGCGGTGCTTGCCAAGAACAACAGCTTTAAATAATGCCAAAGGCATGCAGGAACTAACAACAGGTGTGGGCGACCATGGCTGTCAGAACTGCCTATTTCCACGCTGCAGGATAGAGCACACACTCTATTCAACCTATGTTGCCGCTTCTTAAAAGGGAACCGTTCACAATATATGTATTTGTAAATAAACTAAGTATCTACATAAAGAATCTAATTTAGGCGTTGTATTCCTCCCTTTTTTTCTTCTTTAAGTACCAGTCACTACTAAAATACGTTTTGAAAGTGCGGTCAGTGTCTGCAACAGTCACTGTGTTTTGCTACGAGTCCTAGAAATGTAGGACAGCCCCTACTTCTAAATGTCAATCTCACCTAAGGTGGCCGCTTAGTAAAGACATCTCATTAGGTTTAACCCGAAAGAAATGTCATCGTGGATCCCTGCGCTTATCCAATACACTTATTAAGAACTCCCCAACAATAAGGCCGAGTCCATCCTGGTTGTACTTACTTCCCTGGATAGGGTAAGGTTACCGGTGATGAAGCATGACACAAGAGCGTGCAAGGTTTCCTTATTCAGAAACGGTGGCCCATGAGGCACCAGTGTTCAATGCAGACATTTAGACCAGGTTGTCCCATTGTGTGTGATAAGTGCGACAGTCCCTATACCATGTGCCTCTAAACGAATGAGACTCAGAGCTTCACTAACCTATATAGCTCCGCAAAATGCAATGAATATGGCGAGCCAGCACATCAGTGGCTATTTCGTAGTAAAGAAAAATATCAGGCAATATAAAGGGCTCTTCCCAAATGCGACTTGGTGTGCACAGTCACAAAGAAGAAGGGGGTTTGTGCCACAAGGTTTTTCCTCCACCTACTCAAGTCTCCTTGCTGCATGGAAGAAGTGAACATACCCTAACACAGGTCCCACTCATTCCGGAGAAAAGATGACTAATGGCCTCAACTAACCGCGCACACAGGCTCAGTGTGCAGACGAGCTCAGAGGCACTTTCAGGCCTGCCACTCTCTCCCCTGCCAAGAAATACAACCGAGTAAAAAACACAAGCCGCATTGAGGAAGAGTCGGAACAGAAGTACGGCGCCACCGTGAACATGTTGTATGCACAAGTACACACACGGGGAAGTACAAAACAGGAAGAAACAAACCTGTGCCCAGCTGCAAAAACAGCTGCCCTAATTACAGGGTCTTCTGCTGTTAGGAGCAGGGGTAGTCTGTGGAAGATAAGACGAGGGGAGGGTTTCGAGTGCAGGTCCCCCGATGTAAAGAAACGTATGGCCGTTAAAAGGCGAAATATTGCGTGGGGGTGGGATCGGGTTGCAAAGGAGTCTGTGGTCGATAAGGAAGGAGCGCTGGTATCATCAGATCGACATCCACCAATGCAAAAGATATAAGGCCTATAAGGGGAGGAATTTGGGGGTTGTCTGGTTTATACCCCACGCAAAGGGATCTGTAATTGATTAATATGGTGGGCAGGACGGGTTCACATCAATCGATGCAAAGAAACACCTAGCCTTGAAAGGGAGAAAATGGGCGGAACGTATGGGCATTAAACGGAGAAAGGGGGCGGGGTCTGGCACCGCGATGTAAAAGAAACCAGTGATTCGTCACAGGAGGCCGTACGGGATTCACACCCACCCAATGCACAGAAGCGTGTGACCTGTGATGGGCGAGTTTCAGGTTCAGACACTGACTGATGCAGAGGAGGGGTTTCGGGTCCACATCCACCCAGGCACCTGAACCCGTGGCTGAGGGTGCAAACTTTAACGGGCTCAGCCTCAGCCAGATGTGGCGTGAGACAAAAATCCCCTTGCTGGCAGCCGGTAAACAACGCCACCTAAAACCACTACAAGACAGCCATGTGACGATTATTCACCAAGGAGAGGCGGCTTGCTGTAGGCTAGCCCGGAGGCAGGTAAACATCTTCAGAAGTGATGCCAAACACGCGCCTCGAAGGAGGTGCGCGACAGTCTACTGGGGCAAAGGCGACACTCGAAAGCAAAGAGAGCACAGAACGAAGCTCGAGGCGATAACATACATCCATACACAATCAGTGCCCGATAAGCCAGCCGCTGGGTCAATGCACCTGATGCAGAGGTAACCTCAATAAAGTACAATACCACCGTAGCCGACCTAGCCCGCCATCTTCTAAGGTCAATGAAACCCGTGCCACAGCAGTGCTGATATGGAGTTTTGAGAGCTTTGGTGATTGGTGGCTATCCACGTTTTCAGTTGCAAGTGCAAAGATAGTCCACAGGCCAACACACAAAAGACAATAATGCAGCCTAGCGTACTTCCATCTCTTTATAAAGACTTTATTATCGCTTTACTTTAATATGTCTTGGGGTCGCTAAACACTTTATAAACTATATTATATATGCAAGCTGTACAATGACTGCAAAAACTAAATAAAACAAGACAAACACTTCTGTCTGAAAAATATATAACCGTGGGCCTTAGTTACTACAAACGTCTAATGCGAACGGAAGCACGCTCTACAGGACAACAAAATTATACAGCAGTGGTAACTAAATTGGGTGGTAAAACAAGACAGGTAATTTAACAACAAAATGCAAAATACGCAGCACAGCCTGTGGCAATATTATCCATGTAGTTTGGCATATTAATACACATACGTACATAAGGATACACCGTGGTATGAAAAATACTGGGATTGTTTAAGAAAATAAAAGTACACACGTTCACCAAAAACCTATGAATGAATTAATTAGTCTTACATATTTACGGGAGCACCATTCCATTAAAGCAGCCCTTACGTAAAATAGCAAACACTTAGGTGTAGATTTACGAACTTGTTATGCAATGTAGCTCAGTAAGTCACCTTACTGCGCTGCCTGAGAGGGAAAGCACAGGAATGCAACCTATTGGAGGCACTTCCTGCCTTCTCTTCTGCGCAGGTGCCGTTTTGGCAGTCTAGTGCCAACGCGGGCACCCTTTCATCATGTTGCAAAGGTGCCTTTGTTGCATGCAGGATTGTTTTTGTGGAGAAAGGGGACCTTCCTGCACATAAACAAACCTTGAGAGACATTTCTCTTTCTATGTGTGTTGCAGGAAGCAGCACACATAGGAGGAAGTAACGTATGCCTATCTTGGGAAGCCGTATCGTTTTGGCACATTCCCAGGTTTACCAGCCTTCCCAGGGCGGTGTAAGGCAACGCAGTAGTTTGAGTTGCATTACTTTACTCCAGATTTAAGGAGCTACTAAAAGGGCCACACAAAGTGGCCTTGAAGGACTTCCTAAATCGCACTTAAGGTTTGCGTCACACATGATCCACGTTCTATGGTGCAATCCGGGTCGTAAACATGCCCCTTTCTGCAAAGCATATGGTGCACTTGAGCGAAACAAGCCGATATGTGGAGACTTCTTTACATAAAGTCTGCCTTTTATGCTGCAAACCTAGTTATAATTTACATTTCTCTTGCTTCTGGGGTTAGTTTACTACAGAACCTATAAGAGCACCGGTTTTCATTAAGCAACAGATCTGCCTACTGTTATATGTAACATATTTATTATTTGTACATCATGCTAGAAAGTGCTCTATTGTATTTTTGTGGAGAGCTACATATTAATGTCAATAAATAAAGATAAGTAGCAGAATTCTCAATAAACTTTCATCCACATATAAATTCTTCGATACAAAAACGATTTAATTTTAGGAGATTTGTTTTCCATGTATTGAAAACTTTCCAGTACTATTGTTACATTGATAGTCACACGCATTTTAAGAGCTGCTCATGTACCATATGATGAGTCCAAAGATAGGTGTAGTTTAATAGGAGCTTCTGTTATTCACGTGGTACGGCCTGTACACAGATAAAGGACTTGTCAAGGTCCTTGAGCAACTCTTAAGATGTGTATGAATATAAACGTAACAAAAGACTGGAACGTTTTTATAAGTCTGATGGAAAGCGAATTTCTTTAAAAAAATTACATGAAATAAAAGTTTTTATACTGAAGATTATCAAACAATGTATCTGGGACGAAAATATATTAACAAAGCTGCTGCTTTTCTTTTTATGGATACATAAACATATTACTCCCCACAAAAAATACAATAGATTGTTTCAATGTGTAAGCCAGGAGGACGTCTGACTTAGTGGGCGGAAGGACCCCTAATCAGTTAACCCAAATTGGAGAGAAATGCTAGGAGGCACTTCAAGATTGAAAGCAAGGGACATTAAAAAAATTATGCAATGTGTTTCAGTTCCTCTGCTTCATTCTGTTTTGAAATAAACTGCCGCTTTGATAACTGCATGTGATGCAAACATGAACAGTAATTCATATTTAAAGAAAACATTTTCATGATGAGAAACGAATCGCTTTTTCCACACTGTTAAATTACAAATACATGCGTAGCATGTTTTCCAGTATAACTGATGCAACTCCATTGATTCGAGAGGGTAACAAGAGCTGGAAAAACAAACTTTTTAGTCCCTAGATATAGTGGTCTACAGCTAAACTGAGATTAGTTATCTCTATAAACCTTCCTCACATTGGGCTGAACGTCATTCGGACTTCCTTTTACAAATTTCTGTTTTTTTTTTAGCAAAAACCAATCATCTAACAAACGTGGTTTGAGAGGTTAAGTGTGTCAAATCTATAATAATGTGGAAAACAATACGAGTGCAGAATCGCATACTTCCTTCTGAATATAGGTGATAAATGTGGCACCAGGCGCGAAGGTGGGAGGGCTTTAGGGGGAGCAGATTCAGCCAAAGGATTGCTGCTTTTAGCAGGGTTAGTCTAATTATTTATGGATTTCTAGATGTGCACTAGCAGTATTGGCTAGAAACATACGGGTGGGAAGTTGGGAACTGCATAAACGCTAAAAACAACAACACATGCATTGAAAGTCCTAAAAGGGGCTTAATGGTGCTGGATCGATTGAATAGGTGCTTAGGGAAATAAACATAAACACTAAATCCATATCGGTGTAGAAGAGGACATGGCATGGATTCTGAAGCATCCAGGTGTAGCCTCACGGCCAGAGCTGCCGACTTTGGAGCCGAGGAACCAGGTTCCAGCCTCGGATCATGATTCTGGGCAATTTACTCAATCTCACCGTGTCTACCAAAAAAAAAAATGAATGTGTATTTGTGTAACGTAACTGGTGCTCATGTAAAGCGCTCAGTCGAGTTCGCGTTATATAAAACTGCAAGGGACAAAAACTGTTAATGGAAGGGTGGTGTATTTTCTCTGGTTGAGTCTAAGTACTCAAAGGGGAGTGTGCCGAGATATGTCTTGTCATAAAGCAGAAGAGAGATACAACTCCTGGGGGTGGTACACATGCAGTGGTCTCCTTTAAGCGCGGGGCTGCACATATCCTGAAATTGTATTTACTCTCTGGGGACTGATAATGTGGATTGTTGTAAATGTCACAGGGATAACAAGTGTGCCGCTATTGATTCGGAGGCGATATCGGGGTGGAGCGTGATGGACCACCACAAGGCATTATAGGTATCGCGAGGGAGTGACATATCACACAAAGGTGTGTTGTAGGAGAAATTTAGGAACTGAGGGAAACAGAATGTCAGAGGGTGGGCAAGGGGATGTGTTTAAATCGCTTCCAGTGGCGCGGTGAATGTGGTGGCTTCGGGGAGCAGTTTGTACACACCTCCTGGATGTGCATCATTTACTCACCTTATTCAGACACCCCCCTGCCCTCCAGGGGCGGGGTCGCCGCTCCATGCATGGAGCGCTGAGCTCGGCCGCCACTCTCTCCCTCAGCGCCGGGGATCCGGGAGCTGAGGGCGGAGGGGCTGCCGGGGCGCGGAAGTGACGACACGCGACACCGCCACGTCTGTGAGGGGCGAGCAGGCCCCGCTAGTCTGTCTTCGATGCTGACGGCAGCAGGTACCGTTATCTGCTAGTCTTTCTTCCCTGTCTATGAAGCAGGAGTTTTTCAAAGCGCGGCCAGGCACCCGCCCTTCAGACAGCTCCAAGGGACTTGATGTTCGCGTGTTTACACTGTGCCTGGCTGCCTTTAAACCGGTGATGGCATTGCAGCAAAAACATTCCGGGAAGCCATACCTTTGGGGTTTCATGACGTGGCAACATAGAAGCGCCCTAAGTCCTGAAAAGTAGAAGCTGACAGTCAATTTATACGTTTACTTTTACCTCTGCTCCAAAGAAACTGGCAACAAGGACAAACATGAAAGTACACCTGTTCTGACTTATTTGACCGTTTTTGCTGTTTTTAAAATACATCATGGAGTTAAGGCACCTGCTGCAGTAACCTTTGTGTGCCAAGCAAATTTCTAAAGGATAATATGAGGGCAAAATAACTCTGGTGTTTAATACACATGCTGGAGAGATCAGTGTTTAGTCTAGTCGCAATATGACTCGTCATCATCAAAATATCTTTATTCCGCTGAGGCCATAAAAGAAGAGCAACGCCATTAGAACAAATACATGTTCCAAGAGTATCATGTTGTAAATACTATCTGTATTTCATATCTCTATGATCCCTGTTCTCTATGTACTCCCCACATTCAAGAATATGTATTACTGGCACTCTACACTCCATGTTCTCTTTGTGGCAGTTTGTAGACTGGTCAGTAGGTGTTGGGTCACTCTCTGCTGTTCTGAATAAACCACTTCAACAAGCTACTATGCTTTGGAACATATTTACTACATTTATGCAGACGATTGACTGCTGACCAGAGTAAGAAAGAACGTAGTTAGAGCGGAGTTCACGTTGTGAGAAAACGTATGATTTGACAAAAGCTGAAAGGACCCATCGCAAAAGAACCCACTGGTATTTGCTTGCATTTACAATCGATAAGAGAAGGAAATCGGCAGAATTTACGGCGAAGATCGAAATCTTAAGAAAAAGGAAGAAAGTGTACCTGGGAACCGTTTGAATCGTGAGTAGAGCGCGCGGCTCTAAAGAGTTTCCTAGCAACCCAGCGAGATTCCATGAGTGGAGTGAAGGCGCCATCTGTGAGAGTTTCTCTCCGGATATTGGAATGAATGGGCGGAAGTGACGTATCGCGCTATGCGTGTGACGTGCGTTGCAAGCCTCGTTTTAATTCAGAGGCTATTTTGAATGTTTTACTTCACACAGAGTGAACGTAGCTCCCACATGGAAGTCGAGCATATTAACGCGTGTGGGCAGAATTCAAACAGCAGTTGCCCGCGCGTGTTTTAAGACGATTATTGGGAATCTGTTTAGCGATCCACAGGTGAATTAACTATATAAATTTGAATTTGGAAAATATTTTTGTTTTGAATATTTGTCCATTATCGACTGCCTGTAATCCGCTATATTGACTGTCTCCTCTAATTAAGCAGGATTATTCTGATCCTTTGGTTTATCTTGTCATCAGCTTACTACAAATTCGAACTTTGTGTCAACTTTAAGTCTTGTGGTCAAGAAAAGAAATCAGAATGACACAACAGGTCAATGTCACCCTTCCTCCTTCATTTTTGAGTGAGCCTTGTAATCCACCCATATCTTAGGAAGACTGGTTCATTATGTTTGATAATTATTTGGAGGCACTTGATGGAAAAGAGTTTTCTGCTAAGAGGTAAAAAGCAATATTATTAAGTACATTGGGTAAAGAAGGACAACAAGTTTTTAGATTTTTACCAATGGCGTTACAGGCTAATGGTCAAGCTATCAAACACTAGTGCGGGCAGGTCCCCTTCTAGTGTTTGATTGCTACTTTCCCCATCGACCTGCCTAAATTGATGTGGGGTCCCCCTCCGATTTAATGGTCAAGCTATGCCTGATGAATACACGGAGGCAATTTCAAGACTAGAAGTGAGATTTTCAAAAGAGGAAAATCTTGTTATGAATCGATATAAATTTTATACACAGAAAACAGAAGTGTCAATCGATGATTTTGTTGCTCGTTTAAGCGAGCTATCCATAAAATGTAAGTTTGGCGCAATGAGTGATGAACTCATTCGTGATCAGTTGATTGTACAATGCAACAACAGAAAAATTCAAGAAAGATTGTGGACAGCAAAGAACCCCACGTTAAAAAGAGCAATAGAGCTGGCAAAAGTTATAGAAGAATCCGAAAAGTGTATAAAAGTCATTGAGAATTCAAAAAAAAAAGTTTAGAACAAGAAGTCACTGAAGTTCAGAAAAGAGCTGTCATTCAGATAGTGGACAAAAAATATAGATGATTCAGTGGCTGTGGTGAAAAATAAATTTGAAACAAACGTGAGGAAGAACGTATCTACAAATAAGTTCTGTACAAGGTGTGGCAGAAACACCCACACTTCGGAGGCTAGATTTTTCTTTGCTGCAAACAAGGAGTGCCTCAAGTGTGGTCGTCTTGGTCACTTTTCAAAGATGTGAACAACAAAAAACAGACATAAAGCTGCAGTTGTGGAGGATTACACTGATAATTGTCGAATTGTAAGAGATGAACTATTATTTGTGGATGATGTTGACATTGTCAATGAAGATGATATAAGACAAACCAGACCAAAGGCTGTTTTTGGGATAGATGGACATGAAGTTTCACTTATGGTGGACACTGGGTCAAGATACACCATCATTCCCCAGTCTACATTCAAAATGTTGTGGAATGGCAAAACATGGTTAAAGAGTGATATCTCCCCTAAAGGTTTCCAAGGGGAAACTATAGACATTGTGGGATACTTTGAATCAGACATAGTTTTCAAAAATAGATCTACTAATGGTAACATTTATGTATCATTTGATGGTCCTCCAATTTTGGGTTGGGTGTACCAGTATAATCTATATATTCTCATAAACCCAATAGCACCTGATCAAATTATGGTTCTTGAAGATGATTCTATTGATTCCATGTTAAATGAGTTCAGCTCTGTTTTCAAAAGCGAACTGGGTGAACTGAAGGGGTATTCTCACCTCATTAAAATAAAATAAAAATGTTTACCTATTCAACATAAACTGAGAAGGATACCACTCGCTATTAGAGATGAGGTAACATCTTTGTTGGGGGAGATGCTTCAGAGTGGAGTCATTGAGCCAGGTGGCGGCGTCCTCATGGGTTTCTCCGGTCGTGATTTCTAAAAAATCGGATGGAAAGTTAAGATTTTGTGTTGATCTTAGATCTTTGAACAAATGTGTTATCGCTGATACATTCCCACTGCCCAATATCGGTGAATTGGTGTCCACTCTTGATGGTGCAAAATTCTTCTCGAAGTTGGATCTCAAGAGTGCGTACCACCAAATAAAGTTGCATGATAGTTGCAAGCACCTCACTGCTTTCATCACTACTGAAGGGATTTTTCAATTTACCCACCTTCCGTTTGGCCAATTTCAGCGGGCAGTGTATTCTAGCGTATGGTGCTGTGATTTTTAAAGGGATACGGAAGGTTGTGTATTTCCAAGATGATATTCTTGTCTTTGGTAACTCAGTGGCTGACCATAACCGTGTACTTAGAAAAGCTCTGCACAGGATTTGGGACACAGGTCTTACTTTACGTAGGGAGAAGTGTTCATTTCTGGTAGAACAGATTGAGTATCTTGGTCATGAGATCTCAGCTTCTGGAATCAAACCATAGAAAGATCTATTGGAAGCGATACGCTCTGCCCCATGTCCTGTAGACAAGGATCAACTTAGATCGTTCATGGGGTTGATAGAGTATTACTCTAAATTTGTAAACATTTTTTCAGGGAAGAGAATTTGTTTGAGAGCACTATTAAAAAAAGGTTGTAAGTTTGTTTGGGGTTCAGATCAGAAATCAACTTTCAACCAGATAAAAAAGGATATATGTGAGGCTAATGTACTTGCATCCTTTGATACTAAACGTGTTTCGATATTGATGGTAGACGCAAGCGCAACAGGTTTAGGTGCGGTGCTTCTACAAAAACACAGTGAGGGTGAACGTCCAATTGCTTTTGCCTCGCAAACATTATCCTCGTCTGAGCAGAATTATTCTGTAATTGAGAAGGAGGCATTGGCAGCTGTTTGGGGCACACAATATTTTCGTACATACCTTTGGGGGACAAATTTCATTCTAAAAACAGATCACAAACCCTTAATTCGAATTTTATCTCCTGGTGGTGCAATTAGAGGTTCACCGAGATTGGCGGGATTAGCTGCAAAATTATCATTTTGAGATTCTACATGTCCAAGGCTGGCAAAATTTCCAGGCAGACTGTCTTTCTAAACTCTCTATTAATGATGTTAATCCGAGTGATGATGCTTTAAACTTCAATGTTACGGATGAAAGTGTAGCTTGGATCCAGGATGTATTGTCAGTTAGCAAAGGTTCTTTCTCGCAGGATGAATGGGTCAAAGCTATGCAAAATGATCACATCTTAAAAGAAGTTATATGCATGGTTAAACAAGCTTCAAAAAGGGAGAGTTGTCTCCATGTCTCTGTTCGCCCTTATATCAAGGTTTTAGATGAATTATCTACTTACAGTGACAATATTCTATTGCGTTATGACAGATTGTTCCACCTTCAGAACTTAAGAATAAGCTTTTTAGTATTGCACATGAGGGACACCTTGGTCAGACCTTAACTCAACAAAGGTTGAAAGCAAATTTTTGGTGGCCAAGGGTAGACTCTCCGGTTTCATTGTGGGTTGAGAATTGTGAAAAATGTAAAGAAGGTAAAAAGAGACTGAAAGTTGCTGTTGGTACAACAATGGGAAAGATAGTTTCTCAGGATATTCCTTGGCATACCATTTGCTTAGATTTTATTGGGCCTATGGAAGAACTTAATTTGCATCAACGGTTTGCCATTGTATGTGTGGGTGTTTTCAGTAAATGGTTGTTTGTTGAATTTGTAAGAGACATTACAACTGAAAGTACTATTAAATTCTTAAAATCAGAGGGGCGTGGCTAGCAGCCAACGATGGCGGCCGCAGCTTAGGGAGGCTCCCGGGTAAAGACGGCTTTCCACATCAATCCGCACAAATATCCTGATCCACTCCGGCTCCAAAGGGGGAACCGGACCCAGAGACCGTGCAGCGACCGTCTCCAGAACTTTCCGGTGCGGCGAAAGCCCGAAACAGCACATTGCCGCAGGCCGAAGGCGGAGGAGGAGCCGGGCCTACACGCGGCCACGGGACCACGGAGCCACAGCCTGGTAGAACCCGGCCGGAAGCAGCCAGCAGTCGGGACCGAAAGACCGGAAGTGCCGGCTCAACGATCGCTTCCTACCGAAAGCCCGCGAACTCTCTCCGAAGCGTCCGGAGCTCGTGTGCCCGCCCTCCAATCACCTGTTGACCCTCTCCGGGCATAATCAGCGCTGCAGGAGACTCAGAAGACGACGGATCCTCCAGGTTCGTCGCCGCCATTACCCGGCGAAGACGACCGGGGAAGTCACTGTGCCGCCTCGACAAGAACCACGCCATGTCGCACAGAGGCCCCAAAAACACGACAACCCAGGCTAAGCTGGACAAATTTGCATACGACCGACGCTCGCCACCGCAAGACCAGCGCAAAACCGTTGGAGGGAAAATGGCGGAGGCTGAGGTGGGGAAGAAAGCCACACTGGACGATGTCCTGGCGGCGCTGGCGCAGGTACAAGAAACTGTGGGGGCCACGGCGACTGAAGTCACCTTAATCAGGGCGGATCTGCAAAAGATGAACGAACGGGTCAAGCAAGTCGAAGTGGTCACGAAATCATTGGTTGAGGACGTGTCCGAACTGCAAATTGCGATGGAGCGCCTGCAAACGGACAACAAACTCCTTAGGGACAAGCTGGACGACCAGGAGGGTCGCTCGAGACGCAATAATGTCCGTATTCTAGGCGTTCCGGAATCGGAAGACACGGGGGCCCTAGACCTGTATGTGGAAGATCTGGTGAAGACTTGGCTCCAGCCTAAAGGCCTATCAAACTTCTTCTCGGTCGAAAGAGCCCACCGAGTTCCGGGAGGGAAGCCCAGGACCGGAGGCCCACCGCGACCAATACTGGCGAGGCTGTTTAATTTCCGAGACAGAGACGCCATTTTGCAGGCTGCAAGAGTGGCGCCGACCATCCAGATCCAGAACTCCAAAATCGCTTTCTTCCCGGATTACACAGCGGAGGTATCGAGAAAGAGGAGAACGTTCCTGGAGGTTAAGAAAACCCTACGGGAGAAAGAGCTACCCTACTCAATGATATTCCCGGCCAGGCTACGGGTGGTAGCGGACAAAAAAGTATGGTTCTTTGACTCCCCTGACACAGCCCGGGACTGGCTGGAGGGCTGGCACACCGTTGGACGGCAGCGCAGGACGAACAGACAGGAGTCGGATCGCAGAGGAGGCAGCAGGAATGGCTCGCAGGCGTCAGGGCACGTGGAGGGTGCAGAACGCTCGCCTTCCCATGGATTTGAAGGGGGAGGCGAAACTGAGTGACTCCGGCGACGGCCACCGAACTGCACTAACTCGCCAACCACCGGCCTTAATTTGTCTTTCACAGCAGCACGTTGACTCTGGCATGGCAACCCCGAGAGCCTACAGGGGAGCCGCCAACCCGGGGAGGCGCTCTCCCCCTTACAAGCAAGTACTGTGTTTTTGGGAAGGGTATTGCACTCTGCTCAGTTGGGGTGGCGGGCAGTTGAAGGTCCGTTAAGCAGGGGGGCAGGGAGGGGGGATTGTTTTGAATGGTTTTTGGTAGGAATGGGTACAAGGGGTCGAGGACATTGTTTCAGGGCTTATGGAATTCGGGGGACACTGTTGAGAACAAACTGTGACACTATGCCCCCATGAGGACTCTGACCGCCTCGCGGCGGCGCAGCCAACAGATCAGTCCCATCTCTGGGGCGCTACAGCATCTGTCCCATACTCCCCGATGGCTAGTAATACTGTACAGACAGGGAGATTGAACCCCACAGAAGCACAGTGCCCACCGATGACCTTGCTGTCCTGGAATGTGAGGGGCCTGGGTGATAAGGTAAAGCGGGGATTGGTTTTAACTGCTATTAAGCGCCTGCGGCCTACTGTGGCCCTACTACAAGAAACGCACCTGATGGGGGGAGCTACTAAGGCCTTAGATAGGCGCGGTTACAGAATGTGGGCCCACTCTGCCTTCACGTCCGGCTCCAGGGGAGCCGGCGTCCTAGTGCAGAAGAACTCACGATTCCTGCCCCTGTCCACCAAAACTGACGACCAGGGCTGCTTCGCGGCCGTGCAGGGACGATGGGAGGGGAAACTCCTCAATCTAGTGTCAGTGTACATCCCACCGGCCTTGCACTCAGTGCACCTCCCGAGACTAGGAGAATTCCTCCTGACTCTCCCCGAGGGTGCGATCATTCTGGGGGGAGACTTCAATGCTGTCCAAGACCCACAACTGGATAAATACCCCACCCCAAACCAGACTGGGGGGGAAACATATTTCCGGCGCTTCACCACGGCCATGGGCCTGACCGACATTTGGAGACACCTACACCCAGGCATGCAGCAATACACCTTTCATTCCGCGGTGCACGGTAGCCTGTCACGCATAGACTACTTCCTATCACTAGGGGAGGCTCTTAGCCAAGTAGACACTTCAGTGATTCACCCCCGAGGTATTTCAGACCACTCACCGCTCACACTGACGCTTTCTCTACAGACGAGAACACGTAGGCGCATTTACCCCCTGCACGCATCTTATCTCAAGATCCCACAGGTTCGCAAGGCACTTAAACAAGCCACGAAACATTACTTCCTCGAAAACCCACAGTCGGTGCGTTCCCAAGCGACGCTCTGGGAGGCCTACAAAACGGTTCTGCGGGGCCAAGCCATTAACACTATAACCGGACATAAGAGGCAGCAATCACAAGAACTGGCAGATCTAGAGATCGCCTTGCAGGAACGGACCAGGGCTCATGAATCCCACCCTTCCCCCTCCACCCTACACGCACTTACTCTCCAGCAACAGCTCTACAATGACCACCTACGGACGGTAGTTAAGGGTCACATCGCCGACACTCAGAACAGGGTCTACGAAGTAGGGGATAAGGCAGGGAAGATGCTGGCGTGGCTCGACAAGCGTGAGGGCAGCTCCAGAGGGATCCAGAGCCTAAAAGATGAGCAGGGGGTGACACACACTGACCCGAGACATATAACGGAGTTGCTAGCGACCCATTTTGAACAAGTATACACCCCAACACGTCAGGTTACGTCGGAGGAAGCCAGGGCACTCCTGGCGCCGATTGCAGTCCAGACCCTGTCACCAGAGGCATCGAGCGAATTAGAAGCGGACATTACAACCAACGAGGTTCGGATGGCCATTGCGGCATTGAACCCGGGCAAGGCCTCGGGACCGAACGGGATACCGGTAGAATGGTATCAGGCAATGCCGGACACCCTCAGCACATACTTGTTGGGAATGTTCAAGGATTGTCTGGAGGGGGGCTCCCTTCCGCTAGACCAGCGTGTGGCGACTATTGTGACAATCCCAAAACCGGGCAAGCCGCCGGAGGATTGCTCCTCATATCGCCCTATTTCCCTCTTAAACGCGGAGGTGAAAATCCTGGCCAAACTCCTGGCGCAAAGACTCCTGCCCCATCTGTCCTCGATTATACACCCGGACCAGTCCGGGTTTATGCCGCACAGGAACACTGCTCAGAATCTGCGACGGCTACATGGTGTCCTGGCTCGATCTGACACTATCACAGAACCTGCGGTTATACTGGCGCTCAATGCCAAAATGGCATTTGACCTGGTGGAGTGGGAGTACCTCTTTGAAACGTTGAGGCGGATGGGGTTTGGACCTCGCTTCCTGGCATGGGTCAGATTGCTGTACACGGCCCCGGTGGCCCATGTAGTGGCAAATGCCCATATATCACGCACGTTCCCGTTGGGAAGGGGCACACAACAGGGTTGCCCACTGTCACCACTACTGTTTGCTATCTCGTTGGAGCCCCTGGCGACTCTCATACGGGCCTCTCCCCTCCTCAAAGGTGTACCCGGGACCGGGGGTTGGGAAGACCGCCTGTCTCTATACGCAGATGACATGCTAATATATCTTACAGAACCTGAGGAGAGCATACCGGCCCTCTTGCGCATCTGCGACACATACGGCAGGATCTCCGGCTACACGCTGAACTGGTCCAAGTCGGAGTTGTACGTTTTGCGAAGTCCGGCTCCGAATCTAGACGATACTTGTCCACTACGACTGGCGGGATCGTCCTTCAAATACCTAGGCATACACGTTACTAAAGATGCGTCGGAGTTCATGGATAAAAACCTGAAACCGCCCTTGGATAGGCTCAAACGAGATGTCGAGTTCTGGTCGAGCCTGCCGCTGACACTCCTAGGTCGGGCAGCCCTTTATAAGATGATGGCGCTACCGCGCTTCCTCTATGTCCTTGAGAATTCACCATACCCGGTGCCTCCCAAATTCTTTCAGAAGGTGGCAGCACTGGTCTCCAACCTCCTTTGGGGCGCCCTCCCGGCAAGAGTGGCACAACCCAAATTGCGCAGGGACTGGTATAGCGGAGGAATTGCGCTACCAGACCTAAAACTATACTACTGGGCGGCCCACCTCAAACCCATTAACCAATGGATCCACGCACCACACACCGAGCCGGCATTTCAATCCGACAGGGTGCAGCTGGGCACGGAGGGCCTATTGGGTCCGCTGTACGATCACCGCAAGGTACGGACCTTGGTCGGCCCCACCAAATTAACAGTACAAATATGGCACGCGGCGACGACAGCTCTAGGCTGGAAAGGGAAGATCACGAAGATGACACCACTGTGGGACTCCCGCGCACTGGGCAACCTTAGGAACACCAAAGGGTTCACACAATGGGACACAATAGGTATCTCTACGGTGGGCGATCTGTGGGAAAGGAACGAGGTGGTCCCCTTTGCCCGCCTACAAGAACTCTATGAGCTCAACGACAGGGAACTATATAGGTACATTCAGATCCGCCACGCCCTGCTTGCGGCCATCCCAGCCAACACACCACTACCAGAATCCTCACCCCTGGAGGACCGCTTACTCACAGACTGCATGATAGAACGGGCGACGTCCCTCACTTACCGTAAATTACGTAATAACACCCCGAACCCACGTCACAACTGAAAGAGAAATGGGAAGGGGAAATTGATGACATGGACGAACACGAATGGAACGAGGCACTTGGGTCCCCCAAAGATGTAGGCATCTCAGCACGCATGCGACTGGTGCAATTAAAGATCCTGCACAGGGTTTATTACACACGGACAATGCTGCACCGCATACACAGAGCACCACACCCCTATTGTCTGCGAGGGTGCGGGGAGGAGGGCACGTTCTTCCACACCATATGGGACTGCCCCAAGATCCAGGAATATTGGAAACAAATACACCGCACACTCTCACAGACACTTAATCAATCTATACTACCTAACCCAAGACGGTGCTTACTGAACATCTGGGAACCCACCGACTTGTCCCGATATGAGCAGCTTTGGGTCACGGCGGGGATAATGGTGGCAAAGCGGGACATAGCACAACGCTGGTGGGCAGCGGATCTCCCAACTAAATCTCAGTGGTGCCTTAACATGGATCGTGTGATGTTGACCGAACGGGCTGTCTACTCTAACCGAGCCTGCCCGATTAAATGGAATAAAATATGGCTGAAGTGGAACGAATATAGAGGGGACATTTGCGAGCCCTTGCGGGAGGAAGATCTGGATGACTCTGATGATGAGGGTGAAGAAGGGTAACTTAGACGGGATGTAGGGGTGAGATGGCGGCCCTACTTATGGCGGGAGGCAGCTTATGGGCACCTGCACTGTGGATCTGTGAGGGGGGAGGGGGGTCCTTGGGACACGGAGGCATGCAGGTATTAACCAGGGACACCGAATCTTCATGTTCCCGAGGGACGATTGTAATCTATACTGCACTGATTCACACCAGACCAAATGGCCATTCCTACCTGTTAATGTTCTGTGTTTGTTGTTTTCCAAAAAACGAAAAACTCCATCAAAACCTCAATTCCTGCATTGAATAATTGCTCAACATGCACTTTTACTATTCCAGTATGTCTTGTCATGACCTTAATATATCTATAACTTTGATACTTGTTTTACTGGACACACTCTATGCACTGACCCTTAATAGCGGCCGGCCCGCAGGGTTGTAGGCATTCCGCTGTGTACTATGCAAAGTGCAATAAAGGTTTTGGAAAAAAAAAATAATAATAATAATTCTTAAAATCACTTTTTCACGGAGAGGGTTATCCTAATGTTATCATTATTGACAATGGGACGCAATTGGTGTTACAGAATATGTGTTCTTTTCTCTCTGAGTGTTGTGTGTCACATCATTGTACCTCCCTATACAATCCACAGGGAAATGGACTCTGTGATAGAGTCAATAGACTTGTAAAAGGAACAATTCAATAAGCACTCTCAAAGGATGATAATGTTTTGGATTTTGTCCAATAATGTGTGGCAGAGTCCCAGGTACAAACTGAATCCTTCTTGGTTGAAAGATATGCTTACCAAAGATGTTACTTTGAGCTCAGAAGTTTGAGTAAGGAGTTAACTTCTATAATTTCTAAAGGTGATTACGTAAAAGTTAAACCAGGAAGAATTACAAGAGGACTATCCAAGTTTATGGGTCCTTATTGTGTTAAAGAAGTTTTCCCTCATTATGTTGTCCTCTCCAATGGTGAGAAATGGAACATGAGGAGAGTTGCCTTGTATCAGAAGTTGTGATGGTGGAGGTGATGTCTCTGATTCAAGTTTTTCAAATGTTCCAAGTGACATCACTAATTCCTCTACTTCTCAAAACTCTTCCTTTGATATGAATGTCAGAACTTCAAGGTATCGTAAACCACCTACCTATTTAAATGATTATGTGTGTAATTAATTTGTTATGCATTTCACCATTGTTGTTCACTTAGTTATGGTTTGCTTTCCTGCATTTTGTAAAGAAGGAAGATGTGTTGTAAATACTATCTGTATTTCATATCTCTATGATCCCTGTTCTCTATGTACTCCCCACATTCCAGAATATGTATTACTGGCACTCTACACTTCATGTTCTCTTTGTGGCAGTTTGGAGTCTGGTCAGCAGGCGTTGGGTCACTCTCTGCTGTTCTCCTGAATAAACCACTTCAACAAGCTACTATGCTTTGTAACTTATTTACTACATATCACTATTCTGCTGAGTCCATAAAAACAGACATCATAGCAATAAATACACTGATTCAAAATCCAGGTGGATTAAAAAGCATAACGTTTCCTAATGTTAAATGCCACTCATAAAATTTACCTGAGCATAACAAATGTCGAGTGAATCTAAAAGCTGCAGAAACACATCCGTATCTTTGTCTTTTGTAAAATAGGCAGTGGTGGGTCCTCCACTAAGGGGGAAGAGCATCGTCCTACTGCTCTGCAGCAGGAAACATAAAATGATAATAACTTGTGTTATTGTCATTTAAAATTTCCTTCTGCTGTACCAGCTTTCTGGGCGGGGCTGCTCCAAGGACAGAGGAGCAGGGGAGGAGGGTTTTGCACGCTCCTAAGTGCACATGACTGTTTGGTCTGCCTTCTCGGTCCGCCCAAAGCAGTCATGCGCACTTCCCATATTCTCCATGCAAGGATAAGCATATGAGCAACTTGCTGGATGAATCCTCTCATATCAGCATAATAAAGTACTAATACATGTTTGTTGTACTAATTTACACAAATTTCGTACACAATGTAGAAGCAGGGGATGCTTACCTATGTGTCTACTAACAAGTTACTGGATTGAGACTAAAATGGCCGCTAAAACACAGGAATTGAAGTGTGCATGCGCCAACTGCATGATGTCATAACGTTTTTGAGGGAAAGTTTTGCTTCTGTGCACTAACGTCCAAAATGGCTGCTTCAGAACTCGCATGCTAAGTATCTGCTCTGCTTGAAACTAAATTGTGTTTTATACTAAGTGCTAATGCATAAAGAATTATTTTGATTAAATGGGATTAGAGTAGACATAAGTGGTATGGAGTGAAACCATTTTATTTGAATCTAACGTCTTGTCTTTTAGATTTCTCTGTTAGTTCGTAATGGGCTTAAAATGAGTGACGAGGCTTAAACCCACGTGGGTAATGCGCGCAGTCACAGTGAGCAGCAACCCTGGAGTCATGATCTCAAGTCTTGGAACCTGATCAAGGACAATCTTTTCTTATAGGCAGAAAGATGATGGGGCATCCTGAAGACTCAATGAACAATTGTATAAATGTTATACAGTGTTTAAAAATTAAAATGAAAATGGGTGGGAATAAAGCTTGGGTGAAACAAATTAAATGGACGGGAACATAAGACAATGCTCTTAAGAAAAGTAAGAAACTTAGTATGGTGTGACGATCATTCCCTAGGCTTGCCCAATCAGAATATACAAATTACACAAATTTGAAACATTTTGGGGTGGAATATGCCACCTGAAGGTTTAATTGGGATAGTTAGCTAAATGAAGTAGCCTGATCGCTGCCAGAACGCTGAGAGATAGAGATGCTGTCCGATTGCTGTTCGATTTACTTGAAAGCAGACTTAGAATTTTACAAATAAAATTTAGGAACGATAGTGGGGAAGAGGACCGAGGAGGAGAAGGAACTAGGAGCGAGATGCGGAAGATAGTGGAGGAGGGAAACTAGTATCAGATAGGCATCAAATCCTGAAGAGGTGACCTGTCCGATCCTAATCCTGTCCTGAACCTGTTACCTGTTATTTCGTGGGGTCCAAACTCCTGGCTAGAGGGGTCTAATCTCACACCATCTCAGGTGAATATTAATGTGTATTGTGTCAATGTGCCTTTTCTCTCTGTCCTCTCTTCCTTAGGTACTCGTCATTAAAATTTATAGTCTAATTTACGTAACTGAATCTTACCTTTTTCAGAGTGATGGAGTCAACACTGTAATTTGTACTTGATTCACTAAAATAATTCAGATAAAACTTAAAACTGAGTCTGTGGTTATTCAATGAAATAAAAATAGGTAAATGTTTTAATGTCGTTAATTACCAACTCTAACTCAATAGATCCATGAGTAAGGAAGGGCTTAGTAATAAAATAGGTTAAATTCTTTAGGCAAATGGACATATACAAAAGCCCTAAATTTATTCCCGGCGGGGTTTCCATCAACCGGACACTGTAAGTGATAGTGGTTTGTGAGCCCGAATGTGTGTATTTTAGTAATACTTGTCCGCAGGTTGGTGTCCCACTGGATCAACAGTCTGCATGGAGAGCATGCCCAGGTCCCCATTCCCAGGCTGAGCGCCGATCCACAGGGCTCAGACCAATCAGCATTGTTATTGGTTATCAGGATCTGGGTGCTTCCTGCTGGTTCCTGTATCCTACTGGAACCGGAATCAGGAAGAAGAAGCCGGAGGAGAGATGGCCGTCACAGGTAAGTGTTTTTCAAAATATTTCTCACCCGACTTCCTTGCATCCGCCCCACACCCCTCCCGAGCCCAGTAGCAGCCGCTATTGAAAATAGGTGCCTAAAAAGAATGCATAGGTGATGAATACAAGTGACAGAGCAGAATTAGGTGGCTAGCATTCTGCAAGGAGACGTTATCGCAGTAACATTGGGAAAGATCATGCTGCCAAACCCCTGAGACAGAGAAGGCAAATTTAAAATGCAACATGCTTACCCTTAGAAGAGTGAAGAAATAGTGATAGGTAGGATCTGTAATTTGAACCAAATAGGGATCCAAACTCCCTGTGGTTGACACCGATGAGTAGTTTATTATGGACTCTTTAACCTGGGTTTGATCAAAATGAGCGTTCATAAAGTAGTTCAAATAACGCTTTGTAGTTTTTTACCAGAGCTTTATGTTCCAAACTAATTATTACAGGATTTTTTAATAGTTTGGGAAGTCCAATGTTCTCAAAGGTGTCCTCTGTATAAGAAAGCCACGGAATGTGGTGCACCCCATCTAGTGACAAGCAATCAGGAATACAAGTTCTGACCAGTCCTGCCACTAGGGTTCCCCAACATTTAATCCACTATAACAGGGGGGCTAGGCCAATCAAATCCTCCAGATAAGACATGCCTAATTCTTCATTGTATATAAAGGTGGCAGTCCCCCTAGGCCTGATGGTCTTCGCATACATCGGTTTTCAGCTCTCTGGATGGTTCCCACATTAGAGCAGCCCAATAGGCCAGCGCCATGAATCACCATTGAAGTGCATTTACTTTTATACAATGTCAGCATCTCAGCAATTGATTTGTTTTTTAGCCTGCCAGCAAATCTAAATTGGGACTCTATATTTCTCTTAAAATGCTGTTTTTAAAAAAAATTAATAAAGGAGTACAGTTAAAAGATGGGCTAAAAAGAATACCTAAATAATTTAAGGATTTTACCTTTGATAAAAAAAAGTCCTCCATAGCAAAACGTTTAGATTTCATGCTTGGTCCGCCGGATTTCATTTATGCCCCTTTCGTGGAACGTCCTTACCATTTTCCGACAGGAATGTATGAAATCCATTTATATAAAGCAGGAAGAGGTAAAAAGCCTGAATGCGCCCTTGTCTGACACCTCAAGTTGAGCTAATGTGGGGGGAGCATTCACCAGAGGGATCATAACGAACCCTTACAGAAGGGCCTTGGAGTAGGCGCCTGATAAGAAGAAGTAGTTCTGACTGTACCTCCACCCGGATCATCAGGTCCCATAACTTGGTGCAATTCACCAAGTCAAAGGCACTTGATAGATCGATTAATGCCAGATGTAAGGAGCCACTTTCAGCCTTTGCCTATTGCCCCGCAATGAGGTAAAGATTTGGACATTGTTGGACAGGTCCAATTCCAGGTCTAAAACCGTATTGAACTTCCATCAAAACCTTATTCTCTTCCACCTAATCTTCCAAGCGGGTCAAAAAAAGATATCCCAGAATCTTTACGCTAGAATCTAATAGAGATAGATAGCATAAAGGCTGAGATCTGTTCCCTTTTTAGGTATCTCCAAGCATTGTAGCGCATGCGCTGCTCACTTTGCGAGGCATGCTGTATTAGGGTATTTTTTAGAAGTTGTGTGGAAGCCCCGACTATATTTTTCATTGGCTGGCATTATTGTCCATGGTAAACGTTGGCTTCCGATTGAAAATGAGGCTTCTTAGTCTCTCCTTGATACCGCCCTATCTCCTTTTGGGACCACCCATCAGGACTGAATTGTTTACCTGCGGTGTTACACTGTCGACGTAATTGTAGTTGGTGAGCACTATATTCTTTCATGCGCACACTGCACTGGGGAGCGGTACAGGGCGGGACAGAGGCGACATGGCCACTTCACTGTGCAGCCAAAGCGGGTCTCCTCGTCTTCCTCCTACGGCTTCACCATGGACTCGCCCGTGACCCCCACAGAAGCCGGTAGGGAGCAGCTCCCCAGCGGTCCCCGCTCGGGCCCCTCTGCATCTGCAAGGGAGTGTGGCTGGCTGGAGAGGGCTTGTTTTAGGTTTCGAAGATCAACTGTGAGTGACAGCATTGAAGTTTTATAAATACAGTTTCAAGAGGCTTTATGGTAAATTGGCAAGACATCATGACATTTTCTTTTTTTTATTCAACTTTAGTGTTTTCTATTCTCATTTACGCCGTTTCGTGATTTTTGTCGGCAAGGCATGTTTTGTATTTTCTGTTGGTAGGGCGTGCACTTGTTTTGGTATGCGAGAGCGTGCCCCGTCTAGTTGCTGGTCTTGCAGCACAGAGCTGCTCTAAGACGTGTTCCACCCATGGCGCCGCTCATTGTAACATCGTCAGAGATGACAGGCAAAGCTCCACAGCGACGTCCTGTCACTTATAGTATTTTTCTGTAAGTTAAGAAGTGAATCTCCGCCCACTTCACCCTCCTGAAGCTTATCACAATGCAAAATAGAATTACAATCCTTTTCAAACCGCACCCCGAGGACTCACCGAACCCCATGTCCCTTCAGTATTTACTAGTACCTTATTAAGGCACACACATCTCCCCCATCTCCTTGCATTTAGCCACTATCCAATACACAATGTAGTAGTTCATTTACCCCATCGCTGCCGCACCTGAAATGCAGTCTCCCCTTAAGTGGGCGTGAATTGCACAAACTTAGCATCTGCCCCAAGGTCCAGCAATTGTTGCACCAGAGAACAAGGCGTCCCAACAGGCACCAGGCACAAAGGGCAGTAGAAGTATAGCTGTGTTTCCAGCATATCGCACACCTTCTAGACACCCTCGCTGTGTTTTTGTGCACCCCTTTGAGTTTCGGGCTGTAAATGATACGCTTCATTTCGCACATTCTATGAAACTTTCTGTGCACGACCCTGGGCGCCGGTACTCACGGGCGGCAAGCACTGCTCCATGTCCTCGGTGCCCGCCACAGCGATGGGCACTTTCTCTGAACTCTCTGCCATGGCTTTAGCTCTGGGTCTGGACCTGGGCCCCGCTTCCCGCAATGCAGCGAGCGGCACCCGCCCACTCCATCCACCCACTTTGGTCCCCCTCAGCGCCTGTCCGACAAAGCCCTACCTCCTTCCCCCTCCAGTGCACCCCCTGCCAGCAGTACACCTCCTGTCTTCCATGATTCCAGACGACCCACTGCCAGGCTTGCCACCTTTTCAAAAGAAACAAGCATTTGCAATGCAATAGGTCTTGCATTTATGCGAGTTTAAGCTATTGGCATTGTAAATGACAATGCCTCTTATTTATGTTTTAAAAACAAAAAGAAAAGGCATAGTTATAGCTTTGCAAGTCATGCTGTATTAGGGTATTTTTTAGAAGTGGTGTGGAAGCCCCGCCTATATTTTCCATTGACTGGCGTCATCGTCCATGGTAAACACTGGCTTCTGATTGACAAAGAGGTTTCTTAGTCCCGCCTTGGTATCGCACTGTCTCCTTTTGAGACCGCCCATCAGGACTGGATCATTTACTTGTAGCGTTACACTGTCGACGTAATTGTAGTCGGTGAGCTCTATATTCTTTCAGGCGCACACTGCACCGGGGAGCAGTAAAGGGCGACGCAGAGGATACGTGGCCACTTCACTGTGCAGCCAAAGCGTATCTCCTCGACTTCCTCCTCCGGCTTCACCATGGACTCTCCCGTGACCCCCATGGAAGCTGGTAGGGAGCGGCTTGCAAGCTGTCCCCGCTCGGGCCCCTCTGCATCTGCAAGGGAGTGTGGCTGGCTGGAGAGGGCTTGTCTTAGGCTTCGAAGATCATTTGTGAGTGACAGCATTAGAGTTTTATTAATACTGTTTCAAGAGGCTTTATGGTAAATTGGCAAGACATTAAGAATTTTTCTTTTTTTATTGGACTTTAGTGTTCTCTATCCTCATTCAAGCCGTTTCTTGATTTTTGTAGGCAGGGCATGTTTTGTATTTTCTTTTGGTAGGGCGTGCACTTGTTTTGGTATGCGAGAGCGCGCCCCTTCTGGTCGCTGG
This sequence comes from Lissotriton vulgaris, assembly GCF_964263255.1. NCBI lineage: Eukaryota > Metazoa > Chordata > Amphibia > Caudata > Salamandridae > Lissotriton > Lissotriton vulgaris. The sequence continues at coordinate 136,019,062 of NC_141700.1, read as the reverse complement.
ACTTGCAGCACAGAGCTGCTCAGAGACGTGTCCTACCCGCGGCTCCTCTCTTTGTAACATCGTCAGAGATGACAGGTGAAGCTCCCCAGCGATGTCCTGTCACTTATAGTCTTTTTCTGTACGTTAAGAAGGGAATCTCCGGTCACTTTACCCCCCTGAAGTTTATGACAATGCAAAATAGAACCACAATCCTTTGCAAACCGCACCCGAGGAATCACCGAACCCCATGTGCCTCCAGTGTTTACTAGTCCCTCATTAAGGCACACACATCTCCCCACATCTCCTTGCATCTAGCCATTCTCCAGTACACGATGTAGTAGTTCATTTACCCTGTCGCTCCCGCACCAAAAATGTAGTCTCCCCCTAAGTGGGTGTGAATTGCACAAACTTAGCATCTGCCCCAAGGTCCAGCAGTTGTTGTACTGGAGAACAAGGTGTCCCAACAGGCACCGGGCACAAAGAGCAGTAGAAGTATAGCTGTGTTTCCATCATATCGCACACCCAGCCTTCTAGACACCCTCGCTGTTTTTTTGTGCACCCCTTTGAGTTTCAGGCTGTAAATGATACGCATTATTTCGCACGTTCTATGAAACTTTCTGTGCACGACCTGGGCGCCAGTACTCACGGGCGGCAAGCACTGTTCCATGTCCTCGGGCCCTGCCAGAGCGATGGGCACTTTCTCTGAACTCTCTGCCATGGCTGCAGCTCCGGGTCTGAACCTGGGCCTGCTCTGCCTGCAGTGCACAGAGCTGCGACCGTTCACTCAGTCCACCCCCTTAAGGCCCCCTCAGCGCCTGTCCAACAAAGACCTACTTCCTACCCCCTCCAATGCACCCCCTGCCAGCCGTACACCTCTTGTCTTCCATGATTCCAGACGACCCACTGCCAGGCTTGCCACCGTTTCGAGAGAAACAAGCATTTGCAATGCAATATGTCTCGCATTTATGCGAGTTTAAGCTATTGGCATTGTAAATGACAGTGCCTTTTATTTATGATTTAAAAACAAAAATGAAAGGCATAGTTATTTGCAATGTCACTATCTCAAACTTGCGTAAATGCGAGACCTATTGTATTGCAAATGCTTGTTTAAAAATGGGGACGATAGTCGAACCCCGGAATCTGGGATAGGACCGTCCACCTCAAATCTAAAGATATTTGTCTGTGAGGGGGCCAAGATGTTCAGGTCAGTCTTAAAAATGTCAGCAGGCTTACCATCCAGGCCTGGAGCTTTTCCTGGTATGTACTTTTTGATGAATAGGGGCACCTCATGGACTTCAATAGGTTCCAAGCGGGTGTCTAACTGCTGAAGATTCAGACTGCAGTGTAAAATTGGACTTACTTCCAGACTAATTGGAGAGAAATGTTTTGAGAAGTGGGCCACCCAAGCACCAACTAGGATTAAGATTTCCAGCTTAGGTGTATTTGTCTCCGTGAAGAAGGGTCAGTTGATGACTGTAGGAAAGTAGGATCTGCTTATTATGGTTACCCCCACTTTTTGCTTGATGTTGCACTGTTTTTGACTAGTCTGACTGGGATCCTGCTAATCAGGACCTCATCCTATCTGCTTTCTCCTTTAAATTGACGTGCATTTACCTTGGTACATTCCAGATTGGATACTGGGGTAACCTTTTAAGTCCCTAGTACATGGTTATCATGTACCCAGGGCATAGGTACCCCAGAGGTCTCCCATGTGCTGAAACATGTATTATGCCACCCATGAGAGGCCATGAAAAATGGAACTACAGCTCTGCCACTGCAGCCTGTGTAAGCTGGTGCTTGCACCACTTATTTTAGATATAGGTTCACTATATCTATAGGTCACTATTTTTCAAACTTAAAAGCCAGTGCTATAGCAGGGCTTATCAATCCTGAAGGCAGGGCGCTGGGTTTTAGGTGAAAGGGTGCCCCTGCATGAGAAGAGCCTCTCTGCAGCCTTCGGAGACCATTCTCTCGGGTTGTCTGTGACTCAGCCGGACCTGTGGGTAGAAGTGCATTATAACCTCTCGGTAAATGCTATCTAGAAAAGGCCTTCATAGAATGCGATAAAGTAGTCCATACGAAGTAGAAGCTTCTGAGAATATTCATAAACAAAGTTACCAATCCATGATAAGAATGTACACTGAAAGTAAAATTGTTGATCACCACTGGTGGCAAAGCAGTCCGCTCGCAAAGAGTAAAGCCATTATTGTTTATGAATATTCTCTGAAGCTTCTACTTCGTATGCTGCATATATATATATTGAAGATTGTGCCTATTGGAGCGAGATACCTTGCGGCGCTCAGCAGGCAGATTGTTAACCAGTGATTCTTCAAGTTACTAGTTGTATACTATATCGCATGTGGATTTACGGGTAGACCACCGGATACACATAGGATACTTCCTATGCAGTCTGATGCACTCTGTGCTTACACGTCATTTGAATCGACTGTCGCCGCATCCCAATTCCGCCTTGAAAAAGTCTGAGCACAGACGAAACACGTGTCGGCTAGATCGTGTGCTGGGAATCTTTTAGAAAAAGAGCAAATAAAGACAAGGATCTGAAAATTGTTTGACTTGGTTTTTACTGTCTGTTGGTGTTGAACAACATTGATTTGATTCAATTTTCCTATATCAACTGGACCAATACATGAATTTTGCTAGTGTTTTGAATTCTTCCCCTACTAGGGTTGGAGAGATTATTGTACATAAGGGTGTGCTGTATAAGCTTTTTTTGTGTTTATATCGTTTTTGGTAGCAAACACCTTGGAATCATACCTCCACACTGGTAACCGGTATGAGAGGTATGATTCCACCCTTCTGAAGCGAGCTTCGTGGGGTCCCTGGTCTATCCAGTGCCAGCCTTCTCAACCCGGACAGCACAAAATGGATGCTGCCGACCAGAGACACATTTCTTCCCTCCTGCTGCTGAGCCAAGCGTGAGCAGAGGAAGGCAGCACAATAGGCATCCTGTCACAAGGAGGTGTGACCACCTCCCAGACAGGATTTAGTGTACTGGGGCTGGGGGGGTGCTCTCTAACAGTGCCTGAAAGTCTGCACCTGTGGCACATTTGGTGTCCCTGTGCATAGTCCTGCTCAAACCAGTTATGGGAGCCATTGGCTCCTGCTCTGGCATGAAACTGGACAAAGGACAGGGAAGTAACCTCCCCTCTGTCCTGCCTCTCCTCTAGATGATTCCCCTGAATCTGTCCAACCCTCTCTCGTGGGTACAAAAGGGCTTACCAGGCTGTAAGACTTTAGATTTTACGTGGACAAGATTCTACAAGAAGAAATCACTGACCTTCGACTGTCTGGACACTCTGGACTTCGACTGGGCCTCACTTTGTCTCCCTCTCCGTCCAAACCTTTGTCTGTGCCCTTGCTCCATACATGCTCCTTGCAGGACATGTGGTGCACTAAGGACAACTGAAGAATCTCCCTTGGGGTGAAGAGTTACTCCCCTGCATTTGCAGGCAACTCAACGCAACTGACCGGTCTGCTGATCCTGAGCTCCTGCGGACTCTGAAGATTTCAGTAATGCAGGAGGTAGGTTACGAAAGTACCTGAGGTTGAATTGCCCTCTGAGCAAGTTTGAGGCCAGTTTCCCTTGTGGGGACTGTATAACCCAAACCCCTGTGCATTTGTATATGCTTGTTGGTAATTCCCGAGCTTGTGCATTGGACTCTGTGTAGTCCTGACCCTGAGCAGTATTTACACCAAAGAACTCCGGCCTCCTCGCACCGAGTGCTCAGTGGGCTGGTGCTTTACAATCTTGCTCGAGGTCCCCTCGTGATTCCTGGTCATTCGGCCTGGTCATTCTGCCTGTGTGTCCTCCTGAGGGTCATATTGATTTATGTTGGGCTTTCTCTGTTGCTCCAGACGTGCCCTGACTCCCCATTGCTTGGTGAGCCCCCTGGACCTTGCTGGTCCACACCTCAACTTGCCTGCCCTTCCTGCATGGGTTGCTTTTGCCAAGGCTTGTTGGTGCGCCAGCCAGACATCAACCCCTCGGCACTCGACATCCTTCGTGGGACATCTGGCTCCTGGTCAACGTCTCCTGGTCCTCGTGGCTTCAGAGTCAAGCATCCCCTCTTCGCACCTGAAGCCCCCGACATCGGTGGGCATTCGTCTACCGAACCCCTGGTCCCTCTGAAGTGACCCAGACTCTGTCCCCTATGCTTCCAGGTTCTTCCCTTCTTAGAATTCAGGCTTCGACTCCACCAGACCCTTTTCACCTTCACGGCAGCCTTACGTCTTCATAGCCCTCCATTGAGAACGATGGCGTTTTCCGACACCACTCCAGACCTATGCGCCCGGCTCCTCTGGGATAGGTAACTCGGGAACTACAGTATCCACGGGAGGGGTGGCTCTCCAACCTCTTAAGTTCCAAAGGGTTTGCTCGAAGTCCTCCTAGAAGGGTCCTTAAACTATACAATTCAAAACAGTGACTTCCCAATAGAATTGTACGGAGCCCGCGGTCGTATTAGCACACTGCACCCGTCCTCCGTGGGATCCCTATCTACTCACCTTGGGTGGTCCCTTGGGGTCCCAGCGACTCTATGTGCTCCAGACCTTGTCTTGACTCAAGTCATGATTTTTATACCACTATTTTAGTATATGGGTTTGGTCTCCCCATTGAGCCCACTGTGTATTGTGCTACTTATAACTGTTCTATTGATCTTGTGTTGTGTGCGTTGTGTTCTATCCTCGTGTAGAGGATAGTAGAGAGTGTTATATTAATAAATACATATTTTTATATAACTACTGTGTGGTTCTCCTTCATTTAATTAATTCAGGAGGTGATATTCTGGTAAAACAAGCTGCTTTACATTCCTTCAAGATTAAGCCTCAAGGCTGCTCTCCACAGCTACCACTAGGATAGCTTTCAAAAGGTTATTTTGACCTCATACATCATAAGGGTCGTTTGGACTGGTGCACAGTGCCCACATTAGTGAACATCACCTACCAGGCAACTTCTCACAACGACTTCCCAAAACAATGCACTATCCCTTAACTTCCCAGCTGCTATAAGATCTTCCGAGGCCTTGTTTATGAGCACACCTTTCCTTCCCTCCAAGGTACACACAGATACATTTTCAAAGATGGACTTACAAATGTTCTTGTTTTCGAATTGGATCGTGGCAGGCTCTGACTCCTCCGTTAAGCAGACTATAAAGGAATCCAAGGTATCTTTCACAATATCATTACAAATGGCAGTGGGATCTACCTTGTCCCATTTTAGCCTCATTCCTTTATTTTTAGAAAACTCTACTTTATCCTTTCTAATTGAGTTCCTGCCTTTTAATCGAATGTTTCATGTAATAATAAGATGGTTAAGATCACTAGCACAGTTAATTATGTCAAAATCTAAAAGAAGTGGGAATAACTCCGCTGACAATAATATGTAATCGATGGTGCTCTCCCCACGATTTCCTACAAAAGAAAGGAAAAGTATGCTTTCTGGGCCACTAATATCACTGGTGTAGTCAAAGTTATTCTTCAATATTAAAGAATTTAAAGGCCTCACTGTAAACCGTGTGCGTAAAATGGGTAGCAGTTTCATTGTTTGAGTTACTAAAACCACACTCTCGATTATCATGATGATTACATAAAACAATATTAAAATGTTCTCCAACCCAGATTATGTGAACAATGTGTCTTACATTTAAAAAGAAGTCCCCTGAAAAATTCTCTAACTGGGCAATCACATCGCTTGTTGACTGATTAAAAATATTATGACAAAAGTTTAACAACAAAATAAAAGGTTCAACAGCAAAAGTTAAAAGAGTGATCAGAAATTGAGGAGAGGATCAGCACTTCGAAGCATGGAAATCTGAGCATCGAACTAAAAGGAAGGTGGATAACCAATCCCCCCCCACACCCCTGCCCCACCCTCCAAGCTCTCCCTGAGTTAGATGGCAGTGCTGGTTGAAAAAAGGAGGTGTGATAACCATTAATGTAGAAGTCTTCTGTCAGCCAGGTTTCTTAACAACAAGTAATTGACAAAGGTACTCCAATGGGGATTCGAGATCTTTAAATGTGCTCCCTCAATGTTCCATGAGATGAGGCTGAGAGGTTTCTCTACATAACTAGCTGGGGAATTTTATAGAGTGGTTCTATCGGGTAGAAACACACCTAATTTAAAATTGCTGTTAATGCAATCCAAGAACAACCTCTGAAAACACACAAGCAGGCCCTCACAATGAAAGAACAAAAGACCTGAGAACAATTAGTTGTACTTTGTATTTATGTGAATTAAATTCATTCAAATTGATGTTTCATACAGTATGTACCATGACTGTCAAGATGAGTTCAAAGTGTAGAGATTCTTATTATTTCTTTCAGTTGTGTACAATCCAACTGAAAGAAATATTAAGAATCTCTAGATACAAACCAGTACATGGCCCCCAGAGAGAAAAATACTTGTATATATTTGTATATATTGATTGTATTGGATTGACTTTTCACTGTATATACTTCTTCACCACATGATCACTATTCACCATTGTCGCGTTTTTGCACTTTGAACTCATCTTGACAGTCATTGTACGTACTGTATGAAACATCAATTTGAATGAATTTAATTCAGATAAATGCGGGAAACAGCCGTTACAACGCAACTATTACAACGCACACCGTTACAACCCACACCATTACAACGCAGGATCCTTTACAACGCATGCCTTTACAACGCATGATATTACATAGCAGATGCTATTACAACGCATGCCTTTACAACGTAAGTATAGGTAAGTATATCATTTTATTTAACCTTTTTTAATTTAAAAAATATTAAAAATAATTAAAATAAATTAATTAAAGTTATTTTTTATATATAGTTTGGGTTTTGGGGTACAGGGGTATTTTTAGGGATCAAGGTTGGGTTTGGGTTTTGGGGTACAGCGGTATTTTTAGGTTTCAGGGCTGGGTTTGGGTTATGGGGTACAGGGGTATTTTTAGGTTTCAGGGTTGGGTTTGGGTTCTGGGGTACAGGGGTATTTTTAGGTTTCAGGGTTGGGTTTGGGTTTTGGGGTACAGGGGTATTTTTAGGTTTCAGGGTTGGGTTTGGGCTTTGGGGTACAGGGGTATTTTTAGGTTTCAGGGTTGAGTTTGGGTTTTGGGTTACAGGGGTATTTTTAGGTTTCAGGGCTGGGTTTGGGTTTTAGGGTACAGGGGTATTTTTAGGTTTCAGGGTTGGGTTTGGGTTTTGGGGTACAGGGGTATTTTTAGGTTTCAGGGTTGGGTTTGGGTTTTGGGGTACAGGGGTATTTTTAGGTTTCAGGGTTGGGTTTGGGTTTTGGGGTACAGGGGTATTTTTAGGTTTCAGGGCTGGGTTTGGGTTTTGGGGTACAGGGGTATTTTTAGGGTTCGGGCTGGGTTTGGGTTTTGGAGTACAGGGGTATTTTTAGGGTTCAGGGCTGGGTTTGGTTTTTGGGGTACAGGGGTATTTTTAGGTTTCAGGGCTGGGTTTGGGTTATGGGGTACAGGGGTATTTTTAGGTTTCAGGGTTGGGTTTGGGTTTTGGGGTACAGGGGTATTTTTAGGGTTCAGGGCTGGGTTTGGGTTTTGGGGTACAGGGGTATTTTTAGGTTTCAAGGTTGGGTTTGGGTTTTGGGGTACAGGGGTATTTTTAGGTTTCAGGGTTGGGTTTGGGTTTTGGGGTACAGGGGTATTTTTAGGTTTCAGGGTTGGGTTTGGGTTTTGGGGTACAGGGGTATTTTTAGGGTTCAGGGCTGGGTTTGGGTTTTGGGGTACAGGGGTATTTTTAGGTTTCAGGGTTGGGTTTGGGTTTTGGGGTACAGGGTATTTTTAGGGTTCAGGGTTGGGTTTGGGTTTTGGGGTACAGGGGTATTTTTAGGTTTCAGGGCTGGGTTTGGTTTTTGGGGTACAGGGGTATTTTTAGGGTTTTTTAAATACCTAATCTATTTTTAAAATATATATATATATATATGTACAAAATTATTAGTTAAAAATAATTTAATTTATTAAATTAATTTAATTTTAAATAATTACATTTTTTAATAAAATAATATACTTACCTATACTTACGTTGTAATGGCATGCTTTGGAATAGCATCTGCTATGTAATGTAATGCGTTGTAAAGGCATTCGTTGTAAATGCATCTGCGTTGTAAAAAATGCGTTGTAACGGTGTGCGTTGTAAAAGTTTGTGATGTAACGTCATACATCCGATAAATACATAGTACAACTAATTGTTCTCAGGTCTTTTGTTCATTCACTGTGAGGGCCTGCTCGTGTGTTTTCAGAGGTTGTTCTTTGATTGCATTAACAGCAATTTTAAATTATTTGTGTTTCTACCCGACAGAACCACTCTTTAATTAACCATTAAATACCCAGGTTCTGAGGGACACAGAGTCACCCCTTTTTTCTTAATAAAGGGGGAATATTATAGGCAAGGCCTCTTTATGCTGTGGCTGCAGTAAGATTTCAGGTGCAATACCAATTGGAAGAGACTGGAGAGGAGATACGCCTTCATTGCCTGCAAAGTGTTGTCTTCTGTTTTTGAGCCGCCCCATAACAAGAGCTATATTGGGGAATCGTCAATCTAAATCTTCTAAGCTGGGTAATGGCTCAAACAAATTATGCGTTGGTATTATGAACAACGGGCTGTTCAAACTGTGCAGGGTTTTGCTCACTGCCCCATGTGCTCTAGGCAACATGGAGGGCCTATAGAAGTAATCCAGCTGTACCCCCTGAACACCGCCTGGTAGATGGCGGTGATGGTGGTGATGGTGTCCAAGGGAATTCAGGAGAAATGTTACCAGCAAAGGAGATCAGGAGTTAATGGTCACAGTCTACGCTGTCCTCCTTTATACCTGGCAGATCCAAGGGTTTCTCCTGACCATTCGATTCTAGGCATTTAATCCGGGACCCCCCCTCCACCTCCCACTTTACTTTAGAGTCAATAGGTTGATTTGTTGTTTAAGCTGTTGAATCCTCTTATGTATTTTCAGGGAGTAGCGGGACATCTTTTAACACCAACACATATGGTATACCTTCAGGGGTGAGTTGGAGAAAAAGGAGCTATTTTGTGCCATTATTAATAATGATTTCACCAGATAATCTGCCCATACTGCTGTCTTTGTCCATTCGGGCTTTCTTTGCAGCTCGGTCAGAGTCCGATAAGGTTGACAAAATCAGATTCAGAAGGATGTGGTCCACATGGGCCTATACTGGAAGAAATTGAAATGTTGTGTGGTGTAGCATTAGGGTTAAGACCTGTACAATGGGCAGCCTGTGACTCCAAAGTCCATTTACGGGCAGCATGGGGCGAGATTGTGTATTTAATTAGATTTTTATCGCCCCAATGAGCATAAATAGGTTCAAGCTTACTCTCCAAGAATTCCTTAAAATCGTTACAAATAATTTTCAATTGGCCGAGAGGGGATCCCCAACAGCTGTGTCCATAGTTGGCTTAGGGGCAGGATTTAGGGTACATGATCTCTAGGGCTTAGGGCCAGCAACAGCCCTCTTACTTTTTCCCACCTGGCCTCTGGTTTTGGGGCCACTGGGTTGGGGGTAATTACTTTCACTGGTGAAGCTGCTAGGGGAGAAGCACTAGTGACTGCTGTCTCAAAAAGTGCTGTGCAGCAAAGGAGATGGTTTTGACACTATAACCCAGGCTTTGGGCTTCCGTCAGGGGTGGGTAGGACTTGCAATTGATGAAGGAGGGGAAGAGAGTGAAATACGGTGCTCAGAAAGCTTAATTTATTTGCCAAAGGCTCCAAGCGCCCTTTTTAGGAACCCATCGAGTGTAGACTCTGGGGCCCTCGGAGGTATCACCGGGGTCTTACAATCTCCCATGTTACCAAAATGTCACAAGGAAGAGGGTAATATATTAATAGTGTCTTTGGGGCAGATGAAAGGGGGGTGACCTAGCCCAGCCTCTTCCAGGTGATGACAGGCGTGGACGAGCTCGCCCTTGGCCCAGGCTTTCTCAGGCACATTCCACGCAGAGAGTGTTGGTGCTGTAGGTAGGGTGACTCTTCCCTGTAAAACCGTTGGCACCTCCTGGCTCAAATGCCTTATGGGACTGGAAGTTCCCAACCTGCCCCTCTATATGCTGCAGTTTTGACTCATAAAGGAGCATATAGGGTTAATGTGTCTCCTTTAAAGCTCATTCTGTAATAAGCAGATCACCATTATTTATTTTATGTAGATAGGAAGGCGGCTTACTTCTTTGGACATATAGGTCCTCTTGTTACTGCAGACAACCCCAAGCCCTGTATTACCCTTAAAATCCTGACACTGTGTTTCTTCAAACTATGCACTCTTATCATATAATACAAGAGAGTAGCCAGAAAATTAAAATACCCCCCCCCCCCACCACTTTGAACCAAAGCTCTGATGGCACCAAGCATGCAATGCAAGAGAGCCCGAACTTACATAGAAAATCTCTGTTTTCACTTCCATACAAGCATCTATCCATCACCATTTCACCTTTCACCTACCTTCTGATATCCACCTTTCTGTCCTCCATTCTCTTATCCATCATTCAATCTTTCTCCATTTCATATATCCTTTAGCCATTCGTCCATCTATCATTGTTCACACATCCATAATCTATACATCAATCTACCAATACATCCATCATTTGACTTACCCATTCATCAATAAAGCCTTTCAGCCATTAATTGTTCTTTTTGCCCATCCATCCATCCATCCATCCTCTCAGATTTTCATTTACTCTGCCATCCAACCATCCATCTCAGATTTCCATTTACTATGTCATTCTTTCATCCACCCATCTACACATCCTTTCACTCACTCACCCACCCATCCTCTGACCCACCCATCCACTCAACTAGCCATCTTTTCACCCACTCATCCATCCTTTCGCTTGTCCATCCTTTCACATACTTATCCATCCTTTTACTCATCCATCCATCCAACATTTCACAAATCCATCCTTTCACCCACCCATCCATCCTTTTACCCACTCATACATCCCTTTACTCATCCATCCTTTCATCCATCCCTCCTTTCACCCTCAAGTGAACCAACTTGTTCATCTTTCTCTCCCTTTTCTAGCAATCCAGCTTTCCCTATTGGTTTTACTTAATTATGACCCCTTATCTGCCAAGTTGCCGATAAGAGGCCCATAAAAAACCTATCCCCGCTTTAGCTGCCAAAGCGAAGGGTTCACTACGCCCCTGATATAATGCCTTCCAAAAAAGATTTACTGTCAATTTATAATGTGTGCATGTGATGTAAAGAGCCCTAACTCTGCATATTGGGATGAGTAGTGCTATTAAAAGATTTAAACAAAAATATAAATATGTTCTATTTTAAATTGTTACTTGTGTAACTACTCCAACAGACTGATACATCTGACAATCTTGCAGTGCATGCATGTCTCTTATATACAGGAGTGGAACAAAGTAAAATAACTGCACCTCCTCCCTTGAGCTTCCACCAGTTTGCTGTCCATATGTGGTCATATTGTCCCTGGTCTAAGCACTATCAAAGAAGAAACCACTTCTCAGCTGAAGAATAAAGTCTGTCACTGGTTGACTCAATTCACGGTACCTAAGCCGCACGAATATAAGGATAATCTTTTTGTACGAAGAGTTGGGGGGATTGGTCCAACTGCTAAAACCAAGAATGGGGATTGTGTTTTCATCAATTGTAGATATCCAAGGCTTGCAGAGAGATTAAGGCTGAAAAGGGGTTATACAGATACTAGCTAGTGTCAGCACTGTCCCCATAGGGTTTTTTTATAGGCACCTAATCCCATCTCACTTGACATCAAATGCAGGAAGAGGCTTTGGTCAAGGCCAAGGAGTTAATGGATGACACCTTACTGTCCCTGTTTATAGCAAGTTGCAACTTCTCTCAGACCTCGAAAGCCCAGGCTGACGTTTAGAGAGTCATTAGTCTCATTTCGAGGCAGTTTTTGGACACCAAGAGATGTATATTTGGGTGAATGAAGAGAATAGAAGGGTAAGCAGAAGCATAGAGGTGCACTCATGTTTTGTTGAATGCAATGTAATAAACCCCACCCTGAGTTTTACTTCCCCCACTCAATTACCTAGACCGTTTACCCATTTTGGCCAGGTGCATCCTGACGCTAACATTATAGAGCAGTTATACCCCCCCATCACATTTTAACGATTTGGATGTAGTTCCTAAAGAACCCGGGTTTTCTATCCAGATTTTTTCATGGAACGTGGCTGGGCTTAAAGGGGAAAAAGATAGACCTTGAGTGGGGTGCCTTCATTGATAAATATTAAGAACAAATGATGGAAGGAATGCTGATCAATGCAAACATTCACACCCAGTCACGGATCTGGGTTTAATCCATCCTTTAATCCAAACGTTTTTGTTTACCACCCCAGTTTGGACCCAGCATATGCAAATCAGCCTGATCCTCCTGTGAACAGTTCAGACTGAACTTCCAGGCCAGGTCCGCGCTGGACTGGAAACAAGCATCTTGAGACCGGTTTCAGGGTATCACCCTGCATCAACCAGGCTAGCTTGAATCCAGTGACACAGTGAGCAAGGGACCCACGTCTGGGCATACCATTTTCACTTAGAGCGACAAAAGCAAAAATAACTTATGATGGACTGAATGCTAAACAATGCCAACAGTCACTGATCCGGGTTTAATCCATTGTCTTTTTGCTGACCACGCCACCGCAGTTTGGACACAGCCACATGCAAATTAGGCTTGACCATGCTCCTCATGGGAACAGTCTATCCTGAACATGCCTATGTTGATAACAATGACATAGGTATTTTACAAGAAACATGGGCTGTGGACAAATCACAAAGGCTAGGTTATTCGAACTTCAGTATTGAAGCAATGCCTTCTTAAGGCGAGCATCCATCCGGGGGCCTTTTAATTTGGGTCAAGAACACATTAGATCTATCAATAAAATAGACAGAATATTAATAGCAATGACCTCCTGAGAGTATCCCTAATGCGAGGGAAGGCCCCCCTGGGTGCACCTCTAATGTATACAACCGTACTGTACAGCAGAACAAACGATCTGCTACACTACTTTTGTTTGGTAAACAACCTTCATGCCGAAAAAAATTTCGGCATGAACGTTATGATTCTGCATACCATTACTCCGCAAGTCGGAACAATGACTTGCGGAGGGGGCGGGGGGAGGGAATGTGTTTGATTTAAAATCCAACACCTTCCATAGTGTCCGCACAGACTGGAGTTGGAGTAGTAAATTATACTATTGAATGAAGACGCATTTCCATAGCGCATGGCTACTCAAGAGCACCCAGCGCTTGAAGGGGATAACCATCAGAACATCCAGAGAAAATTTCAAGGAAAGTCTTAAGTTGTTTCCTGAATATAAGATAATCAGGTTGAGACCGAACCTGGAATGGAAGAGTATTCCACAGCTTAGAAGCATTAACCGAGAAGCGTCTGCCCCCAGCGCGATATCTCTTTACCCTTGTGAGTGCCAGCAGCATTTTGTCGGTGGACCTTAAAATTCTAGTGGTAGTATAGGGTACAATCATAGATTTTGTCAGCAGCGGGCCTGTACCATCGAGAGATCTGAAAACCGTACACAAGGAATTAAATTGCACTCTCTCTGAGAATGGTAACCAGTGAAGTTGGCTCAGAGAAGTCCTGGCAGACGATTGAGTGGGGAGGTTCAGAAGCAGACGTGCTGCACAATACTGCACCTTTTGCAGAATCATTAGGCTTCCATGGGGTGCCCCCAAGTAGATAGCATTGGAATAATCCAGTCTTGATAGAATAAGGGCCTGAACCATAAGACGTCGAGCCTCGAAGGATAAAAGGGGCAGGATAGGTCTCAGCATTCTCAGCAGGCCGAAACAAATTGCGGCCTCCTTGGATGCCTGTACTTTAAGGTCCAAGATAGGGTCTAACCATACTCCCAAACTTTGTATCTGTTTTTTGGGAGCAGGGGCGGACCCAGGCAGCTAGGCCAGAGATGGTCAATCTCCTCAGGGGCAGAGAAACCAAAAATCATAAGCTCAGTTTTTGATACATTGAGCTTAAGAAAGGATTGCCCCATCCACTCCGAGATTTTCTGTAGACAGAGAGGAAGTGCGGCAGAACTCGATGAATCAGGTTGATTGAGGGAGATCACGAGCTGGGAGTCATCAGCATAGGTCACAATGTGAATCCCCCAGGGCTCAACCACCTCCGCAAGTGGCTGCATATAGACATTGAACAACGTGGGGCTCAATGAAGAGCCCTGAGGGACTCCACACTGCAATTGCATCTGCCTCGAGGAAAATTCATCCTCAAAGACAGAAAAAGATCTGTCATTAAGAAAAGACTGCAACCAGCAAAGTGCATTCCCTCTAACACCCAGCTCCCTAAGTCTCTGAATCAGAAGGGAGTGGTTGACAGTATCGAAGGCTGCGCTGAGATTAAGTAACCCGACCTGACCTGGTCAGAGCCGGTCGCTCCTCCCGCCGCGTGGCCTACCCCGAGTGTGCCCGTTTTTCGCCTGCCGCCACCGCTGCCGCTGCCAAGTTGGTATCCTGCCCCCTGAATTGTGCCTGTTATTGTATCTTAGTCCGTTAACTGTTGTACCCCTGCTCAAGTTTGCTTTGCCCCCTGCATTGTGCCTGTAATCGTCTTCTTTTGTACCCCTGCTCAAGTTTGTTTCTGCCCCCTGCATTGTGCCTGTAATCGTCTTCTATTCTCCATCGTGAACTGTGTACCCCGTGCCCCTGTGCTCTGTTATCGTTCCCTTCGTTGTGCCCCTGTTCGTTCTGCGACCCCACCTCCGTTTCTGCTGCTGAACCCACCCCGCTTCCTGCCGCTGCTCCCCCGCAGCCCCACCCCCGTTCCCTCCAGCATCACGTTCCCCTCCCCACTCGCCACCCCGCTCCCGTCTCCCAGCTGCTCCTCCCTCCCACTGAACACAAAAGGTAAGGCCCGTGAGGCGGGGAGCTGTGACCCGACCTGACCTCCGACCTGACCTGGTCAGAGCCGGTCGCTCCTCCCGACACATGGCCCACCCCGAGTGTGCCCGGTTTCTGCCTGCCGCCACCGCTGCCGCTGCCAAGTTGGTATCCTTCCCCCTGAATTGTGCCTGTTATTGTATCTTAGTCCGTTAACTGTTGCACCCCTGCTCAAGTTTGCTTTGCCCCCTGCATTGTGCCTGTAATCGTCTTCTTTTGTACCCCTGCTCAAGTTTGTTTCTGCCCCCTGCATTGTGCCTGTAATCGTCTTCTCTTCTCCATTGTGAACTGTGTACCCCTGTGACCCTGTGCTCTGTTATCGTTCCCTTCATTGTGCCCCTGTTCGTTCTGCGGCCCCACCGCCGTTTCTGCTGCTGAACCCACCCCGCTCCCTGACGCTGCTCCCCCGCGGCCCCACCCCCGTTCCCTCCAGCATCACCGTTCCCCTCCCCACTCCCCACCCCTCTCCCGCCTCCCAGCTGCTCCTCCCTCGCTCCGCCCCCACCACTCTCCATTTATGGCAGAGTCCGCGCGTGTGCGCAGCGCTCACGCGCAGCGGGTGCGCCAATGGTGCGCCGAAGGCGCGCCAAAGGCAAGCCCATCTGCGCCCGTCCGCGACTGGACGGCGCCCAGCGCCAGACCCCATGGCCCCCGCAGATGCCATCCCACCCGCCGGACGTAAGACGCCGCCACCCTCAGCGCACTCAACACCGGACGCCTCCCCGACTGCCACCGAGCCACCCCAGGACGCAACCACGGACCCTTCACCTGCCAATCCTGCAAGTTCACCTGCATCAGGACCTGCAACCCACCCGCACCCACCAAGCCAAACACCAACAGCAACCACCTGAAGTGCATCCTGCTCAACACCCGCTCCGTCCACAGACACCCCGTGGAACTGTGGAACCTGCTCGACACCACATCCCCAGACGTCGCCTTCCTCACAGAAACCTAGATGAACGCCTCCTCAGCGCTCGACATCGCCATCCCGGATGGATACAAGATCACCAGGAGGGACCGCACCAACCGCACCGGAGGAGGCATCGCCATCGTCCACAAGAACACCATCCGCATCACGACCAACTCCGACGACACCCTCACAACCGCCGAACATCTTCACTTCCAGATTCACACCGACCCCAAGACCACACTCAGAGGCACCCTTATCTACAGACCCCCAGGACACGGCACTCAATTCAGCGAAGACATCGCAGACTTCATCAGCCCACACGCCCTTCCCTCCGCCGACTACATCCTCCTAGGAGACCTCAACTTCCACCTGGAGAACTACAACAACAACAACAACACCACCACCCTCCTGGACAACCTCGCTAACCTCGGACTCAAGCAACTGGTGAACACCCCCACCCACTACGCCGGACACACGCTTGATCCAATCTTCTCCTCCAGCAAGCACATCTCCTTCAGCCACTCCACTGGACTCCACTGGACAGACCACAGCTGCGTCCACTTCAGCTTCAGAAAGACCACAGCCCACCACCTCCCACAACAAGTTCCCCGCAGGAACTGGAACAAGATCACGACCGACCAGCTCACTGCATCATTGAACCAGAACCCTCCCGCCAGAACCCATCCCAACAGGCCCGGAAGCAAAAAAGCCCAGTGGTTCAACGACGACCTCCTGAACTCCAAGAAGAACTGCCGCACCCTCGAGAAAGCCTGGCGAAAGAACCCGACCACAGACAACATGACCGGCCTCAAGCAAGCCACCCGCAAACACCACCAGCTGATCCACACCACCAAGAAGACAGCATTCAAGGAACGATTAGACAACAATGCACACAACAGCAAGGAGCTCTTCAGCATCGTCAAAGAGCTCTCCAACCCCAGCACCGGTAACAACGACATCACTCCCTCACAGGACCTCTGCGACTCACTCGCCACGTTCTTCCACAGCAAGATCGCAGACATACACAACAACTTCGGCGGACAGTCCACGTACCCAACCACAGAACCGACGCCCCCCACCACCACCCTCCGCGACTGGGCCCCAGTCAACACAGAAGACAC
Organism: Lissotriton vulgaris; assembly: GCF_964263255.1. NCBI lineage: Eukaryota > Metazoa > Chordata > Amphibia > Caudata > Salamandridae > Lissotriton > Lissotriton vulgaris. The sequence goes on along the minus strand of NC_141700.1, from coordinate 136,002,127 downwards.
CATCCAGACGATGAACACCATCCACACCGGTTCACCAACCGACCCATGCCCTCACCACGTCTTCAACAAGGCCGACTCCGTCATCGCACCCCAAATCGGGGACATCATCAACTCCTCCTTCAACACCGCCACCTTCCCGGAGAGCTGGAAGCACGCCGAACTCAGCGCCCTCCTGAAAAAACTATTGGCAGACCCCACCGACCTCAAGAACTACCGCCCCATCTCGCTCCTCCCGTTTCCTGCCAAAATCATCGAGAAGACTGTCAACAGACAGCTGGCTGCCTTCCTCGAGACGAACGGATCCCTCGACCACTCACAGTCCGGCTTCCGAGCCAATCACAGCACCGAGACCGCCCTCATCGCAGCCACTGACGACATCCGAACCCTGCTCGACAACAGGGAAACAGCGGCCCTCATCCTCCTGGACCTCTCCGCAGCGTTCAATACTGTTTGCCACCGCACCCTAGTACAACGCCTCAGCAACGTCAGAATCCAAGGGAAGGCCCTGGAGTGGATCATCTCGTTCCTCGTCGGCAGAACCCAGAGAGTCCGCCTCCCCCGTTCACATCTGAGGCCGCCAAAGTCATCTGTGGCGTGCCATAAGGATTATCACTCAGCCCCACCCTCTTCAACGTGTACATGAGCCCCCTCGCAGCCATCGTACGCCAACACAGCCTCAACATCATCTCCTATGCCGACGACACCCAGCTGATCCTCTCCCTCACCAACGACCCGCCACCGCCAGATCCAACCTACACGAAGGGATGAAAGAGGTAGTCGAATGGATGAAGAACAGCCGCTTGAAACTGAACTCAGACAAGACGGGAGTCCTCATCCTTGGACCATCACCGTCTGCCTGGGACAACTCCTGGTGGCCCCCAGCCCTAGGCAGCGCACCCAAACCAACGGATCACGCACACAACCTGGGCTTCATCCTGGACTCCTCCCTGTCGATGACCAGACAAGTCAACGCTGTCTCATCTTCATGCTTCAACATCCTACGCATGCTCCGAAAGATCTTCCGATGAATCCCCACCGAAACCAGGAAGACGGTCACCCAGGCACTTGTCACCAGCCGTCTAGATTACGGAAACACCCTCTACACCGGAACCACAGCCAAACTGCAGAAAAGACTCCAACGCATCCAGAACGCCTCCGCACGACTCATCCTGGACATACCACGCCACAGCCACATCTCCGGACACCTGAAAGACCTGCACTGGCTCCCCGTCAGCAAAAGAATCACGTTCCGCCTCCTCACCCACGCACACAAAGCCGTCCACAACCTATGCCCCAGGAACCTCAACGACCGCCTGACCTTCTACACTCCCACCCACCAACTACGATCGACCAGCCACGCACTCGCCGCTGTTCCACGCATCCGAAGAGCCACCATGGGAGGAAGATCCTTCTCCTACCTGGCAGCCAAGACCTGGAATACACTCCCCATCAAACTCCGTCTTACCCAAGACCACCTCTCCTTCAGGAAGCAACTCAAGACCTGGATGTTCGAGCGCCTTGAGACCCTCCGGGTGAGTAGCGCGCTATACTAATGTCTTGATTGATTGATTGAGTAAAATGACAGCAGCACAGCCTCCGCTATCTAGAATTGTTCTAATATCCTCCATAACAGCCAATAGGGCGGTTTCTGTTCCATGCTTAGCCCTGAAGCCGGTCTGGGTAGGATGGAGAAGATTATTACCTTCAAGAAAAGTTGCAAGGGCAGTATTGGCATGTTTTTCTGCAAGTTTGCTTATAGCTGGGAGGAGGGATATCGGCCAGTAGTTGCCCCAGTCACCGGGATCCAAATTGGGCTTTTTTAAGAGAGCCTTCACTCTCGCTCGTTTCCAGGCCCGCGGGACAACGCCCGTCGTAAAAGAGGAATTGATCACTTCCTGAATCACGGGAGATACAATCGGCGAGACCAAATTCAGAACTGAAGGCGGGGCAGGATCGTCCGGAGAGCCGGATTTCAGCTGTTTAAGAAGGGCTTGTGTCAGAGACAGGGTAAGAGGAGGGAAGGATTCCAATAATGGCTGTTTTTTTAATATTGTAATGTCGGAGGGTTCAACATTCTGGGGGAATAGCTTATAAATGTTGTCAATTTGATTGGCAAAGAAATTAGCAGTTTCATCACATCTGCGTTGTGCTTCGGATTTGTTGACAGGCAGACTGGGAGGAGTAATGAGTGCCTTAACTATTTTGAAGATTTCACGAGGAGCATTCGCGGTCATGCTAAAAATCTCTTTGAATAGATTTTTATTCCTCTTTATACCTTCTCAGAGCCTCTCTATAAGCAATTTTTGGGGCTCTAAATAATTCTTTCTCCATTTTCTCTCTAACTGTTTGCAGGCCTGCTTTATTGTCTTGAGTTTAGATGAGTACCAAGGCTTTTTGGCCGTGCCTGTATGATGAGAAATAGTGGTCTTTGGGAGGACCACGTCCAAAGATGACGAAAGCCAGTTATTAAAATTTTCATACGAAATTCATTAGAGAGCGGGATGACAACATCCAGCGCCCACTCCGCAAGTCGTTGTTCAGACTTGCGGAATAATGGCATGTGGAATCACAACGACCACGTTGTAAATCCATGCGGGGGATAGGACTGTGGGACAAAGAGATATATTCCTTTTGTTCTCTCACCATCTCGCCAAGAGAACAGATAGCTATGCGCTCATAGCTGCGGGCAATTTTAACAACTCTTGAACCACAAGAGGGCCTAGTGACAGTATAACGTATAGAACAGTGATTCTCAAATCACGGCCCGGGAGTCGCATGCGGCCCTCCTGACCTTTACATGCGGCCGCCTGGACAGCAGCAGCATTGGGGTGCTGTTTATCCGACTCAGCGCTAACATGGAAAACATTTTTAAATATACAGCAATCACCTGTTTAAAGGTTAATTGCAGTTGGGGAAAGGAAGTAACTAGACCTTTAACAAGGAACACCTTCATTTTTAAAGACAGCCACAAGATATGCATGCTTTGCTTCCCCTACACCCACTTTACACCCCCGTTGGCATCAGTGGGGGCCTCTGTCACACCATAGATCAAACTTTGCGCCCCGGGAAAATGTTTGTGAGTACCCATGGTATAGAAGATGAAGCTAGAGGTATCCCTATGATGGAGCAAGGTTTCACACGTAAAGTGACTCCCTCGTACTCAACCCTCTTGATAATAATATTAATGTACTAACTAACATGGTTTGTCTTGTTAATATTGCATTACACGACATATTAGATATCTAGGGGAAGCTTGCCAATGTGCTTTTACTAACTATAATCCGCTTACACTAAAATGGCTGCTGCTACACGGGATTTTCTACTGCGCATGCGTCTGTCGTGCCCACGTGACATGCTTGGTGGGAAAACTTTTGCTTCTGCGCAATAGAACTAAGATGGCCGTTATGTGTCCTAATGTGCAAGAAGCTTGCATAGCTGCTTTGCTAAGCTGTTTGTTTCCGCTTAACATTTAACGCAAAAGTTAAAATAAAATAATGGGAATAGAGTAGAAAGAAATGGTATATAGTGCATTAATTAATTCTGCGTTTCTAAAACTGTTTATTTTCTATTTTTACATGTTATCAAAATTATGGACCTAAATGCTTTGCTGAACTCCATCTTTGGAGAAACTGCGCCTGTGCGACAAATGTCCTGAAGCCACAGAAGCTGTAGCCTTGAATCATGGCCAAGACGGACATGGAAGGCGGAGAAGAGGGAACTCCTTGCCTTGCCAGAGGAAGCTGAATTGATTAAATTGTTTTAAAATTGTTCATTGATACATTTCACTACTGGGAGGAATAAAGAACATGGGTAGATAAAGTTATGGGAGGGAACGACTTGAATACATGATTGACAAGTTGCTTCTAGAAAAGTATGGTGTGATGGCCACTCCTCCTTCTTTGTCCAATAAAACTGTGGGATTCACACATTTGCAACATTTGGGGGTGGTACATTGACCTGAAAAATAGTATAACTAGGGTAGGCTTAGTTAGTTAGATTGTCCGACTTGTCCGAATAGCTGTCCTGTCACTGACCCAACGCATTCAATAGGTGATCGGGAGCAGAGTTGCTTGTGGAGCACTTTGTCAGAAGATTCGATAACCCAATCTGGGTTCTGGGGAGGAGATCGATGACCCAATCGGGGTTAGACTGTTAGCTGCAGAGAGGGTTTACAATGCTGGCGTTTTGAATTTTAACTGTGGTGCTGGTCTTTGCCTGTGGTGGTCCTATCCTGATCCAATTTGGTCCGTAACCTGTCCTGATTCTGGCTTGCACCTGTTCTTTTCTGCTGGCACCTGTACTTTGGGATTCTAATTCTTTGACTCAGCCTATGGCCAGGGTTGGTCATCACACCGAAATAGGTAACTATTAAGTGTGGGTTTGTCATTGTACTGTTTTCCCTTTTTCTCTTACCCACCCTCTGTTCAAATGCTTAACGACAATTTCTCTCCAAGTTATTGCAAATGTTGTTTTTAAAATCTGCATTAGTCCGAATAGAATAAGAAATTAATTTGATTTTTATGTTTTATACGTTTTTCTTAAGATCTTACTTAGATAAAGATTTTAAACCTTTCCAGAGTTTGTGGTTATTTATGAAATGCTAAATGTTATTATTGCTACCTATTTTCTCTCTAACTCCCTTGATCCTTTAGGACTATAGGTATCGGTGACTTGGATTGGTAAGATAAATGGTAAAAATCCAAACGGTAAACACCCCAATTGATTTGAGTGTAGGTTTACCTGTTTTAATGTATATATAAACATATGGGCCCAGATGAGTATGTAGAGCAGGTGAGCCTGCGCTCTATCAGTTATTTTGGTAGCAGAGGATGGTTAAGGATTAGTGTAGATAGGTAGATAGTAAATATTGATTATTAGTTATTGATTTGATTGATTTTATGCATTAACCAAAACTGTTCGTACCTGTTTTTATGTTTTGTCTGGAAACCCTGGGGGCAGAATAACAGGTGGTAAATGGAAGCCATTCTGTAGTGAGGTCACTTGTTCGAGGTAGTAAGTGCATGGTTAGGTAAAACCGGAAGCACTGTTTTAGGGATTTTTTTGTATAAATGTGTGAATAATTGATAGCAAAGAGTTCGCTAGTAAAACTTTGGTGTGATATCACCTGTGGTAGCTACACACCTATTATCTATTACACTGAACTTTGGTGTTTGTGCGTGTAATGGGTGGTTTCTATCTGATAGGAAATGTGCCCAGACTTTTGCCCGTGGTTCTACACCTAGTAGAATCGACTATGTCTTTCTAGATCTTGACCTCTGCCATTTTGCACAGCATTTTGAGATTCATATGCGGACATATAGTGATCACAATGGGTTGAGAGAAACACAAAGTCAGTGGCAACAGATCTGAAACTATTGTAACTTTAGGTAACTACGGGAGGACGATCAAATTGCCCAAACTGAGCTTCAATAGGGAAACCCTAGTTGGTATCGACTCCGATTTTATTTCCATTTTGACTCAGTTTATAGACAACCCCGGTAACAATTAATCACTGCTTGACTGTCTTGCAGCCTTATTTGCTTCCCTGAAACAGCATTGCACTAAGAACTGTGTTGGGACAAAATCTCCGTGCACAGTCACCCGATGGTACAGTAAGGAATGTCATAGGGCAAAGGGCGACTTATTACGGCCATTAAAGGAGGGGTTCTAGAGGATGTCTGGACTTCTCAAATTAAATATGAATAGATAATCTCCTACTCTAAACAACGTTGGGTTGATGAAAATTGGGTAGCGCTTGTACAGGCATCTAGAAGTAGAGATCCTAAGACCTTTTGGCCTATTCTTCTATTCTTGCCCATGGCTGCCCTAAATCCAAAAGCCCAGTAGAGCTAACAATTCAACACCAACAATGGGTGGAACACTTTCCCATATATATTCTTCAATTAGCCCAGAGACAGGAGTCGTAGGGACATCAGTCAATGAGGTAGAAACTGTCACTGTAGCCAATCCTCTCCATTTCACACTACAAGAGACTCTCTGTGCTGTACAGGTTATGCCTTCAGGTAAATCCCCAGGGCCTCATAGTATTCCAAGGGACCTGTTTCATGCGGAACCTCTTGTTTGGGGCTCTTATTAAAATCAACTCACAAATGAAATAGCAGCACGAGGGGCTATTTTAGAAACGTGGAGTAATGCTGAAATTATACTTCTTTACAAAAAGGAGATACCACCACCACTTCACCGAACACCTCTACGATCTCCACTGGCCCCCTCATCGAAAGAAGAATAACCTTCAAGCTCATCACCCACGCTTACAAGACCCTCTACAACATCGGTCCAGCATACCTTAATGACCGCCTAATCTTCAACGCACCCAAGAGACACCTCCGATTAGCTGACCTCTCTCTGGCCTCCATCTCGTGTATCTGCAAGACCAGGATGGGTGGGAAGTCCTTCTCCTACCTTGCAGCCAAGGCCTGGAACAAAGTCCTCCTCTGCCTCCGGCAAACCCCCACACTTCCCCAGTTCCGGAAAGACACCAAGACCTGGCTCTTCGGATGACCCCATAATGCCACGGACTCCATAACCCCATACCGCCTTGAGACACTCACGGTGAGTAGGTGCGCTTTATAAACCCCTGATTGTTTGCTTGATAGAGGTATCCCTAATAACTACCAGCTGATATGCCTTATTAATCATCTTCAGAAGGCTTTCTGCCATCAGATATTAGCTAGATTACAGGATTGCATTGACAAAGCTACAATTCTTTCACCCTTACAAGCTGGATTTCTGGCAAGGTGAGCACTATTGACAAAATCTTCTGGTTTGCTCTTATAGAGGCAAAATAGCTGAGGCAGGCGGGGTTCATCTTTATTTGGCTTTTGTGAACCCCTGAACAGCCTCCTTTGATTTAATTCACAGGCAGCACCTGTGGTCCACTCTAGCTAAAATGGGCATGGATCACAATCTGTTGGATGTGTTGATAAGACGCCACAACAATAGACCTGCTCAAGCTAGATGAGGGATGAGTGGTAATAGTTCAGTTCAGAAAACTTTATTCGGTTATATTTCATAACCATAAAAGTACATAAAATCATGTTAACATTTTACAGTCATCAAACATCAGTTAACAATCAGTTTAAGAAAAAGTGAGAAAACATAAACAAATCTATACAAAATATTTATACACAGGCAAAAGTCATATTATCATCGTCTTACGCAGATAAAATACACTTTTAAGAAACGCCACCACGGAAGAAACGGTAAAAATGTCTTCAAGGGTCTGTATGGCCAGAAATGCAGGACGACACTGTCTCAAATTCATATATTTTAGAATTGGCATAATCCATCTCTTTCTAGATATCATGTAAAATCTACAAAAAAATAAGATATGAATGTCCGATTGGTCAGAGACATTGTCGCAAGGGCATATACACAGAACTGTGGACCAGTCGTTTGTAGCTGGGAAACTGAGTAATCTGTACAATAATCCAAATAAATCTTATCAATAATAACCTTTCATGTTCATTCATTTGTAAGTTAAGATAAGGCTGAATATTCCCTCCTTTAGTAATCATTTGTTGGGAAATCACAGTCTTTTTTACCATTTCAACTGATTTTCTTTGATTCACCATAAAGTCCAGGCACAGTTGTTTAAGTGTCTTCCTAGAAATGTTGAACATGGTTTCCGGCTCATCAAAATACTCCGGGTGCTTGATATTATTAAAAACAGTTTTTATGTAGCGTAACCATTTTATCCTTTTGGCCCCGTCCAACTTTAACACATCTCCTAAAATAAGTCGGTTTAAATGGCATCTCTCAGTAGTCCACACCCGATGCCAAAGAAGCAACGGTTGAATTTTAATTAAATCTTCCAAAAAGCAGATACCCAATTCCGTGTGGCAGTTATAGTTTGACGTGCTCGAAGGGAGTGACAATAGAAATCATAAGAAATTATTTTCACTTGTTTGCAAACTGTTAACATTTAGATTTCCCCAAATACCAGCCCCATATAATGCTACTGAGACACAGCTGCTGTTATAAATATATAACAGCTCTTTGACTGGCTTTTTGCCCATCTTTTTGCTAAAGGACTTAAGGGCCATTATAGCTTTGGAGAATAGTAAATTCCTGGCCTGTATTGCCCTGTTCCAGTTCCCAGTATGATCAAAGAGAATCCCCAAATACGAAAAGGTCAGGGTATGTTGTAGTGGGGTTGATCCAATAAACATTGTTTTCTTCTTTTGTCAAACATTTCCCCCACAATAATATAATAATATAACAGAGCATATTTCAGTAAAGTGGGGAGTGCGGCAAGGGTGCGTCCTTGTGCCAACAATCTTCTCATTATACATAAATGATGTGGTTATTTCGTTGAGTGAATGCATTCATGATTCCCCTAGGTTCCCTGGGCCCCTCATCCCTGCTTTACTTTTCACCAACAATACCCTTTTGTTGTCAAGAATCCCCATTGGATTCCAAAACCTTTTAAATAATTGTACACAGTTTTGTGATTCAAGTGGCTTAGAGGTTAATACTTCTAAAACTAAAATTATGATTTGAACCCTCAAAGAGCCTGCAGGGACAATTTCACAATTAAAGAAGAACCACCACAAACAGTGGACCAATTTGACTATCTAGGGATTTGAATTGATAAGCGCAAAACCTAGAATTCTCATATAGAAATGAGTAAATTGGTGCTAGTACACTCTGCTTCATCTTTTAGTAACAGATTTAAGGCAACCAATCCCAAATCTATATCTCCAGCAGGGGAAATATATAGGGTAAAAGCAAAGCTGTAGCTCTCTATGGGGCAGAAACTTTAGGGATCACCAACGTTAGGAGCCTGACTATTACAGAAACTAACTTTATAAGATCTCTTTTTGATTTGCCACAAGTACCCCTACTTAACCTCTATTTTTTGGTCCAAGGCTTAAAGGGGTGTGAGACCTGGTGATGCTAAAGCCCCTTTTTGTACTGGGTTAGGCTGGGATCTCCTAGTGAGCGACACCACTACGAGCAAGACCACTGACCTGGTCAGTATGACTGCGGTCCCCCGTGCAGCTCCACCACTAAGTGCTGCCCCGAGCTCTGTTGCATGGTGTTCGAAACTCTCCCCCACCTGCAGGCTTCTGCTTGCGCTCATCCCTGGTGGTCCAGTGGGAGAGCACTCTACTCTTCTGCTTCTTTGTCTCTGCCTCTCTTTCCTCTTTCCTTTTGTGCCCCTTTTCCTCTTTCCTTCTTTCTGCCCCTCTGTCACTTTTCTCCTTTTCACTTCCCACTCTTTCCTTTGTTTTCACTTCTTCTCTCTTTCCTTTGTTTTACCACACCGATGCTGCCCCTGCAGCCCTTACCCCCCTCCAGTGTGTCGTTCCCACTCCCGCCTCCCAGCTGCCTCGTCCTCTCCCCGATCCCTTCTTAATGGTGGCTACTGTGCAGCCGCGCCAAAAGTAAGCCCGTCTGCGCCTGCTTCGAATTCACAGCCAAGGTCTTCGAAAAGGCCATCAACACCCAGCTAGCAAACCTCATCGAAGCTAACGTCTTGGACAGACCCCAATCCGGATTCTGAAGCAACCAGAGCACTGAGACCACCCTACTTGCCGCCACCAAAGACATCCGCTCCCTCCTCGACCAGGGCGAAATAGCAGCCCTCATCCTCCTGGACCTCTCAGCTGTGTTCAACACCATCTCCCACTGCACCCTAGCCACCAGACTCCATGACGCTGACATCCGCAGCAAGGCCCTCGACTGGATATGCCCCTTCCTCACTGGCAGAACTCAGCAGGTCAGATACCCTACCTACCTCTCAGAACCGACGAAGACCAACTGTGGAGTGCCCCAGGGCTCCTCCCTCAGCCCCACCCTCTTCAACTTCTACATGGCCCCCCTTGCAACATCATCTCTTATGTTGACAACACCCAGCTGATCCTCTCCCTCACCAACGAACCCAATATCACCAAACACAACTTCCAAGAAGGGATGAAAGCCGTCGTCACCTGGATGAAGAGCAGCTGTCTGATACTCAACTCAGAAAAAATACAGAAGTCCTCATCCTTGGTTCCACCCCATGGTGGCCCTCCGCCCTCGGATAACCCTTACCCCGATGGACCATACACAAAACCTCAGCATCATACTAGACTCACCAATCACAATGAATTACCAGATCAATGCCGTATCCTCAACCTGCTTCAACACCCTCTGCATGCTTTGAAAGACTTTCAGATGGATCCGAACCGCATCCAGAAAAACTGACATGCACTCAATCATTAGCAGCAGATTTGACTGCGGCAATGCTTTCTACGCCGGAATCGACAAGAAACTCCTTTGCAAACTCCAGACTGTCCAGAACGCCGCAGCCAGACTGATCCTCGGCATCCCCCATAGCAGTCACATCACCCAACACTCAGCAATCTCCCCTGGCTTCCAATTGAAAGCAAAATAACCTTCAAACTCCTCACCCAAGCATACAAGGCCCTTCAGAACACGAGATCTGCAAACCTGATCAGCCGCTTTTCCTTCAACGCACCCAAAAGACACCTCCGATCAGCCCAGCTCTCTCTGGCCAACAAGTTCCGAACGGGAGGAAAGTCCTCCTACCCCACAGCCAAAGCCTGAAACACCCTCCAGCAATTTCCCACATTGCCCCAGTTCAGGAAGGACCTCAAGACCTGGCTCTTCAGGCTGCCCCAGAACTCATCTGAGCAACCCCACCTCAGTGCCTTGGGACCCTCATGGGTGAGTAGTGCGCTTTACCAACCCTGATTGATTGATTGATCACTACAGTTTGGCAGTGAAGAAGTTCTGAACTTGAGTAAATCATATCTATTTCCCTGGTTCAAGTTGGTAAAACATCATTTTATTGACCTTGGATTAATCTAACTTCAATTAAATCAGATGCCAAGAGTAGAGTTATAACTGCATTTTGGGAGAGGAATATCACCAGAAGGATAAGTCAGGGAGTGTGGTGGAGGATTTTTTAATCCATAAACTATCCCCAGTAATCCAATCTCCCGCACACTCTACATTAAATTTAGGTTGGAGACACTGCTAGTTAATACATTTATATGTAACTAGAAGTCCCAGCCATTAATGACAGCAGCTTGTAGGTTTTGTAACCGTGCCATTGAGGATATTGAACAAATGCTACTTCTCTGCTCCAAGTATCAAAAGCTGAGGCAGACTTGGCTTAAACCCTGTGAAATAATACTGGGGTGAGACATTATAGGTAGGCCCATAGTATTCTACACACAGATACAGACCAAGTCATTGTCTTTGGAGTAGGTTGGTACCTTCATGCCATAGGGATGCATAGGAATAGGTGGGAGTGATATTCTAATTTTGTCTTTTGCATCTCTGTAGATTTTTAATATGTATATACATTCTTCTGGATGCCTTGATGAAAATAACCTACAATTGAATTTATGTTTTTAGTGTAGTCCTGTTTATGTCTTTTAACTGCTTTATTTTTGCAATATGTATGTTGAATTTGTGGGTATCTTTTTTTAGAGGATTGCTATCGCTAATGTTTTTGAACTCTTTTAACATATGTAATTTTATGTTTTTGGATTATTTGATGTGTTTTATGGGCAGTGCCCGAAATAAAATTACTTGATGATGATGTAGATCAGTGTAATAGGGCGTAATAGCTGGCTGTCAAGCAAGTGGCTACATATTCCGAGATAAAGTCAGCTAGTCCTATTTTTTTCAGTTAACAGCACATTGCATTTAGAAATTGGAAGCCTGGGCTCAAAAATACTAAATCTAGGATGAAAGATAAGCGGCTAAAAATGCTCAACTAAACAATTAGAAGATTAGAAACGCATAGCTTCTGACTGATTGCTTATGACTGGGTTCAAACTGAGGTGGCATGGTTTGCAAAATAACAATGGATTGGGATGCAGCCTGAGTAAATGCCAGTGGCTGAGATTAATTCAAGCATTCCATCCATCACTTTTTGTATACTTCAGTGTGTCATCCGAAGCGGGACAGGTATGCCCAGATGTGGGTCCTGTGGACAGGGCGTCACAGGAACCAAGCTATACCTGGCCAATGAGCCCTAATCAGGGTGACACCAGTCCTAGGTTAATTGTGTTCTGGTTCAGGAAGGACCTGGATTGGCAGGTCAGGCTGGACTGTTCCCATTGGAGCAGGGTCAAGACTGAGTTGCATATGGCTGAGTCCAAACTGAGGTGGCATGGTGTGCAAAATAGCAATGGATTGGAATGCAACCCGGGGAATAGTCAGTGGCTGAAAATAATTCAAGGATTCCATCCATCAAGTATTGTATACATCAGAATGTAACATGGCAGACATCTTAGTAAATCAGCAATCCTAACAAGTTTAGAACTACAATTGAATGAGTTGTATCTTTGTTGGGAATAAGGAAAAAAATGGAAAATGCTTCTAATCTGAACTTCATCTGTTTAAAGTAACACCGAAAAATAAGAGGAAACTACTCCTACTTCAAAATGTCCCTTACTCTTATGTCATCAAATGAGTGTGTGTAATATGCAAAGGATACACTATCATAACAAAAATATATAGGGCCCAATTATGTTTTCGGGCGGAACCCCACCGACGAGCTGTTGGTGGTGGTCCGTCCGACATTTGGTGGCACAGTCCGACCGTCGAATTATGATGTTTGGATTTCGGAAGCACCAAGCATAGGATCCAACCGACTCTTCCGACAGGCTAAAGGAGAGCGTCCGCCCATCGGTCGGAACGTAATACCTTACAATGAGGCGGTGCCTGGTCAGGCACTGTCGTAGGGATTACAATGGCCCATTCCGACTACCTTTTATTGGCAGTTCGACCTCCATGAAAAGTCAGCTAGATTTGGACTTTGGAGGCCCCTAGTAGGGCCTCAGCCCCCTTTGGCCTCTGCTATGGTCCCAGGGGGGGCACCTGTGGTGCCCCACCCAAAATTCCGTGCCACATGTGCCAGGCACCACATGGTGCCTGGCACACAGGGCATGTATGTTTGCAAACATCCGTATTTCCATTGCAGCTTGTGCTGTGCCCCTTTTCGAGCAGCAGCACAAGCCGCAATATAAAAAGTTATGATTCCAATCCCCTACACAGCGGTCACATCATAATTAGGTGGGTGGGACCTCCGACTACTTGTTGATCAGTGCTACGATGTTGGTCGGACGATAATTTGACCTGCATTGTAATGAGCCCTATAGTGTAAAGTCATTGCTCATCCTAAGATATATACTTTGAACAACCATTTAAATAGACTTTTCTCAGAAAGCTCACAAATTTTTATTTGACTATAAAAGCTGGAGGCTAGAAATATGTCCTAATCCCTTTTACTTTTATCTGAGAAAGATGACCCCATTCTCTTGGTAGCAGCTCTATGACTCCTATCTTGTCGCAATTGGAGGGGAGAAATTTTCTCCTGCGAGAAAGCAAGGATTGTTGTTGCACAATTTGGAATAGTGGGTCAAAATATATATTACAGTATTGATTTAGATACCTTTATGGAATTGAGAAGGAGAACCAAGCAAATTCTATAGATCATCATGAAAATGATTGAGGGACATTTTGGGTCTCACATTAATGTAGTGCTGGAGCCACATGAATTCTTTGCTAGGACACATGCATCTACAGAGAATGCTGGCAATTATATTGCTAGTTTAAAAATGCTTGCACATGCTTGTGAATTTGGAGACCCTAATGACTATATGACAAGAAACCAGTTGGTAAAATGTACTGATGATCCAAGAGTCTAGTAAAATCCAGGAGAAATTATTGACAAGAAATAAGGGTCAGAAGTCATTTGGGTCCACTGACCCCCTTAACTAATGCTTGATTACAAACTCAATAATAGAATTGCATTTAGGAGGCACCATATATATATATATATATATGTGTTTGTCCTCATTTATGCGATCTTTATTGTTTAAGCAACAGGGTAACCTCACACTGAACGCCCTAGAGTGTGAGGTGGGAGCCATGTCTTAAAACAAACACTTTCCACAAGTTACGTATCACTGTTCCAGCCGCTATAACTCTAGAAGTTACGATCGCGTTTGTTTAAATCATTGGACGTCCCTTCCTACCCTACTGCCTATAATTATCCTATAATTCCCAGTGTTTTGTGCGCTTACAATCCCCTCTAGCTCTATCCAAATTCCTACATTTTTCTATTGATTGAACTCAGTCATCAACCTTAGGAGAAAAGGGAAGAATCCAATTTATACAAATCTCGCGTCTAGCAAGGAGTATGAATGTAAACAAAAGGTATTTCTGTTTTTGTGTCAAACAATATTGGAATCTTCAGAATCCAAAATACTAGTTAAAGCTCTTCCCTTAATAATCTTATTTAAACTCTTATCAATAATCTTACCAATTCCGCTCCAAAATAAATCAAGGTGGTGACAAGAGTAGAACATGTGAATATCATTTGCATCCTTCTCACCACATTTTGGACATTTTTTTGTCACCTAGGAGCTCATTTTTGACAACCTTTCGGGGGTCCAGTAAGATCTGTGCAAAGTAAACACATGATAATCCTAAGAGTTGTGGAAATTATAATGTGCCATAAATAAGTGCAGGATACTTGCCAAGCTTGTTGCAAGTCTTGAGCTGGAAAAATCTTCTTCCATTTGAGGTCTGGAGTGTAATAGTCAGCATCCTCTTTCTCCACCAAATCACAGTACCACTTCGATACTTCTTTCTTCCCAGTGGCTTTATGGAATTCACCCTCTACGTTAGCAACAAAGCCTGGCAAGTTGCTTGTTCTTTAGACAAGCCAAGCAAATGGTAACATTTAAATCTGGATATTTCATTCTTCGTCATTTCCATTATCTCATCCCATGCTTTTAAGTCACCAGTTTCCAAAAGATCTCCCCACTTGGAGATTCCAGCTCTTTCCAGAGGCACTGCTGGTGAATCTTTCAAACATTCGGGAGTTCCAGGAGAGTTCCCTATCGGTGCTTGGGGGCTATAGTATGGGTATTGCCTTATTTTCCTTATGTCCGACCATAGCTTAAAAACTGATTTTGGCACCTTTAGTTTGACTTTTTTGAAGAACTTTTGGTGGCCAAACTTGTGAAGGCAGTGATTATGTTTAGTTTTTAGTTACTGCTTTCCAGTAGGCGGGATATGACTCATAATCTTGAAACAGATGCCTTATATTCTTAAAATGGAAGGCTTTATAATACAGCCCTAGATCCGGACTAGCTATCCCTCGTCAATGTTTTTTCTGGCTCATTTTTTTCCAAGCTATCCTGGCCATTTTGGATGACCAAATAAAAGTATTCAGTTCACTTTGTATCTTTTTAATATGCTGTGACTTAAACTCCAAGGGGATTGTATTGAAAACAAAAGTGAACTTTGGTAGGATGAACATTTTTATTACATTAGCCCTCCCCATAAAAGTGAGAGAGATAGACAACTCCATGAGGAACCATATTTCTTGTACCAGAGGTACCCAGTCTCTTATCAGTTTCCCCTCCATGAGAAGCTTGATGTTATCTGGATGACCCTATCAAACGATGGGAGCCACACAAGTGTTCAACTATGCATGCCGAAATATGACAGCAACTGTCCAATGGAGCACTGGGTGCAAGAATTTTCGAATTGCATGAATCAGAGAGGACCCTTCTGACTACAATGGAATCAAATCCACTGACGGTGCTTCATGCTGCTTTGCAATCATCTCAAGTAGTGTGACAGTTACCAGTGGTGTAGCTAGGCATATTGCGGCCCGTGGCGGCCCCTGCGTTTGCCGCCTTGCTGCGGCCACATGTAGGAGTGGGGGGTGCTGGCGATTCCTGATTTTGCCACCCCGCGACAAGCGCAAGTAAGAGCAGGGGGAGTCGCCTCCCCCAAAACTCAGGGCGGACCTCCCCCCCATGCCCCACGCCCTTGCCACGCCACTTGCACATGCAAGAAAAACAGGATTTTTAAATGAAGGATGACCGCGCTCAGAGGGAATGAATACCAAGGGCCAGTGAACTGTTTATTGACTGGATTAGCTATTAGAATAAAGGGAACATTTAGATAGCTGAAAGAAATGATGGCAAATCTTTTCAGAGTAACATATAATTCAGGTGCAAATTGTAAATATGAGATAGGACGCACCTAATTGCTGCAGCAAGGTCACTCTAAGCACTAAAGCACACCAAAAAAGAGAAGTAATATTTATTTCTTCAGATGCCATTGTCACATCTTTGACTTCTGTTTTTCTTTTGCTGAATGCCCCTTCTGGTGGAATATTTTCACTCCAGTTTTCCATGACTGATCCCACCATACTAAATTATAATTATAGAGTATGAATGGCTTAAAATGTGCATACATTTTAGCATTAGTTTTAGTGGTATATTGCACCATTTTTCAAAATGTGTTTGTGATTTCAAAGATAAGTTATTTTACCATAACTGTTTAAAATACAATTTCAAGATGAATGTCATTTAAAATTTGGTAGAAAACAATTCAAGAACAGTATTTTTTCAAACTTGCCCTCACGTGCTTCTTAAAAGTTGTACATCTTATTCATGTCAGTTTTCTACAACGTTCGCTTCACTTCACACCCTGTCCTTCCCACATCATTTTGCTGAGAAACATATTGTTTTTTTATTTTTTTATTTCAGGAGTATTTTATTGAGCAATTTTTCATAAGCAAATGAACAGGGAGAAAAGGACAATCAGAGAACACAAGGGTCCAATTTAAGATATACAGTTCAGATGTGTAGAGTCCTGGAGGGTTTAACCGTGACCTGAGGGTCTAGATTACAGAGCAAAATCCAGGTAACAGTTGACAAGTGAGAGCCAAACAACATCTGTAAATTAGATAAACCTATAAGATGTATGATATGGCATTAAATGAAATGATAGGTATAAAGTGAAAGGAGAAGATAAGAGGAAAAAGATGGGGCACAAGTAGGTATAGAGATAAAACACATGCATCAGTGGGAAAATCAAAGGAGATCTTAACATATATAAATGCAGGTGCATTCCAGATAGTATGCAATACTCTATATAAGAGTTCAGCTCAGGGTTTTGGAAGATGGTGATATCAGTTCTAATTATCTCTCTTATTTGTACCCATGCGAGAAGAGAAAGGTGTTCAGGAGTATAGGGGGTGGAAGGAAGAGATTCACAGTGGTTTAGAGGTGGTGAAGTAGTTATCAAGGGAGTTCCAGATAGATAGATTGCGCATAATCTAAGGGGAGTTTTGTAAAGAAGTGTTATCTGCTCCTCTCAGAAAGGAGATGCAGTTTAGCCAGGGGCGGATGGAGGTGGAGGCTGTGTTCTTCCAGTTAGTTAACATAGATTTGCAGGCAGCAGTGGCAGTAAGAAGGATATCGATTAATAGACTGTCGTTGTGGAATCTGATGTTTGGGTCTAAAAATCCTTTGAGAAGTGTTAAAAAAGATTTTTCTAGAGAAACTCCACAGTTAGAGTGAATAAAGCTAAATACTGAGTCTCAACATGGATGTCCAGCTCTACTGTCAAAGAGAAGGTGAGGGAGGTCTCCCATAACGTCAATACGGTTCCAGCAACCTGGAGTCTCTCTTATAGAGAGTTTGTGAAGGCGTGCTGGGTCCAGAAGGTCCTGTGTAATAACCAGAATTTCGTCTGTGCAAAGGAGGGGGATATTTTATATGAGACCACTGACCGCCATATCTGGTGCCAGGAATGTGACGTAATTGTTTCATTGGGATCCCATTTAGTTTGGAGTTTAGAGGATGTGGTGGAGGACTTTGGTTGTATAAGATGGTAGAGCTTGGGGGCCTGGTGGCCGGGTTGATTAAAGGATAGGATGATCTTGATGAGGGAAGGGTTGTTGCTTGTAAGCTTTAGTTTAGATACAGCAACCTTAAGCTACAAAAAATTGTTAAAATCTATGTTTTGCAGGTTAAAGCGCATTTTCAATTCTCTAAAGGATAGTGGAGTTTGGGAGGGCCCTAGGTCTTTCAAGAAGTTAATCCCCTTAGAAGCCCAGGGAGACCAGCAGACTGGGGAGCCTTGGATTCTGAGTTTTGAGTTGTTCCAAAGGGAGATCATATCCGAGTTAGAGATCCGGATTTCTAGTTTTCTATCGATTTTCAAGATGGCCCTCTTTGTGTTGTAGAAAATATATTTAGCTGAGGGCGGGGGTTTGGGATTGCTGGATTATTATTATTATTATTATGTTTGAGCTTGTAAAGCGCACTGTTGCCCGGAGGTTTCCTGGCGCTGTGTAACGCTGGGGAACCCGTCCTGGCTTTCCCTGTGGGATGGTCCCTGCTGGGAGTCCCCAAGGTGGAGCCAAGCATCCCCGGCGTTGGAGGGGCTGTTGTGGAGATTAGGCAAGCTGATGCCCAGAGTTGCCGAGTGGGACCCCTGATTAGAGTAGGCACCGGAGCAAGAATTATCGAGTCCGCTGACCAAAGTCCACGACCCTGCCGCGTCGGGAATTGAACCCAGGTCCCGGCCGACTTCTGCTCCCGGGTCTGCCGCCTGTAACCAGTGAGCCACACCACTCCACTAAAAGAGAGA
This sequence comes from Lissotriton vulgaris, assembly GCF_964263255.1. Taxonomy (NCBI): domain Eukaryota; kingdom Metazoa; phylum Chordata; class Amphibia; order Caudata; family Salamandridae; genus Lissotriton; species Lissotriton vulgaris. Next base: position 135,983,677 of record NC_141700.1, on the reverse strand, counting down.
TTGGGTGAAATTTGCGTAGAAACTCCTTTTCTACAAATAGCCATGTGAGAGTATAGTCCGGAGATTGAGTGAACCAAAGTGAGCCCTGTCTCGCCATGAAGGCGGTTTGACAGTTCTTAAAAATCCGCTAGATTAACACAGCCGAGGTGAACTGGGAGGCATCGTTTTTTTATTGAGATTCTTGGTCTTTTGTTTTGCTAAAGGAATTTATTTAATAGTTTGCGAATCTTTTGTATAAATTCCTTTGATAGAGTTAAAGGAAGCATATTTGCAAGGTAATTGATTAAGAAGGTGATCATCATTTTGATGGTCTCAACACGGCCCCACCACGTTAGGAATTTAGGATTCCAGCCCTCGAGAAGGGATTCAACCTTTATTAAAGTTAGTGCCTCATTATGTTTCAGGGATTCCAATAAATCAGAGTTGAACTCCAAACCCAGATATTTTGCTAATTTTAGTTGTCAGGAAAGACCTGTATTGGCGAACAGGTCCCTGGAGCAGGGACTATTCAGGGCAAGAATTTCAGATTTATCTTTGTTAAGTTTATAGTTAGAGACTTAGGCGTATTCTTCAATTGTTTGGAGTAGGGCAGGGATAGATTGGGAAGCCATTTAAGACATTATTGAGATATCATCAGCATATGCAGAGACTTTCACGTTGAGATTATTGAAGGCGATGCCATGATTGTCGGGATTAGATCTGATCTTGTGTAGTAAGGGTTCAAGTCTTAGGATGAATAATGAGGGGGAGAGGGGGCAACCTTGCCTCGTGCCACTTTGTTGGTTAAATGCAGAGGAAAATAAACCACTGGACCTGACCTAAGCTGATGGACCACTATACAGGGCCATGATCATTCTGGTTAAGGTATCTCCTAAATCAAATTTCTCAAGAGCATCACAGAGGAAAGTCCATGAGACCCTATTGAATGCTTTTTCAGCATTGAGGGTAACCGCTACTGTTTCAGAGGGGGCCAATTTAGCCTTTTCAATAATATGGCAAAGGAGCCAGGTGTTATCATTGGATAGCCTATGGTTCATGAAGCCAACTTGTGAATTCCCAATTAGTCGAGGGAGAAGAGGTTCCAGTCTCTTACAAAGTATCTGGGCGTAAATCTTTGCATCCAGATTAATTAGGGAGGTTGGTCTGTAATTCTTGACTTGTGTCGTGTCTTTCCCATCTTTGGGAATTACAAAGATTGTGGCTTCACTGGTGGTGCCGGATAAGGTGCCAGAGTCAGCAAAGTGTTGAAAGAGGGACAAAAGAGCTGGTTTAAATATATGAGCAAATGGTTTTTTAAAAATGGCCGTAAAGCCATCTGGGCCGAGGGCTTTGTTAGTTTTTAATGAGCTAATTGCTAAGTCTGTCTCTTCCATGGAAAAAGGAGATCTTAGCCTAGCCTTTTCTTGATCCGAGATGGACGGACGTGGGCTGTCTCTAAGATATTCCTCACAGGTAAGCATGGGCGAATTTTGCGAATCTCGCGTTCGCGAATTTTGCGGATTTGCGAACTCGCAATTCGCAAAATCCGCAAATTCTCGCGAATTTGCGGATTTTTTTTTGTGTGTGTTCGCGCGGGTTTCTGCCAGTTCGCGAGGGTTTTGTACAATTTCGCAAACGCGAACTTACCTGTCGGGTCGCAAGTTTCGCGAACTTGTTGTTTCTACGTGTCCAGCCTGTTTGGGACACTCTTCTTCATCACTGCCACTCTCTGTCACCACTGCCACTCTCTGACTACTCATGCCACCCTCTGGCCCACCCATGCCGCCCTCTGTTTCATCACAGCACCCTCTGGTTGTCCAGTCAGTGTACATTATTGTGGCAAAGCAAGCACACCTTCCCTGCCTCAAGTGACCTGAATTAATTTGGGGCTGATTAATGTGTCACAGAATATTTTTTTAGCTGGCACCTGCTTCCTTAGTGCTTCCTGATTAGTGATCTTTTGCACTTGCTAAGTGCTTTCATTGTTGCAAAATTAGTTACAACACCTGCCCTGCCCCAACTGACAATAATGAATTAGGGGCTGATTAATGGATTTGAACTTCCAGCCTGGCTCCTGCTTGTCTCCCTTAGCTGTAATTCAGGACCTTTGTGGCATATGTGTAACTATTCTGAGGTTCAGAGCAGGGTCACATAATAGTTGCAACTGGCAACTGAACTCTGGAGGGGCCCCTCAGGAAGCACTACAGGAAATGGCTACTAATGATGAGCCTGAACTTTTGAACCTGGTAAGTAGTTTCAGTTTTGCTAAGATCGTATTTCTGCAATTTTGAGCTTATTCGCGGGGCGCGAAGTTGTACTGGGAAGCCGCGAACTCACGCGAACAGTGCGAGCAAGCCATAAAATCCGCTGCTCGCGGATTTGCGGATTTTGCGGGAGATTCGCGAATCTCGCGGATTGCGAATTTACCGAAAATCCGCAAAATCCGCGAGCGAAACAGATTTTCCGCCCATGCTTACTCACAGGCGGAGGCGTTTATCTCAGAGTAGTCTGTGTTTAAAGACTGGTAAAAGTCTATTAGTATTTCTAGTATTATCTGGGGTCGGGTGTGTGTGTGATGTTAGATTTATCCGTGAAGGAATCAATTCCCTTGCGGTTTTGCTTATGTTTTAGGTAGGAGGCCAGAATTTTCCAAACCCTTGTTTTCATTGCACAGATTTAAGCTTTTGCATTTGTTGTCCCATATGCCCGCCATATGATGTAGGATTCTATTGAACTCATATTTCTTGTTGGTGAGTTTGGAGAGGGTTTGAGAATCCAAGTCAGACCTGTGGGCAGCCTCCAGAGATGTAATGTCTTGTTCTAGAGTTTGGAGATCTTTGTTATGTTCTTTGATGACCTTAGTTTGTATCTTAATAAGGGTGCCCCTTACTGTGGCTTTCACGGCGTTTCAGTTGATGGAGGGGTAGGTATCAGTGCTGACATTGTCTTCCAGGTAGTTTAAAATGGTTTTCTTGATCTTCTCTTTTGAGGCCGCACCTCTAATCGATTCATCATTGAACCTCCAGATCTTACTCGGGGTATTTGTATTGGTGCAGGTAAGGGAGAATGATATAGCTGAGTGGTCTGAGACTAACCTCGTTAGTATGTCTGTTTGGTCAATTAGATGTACAGGGGGGTTGGATATCATCCGGTAGTCAATTCTGGAGTAGGAGTTATGGGGGGCTAGAAAAGAAGGTGTAGTCTCTAGTGTCCGGATCCTGGAGCCTTCAGGAGTCGTATAAGCTAAATCTTGTTCATGGTTTGTGTAGTGACCTGTGTGCCCTAGAGGAGTTAATAATGGACCTAGATTGTCTATCGAGTATTACATTCAAGGGGAAGTTAAAGTCGTCTCCCATCTTCCGCTCTTGTCAGCCAACTATGATTTGGTGGAGAAACCTGCACTTTTGGAGATTAAAGTGGCAACACCGCCTTTCTTGCCTTCACTGGGCAAGCTAACGGTGTCAGCGATCCAGCTCTTGCCAAAGTTCTCTAGCCCTCCTTGGGACATCTTTGTTTCCTGTACCAGGATTACATCCTGCTTCAATTTAAAAAGGTATTTTTGCGGGGTTTTTTTCCATTTGATTGGGTGGTTGAGGCCCTTCACATTTACAGATACATTTTTAAAGTTATTTTCCAATGGGGAATTGTTCATGCAACGGTGGGGAATATGGCTAAATGAGTGTGAGGCTAACCTGTGGTTTGAGTTGAGAGAGAACCACTGGAAAGCATTAGGGAAGAGATTTGATAGCTGCATAAAGGCCCTGGGCCCAGTGCCAAAGAGAGTGGTCGATTGCGTGTAAGGGACATGATACGTTTCAGAAGTAGCATCGGAGTGTGAAAAAACCTGCAGTGTTGGTATACCAGCAGTGGGAAGAGAGCGGAATAAAAGAGAAAGGAAATGGAAATGGGAAAAAACAAGAGATAAAAAGGAGAACCAAACTCCCAACCCTCCTCATCCCTTTAACCCACCCATCCCACTCCACCCACCCAACCAAAACCTTGTAAGAGAGGGAGATGACAGCGGGTGAGAACCGTCATCACTGGCAGTGACAAGCAGCAAGTGATTAACAGTAACATGTAAAGTTACGAACGGGTAATGAAAACAAGCCATATAGGCTACCTTAAGGATAATACAAAGGTGGGCCATGGGCCAAAAGATTTCTAAAATAGCATAAGTAATAAGCTTGGTGCACCTCACATGTAAAGGGACCCCAAGTTCTGCATCTACGTAAAGTATAGATGAACAACCTAGTGGATTGCCGGGTTATGTGGTCTTGTTATGTAGATTTAGTATGGTGTGGATGTCATATGGTATTGTGATGCCGTATGACATAATGTGGTGTGATATGATGTGATGTCATGCAATGTTTTGATATTCGGAGTCAAGAAGGAGTAGTGAAAGGATATGATGTGATGCGTTGTGGTGTGGTGTGATGTGACATACAGTAAGAAATGTGATGTGTTATGCTGTGTGATATGTGTTATGAGAAATGTTCTGATATGATATGGTACATGTTAAGGTATGAAATGGAGTGAGGTAATAAAGCAGAGTAGACAACTGCTTCTAAGGTTTCATACCTTGTGTCAGTTTATCACAAGGTACAACAATAATGGCACAAAAATACAACCATGCAGTAGTACACAATCTTCAAAGTCTGTACAGAGTACATTAAATTAGGGACCATTAAATGCCGAATATGGAATTAGAAAAGGATATAGAGCGAAAACTCTGTAGTGACATAGGTTCATGATTTTGCGAAGGAAGCACTGGCAGATGCAGGAGCAGGTCCTGTGTCCATTGAGGTAGAGCTTTTGTCATGCAGAAATATCCGTAGGTCTTTTGGATTGGTGAAGATATGGTTTTTCCCATTGTCAATAACTTTAAATATTGCAGGACCGATGAACGAGGATTGTAGGTTTAAAGACGTGAGACTGGTTCTGAGAGCTAGGAAGCTGTTCCTTGTCTCTAAAGTGGATCTAGAGTAGTCCTGGGAGACGTAGATTTTCTGTCCTTGCCATAGGATGTGATTATTTTTGTGTACGTAGTTCAGAATAATTTCTGGATGTTGGAATCTCAGAGGGTGGCATGCGATTTGTTTGGTGATATTCCTGTGTTTTTTTCTAAATGCTGCTCTGAAGAGATCACCCCATAGCATATTTTTCTCTATCCAGTGCTTTTTTCTGCCCCACTGTTGTCATCTCTCCTTCTCTTCCCCCTTCCTCGTTGCCGACCTTGTTTTTTGTGAGGTGGGTACACCACCTACACCCCTCGTCCTGCATCCATTTATATTATTACATTGTTCTTTCCCTCCCCACGCTCCTTCTGTACCCCCTCTTGTTGTGGTGGACCCTTTCCATGCCATCTTATTCATTTTCCTGCTTTTTACTTAATCTTTTTTCAGCTTTAATTTTAACACTACGAACCCTAATCCGGAATTCATTATGTGTCTGCATTTAAATATTTTCCTTTTAAAAACTTTTTTATTTAAAGTTTATTTTCATAAAATTAATATTAGTTAATAAATTTTCATTGAGTTTCGCTCTTAGCGATTTTTTCTATTATTTTCCACGAAACTGTTTTTATACAAATTTTTTTCTTGCAAAGGTGTTTTTGATTATTTAGGTTCTCATAAATGCATTTGTATTATTATTTTTTTTCTTTTCTTTGAATATACATTACATGTTATATATACCATTGACTGTGGTGGTGTCGTTTTCTGGAGTACTGCTTTGCTTTTAACGCAATAACTCTACTTTTATTAATGTTATGCGACAATCTTAATGATGGTCAAAGCGTTTGACCTAATCTAACACAGCGCGTCATGTAGTGGAGCCGACACTCCAACCAACTTCCAGGCTCCAACCATGCTAGTTATCCCCACCCATGATATCACTTGGCAAGCAATCCCAGAATTCTTGGCGCTCTTTGATAAACAGGACCTTTGTTCATCAGTGCTTTTGTAATTCTTTAATATGAGATAGATAACTGCTTGAAAAGCATAGAGACCTGTTTCAAAATGATCATAAATTCCAAAGTGTTTTCCCAAGCGATCACCAGATGTAATGGGTTTATGGCTGTGTAGGTACAGATGCAGGCCAGCAGTGGTTCCAATCAATTTTTTTTATCTGTATAAGAAAACCTTTATCTTTCAAAGCACCCTGTTACCAGATAATTGGACAAAGTCATTTGCATAGTTATCTTTGTTATAAGGACAGATTGGACCCAATGGATTGAAAACTGCTGTCTGCAACTAGCATAAACAGTAGCCCTAATGATCTTTTAACTCTGCCAATTTTCCACAGTCTTTTTTTATTTAGAAATCACTGATTAGATAAGTATAACCTAGTTTACTTATGAACTTTAACATTTATTGAATAAGCTAACAAACATGGGACGACTGTATAATAGACAGCCTCATTCCTTGCTATTTACTTTCCCCTCCACCACCACATAGGTCATAAGACCTTAAATGTATTACATCCATGCTGCCCTATTCTGCTAATTTTGTCAAGCAGCTTGTGTGTTTCCTCTTATGGACCTCACAATCTATGAGTCCTTAGGATGTGTGTTTATTTTGATTCTCACTCAAAAGTTGTGCTTCCGTTCTATTGGTCAGTGAGTACACCATTATTTTACCCTCATCCACACTTGGCAGTAGCAACTATAACCTCATTCCAGGCTATAGATTCAGGGGTACAGTCCTTTTTACTTGCACCTGTGTTGATGGTGCAGTTTGCTGCCCACAGTGTAAAATCTGCAGTCAGCATAACTTATTTCCTTGCCTACCTTAAAGTGTGTATGGTCTATGTGCTGGGATTCACGTACTGATTGTGTGCTAGTGCGTATGTGTGTGTGTGTGACAGAGAGAGAGAGAGAGAGAGAGAGAGAGAGAGAGAGAACTATGGACTGTGTCCAGGGTGAATTGTGTCCACAGAGGATAAATCATGTTCATCATCTCTTCATACAATGGTGGATCTTCTCAAGGCTGCCTCCATCTTCTGTAGACATGATAACCTGCATGCCCCTCATGCCTGTGTACATGTGTACATACAGCACTGAAGATGAACAAGATTTGACTCATTTGCAGGTTGCCTCCATGTTGCATGGATGTGATATCCCTCAAGTCCTTTGTTTCTCCTCTGTCTTTGGGAGGTGTGGAATGCAGGTATGTCTCTTGGAATGTTATTTATGTAGGTGTTCTTAGGAGTTAGTTGTGACTGCACCTTGTGTCACGGCTGAAGTTCTAAAATAAATATCCATTGTTCCTGCGTTTGGATGAATGAATGATATTTGTTTTTATATAGCGCACTACTGCCCATGTGCCGTCTAGGCACTGCCAACTGCAGAAAAGAAAAGATGGAAAACATAGGCCTAAAAGCTGTAAAGAAAAAAAATCTATTGCTGAAAAAGCCATGTTTTCAGGGCTTTCCTGAAAAAGTGAAGATCTGGATAATTCTTCAGAGAAATAGGAAGAGAATTCCATCTTTTTGCTGTACAGTAAATGGAACTCCTTCCTCCCCAACAAGGTCACTTTATCTTGGGAACCGTCACATTAAAGGCTGAGGCAGACCACACAGTTCTAGAATCTAGATGGACGGTACCGGATGCCATACATTTGCGTTTAGAATATTCTGGGCCTAGGCTGGTCAGAGCTTTAAAAGCAATACATAGACCTTTAAAATCAATACACTTACAAATAGACAGCCAATGGATTTGCGCCAGGGGCGCTGCAATGAAACTTGGGAATCCCATGTATCAGGCGCGCAGCTGCGTTTTGCACCAGGCTTGGTCACCCCCACTCCTACGTGCCTGCCACCGCTGCCTGCCAGCTAGTCTTCTCGCTTCTATTTTTTTTTACGCTTCGGACGACCCAGCCGCCCTGAGCCGCCCGCCCCAGACTCTTCCCGCAGCTGCCTCCCTGTGCCCCCGCCCTCCCCCAGCCCATTCGCCGCCCCGCTCCCGCCACCCAGCTGCTCCTCTCTCCCGGCTCCTTACTTAAGGGGACCGCGACCCCGGAGTAGGGAGCGACTGCTGAGCCTGTCACCAGGCTAGGTCGCCCCCACTGCTACGTGCCTGCCACCGCTGCCTGCCAGCTAGTCTCCTCGCTTCCAATTTATTTTACGCTTCGGACGACCCAGCCGCCGCTGAGCCGCCCGCCCCAGACTCTTCCCGCCGCTGCCTCCCTGCAGCCCGCCCACCGCCAGCCCATTCGCCGCCCCGCTCCCGCTACCCAGCTGCTCCTCCCTCCCGGCTCCTTACTTAAGGGGACCGCGACCCCGGAGTAGGGAGCGACCGCTGAGCCTGTCACCAGTCTAGGTCGCCCCCACTGCTATGTGCCTGCCTCCGCTGCCTGCCAGCTAGTCTCCTCGCGTCCAGTTTATTTTACGCTTCGGACGACCCAGCCGCCCGCCCCAGGCTCTTCCCGCCGCTGCCTCCCTGCAGCCCTGCCCCCCGCCAGCCCATTCGCCGCCCGCTCCCGCCACCCAGCTGCTCCTCCCTCCCGGCTCCTTACTTATGACGTCCTCAAATCGAACACGTGCAGCGGGCGCACCGATAGTGCGCCCAAGGCGCGCCAAAGGCAAGCCCGTCTGCGCCCATCTGTGCCTGGACCGTGCCCAGCGCCAGAAACCCTGGATCCCGACGATGCCACCGTACCCGACGAACCTACGACGACGCCACCCTCCACGCACTCAACACCGGCCGGAACCCCACCTGCTACCTGGCCACCCCGAAAAGCACCCACGGACCCTTCACTTGCCAGGAGTTCAAATTCACCTGCATCCACCCAGAACCAGCACCCGCCAAACCTACCACCAGCAAGAATCACCTCAAGTGCATCCTGCTCAACACCCGCTCCGTTCACAAGCACGCAGTTGAACTCTGGAACCTCCTAGACACAACAGCACCGGACCTCGCCTTCCTCACGGAAACCTGGATGAACGCCTCCTCAGCCCCCGACATCGCCATAGCCATCCCGGATGGCTACAAGATCACCCGGAGGGACCGCATCAACCAAACCGGAGGAGGCATCGTCATCGTCCACAGAAACACCATCCGCATCACCACCAACTCAGACGACACCCTCACCACCGCCGAACACCTGCACTTCCAGATTCACACCGATCCCAAGACTACCCTCAGAGGCACCCTAAACTACAGACCCCCAGGCCCACGCACTCAATTCAGCGAAGCTATCGCAGACTTTGCAAGCCCGCACGCCATCCCCTCCCCAGACTACATCCTCCTAGGCGACCTCAACTTCCACCTGGAGAACAACAACGACAGCAACACCACCACCCTCACAACCTCGCAAACCTCGGACTCAAGCAACTGGTGAACACCCCCACCCACTACGCCGGCCACACGCTTGACCCCGTCTTCTCCTCCAGCAAGCACATCTCCTTCAGCCACTCCACCGGACTCCACTGGACAGACCACAGCTGCGTCCACTTCACCTTCAAGAAAACCACTACCCACCACCACCCGCAACAAGCCCCCCGCAGAAGCTGGAGCAAGATCACCGCCGACCAGCTCACCACCTCCCTCAGCCAGAACCCTCCCATCATCACGACGGACCCCACCGAAGCAGCTCGCAACCTCGCACACTGGATCACCGACTGCGCCGATTAACTCGCTCCACTGAAGAAACCACAGAGCGGGCCCCACAGCAAGAAAGCCTCATGGTTCATGGACGACCTCATTAACTCCAAGAAAACATGCAGCTCCCTGGAGAAATCCTGGCGCCAGAACCAGACAACAGAGAACATGACAGCCCTCAAGAACGCCACCTGCAAGCATCACCAACTGATCCGGACCGCCAAGAGAACCACCTACAAACAGCGCCTGGACAACAACACCCACCACAGTAAGGAACTCTTCAGCATCGTCAAAGAGCTCTCCAACCCCAGCACCAGCAACAACGACACCACACCCTCGCAAGACCTCTGCGACTCACTCGCCTTGTTCTTTCACCGCAAGATCGCCAACATACACAACAGCTTTGGCGCACAGACCAACGACCCAACCACCGAACCAGCGCACCCAACCGCCACCCTCTGCACCTGGAACCCGGTCAGTACCGAAGACACCGCACGCACCATGAACACCATCCACTCCGGCTCCCCTACCGATCCATGCCCACACCACATCTTCAACAAAGCCGACTCCATCATCGCACCCCAACTCCGCGACGTCATCAACAGCTCCTTCGCATCAGCCACCTTCCCAGAGAGCTGGAAGCATGCCAAACTCAGCGGCATCCTGAAAAAACCGACTGCGGACCCCACGGACCTCAAGAACTTCCGACTCATCTCGCTCCTCCCGTTTCCTGCCAAAGTCATCGAGAAGACGGTCAACAAACAACTCTCCGCCTTCCTCGAGACAAAGGGATCCCTCGACCCGTCACAGTCCGGCTTTCAAGCCAACCACAGCACCGAGACCGCCCTCATTTCAGCCACCAACGACATCAGGTCTATGCTCGACAACGGGGAAACCGCCGCACTCATCCTCCTGGACCTCTCAGCAGCCTTCGACACGGTATGCCACCGCACCCTGATACAACGCCTCAGCGACACCGGAATCCAAGGCGCGGCCTTAGAATGGATCACCTCATTCCTCGCCGGCAGAACCCAAAGAGTCCGCCTCCCCCCGTTCCGGTCAGCAGCTACCGAAGTCATTTGTGGCGTCCCACAAGGATCCTCGCTCAGCCCCACCCTCTTCAACGTCTACATGAGCCCCCTCGCAGCCATCGCACGCAAACACAACCTCAACATCATATCCTACGCCGATGACACACAGCTGATACTCTCCCTCACCAACGACCCCGCCACCGCCAGAGCCAGCCTCCAGGAAGGAATGAAGGACGTCGCGGAATGAATGAAGCTCAGCTGCCTGAAGCTTAACTCTGACAAAACGGAAGTCCTCATCCTCGGACCCTCGCCCTCCGCCTGGGACGACTCCTGGTGGCCACCTGCCCTGGGCACCGCACCCAAGCCAATGGACCACGCACGCAACCTGGGCTTCATCCTGGACTCTTCCCTCATGATGAACCAGCAAGTCAACGCCGTCTCATCATCCTGTTTCAACACCCTGCGCATGCTCGGAAAAATCTTCCGATGGATCCTCACTGCAACCAGGAAGGCGGTCACCCAGGCCTTCGTCACCAGCCGCCTGGACTACGGAAACACCCTCTACGCCGGGACCACAGCCAAGCACCACCCCCTTTTGTCACCACCCCATTTTGTACCCCAGAAAAGACTACAGCGCATCCAGAACGCCTCGGCAAGACTCATCTTGGGCATCCCCCGCCACAGCCACATCTCTGCCCATCTGAAGAACCTGCACTGGCTTCCCGTCAGCAAGAGAATCACATTCTGACTCCTCACCCACGCCCACAAGGCTCTCCACGGCGCGGGCCCCAGATACCTCAACAACCGCCTCGCATTCTACACACCTACCCGCCAGCTCTGCTCCGTCAGCCTCGCCCTCGCCACCGTCCCACGTATTCGCAAAACCTACGCCGGAGGAAGATCCTTCTCCTACCTGGCAGCCAAGACATGGAACTCCCTCCCCACCCACCTCCGGCTGACACAGGACCATCTCGCCTTCAGGAAGCAACTCAAGACCTGGTTGTTCGAGCAGTAGCGACCCCCCTCAGCGCCTTGAGACACTAACGGGTGAGTAGCGCACTCTACAAATTCCTTGATTGATTGATTCGTTTTTGCTGTAATTTAACATATAATCCATAACAGTAATCTAGTTTTGACAGCACAACCACCAATTTCTGCAAATCTTGGTAAATAAATGAAAAACTTTTCCTCAAGCTTTTAAGAAGATAGAGCAATGAGGATGTTAGCGCATTGATGTTTTTGTTGAATTACTATTTATCATCAAAGATAATACCCAAGTTTCTAGCTTAGGAACTGGTTTTGGTAGTGGTCCGAGTTCCTGTGGCCACCAAGTAGGTGATCAAAATGAGGTATTGTTGCCCAACACCTCGGCTTTGCCAGAATTAAATTTTAAGCAGTTGTCAGACATCCAATTACTAATCCCCAGCATACAGCGTTGGAATCTACTAGCAGTATCTTCTGGGTTGATCTCCCCTGACACCACAATCAGTGTGTAGTCTGCATAGCTGATGACAGAGTCCACATGTTTTGATAAGCTTAACCAAGGGGGTAACATATAGATTAAAAGCGTTGGGCTAATAGATGAGGTCTGCGGGACCTCACATGGTAGCGAAAAAGTACTGAAAGAGAATTTATCCAATGCCTGAAATTGCGTTCTTTCTGACACAAATGATTTCAAGATGGCCAGGGCTGAACCCTTAATTCCTAAAGAATAGAGCTGGACAATCAGTGGCTTGGTTGACTGGATCAAATGCAGCTGAAAGATCCAACAGGATCAAGGCTGCATTGGATCCTGAGTCCAGAGAAATTCTCAACTGTTCCAAAGCAGCTATTAAAGCTTACTATGTACTGTGTTCGACTCTGAAGCCGAACTGTGAGTGATCCAATAACTGGTTAGTCTCTAAGACATTCATCAATTCTTTGTTAAGCACCTTCTCCATGATCTTAGCAGGAAAAGGCAGGCGGGAAATTGGCTGATAGTTATTATGGTCAGAGGGATGCAGCTTCAGTTTTTTAAGAAGGGGAATGACAGAATCAATTTTGCATGCTTTTGGAAAGTAACCCTGACTGATCAACTCATTGAACATACTCATCAGTTGGGTGACTAGTACAGTAGGAGCCAGTTGTGCAATCATGATAGGACAGGGGCCCAAGGGGGAGCTTGGCTTTATAGACAGCAAAAGATCCTGAACTTGGTCCACTGGCAAAGTAGAAAAGAATGATAGAAGTGTTGAATCAGGACTGGAATTTCTGTTCTTATCATAAGGCCCTACTGGGCCTATTAAGTCCCCCTCCAGGTCATCAGACCTTGGGAGTCGGGGAGCCGAGGGGCTTTTAGCAGTAAAACCTTTATAAATGTCTTCCATGTTAGTCACAAAAAAGATGCCGTAGAGTTGCATAAAGATTGTCTCCTATCTATTTTTTTTAATCTTCTGTGTTTGATAATTTTTTAACAATAGTAAAAATTAACCTTAGTTGAATTTTTTGCCATTTTTGTTTTTTGTGTAAAGTAAACAATGTTTTACTCATATGTATCAGATACGACCCTTGTGTTTTAATACTAGCAATAGAGCCTTGGACATGTAACTTGCCTAGGGTTTTTTTTATGCTGAGAGTAGATCTTTGACTGTATGCTCTAGCTACTTAGATTTTGAAGCCCACAAGGTTAGGTCGCTTGGATTATTTTAAAATAACCTGTTAATTTGGCTGTACAATGATGGCGCCGCATCTGCTATCAGGCGAAACTTTGGCCTGGGGGTATTAAATATGTTTAGAGTAAGGGGAGTACAACCGAGAGGGCTCTGCCCAGGCGTTCGGTGGAGACATCAATTTTAATGAATGTGACAGGTCACCATAGTTCCTGACCAGTTTAAGATTCTGGTTAGACTCACAGATTGAGATAATTTCTCAATGCCACTCTCCGAAATTTCGTTTTTTCTAGGCGTGTATATCTAAGGATGACCCTGTGTCCATTTTTAAGGAGTCCAGCTCCTGCCCCATCTGTGTGGCACTAATGCTGATTCTTACACTCCCGTACATCACCTTTGTTCTTGATGCCATGCAGTAGGGATTTTGTAGGTCACCCACTTACATTTCTAGCACCTATGGCAGCAGTGAGAAGTACCATGTGGGTATTGAAGAACGCAGTAATTTACTGGATGTAATGATTTGTCAGAGAGCCTATTCTAATTTCACCATAAGATCAAGGTGTGTCCCTTCTTTGAATGGGATCAAACTCAATCCATTGTGGCTAAGTTCTAAGTCTTTCCTTTCCTTTCCTTTCCTTTCCTTTCCTTTCCTTTCCTTTCCTTTCCTTTCCTTTCAAGAGTTACCTACTTCAGGACAATACACTCTATTCAAATTGTGACTCACGAAGCTGCTACTCTCTTATGGTTTGATCTTCTGACCATTAGGTGATTCTGTCATTTGTAATCAATGCCAGAATACCAAAAGCCTATGCCACTGACTAACCTTGCAGTGATCAGCCTGAAGATCAAGCTCACATTGTCCTGTTACAGTTCAAGCTTGTATTCTTCAATTCTAATCTATTATGTCTTTCCGGTTCATTGCTCATAAACCTAAAGATCACTCTCATATTGGGCCGTCCAGTCAAATTCATGAAGCATGAAGACTTTACTATGAGAACTGGTCCAGTTCTAAAGTTTACTGGCCAGGAGTATTTTATACTGCAGTTGATTTGTCCTTCTAGTGCCGTTTGTAAGTGGTTTTCTTGGGCATGGTGATGTTTTTGTCATAACAGACAATTTGCCTTCTGGAGGAGTAAGGATGGAGCCCTAAAATAGTCCATTGACAATGATGTACTTCCTGGTTAAGAGTTCTAAAAGTGTGAAACCACTTGATGTGCTATGTCTTGTAACAATAAGTCACTCTCTGCTGAGATGCCACTTTCCATACAAGTGCTGGGGTAGTTTTGTGCTGCATCTCCTGGATGAAGAGCTTCTCTGAGCCAGGACGATTGTCCTTGTAATGGATAACATTTAGATGAGGTAATAAATTGGCTAGTGGCTTCCAGTGAACCAGATCTTTCACAAACAAGGCATTTAGGTTCATGACAACTTCCTGAAGCCTAAAATGTAATCAATTTTAGGATAGAAGACATGATTTGTGTCTCATGTACTTAGTTGTAACTTAGGGTCTGCTTCACAAACGTTCTTGAAACAAAAGTCTGGAATATACGCCTGAAGGTTAATTCCTAGGTCTGGAGTACACTTTAAGTATAGATGTCCTGAAAAGCTTAACCATTTCTCATATGGAAATGTAACTGGTGTAAATTTCCGCATGTAGAAATGTAGCACAAAAAATGCAAATTGTGAGTGAATAGCAGAAACTAGTGAGCTTGTGATGGATTTTGGATTGTTCCTCAAGTCATATCAGTGGACCCACCTACAAACGCACCCCTGCAACTACATTGATCATCTGGAAATCCCAGCATGACATGTCGCCACGTAAGTACATTCAATTTGTGAGGTTAAAATCATTTGGATACTGTGATTCAGGATTGGGATTTTACTGTGGCAAATGAAGTTTTGAAACACTTTTTAAATTGAAAAACAATGTAAGAATAAGGACTTGTGTGTTTCCTCTGTTGGTACGGGGGCACTTTTAAAAGGATCTGGCCCCAAAACCACAAGACAGTTCACAGATAAGTACCTTTTGACAGAGTAGTTTGCCTGAAATTTGTGGGTTGTCTTTGAGCTTTAGAATGGCTTCAACTACCAACACAACTCAACCTACTACAATGCAAATGGGAAAAACATCAAGAGATGAACAAGACCAAAGTACTCTACTCCACTTTAACAGTGCGTACAGAAGAACCACCAAAACCACAAACAGCACACTACACCACACACATAACTGAAGCAGACTGCCGTCTTATGAACTTCACAACATTCTAGCAGAAATCTGCAATTCTGAATGTGCAAAACATAGAAATACCACAATTGCAAGACTTCTGGGACACAGCATCGTTCTAAAAAATTAATTACATTGAAAATTACCTTAAGGAACACATCGTTAATACCACCCCAACACATGACCCAACTAACACAAAGAGACAAAATCAATCTTCCTCCACTACATACTTTCTCATACAAATATTTCCCTGACATTATCATTCCAAGCAGACCACCAGGTCACCTTCAGCCCAACTACTTCAAAGTATCATTAAAGATTTCCTTTATACAACCTGTTCATGGGAGGTAGTTTGGTGCTTACTCAACAATCCCTTTGAACTAGCTTAATTCCCACTGAGCTGAAAGCCTCCTACATGAGACCATTCCTCAAAGACAAACTCCTGACTACAGGCGTATATCAAATTGAAAATCCCTTGGAAAAATATTCAAAAGAGCAGTGTTCACTCAACTTTCAAAATTTACAGATGAAAATAATTTATGTCAGACCAGCAGTGTGGCTTCAGACCAAACAGAGTCACAGAGCCAGACATCATATTTATTTGGGAATCCCTCTAACTTACAGTGTAGAATAACAGAGTGGTCTCATTTGTATTTATCAGCTGCATTTGACAATGTCCACCCCACTCGCTACTACAAATACTTCATCATTTTGAGATATGTGAAAATGCTCTAAAATGTATTGCTTCTTTCGTCAGAGACAAAGTCAATTTTGCCTACCACAATTCAGATCACCTCCTCACACTCAACACTTTGGCATCCCTCAGGGGTACAACATATACCCTCTATTATTCATCATCTACCTAACCCCTTACCAAACCTGATTAAATCATTCAATCTCACCTGTTAAAATTATGCAGATAATTCTCAAATCATTCTAAAAATTGATGACACAGATAACCTTTACAACTCGAAAATGACTGCCTTCCTACCATAAACACGTGGATAATGAGTAACCTCCTAAAGCTTCATACTACAACAACAGTAACCATGACCTGTGAACAGAGGCAACATTAACAATTTACTGCCTTATGTCCCAAGGAACTTGTGGCACCACCAACAATATGAAGAGAAGTCAGAAGCCTAGGTGTAAGTATGAATTCAGACCTATCCTTGATACCACATGGCAAAGTCACAAATAGCACTTCTACACAATGAAAAGACTCTGTCACATCTTCTCAGATTCTGGATACCGACAAACTCTAAAGCCGTCCTCACTCTCGTAAACTCAAAGCTTGATTATGCAATCACCCTATACCTTGGAGCGCATAGGCTCATCATATGCAAAATACATCTAATCCAAAATAATGTGCAAAGACTCCTTCTCCTCCTTTACCCAAGACAATGTAAGACTTCAGTCCTGCAAACACATCACAGGTTACCTACAGCTAGAAGGGCAATGTTGCAGTGCAATGTTGAAGGCACTCTGCATTGTCCACTGACCCCCCCAAGGAAAAGGATCACTATACCTTCAAGTCAAATACAAGAAATACAAACAAAACACGACACTGAGCTTCAGGAATGCACCATGAATGGTCCTACCACCTTACCGTATGAAATCCATAGGAGGCACTGCTTTCTCAGTATAAGCCGCCAAGCTCAATATATAATTTAAACTCCACAGATATGGAAGAACACAACCAGCACACTGCTTTCTTTATCTAAGTAGGGTGAGAAGGGCTGACCTATGGTTAGCGTGAGTATTGTATTGCAATGTCAATACATGTATATCCCTCTGGCACGCACTGATACAATAACACAGTGATCTGCAGCTGACTATAGCTAATTATCTTGCATTCATGTAAGACATATATGCTATGGATTTTGTCCATCTCACAATACTGTACCAGCCAATAAATCAGTGATCACTAACTTAGTAGGCATGGAAAAACCGAAAAGATCTATCACATACTACTGTTCGACCCGAGGACTCTAATTTTGTCCATCACTGAAGCTTCGAACTAGCTACACACTATGCCCATTTTTAACATTTCACAATCACTTCCAGACATGGGGTGACAGTAATAAAGCCCACCCCATCATATTTACTCACGATTTCTCTCTCCAACCATGCCTGTTCAGGACCACCTTTAAACAAAATATAAGGTTGGCCAACCCAGTGCAGTACCCAGCGAAGTATAATATGATCCTAAAAAATACAGCTAATAGACATGTGGAGCTGCTTAACCCCTTGGCTGCTGGGGTCATTCCCCTGCTGAGCTGGGGGGGGGGCGGCACGCACAGCGCCCCAGTGCTCATGACGAGCTCAGCTCGTCATGAGCCACGGTGGTCGTGGGCTCACCACACCCGTTGGTGTAGAACGTTCGCAGAGCAGGGGAATTTGCCCAGTGTGCGAGCGTTCTAACGGTCATGACGAGCTCAGCTCGTCATGTGCACACGAGAATCGTGGCTCATGACGAGCTGAGCTCGTCATGAGCGTGGGAGGGGTAAAAGCTGCCAGCCTAATGAAAACCATAAACTGCATGTCTGACTCTAAACCTTTGCCCACCACACTGCTAAGTGTCGCGTTTGATAACATGATAACTGCACATCAGTGGTCATCACGCACAATATGGAAACAATTCCCACATAAAATCAAAAAACACAAACACAACGGCCTTTCAACCTCACATCCTACATGGCATAGCCTGCTGCTAATGTAATCCAGCACTTCAGTGTCCCACATAGGGGAAGTAACCATTATATACATTCTGCAGCACAATACAACAGAAACTGCCACACAGGTTTATGAAAGCTGTACTATAGAGTGGTTAGAGTACCCATTTTAGAGTCAAGTCTTTGAATGGATTGAATCACCTGTTGTATATGGAATTGAGTGGCTCCTCTGACTTTCACTCTCCTATACTCGGATGGAAAAGCTAATAAGACACCAGAATCATTTTTATGCTCTTTTGTAATTGAGCATCAAGATAACACATATGTTAGCACTTCCATTCTTTTCTAGTAATAATGCTATGGATGACTCCTCGCTGAGGTTTACTCTATTGTCCATTGAACTACAATAAATATTCATCAGTGTTCAAATACAGCCCAATAGTTGCAATAGGAACACATTGACTTTTTCTTATTACATGCCAAGTACAAAGAAAAAGAATATAGAAGTATGCAGAAGAGGAAATCAGTTCCATATTACTAGGCTGGAGAAAATGGTGGTTTAGCATTAAAACAAATTACCTACTCCTGCGTCCCATCAGAAATTTCAGTCGTATTTTATGTGTGCATGGATGATAACTAGGGCTCCCAGTTTTATGGTATTTATTTTTTTAACATTTCCGTCTGTGTTTATGTATATTTATTTTTTGGCCATCTTATTGGTATTTATCCATATTTATTTTGTGTTTTAATAATAAAGAGTGGTAACTTGGTATATTTCCACATTTATTTAACTGATAAATATCCAATCATACTTTGATGACTGTTGTGTTTTAGCAAATTAAACAGCCAATATAGCAAAACACTACCCTACATAGAAATATTAGCATAATATACAAATATATGTCAACATGTGACTGTGTTTAAGGAAATGTCATCCTGGTTTTTAATTTCCCCTGCTATCTATCCGCTCAAAAGATGGCCTAGAATTCATGAAGGACAGGGTGGAAAGTCGCTTACATGAAGCATAATTTTCAGTATTTTTCTGCCTTTTTAAATAAATATAGACAGCAAAAACATTGTTTTCTGTCTGTATTTATCTGTAAAAATGGAAAACCGGAAGCCTTAATGATAACCAAAAGGGCTAATGCTAAACAAATTAGAAAGTGTATAGCATTTAAGATTTCATGATTCTTTACTAACACCTTCCAGGTCCAAAGTATTTTGCCAACTCTTCCTCTACATACTGTTGGAATCCCTGAGCTGGAGGTGCAATAAATTCTTAATTCACAGTTTTCACATGCCACATTTATTGCTTGATTGATTGGATGGTAAATTGACCTAAAGATTATTAATCAGAGTTGGTAACTGAATTCATAAGAAAGGATCAAGTGCCTCAATCACAGTTTGGACCTTCGGTGCTCTAAAGGGACACAGAGAGCAGCAGCTCCATTTGCAGCACAGAGGTCCCACCACACATGCGTGGCGCTCTAAATAGGGCGTACGATCCTTAGTTTGGGTGTAGGACCTGATCTTGACCACCTTGGACATCTGGAGGATAATCTGCAAGGGTCTATGTAAGGAAATAGCATACATGCAAACATTTTAGGACAGGGACGTGGGAGATTTAAAATAAAAAATCGGGAGAATGAAAATTCCCCATTGACTTCTATTTAAAAAAAAGCAATTTGAGGCGGGAGACAGCTAAAAACAAGCACTGGCGTTGCCAATAGGTCTCGCAGTAGGAAAGTTGGAGCTATTACAATTGCAAATAACAATGCCTTTTATTTTTGTTTTCATTTTAAAAACATAAAGGGCTTTGTCATTTACAAAACCAATAGCTCCAGCTTTCCTACTGCGAGACCTATTGGCAACGCCAGTGCTTGTTATTTCAGCAAGCTATGCACGCTTTTGGTCAGGGGAGATGTCATTGACAGTGGTAAAGAAAATGTAATGTCTTTATTTACTCCCATCCTGGTTATGAGTAGGTCTCTAAGTGAGGGAAAGGGTGAGGTCCTCAACCCATTCACAAGAAAGAATCTACACTTTTAGGGAATCCATCACTGGCGTGTTGCCAGTCATGCACAATCAGAGAACATAGCTGCAATGTTGGACTTTCTGAATATGCTCAGTGCTGCCAGTTTTATAAAATAACTATGAGAACAAATATGGTCCTTCTGAGTTGCCCCTAATACATATTCTATGGTGCTCAGGTGAACGATGGGTCAGAAAGTCCAAGCTTCCCACAGTATATCACAGCTACCACGCCCCCTCCCTGCTACGACCAATCAGCACCGCTGTGGATACTGCATCCGTGGGCGGCGGTCATGACGTCACGGACTCAGCACATCCACGCTGATGTGTTGTTTTCTGTGAGGAAGTGCACGCCCGTTCACTTTGGGTTTGTGTGAATTTGCTTTCCTCAACATGTGTTGCATATTTTGTCTGTTTCAAATATGCACATTGTTCTTTTTCTAAATAAAGCACTTTGTGGCACAAGTTTAGAATATAACGAGGTCTTGATACTACCTTAACCAGTGCGTTAAGGGGCTGCCACCTGGCAGCGCTTTGGGGTAGAATTGAGAAATGTTTTATTTCTTTATATAATTCTGTCCTCGTGAGCTTCTGCAGAACGCAGGCATCAAACGATTGAGGCAGAAGTAAAACATGTCAGTCGCTGGTATTGACCTCTTTGACCTCGAGTTCTACCCCGTAGTCTGGTCGGTTCGAAGCTACTGTGAATAAAGTACACATTTATCGGTTAAGAAACAAAGTAAAGTTTATCATGTCTTATGTGTTTGGATTTGTTCACGGCGGGTGCTTTTTGAATGCGCTATAATATTCCACGAGTTCCTTGCTGCGCTTGACAGCAGCGAGGCAACTACTGCGTACAACAAGATGTGGGAGCACTGTGAGAAACGGGCATTCAGCAAAATCATGAAAAAATAAAAAATTGGCTTCTCTGCAAAATAATGTTCACAGTGTATGTAGTAAAATGTGCCTGCCCAAAGCCATATATAGGGAGTACTCAGCTTTCCGAAAATGAGTGTGATTAAGGGACTCTCAGAGGAACGTCGGAGCAGACAGCGGGACAGTGAGCCGCGTGCTCGAAGGAAAGTACACAAATACACGTTTAAATGGATATAAAGCAAGGGATAGCGTGCCAAGGGGCACACTACCTCAAAGGGAGGGTAATTGGCTTGCAGATGTCACCAGAACGCTGCGATGGCTTCGTTGAACAAAAATGCCCTTTTTCGGTAACATGTTACATTTTACACTACATGCCTAGTTTCCTTTAATATTTATGAAAATGGTCCGTCTTTTTAAAACTTGGAAAAAACTAAAGCAGTAACTTGATTATTTTAACTAACTGATTGGTTGTCGGTGGCTTTTAACAACAAACTAAAAAGAGCGAGGAGGGGTGCGAGGGATGAGTGAGGATGGGGTAGCAGGGGAGGGAACACGGCCTGGGGGAAGCTGGCTGGGGAGGGGGAGGAGAAATCCAAAGAAGGCTGTGTGCGGGGAGAGAGGGGAGGTGCTGAAGCTGGGGAACAGATGGCCTGGGTGAAGCTGGCTGAGGAGGGGGAGGAGAAATCCAGACTTGAAGCACCGGGAAACTGAAAGTACGGCCGGCCGGCCATCCAAGAATAATTAGGGGAGGAGAAGCGGAGAAGCCGCAGAGCGCACGCTGGGCGAAGCCCTTTGATGTGCTGCTAAGATGAGCGGCCGCAAAACTGAAAGTACGGCCGATAGGAGGGAGGGAGGCTGATGCGTGTGCTTGTTTGGTCACGTGATTCACGTGAACTTAAACAAAACCGCACGAACGAAACCCTTGGTTTCACGAGCGTTTTGAGGACATGAATTCTCGCTCCGCTCGATGCGCTTGCGCGCATTGATAGGTCGCGAGGCCTAAAAAGCAGGCGTAGCAAGGGGGGTGCGGTGGGTGTGGACCGCCCCTGGTCTCATCACTGAGGGGGGTGGCAAAATGGCAAAAATATGTGTTTTAAAAACATATTTTTGCCTTTTTGTCAAGCCGGGGGTGACACGAAATGTTCTGCACAGGGCACCACCTGACCTTGCTACGCCACTGAAATAAAGCCACTTTTGGCTTGAAAAAGCGGTAGTCTCCCGCATAAATCGGGTCTATTGGCATGTATGGGAAATAGGTAATTAAATTTACAGGGCCCTAACAAAGCAGGCTTTTTCATGACCTATGAGAGCACAGGGCCTTTGAAAGGGAATACCGTCGAGGGTCTAGGGGGATTGCTGGGGTGGAAAAATACCCCGCCTTTTTCTCTGGAGAGCATATACTCCTGCCTTGAGTTCATCATTTTGGACGACTGTCTTTTTGTTTATTTTGGTAGGCCTTCCCGTCCAAGACAATCATGGCCGCCACGACACAAATGCTACCTAGAGCAGGGCTCTCTAGTCTGCAGAGACACACTACCTGCGCCCTTCTTGTCTGAGCGCGACTACTGTAAGTTCTTTGGACTGTGGGGGAATGGTAGTAGAGTAGTGGCGCGGTAACAGATTATAGTAGCAGGTCAGACCTTTCTATTTTCACCTCTTCTGTAGCGTTGCCTCTTTTTTTAAGTTGGCCTGCCAATCCCTTGCAACCAGATCGTTGGCTCCCTACGTTTGAGACATGGTTGACGTGTGTATGTGTAAATTATGTGTGTGCGGTAGTGTGTGTTTGCTACATATTTAGGATTTTATTTTGATTTCTTGAGCTAGGGTGGCAATTAAGAGGGAAACTGGAAAGAGCACATAGAAATGTTGATTGCAGACCTTCCTCAAAGCGTCCTGAGGTTCTTTGTAGTGCATCATAGTGTATAAGGTAGGAGACAGAAGGCCCATTTGAAGTGTATGAAAAACCTCAAGCACTCTCCTGCTTTATTGTTCCTGGTAAGTGGTACCTACGCAACAGGTTTGAAGGTAGTAAAATGGGGTAGCCTCCATCTTCTGGACTTTTGTTTTGGGTCTCCCTCTGCCAGGGATCTTCTAACTCTACCCTAAGTTCAGGTGGGTTAAACTCCTTTACACTGACCCGAGTGCTCAGGTGAGTCCATGCTGCTCGGAGAAGTGGATGCGTGGGCGGGGAAGGAGTCAGGGTTGCCCGCTGTCACCATTGCTTTTCGCTCTAGCCATTGAACCGCTCACTGTCTGGGCACGTAGGGACCTCTAAGGGTGGGGTATAGATATTGAAGGGATCCCGCAAGTAATATCTCTAAGGGTGGGGTAGAGATGTTGAAGGGATCCCGCAGGTAATCTCACTATACGCTGATGATGCCCTGTTCTATATCTCCTCCCCTCACATAGTGACACCATGGATATTACAGTTCCTGGAAGATTTCAGAGCATATTCGGGTCTACGGCTAAATAAGCACAACTCCTTGCTCTTCCCTCTGGCTGATTTAGTTGCGTTGCCACTGGAGCGACTTCTGAATCTTGGGTTGAGATGGGAATCAAGATACTTGAGATATTTAGGAGTGCAGGTAACACACGATGACTCGCAACCCCTTCGCCTCAACGTGTCCAGGGTGGTAGAAGCGCTCAAAGGCTCAGTAACTTTTGGAACTCACTGCTGCTCTACCGTATGGGTAGGCTATTGGTCTCTAAGACGATGGTGCTGCCGCAGTGCATATATGCGAACCAGAACTTGATGTGCCAATTTCCCATGCATATATTTAGGCCACTGAACTCAGAGTTGGTCTCTCTGCTCTGGGCGGGCCATCGTAGTAGAGTAGCCATGCACGTATTGACACAGTGGTATGAGGAGGGGGACTTGAAGCACCCAGAATGGATCTATAATGCTATGCAGTACAGATGCAGCATGCGTCCCGCTGGCTGGATGAGGGGGCCAATTGGGAAAAAAGACATATGAAGGGGCAGGTCCAACCAGACAGACTCCAAACGGCCCTGATGGCGGGTGCTGGGGTCTCCGGGGACATGCCCTATGTGGTCAAACGGACCGCAAAGGTGTGGCAATTGGGCGTAGAGCGCGCATTAAAACATGCACCATCTATAGAGAACTCTCTATATGGATACTCACTCCAGTTAGGAAAATGTGGATAGAATGTCCTTTCAAGCATGGCTGTCAGGTGTTGGCGGACCTGTATCCAAACAAAACCTTTATCTCCTACGAGCAGGCTTGTGACTGTTTCAGGCTGGATGAAGTCCAGTTCTTTCAATATGCTGGGCTCTTAGATCTGGCTGAGGTGATGTGGCTCACATACCCAACTACCCCACCTACAACACAAACACTGGACATAATACAAACGTGCGGCTCTGGTCGTAGGCTCATCTCCCTTCTTTGTAGTGCCATGAGATCAGACGTGATAGTCCCCCTCCAACGGCCCGCTCAGTCTGGGCCGGGGACCTGACGGACCCCTTGACTGATTCAAAGTGGAAAACGATAAACACACTCACACACACAGTGTCCTGCAATGCGCGCTTCAAGTTGATACATTGCAACTATTTACATTGCACCTATATGACCGCGGTAGCTCTGAGCCGCATGGACCCTGCATGCTTGGATGCATGTCCATGGTGAGGCGCTACAGAGGCAGACTTTCTGCACTTGGCCTGGGGCTGCCATGAGGTACATGTCTTCTGGACTCTGGAGGTGGAGTCTGTGAAAAGGGGTACGGGGCTGACGGTACAGTCATCCCCGCTACATTGTCTACTCTGACAAGTCACAAAGCCCAAGAAACACATATTGGAGTATAAATTGCTATAGCTCCCCCTGGCCCTGGTTAAGTGCAAGGTGGCGATAACCTGGATGGGGAAGCGCTCCCCATCGCTGCATGACTGGATGAGAGATGTCCGTGAGAGGTCTCTGGCGGAAGAGGTTCATATGAAGCTAGCAGGAGGGATGAGATGCTGGAAGAGGTCCTGGAGGAAGTTATGCCACATTTCTAAACCCTGAGGTGCACTTGAGCGATCAGCGTGTAACAGACACAAGCGAATGTTCGGCTGAGGAGGATGCCTCATGATATGCTGATGTCCTTACTATGAGCTTAGTGCTGTCGGGTGACTGGTATAGTGATTGGTAACCATGCAGCCTTTTGTAATCTTGCACTCAGGCGTAGACCTTTCCAAGCTGTAAACGTTTTACGGATAATCTCTACCTCTGTTTTACTGTCTATGTAAAAAGAAAAAGAAAGGTTTAAAAAAAATGTCCAAAGTTCCTGCTGACTCTGTGAGGCCAAGACTTTGGTTGGACCAATCTCAGAGAAATTTGCAAAAAGCAGGGAATTCCTGAAACCAATCCAAGAACTGATCCTGTGGAATACACTAACTCAGTCTGCAAGATTGGTATAAGGGCAGAAACCATCAGTCAGTGTACCAAGATTTATCATTCACCTGGAACTGTGGGCCCACACTAGTTAAAACTGAGAAACTCTTTTGTGCCCTAGGGTTCGGGTCACTGACTGCCGACTTCCCTTAGCGAGGTTTGGGCCCGGAAACTGGAGAGTTCTGCAATCGCCCAGGAAAAGCTGTTCCAGGCCAACTTGAGGGAAGGAACTGACTGACTACTTAGGAGGGGTAGTGAAGGTACCCTTGCATGAAGGAGAAGCTGCTTAGAAAACGAGGACTGCAGGGAGCTGAAATAGAAGAACTAAAGAAGCTGGTTGAACCCAAGAGAGGACGTGCACTGCCAGACCGGGTGGTGAGCGTTTAAGGCGGTGGTGCCCCTCGAGCGTGCTGAAAACTCAGTACTCCTGAAAAAGTTCCCACAGGGAGGATCTATAGTATAAAGACCCCTTCCCAGAGATTATTTGGCAGGACGGATGGAGTTTATTGCCTTCTATGACACTTTTTAAGTGCAACAAGTTCTCATAGAGTATTGTAATTTGGAGTCAGTTCTGGTGGAACCGGGCGTCAATACAACCTTCTGTCTTGATTTGATTTTTTGTGACTGTGGTTGTGGGGTGGGCTACAGAAATCAGCACCTGGGCAGGTGTGTAGCCACATGGTGGTCCAGCTTCACACACAAAGCCAAGTACAATGGGTGCTGCTAATGGGGCTCAAGAGGAGAGATTTGTAGGATATATGACAGCCTCTAGGTTGTGAACATTTGCAGCTGAGTTTGTTCTCTTCAAACCTTTAATATGAAGTTATAGGAAGGTGTTTGGATGTTTACATGGGTTTGCCCATATGTAAACATTAAAACTAGAGTAAATATAGGCAGAGCTCAGTGGCTTATGCACGTTAGTGCTTCCAGGTCAGACACAATGTTTGACGGCCTGACCCCCCCAATCGAGCCGTGAGACACGGAGAATGCAGATGAACTGTACTCCTGATCCTTACTGATCCTGTCTTAGTATCAAATTATTTAATTTAGAGCAGGCGGTTGAGAACTAAGATACCTTAATTTGAACTGAGACTCACATCTTACTGAGGGACAGGCCTGAGCCTTGTTTGTCTGAGGGCTGTCAGCAAACCAGATCTTTAGAGCCCTGTTGGGCATCTAGGGTAAAGACATTATTCCAACACGCTTTCAGCAAGCGTTCTCCTCAAGGAGTGCAGTCCAGATGTGCTTGTGGCCCGGTAGCATGGCAGTGCTCTGTGATGCGACCACCCAAATTCTTCAAGACGTGCCAGATGTACTTAGTGCCATGTTTCAAAAAACAGTGGTCCCTACTCGTGGACACAATGGTATACTAAACTGATAATCAAACACCCGATAAGTGTTATGTCTTTTGTCCAGCCGGACAAGGAATTTATTTAACAATTCTCTTAATAAAACAGAATGAGTACATTAATAACAAGTGGGCACAGCCGTGACCCACAACATTCAGACAAAACAACAAACAGAATGGTAAAAGGAGCAAAGCAAAAATATGTCTGTGTACTTGTAGTCAGTGTTACAGACTAAGATTGTTATAACCACACCATTGCATTTCACAATATTTTAAATGTCATATTGCATAAGGGGTTTTTTTGGTCGACGACGTTTTGATGCCTTAAGTTAAATGAGGGGCATCATCATCAGGACAAGATTATAGTCATTGTTGTCTTTAAATATTACATTGACTTTTAACGCAATTGTGTATTACAACAGGCAATGCATCGGATCAGCGGATACCGTGAACAACGGAGGAATCGGTACTGCCTTGTCCAGCGAGGGGAGTCATCTGGATCGGGAGCGTAATAGCTCGATATGCAGAAGTCAACGGCGCTGTGGCAGATAGTGGGGTTCTGGTCAACTATTGCGTTAAAAGTCGACCAAAAAACCCCCTTATGCAATATGACATTTAAAATATTGTGAAATGCAATGGTGTGGTTATAACAATCTTTGTCTGTAACACTGACTACAAGTACACAGACATATTTTTGCTTTGCTCCTTTTACCATTCTGTTCGCTGTTTTGTCTGAATGCTGTGGGTCACGGCTGTGCCCACTTGTTATTAATGTACTCATTCTGTTTTATTAAGAGAATTGTTAAATAAATTCCTTGTCCGGTTGGACAAAAGACATAACACTTATCAGGTGTTTGATTATCAGTTTAGTATACCATTGTGTCCACGAGTAGGGACCACTGTTTTTTTGAAACATGATACTGCCCAAGGTCCCTATGGCATACCTTCTGGGTTCCCTTGTCTTTCTTAAACAGATGTACTTAGTGCAGCGCAAAGACACCGTTTGCAAGAATTCCCCTAAATTCTCCCTCAATGCTACTCATGAGGATGGATTTCATCTGGGAATCCTTGTAATGAAACTGAAAAGCAGGGTGGCATGCCCGAGAGGGACAGCAGAGCTCAATCTCTGCATGCACATTGGCAGTGTGCTGAACCTGAGAGACATTGATCACATTGTCCTCAAAAAGTGAGCAATGCTAAGCCACATTACGAAGAGTATCCTACCTGCTCCCCTGAGGCGCGCCGCTGTCACTTGCACAGTGGAAGTTCTACCTCACTGACATCTTCCATTTTGCAAATGTTTACTAATTAAAAATTGCAGTTAGTAACAATTCAATGATTTGCAACTCTTGGAGTGGTTGCAAACTAATGATTAATTTCCTCATGAATTACACAATAACCTCCCTTTGCCTTAAGAATCACAAGAGTTGCAATGTCTGCCTGTGAGTCTGAATGACTATTCCAACTCTCAATGCACCTTAATAGTGAGGTATCAGAACATCGCTGTCAGTATATTGTCTGAAGTAAATATTGTGCTCTAATTATTGTCAGCAAAAATATCGTCACACTAGGGATAAAAATAAAAAACCTATATCCAAATGGACGATAGACTTGAATGTATATTTAGGACACAATATTGCTGTCAGTCAATAGTTCTTTATGAGATATGTTGACATGGAACCCTGCTTCCCACTTTGCCATTTGTGTTTTTCCATTCTTAAAGTCTGACACTTTCCAAAGTGCTAGGTTTATGAAGGTATAAGCCCTGTGGTACCTGTACCAAATGTAACTTTATCCACTTGTTAATTGAGGCTAAGTTAGTGCTTCTCTTACTTTGTGTTCTAGGTTGGGCCCTAGAGAGGATCAGGGCCCCAACATGTGCAAGGCTCAAGGTTATAACGTATTCACAATCTGGTGTAAAACTTAGGCTAATGCAGTGGGTACACCAATCATCTTTTGTGCTCAGCCCTGCCAAGTACCACACATCAGGGGTTAGACTAACGCAAGATTGTTGCTTCCGGCCCACACTCTCTAGCAACCGCCTAGTTTCATACAGAGTGCCAGCATGCTTGTTATACCCTTCATCTTTCCTGTACGATGGACCGTATTTCTATGTGAACATGTATCTCATTGTAATGTAACCACAAGCCCTTGGAATTAAAGAACAATAGCATACTGTGCCCATGCACAGGTCGTTGTTCAATTTTTCAATTGAATGAATAGTGAAAGTATTGTATATTGGAGATAGGTTGTGTCTACCCCACCCAAAGAAACCTTCTTACAGAAAAATACCTGCATGAGGAAATAGTCGATCGATATAGAGATATTGTGGTTAAATATCGAAAATACATGATGAATACAAAAATACTGCATCTTCAATATCTATTATCAAGTTACCACCAAGGTAAATACATATAGGGGTTTATAGATTTACTATTCTGAACTTAACATCTACTTACTTTGAAGATGTTTTACTAGTCCACATTGCAGATTTGATATTTGCACCAGGATGTAGTAACCCCCCCTCAGCCGTAGGACAAATTTGGTTAGCATATTATACAAAGCAATAGATTTGCCAATTGAAATGAGTAGCAACTACTGATGCAGCCATTGCCTAGAATCCTTGAGCAAGGGATCGCTTAACTGCTTGTTTATAAGGAGTATTTTCACAATACAAATACTTGATTGCAATGTAACCATATTTTACCACGCATAACATATGCCTTCCCCTTACAAAGCCACGGAGATGATGTAAAAAACAACATTGTCATTTACAACGCCAATAGCTCTAACTTTCACAAATGCGAGACCGATTGCATTGCAAATGCTCGTTCTCTATGTGTTTAAAGTGTTTTCTCTTAACATTTTATTGAGACAATAAACATATTTGCGCATTGATAGGAATAACTTACACGGTTCTCCCTTGAATGCACCTTGCAGCTAACAACAGCCAATGACATTCAAAATAATTCCATGTTGGAGTGACTTATGTGTGCACTTTTTTGTGACCTGCTCAATCACTTTGAGGGTCTTTGCTGCTGGACCTGTTTTAGCTTAGGTGGCGCCTGATACGACAAGCGTTGGGTTCCACACCCCCCATGGAATCGTTCGGCACGGATTCCCCCACTACCACCTTCCAAAGATGCCCCTCATCTCCCCATAGCCACTCTCTCACATTTATTTAATTTCTTTTATGGCGCTACTCATCCCATGTAGGGTGTCAGAGCGCTTTACATCACACCTACATACTGCACAGAGATAATTAATTATGTAGGTATGTAAACCAATGTACAGGAAATATTATATAAAACAATGAGACCTTCAGGGCGTAGGAGTCGCATGGCATCCAAGCTAGTAGAAGTTATATGATAAGGGTGCTTGGGCTACAAAAAAACACAAATTCCGGATATAAAATCTGACAACAGTAGTGGGGGTTGTCTGCAATAATAAGAATGAATCACTACCCAATGTCCCCCTTTTTAGCATTCTTAAGTAACGAAAGACAAGGTTTGGTACATGCAATAGGTTTCACCTATGTGATTAATAATATCCTGTTTTTTGTTACAAGTTGTAGCTTGCTGAGTAGTTGTAGAAAATAAGTTACAGAAAGTCTGTTAAAGTGTTATGACTTGCGTACGTACAAAAATACAATATATTGTGCTGCTACTAGTGTTATAGTGCGGGTAAGTAATAGCAAAATGTTGAAAAATGAAATGAAAGAGGAAAATATTTGATGAACTAGCAATAATGTGTGTTTAGAGAAGTTCTGACAACTTTTGGGCCTGGTGCCACTGCACCTGCTGCATCATTCCAATCATGCCCCTCGTGCCTGCAGGATAACTGCATTTTTGATTGCCTGTTTAGTAGTAAAATATAGCACTATTTGGTGTTTTGAGGAGTTATGACAACTTTTGACCCCGGTGCGACTGCACCTGCTGCATCATTCAAATCATGACCCTATTGCCTGTAAGGTAACTGGACATGTGACTGCCTGTTTAGTAGTAAAATATTCAAATATTTGGTATTTAGAGGGGTCCCTAGAGCTTTGGGCCCCAGTTTCACTGCATCTGTTGCACCACTGAAATCATGACCCTAGTTCCTGCAAGGTAACTGCACTTGTGACTGCTTATTTAATAGCAAAATTTAACAATAACCTGCGCTTATTGGGGTCACTAGAGCTTTTATTCCCGGTGCCACTGCACCTGCTGTACCATTCAAATCAAGCCCCTTTTAACTGAAAGATAACTGCAATTGTGTCTGCCTGTATAGTAGTAAAATATACCAGTATTAGGTGTTTAGAGATGTTCTGACAACTTTTGGGCCGGGTGCGACTGCTCCTGCTGCACCATTCAAACCATGACCCTATTGTCTGCAAGGTAACTGCACTAGTGTCTGCCTGTTTAGTAGTACAATATAGCTATTTTAGATGATTTGTGGGGGTGCCCAGAGCTTTTGGCCCTGGTGTCACTGAGCCTGTTGCACCATTGAAATCATGAGCCTGTTGTCTGCAAAGTAACTGCACTTGTGACTGCCAGTTTAGTTTTACATTTTAGCAATAATCTGGGTTTAGTGGGATCCCTGGAGTATTTTGGCCCCAGTGCCACTGCACCTGCTGTACCATTCAAATCAAGTCCCTTTTAACTGCAAGGTAACTGCAATTGTGACTCCCTACTTAGTAGTCAAATATGGCAACATTATGTGTTTACAGCAGTTCTGACAACTTTTGGGCCTGGTGCTATTGCACCTGCTGCACCATTCAAATTATGGCCCTGTTGTCGCAAGTTAACTGCATTTTTGGCTATCTGTTTAGTAGTAAAATATAGCATAGCTCTTGTATATTAACTTTCTTTTTAGCACGCAATGTTCATTACAACATTTCAAAATTGATCATAGTGACCAAATAGATTATGTTGAAAAAATCAATCCAACAATACCTACAAAGTGCAAAGAAAGGTACTTAGGTATGCATAGGAAATGCCACTAACGTTCTAAGGCTAAATCATCTGCTTTACAAAACTAAGTAATAAAAAGCAAGCATTCCAACATACTGTTAGAAGCTGTCTGCCTTTTCTGTGGGGAGAGATCTTACTTTGACAGTGAATGGGGCTTAAACAGTGTGAACAGCTTTAGTTGAAGTATTGTAAATGCGCGCAGCCAGGGGAAGTTTAAAAAAAACATTCCACATAAAAGCAAATGGACACAGTAATTCAGCAATGGGAACTGAGAAGAGCCCTTTTTTAAGATATATTAAATACAAGAGATTTCACAAGCACAGCGGAAGCAATGTGCAGGCGAAACCTAAAAATGGAAAATACGGTTTCAAACCTTTCTTTTGCAGTTTCCATACAGCTCTTAGATGCCTGAAAATAGCTCACTGTGCCATGTTAGAAGGACTGTAACTTAGGAAATGTAAGTGACAAAAAGATGCCTTGGACAAAAGCAGCAACCTACTGAGCTGTTTACTGTTGATGACTTACCAATGCAGAGGCAAGACGGACTGGCCAGATTTACCATTAAAACTCAAGTCCAAGCATTTAGGCGGTACAGCCATGCAGATCACGAAGTAAGGTCTATGGTTGAAAGAATCGACCATCAAGGTAAAGCTGAATTTTTAGCAAGAATCGAAGTAATGGTAGTCGATGTAATGGGGGTGCACCCTCAGAACACATTAATGTTGACCTGGTACTGTAGTGGTTCTCCAAGGTGCTGTGAATCTGAGATGGACTTGCAGACACCTCCAGTTAGAGGAGCTGCCATACTAAGGACTAGATGTAGAATGTGGAGACATGAAATAACGCATTACCATCATCTAAGAGTAAATCTGCTACGGCTGTGACTATTCAAGAATGCCCGTGAGTTGTGAAGACAGGATGGGGCTTCCTGAGGGACATATTGTAGATTAAGCGATTTGAGTCACGCCAATTTTCTATATTGTTGAAGTGGTGGCTGCACACTAACGACAAATAATGAGAACTGGTACATGTGATAGCTCATTATCTACCACGTAGGTGAACCATAAATATCATTATAACCCTTCCCGTAATGCTGGAGTGAAGGAAAATGTAGGCTGTGATATCACAAGTCCATGTGTTCTTCTGTGGATCTCAGGAATGCTGCAGGTTCTTTCCTGGTATTTTCAGGGTGGAATACCACAGCGTGCCTGGTGAAGTTCCTCAAGGTTTTATATGTCATAACCTGTGGCTCAAGTAGCCTTCTGTGTCTCTGGGATGCTCAGTACATCCTTCCATGTAGGTGTCAATGGCAAAGATTGGTTTCACTTCCATTGTCTTGTTCTTGGACTCTGGCATCGCCTTCTCCATGTCCTTGTTGACCGAGGATGCAATCTGTTCATTGAGGTTGTCAAGGTGGTGGAACTCCACAAAGACCTCATACACTATGGACCCAAGGACTGCCCCAAATAATGGCGCCACGACTGGTATCCACCAATAGTGGTTCCCGGCACTGAAACAAGCACAAAATCTATTGTTAATACAGTAAGAGTTTAGCACAATTTCCAAATACATTAAATGTATTTTTGTAGGAGAACATGATCCAAAACATGAGCTGTGGTAGTAGTGTGGTATGAACCAGAGATTGTGGCTTTTATCGTAAGAGAAGAGGAGAAAATAGAGGTGAGAGAGCCGCAATGTAGGTAGATATGGAACTTTTTCACTCACCTGAAGACTTCTGCACCCCAGCCTGCCACAAATGTGAATAGTCGTGGGCCAAGGTCCCGGGCAGGGTTGATGGGATAGCCGCAGTTGGAACCCATCGAGAGGCCAATGGAGAGAACCAGTAACCCTACAATCAGGGGTTCCAGGCCCTTCGGTACAGGTTTATTCTTGGAGTCCACAATTGCCAAGATGCCAATAAGAAGCATGGCTGTTCCAATCACCTGTTGAGAAATGAAGTGATGAGTACCAAAAAGCAGGAGAGCGAGAGGACCTGCTACGTAAGTCGATAAGTCGATACAGCTTTAACGCCTTCTTTCCCGGGGAATGCTACACTTGACCATCCTGGGTCACTTAACCGCAGGAAAAAAGACAGCCTTTATACTTTTATTTTGAAAAAAAGAAGAGCTTGGTCTGATGCTACTGCCTCTCTATCACTCAATTAGAGATGAGCAAAGTAGACGAGGTACTTGTTTCCTACTGGGTTATCCTTTATCTAGGTATCAATCTCTCAAGTAAAGTTTAGCCTAAAAACAGTAGTACCCAAGATTTTGGTAAAGGAAACATAGGTTTATACCTTAATATCTGGATCACTGTAGTTAAAAATGAAAGCAAGGCAGTTGGGTTTTACCAATCATCATGTAGGTCACATATTAAGCAGTCCATAGTTTAAGGTTTCCTAGACTGTGCTTGTTGGAAAGGATTTGTTATGTTATGCTATGGTTTGTTAACCATAGGTAAAGCGCAGCTGCAACCAAAGAACGTATCCTAGTGCGCGTAGCAGCCAAATATACTGAGCCACATTCATCTCAGATGGTTAGAGGGTACAGAGCCAGGTCTTCAAATATATGAGAAATCACAAGAGATATGTGGTGGATCAAAGGGAGGCAGGCAGATGGTTCTAAAAGCGAGAAGGTTCTTCCTCCATCATGTGTGCAGGGCAGGCTTTAGCGCTGGCAGCGCCCGGTGCTATAATCTGTTTTGACGTCCCCCATAACCTCCTCCTCGGATTCCCTATCTACCACTGGGTAAAAGTGCCTTTTATCTCTCCATAGCCACTCTCTAACATACATTTCATTTGTTTTAAAGCCCTTGTAAAGGCTGACTTTACTAATAAGAATGTGTATTTACCCAAATGAACCCTTTTTTTCAACATTAGGAACAGATAATGAAAGACTGAGGAAAAAACAATAACATCCAAACTATTTGGTACAGTTTGCATGCAGCTTTTTTGATGACAGTTCGCAACAGTCACTGTTCTATATTAGGGATGTATCTTATGTACTGCGATAACACAAGGATCTCTGTGACAAAAGCAGTAATCCACTCAGCTATCCATACAAAATACAGATTTGTGATGCGCACGGTATGTGTCCTTTGCAGCAGGCATATTAATCCTCAGGGCTACTTTATGCCACTAGGCAAAACTCCAATCTCTCTCTCTAACAGGAACAATAATCGCAAGGGTTATCTTGACATTGATATTGCTGCCTTGAAGCTGGATGCACAATGAACAATGCAGAGGTGTTTTGAAATCGTAAGTTATAGCTAAGCACAGAGCACCCCCCTCCGAGGTCAGCGCTGCCTATCCAAGTCAGCGCCCAGTGCGGCTGCACCAGTTGCACTGTCCTAAAGCCGGCCCTGTGTGTGTGACTGAACTGTGGTATGATCAATAAATTAGTGTCAGCAGATCACAGCGGGCTAGCAGGATTACAGCGATGGACTTCATCTTAGAGATAAGGTGTATGGTTTTATGCAGAAAACAAAAGGATTTGTAAAAAAAAATTTAGGCACTGGGTGTCAAAGCAAGCAGTTTGTCCAGAGCAACAGAAGCTGATGCCTGACGCAGAAAACAGTGGCGGTTCCTCAACTAAAGCGGAGGAGCACCGCCCCACTGACTTCAATATAAAATATAAAATGATAATAAGGTATTGTTATTATAATTTTATTTTTACTATTGAAGTGAGAGGCGGGGCAGGCCACAGCAGGGAGAGGAGTGGTTTGTACTCTGTAAGTGTGCATGACTGCTTGGCCGGGCCCCTCGGGCCAGCCAAACAGACATGCGCACATTGCATCTTCCCGACCAGGCTTGCTTTACACAGCCTGACGAGGAACATGCAAAGCCTCCTAGCACCGTCTGAGCGCTGGGGTTTAACACTCAGACCAATCACAACGCTGCATTGCAGTGTTGTGATTGGCTCAGGGGACCTTGGGCGCTTCATGCTGCTCCCTGCTGCTGATCCGAGCCAGGAAGAAGAGGATGGAGGAGAGACACAGCCGGCTGTAACAAGGTAAGTGGCTTATTTTTCTCCTTTTTTTGTTCCCTTCCCCGCTCCCCCATCGCCCCTCGCCCTCCTCACCCAGTCCCGTAGCAGCCGCTACTGGCAGAAAAGCTAGAGGCAAGTGGGTCGCCGCCTGTTGTGTAGTGGCCAATGATCAATTTGGTACTTGCAATTGTGTAAGTACCACTTGTTCAGAGACTGGTAATAACGACACAGAGATATAGGTTGCTTAAAGCGGTATCGAACTTCAGGGGGTCTCTACTTGACCACGCCTAGCTGAACCCTCCTTTATTTCCTTGACCCACGTGGCCCCTGAGGTCAAACTACACTTGCATCTTCAAAGGGGGGATTACACAAAACCCCCATTCCTTTTGACTCTTTAAACAATCCCACGCCCCAGTTACGACACTGGGGCGTCACAACAGCCACCGTCTGAGTCCTGTACCCACGTTTGAGCAGGTAGTCAGGCAAGTAATTAGAGAAGTCTTGCAGGTTGCTAAACCTTGATTTTATTCATAACATAATATCTTCAAGTTTGGCACTTTGTTATTTCCGATAGCATAAATCAAGATGTTCCAACTGCATAATATGTGACTTAGATGTATACTTTGTATATTTCAACTGTCTCAACATTTTGCATGAGTATTTAACTACTTTAACTACAATGATACAAATAGTAAGGTATGATTTTCAAAAGAAATCTCAGTATTTCTCTCTTCAGGATACAAATTAACCTTCACACTGGGCTGACAGGTTATACAATATTCTTTTCCTTATGAAAAAAGTTAGCCACCAGAAGACTACAATGATGTACGTGTGCTGCCTGGAAGGAGGAAGACCAGTGCCCCAATGGATAGTGAGAGAAGCCTGGAAGGAAGAGCAGTGCCCTGCTGAATAGTGAGTACAGATTAGGAGCAGTAGGAGGTGTACTGTGCCCTACTGGATAGTGAGACAAGCCTGGAAGGAGGAAGAGCAGTGCACCACTGGATAGTGAAACACGCCTGAAAGGAGGAAGACCTGTGCCACACAAGAGAGTGTGACAAGCGTTGAAGGGGTAAGAGCAGTGCACCACTGGATAGTGAGACAAGCCTGAAAGGAGGAAGACCTGTGCCCCACAAGAGAGTGAGACAAGAGTTGAAGGGGGAAGAGCAGTGCACCACTGGATAGTGAGACAAGCCTGGAAGGAGAAAGAGCAGTGCACCACTGGATAGTGAGACAAGCCTGGAAGGAGCAGGACCCGTGCCCCACTGGATAGTGAAACACGCCTGAAAGGAGGAAGACCTGTGCCCCACAAGAGAGTGAGACAAGAGTTGAAGGGGGAAGAGCAGTGCACCACTGGATAGTGAGACAAGCCTGGAAGGAGAAAGAGCAGTGCACCACTGGATAGTGAGACAAGCCTGGAAGGAGCAGGACCCGTGCCCCACTGGATAGTGAAACACGCCTGAAAGGAGGAAGACCTGTGCCCCACAAGAGAGTGAGACAAGAGTTGAAGGGGGAAGAGCAGTGCACCACTGGATAGTGAGACAAGCCTGGAAGGAGAAAGAGCAGTGCACCACTGGATAGTGAGACAAGCCTGGAAGGAGCAGGACCCGTGCCCCACTGGATAGTGAAACACGCCTGAAAGGAGGAAGACCTGTGCCACACAAGAGAGTGAGTCAAGCGTTGAAGGGGAAGAGCAGTGCACCACTGGATAGTGAGACATGCCTGGAAGGAGAAAGAGCAGTGCACCACTGGATAGTGAGACATGCCTGGAAGGAGATAGAAAAGTGCCCCACTGGAGAGTGAGACAAGCATGAAAGGAGGAAGACCAGTGCCCCACTAGACAGTGAGACAAGCCTGGAAGGAGGAAGAGCAGTGCCCACTGGAGAGTGAGACAAGCCTGGAAGGAGGAAGAACAGTGCCCCACTGGATAGTGAGACAAGCCTGGAAGGAGGAAGACCAGTGCCCCACTGGATAGAAGAAATTCTTTATTTGTTTTTTTACAACCATAAAAAATAAAACTTAAAATGTATTACAATATAAGTTAATAACAAACTTTACAATAAAATACATCATTATATCTGGATATGTGCAACATAGATTCCTACTCATTAATAACCATGTTCACAAGTTCACGGTAGAGTGCACCATTAAGACTAGCTCTGTACAGGGTTTTCCAGCTCATTAGTAAAATATTCACAGGTTCAATGTCCGAGAGTGTGCCAATCAAGGTTAGTAACTTTACAACACGACAAATTAAAAGGGTTGATGATCTCCCCGCCCAGCGGGTGATGGTCTGCCTACATGTAAGAATATTAAGCTCTTTTACAATTGGTTTTAAAAGCGTTCTTCTTGCTTCACTGACTGTAGGACAAACACACATCACGAGGCATAAAGACCCCTTATGATATCCACACAGTCTGCAAGTTGCATTGTGATAATTCCCTTTCCAACTTGGTTGCAGATCCTTTGTTTTGTATACTCCAAACCGATTCAGCATATACTTATTTTTTAGGAACAATCTGAAGTGAGCTGCTAGATAGTCTTGCGGTTTTAGTTTTACATAAGAATTTATCACTGTCCAGGAATGACTTGTTTTTGCCACTACGTTTTTGTAGTCTAGGAAAGATAGTTTTTTTGCAGCGCCATTGCACACTCTATTAAAAGCCACCCCTCCCTCTTACCGTCCCATGCCTCTTCAATGTCCTATTGCACCAGAGCTGTTTTTAGGTTTACACCCCATGAATACGGGGTTTTTTGGTCGAATTGGGCCATTATTTCTGTCCAGCATAGATTATTCAAGGTACCGGGTTCCGAAGAGCGAAGTTTCCAACACAATTTCACAAAAACAGATTGCCTCTGGAATTTCTGGTTTTGAAGTCCAAACTCCAGGCGAATCTGGGCTGGTGACACTACTCTAGGGAACTTAAAAATGGCTTTATACACTTTTGTCTGTAAGTCATTTAAATTTTAAAATTCCCGGCCATGCCATATTTCCAACCCGTAGGCCATAGCGGGGAGTAATTGTGCTGCCATTGTTTTTAAAAGAGGACTATAAGACGGGCAACTCAATTTTGTTTGTAGCTGTTTATATGCAAAATTTAAGGTCTGTGCCTTTGCTTTTCTTGCATTTGTCTGACCCGTAAAAGACATACATCGCCCTAAATTTATGCCCAAATACAGGATAGTGAGACAAGCCTGGAAAGAGTAAGACAAGTGCCCACTGGAGAGTGAGACAAGCCTGGAAGGAGTAAGACCAGTGCCCACTGGAGAGTGAGACAAGCCTGGAAGGAGGAAGGGCAGTGCCCCATTGGATACCAAGACATGTCTGAAAGGAGTAAGACCAGTGCCCACTGGAGAGTGAGACAAGCATGGAAGGAGGAAGAGGAAGACTGGTGCCCACTGGATAGTGAGACAAGCATGAAAGGAGGAAGAGGAAGACCAGTGCCCACTGGATAGTGAGACAAGCATGAAAGGAGGAAGAGGAAGACCAGTGCCCACTGGATAGTGAGACAAGACTGAAAAGAGTAAAATCCGTGCACTACTAGATGGTGAGATACCCTGAAAGGAGTAAAAACAGTGCACCACTGGATACTGAGCACAGCATAGGAGGAGTACGGGCACCTTTAGCTAGTGAAATCAGCTGGGAAGAAGTAAGAACAGGGACCTTTTGAATACTGAAACACAGCATCTTCTTGTTGGATGAAGTGACAGGGCTGGGAGGAATAACAACAGTGCCCAGTGAAGAGTGAGAGGGTCAGACGTGTGCAGGTCAGAGCAGTACCTTAGAGGGAGTAATGCAGGTTACGGGTGAGTAAGTGCAGTACTACCTGTAGTAGGGTAACCGGTGAGGAGTAGGATCTGGGTCCCATGGGAGAATCTTCAGGCCAAGAAGAGCGAAACCAGTGCCCCATGAGGGGTGGTGTCACAGCCGTGGAGTAAGAGCAGTGCCAGCAAGTCCTGCTAAAGCCAGTGAGCCACGAGTGAGCCAACTAAGCACTGATAAAACCCATTAGAAATCACAGCTGTAAATGCTGACATTGAGATGAGCTTGTCTCCCGGATGCTGCGATAAGGCCAGTTCATTTATGGAATGTGTTGATTTGGGTGTAACACCATTGTCAATACAATGTGCTAAACAGCCAGGTCAACAGCCCCCCACCCCCTTATCTATGTTATATTAGCATTTTTCCTTATCAGTTTCCTACACTGGGATTGCAAAATGTATAGCAAATTATCAGTCTGCAGACTGCCCCTCAGCTGGGAAAGAAGAGAGTCCTTGCAGGGAGCGTCACTTGGGGTTTTCGAGGCAGAGTGATTCTTTAGAGACATCTACATATTGCCCTGTAGCCCAAAGACTGTGGCAGCCTGACGAAGAGGTCACAGGTGCCACTAAGATGGCACACTGAGCAGTTATTTTGTCATGCCAACTCCTGTACCCTCTTCACCGAACACCCCTTCATTATGTCCCCAACCTACAGGTTACACCTCTAGGGAACACATCGCAACAGAAAAAGATGTCTCGAACCCTGTTCGTCAGCAGTAATGAATTTATTTTAAATGTTAAAAAGAAAGTTTATTAAGTAGTAAAAAGAAGAGAAATAACAAAGAGGAGGTTGACAATATAATATAATAACAATGTACTGAAAACGTTTTAATAATAATAAGATAGAACAGGAGAAATATTTGCAATTATATGTAGGAAGGCAGTAAAAATGTATGTGCTTTTCTTAAATTCATGTAATATAAAGATTCACATCTATCCACCTTCTTGTGCTCTTCCAAGGGCACAGCTAGACAACCCAAGTGCTAACACAGTGACTCAAAGATTCCTAAAAACTGCTGATTTGACTGAGTAAGTCTACCTCTCCAATGGGGATGTATGTCGTTACAAAGCATTCTTTTACAACGCATGCCATTACAATGAAACTTTTACAACGCAACATCCATTACAACGCATTCCATTACAACGCATGCCATTACAATCCATTTCACAAAACTACCTTTACAACGCATTCCATTACAACACATACTACCTTTACAACGCATACCATTACATCACATGTATGGTAAGTATTGGATAGTGTAGGGGTACAATTTACCATTCTAACTCCAGGGGGGTGCAACAGTAGGGTTAGTGTTGGATAGTGTAGGGGTAAAAATTACTATTCTAACTCTAGGGGGGTGCAACAGTTGGGTAAGTGTTGGATAGTGTAGGGGTAAAAATTACTATTCTAACTCCAGGGGGTGCAACCGTAGGGTAAGTGTTGGATAGTGTAGGGGTAAAAATTACTATTCTAACTCTAGGGGGTGCAACAGTAGGGTAAGTGTTGGATAGTGTAGGGGTAATAATTACTATTCTAACTCCAGGGGGTGCAACAGTAGGGTAAGTGTTGGATAGTGTAAGGGTACTATGCGTTGTAATGGTATGCATTGTAATGGTATGCGTTGTAATGACTGCGTTGTAATGGCATGCGTTGTAGTGGTATGTGTTGTAGTGTCATGCGTTGTTATGGTTGCGTTGTAATGGCATGCGTTGTAATGATGTTGCGTTGTAAAACTTTTGTTGTAATGGTAGTGCGTTGTAAAAGTTGCGTTGTAAAGGTTGTTTCCCCTCCAATGGCACTCTCTCTGTAGATGAAGATTACTACTCTCTACTCCGAGCTCAGCGCTCATGGGTGGTTACAAGAGCGAATTTGAAGCTATATAAATACAATCACTCCTAGATAAGGACTCCAGTGCTGTGATATATCACTTACCTGGTCCAGGAAGCCATTCCAGATGGTGAGGTATCCTGCAGGGTAGGTGGCGAAGATGGAGGCAGTCTCCATGGGGCCGGTGACGGTCAGGTTCCCCTTGCAGTAGTGTTGGATGGCGTCTGCAGTACAGAAAGTGGCAGAGTTTGAGAGGGCTCCAGAGTGCGCAGAATGCGAGAGTACAGAGGCAGAGGGAGGTGGGAGTCTGCAGTTAGTGGACTCCAGAGTGCTCAGAATGCAAGACTACAGAGGGGAGGCGGGAGTCTGCTGTTAGAGGGCTCCAGATTGCTCAGAATATGAGAACAGATGTAGAGGTAAGGTAGGAGTCTGCAGTTAGAGGGCTCCAGAGTGCTCAGAAAGGCAGACCACAGAGAGTAGGTGGGAGTCTGCAGTTAGAGGACTCCAGAGGGCTGATAATACGAGGACAGCTAGCTCTACAGTGCCACTATCACCCCCCTGTATTCTACAGCGGTGTTTCTGGCAACCTCTGAACATGACAACCCTGATTCCTCAAGTATCGTGGAAAACAATAAAGTATATTTCGCTCAATCCCTCGTGCTTACTTTTCTCAGAGTATAAATAGAATGACGATTGGAACTGTTTCAATAAGTATTTATTGGTCAAGCGTCAGTCTAGTGTGAAACATATTAGCTGCGACAATCAGAATTCAGGAGCAGACAAATGTGATCGCTAGCACCAATATCGTAAAAAGTAGATATATTTCTACCATAGTGCTAATAAGATGAATACAAACAGATTTTATGAAAAACAAAAGCATTGGCGTACTCCTACGATGCGTGGCCTACCTAAATTTTCCTAGCCTAGATATGTAGGTGGATCATGTGTATGTAAGTGCCAGGATAGATCCTGATGGAGCCAAGAATCCCCCAGGGAACTACTAACCCCTCACCTGATGGTTCTGAATAAAGGACCCCCTCTCTGCGTCGAGGATGGCACCCCACATGGGATGTCAGGTCTCTGCCTGTCGAAGGATCAGCCTGCAGAGTCTCGGTCCTGCCTGGAAGGAATTCCCCTCTGCTCTGTAAGGGGGAGTGAGGGTCTTTTATACTAAAGTGGCCACTCCAGGGTTTCTTCTAGAATCGATATGTTTTGAAAACATTCACTAATCCTCTGCTAATCCTTTTATAAACAAACATGATCATGCACAGCTGGCTGTTGGCCATGGATGAAAATAAAAAAGTGGTGATCCTTATACAGAATAAATCTACCATGTGTGAGGATATGTTTATGTACATCGTGTACAAGGATTAAGATATGGTGCCAAGAGCCTGATGTCGGAGAAACAGAAGTAAGATACTAGGGTAAAAGGTCACCTGTGTAGGACCAATAAGCCGTGTGGATGGGACAAAATGTATGTAATTGGTATGTACATCATGGGACTATCCTAAAGGACATGACAGCCTGTAGTAGGCATTGCTAGTGGTCAGCTTGACCCTTCTCTTTAGGATGACCTTTTGCTAGTTCTGTTTTTTTAGCCAATAGTATGAATCATGCTAGAACTTATCATTTCAATTTTCCTGTCATCAGTATGGGCCAACACGCATTTCAGCATGCTATAAAAGCAGGACTGGCATGAAATCAGCTGGCAATTATAGGCAAGATCGCCAAAAGGACTCCTAAGATGTAAAAGGGACTAGCTAGGTCAGAGGGATGACTCTAATAGGAGCACAGACAATTAAGCATGGAAGCTATCCATGAGTTTGTAGATAAGGTTAAATCATAAAAGAAGAAAGAGTTGCTCTGTCACCCATGAACTGCAAAGACACTGGAATTATGCAGCAAAGGAGGACCACATTTTGCGCCACGGTTGAATAAATTATGAAGCATAAGACGTTTTGTTCTGCGGTAGTTTACTTTGAGTAGTTTACTCACTTCAGTATATATTTATGCTGTTTGTGCAAAACTTTCAGATTGTTGGTACCATTTTAACGTATGAATACAGCAGCCAGCAACTGAAAAGAGAACTGCAAATATGCGCAGAGTCTGCCTCTGCACCACACGTGGCACTCTTTTGCTTTATCTGTGTGAACTAGACGCATTTTAGTTTTTGTTGAACTCTGCAAGTTATGCATTAGATGGTAGACTATAAGACAAA
This sequence comes from Lissotriton vulgaris, assembly GCF_964263255.1. Lineage (NCBI taxonomy): Eukaryota > Metazoa > Chordata > Amphibia > Caudata > Salamandridae > Lissotriton > Lissotriton vulgaris. The sequence goes on along the minus strand of NC_141700.1, from coordinate 135,940,077 downwards.
TTGCGCAAAATCCGCTGCAGCCGACTCACTGCAGAGTTCTAGTGGCTATTAACTAGATCAAACAAGCATTTTTTTGGCATTGTAAATGACAATGCCTTTTATTTATGTGTTTTTTAAAGCATGTATAAAAGGCATTGTCATTGTTAATGCCAATAGCTCAAACTCTCATAAATGCTAGAACACTCAAATGGTGGCAGCACCCATTTCTTTAGATGCTGCTCGCCGTATTCAGGTTACAGCGAGCAGCGTCTAAAGAAAGGGGTGCGGACAACATTAAAGTGAAAGCGCGTATGGTGCGCTTTCACCTAAAGCGGAAAAAACAAAATTAAGTAAAAAGTTTCTGTAGCACGGCCGCTAAAGTGATAGCGTCCCGTGCTGTTAATTATAGCGGCTGCACTCATTTAATGATTTAATTTACAGTGCAGGCCGCTTTCAACTTTAGCGCCTGTGCTTATTTATTTAATTAAAATAAATAAGCATGGCCGCTAAAGTTGAAAGCGGCCTGCACTGTAAATTAAATCATTAAATGAGTGCAGCCGCTATAGTTATAGTGAATCGAGCTATAATTTAAATACAAATAAGTTAAAAGCAGGCGGCCTGCTACGATGTTGCGGTTGGAATAGGGGAAGTTCATTAAAGAAAATAGTGCTCGCCGACTTATAAAGCAGACCAAGTAACAACACACGTAACAAATCCAGTTGTTATGGGAGGATACAAATGCAGACAAGGCACTATGCCTATCCACAAATGAAAAGCAACCATTTTGCAAGGACAGAAAAAGGAGCCAATGGAAAAGATGGACGTAGCTTCTATGCCGTACCTCAATACAGCATGCCTCACAAAGCAACGCATGCGCTGCTCGGGCTCGACCTATAAAAGAACCTGGTCTTTCTATTAAATGCACAGGGCATGGACCAATTATGCTCATCATAGCCCTACCCCTCCTATTGGTAAAGCACTGACCCCAGGGTGAACACTAACATAGAAACTGAAAATGACACATGCCCTGTGCCCACGTTTTAGACAAGACCATACTCCTTGTTATGCATGGTACTGGAGCAGTTGCAGCTTCATCTGTGCCCCAGGGCCACTAGTTAGAAGGTGGACCTATTTTTTAGCATTGAGCTACTGTCTTACCCTGGTGGTAGAGTGGGCAGTGTCACTTACTTGCAAGAAGAAGGCTTGGTTTGAGATGATCTGCAGAGGGGTACAGGAGTGTGCATTACTAACTGAATGGGCACGTACATTACTAAATGAATGTCCATTCGCAACTCACACCCCAAGATAGAGGACTATAATGTTCTATCTTGAAGTATTGCGGGGCTGGCAGAGAAGATCGTAGACACACTATGGGTGCAGTTCATCAGGCGCTTCTCCGTGATCTGTCTCCAGGAGACTTGGATGGTGAACTGTAACCGATTTTTGGAGGGGTATAAAGCTTTTTTTGTCCCTGCATCCCCAGCAACTAGTGGAAGAGCCAGGGGTGGTTTGGTTATTTTTACATCACTGTCCCTGAAATGTAGGATTAAGGATATCTCCTCTGCCCATAGCGATTTCCAAGCGATTGTTTTAAGGTGGGGGAACTCCAGTCTATGTCTGATCAATTTCTACAATGCAGTGTACAGACAGGGGGTTTGCAAGATAACTCAGCTGAATAGCTTTGTTAAGCAGTCTTGTTGCTTCTCTAGAAACAGCCTTTTGATAGCAGGCAATTTTAATGTTCATCCTTGTGGGGACCCTGTCCCCAACAGTATGGGTGATATGGGCTGTGCTAGGATCCAGGGTCTCCATTTTGAGCACTCCCTACAGGGAGATACACTCAACGAACTGCTCAATGAATACGATCTGTTTTCCTCCATGTGTTTTGTAGCACCATCGAGTAAACAGATGGTTCCGTCTTTTAAAGGTGTAGCGGTGGATCTTTTATAGATCATATTCTGATCTCTACAAGTATTCAGTCCCTTTTATTGGGGTTTACAATTTAAGAGAGTGCCTTTAGCGATTATAACCCTGTGTGCATGCATTTGGGGGGCAGCATATTATTAAGGCAGGCAAGGTTGGTAGAACCAGGTACGCTGAAGCTTATTGATGGTAGGCGTCGCCTTAAATGGGCCCAAGTAACCCCATCCCTTTTTCAAGAAAAGGTTAATGAATCCTGTGCGGTAGAACTTACCTATTGTGTGGAACCTGACTCTACTGCCAAGAGTATTCTTAATGCTTCTAAAGGGATTGTTTACAAGGTGGGGGTACTGTTATCAGTCCCGGCACAAAGAAGGTTGGTCGAAGATCCCAAGTGGTTTAATCCATCATGCTTTAAAGCCGCTAGAGAATTAAAGGCCGCACTGAAAGCAAATCCTACGGATCAATCTCAGATTCATACTCTTCGTATTAACTATAAAAAGATACTGGCTGATCGCAAAAAGGAACTGAAGGAAGCCACTTGGCGGGAACTTTTAGATCCTTCCACATTAAGCAACAGCTCCAGATTTCGGAGCATTTTTAATAAAACTCTTTTTGAAAGGGACAGGGCTGAGGATTTGGGCACTAATATTACAGAAGAAGAATGGGTGTCACACTTCAGCTGTATTTTTAAAAGTGCCTCAACCTTACCCCAGCCGTAACCGAGAATTCAGAAAAATGACGGGTACGTATTTACTCGAAGAGAAGTGGAGGAATGTATTGCCAGTCTTTCGTGTAATAAGGCACCAGGCCCGGATGGTATTCCACCAGACCTTTTTAAATCTAATCCCTCATTCTGGGCATCAATTCTGGTGGCGGTACTTAATGCTGCGGCGAAGGAAGGGTGTCCAGCATGGGTATCTCCACCATCGGACCCGTTTTTAAAAAGGGGGGTCATAATAGTACTATGAATTATAGACCGATTTCCCTTATCGACTCCGTGGTTAAGGTTGTAGGTGGAGTTGTTTTAAACAGATTGGCGGCCTGGACGGAAGAAAATCTGATTCTTTCTTATATTCAGTATGGGTTCCGCCCAGGTCACTCTACCCTGGCACAATGCCTTAACCTCTATTTGATCCACGGAAAGTACACTGTTGCCCGGGGACAATCTACATGGCCTTCATGGATATTTCCTCCGCTTTTGACTGTGTCAATCGGGGGAAGATGTGGCAGTCCATGAGGGCCATGGGGGTGGAGGCAAATTTGGTGGACTTTCTGATGGATCTGCATAGAGACACTAAGGCAAACATTAGATTTGCTCAGGACCTGAGGGTCTCTAGGGACTTTAGTACAGAAAGGTTTAGATAGAAACTGGGGCTGATTTTCCATTTGTGGGACGCAGGGGACTGCCCGTCTTGCTTCATGCAGACGATGCAGTTCTCCTGACCCACACCCCAAAAAGCTTACAGACTTTGCTGGACACCTTCCGCAGGTTTATGGCCGATCGAGATCTGGCCATAAACAACTCTAAATCCTACATAATGCAAGTCGGGTTGCGCCAGAGGAGGCAGTACTCCTTTAAGGTGAACAGATAAAACCTACCTATATCATCGACTTTCTCCTACTTGGGTGTCCTATTGGATGACCGCCTGGATTGGGGCCCTCTACTTAGAAAGAAAAGGGTGAAGTGTCTAGGACTAATACAGCGAATTTTAACTTCGCTACATAAATAGGCAAGCGCCCATTAGCGCCAATGTTAAAAATTTATCAGGTAAAGAGTATAGCGGTTGCCAGTTATGGTAGTGAATTGTGGGGTATACAGGTCTGGAGGGCATTCAGTTCATAGAAAATAACTTTTTAAAACAGTTGTTGGGGGTTCCGAAAGGGACTTCGAACTTAATAGTTCACGAACGGACTGGACTAACATTCATCTGCGATATTCTGGCTATGCGCCCACTGCTTTTCTGGCTCAACTGTTGGCTGAATGAGGATCTTGGCCTTACTCAGGAGTTCATTAAAGACATTTTGAGCCTGGACCATATGATTAAAATACCATGGTTAAAATACCTAAAGGGCTGCTTTGGAGAGCTGGGGTGTCCGGACCTTTTTTTAAGACATGATTGTATCACTAGAGCAGATGTGGCTTCTGTGAAACAATCTTTTATCTTGCGAAAGAAACTAAAAAGAGAGGGGATGGAACTGTCTAAAAATAGCGTCCGCAGGTACGTGATGCTCAAATCCACCCCTTACTAATCAAGCTTCGATTGGATTATTTCCATCTTCTACTTGCTGTACCGAAGGGGTGTCACAAAGGACAAGTGTTAGCAACCTGTGGCTGCGACAGTTTGTCTCCACAGGATTTGCTGCACTTTGAGTTTTTTTTGCAGTTTTTATGATGCCCCTCGGAGGCTCTTTTTAAAACCACTTTAAAAAAAGTTACATTTTAGTCAGGTTCGCCCCGCTCTTTATTTTTTGCAATTATTGAAGGCAGAGTGTATCCCATTTGTGGTTGATTTTCTGAAATCATCTTTAAGGTACAGAAACTATGTGGATTCTTAAAAGTTTGCTGCTGTATTTTATGAAGTAATTTTTTTAAATATCAATGATTTTGTTTCCATATCTTTTCATATTTTTATATATATTGGGATATTTGTATAGTATGTCTGGATATGTACATTTGTGTTTTGTATATTTTTAGGATGAAATGCAAATTTTCTATGGTTTTCTTTCATGTAAACCGAATAAAGTATTTTGAAATGAAACTCACACACCTGGAACTGAATCGCCTCTACACATTTTCAATCATGGTCAGGTAGGAGAACCTAGGTACTGGGAGACACATTTTCTTGCTCCAAAGTTTGATTCAGTCAAGCCATTGATGTAGCATAGTAGGCATATTTGCAGAGCGCACGTCCACACAAGCAGAGGTTTCTTGGCACTACATTTCCTAACTCAGTGATGCTTGTTTCTCGAACTCCAAGGATGAAAGGCGGAGTGAGCCCTAAAAAACAGCAAACCTTTATCAAAGGGTCAAACATTGGAGTGGATGCACTAGTCTAATGAACCACCCATCTATGAGGAGGCTCTCTTTGCTGACATAATCAATTCATATATAAACTTCAAACTTGCACTGGTTAATGTACAACGCTCTGACGGCTCTCAAGGGCCTAGTTTGCGTTACATACCAACACATATTAATAACTTAATCAGCTCTGGATCACATGAATTCGTAGAGTGGGAAAACTGGGATTCCAACCCAGATGCCCTTTTTTAGGGTTGAGCCTGCAAGAGAATGCACTAGGGCATGCATCTCACTTGCGAAACGTTGTTGTTATCAAAAAAAGGCATTAGAGCATGTTGCTTACCATTTGTTGGCTTGCGTTGTACTCTTCTTTACAGCCTCATAATTCGTCAAGGCAGGCCTCAACTCATTTTCGTTCCTCTCTGGGGAGCAAGGACCAAGCACTGATTGAATCAGCTTTATCGGTGCCTGTCACTGCTCCTGACATGAGTGAGGTACTCATTTGTTCTGTTTAACTTTTAGTACCCTGCAAGCAGAAGGCGAATGACTGGCAAAAATGTGCCCAGCAGGACAGATATAATTGCAAAGATTTATGTTCTATAGTTAACTTTCTTTTATTTTGCCAACTGTTCTTTTCTCACTTTGCACTCATGTTTTCTTTTGTTTTTTTCTCTTGGGGGCTGTTCTCAAAAGATAAGGACCAATTTATTGCAAAGCAACATTGTTTAATTTCTGAAATGATGCTTTAACACATAAACATGGAGTACATCCCAATCCACCCAACTCTAATTTGCCCCATTCCAGTCCACGCCAATCTACCTTACCTCACCCCACACAAATCCGCCCAACTCAATCCAACAGACCACAGACCAATTCAATACACCTCACTCCAATACAACCCACTCACCTAATTGCACTACAGTCCACCCCACTCCAATCTGCCCCATACAACCCACCCTGCTCTAATCCACACCAATCCATCCCACCTCACCCACACCAATCCCCCATACTCAATCCAATCCATCGCAGACCAATCCAATCCACCCCACTCCAATCCAGACCATTTACCCCAATCCAATCTACTCCAGTCCACCACACTCCAATCCTCCCAACCCATCCCACTCTGCCCCACTCCAATTTACCCCACTCCAATCCAAAACAATCTGCTCTACTCTATTTCGAAACAATCTGCTTCACTCTAAGCCGCCTCACTCAAATTAAAACAACTCAACCCAATCCACAGCACTCCAATCCCGCAACCCAACCAAACCCACTCCAATCTATCCCCCTCAAATTCGCCTCATTCCGATCCAAAATAATCTGCCCCACTCAAATCCAAAACAATCTGCTCCACTCCAATCTACCCAACTCCAATCTGCCCCACTCCAATCCAAAATGTTCTGCCGCACTCCAATCTGCCCCAATCCAATCCAAAACAATCTGCCCAACTCCAATCCAAAACACCCTGCCCCCTCCAATTTACCCCACACCAATCCTAAACTATCTGCCCCATTCCAATCCAAACACTCTGCACCCGCCAATTTACCCCACACCAATCAAAAGCAATCTGCCCCACTAAAATCCAACACAATGTGCCCAATTCCAAACCAAAACACTCTTGCCCACTCTAATCTAAAACACTCGGCCTCACTCCAATCTGTCTCACCCCAATCCAAAACAATCTGCCCCACCAGTCGGACCCACTCCAACCCGCCCCTTCCAATCTACCCATTCCAATCTGCCCCCCTCCAATCTGCCCCACATCAATCCAAACCAATCCGCCCCACTCCAAGCTAAAATAATCAGCCCCACTCCAATCTAACACAATCTGCCCCATTCCAATCTAAAACAATCTGCCCCACCTCAATCCAGTCCGCCCCATTCCAATCCAATCCACCCCTATACTTTCCACCCTACTCAATCCAATCCACCTTACTCAAGCCAATCCACCTCAATCCAATCCAATATACTCCACTCCAACCCCACTTCACCCCACTCCAGTCCACCCCACTTCAGTCCATCCCACCTCAATCCAATCCACCACACCTCATTTAGCTCAACCCCAATCCAATTGAATCCGCCTCAAGTCCACCAGCCTCCTATCCACCCACTCCACCACAGTCCAATCCACCTACTCTACTCCAATCCACCCCACACTACCCCAATCCACTCTACCTCAGTTCAACCCACCCCTTCCCATCGCACTCAGTCGAATCCATCCAGCCCACCACATTCCAATTCACCCACTCCAGTCCACCCCATCCAACTCCACTCCAATCAAATTCGTCACACTCCAGTCCAATCCACCCCCACCAGTCCAATCCACCCCCACCAGTCCAATCCACCCACTCCACTCTAATTCACCCCACTACAAACCACCCCATGCAATCCTATCCACGTCCCCCAAACAAATCTAATATACCCTGCTCCAATCCACCCCATTCTAATCCACCTCACCCCATTTCAATCTGCCCCCTCCAATTTAATGCACCCCATTCAGTACACCCACTCCACTTCACCCCAGTCTACTCTTCCTCAATCCAATCCACCCCACTACCTCAATCAACTCCAACCCACTCCACCTTATTCCCCCCACCCCACTCAAATCTAACGTCACTCCATTCTACGACACTGCACTTTACGACACTGCACTCTATGACACTGCACTCTATGACACTGCACTCTATGACACTGCACTCTATGACACTCTCTGCCACTGAACTCGACTCCCTTCAACTCTACTCCCCCACCTCCATTCTACGATACTCTACTCCAACAAATCTAGCCTACAACACTCTACTCCACCCACTCCACTCCAGGACACTGCACATCACTAACTTTTAGCCATGCAGAACAGCAGCCACACTAGTGTACAATGTGGCAAACCCACATTGCCAAAGCCAATAACTCTGTGTAAACAAGACCTATTGGCTTTGCCAATGCTTGTTCTAGATTCTTCACAGTACCATCTAAACCACAACTCTTCCTTGCTTGAGGCAAAGGGCCTGTATCTGACTGTAATAGAAACGTAGACAGTGACTCCTCACCGAGACCTCTGGTCCATTTAGTTGCCTTATTGACTACCAGATCAAATCTTACCTAGCTTTCTGCTTAATGCAGACTTTCTTGTCACCTAATAACCTCTGTGTCCGTGTCCTTTTAAAAATCATTTACTGATTTAGTCTCCACCAAGTGTGCTGGAAGGTTCGAATGATAGGGGTGCAACTCCCACGTAAGAGAGGAAAGGTGGCTGTCAGATATGTGCAATAATTAAAATGAATTAATCCAGCACTATTTATCATAAGGGTTTGCCAAGATAGCTACTGGGTATGGCACAAAATACTTCTTGGAAGCACCAGCTGGCATACTCTCTGTGTTAATCACTTCAATAAAGTGTGATCTAATCTAATCCTGCCTGTTCAGACACTGGGACATCAGGTGGTGCCAAGTGAGAACTGCAGGTGTGAGTATTCCGCAATGGAGGAAATCAGGTGATATCCCAAAAGGCTTCTGCTTTTGAAAGATCAAGTTTACTGTGGTCTGTCATCTCACATGCAACTAAACCTGTTACAGCTGAAACCTATGAAGTGAGTGGCCCCCAAACAGTGGAACGAACTCCCGCTACATCTTCGTATGGAACCTTCGGAATCTAGATTCCGGGGTAAACTTAAGACATTCCTGTTTCCCATTATGTAACTTTTCCCTCCTATGGCTCTACTAACATCTGCCTCTTGAAATCCTAGCAGCAATTAGCGCGGGAACACACTGTCTTCTGTGTAACCAGGCGCTCAATAAATGGTTTATTATTATTATTATTTATTATCGCCTTCTAACACTCTTGAGCACAGTGCTTAATTTGAACAGGTGGTTGCAGGTGCATACATTTTTTGGTACCATGACTTATTTTTTATCATCAGATTTTGACCCAGAACAAAAGAGAGAGAAGAAAAGTGACAAAGAAGGTGGAAGAGAAGGATAGGAGAAGATTGGCAAAGGGAGAAAGAAGGGATGAAAAGGAGCATGCATGAAAGCAATAAAGAGACAGGAAGGGTAGGGTGATGGAAGAAAGAGGGCATGAGCTGAAATCAAGACAAGACTATGGGCCATTATATCCTACGGGATCTATATTTCAGCAGACGGGATATCCGTTACCATTGTGACGGAGTAACCCATCCGCCACGATCTATATCACGCCCTATGTGTCTCAGTGGACTGACATCTGCTCCAGAAACCTGTGTTTGATCTCATGGCCACAGGTTTCAAATCCCAAAGATCCAGTCAGCCTTTCATCCTTCTGAGGTTAAAAAAATGGGTACCAAAATATTGGGTATCAATAATCACCTATTATCCAGTGCCAAGGTGCCCCAAGGGTTATGCGAGCTTTACAAGAACGTTTGATGTTAAGACTAGGCTGCATTGGTCTTCAGCATAACTTGCGGCACGCCCCTACAGAAGACACTAAACGCCGTGCGCATATTTGCTTCCACAAGTTATGCAGTGGCTGTGTGCCATAGCCCTACTTTCTGTGCTACAACAAACAGATAATAATAATCTGTATCATGAAGATTTCCTGGCAGCTCTTTCAGTGGTTTGGTAAAAGCACTCGGTTTGTGGGCTCAACAGGTGCAAAACTCAGGGTCACATCTTTTTGTAGGCTCCAGGCTTGAATGAACCTTCACTTGGTTGGTAGAGGAGAGCAACAACCATAAAGCTACTTCTACAGTCTATGCTGGATGGCACTATTTTGCCCTCTCTTCAGACTATCTTTGAAATGCATATCTCACACATCTACCCTAATGTGGCTTTTTTAGAGTTTAATTAGGAAATATACCATAAAGGTGCAATACACGCACAGTCATATTAAAATTTGATATCAACAGTAATGACCATTTTTGAACTGCCGAACATAATCTCCACCGACTTCCAGTCCAGCGGATGAGCCGGAATGACGTTTTGTGGTGAATGGAAGGATCTTTCGGTGGTACACCCATGGAACATCAACGGCATACCCAGAAACAACCATCAGCTCCAGATCGAGTAGTCTGACATCTTTGGCAAATGTAATCTGCTAGGATTTGGAGGAAAAGAGGGATCGAGCTGTGGAATTAAGTAAATGGCATACAGTGATAAAAAGTCAATTAAATGAGCACATACATCTATGAGGTTTGTAAGTGTTCACTTAAGCCCAAAGTCCTGGTCTGGTGATAACCTTGCACCATCAGCTGTTGAGTCTGTGCTCTTTGTTACATTTTTGCTGAACAGGGCCTCACACACCTTTTCAGCAGAGATCACGTAATCAATATTATATTTTGTAAGATAGGATACTTCACTAGATTATAAACGGTTAATCTCAAAACACAATGAATGCCTTGGAGAATGCCCTGAGAACATGACTTCCCACCAAATGTTCTTACAGGGACTAGCTTAGTGTTGCCTCTTAAATCCAAGCAACTACAAGCTATATTGACTTGAGCATTTTAGTAATTAAAGCAAACACAAGGAGATGATGGACGGAGCACTGAAACTTTTCAGACACTCACCCCCAGTCACAGATCTGGGTTGAATCCATCATCATTCTTTAACTCACTTCGCCACCTCAGTTCAGACCCAGCCATATGCAAATCATTCTTGACCCTGTGCCTCATGGGAACAGTCCAGCCCGAACTGCCAAGCCAGGTCTTCACTGAACCAGATCCTGGGACCGGTTTCTGGGTTACACCCTTCATCAGCCAGGGTAGCTTGAATCCAGGGGCAAGGTGAGCAAGGGACCCACATCTAGGCATATCCTACCAACTTAGGGCGAACAAAGCAAACACAAGGAGATGATGGACGGAGCACTGAAACTTTTCAGACACTCCCTCTCCTCGTGTTTGCTTTGTTCACCCTAAGTTGGCAGGGTATGACCAGACGTGGGTCCCTTGCTCACTTTGCCCCTGGATTCAAGCTAGCCTGACTGATGAAGAGTGTTACCCAGAAAACGGTCCCAGGATGCTTGTTTCTGGTTCAGGGAAGACCTGGCAGGGCAGTTCTGGCTGGACTGTTCCCATGAGGCACAGGGTCAAGACTGATTTGCATATAGCTGGGCCTGAACTGAGGTGGTGAAGTGAGCTAAGGAACGATGATTGATTCAACGCAGATCTGTGACTGGGGGTGAGTGTCTGAAAAGTTTCAGTGCTCCGTCCATCATCTCCTTGTGTTTGCTTTAATTACTAAAATGCTCAAGTCAATATAGCTTGTAGTTGCTTGGATTTAAGAGGCAACACTAAGCTAGTCCCTGTAAGAACATTTGGTGGGAAGTCATGTTCTCAGGGCATTCTCCAAGGCATTCATTGTGTTTTGAGATTAACCGTTTATAATCTAGTGAAGTATCCTATCTTACAAAATATAATATTGATTACGTGATCTCTGCTGAAAAGGTGTGTGAGGCTCCGTCCATCATCTCCTTGTGTTTGCAGTTTAGTAATTACACATAACTTGATTGCTGTGTGTAAGCAAATGGTGGGAGATCAACGAAGTACTCCACATCACACATCGTGGGAACCATGGTCCTCTTGTTTTTGTCAATGTTTCATTGGCCTTTAATATTGTGGACCTTAGTAAGCACCCTCTCCACCAAAGGGCCTCAAAGGAAGCATACTACATTGCTCAAGACATACCCACTGAATAGCCCACCTTAGTCAGATGGGCACTTTCAAGTTAGAAACCATCTCCAGGGCCTGTGACATAACCAACGGCTCAATTCTTTCTAAGTCGATCGTCAATTTCTATATGGAGACACATTGAACAGTTCTGACAGACAAGGACATCAAATACATAAGTGCAGTGATTACACTGAACTGTGCCTGAAAATTCAATGAATGCGCAATGTTGACCTTATATGAACGGTGTTGCACCCTTCCAAGCTAGACAGTCCAAGGGTTACCTCAAACTCAACGCAATGAAAACCAAGTTCATCCTTACTCTGCTGAGACTAAACAGCAACAGACTCAAGATATCCTTCTTCATGTAAACATATATCTTGTTCAATTTTAATTGTTGCAAAGTGGGCTGATACCCACTTAGATTTGGTTTGTGTGATATAAAACCATAAGTAAAATTGCAAGACTGCAACTAAGATGCAATCATCTATGCATCAAGATGGCTTCAGACCTCCGACTGCCAATCAGTGCCAGGTCGCTTGACTTCAATTTTGACACTCCCCGCAGATGAAAGACCCATACCATTGCGAAGATGAAAACTGCATGGCAAAGTTCTTCTTTTCCTGAAACAGTATTAAGAACTACCATTGAAGGTCTGGGCCTCTTGTATCTTCATGGGAGCAATGCACTGCCAAGACGTATGTCGGAATCCCACCACGACACTCCAAAAACCATTCTCCACCAAGTGACCAGCCCCTCATCTTGAGTCTTCAGAGGCTCTTAGTGAACTCCATCGGCTCTCTCTGTCGGCCTTCCATACCTTTAAAAAGTGTTGTATCATTTGCAATACACTCTATACAAAGACGCCTCATTACCTGGACTCACTGCAATACTAGAATTCAAGAGTTCAGGAATGAGAAAACTTTCTCCGGATCCCCCCAGGATCTGGAACAAGAGCTAAGTCGAAATTAGACAACTGATGCCCCCTCCATCCTCATCTTCCACAAGCCCTGAAACAATTGAGACACCTCCCTACATACATCTTGCTACATCCTAATATTTCTACACTGACAACTCCGCTTGACTTACACACCAGCTACAATCCTCTGTCGACATGCACTCCGCCTCACATGTTATGGTCACCTAGCATGGAATAGCTCCCTGCCCCGTTTATTTTGTACCACACTCCCTTGCTTTGTACCTAGATTGACATCCCATAAATCCCACTGTACACACCTACAAAGCAGTGGGAGCAGGAACACTTGGACTAAGTGATGGGAGGACAAATGGAGTAAAGGAGGCAGCAAGAGGCAAAAAGAAGTGAGGAGACAGTAGAAGGAAGGAGATATAGGATAAAGCGTGGCAGCAATATAAGTGGGGTCTGGGTTACCACACCGTAATAAAGAGCATAGGCAGTTCCGGCAGCGGCAAATGACGCAACAATCTGTATGACCACGAAGAGCGGTAGTTTCCTCCACTGGAAGCGTCCTAGAAGGCACATGCTGAGCGAGAAGGCAGGATTCAGGTGCCCTCCTGGAGAAGACCAACAAAAGAGATCAGTCAGTAGCCCTGCCTCTCACATCTTTCTGGTGCCACATTTCCACACCACCTAAGTCTATCCCACTTTTAGCCACCATAAAGGACCGCTGTGGGCACGGTGTACCCATGTTGGATCAATGTGTCCAATGATCAGTCTTAACAGCAGAGGTTCTGTTTTGGAACATTTTGTAAGCCTCAAGTCTCCTAGAAGAACAGCAGTGAAGGAAGAAGAATCTGTCGCAAGAGTACACTCTAAAGATCATGTGAGGGTGATCCATACATAGATGATCGAAGTGACAGAAAGAGGACAAGCTGGTCTAGAATTATTCAAGATATTTGTTTTATTTTGCAGTAAGAGAATAAGGAACCTAGTGACAGCCAAGCCCTTCCTGAGAAGGCCCCATCATGTAAAGAGGTATGCATTTGCCACACTGTACCTGAGACGCCGCCCGAGATGTAGATGGCCATGGTGACCGCCAGCGCGCCGCCCAGGTACATGGTGAAGTAGCCTCCTTTTGTGTGGTAGCTGGTCACAGCCTGCGCGGTGGAGCCGTTGGTCATCAGCTGTAAGGAGAATCGAGAAAAGAGCCATGTATTCATGGAAACAAAATACAGCAAGGCCGTTCTTCACTCATCCTCCTAAGCACACAACACGGTTTTGGAGACATCTTCTGGTGTGTTAGGGAGCGATTAGTGAGAGGCTCAGTGGCATCAAGCAGATGACAGGCGGCAACATTTCAATGAACAACCCAACATTTTTCTACCATAACAACATAACAGTGCCAGTGTCTTTGTGCCAGTGTAGACACGGTCTTAGCGTCTCTGTACCAATGTCCTAGCGCCTGAGTCCTGGTGCTAGCGTTCACCTGCTTCGTGTCCTTGCACCAGTGTTTCAGCTTCAGTGTGCATGCATCCGTGTCAGTGGCCTGGTGTGAGGCTCCCAGCGTCCGTGTTTGTGTCCCTGTGTCAATGCCATGTCCTGGCGTCAATTTCCCAGTGCCAGCGTTGGTAAGCCTGTGACAGTATGTGTGTGTGCTCTGCTGTGTCCTTTCCTGTGTCCAGAAGTCACTGTTCCAGCTTCAGGCATTTTATCAGTATCTCAGTGTCACTGCCCTGCCCCCGGGTCAGTGTCCGCCTGCTGCCACCCCAATGTTCCTGTCGGTGATCCATATCAATACCCAGGCATCAGGGGTAATCATTGTCAACTATTACAGGATGGTGCCCCTCTGTCAGCGACTTGGTGTCTGTGCCCTACGGCCAGTGTTTGTGCACTGCCAGTGTCCCCCTGTCAGCATTAGTGTTCTTGTGTCAGTGTCTTACTGCCGCAGGATGGCTCAGTGAGCTGTTGTGATCTGTAGGCCACACATCTAAACCCAACCAGGGCTGGCTCAGCATTGCACCCTTTGAATGCTTGGTGAACTGAGTACCATTACAAAGGTTTTTTGGAACACCTTTTATTTAAAGTGCATCGAAATGGCAGATGAGTGATATGAAGCGCTATAGTCTTCTCCCGAGCTCCCGCAAAACAGCTATATAGTAATGGCGCTGATGCGCAGCGGACACGCGCCAGCGCGCGCCAAAGCAAAGCCCGCCTGTGCCCGTCTGCGCGCTGGTCACGCACAGCGCCAGCCACTCTGCTGATTTTGGAAAAGATAAACCTGCTGCTCCTACTCTTAGGTACTCGAGTACTCTTCTACGGGCAATAGGTGAGCAGGGTGGTGTTGGGGGGAACCTCAACCAGCGGCTACGGCAGGGACTGTAGCTACCACCACTAGAAGGGGCTCCTTAAGATGGGGTCTGCTCAACGGTATGTCCCTCTGTAAACATTATTTGGAGACGCAGCTGTTGCTTGAGTCTCATAACGTAGATGCCTTGGTGCTGGCTGAGACCTGGACTCACCCCGGGTCTGATTTGGAACTGGGCCTGGGGTGTCCTGAGGGCTATAAAGCCTTTCACAAGCCACATTCTAGCAGTAGAGGTGGAGGGGTTGGGATTTTATTTATGGAGGTGTGGAACTTTCCTCCTGTGGATATTGACGTGGTTGAAGGGATCGAGCTTTTGGGCTTTGCTCTCAAAGACCATGGGCACCAGGTGCTGACGGGTATTATTTGCTACAGCCCCCACCCCCCCCGGGGCATGGCCAGCCTCCTTCAACAGAAAAACCTGATTGATGTGCTTAGTAATATGGCTCTTGCACATGCTAGACTCCTCATAGTAGGGGATTTTAACGTATGGGCTAACGGGAGCATGGGCCCAGGGTACAATAATCTCCTACAACTGTGTATGTACCTGTCTCTTCCACAATGGGTGGTAGAACCTACACATACGGGGGACATATTTTGGACCTGACTGGAAGTAGTGAATGTTCTACCAGTTGGGTGGTCCGATCACCACCTGATGAAATTTGATGTGTTTAACATCAAGCAGAACGAACCTGCTACGAAGGAAACAAGATGCTTTCTTAGCAGGGACTGGAAAGGTCTTTTGAGGAAAGCCAGTGCTTCCCCAGTATTCCACCTTGAAGGTTATTTTGACCCTGGGAAACAGGTGGAGGATAACTATGCCACCTTCTGCTCACACATTAATGACCAATTTCCCCAGCGTGTCCCTCGAAAGATGGTCAAACAAGTTGGCAAACCCTCAGCGCCCTGGTAAAATGCTGATTTGCAAAAGTTAAAACTTGGCTGTAGACAAGCAGAACGAAGGTGGATGAAGGGGTATTTTGATACAGATAAAGCTATTTGGAAAGAGAAAATCTTTAGCTATAAGAAAAGTATTGCCTCTACTAAAGCTGAGTATTTTGCAGATGTAATCCCGGGTGCCCCAAATAGCTCCAAGAGCGTTTTAAAAATAATGAATGATATTGCTAGCCCTGCTTGCACTTAAAATAAGGTTCTCCCCATGCAGGAACTCTGCAGTAGCCTGGCCGCCTTTTTTGATAATAAGATCTGCAAAATTATTGAAGGGCTAGAGGGGGACAGCACAGTTGATGGGGCTATTGGCCCCTCACAGGATAGGCAGGAGGACTGGAGGATGATAAGGAAGGCCTCGGTTCAGAAGCCTCTTCTAGATCATTTTGACATTCCTTCCGTGGAGGTTTTTCATCAAACAGCTCTTGGGGTTTCCTCTGGTTCACCATTGGACCCTCTTCCCCTCAGGGTCTGGAAAGCATTAGGTTCCGAGCTGTTTCCTTTATTAAGGCAGCTATGCATTCAATCCCTGTGTAGCGTGTAGCGGGGTGGTCCCCTCCTTATGGAAGCAAACGATTGATTCCCAATTATTGAAAAAACCTTCGCTTGACCCAGCCTGTCTCAAGAGCTACAGGCCTATCTCACTCCTTCCATATCAGGTGAAGATAATCGAGCGCCTAGTGAGCAGGGCACTCTCCCAGTTCTTGGAGGCAAATGATATACTGGATGACGTACAAGTCGGCTTTCGCCCAGGACATGGAACGGAGACCGCCCTGTTAACTGTGTTGGAAGATCTTCGTTTGCGTGCAGACATGGGCCAACATGCCATTTTGATCCTGTGTTGCACAGCCAAGTGGAGAACTGTCCCATGCACTGCCTGAGTGGCCAAACAGGACACTCAGACCAATCACAACGCTGTTGTCATGCTGGTGACAGGAGTGTCCTGATTGGCTTAGGGAAGTCTGGAGTTTGAGAACCTGGGCGCTTCCATGCTGCTTGTGGTGAGGGTGTGTGGGTAGGCCTAAGCGACCAGCATGGCCACGTGCGCAGGGGTGGAAGCGCGGAGCATCAGCCAGTAAACCACACACTCGTCTCATTCGGAAGTGACGTGCCCGAGCGCGCGTCCTTCTTTTATTGGACCCCGCAGGCCACGCCTGGCCTGCGGATGCGTGGATGCGTACGTGCGTCTGCTAGAGTGCTAACCGCACTACATCTCTATCAAACTTTCAACAATTTCAAAATGTTCAGTAAACTGTTCATGAAACGAATATACAATGATGAAAAGGTACTTGCGTGCTCCCCGGTTGCAGAGTTCAGGAGCTCAGGTGGCAGACATAGTCATTGAGTTTCTGGTTGGGGCGGGGGTTGGGCCTCAGACTGTAACGAGGCGTGCGGCCCGAGCCTCGATCCCCGTGGTGGGCCTGGCTCCGGACGGGGGTGGAGTGTGTTGGTGCCTCAGGCTCTGGGGTGAAGCCCCCGCCGTCTGCTGCAGAGCTACTCGCCGCTTCTGGTGCTGTCGCTCCGGGTGTTTCGGGGATGTCCTCCTGGGCTTCAGCACTTGCATTGCCGGCTGGAGTGATTATTTTGAACCACGACGAGTTCCTTGACACTTCTTCTCCCTCCTTATTGGCGGTCACCATGGTGCCCTTCGTGTTGGTGACCGTCCACGGCCCTGGTTCATAGAAGGTCCGAAACTTTCCCCCGGGTCGTCGATTCTTGATGATGACCCGGTCTCCTCGATGTAGTTGCCTTGGGGCGGCCCTGCGGCGGCTGCTCGCCCGCATGTTATTCCTGCGCCGGCGTCTTTGTGCGCGTTCCTGCATCTCATCCAGTTCCTCATCTTCCCGCCTTGGCCCCGGCGGCACGGGGAGAAAGTCCCTACGTTGGCCTTGAAACATCAACGCCCACGGGCTTCTCAGCGTGGTGCAATGGGGCGTTCCACGGTACTCTCTCAGGAATTCGTGCAGTCTCTGTTCGGGGTCGGCCTCTTCGACCACTGCGATCCTGAACATTTTGTTAAGTGTTCGCATGAATCGCTCCACCTCCCCGTTGGCTTGTGGCCACTGGGGAGTGATGCGCCGGTGGGTGATGCCTCGCGTCGTCATGAAGGTGGCAAACTCCGCTCCCTGGAAGGGAGGGCCGTTGTCGCTTTTGAGTTCACCAGGCAGGCCGAATAGGGAGAACATCTTTTCAAGTGCTGGCCCCACGTGGGCAAAAGCCGTGGATTGTATCTTCTCTACGAGGGGGTATTTGGAATAAGAGTCTATGACCACCAGAGTATGCCCCTCACCGGGGAAGCTTCCAAAATCCACACTGACCTTTTCCCATGGAGCTGTGCAGGCTTCCTCCGTGATGATGGGGACTGGTCGTTCCGGGTCGCTGGTTAACTGGCAGGACATGCAGTTCTTGACATACTCGTCCACGGTGTTTTCTAGTGCGGGGAACCACACCTTCTCGCGCATGCGCGCCTTCATCTTGGTGACCCCTTGGTGACCTCCGTGTGCCAGTTGGGTGGCCCGATGTCTGAGTCGCCTTGGTATCACGAGGCGCGTCCCTCTCAGGAGTGTACCCTCCTCCGTGGCGCTGAGTTCATGGCGGATCTGCCAATACTCGGTGAGGGTTTCTTTGTTCGCCGCCGACCAACTCGGGGGGGGCCGGAGATAATCCGTCCAGGACCCTTCTTGCACCGCCTGAAGTGTCCGCATGTAGGGGAGGTCTTCTGTGGCTGCCTCCTTGATTTCATCTAGAGTCATACACTGGGGGCAAGAGGTGAGAGCCACCCATTGAACATAGCCATCACACTCCTCATCAGTGGCTGTCAGTTCACGCGGCAGTGGGTGCCGTGACAAGTAGTCGGCTGGATTTTTGGCTCCGGGTCTGTAGATGACCTCCATGTCATAAGTTTGGAGCTGGATCACCCATCTCTCGATTCGTGGCGGTGGATGGGGGGCAGTGCCCTTGAAGAGTGGCACCAAGGGTTGATGATCTGTGACCATGACGAATGCTTGTCCGTGTAAGTAAAGGTGGAAGTGTCCACAGGCCCACTTGATAGCTAGCGCTTCGCGCTCAATCTGGGCATATCTAGCCTCGGTGGGAGTTAGGGCTTTGCTCGCGAATGCTAGGGCGGTCCATTTCCCTGGTTCATGTTCTTGTGTCAGGACCGCCCCGAGTCCCACGGGGCTGGCATCCACGATTACCTCAGTCCGCTTGGTCGGATCGAAGTATGAGAGGGTGGCGTTTTCTAGAAGCGCTTCTTTTATGCTCCGGAAGGCGTCTTGTTCTTTGGGGCCCCAGGTCCAGGCGGCATCTGCCTTCGTCAACGCTCGGAGGGGCTCGCTGCGGGTGGCCAGTCCTGGGATGAAACGGCCGCAATATGTGGCCATTCCGAGGAAGCTCCTCACTTCCGTGGGCGATTGGGGTGCTGGAGCGTCCTTGATGGACTTCGACTTTCGCGGGTCGATCTGGACTCCCTCCTGGTTGAACACGTAGCCAAAGAACTCAATCGAGGGCTGGAAGAATTGGCATTTCTCCTTGTGGAGTGTTGCTTCATGTGCACTGAGTCTCTTCAACACATCCCGCAAGTGCTTGTAATGTTCGGAGGCCGTGGCTGAGTGTATGAGGATATCATCGCTCACGTTGATGACTCCTGGCAGTCCTGAAAGCAGCTCCCTGATGGTGTTTTGAAACACCTCGGCGGCCGAGGATATTCCGAAGTTGAGTCGCTTGTACCTCCGGAGGCCCAAGTGGGTGCTGAAGGTGGTTATGAAGCGGCACTCTTCAGCGAGTGGCAGTTGATGGTATCCCGCATTAAGGTCGATTTTGGAAAACCACTTCGAGCCATTCACATCGGCTATGATGTCATCCATCGTCGGGGTCAGGTGTCTTTCCCGCTTGATTGCCGCGTTCAGCAGTCTCATGTCTATGCATAGCCGGACCTCGCCCGGCTGCTTGGGTTTTTCGACGATGACCATGGGCGACACCCACGGGGTGGGCCCGGTCACCTTTTCGATGACCCCCAATTTCTCGAGTTTCACCAGTTCCTTCTCCACCAATGGCCGCAGGTGGAATGGGATTCTCCGATGGCGGAGAGAGGTGGGAGTGACGGTTTTGTCGATGTGCAATTTGATCGGTGCGCATTTGATGCACCCAAGACCTTTGAACAGCTCGGGGAAGCGTTCCAGAAGTTCTTCTACCTGGTGGTTCCGTATGTGGTTGGCAAAAGCAATGAGCTTCAGGTCCTCCGCCGTGTGGCTGCTTATTAGGGTGTCGGCCTCTCGATCAATGATATGGATCGTTGCGGTTATTTCCACGTCGTCAGCCCGTATGGGTGTGACTATTTTCCCTTTCAGGGGAAGTGGGGTGTCGGCGCCATACGCAAATATCTTGGTCTTGGAGTTTAGGACTTCCGGGCGGGGGCGCAGCTTGTTGAATTCTTGTAGGCCCATGACATTGACGGTGGCTCCTGTATCAATGACGGCCTTCACTTCGCTCTCACCTACGTGGATCACACATGTTGGCTGCGGCCGTCGTCTGATTTTTAGTTCCCTGGCGAAGGAGACCACATACGCCTCCTCCTCGTCCTCGGAGTCTGATTCAACCTGCGACGTTGGTAGGAATTTGTCTGTCCTCCCCGGAGGTGATTCTGCTATGGATAGTTGGCGGACCGCTTTAGCGGTTGTCCATGATTTCTGCGAGTTTGGGGGTCTGTTCCTCCGGCGGCAAACCGCTGCGAAATGATTTGGGATTCCGCAGTTCCCGCAGACTTGGCCTTGGGCAGGACAGTCTCTGGCCGCATGGGGTTCGTGTCCACAGTATCCGCACCGGCCCTGTGGTGCGTCTCGCCGGGCTCCTTTTCTTCCTGGGCCACGTGGTCGTGCCCGTACTGCGTCAGCCCGCTCATTCCTGGTCGTTTCCGGTTTGGCGGGAATCTTATGCAGTGCTTGCTCCATGGCCGTGGCCCTGGCATCTGACAGTTCATGAGCTCTGGCCAGGACAAGGATGTCCTCGAGCGAGATCCCGGGCTTTCTTAGGATGTGGCCCCTCAGCGTTTTGTCCCGACACCCTTGTATCAGTTGGCGCCTGATGGCCTTGGTTTGGTCTTCGTCCGTGGAACTGGCCAGTTCCCGGACGCGAGTGTGGAATTGATCCATCGATTCACCTTCTCGTTGGCGGGCTTGTCCCAGCTTAAAGACTTCAAAGTCTACATTCAGTTGCGGGTCAAAGTGGTTGTTCAGTGCGGTGACCGCAGCAGCATACGTGGTTACTCCCGCCGAATTGGGTAGGTGTTTGAAGAGTCGGAATACCTCGTCCCCCGCGTAGTGAAGGAGCAGCGATCGTTTCACCGCGTCGTCCGTTTCTCTGGTGACCACGAAGTAATTTTCAAGTCTCTCTAACCACACCTTCCACCGGGGTGATGCTGTGGATGGGTCACTCGCTTCGCTGAAAGGCGGCAGCACTCCAGCAGCAGCATGCTGGAACGGGATGTTGATGACCGGTGCCGCTGCAGGAAGGGAAGAGGACAGAGGAAAGGCGGCGCAGACAGGTAAGTGATCTTTGTTTTTTTCAGCCCGCCTCACCACCCCCGTTCAGTAGCAGCCGCCACTGTATTAAAGCACACGAACAAAAGCAACATGCAGGAGAGCAAGCTGGCAACGCACGGCGAGAAAGAGCAACACAAATGCATGAATAGCAATATGGAGAAGGGGAGAGGAGCACAAAGGCAAGCAAGTGCAACATGAGTGCACAAACCAAATCACCATGCAGGTGAGCAGGGTTGCCGCACATGGGTGGGAAAGAGCAACATAAGTGAACAAATGAAAACAACATGGAAGAGAACAAGGCGGCAGCACATGGGTGGGAAAGAGCAAATGAGTGCGAGTGGGATAAGAAGCACAAGGCTGAGAGAGACTGACGCAGAGGGAGAATTAGAGTTTACGAGGGAGAGCACATAGTGTCTCCTGGAATGCTTGATCACAAAAAAAGAAAGCTCCAAAATAAAGCTGTGGTAGAACCAAATACTTCAATCGCGCTCCTGGGGAGGGACAAACACAAGAAGCAGGAGGAGAGCCCACACATGCTAACGAATGACAAGCGAGCAAGCAACAGTGATAGTGAAGCCAACCAATGGGCTCTATGCCTATCTAAGCCATGCACTTTTGTATGTGAGGCCTAATAAGGTGCCTTCCAACTAGCAGCAGGATAGATTTTTAAAAACCTAATAGAGGCATACCAGATGCACCCTTTCCAAATACATGTCTGAATGCCAGGGCTATTCTGCTAAAGGGAACAACTGGGGAAGTATTAACAGATACAATGGGCAATCTTACCATGTTCTCTAATTCCCCCAATAAAAGCGACTTATCATGAAAAAAGTAATCCTCCCAAGCCACCTGCAAAAAACACACAAGAGCTGCCAAACAGGAGAACATTGAGCATTTCCCTGCTTTCTGACTTCTTTGGCATTCTCTAAGTGAGCAAATAAGTCCCCTAGCTCTAAATAAACATGAGAACACCTCTATTGTTGGAGCAGAGAAGGTGACAATCATAGTGTTAAAAGTGGAAGATTATCTGCAGCAAGCCATTGCAGAGCCAACAGATCTCAATGCTTGTTAATGATGCACTGGCTTTCCCTGTTCTATGGGCCTTGGGGAGAGAGGATGGTTGGTCTTAACCATTGCTTCCAGGTTCAGGGGCATCTGCCAGGAGTCCTGCAGAACCCAGGAAAAAGTATACACGCATATTTCAGGTCATGAAGGGGAGTCTTCAAACCTAAAACAGGTTCTGAGAATACATTTGTTAGCTACGGCTCTGGCAGAGAGACTCCATTATTTAGTTCAGTCAACAGTTAATAACAAAACTTGTTACCTCCTGTTGCTATGTCGTGAAGGCCTTGCAGGCCAGGCTGACAGGGCTCTCTGAGGACCTGTCAGTACAGTGCTGCTTGTCTGCTTTGAATGAAAGCAGAAATCACAGCTGCAGGAGGGGGAAGGAAAGCAGGAAAAGTGTCGGGGACTGCTTAAGAATGGCAGGCATGGTTTTATTTCACAAATGTAAGCTAGGGAGGGGAGGCCATGTTATGTATGGCTCCGCCATTACTCCTCTGTCTCTGAGTGCAGTTGAAAAGACGGGCAAATGATTTGGGGGGCAACGCATACCATAAAATTATAAATAAGTAAAATGTGAATTAGGGAGATGCTTTTCACATCAAGGTCCTGAGTGAAATTAGACAATTCGAGGTTAGTTCTAGTTGTCTCTTTGATGACAATCAAAACTCTTAGGTGAAAAAAATCCCCCTAATTCATTCTAACCGATCTATAATTCTATCTGTGTGATATGGCTGCCATTGAAAGGTTTTGTAGTGAACAAATGAATCAAATAATAATTCCTGGGTCTCCAGAGACCCAAGTGTAATGGATCTCAAAGATGGGAGAAAGTGGGCTTTGCTGTCTCTGTGCCAACTGCCTTCTCCCCGGTCAACGCAGGTGTTTATGGGGGAGAAAAAAATAAAGCCTGTATTGAGAAGCGGCTCGCTGTCAGTGCGGTGCCACCTCAAAGTGAGACCGGAGACCAAAAATTCAGGCAGGTCAGGGGTGGGAATGCACAGAGGGAAGTATGTGGTGGCAGGAGTGGGGCAGATACTTTTTTTGCCATGTGGGTGGGAAAGAGTTTTGAGAGGGTAGTGGGGATAGCTTGATGGAGGCCAGGTATTTTTCTGGTCCAGTTTGTTTGCTGAGGGTGCGTCAGAGATGGCATATGTAGAGGGTGTTGTGAATAGGCGGCAGAGGCTAGGTATTTTTTTTTTACATTTGGAGATATTTGGGTAAGTGTTTTTGGCAGGAGGCCAGGTATTTCTATTTTAATTTGGGGGAGAGTATATGTTGAAGGTGGTGGAAGTGGAGGGCGGGTGTCCACACTTTTTTTTGGATCAAACTTTAAAAAATATATAATATATGATTCCTTCATTACACCTTACATGCCTGAAGCAGGGAAGTAGATTCTAGGCGGCCATAAACAACATACAATTATGGATGGCTAAACCTTGAAGTAAAGTTTCACACAGAGCTTTACTCTTATCATCTATTTGATGTCACTCAGAAACCATTGGTGGATTAATAATTCACGTCTACCGATCTGTAATTCAGTGTTTTAACCCCTTGGGCGCGGCCGCAATTCTGCGCCTGTGCGGCACATTCCGATCGCGGGTGCGGTCATGACGGCTGGGAGCCGTCATCAGCACACGAGCACTGTGCTCCCGGCCGTCATCAGCATGGAAGGGGTTAAACTGCATTTGGAGTATACCGCCCCCTATAAATACATACCTACATTCCTGAGAATGTTTTCAGTTGCAAATGAGCCTTTTTCATAATCTGACAGCAGGGAGCTGGTACATATTTTTGCATAATAGTCCCCAAGTTTAATAGAACACCATCTTGGGGATGAATGGCACATTGACATCCATTGTGAGTACTAATCTTCTCACTGAACACAGACCCGCATAACATTCTCAGCCATGGGAACGCATGACACTGACACACAGACCTTAATTTGAGACACAGCCCACCAATCATGTGGTGGACCTTCACAAACAATCAACCCTGGCACCCACCTTTGTGGCTCAATCTATAGAAACCCATGTACATGAATACACACATCCACTGGAATACACAGCATGCTGCAGACAACAGTCACAAGGACAGATATCTCAGGAACAGTGAGAATGCAAATACACCACTACTACAAATCAAACAGGTAAAGGGGAAAAAGAGTAAATAGAGAGCAGAAAGGTGTTGCTCACTTGAAATATCCTAACATCATCCACAATAGCCCCAAGAGTATCGGCGTCTCGTAGTACATGCGGTCGCATAATTCAAGAGACCCTGGCTATAATAAGTAACACGATATATCTTGTTATACATTGATTTTATATAGCACGTATTACACCCTGAGAGGCGTTGAAATATGTTACTGTCTCTTCCCCAGTCGAACTGGCCTATGGAAGGCATAAACTGGCCTTGGGGCAGCCTCCCGTTTTTCCAATGGGCTAGCTCAGCCTTGTTCTGGTCTCTTGTACCTCAGGAGTAGGGCAGGGTAGAGCACACCTCTGCCATGTCATGAAAACACACAGAAACTTTGTAACAACAGTCCAGTCTGGCTCACAAGGAGCAAACCATCAAGATAATGGGACAGATAGGAATGCAAATTATCCTTATCAGACTGATATGGCCAGGTTTAATGCTTATAAAAACAAAAACCACGCCGTTGTGTTGCCACCCAAACAGAAGGTGTAAATAACATGTAGCTGGATCTGGTGGCTTAGTGGACTAATGCCTCCATTGTAGGGACCTGTGTTTACTCTCATGGTAACAGGCTCAAATCCCCGTTGGTCCACTCAGCCTTTCATCCTTCGAGGTCGATAAAATAAGTACCATTGAGATGGGTAACAATACACATCTGTTATTCAGCGCCAAGATACCCTTGGGTGAACTTGCACTTTATAAGTACACATTATGCTATGTCCACGTATGCAAGCTACATGCTTACCACTTGCACCTAGTTTCTCTTTACCAGTGGGCCTCAGTGACATTCATGGAAGACTAACTAAATATTTATTATAGATATCAGTACCAAGAAGACACCCAGAGGAAGTCCTTAGAATAAACGATGACATGTTAGCAAGTTTCACGCGCTCTTCCCTTCTGCAATGCATTCAAGTTAGCAAAGCTTTTTTTGGAAACCAGGCTGTTCACTTTAGAGGAGTCCAGGTCAGGAAGAGGTTAGTTTATATCTCAAAACCTGCAGTAAATATACATATTTTTTATGCAACACTTTGGCTCAATGGAAGAGCACCATGTCCTTCAAAGGCAGAATGCCTCTTAATCAGGGTCACAGGAATTACGCGGCAGTGGAGGGCCAAACTTTCTTGCATGGTTGAGTAAAATATGCAGCAAAAAAAAAAATGATGCCATTATTTTGTCATGCTTACACTTGTTAACACTGTCTTGTTATTTGTTGTACCTTATTAGTACAAGATGAATACCCAAATAAAGTAATAAGCAATGGAAAGGTTTGAGCTAGAAGCAAAAGTCGTTTTGTTAAAATCTGCAGATCATTCAACAGATGATGGATTATGTGGAAAATGCGGCAAATCTATAATTATGCGAAACATGTTGCAGCAGCACAATCGCACAATTCCAGTGGCCCTGCTTTTTGAGAAGGAAAATAATACTTTAGGCCTCAGAGATTTGTTGGAGGGCGGCACTACCAAAGAAGTTGCCAAAAATGTTGTGGATATCTCGTCAGTAATTTGTATAGTGGCAATCAGTAGCGGCTGCTTCCGGACCTGGGTGGTGGGCCGGATTCCGAATATTAGTTGCACGGCATCAAGTGGTCTAAGCGAGTACGCTCTGAAAACTGATGATAATGATTTGAGACAACAGCATTGGGGTTGTCTGAGCATTTATCGGACTTAAGAAATGATGGGACACCGGGAAAGATGTAAAACCGGTTTAAAGATAGCCACAACTTACTAAAGCAACAGCCCTGAGGAAATCACGGTTACTTACCCTTGGCGACGAAACACGTGTTGGCTAAAAAAGAACTACAAGAATAAATCAAAAAATACAAGAAAAATAAGAATTGTTGACATCTGTAATTTATGTAGTGTACAATAATATGATTATATGTTGATACTAGCGAGTGCTGGGGGAGATATTAACTTCTGAAGTTGTTTGACCTTGGTCATCTAACTGGAGAGTGGGTGATCTCCCTACCTCAAAGCACCGCACAGAAGTAGAATTACAATCATTTTATGTGTACGTCATTTAGAGCGCCACAAAACCTTCCACAAATTTAACCCTCGTTACCATATCTCAACTGTAAATCATGCCCTTTTTTTGGGAAACACTTTTGACATCAGGAAACTAGGAGCTTCATGTAGGAAGCCGGGGTCGTAATACAGGTAGTGTATTTTACACAGTTTGCCTCTTTCTGCTTGTTGCTGACCTTTATTTGGTCTCTTTCTGCTCTTCTCACCTTTATTTTGCCCCGCTCTACTCGTTTCTGACCTATTTCTGCTCCCTTCTGGCCTTTATTCTGCATCTTTCTGCTCGTTTTTGACCTTTATTCTGCCTCTTTTTACTCATTGCTAATGTTTATTTTTCCTCTTTCTGCTAGTTTGTCACCTATATTTTTCCTCTTTCTGCTGGTTTCTATCCTCTATTTTGGCCCTTTCTCTTCATTTCTCAATGTTATTTGACCTCTTTTTGCTCGTTTCTCACCTTTATTTTGCCGCTTGCTGCTCATTTCATACTTTTATTCTTTCTCTTTCTGCTAGTTTCTCACTGTTATTTTGCCTCTTTCTGCTCGTTGCTGACCTCTATTTTGGCTCTTTCTGCTCGTTTCTTATTTCTAATTTGCTTCCTTCTGTTTCCTGCTGACCTTTATTTTGCTGCTTTCTGCTCATTGCTGACCTTTAGTCTGGCTCTATCTGCTTGTTTCTCACCTTTGGTTTGCCTCTTGCTGCTGGTTTATGAACTCTTTTTTTCCCTCTTTCTGCACATTTCTGACCTCTATTTTGCCTCTTTTTGTTCGTTGCTGACCTTTATTGTGCGTCTTTCAGCTCATTGATGACATTTACTTTGCCTCCTTCTGCTCCTTTATCACCTTTATTTTGCCTCTTGCTGCTGGTTTCTGCCCTCCATTTTGCCTCTTTCTGATCATTTCTCACCTTTATTTTGCCTCTTGCTGCTCTTTTCTGACCTTTATTCTGCTTCTTTCTGCTTGTTTCTCCTCTCTATTTTGCCTCTTTTTGCTCACTGCTGACCTTTATTTTTCCACTTTTAGCTTACTTTTCACCTTTATTTTGCCTTTTGCTGTTGGTTTCTGACCTCTATTTTGCCTCTTTGAGCTGATTTCTCACCTTTATTTAGCCTCTGTCTACTCATTTCTCACCTTTATTGTGCCTCTTTCTGCTGGTTGCTGACCTTTAGTCTGCCTCTTTCTACTTGTTTCTCAACTTTATTTTGTATTTTTTGCTTGTTTCTGATCTTTATTCTGCCTCTTTCTGCTCCCTTCTGACCTATTTTCTGCCTCTTTCTGTTTGTTTCTCACCATCATTTTGCCTCTCTGCTCATTGCTGGACATTATTTTGCCTTCTTCTGCTAGTTTCTCACCTTTATTCTGCCTCTTTCTGCTAATTGCTAATTTTTATTTTGCCACTTTGTGCTCATTGCTGACCTTTTGTTTTGCCTCTTTCTGCTCGTTGCTGACTTATTCTGCCTCTTTCTGCTCGTTTCTGACCTTTATTCTGCTTCTTCCTGCTTGTTTCTCACATTTATTCTGCTTCTTTCTGCTCTTTGCGGACTTCTATATTGCCTCTTTCTTCTCTTTTTCCCTGGGAGTGAGGGGGAGCCTCAGGCCCCTGCAGTCCCAGCCGGCAACCCTTTTTCTGCAAGAGCCAGCATTGCTGCTGCATGGAAGGAGCAGCTTGAAAGGCGGCTCCCTCTGTGCAACAGTAATAGTTTCATCTCTTTCCCAGCCTGCATGTCTGCAGGAAGAGCAAGAGAGGAAACCTCTGCTTCCAGTGGGCGGGAGGACTTTGACAGCTCCCACCTGCTGGAACCAGATTGTTTGCTTTAGCTTCATGGGAGCCGTCTGCTTCTGCCAAGCTGAAGCAAACCACTATACCCGGAGTGAGCAACCCGGGACATAGCGGAGCCAGCCTTGGGAGCTTTATGGTCCCAGGGCCATGTGTAGCTCAAAAAGGGGGCCAGCGCAGCCCCCATCCGTCTACCAGCACGGGTCGTCCAGGGAGGTGGTGGTCCCCATGGCTGTATATGCCCAGGGAGCGGGGCAGTGCGTCCCCCTCCCTCTTTTTAAAGTTAATTGCCCAAGGGAGGTGTGGTCACCAGGGCCCAAGGGGGTCCAGGAGGCACCCCCCCCATTACCTTCAAATTAGTCCCGGGAGGTGGTGGTCCCCTTCTTCTGTACCGGTTTTTCTTACATAGCAAGTTGTGGTTCACTGACTCCCCTATGGGGCATCACTCTCCCAACTTTTGGGTTTATTTACCCCTCTCTATATTATTCTCTCAATTACATCCTGGGACCATTCTGGGTCTTTGTCACTCTAGAGTTCTTATGGGCCTTGAATGTGGTACTTGATCACTGCTACATGCCTTTTACACAATCTGCTACTAATGGACAGTCTATTATAGTTTTGATATGTGCAAGTTTCATGGTAGGTTATGTCTTTTTACTCAACCGTAGCGCAATCTGCCCACCTCAGGTTCCGACTGCACCAATAGGCAGCAAGACGCAACCCTTGTACATTATATGTAATACTGCTAGCAGATTTTAATATAATTGTTTTAGCAGTAGGTTCTTTATGGCCGTCTCCCTCATTTATCTCTTACAGGTTGGATCCCCCTCCTGCAGCATAGCAGGTGCAGTATTAGCCTATATGACTGGAGGAACTACACTATTTCACTTGGCCCCATTCCTCAGTAGGGTAGGTACTTACCTGGTCCTGATGAAATGCCGCTGAAAATCCAGGCATAAAACATGTTGACCTTACTCAACATGCACTAAAGCTATGACAGTACATTATTACCCATGATAGCTATCTTGTTTTTACTGTGTCAATGAACCACCATCCCATTAGAACTCCTTTTGGAGTTCCTTAGACTTAGACCCCATTAAAGGGTCAGTCGGGTATTGCAGCGCAGGCCCTACGAGGAGTGCCCTATGTTGAAGCATGACACCCTACCGGGTTTGTGAGGGCACTTTGATTTGATCAGTCAGATCCCCCCCATCCTGGGATCCCGTTGTCCAGGACAATTTAGCCACCTGTTAGGGTTCTCTCTTCCCTTGAGACTGAGGATCCGCACCCCTTTGTGTTAGTTATTGATCTTGGAGGAGTATGGGTGCTAGTCCTCTCTAAAGAATCGCTCCTTGTCCCTCCCTTGATTATCTGACATTCGAAACCAACAGGTTTTAGTAGGGAAGATGATTTTAGCTGTCTTAAAATAGCAGGGGCTGGTGGGGAACAACATTAGTTTATTTAATAGGGATAACATGCTAGTATTTGAGAACAAAATAATGAGTTTACTAAAAAAGTACATGTATGTATTTGGAGATAACTAACCTGTGGAGACTACATAGACGTGAGCTCCTGGTCTGGGTATAGGGGCAGGGGACCTTTCAGCAGCCACATCGTGTCGTGGTGAGCGAAGTAACATTGCCAACTGCCTCCACAGCCATAGTCAAGGGAATCTAGGACAGAACACCTGCACCACACAGCTCACTGACGCCCTGATTGCCTTGGGAGTGGCCTTGGTGTACCCTTCCTCTCTTTCACATAACCGGGCACAGAGGTGCTCCTATACACAGTTCAACATACTGGGGCAGGATAAGCTGCCCCAGCCCTCGATGCAGGGCAAGATCGACAAATTTACCAGGCCCACCTCTTCTGCGGCGGCCCGCGTGGATGGAACACAGGGAAGAATCTCTCATACACTGGAGATGTCCCCATCCTACGAGTTATAAAGGAGCTATGTTCCTCCATTGAGGTAGGAAATTGGTGAACTCACAACAGACCTCTCACTTAGGCATCAAGATCTGCGCAACACAGTGGCGTGGTAACTGCAACTGAGAAAAGGTTATCTAAGGTGGAAGGACCGCTCCAGACGCAATTACATCAGTGTGGTGGAAATCCCGGAGGAGACGGGAGGGTCCAACACAACTGCTTTCTTAACTGCCTGGCTTCTGTCCTGGGTGCCACCTGATTCTGTCTCCTCATGCTTCTTCTTGGATAATGCCCACAGATCTCTGACAGAGAGACCCATCATCGCCCGCATATTGAACTATGCAGACTGCGATGCTATACTAAGGGCCTCTCGCTCGTGTGACTCCCTGCATGGTGAATCCTCGCAGGTTATGATCTTCCTGATCATACCCTCAAAGTACCGCAATAACTTTGTTCCTTCCAAGATGTCAAGAGGAGACTGAGGGGCCTGGGACCACGCTACATGCGGCTCTTTCCTGAGCACCTCAAAGTGGTGTTTGGTGTCCAATCCTTATTGTTAGACACCCCCAAACCCACCTGGGAATAGGCAAAAGATAGGCCTCGTCTGAAGGGCAAGGACATGCCGATCAGGAAAGACTCCACCTTGGATCAGAAGCCTACCCTAGAGAGACACACATTGGGACTGCGACGGTTTAAGCCCCCCCACACACAAGGCTACCAACAACCAGAGACGTTGGACTCCTTCCTAGGGCGAAGCCCCTTGCCTGTCATCTCCGAGGCCAAGCCCATCTAGACCCCCAGACCGTCCTGAGTCCTCCTGCTTTCGAGTCTCCTTTGATGGTGCCTCTGCATTTTACTAACTGCTTGCTTGCTTTATGCCATTATTGCGTCTATTGACTATGGTGAGATTCCCTTGCATTTCATCCTTGCTTGTTGCAGGTCTAGCTTTCACACGCCACAGGAGTGCTACTAGACCATGCTCCTCAGTTCATGTGCAGAGTTTTCGTTGGTGTACGCTTCGGATGACAGTCGGGGGAGGAATGGACTCCCGTCTGCCTGGTTGGCAACACCCTAATGTTCTTACCACAACAGGTACTTCAACTTTTAGAAGTATAGTGTGGGGGGTAGGGTTCTTAGGTTTAGATTTACTCACAGACTGCTTCATTCTTGTTTACACTGCAATGATGCCACCCAAAATTCTGCTCATGCTCCACGCGCGCCCTCACAGCTTCCACCCCTGGTGCTGTTTGTTCCGAGATCCCCATCATGGTCGACACATATTTGTGAGACAAGCCCAGGTCCTTGCAACACCTCACTTGGAATGTAAATGAGCTGCTCAACAAGGTTAAGCAGCTCCTTGTGGGTTGCCCCTAGGGCGGGTCCAGATATTCTGCTTTTGCAAGACACCCACTTTATGGGTAATAAATGTCCTTTTCTGGCACAAATGGGGTTCGCAAGGGTGTTTCACTCTGGGTTTCATGGGGGGGGGGTCTAGAGAAGTGGCTATACTCCTGAAAGGGCACATCCCATTCCACCATATTCAGACATGCACCATGTGCATGACAGATTAGGATGGTATGTCATAGTCTCTGGTCTTTTTCAGGAAAAATCCTTCATCCTCAATATATACGCTCCCCCCTTTTTTGGAGGCATTTTTGCAGACCATAAGCAGTGTCATTTTGGAGTTCCCACCTGAGCCTTGGATCATTGTGGGGGGACATGAATTGTGTTGCTCACACTCAAACTGACTGCTCCTCTGGGGCTCGAGAGGTCCCCAGATGGTGCTAGCTCGCCTTATAAATACAATGGGCTTATTGGATGCCTGGCGTTTATGCGATCCCACAGACAGGGCCTACACATTTTTTTCAGGGGTACACAAGGCCTTTTCCAGACTGGATTTTTTCCTCCTCCCCAAACCTCAGGTCTACACAATCTGTGAGGCACACATCGGGCACATGGGTTGTCTGACCATGCACCAGTTGAAATGCTGGTTGCAATGGGGAGAGGGGCATGGCAATGGGGGAGAGGGGGCTCACTCCGGGGGCATTTGAGTAATTGGACCCTCATGGATGCTGAATTTAAGTTATCCCTACATAACACTGTATGTGAATACATGCATCATAATGCATGTTCAGTCGCTCGCCCAGGACTCTGAGGGAGGCTTGGAAGGCCACTTTACCGGGCTCAATAGTTACCATGTGGCCTACCGTGTCCATATTGGTGTTGAGGTTGGGCACCTGGAGGCAAGTCTACTTGAGTTAGAGGCTCAATAAGTGGACTCCTTGACCCGGCGACCCTTCGGGATTCGCTGCATACCGGTGCCGTCATGCGTCAAACTTTGATGGAAGAGGCGTGCTCGGCCTGGATGCTGAGCTACGGAAGACCCAAGACCTACTAACCTTCAGGAGTCTACTCAAGACCTGGCACTTCAAGCAGTAGCAGCCCCCCCCCCACCCCCCCAGCGCCTTGAGACCCTCACGGGTGAATAGTGCGCTCTGCAAATTTCATGATTGATTGATTGAGCGAGAGTCGCATCTATCAATGGGGGGACAAATCTAGTATAACCCTGATCTTGCTTTGCTCCATTGCTTGTTCACGAGATCTCATTCCCCATGTTTTTGATGCTCCAAGCAAGTGGGTGGTGGGTAAATGGTTTTTCTCTGGTGCCTTTGCATCGTACTATAGAGCGTTCTACGCTCATCCCAAAAAAAGTGCTTCTCTGAAGTGGAGAGGTTTACACATGATCTTCCTACCAGAGCCCTCTCGGGAGGACAGTGAGTCACTGGAGCTAGACATCACAGTAGACAAACTGGGAAGAGCGCTGACGCATCTGCAACTGTGGAGTCCCTGGGACCTGATGGGTTTCTGGATGAGATCTATAAAGCCACTTGGATGCTCACAGGTCCTCATCTGTTGGGGGTCTTTCAGGAGGCTCTAAAGGGCAAATTAGTACCCCTGTATCTTATGACGTCTGACATAGTTGTCATTCAAAAAGTCACACTGGCCTTCGGAGTGCTGTGAATCTCATCGGCCAATTTCTCTTCTTCACATCGAGGTCAGGGTGTGGGCTAAGGCCCTAGCTGACAGACTGATTAAGCTCATCTCCACCCTCAACCACCCAGACCAGTCAGGATTCATGCCTGATCGGACAACAAGACACAACATACAACAAGTCTGCAATGCTATTGTGCTGTCCAAGCACTACCTCAAGCAGAGTGAGCGGCTGCAAGTGGACTTTTGAAAGGCCTTTGACTCAGTTGGCTAGCAGGGTTTATTCTCTCTCCTGGCCAAGATTCATTTTAGACCCCAATTTATCAACTATGTCCAGCTCCTTTACACAAACCTGTTTGCTCAGGTTAGGGGGTACGGGTCCACCTGTGCTCCCTTTCCGGTTAAATTTGGAACACGTCAGTGGTGCCCCCACTCCCCACTCCTTTTCACACTGGTTATTGAACCCTTGGCAAACTGGTCCAGGCAGATGTGCAGCTGAGGGGGTTTGAGTGGGGACCAGGGGCGAATGTAAGAATTGTGTTATACGCAGATGATGTGCTCATCTTCCTGACGGTCCTCCGGGGCTCGGGCCGCGTGCACGCCAGATACGGGACATCTTCGTGAATTTATTGGGACACCAAGTACACTTCATAAAATCCATGATCTACCTAGTGTTCGAAGACACACCAGATTTGCTGTGAATGTCAGAGTTCACGGTCCTCAGTCAGGGGTTGTGATACCTGGGGTGCATATCATAATGAATGTGGCTTTGGCGTGTGCCTGAATATACAGCCACACATAGACTGACAGCTGACTTGAGACCCTGGGCAACACTTACCCTCTCCCTCCTTGGGAGATCAGCTATTTTTAAGATGGTGGCTCTTTCATGGCTCTGTACCAACTCCAAAATTTCCAGATCCCTGTACCCATGTGCCTCTTTTCCCTTATCGACTCCCTTCTACCAAGTTTCCTGTGGAATGACGGTCCACCCAGAATTGCCCTCTCTAAGTGCTATAAATAGACCTATGATGGCGGTATTGCCATGCCAGATGTGCGGCCCTCCTACAGAGCAGCCCAAACTGACCGTCCTGAATGCTTTGTGATTCAGGGAGTTCGGGAACCTCACCTATGCATCTGAGGGGTGGATGCTAGGCACATAGTCCCTCCTTCACTTGTTGTACAGAGGGCGAACCCCCGGGACTTCCCTAGGTGACCGGGGTGGTCCTCATGACCTGGAGGGAGGTGGGAGCATTCACAGGGTGGAAGGGTCGGCCGACCAGGGAGACTGCTTTGTGGGAAGGCATGGCCCTGCACCTGATGGCTTGGCTACTGGCGTTTCAGTGCTGGGACCTCATAGGAATTTACCGATTCTGGATGTCCACAAGGTGAACTTGCTCAAATCACTTGCTGATCTTCAGGAGGAGTTCCAGCTCCAATGGAACCAGTTTTATAAATACCTGCAACTCTGCCACGCCCTCATACTCTGCATCAAATATTTAGGGTATATCCTGGAATTTAGCCCCCTAGAAGCCATAGTGCTTCTGATGAAGATCACTCAACAAAGAACTCCGTCACATGTCAGTCTCTTGTGCTCAGTGCTGCAGGTCATTTTTGAGGCCCTCCGAGAGGCTTGCGCTCACAACCGCGGCCCCCTGGAGGAGGAAGACTGGAGGGAGGGACTGGCTGCTCCCCGCGGGCGGCCATTGCCTCCCAGTACTGTCTTATTCAGGTGTGCTACTTACACAGAGTTTATTATACTGGTGAGAAGCTGTGAAGGAGGAGGTTTAGTGCATCAGCCGCATGTCTGCGATGTCAGGCCAAGACGGGTGACTTCTTACAGGGAATCTGGAGTTGTGCAGTTCTGACTGACTTCTTGACTGGGGTCTTTGATTGCCTTGAGGGAGTGCTGGGCCTGACTCTGCCGAGTACCTCACAGTGTGCACTGTTGCACATCTCGGACGAAATTGATGGGAACAGATATCCAGGGCCCTGATATGGCTGGGCCTTACCATAGCCAAACTTGATGTTGCAATGGTTTGGAAGGAAGCTCCTGCCCACTCACTGGAGGTTTGGAAAGGGGGACTGGACCACTGCTTAGGTTTGGAATGTCCTATTTATACAGCTTGGGGTTGCCCCAAGAAATATTATAACGTTTGGGAAGGGCAGGCTGGCTACCGTGTGATACAACTGGAGCTGTGTCCTCGGCAGGGGGGATCCCTGGAGGCTGAAATCAGATCGTTCTTGACTTGAGTTCCATTTCCTGGGCGGGTGGGGGTGGGGGCACTGGGATGAGTGGGGCTATCAGTCTATAGATCACTATACTGTTTGTGGCTACGAGTGATTGTATGGTTGTCATTTTTGTTTTATTTATTATTTTTTCTATTTTGCTTTATCATATATTGTGAATACCGGTCATACAGCCAGGTTGAATGGCCGAGCTATCCTAAATGTGTGACAGGTTGGTTAATATAAATGTCTGCTGGCTGTCTATTTATATTGTAGAACATTATCTGTCAAAACCCAATAAATAGCTTGGAAGAAAAAAAATCACAATGAGTTCTTAGGCCCATAATTGTTTTAAAGTTGTATTTCAATTTTTATCAGAGGCATATATAATAGCGACTACATGCACACAAGCATTAACTTCAAATCACACTTCAAATCACACCTCCGCCCACTGACTCCCCAAAGTCAATGTGGAAAGCTTTGCAGACCAGGTTTCCAAATCATTAGGCAATTTATCAACAACCTGGTCCATTTTCTTCCTGATTTTCAATGCAATTGCCAATTCTAGGAGATCTTTCTCCCGAGTGGCCATTGTTTGATCTATGTGGTTTAAGCCTCAGAAAGGCAATATGAGGTTTTGCTAACATCAGTCCCAGTAGTGCAAATTTATTCTTGATTTCTTAGACTTAGGTATAGCATTAAGAAGACAGTGTTTGACAGATATTGAAGAAATTAAAGTGGGTCAATCTAAACTTGGCAGAACTGGAGATCAACTGGAAAAGTTTGACTTCACACCCCATCTGTCAGTAGTGCTTCCAGTTTGTTATCCCACATTTGTCACGCCAGCAGCACCTTCTTTTTGATCAGCCTTCACCGCCTTATAAAGTTGGGATTCAGCAAAGGAAGTATGGCCCATTTCTAAAAGCTCTCATACAACCACAGAGGTGGCACGAGCCGCCGGGAAACCCAGCAAGATCCCGCTTAACAATTCTAGATATATGTGCACATTGAAGGAATGATTCTAATCTAAACCAAAGCTCGAGTTCTGCCTCGTCAAACGTCAGGAAGTTATTCCCATTGCAGATATCTGCAAGAGTAGAGCACCACCACTCCAGCCACTGAACCACAGACATGTCTCTGGCAATCTTCCTAAATGGCTTCAGCCACCATATCGCTAAAGATTGTGAGAATGGGGAATGTCTACGCACCCTATGTACTGCAGTGTCCCACGCGACAGCAGTAAGTCAAACAACATATGGGCAATGCAGTGGTACCCACACTCCCCCTCATTAACACGATGGGGAGTGGCTTCCACTCCCAGCTCCCAGCATCTATTCAATAACCTCTTCTTTCACTTCTCCTCTACCTCAAACCACTGCGCCAAATCTTGAAGCTGGGCAACAATGTAATACAAATCCAGATCAGGGAGCCCCAGATCTCCCTCCACTCCATCTAATTTAATGATGTCTATGCGGACCCTACTTCTTTATATATTTTCTAAATTCAATACACAGCGGAGCAGGAATACCATTTCCACAAGTGCGACACAGCCACTACCAGTTAGAGGATGGGTATTCCAAAATCAAATCGATTTCCACAGTCCCTGAATAATTCTACCTATATTGTTGGCATACTGCCGCTCCAGAGTATGAGCCATCTGAAGGAACAGCAATCTAAACGGTTCCATCGCCAATCGTATGCCTGTATTTGGGAGTACATCTGGTAAAATGCCACTCAATCTACGCAGAGGAAAAGGCACTGATTTTACCCAAGTAATTCGCAAACCAGACGCATCCTCATAACCATTCAGCTCAGCTAGCAGAACCGGAAGTGATGCATGCGGTTCTTTCAAATACACCAGTGCATCATTTGCATACATTGAAACAACATGCGTCCCCTCCCTCTATTTGATCGCCAGGAGCTACAATGCAAACGCAATGAGTAGGGGTGACGAATGAGCAACCATGGTGGTTACCGTACTCAATGTTCCATCTGGTTCACACTGCATAACGCAGGCACACCCTAGGTTTTGTATAAAGGAGTTTAACCCATCTTTACAAAGTCAAGCCGATGTCCATTTACTGCTAAATTGCAAACATATGACCCCATTCAATAGTATCAAGCACTTTTTCAATATCTATTGCCACTATCACGCCATCCATGTCCATGTGTTGCGCATAGCGTAGTGCATAAGTCTACTGATATTTGCAACATACTTTGCCCTGGAATAAAACTGCATTGGTCATCATGTACCAGTTTTCCCATCACAAGGCTGAAGCTGTTAGCTAAAGCCCTGACAGGCAGTTGACAAAAATGCAGAAACGGGCCGTGCAGGTAAGAGGGGTGGTGCGGGTGGGGTGGTGGGGCTCGACAAGATGACAAGGGAAAATTAAATAAATATTCAATTTTCCCTCATCATCTTTCAAGTCGCCACCCCCCGCCCCACAGCTCTTACCTGCAAGGGCCGCTCCTGCATAAATGCATGGAGACGAGCCTGTAAGACCTCACTGTATTAGGATCTCTATCAGGCCTGGGAACCATTACTATAATCGCCTCCCTCATTGTTTCCAGGATTTGTCTCAAAAATATTGCCTCTGATACGACTTCTAGGAGTCTGTCAGGGAGCAGACGTACAAATGACTGATAGAATTCTTGGGACAGATTAACAAAAACGGGGTAACCCTGTGTCCCTCAGAACCTGGGTATTGGGGGTTAAATAAACAAATGGTTCCGTTGGGTAGGACAAATCAAATTGCTTTGAGAAATGCTAATACATGCAAGTAAAGCAAAACAATGAGAACTCTCTGATACACATATGCTGTTGAGAAATCAATGCTCAAGCATAAAGAGCAAAATAAATGATATAGCCAGGTATTGAATTCATAAGCGTTTATGTTTAGAATTCAATTCTGTTTATGCTGAATTACTACATAATACACAGACTCAAAAGTGGTCTTCCTTTGAAA
This sequence comes from Lissotriton vulgaris, assembly GCF_964263255.1. Lineage (NCBI taxonomy): Eukaryota > Metazoa > Chordata > Amphibia > Caudata > Salamandridae > Lissotriton > Lissotriton vulgaris. The sequence goes on along the minus strand of NC_141700.1, from coordinate 135,901,585 downwards.
ATTGCTCTCTTTATTCATGATCTTCTCATTTCTACTAAAAAATGTCATCTCTTATTAGCCACAGCCAATGTGTTTTGCCCCATCCGAGACTTCTTCAGGGCTTGTATGGTGATTCTGTCTGTAAATGTATGCAACCGAAATAGTCTTACCAGCATGAAAATACAAATGAAATCATACACTTAAAATCTCTCTTGATCCTTTCTCAACAAACCTTGGTGCGTTTTTCTTCCGTCACATGTAGGATGTGATCCTCTATCAATAAATCAATCAACAGAATTTGTATAGCGCGCTACTCACCCGAAGGGTCTCAAGGCGCTGAGGGGGGGGGGGGGGCTATTGCTCGATCAGCCAGGTCTTGAGTTGTTTCCTGAAGGAGAGATGGTCCAGGGTCAGCCGTAGGTGAGTGGGGAGGGAGTTCCATGTCTTGGCTGCCAGGTAGGAGAAGGATCTTCCTCCGAAGGTGGATTTGCGGATTCGTGGGACGGAGGCGAGGGCGAGGCTGGCGGATCGGAGCTGGCGGGTGGGTGTGTAGAATGTGAGGCGGCTGTTGGGGTACTTCGGGCCTGTGTCGTGGAGAGCCTTGTGTGCGTGGGTGAGGAGTCTGAACGTGATCCTCTTGTTGACGGGGAGCCAGTACAGGTCTTTCAGGTGGGCAGGGATGTGGCGAGGGATGTCCAAGATGAGTCATGCTGAGGCGTTCTGAATGCGCTGGAGTCTTTTCTGGAGTTTGGCTGTGGTTCCAGCGTAGAGGGTGTTCCCGTATAAACAGACGGCTAGTCCATTCAGGCTCTAACAAAGTACGAGACAAGAGGTGCCCTCTCTCCCCTTTCCTTTTCATATTGGCACGCAAAACCCTATTTCTAAAAATCCATTCCAATGACCAAATTTGCGGTATTAACTTCAGTATTACTATTGAAAACGTTTTGGCATATGTGGATGACATTTTGATTATCACTGAAAACGCTTGCTCATCTATTAATGCCCTTATAAACACAATTGACATCCCTGCCTCAGTATCAGGCTACAAACTTAATAGAGATAAATCGTAAGTCAAAGGTCTTAGTGCATTAAGTTCTAAGGCTATCCTGGGAGATACAGGTTTAGGGTGGCAGCTTCACCATTTAAAATACTTGGCTATAAAATTTGGCTCTGATGCAATAGATACTATTTAACACAATGAAAAACTCACACCAAAGCAAGCAACAAATCTCCTAGATAGCTGGAGTCCTACATTTATTACCTGGTGGGTGTGTATTGAGACAAATACGATGATGGTAACCCCTGTTGTAACCTACTTAATCAGCATGCTTCCCCTCACATTATCAGACGATTTCCATCAAAGAATTGATAAGCTTATATCAGACTTTACTTGGCAAAATAAACGACCTATGATATCATTAAAAATCCATTGTCTTCCAATCAATTTAGGTGGTGTTAATTTAGCTAACTTTAGAAATGACCAGACTGCCTTCCTGGCCAAACAGCAGTCCCTCTGGTTTTTATCTCCAAAAGAGTAGATTCCCACCTGGCTATCAGTTGAAAGGGTCATTCCAGAGGTATAAATCCCATTATTAAACTACCCACCAAAATCAAATTCACAACCCTCTAAATATGTATTAAAAAATACTAAGAATGCTATATTACAGATAGACAAACTTTTAGACCTTCCGATAAAACATTCCAACTTGACCTCAATTTGGCAGAGCCCAAATGTTAAAATAGTAGGCTCTCCTCTGCACTGGAAATCTTGGACAACTTAAGGCATTCATTTTTACAAAAACAACTTGGCACACACACCTTACCACTCACTTTCAATAACCTACAATCCCAATCCAAGCTAGAAAACATTGAATTCTATGAGTTTCTCAAACTCAAATCCTGTATCTCCAAAGCTAAAACTAATCTCATTGACCCAACACTACCTTACATAGCTAAATTCTGGATAACGATTGGAATCTGATATAGAGATCAGCCGTCTCCCGCAAAATCACTCCTGCCTTGTTCCAGACTAAATATTTGCTACTGAACAGAACATGTTGCGCATCTTCGCACCTACACAAACTGACTGAAAGAGAGTTTTTGATCTGCTGAAATTGCAAAGAAGAAACCGGTGAGATAGTACGCCTTTTATTATTTTGCCATGCAGTCTCCCCATTCTGAGATAAGATATTCAAATGTATCTTAACACCTAGATCCACATATAATATCCACTAATGATAGCCTTACTATTAGACCTTCTCCTAATGGTGGCTCGTAAATCTGAGATCTGTAATTGGAAAAATACCTCCTAAACCTCATTCACATAATAGGGGCAAATAACATTGCTCTCCAACACTCCCCCTGGAGACCAGAGCACAGACCCATGTGGAAAACTTTGGACACCTCTTTTAACAATACAAAACCTCCCTGACGTGATCCCAATCCTATAAAATCTACAATCTTACACTATTATAATCCTGTACCTGCCTACAATAGATTTTGCAATTTTTCCTACAAAAACCTTACTATCATATATCCTTCACACTCATGCCATTATTTTCCCCCTCCTTTTCACTTGCTTTTATCCTCACGTAACCCTTTTCTAGGAGTGTAGATTGTATTTTGCAGAACATACTGTGTAACAGCTTTTATGGACAAACTGCTTCCTGGCTCTTACAACTTTTAATGGGTACCTGCTTCCTGGCACTTTACTTCACTAAAATGTACTTGATGTACGGTGTAGAATTTTTGTCCTGATTACTCTTCCCTGTTACTGTGATACCTCTTTTGGTTTCATCTTTCTGTAAAATTGATCAAGATTATTTGTAATTAAGAATATGTTGAAACTGCTGGTTATCACTTTGTGTTTGAGGCTGGTGGTGGTTCAGAGATGTGTCCATTGTCTTGCTTTTTCATTCGTTCAAGGGCAGAGTCAGCTTTGTCACCAAATAGTTTGGTGCTATCGAACAGTAAATCCATAAAGAGAATCCTGATGTCCTGAAGCACGCAGGGTGGTAGATTGAGATTGGAGTGCGTATTGCTCTCACCAAGGAGTCAGCGGTATTGACGTCCAACTTAACAATACGTCTGGAGGCATTCTGTCCATACTACAGCACTTCTTCAAATGTTCTCTGCGATTTGTGGTGCAACGAGCTGGGCCATATCCCATAAAACATGAGCATAACCGGCAGGCAGGCATTTGGCATTCAAAGAGTTCAGTGCCATACTGCCTACAGAGAAGAGTTATTCCCCCATGCCTCCATTCGTATCGACTCCCTGTCTAACGGAATTGTTGAGAATGTGCTTTGTGACTGGCCTGAGGAGCAGGATGCCTTGATCACCATACTCTTTAGGGAAGGATGACTGGAGAGGTAGACCAGGTTTCAAGGTGCCACCAGCCTGAACATGAGAAGGCAGAAGAGCATTATAGGTCCCAAGGGTGCTACAGATGGGTTTGAAGCCCAGGTGAGGATGCCCATCACTGCTTTGAGGATCTCTGCTGGGTCTGTACCTGGCGCCAGGAAATTAAGAAAGGGAGGCTGCAGCATCGGACAATCTGGAATTGATCCAAAGCCATGATGGGGTCGGCTTGAGAGTCAGATTTGAACAGACTCGGAGCCAGCAGGAACAAGGCTCACCACAACTAACGCAGGCTCCGAGGATAAAGATCCTGTGAGAATCCGCAGTGTCTAGGTGTCTCACCTTGTCCAAGCTTCTTGTGCTTCCTGTGTGAGGAGGCTGGATCTGACCTTGGTCTCTGCCAACGATGACCTTGCATTTCATAATGGGCCTGGCCAATGAACAGTATGGCTTTGTGCTCCTTGATGGCCTTAAGGTTCATGTTCAACAAGAGCTGGATGAGCGGGAATTATGGCCAGAACCTAAGCACCACAAACAGATGATGTGTGGGTCAGAGATGGACATCTGTCCCTCGCATCTCCTACACAGCTTAAATCCCCAACACTTAGGGGAAGACATATCACTACACTAATTGTAATTTTTTAGGTGAAGGAAAAATCACAACTCTCAGGAGAGAGTGAGCTTTCAATCTGCGCTGAAACTGCAGAAAAAAAGGAACTTATTTTGTTGGGCGGGAGTGGGCGCAATATGGCTTCAGTGACGTCACATGACACCACTTCCGTCATTGGTACCAAGCAAGCAACCTCTACCAGAGACGTGACATATTTGAAGTTTCTGGATTTAGCCTGACACCTGGGATTATTCTATAGTTGAAAAATCTACAGGTAGAAGTAGCTACCAGAAACTTTGCTACTTGGCTCATATTCTTGGTAGGCTAATCATGTTTCTCAGACTGCCACGGCCCGTGCAAAAGGGAAGAGAGGCGGGCGGTGGGGTTGGGTGAGGGGGATTTCGACAGACGATGTAGAGGGAAAATGAAATAAGTAATTAATTTATCCTCGTCATTGTCTGGCGAAAAGCCCCCACCTACCCCCAACCCGGTCCCACCACTTTTATCTGCACAGACCGCTGCTGTTCTCAGATTTCACACACCACTTTACAAACTTCTGGAAAAAAACATGTCAGAGCATGGTCATGAACTGATAGGCAGTAGGAGATGGGAATGGGAGCATGTCTGACCACTGACACATTTCTAGTGCTAGAATTTCCATGAAAAAAATGTCTCGTACACTTACATCTTGAATTTCATATATATATTTTTTTTGGGGGGGGGAAACATGTTCTAATTAGAAGGATTTTCTCTGAGAAAAAAACATTTCGGGACGACTCACAAAGAGGTTGCTCTAAGCCAGCTGTGAGATATACTCGGAGCACAGCATTTGTGATAATAGCAGTAAACTGTGTGTTGAGTATGGAAATTGCTCAAGATGAATTCAGGAATTAAATTTGTGAATGGCCCTTTAAGAAATGTTCTCGGTAGTGGCAGGAAGTAAACCTGGATTGCCAGAGAATTGCTCTGGATATTCCAGTTTATAGAAGGTGTGATAAGATTCCAGAAGACGTCAATAAAAAATCAATTTCCAGTCATTTATAAATCAGTTTATGGCCGAGTGTGTTTACCTCCAAGGATCTTATTTTGTTCCAAGTATTAATTAACCGATAAAGGAAATCTTTGAGTGCAGTAACGAGCACTAACTCCAAAGTCCTTTTTTTAAATACTGCTAGTAATCCAAATGGAAACTGGCAAAACAAATTGCAACCTAGAGTTTTTGAGAACATAACATGCTAAGTGTTAGGTTAAACCTGGAAACCAATTAAGGTACGCGTATTATTTTAATTACACCTATATGCGTAATATTACGTGTGATCACAATTGCTTGCAGAGACTAGAATGCCCTGCAGAGTAGATGAACACCGACCAAACTTTCCATATTGCAGGTACTCTTAAACTTGTATTAGGCGTATTCCAACCCAAGCAGTAGAGTAAATCTTTGTCTTAGGTAGAACCTTTGCCCCTCTTTAATATTCTCTGGTAAATCTTTGCTTGAAGGGACGTTATGATCCAAAACCTAAAGAAGACAACATTTTCCCCGTTGATGCTGGGCACAGGGCCTTCGTTGGTGCCTTGGAGTCATTCCATGGTTCCACTGTCAAATGCTAGACATGGATGTGCCCGGCAGATACTGGTGACAGAGAATGACATTGAACAATGCCCTGTGCCCAAAACTATCGCCCGATGGGGTGGCAGCTTGAAACGTTCAGAGGCAGCAGCCTGGCTGCCGGTCAATGTCAAAGGTGTTATGTTATATTTATTTTGATAGCTCCCCACCCACGACCATATTCTGGAGCTATGCCGGTCTATGGAGTTTGCCTCAAGGGGCTTTACTTGAAGAGAAAGGTCTTCAGCTTCTTGTAGAACCGAAGCAGTGATGAGGAGGCTCTGATGTGATGTAGGAGGTCATCCCATGCTTTAGGAGCAATGTTTGAGAAGACAGGACCTCCTGATCTGCTTTTGCGTATGCACGGCATGTGTGCCAGTGAGAGTCCGGCTGAGCAGAGGTGCCTAGAGGGTTGGTGGAATTGCGTGAGGTCGTTCATGTCGGCTGGACCTGTATTGTGTGGTGATTTCTAAGTGTGAGGAGCTTGCACTGTGTGTAACTGATTTTGCATCAAAATCATAGTATAGATTGCAACCAATTTTAGTAAAGTTACGCAAGTCTTCCATAGGGAGGCTCAAAATGTAACTGATTTTCTGAGTATTTAAAAACATGGATTCCCGAATCACTGCACTGACCTTCCCCCTTCCATCCTCATGGCTCACTCATGCTCCTTCATGCACCCTCAACAAAGACACGCACTCTTGGGTCCAAGCCTGGTCAGATCCACCATTGTTAATGCACTAACTGAAACCAGACAGCGAACTGCCAGTGAAGACACAAAACTACCCTGGCCCACGGCAGTATCTACAGCACACACATCTAGCAATACGCGCCTAGACTGATCTGCAGCACCTTACACTGTTTTATTTCATGCATGCTCTCTCAATGCAACGCAGTCTTGGCTCAACCTATCCATGATAAGTGAAATAATTTTACCAAGGTCAGAACTTTGACCATGTATCTGACACTAGGCCCTACATCACCTCATGTTATTACGGCGCTGGGAATAGAGCCACTGAAACTAAGGGCAATGAATATCCAAATTATGTCCATCATTCAATCAGTGGATTTATAAAGAGCTATTACTCACCTGTGAGGGTATCCAGGCACTACATTGGCTAAATTATGCAGCAGCAAAGACTAACTTACTTTGAGAAATAAGGCAAACTATGCAGCAAAGAAGGAGGGGCAAATTGCGCGGTGTATTAGCCGCCTAAAGTTAAGTTAGGCGGCACATTTTATGCCATTTTTGGTGCTATTCTAATACTGTAACAAACTTGTAAACAATTTCTCTTCAACACTAGACAAGCATATGCAAAGCCAATAGGTCTCGCCTTTGCAAGCACTATTGGCGTTGTCAATGTGTTGAAGCCATGCTGTACAACCAGCGTGGCTGCTGTTCAGCATGGTTGAAAGTTAGAGGTGTAGACGAAAGTGGCATGGCGAGTCATAGAGTGGAATGGTGAAGAGTGCAGTAGAGTGTTGTAGAGTGGAGTTACACAGAGTATTGTGTATTGAAGTGACATTGAGTGGAGTCTCATAGAGTGGTGTACAGTGGAGGGGTGTAGAGTAGAGTGGACTGGCGAAGAGTGCACTGGCGAAGAGTGTTGCAGAGTATAATGGTGTAGAGTGCACTGGCTACAGTGCAGTGGCATAGAATTCATTGGCGTACAATGGAGCATTATAGAATGTAGAGACATAGATTAGAGTGTTGCCTAGAAGAGTGCAGTGAAGTAGTGCAGTGGCGTGGAGTGGAGTGACAGAGTGCAGTGGCGTAGAGCGGAGGGCTGCAGAGTGCAGTGGTGTAGAGTGGAAGGATGCAGAGTAGAATGGGGTAGAGTGCATTGGCATAGAATGCAGTAGTTCAGAGTAGAGTGGCATGGAGTTCAGTAGCATAGAGTGCAGTGTTGCAGAGTAGAGTGGCATAGAGTGCAGTGGAGTAGGGCAGCGTAGAGTGCATTGGCGTAGAGTAAAGTGGCGCTGAGTGGAATGGCATAGAGTGCAGTGGTGTACTGTGCTGCAGAGTAGAGTACAGTGCAGTGGCATAGACTACAGTGGACTAGTGTAGAGTGCATTGGAGTTAAGTGTTGCAGAGTACGGTGACTACAGTGCAGTGTTGTAGAGTGCAGTGGCTCAGATTGTAGTGGTGCAGAGTAGATTAGTGTGGCATTATGTGGATTGACATAGAGTGCATGGACGTAGAGTTGAGTGTTACAGAGTAAAGTGCATTGGCATAGAGTGTACTGGCATTAGGTGCAGTGGCGTAGGGTGCAGTGTTGCAGAGTGGCATACAGTGGAATTGTGCAGAGTAGATTTGATTGGGGTAGACTGGAGTGTGAAGAGTGTAGTGGTGTAGAGGAGAGTGGCACAGTGTGCATTGGCATGAAGTACAGTGGAACAAAATAAAGTAGAAAGGTTGAGAGTGAAGTGGCATGGAGTGGTGTAAAGTGGAGCAGTGCAGAGCAAAGTTCAGGGATGTGGAGTGATGCAGAGTAGAGTGGAGTGGCATAGAGTGGAGTATGCATGATGTGGTAGGACACTTTCATTACAGACAACACATTTTCAACTGAAATGACCATTCCATTTGCACGGACATACAGTTTTACTAATAAAACTATGCAGGGCACAAACGATAATGTGTGAAAATAGCATCACCTAGTGTATTGATTTGTTTTGATCATATTAAAGTATTTGTTTTCGCCACACTTCAGAATTAACAAAAACTGTGCTTCATTTGTTTGTTCCTAATTCTGATATATTCTGAAATACTTGCAGAGTCCATTTAAATGTTTTTTGCTAGAAAGAAACCTTTTCCTGTCACCAGTATTCAGCAAGATTGTCACATAAATTCTTTCCATTTTAAGTAAATGAAAGAAAAGTAAACAGCAAGCTCTCTCATAGGAAACAGCCTGACATTTGATTTGTCTTTGAATGCACAGAAAATGTGACGAGATAAGAATAAGATTTACAGGCCTGTTTACAGTAAGGAGCATTCGTGGAAGAATGCAAGGGGAGTTGGCATGAAAAGACTTTGGTCCTTGGGACAAACAAACTCACCTTGGACAGCCTAAAACAAATAAAGCCAGCAAATAAAAAAGCCAAAAAATGTGAGTTACAAACAGGGGCGTTACACAGGCCCCCGCTGTGCGGGGGGCCCCAAGCTCCAGGGGGCCCCCTCGGCGTTGCACTCTGGCCAGAGAGCTCCTGATTGAGCCTGGAGGGGGCCCCCTCTTCGTACCGTGCAGGGGGGCCCCCTCAATTTTCGTTACACCAGTGGTTACAAACTATAAATCCAATGGTAAGCAACAGGCAGAATGCATTCCCAGGGAAGCTTTGGAATGTCCCCAAGATGTCGTTAGCAAACTGGTTTCGACCTAAAAAAACAACATGGGTTTCTAAAGAAAGGAAACAATATACCTCTAGTATATTCCTATTTACTATTTAGAGGGAAATTTGTCTTGTGAGGATATGCAGGAGCAGGGACATTTTATCATGGGTCTTTTTGGCTTTCCATGGGGAAAATATTTTGTATAAAGCATATACATTGTTGCAGTCAGTAAAAACTTCTTGTAATGTAAAGTGTGCTTCTATTGTCCTATGCATTCCAGTTATTTGAAAACGTGATTTTTTGTTTCGGGTTTACCATACTTTCACAATAGAAGACATCAGATAGAAGAACGCTTTTCCAACTCAAAGGCGTCCTGAAGAACAGAATTGAACATTTCTTATTTCTTATTTCCCCATCTCACTGAGAGGCCGTCTAAGGATCAAGCCAATGGACATCAAGAAGGATTGGCAGATATTTCTGATTCTTTGACGCGCCTTCCTTAAATAACTGCTAAGTTGAGGAGTGCCTTTAATGTAGCACAATTCGACAAAACAGTTTTAGGACAAGAAGGATTCAATTTTTTTTTTTTTTGCTGCATGAATCTTTTTTTGTTTAAACAAAGTTGCATTTTTTTATTTTATTTTATTCTATTTTATTACTCATTGTTTCAACCCAATCTGAATTACATGCAAGAGTGTATTATTTTTGGCTCCCGTGGCATACAAATAGCTTTCACACTCCATCAGGTGGGGGTAGTAACAGCTATTCCTAAACTGTAAAACAAAATTTCTCTAATAACTACTCATCCACCAATCCTAAAAGCTCGTTACCGTAACTAAAAGCTACCCACTCCTGGACAATAAATAATCCAAACCACCTCTAAAAACTACCCATCCTTAATCCCTAAAATCCCATTGCCACCCTAAATTCTATACTTTCTTTTTTTTATTAATATTTAGTTTTGAAAAAAGATATACCATATATTAAATATTGTAATAATAGTGTAATTATTATTAAACATTACATTTTTTACGTTATACATTATTTTAGGAATACTTTAATTTAAATTGAATGAATACATTATTTTAAGTATATACTAAACCAATTTCCTGATTATTTGTAAATACACGAATTCGAATATCTAATTTTTAAAATAAGTATAAGCCATCTTTCCTTTCCTTATCTTTATATATGTGGTTGTTTTAAACGTGTGTGTGTACACACACCCACACACATATATGTATACCTATACAAGTGAATACATATATTTACATAGATATCCACATATATAAAGCATGTACCTGAGACGTAAAAGTCTAAAATTTAAAACACCCAAAAACATACATGCGATGTAAACACTCCTGACGTACTTGCCTGTGATGTAATGACACAGGAAGTAGAGATCTAGAGATAATGGTTTGAATACCGTTCAAGTCCTTGAACTCTGGGCAGAGCTCTGTCAATGCTCCTCAATCCTGAGATTCTAGTTCTGGGACGTCAAAGTGGTCTTCCAGCAAAACGACAACATGGGCCATTTATAAAACACGCAATACCAGGTGGGTTGTCTGCTGATTGATACTAAACTACGCCTGCAAAAATTAGCCAACTCGATGTCATCAGCCTCCGAAAGATGAAAGTCAGAGTCAGCTGTGCTGGCATTAGAGCCTATAAACTCCAGGTTACACGGGGACCTCGCAGCAGGCGCGTTAACACGCTGAGGTATGTTCCTGGCTTAGTTCACACCCCTCCTGCACAGCTCTCACCTCTTCTCTTTTACTTACAATCAGGACGAAGACCCCCAGGAACTCGGCCATGCACTCCCGGGCGAGGGGGTGCTCTATGCGCAGGAGGGCCCTGATGCGGCCTAAGGCGCGCGCCATGGCGCCGGGTGAGGAATAGACAGGAAGGAGGGCGACCCTTGGAAGGAAGGGAACAGAGGCCAGAGGGGGTGCTTTTATAACCCACAATCGATGGCAGAGGCGGAGTGCCGATAACAGGTCCTGCCTCCGCTGTAAAGATGTTTATTAATAACCCGCAGAGTCGCAGCCGAGCAGCTTTGCGCGCAATGCTGCACAAGGGCACTGTAGGCCGCGCGTGCCCACGTTGGACTGGCCTGAGAGTGAGAGGGGAGGCGCGCGAGACCCCGTCGGATTGACCTGAGAGAGAGGCGCGCGAGGCCCCGTCGGACCGACCTGCGCGGGAGGCGCGCGTGGCCCTGTAGGAGGGGCCCGCACGCCAGGCGCGCGAGGCCCCGTCGGACTGGCCTGGGAGGGAGGCGCGCGTGGCCGTCGGACTGACCTGGGCGGGAGGCGCGCGAGGCCCCGTCCGACTGGCCAGAGCGGTGAGGGTCCACAGGTTTATTTATTTATTTATTTATTTATTTATGCATTTTTATATAGCGCGGACTTTACCCGAAGGCGTCAGAGCGCTTCACATTAGGAACAGAAATGAAACATAATGAGAAACATTACAAAAGAGCAGATTACTAAAACATACGTTACTTACATAAGGTAATAGTGACAATTGTGAGCAAACAAAAAAACATGAGGTAGTAAAACAGGTGGCCCTAGCGAAGGCCTGGCGCGAGAGGGCAAACCTTTCTCTGTTTCCTCAGCGGCGGATATGCGATAGGCTACCAATACCCTCTCCTCCGCGGGAATAGTTACAACAAATTCCGCTGCTTTTGGCGGGATCTGGGAGAGTAAAATGATCTAACTTCCTAAAAAAACAAAAGGATGGGTTACAAAAGATGCCAGGGAATAGTACAGTGCAACGTTGCTGCTAATAACTACGTTTGCATCGCTTGGTGATGTAATCATAGCAGATAGTATAGAACCTTTGTTATGGTAAATCAACATTGTTTATTTACACAAGGGACAGGGTCATTCTCATGGCGGAAGGAGTGGGATCTATAAAAAGTATAGTATGGAGAAGCTGGACTGGGAATGAGACTCAAGGACTGGCAGGTACAAGGGAAGCTGGGAGAGTCTCGGAAATGCGGGGTGGAGGAAGAAGGAACGTGGCCTGACAAGAGGAGATAGCAGGGCCATCTCTCAAGGTGCAACTGATACTGGAAACGATTAGCCAGGCAAAGCTGGACTGGACTTGGAACTGATAGCACATCTTCCCTACCTAATACGTAATCTGTATATGTAACAACTATGGATGTGAAACAAAGTCTACCTTATGTTTACAATATCCACAAGTTCGTCACTCTGAGCTCCTGAATCCATATTACCCGGTCATTCTCCAAACACAGCTCCTCTTGCGATTCACGAAGCAGGAAACTTTGTCCCCATTCCACTCCATTTGTGTTGATGTCTCATTGTCAATCAATCAATCAATCAGGGCATCTGAAGCGCGCTACTAAACTGTGAGGGTCTCGACGCTGGGAGGGGGGTGGGTGCATCTCTGGTTTAGCCGAAAAGCCAGGTCTTGGGGTTCTTCCTGAAGGTGTGCAGAGTAGGGGAGTGTCTGATGTCGACTGGGAGTTCGTTCCAGGCCTTGACAGTGACGTAGGAGAAGGCGCGTCCACCTGCTCTGGTTCTGCGGGTGCGCAGGGTTTCTGCTAGGGCGAGATCGGTTGAGCGAAGGTTTCTTTAGGGTACGGGGAAGAAGACTCTTTTGTTGAGGTATTTGGATCTAATGTTGCGGAGTGATTTGTAGGCATGGGTGAGTAGCTTGAAGGTTGCTCTCTTCTCGACAGGAAGCCAGTGGAGGTCTTGCACTTGTTGGGTCATAGGCTCCTGTCAAGGGGTGCCGAGGATGAGTCTGGCTGTGCTGTTGTGGATAGTCTGGACTCTGTGTAGCAGGGATTTGTTGATTCCAGCATAGAGGGCGTAACCGTAGTCCAGTCTGCTGGTTACGAGTGCGTGGGTGAATGTCTTTCTGGCTTCAGGGGGATCTACTTGAAGGTCTTGCGGACGATGCATAGGGAGTTGAAGCAGGTGAAAGCGACTGCATTGATCTGGCGAGTCATGGTGAGGGAGGAGTCGAAGATGATGCCAAGGTTCTGGGTGTGGTTCGTAGGGGTGGGTGGGTTTCCGAGTGCGGGGGGGGGGCACCATGTGTTGTCCCAAGCTGCGGGGGAGTGTCAAAGGGCCAGGTCCTCTGTCTTATCCAAGTTGTGCTTTAGGCATGTGCTGCTCATCCACCCGGAAACGTCCATCATTTCTTCTTGGAAGCTGAGTCTGGTGTCTTTGGGGTTCTTCGCGAGGGAGACGATGAGCTGGGTGTCGTCTGTGTAGGATTCTATGCTGAGTCCGTGCTGTCTGACTATGGCGGCGAGGGGGGCCATGTAGATGTTGAAGAGCGTGGGGCTGAGCGATGATCCTTGGGGTACTCCGCAGTTAATCTCTGTGGGATCTGAGAGGAAGGGAGGGAGTCTGATCCTTTGGGTTCTGCCAGCGAGAAAGGAGCAGATCCAGTCGAGGGTGGTACCCCTTATGCCGGCGTCATGGAGTCTGGCTGCAAGAGTGCGGTGGGAAATGGTGTCGAAGGCTGCGGAGAGGTCTAGCAGGATGAGGGCTGCAGTGTGGCCCGGTCGAGGAGTGTGCGGATGTCGTCGGTGGTGGCCAGGAGGGCGGTCTCGGTGCTGTGGTTGCTGCGGAAATCGGACTGAGAAGAGTCAAGGATGTTGTTCTCTTTGATGAAGGTGGTTAGCTGGGCATTGACGATTTTCTCAGTGTCCTTGGCTGCAAAGAGAAGGAGAGAGATGGGACGGTAGTTCTTCAGGTCTGTAGGGTCAGCAGAGGGTTTATTGAGGAGAGGCTTGACCTCTGCCTGCTTGCAGTCGTTGGAGAAAAAGCCTGGTTAGAAGGTGGTGTTGATGGTGCGGCGAAGCTCGGGCACTATGGCAGTGGCGGCTCTGTGAAAGATGTATGGTGGGCAGGGGTCCGCGGGGGCTCCTGAGTGGGTGCTCTTCATGGTCGTGGTGGTGTCTTCATGGGGACTGGCGTCCAGGTGGTGATGGTGGACTGGCCATCATTGCTGGAAGGGAGGGTGGTTTTTGGAGTCTGTTTGTTGAAGTTGTCGTAGAGGGTCTTGATTGTCACGTGGAAGTAGAGCTGAACTTTTTGCAGAGGTCCTGGGAGGGTGTGACGTCCGTGGCTTCGCTGGGGGGTTTGGTGAATTGTTGGATGAAGTTGAAGAGTTCCTTCCAGTTGCTGGACTTGGTGAGGATTTTGTTCTGGATGAAGGTCCTCTTGGTGGATCTTATTAGTTGGTGGTATTCTGTCATGGCGTTCTTGTTTGGTCTTCGGTGGCTTTGCTATTTCTCCATCGTTTTTCAAGACGTCTGCAGGAGCATCTGGCTTCTTGGAGGTCGGAGGTGAACCAGGTGGCCTTCAGGGGGAGCTGTTTGTCGGGATTGCGGAGGGGTGCGAGCTTGTCTGCGCAGCTAGTGATCCAGCAGTGAAGTTCATTGGCTGCAGAGTTGGCGACAGTCGTGGCGGGGGGAGAGGGGGTCATGGATGAGGGGGGAGTTGAGGTGTTCCTCTGTGACCCCTTGTCCAGTTAATTTGCGATGGGTGCGGTGTGGGCCTGTGAGCGGTTGTGGTGTTGAAGGAGAAGTGTACGCAGTGGTGGTCTGTCCAGAGGGCTTGCGAGGTGTGGCTGAAGCAGATGTTGTTCCTTACTGCAAAGGTGGGGTTTAGGGTGTGTCCTGCCTTGTGGGTGGGGGTGGTGATGAACTGATTCAGTCCGAGGTTGGCAAGGATGTCTAGGAAGGTGGTGGACTCAGGGGCGCTGCGGTTGTCGAGGTTGAAGTTCAGGTCTCCGATGAGAATGTAGTCTATGGAGGCAATGGCGTGGGGTGCGACGAGGTCGACAGTGGTGGTGGTGAAAGAAGCACGAGGCCCGGGTGGCTCTGTAGGCAAAAGGGCCTTGGAGCGTGGGTCTGGTCTGAATCGGGAAATGGAGGTGTTCGGTGTTGGAGAGGGAGTTGCTCGTGCTGGAGGTGGAGAGTCGGAGTGAGCTCTTGTGTGCGATGGCGAGTCCTCCTCTTGGGTGGTGTGGGCGGTCCTTCCTCTGGAACTTGTATCCGTCCGGGATGGCGGTGGCGATATCAGGGGCCGAAGAGGCGTTGGCCCGGTTATCGTAAAGAAGGCGACGTCTGGCGAGAGGGTGTCGAGGAGGTCCCAGATCTCTACGACGTGTCTGTACAGGGAGCGCATGTTGAAGAGGATGCATTTCTGGGCTCTGGAGGTGTTAGTGTTCGGCGTGGGGGCGGTGGCCGCGGAGGGACGGATTGTGAAGGTCTGGCAGCAGTGGCGGCAGGAGAACTGGACGTGGGTGGTGCTCGGTGTGGACAGCTAACAGTTGTTGTTCCTTCCTGGGTTGAGTGTGAGGAGGGCAGCTGAGTTGCAGCGATGTGTGGTCTGAGATCCAGGGGTACCGGCGCTGGTTGCAGAAGGGCGCAGACTGGCTTGCTTTTGGCGCACCTTCGGCAGTATGTTCTCCTGACATACTGCCTCCACTTCAGATGGTCCTACTGTCTCTAGCATTTCACTTGTCATGTCTTCCAACATTCTTTTATTGTCTCATATTTCACTACCTACTATGTTTACAGCCCAGCCAAAACCTGTAACATCTTGAAAACGAACCAGGAAATTGTAGTTGCCTTCAGCCCTACACCTTTAAATCAATACTTAAAACACAAATAAAAGAATTAGTGCAGGAACCCACATTTTTCTCAGTAAGTTATCTTAGGTTTGAGTCCACCACCCTACACTTCCTGTCTCTTTATATTACTTTTGTAGTTCTTCATTACCCGTTTATCCATCCATTTGTTGCTGTTTTCTTGCTCATGTTTTTCTCAATTTTGCTGCTTTTGTCTCTCTTGTTCTGGATTAAAGCCAGGTGATGAAAAATAAGTTTCAGCCCCAAAATATGAGGGCTGGTGTCCACTACCCGAAGCCACACCCACAAATGAAACCCTGCTGGAAATATAAAGTATTATAAATATATTACACACAATGATGGATAGGAGAATGAAGAAATATCTCAATGAAGAAATGTTTATGAATAACCAATTATGAAGTTGAAGGATCACCATAAAAAAGAGAATCACTGACAACAGTTAGCCCGACAGGCAACACCAGCCACTTATTTAAGCCTCTGTGAAAGCCTAACCCAAAATACGCTTCAACGCTCAAACTATCCGGACCTCAAAACCTAACACAACAAATGAACATAACCAACAACTGAAACCCTTACCCAAACACTAATTGAAAAATATCTTTATCCATAGCGATCAGCAGTCCAAGGAGGGCCATGAGATTCCTCAAACTGCTGATCGCTAATGGAGGCTAAGGGCTTCTCAACTGTGAGGCTGATTACGATGTTGGGCAGAAAGCCTACGCCCAACAGTTGGAATCTTCCCTATCTCCTCGGAGCCCTTCAAACCGACTCATTAGTTTTACAGCTCGACCGCCCGATTACGATGTTCAGACCAACTCGCAGAGTATTCCTGTTGGTCGGAACCGCACTGTAACCCCCTATGGATGGCATTTCCGCCGTCAGGCTTACGATGTCGGTTTCCAACAGTCTTTCTGCGTCAGCCTGTCCGACACGGAATGGCTGTTTGAAAAATACTTTGGGGGCCCCTAGCAGGGCTCCCTTGCCCCACGGCATACAGGTGGTGGCCAAGGGGGTACCTAAGGTACCCCCTGTGAAACCCTGCACTGTGTGGCAGGCACCATGGGGTGCCTACAACGGGGTGCAGGGTTTTCTACACACCCCCCATTGCCCAATTGGAGCCTGTGTTACGGCCGGTTCTCAGGCCTAACATGTGCTCCCATAGGAAACAATGGGAATCCAACCGAACAGTGTTCGGTCGCATCGTAGTCCGGTGGTCGGCTTTCCGCCCGACATCAAAATGAGCCCCTGAGTACTAAAGTTATGCAGCAATATCTATACTACTATTATAAAGGAAGAACTTTGAACCTTTGAGGCGGGTAAACTCTGGAACCACAGCGCCAATCCACACACCCGATACATCGTTGTAATCGTCAGGGTGTGCAGATGGACATAGGCTATATAAACGTAATAAATATACGTTATTTAAAAAATTTACCGGAAAAAAAAGTTGTCCCTTGGAAGAAGCTCCGGCCGCGACGTGCATGCCTGACGTGAGGAGCGCGGGGAGGAGCGCAGGAGGACCGGCGGACATGGTGCGGGGAGGAGCGGTGAGGAGCGGTGGACAGGCGGTGAGGAGCGGCGGACAGGCGGTGAGGAGCGGGGGACAGGCAGGGAGGAGAGGCGGACAGGCGGGGAAGAGAGGCGGACAGGCGGGGAGGAGCTGTGAGCGGCGGACGAGGTAGGTTATTTATTTATTTATTTAGGAGCAGTGAGCGGTGGAAAAATGAAGCAAAAATGAAAATCGTGAGCAAGAGGAAGCAAACGGAGCATTACAAAAGTGAGCCAAATTACAGGAGGAAAAAGTTACGTGTGCAGGTTACAAAAGCGTAAATCGTGAGCAAGAGGAAGCAAATTGAGCATTACAAAAGTGAGCCAAATGGTGCATTACAGGAGGAAAAAGTTACATGTGCAGGTTACAAAAGCGTTGAAAGTAAACATAGAGGTATAGGAGGAAAACGTGACGTGTGCAGGTAGCAAGAGGAAGCAAACGGAGCATTAAAAAAGTGAGCCAAACGGTGCATTACAGGAGGAAAAAGTTATGTGTGCAGGTTACAAAAGCGTTGAAAGTAAACATAGAGGTATAGGAGGAAAAAGTGACGTGTGCAGGTAGCAAGAGGAAGCAAACGGAGCATTAAAAAAGTGAGCCAAACGGTGCATTACAGGAGGAAAAAGTTATGTGTGCAGGTTACAAAAGCGTTGAAAGTAAACATAGAGGTATAGGAGGAAAAAGTGACGTGTGCAGGTAGCAAGAGGAAGCAAACGGAGCATTAAAAAAGTGAGCCAAACGATGCATTACAGGAGGAAAAAGTTATGTGTGCAGGTTACAAAAGCGTACAAAATAAAGATAGAGGTATAATACTGCAAAATATGGAGGAAGGCTCCGGGGGACCCACGGACAACGTCGGGGCGGGCGGGGGCCCTGAAGCCTAATTGCTCTCGGACAACGTCGGGACGGGCTGCTAGTTAATACATATGAGATAATTGATAAAAAAACTGCAAACCTAAACTGTTAAGAAATTAGGTGTATTATATAATGTGATTAAGCAACCTCACCATGTAATAGAATTACGAACCCCTGTTGGACCCTTAGGTTTCATTTGTCAAACCTTTAGCTCCACCCTGGGTAGATATCACTCTGAGCAGCTAGGCTTACACAAAGGAACAAGTGTAAAGCATCTAAACAGCACCAAAACAATTGAAGACGAAATCGACACGACACCAAAGAAGTCCAGTTTATAAAAATAAACTATATTTTTAGACACCACAATGAAAAAGATCCACCAGAGGTTTCCGGAGATATAGGACTTACAAGGCATAGTAAATAAGGTTATTTCACTTAACCACAGACAAACATTGGCAAATTCAACAAATTTGATACTTTGAAACCTTTTCACCAAAAAGTTGGTGCTAGTTGGAATGTGGCCACCTAGAGTCACCTTAGGCGACCAACTCCCTTAGGGGGCCAGCAAGGTTCTCAGAAAAAGCTACCTCAGCAGGTGAAGCAGGCTTCAGTCAGTTTCAGGCACTTTTAGTCTTTGTAGGGCTTTCCTGTGGAAGTGGTCCCAATGCAAGGTATGAAGGATACTGAAAATGTTCCAAGGATGCTGTGGATGGGATGTGGTCCATGGAGATCTTTCTGCGACTACTCCTTTGTCTATGAAGGGGTTGAGACGGCCCAGGTCACAGAAGCGACATCCCTCAAAGTCCTCTTGGTGCGGGTGGAAGTCCCGTCACTACTGGACTACCAGTTGCCAAGTATCGCAATCACCGGCCAATCCTTCTTTTGTTGATAACTCGTCCTCTGGGGTCTGAGCTGCACTCGATGACACTCTTGGGGTCAGGGAACTTGGGTGCAACTTTGTGCCTTGGGTCTTGGCCACTGGTGCTGCATGGAGGCGGTTAGTTGTGGGTTGAATGCTTTGGGCTACCAACTTGCCAAAGCAGGCTTCTCAGCTGTTGTGTCCCTGTGCTGTGAACAGGAGGTCAACTCACCAACCCTTGGAGTCTCTTGGTTTTGGCTGGGCCCTAGAGACAATTTCTTCTCCAGCAGAACACAGCAGATACAGTATGTCTCCTTTGCTAACCACCAGGTTTAGCAGGCGCAGTTCACACCGGTGCAGCTTCTATTTGTTCTTTTCACGTTGCAGCAGGCAGTCCTTCTTCGATCTTCTTCTAGTCCAGTCGAAATCTGAGTACGAGGTACCAAGGGTGCCTTACCTATGCTCAGAAAATGTCCTCAGGTCAGGATGTGGTTGTAAGCCAATGGGCTACCAGATTCCCTCCCACCTGATGGCCACTTCCTGCAAAGTGGTGGCATCTGGGCATCCCAGGATGCACAATTCTTCCCACAGCCAATATGGGTTGAGCCCTCTCAATGGGTGTGGAGCTCCCAACCCCAACTCAGAAGTGTAGCAACCAAGGGGGCTACATGACCTTAAAAAACTTGATCTGGCAACTGGTTTACTGTCTCCTGTCCCATGCTCCAACCTTTCTGCCTGAACAATGGCGAAGCCACTCTCACAAGTGTTACCCATTTGCCCTTCAAAGACAGCTTCTACTTTGAATCTCGCCTTATGGGCCAACACCCGTGTGGATTCCGGCAGGGGAGCGGTGACACCTCCTTCGAGAGCAGACCCTATTGTATCCTTTTGTGGAAGTCATTAGCATGTCTCCTCAGGAGGGCAAAAAGCTGTCTCGGCTAAAGGACCCTGATGGCACAAGTTTGGGGACAGGGGATTTGGGGTTCTTCCTGAAGGTGTGCAGAGTAGGGGAGTGTCTGATGTCGACTGGGAGTTCGTTCCAGGCCTTGACAGTGACGTAGGAGAAGGCGCGTCCACCTGCTCTGGTTCTGCGGGTGCGCAGGGTTTCTGCTAGGGCGAGATCGGTTGAGCGAAGGTTTCTTTAGGGTACGGGGAAGAAGACTCTTTTGTTGAGGTATTTGGATCTAATGTTGCGGAGTGATTTGTAGGCATGGGTGAGTAGCTTGAAGGTTGCTCTCTTCTCGACAGGAAGCCAGTGGAGGTCTTGCACTTGTTGGGTCATAAGCTCCTGTCAAGGGGTGCCGAGGATGAGTCTGGCTGTGCTGTTGTGGATAGTCTGGACTCTGTGTAGCAGGGATTTGTTGATTCCAGCATAGAGGGCGTAACCGTAGTCCAGTCTGCTGGTTACGAGTGCGTGGGTGAATGTCTTTCTGGCTTCAGGGGGATCTACTTGAAGGTCTTGCGGACGATGCATAGGGAGTTGAAGCAGGTGAAAGCGACTGCATTGATCTGGCGAGTCATGGTGAGGGAGGAGTCGAAGATGATGCCAAGGTTCTGGGTGTGGTTCGTAGGGGTGGGTGGGTTTCCGAGTGCGGGGGGAGGGGGCACCAGGTGTTGTCCCAAGCTGCGGGGGAGTGTCAAAGGGCCAGGTCCTCTGTCTTATCCAAGTTGTGCTTTAGGCATGTGCTGCTCATCCACCCTGCAACGTCCTTCATTTCTTCTTGGAAGCTGAGTCTGGTGTCTTTGGGATTCTTCGCGAGGGAGACGATGAGCTGGGTGTCGTCTGTGTAGGATTCTATGCTGAGTCCATGCTGTCTGACTATGGCGGCGAGGGGGGCCATGTAGATGTTGAAGAGCGTGGGGCTGAGCGATGATCCTTGGGGTACTCCGCTGTTAATCTCTGTGGGTTCTGAGAGGAAGGGAGGGAGTCTGATCCTTTGGGTTCTGCCAGCGAGAAAGGAGCAGATCCAGTCGAGGGTGGTACCCCTTATGCCGGCGTCATGGAGTCTGGCTGCAAGAGTGCGGTGGGAAATGGTGTCGAAGGCTGCGGAGAGGTCTAGCAGGATGAGGGCTGCAGTGTGGCCCGGTCGAGGAGTGTGCGGATGTCGTCGGTGGTGGCCAGGAGGGCGGTCTCGGTGCTGTGGTTGCTGCGGAAATCGGACTGAGAAGAGTCAAGGATGTTGTTCTCTTTGATGAAGGTGGTTAGCTGGGCATTGACGATTTTCTCAGTGTCCTTAGCTGCAAAGAGAAGGAGAGAGATGGGACGGTAGTTCTTCAGGTCTGTAGGGTCAGCAGAGGGTTTATTGAGGAGAGGCTTGACCTCTGCCTGCTTGCAGTCGTTGGAGAAAAAGCCTGGTTAGAAGGTGGTGTTGATGGTGCGGCGAAGCTCGGGCACTATGGCAGTGGCGGCTCTGTGAAAGATGTATGGTGGGCAGGGGTCCGCGGGGGCTCCTGAGTGGGGGCTCTTCATGGTCGTGGTGGTGTCTTCATGGGGACTGGCGTCCAGGTGGTGATGGTGGACTGGCCATCATTGCTGGAAGGGAGGGTGGTTTTTGGAGTCTGTTTGCTGAAGTTGTCGTAGAGGGTCTTGATTGTCACGTGGAAGTAGAGCTGAACTTTTTGCAGAGGTCCTGGGAGGCTATGACGTCCGTGGCTTCGCTGGGGCGTTTGGTGAATTGTTGGATGAAGTTGAAGAGTTCCTTCCAGTTGCTGGACTTGGTGAGGATTTTGTTCTGGATGAAGGTCCTCTTGGTGGATCTTATTAGTTGGTGGTATTCTGTCATGGCGTTGTTGTCTGGTCTTCCGTGGCTTTGCTATTTCTCCATCGTTTTTCAAGACGTCTGCAGGAGCATCTGGCTTCTTGGAGGTCGGTGGTGAACCAGGTGGCCTTCAGGGGGAGCTGTTTGTCGGGATTGCGGAGGGGTGCGAGCTTGTCTGCGCAGCTAGTGATCCAGCAGTGAAGTTCATTGGCTGCAGAGTTGGCGACAGTCGTGGCGGGGGGAGAGGGGGTCGTGGATGAGGGGGGAGTTGAGGTGTTCCTCTGTGACCCCTTGTCCAGTTAATTTGCGATGGGTGCGGTGTGGGCCTGTGAGCGGTTGTGGTGTTGAAGGAGAAGTGTACGCAGTGGTGGTCTGTCCAGAGGGCTTGCGAGGTGTGGCTGAAGCAGATGTTGTTCCTTACTGCAAAGGTGGGGTTTAGGGTGTGTCCTGCCTTGTGGGTGGGGGTGGTGATGAGCTGATTCAGTCCGAGGTTGGCAAGGATGTCTAGGAAGGTGGTGGACTCAGGGGCGCTGCGGTTGTCGAGGTTGAAGTTCAGGTCTCCGATGAGAATGTAGTCTATGGAGGCAATGGCGCGGGGTGCGACGAGGTCGACAGTGGTGGTGGTGAAAGAAGCACGAGGCCCGGGTGGCTCTGTAGGCACAAGGGCCTTGGAGCGTGGGTCTGGGGCTGGTCTGAATCGGGAAATGGAGGTGTTCGGTGTTGGAGAGGGAGTTGCTCGTGCTGGAGGTGGAGAGTCGGAGTGAGCTCTTGTGTGCGATGGCGAGTCCTCCTCTTGGGTGGTGTGGGCGGTCCTTCCTCTGTAACTTGTATCCGTCCGGGATGGCGGTGGCGATATCAGGGGCCGAAGAGGCGTTGGCCCGGTTATCGTAAAGAAGGCGACGTCTGGCGAGAGGGTGTCGAGGAGGTCCCAGATCTCTACGACGTGTCTGTACAGGGAGCGCATGTTGAAGAGGATGCATTTCTGGGCTCTGGAGGTGTTAGTGTTCGGCGTGGGGGCGGTGGCCGCGGAGGGACGGATTGTGAAGGTCTGGCAGCAGTGGCGGCAGGAGAACTGGACGTGGGTGGTGCTCGGTGTGGACAGCTAACAGTTGTTGTTCCTTCCTGGGTTGAGTGTGAGGAGGGCAGCTGAGTTGCAGCGATGTGTGGTCTGAGATCCAGGGGTACCGGCGCTGGTTGCAGAAGGGCGCAGACTGGCTTGCTTTTGGCGCACCTTCGGCAGTATGTTCTCCTGACATACTGCCTCCACTTCAGATGGTCCTACTGTCTCTAGCATTTCACTTGTCATGTCTTCCAACATTCTTTTATTGTCTCATATTTCACTACCTACTATGTTTACAGCCCAGCCAAAACCTGTAACATCTTGAAAACGAACCAGGAAATTGTAGTTGCCTTCAGCCCTACACCTTTAAATCAATACTTAAAACACAAATAAAAGAATTAGTGCAGGAACCCACATTTTTCTCAGTAAGTTATCTTAGGTTTGAGTCCACCACCCTACACTTCCTGTCTCTATATATTACTTTTGTAGTTCTTCATTACCCGTTTATCCATCCATTTGTTGCTGTTTTCTTGCTCATGTTTTTCTCAATTTTGCTGCTTTTGTCTCTCTTGTTCTGGATTAAAGCCAGGTGATGAAAAATAAGTTTCAGCCCCAAAATATGAGGGCTGGTGTCCACTACCCGAAGCCACACCCACAAATGAAACCCTGCTGGAAATATAAAGTATTATAAATATATTACACACAATGATGGATAGGAGAATGAAGAAATATCTCAATGAAGAAATGTTTATGAATAACCAATGATGAAGTTGAAGGATCACCATAAAAAAGAGAATCACTGACAACAGTTAGCCCGACAGGCAACACCAGCCACTTATTTAAGCCTCTGTGAAAGCCTAACCCAAAATACGCTTCAACGCTCAAACTATCCGGACCTCAAAACCTAACACAACAAATGAACATAACCAACAACTGAAACCCTTACCCAAACACTAATTGAAAAATATCTTTATCCATAGCGATCAGCAGTCCAAGGAGGGCCATGAGATTCCTCAAACTGCTGATCGCTAATGGAGGCTAAGGGCTTCTCAACTGTGAGGCTGATTAGTTTTACAGCTCGACCGCCCGATTACGATGTTCAGACCAACTCGCAGAGTATTCCTGTTGGTCGGAACCGCACTGTAACCCCCTATGGATGGCATTTCCGCCGTCAGGCTTACGATGTCGGTTTCCAACAGTCTTTCTGCGTCAGCCTGTCCGACACGGAATGGCTGTTTGAAAAATACTTTGGGGGCCCCTAGCAGGGCTCCCTTGCCCCACGGCATACAGGTGGTGGCCAAGGGGGTACCTAAGGTACCCCCTGTGAAACCCTGCACTGTGTGGCAGGCACCATGGGGTGCCTACAACGGGGTGCAGGGTTTTCCACACACACCCCATTGCCCCATTGGAGCCTGTGTTACGGCCGGTTCTCAGGCCTAACATGTGCTCCCATAGGAAACAATGGGAATCCAACCGAACAGTGTTCGGTCGCATCGTAGTCCGGTGGTCGGCTTTCCGCCCGACATCAAAATGAGCCCCTGAGTACTAAAGTTATGCAGCAATATCTATACTACTATTATAAAGGAAGAACTTTGAACCTTTGAGGCGGGTAAACTCGGGAACCACAGCGCCAATCCACACACCCGATACATCGTTGTAATCGTCAGGGTGTGCAGATGGACATAGGCTATATAAACGTAATAAATATACGTTATTTAAAAGATTTACCGGGAAAAAAAAGTTGTCCCTTGGAAGAAGCTCCGGCCGCGACGTGCATGCCTGACGTGAGGAGCGCGGGGAGGAGGGCAGGAGGACCGGCGGACATGGTGCGGGGAGGAGCGGTGAGGAGCGGTGGACAGGTGGTGAGGAGCGGCGGACAGGCGGTGAGGAGCGGGGGACAGGCGGGGAGGAGAGGCGGACAGGCGGGGAGGAGAGGCGGACAGGCGGGAGGAGCTGTGAGCGGTGGACGAGGTAGGTTATTTATTTATTTATTTAGGAGCAGTGAGCGGTGGAAAAATGAAGCAAAAATGAAAATCGTGAGCAAGAGGAAGCAAACGGAGCATTACAAAAGTGAGCCAAATTACAGGAGGAAAAAGTTACGTGTGCAGGTTACAAAAGCGTAAATCGTGAGCAAGAGGAAGCAAATGGAGCATTACAAAAGTGAGCCAAATGGTGCATTACAGGAGGAAAAAGTTACATGTGCAGGTTACAAAAGCGTTGAAAGTAAACATAGAGGTATAGGAGGAAAAAGTGACGTGTGCAGGTAGCAAGAGGAAGCAAACGGAGCATTAAAAAAGTGAGCCAAACGGTGCATTACAGGAGGAAAAAGTTATGTGTGCAGGTTACAAAAGCGTTGAAAGTAAACATAGAGGTATAGGAGGAAAAAGTGACGTGTGCAGGTAGCAAGAGGAAGCAAACGGAGCATTAAAAAAGTGAGCCAAACGGTGCATTACAGGAGGAAAAAGTTATGTGTGCAGGTTACAAAAGCGTTGAAAGTAAACATAGAGGTATAGGAGGAAAAAGTGACGTGTGCAGGTAGCAAGAGGAAGCAAACGGAGCATTAAAAAAGTGAGCCAAACGATGCATTACAGGAGGAAAAAGTTACGTGTGCAGGTTACAAAAGCGTACAAAATAAAGATAGAGGTATAATACTGCAAAATATGGAGGAAGGCTCCGGGGGACCCACGGACAACGTCGGGGCGGGCGGGGGCCCTGAAGCCTAATTGCTCTCGGACAACGTCGGGACGGGCTGCTAGTTAATACATATGAGATAATTGATAAAAAAACTGCAAACCTAAACTGTTAAGAAATTAGGTGTATTATATAGTGTGATTAAGCAACCTCACCATGTAATAGAATTACGAACCCCTGTTGGACCCTTAGGTTTCATTTGTCAAACCTTTAGCTCCACCCTGGGTAGATATCACTCTGCGCAGCAAGGCTTACACAAAGGAACAAGTGTAAAGCATCTAAACAGCACCAAAACATATGAAGACGAAATCGACACGACACCAAAGAAGTCCAGTTTATAAAAATAAACT
Source organism: Lissotriton vulgaris (assembly GCF_964263255.1). Classification (NCBI taxonomy): domain Eukaryota; kingdom Metazoa; phylum Chordata; class Amphibia; order Caudata; family Salamandridae; genus Lissotriton; species Lissotriton vulgaris. The sequence continues at coordinate 135,875,940 of NC_141700.1, read as the reverse complement.
ATATTTTTAGACACCACAATGAAAAAGATCCACCAGAGGTTTCCGGAGATATAGGACTTACAAGGCATAGTAAATAAGGTTATTTCACTTAACCACAGACAAACATTGGCAAATTCAACAAATTTGATACTTTGAAACCTTTTCACCAAAAAGTTTGTGCTAGTTGGAATGTGGCCACCTAGAGTCACCTTAGGCGACCAACTCCATTAGGGGGCCAGCAAGGTTCTCAGAAAAAGCTACCTCAGCAGGTGAAGCAGGCTTCAGTCAGTTTCAGGCACTTTTAGTCTTTGTAGGGCTTTCCTGTGGAAGTGGTCCCAATGCAAGGTATGAAGGATACTGAAAATGTTCCAAGGATGCTGTGGATGGGATGTGGTCCATGGAGATCTTTCTGCGACTACTCCTTTGTCTATGAAGGGGTTGAGACGGCCCAGGTCACAGAAGCGACATCCCTCAAAGTCCTCTTGGTGCGGGTGGAAGTCCCGTCACTACTGGACTACCAGTTGCCAAGTATCGCAATCACCGGCCAATCCTTCTTTTGTTGATAACTCGTCCTCTGGGGTCTGAGCTGCACTCGATGACACTCTTGGGGTCAGGGAACTTGGGTGCAACTTTGTGCCTTGGGTCTTGGCCACTGGTGCTGCATGGAGGCGGTTAGTTGTGGGTTGAATGCTTTGGGCTACCAACTTGCCAAAGCAGGCTTCTCAGCTGTTGTGTCCCTGTGCTGTGAACAGGAGGTCAACTCACCAACCCTTGGAGTCTCTTGGTTTTGGCTGGGCCCTAGAGACAATTTCTTCTCCAGCAGAACACAGCAGATACAGTATGTCTCCTTTGCTAACCACCAGGTTTAGCAGGCGCAGTTCACACCGGTGCAGCTTCTATTTGTTCTTTTCACGTTGCAGCAGGCAGTCCTTCTTCGATCTTCTTCTAGTCCAGTCGAAATCTGAGTACGAGGTACCAAGGGTGCCTTACCTATGCTCAGAAAATGTCCTCAGGTCAGGATGTGGTTGTAAGCCAATGGGCTACCAGATTCCCTCCCACCTGATGGCCACTTCCTGCAAAGTGGTGGCATCTGGGCATCCCAGGATGCACAATTCTTCCCACAGCCAATATGGCTTGAGCCCTCTCAATGGGTGTGGAGCTCCCAACCCCAACTCAGAAGTGTAGCAACCAAGGGGGCTACATGACCTTAAAAAACTTGATGTGGCAACTGGTTTACTGTCTCCTGTCCCAAGCTCCAACCTTTCTGCCTGAACAATGGCGAAGCCACTCTCACAAGTGTTACCCATTTGCCCTTCAAAGACAGCTTCTACTTTGAATCTCGCCTTATGGGCCAACACCCGTGTGGATTCCGGCAGGGGAGCGGTGACACCTCCTTCGAGAGCAGACCCTATTGTATCCTTTTGTGGAAGTCATTAGCATGTCTCCTCAGGAGGGCAAAAAGCTGTCTCGGCTAAAGGACCCTGATGGCACAAGTTTGGGGACAGGGGACTGAAGGCAACAAAGAGGCAACTTTGCTAAGGTTGCATGTGCCAACTTGTTACAATAATTTGCATCTGAGAATCAAGTCAGGCAAGTAATGAGTAGCTGTTTGATACCTTGGAATACCCACTTTGGTCTCACGGTTCCAGAATTAGCTCAGTAGAGGGGTCAGTGTGTAACTCTGCACTCACCAATTAGGCGACCAAGATTTTCCATAGTAACAAGCATTGGAAATGCAATAGGGCTCGCATTAGGAAAGTTTGAGCTATTGGTCTTATAAATGAATTTTTTTTGTATTTATGTGTTATTTTTTAAAATAGCTAAATTATTAGCTTTGTCATTTACAATGCCAATAGATATAACTTTCGCAAACACCTATAGCATTTGTAATGCAACATGTTTTGTATTTACGTGACTTAGATATATTGATATTACAAATAACAATGGCTTTTAATTTTTAAAAATAATTAATACTTAAATAATTTATTTAATTTGTAATGGCAATAGCATAAACTTTTGTAAATAATTTTGTGAAGATTATGTTAGTTTTTTATTGTGATGAAAATCCAAGAACAGAAGTGAAATATTAACATCTTTTTGTGATTTGTAATAAAGCATGAAAGCTTGAAAACAGCTTGAAACATTGAAAGAACATATTTGAACCAGTGATGCTGTGGTTGCGCTGAGTGATGCTGTAGTTGCGCTGAGTGATGCTGTGGTTGCGCTGAGTGATGCTGTGGTTGCACTGAGTGATGCTGTAGTTGCGCTGAGTGATGCTGTGGTGGTGCTGAGTGATGCTGTGGTTCCGCTGAGTGGTGTGTGCATCGGTGGAGCTTAGTCGGTGCATCGGTGGAGCTGTGTGGTGGGTGCATTGGTGGAGCTTAGTTGGAGCATTGGTGGAGCTGTGTGGTGGGTGCATCGGTGGAGCTGTGTGGTGGCTGCTTCGGTGGAGCTGTGTGGTGGCTGCATCGGTGGAGCTGTGTGGTGGCTGCATCGGTGGAGCTGTGTGGTGGCTGCATTGGTGGAGCTGTGTGGTGACTGCATCGGTGGAGCTGTGTGGTGGCTGCATCGGTGGAGCTGTGTGGTGGGTGCCTCGGTGGAGCTGTGTGGTGACTTTAGATGACACTGCCTCTGCACTGACCCTCCCTCAGTGCGTATGTCTCATAGTGGTACCCACTGAATGTACTTCTAAGATGCAGTGGTGGGTCTAAAAACTTTGTGCCACTTGGTGACTTTATGTGTGGGCTAATGATAAGTCCTCTCCTCTGCCATCCTAATGTACCTTCTTCCCAACTTTTTGTGAAGGGTGAAGAGCACAGAGAACCACAGCGGTATCACTTTGCTAATCAACCCCATTACAAACCTCCAACTATTATAGCAAATTAAACTCCCTAGTGGTGTCATTGTGTGACATGTGGGGTGCATAGGGATGCACCCTTCACACTCAAGATGCTGATTGCAAAGGATGGACTTAGCTTCCCAAACTTTGAATATTACCAACTATCATCCCAACTACAGTGAATTGCGAAGGGACTTCAAATGGCGGGAGGGCAGGGGGGGGGGGGTTGCAGGAAATATACAGGAAAAGATTTTAAGCTTCTTATGATCCCAATGGTTTGGGAGACAGGAGGAACTTCCCATACTCCTGGAACCAATGATGCAAATGTGGGGGACATTGAAGTGCAAACTGGCATAATGCGCTATTTATTTGCCCAACATAGTGTTCAAAGCTTTACCGTGGGGGTGGATAACTATGCACAGATCTGAGGAAAATTTGGGATAGACAAGGTAGGAGATGTTAATACAATATGCACATTGAAAACCTTTCTAGAAATTAAAGAGGAGTGCTGCCTACCTGCAGCCCACTTGCCAGCATATGTGAACTTAATTGACACAACACAAAATCATTGGAAATCAATGACTACAGAAGAGTCGAATCAGAGTCGCACACTGCACACTGTGCGGAGCAAAGGATGCCACCACGGGCAGCCACACAGCTCTATCACTTCCTTTATGCCAACCTGGATGGAGGACTAGAGCGGCTATGGCAGAGATGCACACAGAAAAGCCACTCAAGGTTGTGAAGTTATATTTGGGGTCCTATAACGAGCAGTGTGTACTAGAATGAGATGAGACAGTAGAGAGACACAGAGTTTAAGCAGGGCATTGGTTATTGCTGATGGCCTTCTAGACCAGCATGAGTTGGAAGGGACGGGCTAGTGCACCACAGATTGTGACTAAATTGAATACACTAATGAGCAGTTCCCTGCACGCCCGAGGGGTACTGAATGTTTTATGGACAGCAACACCCACTAACAAGATTGCTGAACTATAAGAAAAAAGTATTGCATTAAAGCTACAGCAAAGCCCAAGCTAATTTTTATGATTTCATAGCCTAGGCTCTTTGTAGTCTTAGGGGGGGTTTAAGGAGGTGTGGTGTCTGCCTTAACAGTAGTTGTTAGGGCCACGGTGCTATATTTGGCTGAGTAAAACGGATGGTTAAACAAGGTGACTTAACAATGCAGGCATTGCAGTGTGAATATATTACATTGCAACGTAAAAGCAGAACACGCATTTCACCTGAATTCCAAGTAACTGCAGCAGTAAAAAAGAAACTGTGCATTACCTTGTATTGTGCCCCATACCAGCAGGCAGCAACCAGGGGGCATTCCTCCCCCCACTGGCGTCCCTGCGTGTCACTGTTCATGTGGTTCAAAAGCAGCTGACGAGCAACGTTCTGTGTTTAGATTGCACCCTGACAAGCGCATTTATCAAGTTAATGGAACTTGATTTGCGCTTGCCAGTTTTTAAGTGCGGCTGTGAGTGAAGCGGGCTTTATGTTAATAAATAAAAGTATTTGCGGCCGTGCACATTCTAGGTATTGCGTGGCTGTGAATATCATATGTTTTGCATGGCTGTTAATAAAGCGGGCCCCATGTAAATAAATAAAAGTTTTCGGCAGCCGTGCATATTATAGGTATGGCAGGGCTGTGAATAAAGCAGACGTCAGGTTAATAAAATAACAGTATTCGGCGGCCGTGCACATTGTAGGTATTGCGTGGCTGAGAAAATTATAGGTATTCACTCACAGCATGGTGCCATTGTTCACATTGCCCTGAAACTGCACTTTAGATCTCGTTTAATTTTACCTACAAAGGCTGAACAAAATTATTTGAATCAACAACTTACCCTTGGTTAACTGTGCAGTTGTGCATTTATTTAAAAAAACAAACAAACAAAAAAAAATTATTTCATGAAACACAGTTTTAACCAGTCTTTTTTAAAAGCAAATAAACGATTAAAACAGGGCTGTCTACAGGATAACGTGATTAATTTACATCATACAGTAGGTTTTAAATATGCGTTCCAGCAGTTTATCTAAGTACTGCTTTGTTAACAACTAACTACAGAACCACTGAGAGCTTCATTTTGTCCAGCATTTAAGTCTGTCTGTCATCCATAATGCTTGGTAGCAGGCTCTGCACTCTGATTACAGAACGCCAGTGTCATTAAGTGAGCAAATTAAAGACGTGAATAATTCACTGGTGTGGCTGATTGTTGTGCTGTTTACACCAAGATATAAAAGAAATGAAGGAAGTGGAGCACGCGAGAGCTGGGTGGGGCGAAAAAATTTCAACTCTGATTTAGTGGAGGATAGTAGCACACATGCACGAACAAACCTTTTAATGTTGATTTTAATGAAAAGGATAAATAGTCAGTCGATTCTTAGCTCTTCATTAAATACATTTCTCCAAGTAATCATGTTCACTTCACAGGCGAGCATGTAGGTCGGGCACGAACTATGCAACTTCTATTGCCCTGCGGGTGTCTCTATGGTCCAGCGCTTACTGGTACTTTTATTGCGTGGTGGAGCAGGGAGGGACCCGTGGGCGGATGGAGGAAGTTGGGCAGGGCAGCAAATGCTGCAGAGGGGAGTGTGTATTAAAGAAGCTTTGCCGCCTTAAGGGAAAGAGTGCATGTGTGCCGAGCATGGGGGAGGAGGGGGATTCAATGCGAACGGGCGGATGGAGGAAGTTGGGCAGGGCAGCAAATGCTGCAGAGGGGAGTGTGTATTAAAGAAGCATTGCCGCCTTAAGGGAAAGAGTGCATGTGTGCCGAGCATGGGGGAGGAGGGGGATTCAATGCGAACGACAGGGGAGCGTCAAGGAGCACCCTGCGGCGTACAAAACAAAAGAAAGGTGGCGCTTGCTTCATGCCGGGTGAAACTGCCACGCATTATTGCACACCGGGTGTACATGGAGCATTTCGTAGCATTTTTCATCTCTTTTTGTGAATAAAATGTATTTTCATTGAATTTAAGACGAGAAGAGTTCAAGACTTGTTTTAAATACCTCAATAGTTCTAACAGATATAGAGAATCATGATTAATGTACTACATGCTCGAGGGACAGAACTGGCAGACCAAAAGACAGACTGAAGCACACACACACACATATAAACAGATACTTACAACTACTAATCAGAACACACCATGAAGTACAGCCAGAGGAAGAGATAATTTAAACACGTAAAGAAACAGTGACGGGAGAGATTGCTTTAGATAGGCACAACAGATGTTGAAAAAAATAAGTGATAGCAAAGCCTGAGATAAATACTGACACCAAAACGTGCTGAGAGAACTGAGGGACATCGGTATTAAAACGAGAAAGGCATTCAGGCAGGTACGCATTTAAGGCATACACTAACAAACCAAAGTAGATGCATGAAAGGAGACACGGCTGGCGGCCGTGAAACTGAAAGTACGGCCGGCCGGCCGTGAATAATTAGGGGATGAGCGCACGCTGAGAAGCTTGTGGGAGGGGTGCGAAGCTTGTGGGAGGGGGGCTGGGCTGCCTTTGATGTGATAATGCGAGGCAGGCAGGCAGGCGGCTGGTGGCATTGTGCACGCGCTTTTTAGGGCTTGCGCTTGCGCAATGACCTTAAAAAGCACATGCACTCTGTGGAATCGCCAGCGGAATCGTGCTTAGTTAAACGCTGTTTAAGCCTCTATAGAGCTTGCCAGCTGTGCGCATGCGCACAGCAGGCGAGCCCTAAAAAGGACAGATTAATGATTTTATTATCAGAACATGTAAAACACATGTTCTGCCAATGAGATACGTTGAACCCTGTCTTAGGACTCGCTAGGTCACCATAGGGTGACTCGCACATATTCAGGGTGTAGTCTGGCTTTGTCATGGCTTTAAATGGCATATCAGGCCAGTTGTTAAACTGCTCTTCCAGCCTACAAAAGGCGGGCTGGGAGTAAAGTTTTACAAGATTCCCATCCAGGGTTACAATTCCCTGGGGACCCGCTAGCTTACATGCCCTGTGTACCATTTACTAAGGTCTTATAAGTAAGCTTTTTCAGCCAACTGGGTGGAACCAATTCGACATATCAGTTTAAGGGTAAGGGCACAGGCACTGAGGTTTCCTTAGCAGGCCTCATTACATTCTCAGAGTTGAAAACCCAGTCCAAAAACCTAGGTATGAGCATACCAAAAGCGACATTTCCTTACATAAACCCAGTGGCGGTTCCTCCATGGTGGCGTTTGGGCGCCGCCCCCCCTTCTTTCTCGCCGTGCGGAAAGGCAGAAACAAACAGTAGTTATTGCCGTAATATTATATAACTACCATTGTTTCTGCCTTCTCGCACGGCGAGAAAGCAGAACTTCTTAGTTTAGAGTGGGGGTGTTACTCGAGGGCAGGGGGGAGTGGCTTGGGTGAGTGGCTGCCCAAACAGACAGTATTAACAACAGTGGGAAAGCCACTCCCCCAAGCCACTCCCCCCTGCCCTCGAGTAACACCACCCACACACTCTCCCTGTCTCTCTGTATGCTGCAGCAGCAGCATACAGAGAGAAAATGACGTAGCCTGGGGCAGCCGGCCGCACCAATCAAAAACGCGGCGGTGGAGGGTGGGGGGGGGGGGCTGCCTGCCGCTCTGCCTTCCTGATGACGTGCTGCAGCAGGACTTGAGCCAGGACGGCGGGAGTCGGGACGGAGTCTCCGGACGGTTAGTTTACTTTTACTTTATTTTATTTTAAATATATTTGTGTTGTTTCCAAACCCCTCCCGCCTCCCCCCTCATCCTCTCAGGTCATCGCGAGTGCGACCCTGTCACCCGTAAGGCCGGCCGCGACTGCAGGGCAGTGGCGCCGGTAGTAATGATGGCTCAGAAATACTTTATGGTAAAACGTTGGTTTTTGATTGGCTAGTGCATTTCTAATTACTACTGTTAAAGCGAGCCCATGAGCAGTGAAGGTGTAGGGGCACAGGGAGATCCTGCACGTAAGCAAGCAGGCTGGTGGAGTGCGACACGTGTACACTCTCACTCGCCATCTTCACTCGCCATCTCCCCTTGGCATTTTTGATATGACGTGCCTTAAAATTCCACCTTATCCACAAACTTCCCCGGTTACTATTTAATAGTCGTCGAGCCACTTGATGAAAGCTCGAGCCATGCCCCCTCGAGACCAAAACGAGCCAAACTTGCCAAATTAATGATAGTAATTTATCAACTTAAATATTGACCATCGCACCCTCCCATACACAATAACGTTACTTTGTATTTTCCCAAAGGTGTTTGTTTCATTTTACTTTTAGTTTCGAACAGTTATTTGGAGCAGTGCTGTTCTGTGTTTGCTTTTGACTTTCTTCAAGTTTTCTTTCTGACGTGTCCAAGATATCTCCACAGCAGGTTTATATGAGACAGCAGGCATCATTGCGAGTACAACTTTGTAACTGTATAACAACCTCGCAAGCAGGGAGAGTAAAGGACAAACATTTTTTTTGCAATTTTGTGAGGGAAGTCGATGGAATAAATGCACTAGTATGGAGTGCATTCTAAAAGTTAATGACAATGTGCAATATTACCAGAATTATATAGCATCAACCGACGCTGCTACCCGGCTTATAAATACAGGACATTGTTGGCCACTCCAGTGGCAGTCCTTGTCTAGAAATTTACCACGGGTTATAACGGCCGATCTTCATCTAACTGCGCTGTGTGATCAAAGACAAATCACTATGTCCATGACCCTAAGTTCAATTAGCTGCTAACACCAAGAACACGTTGAAGCAATGCATTACTCAGTTTTCAAAAACAGGGTTAAACACACACACACACAAAGACACAGGGCCCCAAATAGGATGGCGGGCGGATTGCGGCTGCCAGGCCGGCGGTAGTCACCACCGGCCCGGCGGGGGCAATCCGCCGCCATCCCAGTACAAAAAGCCCCCCTCATATTATTATGGCTGGGGTGTCTGCGGCCGACGGAAAGCACGTCCGCCACTTTTCCACCCGGTCGACATGTCGACTGTGCGGAAAAGGGTTCTATGTGGTAGCGGTGTCTAATAGACACCGTCAGCCATATTAGAATGTGTCATGCCGCCACAGAAAGGCATGCAGCAGAGTCTGCTTGGGGGGCCCGTTGTGGGCCCCCAGGGAATCCGGGGGGGGGGGGAGGCGTACATGGGGGGTACCTATGGTACCCCCGAGCAGTTCCATGCACAACATGGCACGGTGCCTGCCATGTTGTGCATAGAAGTGCACAACATGCCTCCCTGGCATTGTGGCGTGCGGTACTGAGTGCACTGCCCGCCACAATGTTAAGGATGCAGTAGGCGGGCGCATCCTAATGGCACATACGGGACCCCCGCCCTTATGGTGGGCGGTCCCTTGTTACAACAGGATGGCGGGTGGACTTTGTCCACCCGCCATCCTAATGTGCCCCACAGTTCCAAATGCCCGGAAAGGTATGAATGCAGGACTGTGGGTTTATTTCAACTTACTACAGCACATTCTACTGAAAATCGACCTCATAGCAAATGTTACATCAAACACATTTCAGCTGGTTTGTAGGTCACTTACGGTTCTGAGTAAGAATGCCACTATTACATCTAAAATAACCTGATGACAAGGCTTTAACTGAACATATCCAAGCACCAACAAACATCACAGGTTCCTGTGCATTTTACTGTAGATAAGTACATATTTGATCCCCTCAACTTGTGGGAGCAGCAACAAGTGAGGGCTAAGCAACATGAAGGAGGTGCGTCAGAGGCGGGAAGATGGGGTAAGACAAGATAGATGGAGCTGGACTGTAGAGTCCCATGCACTAGGCAGAAATAAAATATAAAAATTACTTAGAGGCTGATTATGATGTTGGTGAGTCCAACACCGACAGCACGTCCATGTCATTCCCACTGACATCTGCCCCTGTGGTCCGCCCGCCGCATTACGATGCAGTGGGTGGAGGCTTTGGGCAGATGGACCGTCTGCTGCTGTTCCAACTGGATCCTTGAGCCCGTCGGAGCATCGGAAAAACTCATGATCCCTTAATGAAGGCAGCGCCGCAATCGGGGTTATTGATGTAATTTTCCGACAGCCTTTCCATGTCGTTCTTTCAGACATGGAAAGGCTGTCAGAAAACTATTTTGGGGGGCCCTAGCAGGGTCCACTTCCCTCCTGGCCCTCCTATATGTGGCCAGGGGGCATTTACGGTGCAGGCACTTGTGGCTCCCGATTGTATATTAACCCTATTTTTAACGTGTAATGTTTATTACAACATTTCAAATTTAATCATAATGACCAAATAGGTTAAGTTGAAAAAATCAATTCGATAATGGTATTCAGAGAAAATATATATATAAAAAAAAATATTGCTATACCAAAAGATGATGGGCAAAACATTGGGATGTGGAAATATTGTCAGAAAGAATATCATAGTCAAGCATATTAATTTTAAGTTACGTGCTATTGGTTTTTAAAATATCAAATTAATTAATATTGTTTGCAAAAATATAGTTGTTTAAAATATCATTTTAAAATTATTGGTATGTATTTTAGCATCTATTTAAAATATACTAGCAGCCCGCCCCAGCGTTGCCTGGGGCAGAAAGGGGCTGGGGGCAGCATTTGAGGCTTGCGTGCACTTCTGCCCCTGGCCCCCTCCCGCCCCCTCCCGCCCCGGCCCGGCCCCCTCCCGTCCTGGCCCCCTCTCGCCCGTGTCCCGGAGAGCCTGATCCTTACCTGAGCCGCCGGTCCCGCTCCAGGCGCCCCGCCCGCACAGGCCGCCACTCACCAGGCGCCCCGCCCACACAGGCCGCCACTCTCCAGGCCCCCGCCCGCACAGGCCGCCACTCTCGAGGCGCCCTGCCCGCACAGGCCGCCACTCTCGAGGCGCCCCGCCCGCACAGGCCGCCACTTCGCCCAGCAGCAAGCAGGGCCGCGGCAGTCCTCCCAGCAGGTCGCGATCTTCTGCGCCATTTCCGGAAGTGTTGCCAGGGAGCGCAAACGCAAATGATGTCATCACGCAGACGTCGCGGCCGGCGCTATTTGCAAGGGACTACTTTATTTTATTTCAAAATTTTTTAAACAACGTATATTTTTATTTTTAATAGCCTATGTCCTTCTGCTTGCCCTGAGGTTTTCAAAGATGTGTTGGGTGTTTTGATTGGTGGTGTACTTTTCGAGTTTACCTGGCTCAAAGGTTTGTGTTCTCTCTTTATAATAGTAGTATAGAAGATATAGATAAAATCTACCAGTCACAGAATGCAAAGCAAAAACCTGGACTTGATCAGTTACTGTTGCATGAATAGGCTGTGTGGAGTGTTGAGCTTGCAATCTAATCGAGTAGTTGGAGGCTCCAGTAGGGCTTCCCCTACCAATGTTGGCACTTTCTGAGATTAAGCACACTGGAAAGTGTCAGCGGAGTGCATTGGGATGACGCACATTCAGGACAACATTGCATGCTCCCAATTTAAGTTACAGCCTGTGGTAAGTCACCTATGTCGATAAGACTTCAAGAAAGCCAGATTTGTCAACAGGTGCGTGGAGGCACACGAGTGGGTTCAAGTTGTGGAGCTGGAAAGGGAGGAGAACATATAGCATCTGTAGAGAGCCATCCGGCCTCTATATCACACTGTTGCCACCTGTAGCACTCCTCTGGGCAGGCGCAGTCTGAGGATATAAATAAAGGGGTGTAAGGCTGCACAGGGTCTTTGCCGGCAGAGAATCTTTGTGTGCAAGTTGTTGTTGTTGTGTCACACACCGGAGGCCTGTGCAGCAGAGATGGGGAGTGAGCAAAGCCACCCCGCTACACTGTCTGCTCGGCCAGTACGGACCCATGCTGCCACGAGGACCGTCAGAGTGCGAGGCCCAACACTGCACCCAGCCTTGCCGTGCATGCTGGAGTCAGGCGCCCCAGATTCTCCGGCACTCCCAGCAGGCTTACCTGCAGCTCCTGGGGCCCACGCTGTTATGTCTGCCTAGTCTGGTGGCTGCAAGTCCCCTCGTCTGCAGCGGTAGGTGCCACCCCACCAAGTCTGACTGCAGTCTCGCTCCAGCCCTCCCCAGCAAGCTTGTCTGCAGCCGGCTGCCACCTCTTCAACAGCCCACAGCCCTAGATCAGCCAAGGCGGGGCCCCATGCGTGTCTCTCTCCTGCTCCGGCTGGAGGTCTGCAGCGTGCTGCGAGGCCAGGAAAGGAAATCCCTGACGCGGGTCTCAGCCACGTGGTTTCCCGCAGAATGCGGCCAGGACTGATATTGGCTCAGGTCAGTGCACGCAAATGATGTCATCACGCAGACGTCGCGGCCGGCGCTATTTGCAAGGGACTACTTTATTTTTATTTCAACATTTTTTAAACAACGTATATTTTTTCTTTTTAATAGCCTATGTCCTTCTTCTTGCCCTGAGGTTTTCAAAGATGTCTTGGGTGTTTTGATTGGTGGTGTACTTTTCGAGTTTACCTGGCTCAAAGGTTTGTGTTCTCTCTTTATAATAGTAGTATAGATATGATATAAATATTTTCTATAATTATTGTTTATGTTTTTAATATATTTATTAACTTTTTAGTTGTTATTAAATTAAATGTAATACATTTTTGGGATTTTTAGTGTCATAGCGGGTTGTGGGTTTATAGTGGTATAGGGTGGAAAGTAATTCAATTATAATACATTAATGAATATTTTTTATTTAATAATATTATTGAAAAGGTATTTAAATATGTTAATTGTGCTATACAATTTTTTCAATGTAAATTTGATGTGTTGGTTGTGGGGATTATATGGGTATAGGGTGGGAAATAATTTATTTTGATTTTAATAATAATTAGTTGTTAATTAATATTCATTAATTGATAATTAATTAGGTTAATTGTGTAATAGTTTTTTTTGGGATGCGGTTTGTGGGGTTTATAGGGGTAAAGGGTGGGAAGTAATTTATTTTTAATTACTTATTAATTAGTTGTATATTAATAATAATTAATTGATGATTAATTATGTTAATAGTGTAATCATTTTTCTTTTTAGGTGATAGTTGTGGGGTTTATAGGGGTAAATGGTGGAGAGTAAATTTATAGCTGTTTAATACAATTAATTATTTAATTGACAAGTAATTATTTGAATTGTGTAATTACATTTTTTAAAGTTTCATTTTATGTGGGATGAGGGATTTATAGGTGCAAAGGGTGGGAAGCTAATTAATTTTAATTAATTAATATTTAGTGGCTCATTAGGATATTGGTCGGAAAGCCTCCAACCGCAGGTCAGAGGCTTTCCGATCGACATCCACGGTTTAAACTCTGACTGCCTAATTACAATATAGGCTGTCAGAGTTTAAGCCGCCAATCTTTCCGGCTGGACTCCGACGGGTTCAGGGAGCCCATCAACCAGTCAGAAACCGCCACATAATCCCTAACGTACAGGGTTTCTGCCTTGGGGATTATGATGCCAGCTTCCGACGGGCTTTCCATGTTGGGCTTTCCGACATGGAAACCCTCTCGGAAAGCAACTTAGGGGGTCCCTAGCAGTGCCCCCATCCCTCAACGGCATCCAGTTGGAGTCCTAGGGTAAATCGTGACTGCCACACGGTGCAGGGATTTACACAAACTTCCATTTCTCTATGGGAGCTTGTGCTGTGGGCAGAAGCCGCCCGCAAGCACAAGCTCTCATAGAGAAATGGGAGTTTGCAATTGCAGTCGCATCATAATACTGTGTTCGAAACAGCCGACCTACGGTTGGTTGGTTCCCACACCGAAACGGTGTTGGGCGGTCCACCCAACATCATAGGGCCATATTCTTTAATTAATAATATTTGTGTAGTAAAAATTAATTACTTTAATTGTGCCTTTTTTTAAAAGATTGTAGCAGGGGAGTAACACAGGCCCCCGCATCCCCCGAGCTGCAGGGGGCCCCCTCAGCACTGTACTCAGGCCTGAGAGCTCTAGATTAGATTCGGAGCGGGCCCCTCTGTACACCTTGCAGGCGGGCCCCTTCAACTTTCGTTATGCCACTGGATTGTAGATGTGACTTGTGGGGTTAATAGTGGTATAGGGTGAGGGTGGGGAGTACATTAATTTCAAGTAATTAACAATGAAAAATTAATTATTAAATTGATAATTAATTATGCTAATTGTGTAAATAATTTTCTGATAAATTTTAGGACTGTGTGGTGTGTTTTGTGGGGATATATTGTGGGAAGTAAATTAGTTATAATTAATTTATAAACAATATTTAACTAGTGATAATTCGTTTGTTGATTAATATTTATATTATTAGCGTAAATATTTTGCTTTTTAAAATTAGGTTTTAGTTTCAGTTTGTGAGTTTTTTGGGGTTATAGAGTGAGAAGTAACTAAATAAAATGTATGTAATAAATATTTTTGTTAATAATTTCTAAATAAAAATTCTTATTTGCATGAAAATTATTTTTATATTTTATTCATATAATATTTGTAGTTATTTGTGATATGTATTTTATTATTAAATATATTTGTAGAAATCATTTTCTTTTGTTCAAGATATATATATATATTTTTATGTTGCTCTGATTGGAGTGGGAATAGTAAATGTTATCCCTCAGCAATCCAACACTTTCCCTACTGTTGTACTGACTGGAGTGGGAATAGTACATTTTACCCCTCACCTATCTCTCACTTTCCCTACTGTTGTACTGACTGGAGTGGGAATAATACATTTTACCTATCTGCAATCTAACACTTTCACAACTGTATCATTTACAGGCAGAATATTTGTAAATTTTACCCAGTTTTATTATTTTTGCATTGCCTGAAGTGGGAGTAGTACATTTTTTTATATATTTACTATAATAGTTTGTGTAGTTTTGGGAATAGTATATGTATTAGATTTTATATTTTATCATTTATTTTATATTTTTATATTATCATGTTTTTGTTTATTTAAAATCATAATATTTATAATTATTAATGTTTTTAATGTGTAACATATTTTTTACTAAAGACTGGATAAACTATCGAGTAACATTACACAAACAATACCATCAAACAGTAGACATGTTTGAAAGCAATCCCAGCTCCACACATTAGGGTGCGCAGAAATCAATACCCGTAACTGTACTACAAAAGACATATTCCAAAATGGGAAATCACCTCTTATTCTTCTCTGAAATGTGCAGGAACTTTAGCTGAATGGAATCTGACAGATTGAATTATGAAAACTTAAAGCAATGCACTGAGAACTTTGTTAGAATTCAAATGATTCATGCACAAATATTTTTTCATGTAAACTGTTTCAAATACATTACATGCTTACTATGCAGAACGTCACATATATGATCGGACATGAAATGCAGAAAAAGAAAAACGGTATGGATCACATCATACCTCAGTATCACAAGTTATCCTTTACAGGTACCAATATCATATCAATAACCGTATACATTTGTTGTGGCTATTCAGTCCATTCAGCTTGTGCAGATATATCCCATGTCACAGATGTACACATTACCTACAATACTCTACTACATCTGCAGTTGGCAGTGTCCACCGCCAAATCCCATCAGCAGGACAACTAGTGTTTCAGAACCTAGGCATATCATGAGTTAATAAATAGGATTGTAATGGACGCCATATGTTCTTTGGCCAACTGGCCTGCAGAATGTTTCAATACTATGGTGTCAATTACGATGTCGTTAGGAAAGCATTCTGACTGATTCAGTTTGGGAATGCTATCTAAGCGACTCAAATCAGGGGAGTCCGACTGAGCCATTTGAATGCATCTGAATGCTTCCGAATACGATTCGGTCAGACTCCCATAGACTTCAATGGGAGCCTGTGTTCCGACCGAATACACAGGCTCCCATTGAAGAAAAGGGTGGTTGGGGAAAATCGTGCACCCTGTGGTGGGCACTCATGGTGCCTGCCACACTGTGCATACAAGGGTAGGGGGGACCGTGGGTACCCCCTTCGGGCCCAATTCAGAGGCCCCCGGGTAAAAGGGGGCCTGCTAAGGGCCCCCAATGTCAAATTCTGACTGCCGATTCAATTTGGAACAACTGATTCAGAAAGGCTGTCCAAATCTGACATCATAATAGCTTGGCTGCAAATGCGCTCAGTAGACCACTACGATACGGCGCTGAACGACTCGGTTACTCCCAATGTCTTTTGGAACCGAGTTGGACAATTCGAACGCTTCCCAGCCATCGTAATCACTCGTTGGGAAACGTGTCCGAGTCAGTCGGAAATGCGGGTTCCGAATCAGATTCGACCGAATCGAATACCATTCTAAGCCTTCCCTGACGACATTGTAATCGACCCCTAAGTTTTGAACTGTTCGTTACAATGTACTTGGTCAGTTAACCAGGTTTTTACTGTAGGCGTTCGGTCTCTGCCCAGCACACAAGGCGCCCTCTTCTTAGCCAGCAGAAGTTGTATTGATGTGAGCCGCTGCAGATTCCAAGATGAGCTGACAATACAGGAAGCACGAATATTTACGTCTGTATTCTCAAAAGAACATTAAAAAGAAATACATATTTAAGTTTTATTTTAAATTCATATAACAAAATTGATTAAATATGCCTGGAGATATTTTCAAACTGCAAAGCAACTGGTCTGAAGAAGTGGATTGTGAAATTATAACTTCAGAACAGGGCACAAATGTACAATATATCTCATGTACAATATATCCCCGTCTACTAGGCAGTTGTAACCAAAAATGTTCTACAGACTGTACTGGACCCTTTAACCCGCTTCAACACAAGATAAAAAAACGAAGCCTATCTTAAGAAAAAACAAATATTATTTTTTTTTAAACCAAGAACTACTTTATTTAGTGGAAGACAAGCAGAGGTCATCAGTGGCATACATACAAAGCACATGATGGTACAGGGACAGTACAATGCAGCAGCGCAGATGGCGGGATCAATATCCAATACAAAAATCATATCAATAGAAATGCCAATGGAATGACGATACAGGCAAGCAATTGGTATGCGACACATCCGGATAAAGCAAGTAAGTTCAGCAATAGGACGGACATAAAGCATACATCCTTCCAGGATGGACAGTAGCATCAGCACAGTGATCACATACCCTTAGGTCAACAGCCCCTAGGCCGAGTTAAGCTAGGCATCATTACACAGGAGCAGGCAGCAGTCCCCCCACCCGCCCAATACAAATATATAGTAGCTGTCACAAGAAATCAAGCAGCAGTGTACAGTAATCCCCCCAGTCGCCGCCGCACAGGGTACCAGATAGATATAGGCCGGTTCCTAACAAGCCGAGTTCCATTAACTAACCCCAACCCGTTCCTCACTGTCCGACTCAGACTCCTGCGCAGCTCGAGTGAGTAGGTATACCTGCAACGGGCTCCAGAAGTCCTTAGGCCTACAGCGCACAGGCAGCATTTCTGCATACACATTGTGTTGGTCCTGACAATAAAGGACATCCCTCAGCCAGTCCCCGAACCGTGGTGCCCTAACCCGCCCCCAACAACAAGCCACTCGACGTTTAGCCAACAATAAAGCCACGTCCACAAATCTACGATAGGGCGCCGGCACCTCCTTAGTATATCCCAGTAGTAGGACCATAGGGTCGAACAACACACCCTCCTCAGTCATGACCTGAAGGGCCTCGTGAACCTGCACCCAGTACTCAGCAATGGCCCCACACTCCCACGCCAAGTGCAGGAAATCGGCCCCCGCCGCACGGCAACGCAAACATCGATCATCCTCCGCCAACCGGAATCTGAATTTCTTAACCGGAGTGTAATAGTATCGTTGTACAAATTTATAGTGTATGATTTTCAAGCGGCAGCTAGAGGAGACCTTGGCCGTCACACCACAACAGTACGCCCATTGTTCATCAGAGATAGAAATTCCGAGCTCAACATCCCATTGTTCGCGTGCTCGACTAGGCGAGGTGACCAGCTGTTTCTGAGTGGCACCATACAGCCTGGAGACCAAGTGACGCCCATCAGAGAGCAACAGCACATGGACCGGTAAGGCCACGACTGGTTCCTTAGGGAACTCCGGCAGTAGCGTCCTCAAACCCTGCCGCAACCGAATATAATAAAACATCTCGAACGGGCAAACTTCCCCACTACCAAAAAATTGCTCACGGGTACGGAAGACACCCTCTAGGAAAAGGTCCCCCCACGTAAGTATCACAAGACGCTTGCACAGGCGCCGGAACCCCGACTCCTGCAACAAGGACAGGGCAGGGTGATAGACCAGAGGCAGAGCAGGCAAGTAGAGGAGTGCAAGCTGCAGCACCTTCGCAACGCGCTTCCAGGCATCAACCGTGCAAGTCACCGTAGTCTGATGAGTGTCTATGTCGCCAACATTCCCCAGTACCATGCCCTCCAATGGGAGAGGATGAGCAACCCATTGCTCAGCAGCAAGTTGAGGCATAAACGGTGTGGGGCGCATCCAGTGGTATGCATAGTGCGCCTGGGCGCTAATATAATACTTCTCAAAATCAGGGACGTCAAAGCCCCCATCAGCATAAGGCAATGTTAAGGTGGACCATGCTAATCGCGGCTGCTTGCCCCCCCAGAACAAGGGAAGGAGCTCCGAGCGGAGCCGCGTGAAGAAATACGCTCCAGGGTGATACGGAATATTCTGGAATAGGTACAGAAAGCGGGGCAACAGCACCATTTTTATCAGCAACGCTCTACCCGCCATGGACAGGGGTAAGGACATCCACCTCGTAATGGCATCCGCCAGTTTAGTGATGGCGACGCCATAGTTAAGCCGAAGAGTCTCATCCTTATGCAACGCCACCACAATACCCAGATAACGCAGTTCTGTATCACACCACTCGAGCGGATAGTCAAGCCGGAATCGGTGAACCGCTGCAGTGAGCGGAAAAAATTGGGATTTCTGCCAATTGATATGCACTCCGGAGATACCGCCAAAGGCAACAAACTCACGCAGTAGCGCGTTAATATTCATCTGCGGATTTTTTATGTATAGGGTAACATCATCCGCATACAGAGAGATCCCGATTTGACGCTGAAAACACTGAAATGCACTCTGTCGATGCAACTGACGTATCCTACATGCAAGAGGTTCTACGGCGATGGCAAACAAGAGGGGGGAAAGAGGGCACCCCTGCCTGGTCCCTCTCGAAATCGGAAAAGGGGAAGAAAGCACACCGTTCACAATCACTCTTGCCATTGGGTCAGTGTACAGCAATTTGACCCATGAGATAAATATCTGGGGAAATCCCATTCTACCTAAGACATCTAGCAAGTACCCCCACTCCACAGAGTCAAACGCTTTCGTAGCGTCCAAAAAAATGGCTGCCACCGGGATCTCTGGGGCAATGGTTGGGATGAACGAAAAGAGAGTTCGAAGATTATGAGAGGTTGCCCTGCCAGGCACAAAACCGGACTGATCAGGTAAGACTATGACGGGCATAAGCTCCGAGAGCCGCGTCGCTAAGACTTTCGCCAGGATCTTAACATCGCAGTTGAGCAATGAAAGAGGCCTATAAGACCCCACGTCTAGAGGATCTTTTCCCGGCTTGAGCAAAGAAGTGATAGCAACCTCCCGCATAGAACCAGGCAGTCTCCCATCCTCGAGAGATTCCACGAATACGTCCCGAAGCACCGGGGCCATAATATCCACGTAGCTTTTATAGAATTCGGCAGGGAGACCATCCAATCCCGTGGCCTTCCCATTATTCAGAGACATAATGGCGCTTCTGATTTCATCAACCTCAAGGGGTCTACCCAGGAACGCCCTGTGACCGTCGGAAAGCCAACAGAGTGCCAACTCGTCCAGAAAACCCCCATAACTCACATCTCCCAATTGTTGTGAGGTGTATAAGTGTGTGTAGTGGCGTATGAACGTGTCTTGGATTGTCCTCGTGTCCCTGCAGTGCGTGCCATCTGGTAAAGTCAGTTCCAACACATCCGAACTATGCCGCTGATGTCTCGTGAGTGCAGCCAGCACCTTCCCAGGCCTCTCCCCCTCGCAGTATTTCCTCGCCGTCCAGTATTTCCCCCTGTGCTTCGCCTCCCTGGTCGCCTCCTCCTCGTACTCCGAGAGTTTACCCCTGAACTGCTGCATGAGGTCAGGATCAGGGCCAGCCTGCATCCCGTGCTCTAGCTGTTTCAGATCAGCCTCTAAACTCGTGAGCCTACGAACAATAGCTCTAAGCACCCCGCAGCTCTTGGATATAGTGATCCCCCGAACCGTAACTTTAAATGCCTCCCATATCACCTCCACACTATCCACAGAACCCCTATTCCTCGTGAAAAAAGCCTCCACTTCCTCGCCCAGCTCCGCCTGAAAGACGGGATCCAACAGGGCATAAGGGAAAAGCCTCCAAGGTGGACGCGGTCTATGTAGCCCGGGCATTGACATCATAACCCTAACGGGACAGTGATATGAATATGTCCTGGGAAGGTGTGTCACATCATGCAATCCAGCCACAAGTCCCCTGGAGAGAAGGACATAGTCCAGTCTCGCCCAGGTACGAGCATGAGCCGTAAAGTGTGTACCCTCCCTGACTGTGGGGTGTGCATATCTCCAGCTATCAGTCAAACCCGCTTCCTCTATAACGCCCAGCAAGACATCCCTGGCCTGTGTATTGTATTGAGTGCACCCCTCCGATCTATCCTCAAGAGCCCGCAGTGCTAAGTTAAAATCACCACCCCATACAATGTGCGATGCATCCACAGCTAGAACATGGCCCCAGAGTTCAAGGAAAAAAGCAGGTGTATCAACATTGGGTGCATAACAATTCACAAAGAGCAAGGTGATCTGCCCAAGCCTCCCCCACAATAGAACATATCTCCCGTCTGAGTCCACACGTGAACCCAACTCCTGAAAGGAGAGTGACTTCTTAATCAGTATAACAACCCCTCTCGAGTAAGAGGAGTACGACGAAAAGCTTCTCACCCCGGCCCACCTCCCCCCAAACGTAGGAGCGGGTGTCCGGCGCAGATGTGTCTCCTGCAGTAGCGCCACCTGTATGGCATGCCTATCCAGATAGTGAAGCACATTACGACATTTCCTGGCATCATTAAGCCCACGTACATTCCAAGACAGTATCGATATCTTATCCAACACTGCGACTGACATCACACAGAAGGAATGTGTAAGGAGCTACGCTGGAACTGCGCACAGGCACATGTCCCTGAATCAAATCGTTGGACCATTTCCGCTGCACGCACCGTCCCACACGAACATCGCACACCACATACATCCATGCCGTCTTCCACCCACAAAAAACAACCCCCCCCCCCCCAAACACACTCAGGAACAGTCGTGCAACAGGCTCGCAGTACACATAAAGAGCTCCGTGCTACCGAACCAGCGTGTCCCACTAGCAGCACCAATGACCCGCCCAGGAGTGACACACTTTCGCTCAGCCCCCCCATTCAAGGAAAGGGCCAGGCATGATCCGGCCCTGAAGAGAACAGAATAACAGCCGCAGGACGTCGCCACACCCCTGGTACAGCCATGCAGAACTCCACCAGTAGTACCATCATCCAGTGACAAACAAGGCGTCAGCGCAGTTCCCCCTCCCCCCGCCCACCTGAACAACCCCAACCTGTCAGGACATTCCACCACCCACCCCCCCCTCCCAACACTCATACATCCATGTAACCAACAAAGCAGTCGTACAAGAAAACTCAAAAAAAGTGGGGCATTCCCAGTGGGGTGTCCACCAGAGGTACACATAACCACTTTTACACACCACGCCAATCCTCCAGCCGCAGGGCAAATCCCTATCCCAGGCGTAGTGTGGGAGTGGGTGCCCGGAGCAAAGTAACATCATCAACCACCACCCCCTTAGCGACCCTCAATAGCGATCCCATGGTTCCGCTCCGTGTCCCACACAACACGTTTAACAGCACCAGTCTGGATAAGTGCAGGTCCCAAGGACAGCAGATGAGTGCCAGTGCAAGGCGTGCACCTCCACGCCGCCAGAGATCGGGTCAGGTGTCCTCCTCCTCCCCCGCCGAGCGGTGGCCATCCCGCTCCCCCCGCCCCGCTGGTCACGAGCATTCCGTTCCTGCCGGAGTCGCTTCACAAAGTCTTCCGCCTGCTGCGGATTGGTGAAGAAAGTCTGCTTCGCCTGGTGAGTCACTCTTAGCTTCGCAGGGTACAGTAAAGCATAGTCCACTTGCAGATCCCTAAGCTTTTTCTTGACCGCCAGGAATTTGCGACGTTGCTCCTGCACCATCAGAGTGAAGTCCGGATAGATAGTGAAATTCACCCCCTCGAAGGAGAGCGAGTGGGTAGTGCGAGCCGCACGGAGAGCCGCATCACGATCACGATAGTTCAGGAGGCGAGCAATAATAGGCCGCGGTGCAGCGCCCGAGGCCGGCCTCGGCCCAAGGGATCGGTGTGCCCGTTCCACAATAAACTGCGTGGAGAACGCCTCCGCTCCAATCGCACCAACTAGTAGCCTTTCCACATACGTCTCCATTTTCCCCACATTGGTCGATTCCGGAACGCCTACCACACGTACATTATTGCGCCGACTTCTCGCTTCCAACTCCTCATTCTTGGCGGCTATTACTCTCAGGATATTGTCCATTCGCGCCAGCTGAGTGGTATGGGTGGCAGTAGTGTCGTCATGGTCCGAGATGTGTTGCTCGGCTGCGGTAAGGCGCTCCTCGTGGACATCAAGTTTCTGCACCACGGCATCCATGC
The DNA here is from genome assembly GCF_964263255.1 of Lissotriton vulgaris. Taxonomy (NCBI): domain Eukaryota; kingdom Metazoa; phylum Chordata; class Amphibia; order Caudata; family Salamandridae; genus Lissotriton; species Lissotriton vulgaris. The sequence continues at coordinate 135,853,529 of NC_141700.1, read as the reverse complement.
AAGAAGATAATTTGTCCACTTTATCTACGATAGTGGCGAACCCCTGACGCATTTCCTGCATCATCTGCTGGAAATCCGGGGCGGTAGGTTGCGGGGCAGTGTCAGTGACAGGCGTAGGGGAGGACCGCGAGCCCCCCGCCTCCTGCGCCAGGCGTGCGCCCCTCCTGGAAGCTGCAGAATCAAAGGATAGCTTGGGCTGCTTATTGTCCGGCTTCCCCATGGTGCAGCCAACCAAGTGCGCAGTAACCCCCGGAACAGCGTGCAAGGGGAAGCGAGAGAGACACCCAGTGCTAGCGCCCAGTCGTTAATCAGCGCCACAAAGGAACCAGTACCCAAAGCACAGCGAAGGCAAAGATCAGGGTGCAGTGAACTGAGTCCCACACAAGTACAGCCTGTTACATTCCGTGCAGCACCCTGCACCAGGTCCAAGATCGCGATGGCCCCCGGACAGCAGAGGGCAGCCCTTAAGCCAGCAGGCAAATCAAGTCCGTGAGGGTAGAATAGTGGCCCACCACAGCACACAGCGGGGCAGCCAAAGCAGCGGAGCACATGAGGCACGAAAATGGGAATGTGCAGCCAATGGCGCCGGCAAGGTCGCCCACAGAGCAGAGCAGCACCGCCAAAATAAAAGAAAAACAATACTGCATGCGCCGCACAGCAGGAGGCAACTACCAGCAGTACAATCCGATGGGTCCGGAGAGATGGCAAACAAACACAAGTCTTGGCGGAGACCTCAGCTCAGCATGTCCCCTCACAGCGCACTCGCTGCGCTGAAAATGGCGGCAAGTGGGTAGAGCGGCGTCCCAGCGGTATGGCCAGCGATCCCCGCTGCAATCGCCGTATCCACCGCCACTCACCTCCGCACCAAGCCGCCAGGGCAAGTCAGTCAGGCAGGCACGGGCCTCGGGGGCACGAGAAGGCACAGACGCCCCGCCACTCCCGGTCAAACAATGGCCGCGATCCCGGCCACAGGGGAGACTGGCATCCTCATCGTAGCTCCATCGCTGCAGTCCGGAGCGACGCCTGTCCCAGTGCCGCAGATATGGCTCCGCAGCAGAAGCGCCCCAGGTGCAGCCGCCGGCCGCGGCGGGGAGGACAGCAGCGGACGACCCCCGAGGGGAAGGGGAATGGGCCCACACTTCACGCAGAAGGCAGCGGACTAGCGTGAGCCAGTGCGCCGGACCGTGAAGCCTCAGTCCTCCAGGGCGCCCAGCGGTGAACCTGTCGGGGCCTCTATCTCCGGCCAGGAAGCGTCGATCGACACAGGAGTCGGAACGAGTGTGGGCAGCTGCCCACCACACCAAAATCCAGGGTCAGGGTAGAGGTGGGTGACGAGAAACAGGATAATTAACCGGATAAAGGCTCCGGGCTGCAGGAGCCTCACGGCAGTGCGGCCATTCTGCAGTGCGCCCTCTAGCGCCCCCCAGAAAAAACAAATATTAAACACTTCTAAAATGTCCGGAAACAGGGCTCTTGGGAAAAAAGGTCACTAACAAGCTATCATTGACACTTGGTGAACCAATGACAATAGAGGAAAAGCTAATTTATTTCAAGGATATTTCAAAACTGCATGCACAGAGCTTTCCAGCAGAGTAGTGGATTCAAGAAGCTGTCATTGTAGGAAAGAAAATAATCATGCCTAAATAGAAAGAAGACGGGCATGGACAGCTGATTAACAAAACTAGCCTTTTTGTTACTCGAAAACTCTATAAAAGTTATAATCAAGAAAATAACTAAAGAAGTCAGTGTAATTGCAGATTGCAGTATGATGCCACAATAATAGGAATACGCACTTGAAAAGAGCGTATTTTAATGTAACTTTAAGCAGGGTAAATTTTCGGGGCTTTGGTCACATTTGTGAGGGTCTGCTTTGCTTTGATTCCTACTTGGGGCGCTCTAACAGTTCAAATAATGTTTCATTAGTGCCGAAAGTGTCATGAGCGGATGCAGTGGAAGTATGGGAATGTGTGAGTTGAAACGTATAGTGCGCACAGCCAAACTGAACCTTCGGAATGCTCCTCTGTGAATGTATGGCTTGCTCGGGAAAGCTGAAGGCTTGAAGGTGGCCGAGCAGGGCATGTGTTGTAAAAGATAGGAGGTCCACACCAAGCGTAGTCTTCATCAGGTAGGTTTATTCAACAGGTAGAGACAGCTTAACAACCACCAACCGCCCACACGGACATTTTTTTTTTTTTTTTAGTCTTCATCATGATCTGGTCCCTAAGCACCTGTTCATAGTTAATTGTGTCGAAAGCACAGGAACCAGCCAGAGCGCGTAATGCAGATATGTAGTTCTCTATGGATTCGTTTTCCTTTTGCGCTCTTGAGTAAAATTTAAAACGTTCCATTACTGTGTTCACTTTTTTCCCAAATCTAATGGTAAGTTGCTTTACTGCAATTTCAAAAACGTCTGTATCAGAGCTAGAGTCTTCCAAGGGAGGCAAATCCGATAACTCCTTTAGCCCTTGGCCACCTAAAGACAAGCGTAATAGACCTAATTTCCTTTTGGCAGAACAGCCTTCCTCCTCCAAAACACTGACATAAGCCAGAAACATGGGATACCACAAATCCCAATCCATATTTGGCTCTCCTGCCGCTGGTAAAAAATGTGGTGGAACCATAATATTTGCCATGGCTGTAGGAGTTTTGAAACCAAAATAAATAAATAAAAAAAAAAGAAAATAAAACCTAAGAATAAAATTTCACTTTTCCCTTAAAGTGGATTAATATAACTTATTAGTGACCACACAGTTGTGTAATAAGAAATTGTTGAAAACGTCAAAAGGAACACGTTTCTGACGATATAAATATGCTGCTCTGCAAACTCCTCGAACTCTCCCAAACCAAAATGGCCGAAAAACAAAGAAGATGTGAAGCGTCACACCCAGAATGCTCTGTGAGAATGATGATTGTCTTGAAACCTGACCCTGACGTCAGTGCAGCAGAGAGAGAGAATGGTGAACCTCAACGTTCTGCTGCGCAGTTAGAATAGGAAGCGCTCGAGCCTTTCAAGTAAGTAGCCTTGAAATGCCACAACGTTTTTATCTTAAGGTGTTCACTTTCCATGCAGTTAAATATTCCCTTTTCTTTTGTTTTTACAATGGTATACCAGCCGCGGGTGCCATCAAGTGCCCTGACAGTAAACCGCCGCTGAGCACGGACACGGAGGCTTGTTAGCGCTCGCTTTATTTTTAAATTTATGATATTCTAACACTGCCGCAGGTGCTATCAAGGCACTTTAAGCTTTCTTTAACCCGCCGCTGGCGCTATCAGTGCGCATACACTCAATATTAAATACAAAGTCTTACTTCGAGTTGGATCGCATGTGAACGCTGTTCTCCTTCAAACCTGAAGACTCATATTTCTTAAGGGTTGCTCCCACTGTCGCCAGTATGTTGTAAAAGATAGGAGGTCCACACCAAGCGTAGTCTTCATCAGGTAGGTTTATTCAACAGGTAGAGACAGCTTAACAACCACCAACCGCCCACACGGACAGTCCAGCTCCAACTGACACAGAACGGAGTTGGGACATTCTACATTCTAGAAGCTTGCGTGCTGAGACGCACACAAGCAGCCTACAACAGCAAGTCGCTCTCATTACCAACTAAAGTGCACAAGGCTGTTGGCTTATAACTGGAAGCATGCTGCAATGAAGGACCACATTATGCAGATGCATTCTGTGACAGTATTAGTGCACCATATTATCACTGTAACACAGATCTTTACAGTGTGAGGAATTGTTTCACCTCATTATTATCAGTTAAAAACCCGAACTCAGCCACAAGCCTCTGCAAATCGTCCGCCATTGCATGCCGCGACATGTGGCGGGAGTAACACAGGGGCGGCTCCTCTGCAATGGCGGAGGAGTGTTGCCCCACTCATCAGAGTCAGTCACAGAAAAATAAAATGATAATAAAACAATATCATTTTCTTTTTCTGTGACTGGCTGGCATGCCTGTGTAGGGTGGGGCCAGGCCATGAAAGGGACGAGTAGTGGGCACTTAGAAGTGCGCGTGTAAGCTTGGCCCTCCGTCTTAGGCCGGCCAAACAGACAGGCGCACTTCTATTTCTCTAACCCAGCTGTAAGTGGGTTGGGGAAACGCCACAGGGTCCCAAGCAATGTCTGAGTGGCAGACATCAATCATAGCATGAAAGCAGCATCTGGATTGGGTGGGAGTATGTGCCTTCCCAGAGACTGCTTTGATTGAAGGATCGAGGCAGCTGTCCGCGGCAGAGGCAACAGCAGTGAAAGGTAAGTCTTTTTAAATAATAATTTTCCCCTAAATTCACTACACCTCCCGCCAAACCCATCCCCCCTCACTTTCGTTTTGTGGCAGGCGCCACTGGAGTAACATAATCGGTTTGAGTTAAAACCAATTGATTTTTAATCTGCAAATTAGGGGCCAGATACTGGATAATACAGCTAGTGCGATCAATCAATAACTATGCAAAAAAAAAGCATAATTCTATTGGTCTTCTTTAGAACTTGTCGAAATCAATGGCCCAGATCTTCCTGTTGTAGGTGCAGTGTGCTGCCTTTTCTCATATTTCTTAGTTAGCCGCACATTCTGGGTATTTTAAAGTTTCCGAATGTTGTTAAATTGTCCGAAGTGCCCCTCACCTCCTGGAACCCCTCCCTTTCCTTACCTCTCCTTCTGTGCTTCCTTCACCTTTACAAACGCCCATCCCCATCTGTAGGTCGAAGCTCACCATAAAGACATCTTTGGGACGTTGAGGGCTTAGCTAGGAACGACTTCTACCCATTGCTTACCACTGATTTTGTGTTTTGTTACTGACAGTTGCTTGCTCTCTATTCGTTGGCTCTTCCTGTTTAAGCCTGTCCAGCAAGTCTTTTCCCACCCACTCCCCTCAGGGAGCATTGCCTCTGTACCACATTATAATTGTTTTTTTCTTCAACGAGTTTTTTCTTTTTTATGCTCCATCAGAGTGCATGTTTTTTTCAGCTGTATCCCTTGTATGCTTTTCGGCCCACCCTCGCCCCATCACTCTCAAGGAAAGTGTGGTTCTTTGCATCCTCCACACTCCTATCTTGCCACTATGCTTAACTTTTTTTTACATATATATAAAGTGCAAATTTTGCTCAAGGGCATTGGAGCACTTTATGTTTATGTGAGCCCCACATTAATTGCCACTTTTATTATTAATTGTGTTTTTTTAAATTGATTGTATTTTTTGTACATTAGTTTCATATCATATTATGGTCCTATTTCCTTTATGCAATTCCCTGTGCATATAATATGTTGAATATGAATTTTGTCTGTATTTACATTTTAATATAATTGTTTATTAAACAGTATATGGTTTTATTATATAGTATTTTTCTTTATGTCCTCCAACCTGCACTTGTTCCCTTTGCCAATATCGAGATTGCCTAGGATTTGCTACACACATCTTGTTTTCCGTGTCCTAGGAATTGCACCATCCTCTATTCAAGGGGTCCTTGTTTTTCACATATTTTTATGTAAGCCCCAGTTACATTACACAATGTCATATTCACAGCAGCGGACAGTGCAGGTAAGCACGGCGGGCTGCTGCGGGGGAGGGGGGGAAGGGTGTCGACAGACAATGGAATAGGAGTTATTTATTTATTTAATTTACCCTATTCCACCGTCTGTCGACATCCGCCAAGCCCTACTGCGCTTACCTGCACCGACCGCTGCTGCACATTCATTTATCAGACACGGCGAGATTAAGTAATGTGCCCAGGATCACAGAATGTTGAGCCAATGTCTGCTTCCCTAGCTCTAAAGTCAGGAGCTTTGTCTGTAGGGTTGCATTACATTATTTCCCAATGGCTTGAAGAACAACCAGCTTGATTGAGGGTGTGACGACTCCCCTGCAATGCTTGGTGGTGCAGTCAACATTGTGCAGAAAGGGGCTGTGTCATGTTGACTAATCACTTCAAAAGAAAGGAATCAGTCATTTAGCATGAAATTCTATGAAATGCCCACCAGTGCTTTGGAGTGTCTGATTTGTTGATGAGAGAGCACAGTGGGTTTAGACCAGAGCTACCAATTCGAAACACTGATTCAAGCCTCTCTTCATCCCAGCCCTGATGATCCTAATTTTCATCTTTTTTGTTTAATTCTTTTTATTGAAATGTTCTAAATAAAACATATAAGCAGTGTAAATGCAACCCTCTTGGGAGTATACACAGGCACAGGACATCACACACTGCACTGCTTGCTGCTCCCTGGTACATTGTCTTTTCAACTTAGGGGCCTGTTACGATGTTGTTTTGGGGTGAGAACTGACCGACCATAGGTTGGCGGTTCGGCACACCTTATCATGCCACACATGGTGCGGTCGCAAACTCCCATTTCTCAATGGGAGCTTGTGCTGCGGGCAGAACTCATCCACAGAACAAGCTCCCATTGGGAAATGGGAGTTTTTACACATCCCTGCACCGTGTCGCAAAGGCCGACATGGAACTGCTCTCGGAAAATGCCATCATAATCCGAAGGCGGAAACGCCACCCTAAAGGGATTTTGTGTCCTTTCCGACTGGCCAATGGGCTCCTTGAGCCTGTCGGAACCCAGTCAGTTTCCCCGGCCAGTTTGCACTCCGACTGCGACATTATAATTCGGTGGTCGGAATGTAAGCCTACCATGTAGGTCGGAAAGGGTCAGGCGAGCGGTCAGAGGCTTTCTGACCTACCTTGTAATCAGGCCCTTCATATTCATTGCCCACACTTCCATCTGTGGACTCATGGAATGTTCCATCGTCATGTTGTTGCACAATCTTATGTATCATTCTACCCCAATCCACTAGGTCTTCTTCCATCCTATCATCTCGCCTCACTAGATACATATGTTGGGTATCTGCAACCCCAATTCCAGTAAGTCTTTTTCCCACACCAGGACCTGAGGGGCCTGTGGTGCTGCCCAAAGTATTGCAACCTTGCTTTAAGCTGACACTAAGCTAAGTGCCAAACATAAAAGGAGGCAATGGGGCTTGGTAGGTCCAGCATACGCACCTCTTATAACAGTAGCAAAAGCAAGAGTATGCAGTTCCTAAAGGGAGGGGTGGGGGGAGAAGCCATGCCAGCATCCTCCTTGCTTTGTCCCTTTCTCTGAACAATCTCTGTATTTTTCAAGTTTGCTCCAAGCCTCCTGGACCTGTTGTTTAATATCAGATTACTGGCACAATTCATGCTGTTCCAGGCCAGTCTTTGCATCTAGCACTGCCTGCGCATGCTCCAGTCTGAGCAGTTCCTGTTCTAGTTTGTTTCTGCACACCTAGCATGCTAGCCATACATTCTCCACGCACTGTCACTTTTCAGGCCTACCGCAGAACCCTTCAGTTTTCTAGGTAGAACCGTGAAGTAAATTCCCAGATAAAGCTACCATCCCTCCATTTGCCAGTACCTTAGCCAGCTGTGTCCATATAGTGTGGTTTGGGGATGTGGGTCCCCTAGGAAGCAGAGTAATCAGGAGTGGTGAATGATCTGAAAGGTACTGGTTCAGGTATGAGGAATGTTGGAACATCGCTAAGTTGTTTCTGTGTCCCAAAACATAATCTAATCTACTGTATCCCACATGTACCTGTGACTCATATCACTCACAGGCTGTGAGTGATATGAGTAGGCTAGTTCTTCCAGGTGATGGAGGCACAACACATCACATAATTGCAGGTCATCCATCCCTTGCTGCAGGGTCTCTCCATGTGTATATTAGAGCCCGGTCGGGGGGAATGCCGGTCTAGTCGCCAATCCAGAAAGCAATTAAAGTCTCCCACCAAGATGAGTCCTGTATGCATGAACGGATCAGTAAGCTGTATCAGATCCGGGTAGAATGTCTTGTCATCTATGTTCGGGGTAAGTATAGATGAAGCATGTCTCAAACCCAACCAACACCCCGACAACCAGTATGTATTGTCCTCCGGATCCTTGACTGACTTCCTCTCTACGAAGAGAATCCCGGCCGCAATCCACATCAGCACATACCTATCATAATTTGAATAGGTGTCAGCATCTACTGATTCCCTCCATTTGCTTGACACCTTCTTCATCTCTGTGCCAAGCAGATGCATTTCTTGCAGCGTGGCAGCCTGCAAGTTGTATCGCTTAAGTTAGGAGTGCACTCTATAGGACTTGGAGCAGCTATTCATTCCCTCAACATTCCAGGTCATTCATGTTGTTTCATACCATAGACATTCATGTTATCAGTACCGCTCACAAGGGCCCCTCATGCCCATTCAGTATGGTTGCAATGCACTGTCTTCTTCGACAAACCCTTCCCTCCCTCACTTTAAGATAAAGAATCCACCGATTACCACCGTCCTATAGAGCAAAGACATCTCCTTCTCAACTGATGGCTCACCCAGATATATCACTACTTCCCCGATTTACAGGCGAATAATATACACTCTGCCCCAACATTTAACCTAAATATCCCCAGTGAGCAAATTGCTGCCCAATACAGTTCTGACACAGAATAGAGGACTGGCAGTGTCCGAGTCTCCAGAGTGCCAGCCGAAGCCAAGGCTCTAAGTCGGGTCAGCTCTGCTAGCTCTTGCCCCAGAAGGGAAGTTAATGTCTGCAATCTGTCCCTCGTCTGAGAAGCATTTGGGGGCCTGGTACACCACTGGTAGAGAGGCCGGCCTGAGTTGTTCTTAGCGGGTGGCCCCGCCCGTAATAGCACATGCAATTCTGGCAAGGCCACAGAATTTCAAAGTATCAGGCCGACACCACCTCAGTTACACACAGTATGTTCCAGCCATCCCCTTGCCCAGACTGTCCATCCCAAAGGTGTTGCATGGGCATCCCCCGTCTCCACCTGGTCTGGCCCAATTCCCAGGGGTGGCGCTAGGTCCACGGGCAGAGGCTCACATTCATCCGATGAGGACTCCCCAGACCTCACCATTGTCCCATCGTCTCCATTTCTGATTCACCGAATCTGTCAAAAGTGACTTTAGGTGGTGTCTACCAGTCCATCTCCTCCATTTACGCACCGCACTCCAGTAAGAGTCAGTATTTGGCAATCCAGGAGCTGTTTTGAAATTGTCCCGCCTTGTCCCACATCTTCAGCCATGCCTACACTTCCTCCAGGCTGTTTAAGAAATGGCTCTTCCCTTTCAGCAGGACCTTCAGGCAGGCAGGAAAAAGCAGCATGTACTACAGGTCCAATGCACAGAGTTTATGTTTGACCTCCATTTAAGATTTTCTCTGCGCTTGGACCATCCGATTGTAGTCAGGGTATACCACAATTGTGGGGTTCTCAAACCTATTTTCTGTAGCCAAATGTTTTGCCTGGGGATTCTTTCCTTGTCTCTGTAATTCAAAATGCGGGAAATCAGGGCACTCGGTAGAGCGTTGGAGTTAGCGCACCACCAGAGCACGATGCGCCCTTTCCACCGCAAAAACAGCAGACAGACCAAGAAGGTTGAGCTCCTGTCTTATCCAGTCCTTATCCAGTCTTACCCAAAGGCTTCAGTATTAGCTCCCTCCTCTTGTTCCAGAAACCAAAGGAAAGGTATATTATTCCGCCAGAATCAGTTTTCAGGGTCCTCTGCAATATCGGCAGCCGTCTTGAGGCTTGCAACCTGCCCCTTAAGAGTCTTCACCTCAGACTGCAGCTCCGTCACCGAGCCCTCCACAGTCTGCACTCTCTCCACCACCTTCTATAGGTCTGCCCATAGTACGCTAACATCCGCCGAATCATCTCTGTCTTCTCCTCCAGGGACATGTGACTGCCCTTGATGGTCACTTCGATTCTCCCACTGGGCTCAGGTCACACCCATTGGGTCCACTCATATTCATGTGAGGGATCCCAAGGCATAGTCTCCCAGGCGCTGCCCCCACCACCCCATAGGGTGCCCCCACTGGTTCAGGGCAGCCCAGAGTCATCACAGGGTAATCAGAGAGTGGGTATGTTGCGCAATCAGGGCAAGGTCTAGCACCGGGTCCCGAGCCTCCAAGCCACATGAACCCCTCAAGGCCATTTGCAGCAGCCCAGGGGGTGGCAGCCAGCCGGGGCCTTTCAATATGCGCTTCAGGGCTGTTCAGCCTCCACTGCACCAAGCCCTGACGATATTTCAGCTGCAGACCACCACAGTCTACTTTGCTTTGTAGAACCAGCTGCACCACAACAACTCCATCAGACAGGCTCCTCTGGCCTCCACCTCTACGGTCAATGCAGTCTCCATCACTCCACAGGGGCCCAAGACATGTAAGTCCCAGCGTCAAAGCAGTAGGTGCCCTTGTCCGGCCGCGCCAATATGGCCACCAGCTTTCTCCCTCAGCAAGCTCTGGAGCGGCGATCACAGAGCCCTGCCCGTGGCTGCCAAATTTAAGACTACATAGGGACCAGTCTTGCCTCAGTGCCACCTCAGGCCATCCATGGCTATGATCGAGGCTAAATTCCCAGCAGGGTGTCGGAGGATAAAAGACTGGGGCGGCAGAGATCTTGTGCTCTCTGCCTAGCCTGCAGTCTTGCTCGGCCACGCCCCTATCTTTCTGAAGTTATGAAAATATGTGCCGATTTTTGTTCATTATTTACACTTTCAGTCATATTGCCTTTCATGAATATGATATACAATATTAAGAAAATACAATACAATTAATACACAAATAGAGGGTCACTCTGGCCCTAGTTAAACTCTGTAACAGACAAAATAGCAATTATCTGCCGTTTTCAATCTTGTTTTTTAAATAGCCAAAAACTGATTTTGCTTCACTCAATATTCACAGCAAAGTAAAGTAAAGGATGTATGACGTTAGCACGCATACTATTACTACGCATACCTTTACAACGCGGTATTTACAACGAATACCGTTACAACGCATAGCGTTTGAGGTGCTGGATAGTGATAAGTATAATTTTATATTCCAACTCCAGTCCCCGTGGACACTAGGGAAGGTATGGATATAAAATTAAACGTATTCCCTATCCTAGAGCGCCCCCCAGCGCAATGCGTTGTAATGGTATGCGTGGTAATGCTTGCGTTGTAATTTATTTATTTATTTATTTATTTATTGCTATTTGTTAAGCGCAACTTATACCCGAAGGCGTCTTGGCGCTAATTGTTTGCAGTGATCTCAATGATGTTGATTATCTGAGCAATGCCTTTAAGGAGTTATTGAGTGAACAGCCATGTTTTGAGTTTCCTTCGAAACTGGAGCAGCGTTGGGCAGGTTTTTATGTCCAGCGGGAGGGAGTTCCACAGCTTGGGTGCCGCGACCGTAAAACGACGGTCGCCCCACGATACTGTTTTTACCCTTGGAATCAATAGAAGATTGTTATTGAAGGACCGAAGTTGGCGGGAAGGCTGGTATGGTTTCAGTTGCTCACTTAGTGAGTGTGGGCCTTGTCCATTAAGTGTCTTATAGACAATACATAATGATTTAAATTTAATCCTATTCTGGATTGTCAGCCAGTGTAATCGTGAAATTGCATCTGAGATGGATGCATATTTTGGAATACCAAAGACCAAACGGGCTGCGGCATTTTGTACTGACTGCAGTTTCCTCAGTACTCTGGATTGTGCATTTAAAAATAGACCGTTGCAATAATCCAGTGACGATAAAACCAGGGAGCTGACTAAGGTTTTAATAGCCGTCACAGGGAGGTAGGGACTGATTTTTTTGATCATGCGGAGCTTATAGTGAGCTATGGAAGCCACTTTATTTGCATGGTCCATAAAATTTAGGCCATCATCAAAGATAATACCTAAATTCCTGACCTTAGGGACTGGTTTGGGGACAGCACCAAAACTGGATGGCCACCATTCTGCTGACCAGCTGGGTGACATTGGGCCGAATAGAAGTACTTCAGTCTTTTCTGAATTAAGTTTTAAGCAATTGGTTGCCATCCAGTTTCCTATCTCCGTCATTCCCCTCTGAAAGCGTTGGGCCACTTCTGGTCCATCTCCCTTTATGGCCATAACCAATTGTGTGTCATCAGCATATGAGGTAAGGCCCATCCCGTGTGCCTTGATGACATTAGCAAGGTCCGACACATAGATGTTGAATAGTGTCGGACTCAGGGATGAGCCTTGAGGTACCCCACATGGTAGCGTCAGCTCAACAGATTGGTAAGGTCCTAGGGTGACTGCTTGAGTTCTCTCTGAGAGGAAAGAGGCTAGCAGTTCTTTGGCTGTGTGACAAATGCCCATCTTCTCGACACGGTCGACTAGGATCTTATGGTCGACCGTGTCGAATGCCGCTGAAAGGTCAAGCAGTATCAGTACTGCGGTTCCGCCAAGGTCTCTAATTCGGCGTACATCATCAGCGGCCTTAATCAGGGCTGTTTCTGTCCCATGATGTTTCCGAAACCCGAACTGGGTATCATCCAATAAACTATACCTCTCAATATGTTCTGATAGCTGAATATTCATGGCCTTTTCCACCACTTTGGCCAGGAAAGGCAGATTAGCAATTGGCCGGTAATTTTTTAATTCAGTCTTGTCTGCTCCTGGTTTTTTTAGGAGAGGTTTAAGCAGCGTAGTTTTTAAAAACTGAGGGTAGTTACCTGAGCACAGTATGGAGTTACATACTTGTGTTAAAACAGGTGTAATTATGTCCATCAGTGGGAGGAGGACTGAAGATGGGCAAGGATCAAGTATGGAGCCTGATTTGATGGATGATACAATGCTCAATATTTGGTCATCCGTTATTGCTGTAAAATTAGGAAAAGTAGGAGTTTGTTGTTTTCTGAATGTCAAGGGTTCTGTTGAGATGTGAGAAGTATCGGCTGAATTACAGGAAAATGCCTGGTAGATATCGTCTACTTTAGAAAAGAGGAAGTCTGCCAATGCATCACACATAGTTTGAGATGGTGGTGGTGTTAGGTCTTGGATGTGGCCTGAGAGGGATTTAGTAATTTCATAAAGCTTTCGGCTTGAGTTTTTTGCTTGCTCTATTTGATCTGAATAGAAGGATTTTTTTGCGGCTATGATCATACTTTTGTAAACAGCAAGAGATTCTTTGTAGCGTAGCTTAGATGTCTGGTCATAATTTTTTCTCCATTGCCTTTCCAATTGTCTGTTTTGATGTTTTTGTATTTTTAGTTCTTCTGTATACCATGGTGCTGTAGGAGCCGATCTATTCTTTGAAATAGTTTTAGTGGGGACAAGAAGATTCATGGCTTGACTCAGCCAGTCATGATACCGCCGTGTTGCTACAGCCGAGTCGGCTGGTATGCTCGGTCTTGTAACGTCGAGCTGCTTTATTAAGTCAGTCTGGTTGATATTATGCCAGGCTTTAATAGAACTCTGATGAGTCCTTGCAGTTACCTTGTTTGTAGTGTTGGTAATGGTTAGGGTAGCGAGTATTACATAATGATCTGTCCACGTCATTGGTAGAATACTGGAGATCTGTAGGCCTTGTGCGTTGGAAAAGATTCCATCTAAAATATGTCCGGCCTGGTGCGTGGGTGCAGTAATAAGTTGTGAGAGTCCCATGGTCTGCAAATCTGAGATTAAGGTAGTAGTATCTCTGTCATTTTCTACATCTAGATGAAAGTTCAGGTCACCCAGCACTGTTACCGGGTTTTCTAGTGCCAAGGTTTCTAATATCGAGTTTAAATTGGTCAAAAAGGTAGACTTGGCTCCTGGCGGTCTGTACAGAAGTAACCCTTTAAAATTGTAAAAGGGGGTGAGTTTTATAGAGTATCTTAAAATTTCGCACGATGTATCTGGGATGTGTGAAGTCATGACTTCAAATTTGTCTCTAGCTATAATGGCAAGTCCGCCTCCGCCCTCTTTATTGGTCTGTCCTGTCTATAAGATTTGTACCCAGCCGGTGTAGCTATAACCAGGTCTGGTTCAGATGCGTCGTCAGTCCACGTCTCCGTTATAAAAAGAATATCCAGCTTAAAATCAGTTATTAAATCTGCTATTTCATGACTGTGTTTGACTAGAGACCTTGCATTAATGAGGGCTAGGTTTACCATGGTCTGAGTATTTAGTTTTAAGCGTGGTCTTTCCCTGTTTGGCAGTGTTGTGAACTGACAATGTGTACAACTATGACCACATGTCGTAATGTTGTTGGAGAAGTCTAATAGAGTACAAACTGGGTTTATAGTCGGTTTATAGCTCATCAAGGATGCTCTTGTGTAAACTAGCTGGGAATTTGTGGAGACTGGACCAGGGGTCTGGGCCCTCGGCCCGGGACCGGCGCGGACGGGCGCAGACGGGCTTGCCTCTGGCGCGCCTCCGGCGCGCCGCCGGCGCGCCCGCTGCGCCCGCCCGCTGCGCGGACGGGAGGTGTCTGTTCTTTTATACATGGTTAGGCGGGAAAAATGGGAGGGTTCGACCAGCTGGACCGCTAACCCTACCTCCGCAAGATGTCCGCCAAGGCGAGTCGGTTGAGGTCCCAGCGTCTGAATACAGGCGCGGTGCAATCGGCCAGCTGATTAAAGCAGCCTCGGTGCGAAGCGACTCTCGCGCCGAGGAGTGGTATTTAAAAGCTACTGCTAAAATATTTACAGTTTTAAAAGGAACACGTGAGTAGTATTCAATCACGCGTTGTTGAATGTGGCAATTCACTTTTCTGCGCAAAGGTAAAGTAAGATGCCCCCGGCTTCCGCCTCAGGGGTGAGAATGCAAACAGTGCTTGCTAGCGGCGAATCCTATTTGTAGCTAGAGAAGGGGGAGGGCTCGACCAGCTGGACCGCTAACCCTACCTCCGCAAGATGTCCGCCAAGGCGAGTCGGTTGAGGTCCCAGCGTCTGAATACAGGCGCGGTGCAATCGGCCAGCTGATTAAAGCAGCCTCGGTGCGAAGCGACTCTCGCGCCGAGGAGTGGTATTTAAAAGCTACTGCTAAAATATTTACAATTTTAAAAGGAACACGTGAGTAGTATTCAATCACGCGTTGTTGAATGTGGCAATTCACTTTTCTGCGCAAAGGTAAAGTAAGATGCCCCCGGCTTCCGCCTCAGGGGTGAGAATGCAAACAGTGCTTGCTAGCGGCGAATCCTATTTGTAGCTAGAGAAGGGGGAGGGCTCGACCAGCTGGACCGCTAACCCTACCTCCGCAAGATGTCCGCCAAGGCGAGTCGGTTGAGGTCCCAGCGTCTGAATACAGGCGCGGTGCAATCGGCCAGCTGATTAAAGCAGCCTCGGTGCGAAGCGACTCTCGCGCCGAGGAGTGGTATTTAAAAGCTACTGCTAAAATATTTACAGTTTTAAAAGGAACACGTGAGTAGTATTCAATCACGCGTTGTTGAATGTGGCAATTCACTTTTCTGCGCAAAGGTAAAGTAAGATGCCCCCGGCTTCCGCCTCAGGGGTGAGAATGCAAACAGTGCTTGCTAGCGGCGAATCCTATTTGTAGCTAGAGAAGGGGGAGGGCTCGACCAGCTGGACCGCTAACCCTACCTCCGCAAGATGTCCGCCAAGGCGAGTCGGTTGAGGTCCCAGCGTCTGAATACAGGCGCGGTGCAATCGGCCAGCTGATTAAAGCAGCCTCGGTGCGAAGCGACTCTCGCGCCGAGGAGTGGTATTTAAAAGCTACTGCTAAAATATTTACAGTTTTAAAAGGAACACGTGAGTAGTATTCAATCACGCGTTGTTGAATGTGGCAATTCACTTTTCTGCGCAAAGGTAAAGTAAGATGCCCCCGGCTTCCGCCTCAGGGGTGAGAATGCAAACAGTGCTTGCTAGCGGCGAATCCTATTTGTAGCTAGAGAAGGGGGAGGGCTCGACCAGCTGGACCGCTAACCCTACCTCCGCAAGATGTCCGCCAAGGCGAGTCGGTTGAGGTCCCAGCGTCTGAATACAGGCGCGGTGCAATCGGCCAGCTGATGAAAGCAGCCTCGGTGCGAAGCGACTCTCGCGCCGAGGAGTGGTATTTAAAAGCTACTGCTAAAATATTTACAGTTTTAAAAGGAACACGTGAGTAGTATTCAATCACGCGTTGTTGAATGTGGCAATTCACTTTTCTGCGCAAAGGTAAAGTAAGATGCCCCCGGCTTCCGCCTCAGGGGTGAGAATGCAAACAGTGCTTGCTAGCGGCGAATCCTATTTGTAGCTAGAGAAGGGGAAGGGCTCGACCAGCTGGACCGCTAACCCTACCTCCGCAAGATGTCCGCCAAGGCGAGTCGGTTGAGGTCCCAGCGTCTGAATACAGGCGCGGTGCAATCGGCCAGCTGATTAAAGCAGCCTCGGTGCGAAGCGACTCTTGCGCCGAGGAGTGGTATTTAAAAGCTACTGCTAAAATATTTACAGTTTTAAAAGGAACACGTGAGTAGTATTCAATCACGCGTTGTTGAATGTGGCAATTCACTTTTCTGCGCAAAGGTAAAGTAAGATGCCCCCGGCTTCCGCCTCAGGGGTGAGAATGCAAACAGTGCTTGCTAGCGGCGAATCCTATTTGTAGCTAGAGAAGGGGGAGGGCTCGACCAGCTGGACCGCTAACCCTACCTCCGCAAGATGTCCGCCAAGGCGAGTCGGTTGAGGTCCCAGCGTCTGAATACAGGCGCGGTGCAATCGGCCAGCTGATTAAAGCAGCCTCGGTGCGAAGCGACTCTCGCGCCGAGGAGTGGTATTTAAAAGCTACTGCTAAAATATTTACAGTTTTAAAAGGAACACGTGAGTAGTATTCAATCACGCGTTGTTGAATGTGGCAATTCACTTTTCTGCGCAAAGGTAAAGTAAGATGCCCCCGGCTTCCGCCTCAGGGGTGAGAATGCAAACAGTGCTTGCTAGCGGCGAATCCTATTTGTAGCTAGAGAAGGGGGAGGGCTCGACCAGCTGGACCGCTAACCCTACCTCCGCAAGATGTCCGCCAAGGCGAGTCGGTTGAGGTCCCAGCGTCTGAATACAGGCGCGGTGCAATCGGCCAGCTGATTAAAGCAGCCTCGGTGCGAAGCGACTCTCGCGCCGAGGAGTGGTATTTAAAAGCTACTGCTAAAATATTTACAGTTTTAAAAGGAACACGTGAGTAGTATTCAATCACGCGTTGTTGAATGTGGCAATTCACTTTTCTGCGCAAAGGTAAAGTAAGATGCCCCCGGCTTCCGCCTCAGGGGTGAGAATGCAAACAGTGCTTGCTAGCGGCGAATCCTATTTGTAGCTAGAGAAGGGGGAGGGCTCGACCAGCTGGACCGCTAACCCTACCTCCGCAAGATGTCCGCCAAGGCGAGTCGGTTGAGGTCCCAGCGTCTGAATACAGGCGCGGTGCAATCGGCCAGCTGATTAAAGCAGCCTCGGTGCGAAGCGACTCTCGCGCCGAGGAGTGGTATTTAAAAGCTACTGCTAAAATATTTACAGTTTTAAAAGGAACACGTGAGTAGTATTCAATCACGCGTTGTTGAATGTGGCAATTCACTTTTCTGCGCAAAGGTAAAGTAAGATGCCCCCGGCTTCCGCCTCAGGGGTGAGAATGCAAACAGTGCTTGCTAGCGGCGAATCCTATTTGTAGCTAGAGAAGGGGGAGGGCTCGACCAGCTGGACCGCTAACCCTACCTCCGCAAGATGTCCGCCAAGGCGAGTCGGTTGAGGTCCCAGCGTCTGAATACAGGCGCGGTGCAATCGGCCAGCTGATTAAAGCAGCCTCGGTGCGAAGCGACTCTCGCGCCGAGGAGTGGTATTTAAAAGCTACTGCTAAAATATTTACAGTTTTAAAAGGAACACGTGAGTAGTATTCAATCACGCGTTGTTGAATGTGGCAATTCACTTTTCTGCGCAAAGGTAAAGTAAGATGCCCCCGGCTTCCGCCTCAGGGGTGAGAATGCAAACAGTGCTTGCTAGCGGCGAATCCTATTTGTAGCTAGAGAAGGGGGAGGGCTCGACCAGCTGGACCGCTAACCCTACCTCCGCAAGATGTCCGCCAAGGCGAGTCGGTTGAGGTCCCAGCGTCTGAATACAGGCGCGGTGCAATCGGCCAGCTGATTAAAGCAGCCTCGGTGCGAAGCGACTCTCGCGCCGAGGAGTGGTATTTAAAAGCTACTGCTAAAATATTTACAGTTTTAAAAGGAACACGTGAGTAGTATTCAATCACGCGTTGTTGAATGTGGCAATTCACTTTTCTGCGCAAAGGTAAAGTAAGATGCCCCCGGCTTCCGCCTCAGGGGTGAGAATGCAAACAGTGCTTGCTAGCGGCGAATCCTATTTGTAGCTAGAGAAGGGGGAGGGCTCGACCAGCTGGACCGCTAACCCTACCTCCGCAAGATGTCCGCCAAGGCGAGTCGGTTGAGGTCCCAGCGTCTGAATACAGGCGCGGTGCAATCGGCCAGCTGATTAAAGCAGCCTCGGTGCGAAGCGACTCTCGCGCCGAGGAGTGGTATTTAAAAGCTACTGCTAAAATATTTACAGTTTTAAAAGGAACACGTGAGTAGTATTCAATCACGCGTTGTTGAATGTGGCAATTCACTTTTCTGCGCAAAGGTAAAGTAAGATGCCCCCGGCTTCCGCCTCAGGGGTGAGAATGCAAACAGTGCTTGCTAGCGGCGAATCCTATTTGTAGCTAGAGAAGGGGGAGGGCTCGACCAGCTGGACCGCTAACCCTACCTCCGCAAGATGTCCGCCAAGGCGAGTCGGTTGAGGTCCCAGCGTCTGAATACAGGCGCGGTGCAATCGGCCAGCTGATTAAAGCAGCCTCGGTGCGAAGCGACTCTCGCGCCGAGGAGTGGTATTTAAAAGCTACTGCTAAAATATTTACAGTTTTAAAAGGAACACGTGAGTAGTATTCAATCACGCGTTGTTGAATGTGGCAATTCACTTTTCTGCGCAAAGGTAAAGTAAGATGCCCCCGGCTTCCGCCTCAGGGGTGAGAATGCAAACAGTGCTTGCTAGCGGCGAATCCTATTTGTAGCTAGAGAAGGGGGAGGGCTCGACCAGCTGGACCGCTAACCCTACCTCCGCAAGATGTCCGCCAAGGCGAGTCGGTTGAGGTCCCAGCGTCTGAATACAGGCGCGGTGCAATCGGCCAGCTGATTAAAGCAGCCTCGGTGCGAAGCGACTCTCGCGCCGAGGAGTGGTATTTAAAAGCTACTGCTAAAATATTTACAGTTTTAAAAGGAACACGTGAGTAGTATTCAATCACGCGTTGTTGAATGTGGCAATTCACTTTTCTGCGCAAAGGTAAAGTAAGATGCCCCCGGCTTCCGCCTCAGGGGTGAGAATGCAAACAGTGCTTGCTAGCGGCGAATCCTATTTGTAGCTAGAGAAGGGGGAGGGCTCGACCAGCTGGACCGCTAACCCTACCTCCGCAAGATGTCCGCCAAGGCGAGTCGGTTGAGGTCCCAGCGTCTGAATACAGGCGCGGTGCAATCGGCCAGCTGATTAAAGCAGCCTCGGTGCGAAGCGACTCTCGCGCCGAGGAGTGGTATTTAAAAGCTACTGCTAAAATATTTACAGTTTTAAAAGGAACACGTGAGTAGTATTCAATCACGCGTTGTTGAATGTGGCAATTCACTTTTCTGCGCAAAGGTAAAGTAAGATGCCCCCGGCTTCCGCCTCAGGGGTGAGAATGCAAACAGTGCTTGCTAGCGGCGAATCCTATTTGTAGCTAGAGAAGGGGGAGGGCTCGACCAGCTGGACCGCTAACCCTACCTCCGCAAGATGTCCGCCAAGGCGAGTCGGTTGAGGTCCCAGCGTCTGAATACAGGCGCGGTGCAATCGGCCAGCTGATGAAAGCAGCCTCGGTGCGAAGCGACTCTCGCGCCGAGGAGTGGTATTTAAAAGCTACTGCTAAAATATTTACAGTTTTAAAAGGAACACGTGAGTAGTATTCAATCACGCGTTGTTGAATGTGGCAATTCACTTTTCTGCGCAAAGGTAAAGTAAGATGCCCCCGGCTTCCGCCTCAGGGGTGAGAATGCAAACAGTGCTTGCTAGCGGCGAATCCTATTTGTAGCTAGAGAAGGGGGAGGGCTCGACCAGCTGGACCGCTAACCCTACCTCCGCAAGATGTCCGCCAAGGCGAGTCGGTTGAGGTCCCAGCGTCTGAATACAGGCGCGGTGCAATCGGCCAGCTGATTAAAGCAGCCTCGGTGCGAAGCGACTCTCGCGCCGAGGAGTGGTATTTAAAAGCTACTGCTAAAATATTTACAGTTTTAAAAGGAACACGTGAGTAGTATTCAATCACGCGTTGTTGAATGTGGCAATTCACTTTTCTGCGCAAAGGTAAAGTAAGATGCCCCCGGCTTCCGCCTCAGGGGTGAGAATGCAAACAGTGCTTGCTAGCGGCGAATCCTATTTGTAGCTAGAGAAGGGGGAGGGCTCGACCAGCTGGACCGCTAACCCTACCTCCGCAAGATGTCCGCCAAGGCGAGTCGGTTGAGGTCCCAGCGTCTGAATACAGGCGCGGTGCAATCGGCCAGCTGATTAAAGCAGCCTCGGTGCGAAGCGACTCTCGCGCCGAGGAGTGGTATTTAAAAGCTACTGCTAAAATATTTACAGTTTTAAAAGGAACACGTGAGTAGTATTCAATCACGCATTGTTGAATGTGGCAATTCACTTTTCTGCGCAAAGGTAAAGTAAGATGCCCCCGGCTTCCGCCTCAGGGGTGAGAATGCAAACAGTGCTTGCTAGCGGCGAATCCTATTTGTAGCTAGAGAAGGGGGAGGGCTCGACCAGCTGGACCGCTAACCCTACCTCCGCAAGATGTCCGCCAAGGCGAGTCGGTTGAGGTCCCAGGGTCTGAATACAGGCGCGGTGCAATCGGCCAGCTGATTAAAGCAGCCTCGGTGCGAAGCGACTCTCGCGCCGAGGAGTGGTATTTAAAAGCTACTGCTAAAATATTTACAGTTTTAAAAGGAACACGTGAGTAGTATTCAATCACGCGTTGTTGAATGTGGCAATTCACTTTTCTGCGCAAAGGTAAAGTAAGATGCCCCCGGCTTCCGCCTCAGGGGTGAGAATGCAAACAGTGCTTGCTAGCGGCGAATCCTATTTGTAGCTAGAGAAGGGGGAGGGCTCGACCAGCTGGACCGCTAACCCTACCTCCGCAAGATGTCCGCCAAGGCGAGTCGGTTGAGGTCCCAGCGTCTGAATACAGGCGCGGTGCAATCGGCCAGCTGATTAAAGCAGCCTCGGTGCGAAGCGACTCTCGCGCCGAGGAGTGGTATTTAAAAGCTACTGCTAAAATATTTACAGTTTTAAAAGGAACACGTGAGTAGTATTCAATCACGCGTTGTTGAATGTGGCAATTCACTTTTCTGCGCAAAGGTAAAGTAAGATGCCCCCGGCTTCCGCCTCAGGGGTGAGAATGCAAACAGTGCTTGCTAGCGGCGAATCCTATTTGTAGCTAGAGAAGGGGGAGGGCTCGACCAGCTGGACCGCTAACCCTACCTCCGCAAGATGTCCGCCAAGGCGAGTCGGTTGAGGTCCCAGCGTCTGAATACAGGCGCGGTGCAATCGGCCAGCTGATTAAAGCAGCCTCGGTGCGAAGCGACTCTCGCGCCGAGGAGTGGTATTTAAAAGCTACTGCTAAAATATTTACAGTTTTAAAAGGAACACGTGAGTAGTATTCAATCACGCGTTGTTGAATGTGGCAATTCACTTTTCTGCGCAAAGGTAAAGTAAGATGCCCCCGGCTTCCGCCTCAGGGGTGAGAATGCAAACAGTGCTTGCTAGCGGCGAATCCTATTTGTAGCTAGAGAAGGGGGAGGGCTCGACCAGCTGGACCGCTAACCCTACCTCCGCAAGATGTCCGCCAAGGCGAGTCGGTTGAGGTCCCAGCGTCTGAATACAGGCGCGGTGCAATCGGCCAGCTGATTAAAGCAGCCTCGGTGCGAAGCGACTCTCGCGCCGAGGAGTGGTATTTAAAAGCTACTGCTAAAATATTTACAGTTTTAAAAGGAACACGTGAGTAGTATTCAATCACGCGTTGTTGAATGTGGCAATTCACTTTTCTGCGCAAAGGTAAAGTAAGATGCCCCCGGCTTCCGCCTCAGGGGTGAGAATGCAAACAGTGCTTGCTAGCGGCGAATCCTATTTGTAGCTAGAGAAGGGGGAGGGCTCGACCAGCTGGACCGCTAACCCTACCTCCGCAAGATGTCCGCCAAGGCGAGTCGGTTGAGGTCCCAGCGTCTGAATACAGGCGCGGTGCAATCGGCCAGCTGATTAAAGCAGCCTCGGTGCGAAGCGACTCTCGCGCCGAGGAGTGGTATTTAAAAGCTACTGCTAAAATATTTACAGTTTTAAAAGGAACACGTGAGTAGTATTCAATCACGCGTTGTTGAATGTGGCAATTCACTTTTCTGCGCAAAGGTAAAGTAAGATGCCCCCGGCTTCCGCCTCAGGGGTGAGAATGCAAACAGTGCTTGCTAGCGGCGAATCCTATTTGTAGCTAGAGAAGGGGGAGGGCTCGACCAGCTGGACCGCTAACCCTACCTCCGCAAGATGTCCGCCAAGGCGAGTCGGTTGAGGTCCCAGCGTCTGAATACAGGCGCGGTGCAATCGGCCAGCTGATTAAAGCAGCCTCGGTGCGAAGCGACTCTCGCGCCGAGGAGTGGTATTTAAAAGCTACTGCTAAAATATTTACAGTTTTAAAAGGAACACGTGAGTAGTATTCAATCACGCGTTGTTGAATGTGGCAATTCACTTTTCTGCGCAAAGGTAAAGTAAGATGCCCCCGGCTTCCGCCTCAGGGGTGAGAATGCAAACAGTGCTTGCTAGCGGCGAATCCTATTTGTAGCTAGAGAAGGGGGAGGGCTCGACCAGCTGGACCGCTAACCCTACCTCCGCAAGATGTCCGCCAAGGCGAGTCGGTTGAGGTCCCAGCGTCTGAATACAGGCGCGGTGCAATCGGCCAGCTGATTAAAGCAGCCTCGGTGCGAAGCGACTCTCGCGCCGAGGAGTGGTATTTAAAAGCTACTGCTAAAATATTTACAGTTTTAAAAGGAACACGTGAGTAGTATTCAATCACGCGTTGTTGAATGTGGCAATTCACTTTTCTGCGCAAAGGTAAAGTAAGATGCCCCCGGCTTCCGCCTCAGGGGTGAGAATGCAAACAGTGCTTGCTAGCGGCGAATCCTATTTGTAGCTAGAGAAGGAGGAGGGCTCGACCAGCTGGACCGCTAACCCTACCTCCGCAAGATGTCCGCCAAGGCGAGTCGGTTGAGGTCCCAGCGTCTGAATACAGGCGCGGTGCAATCGGCCAGCTGATTAAAGCAGCCTCGGTGCGAAGCGACTCTCGCGCCGAGGAGTGGTATTTAAAAGCTACTGCTAAAATATTTACAGTTTTAAAAGGAACACGTGAGTAGTATTCAATCACGCGTTGTTGAATGTGGCAATTCACTTTTCTGCGCAAAGGTAAAGTAAGATGCCCCCGGCTTCCGCCTCAGGGGTGAGAATGCAAACAGTGCTTGCTAGCGGCGAATCCTATTTGTAGCTAGAGAAGGGGGAGGGCTCGACCAGCTGGACCGCTAACCCTACCTCCGCAAGATGTCCGCCAAGGCGAGTCGGTTGAGGTCCCAGCGTCTGAATACAGGCGCGGTGCAATCGGCCAGCTGATTAAAGCAGCCTCGGTGCGAAGCGACTCTCGCGCCGAGGAGTGGTATTTAAAAGCTACTGCTAAAATATTTACAGTTTTAAAAGGAACACGTGAGTAGTATTCAATCACGCGTTGTTGAATGTGGCAATTCACTTTTCTGCGCAAAGGTAAAGTAAGATGCCCCCGGCTTCCGCCTCAGGGGTGAGAATGCAAACAGTGCTTGCTAGCAGCGAATCCTATTTGTAGCTAGAGAAGGGGGAGGGCTCGACCAGCTGGACCGCTAACCCTACCTCCGCAAGATGTCCGCCAAGGCGAGTCGGTTGAGGTCCCAGCGTCTGAATACAGGCGCGGTGCAATCGGCCAGCTGATTAAAGCAGCCTCGGTGCGAAGCGACTCTCGCGCCGAGGAGTGGTATTTAAAAGCTACTGCTAAAATATTTACAGTTTTAAAAGGAACACGTGAGTAGTATTCAATCACGCGTTGTTGAATGTGGCAATTCACTTTTCTGCGCAGAGGTAAAGTAAGATGCCCCCGGCTTCCGCCTCAGGGGTGAGAATGCAAACAGTGCTTGCTAGCGGCGAATCCTATTTGTAGCTAGAGAAGGGGGAGGGCTCGACCAGCTGGACCGCTAACCCTACCTCCGCAAGATGTCCGCCAAGGCGAGTCGGTTGAGGTCCCAGCGTCTGAATACAGGCGCGGTGCAATCGGCCAGCTGATTAAAGCAGCCTCGGTGCGAAGCGACTCTCGCGCCGAGGAGTGGTATTTAAAAGCTACTGCTAAAATATTTACCGTTTTAAAAGGAACACGTGAGTAGTATTCAATCACGCGTTGTTGAATGTGGCAATTCACTTTTCTGCGCAAAGGTAAAGTAAGATGCCCCCGGCTTCCGCCTCAGGGGTGAGAATGCAAACAGTGCTTGCTAGCGGCGAATCCTATTTGTAGCTAGAGAAGGGGGAGGGCTCGACCAGCTGGACCGCTAACCCTACCTCCGCAAGATGTCCGCCAAGGCGAGTCGGTTGAGGTCCCAGCGTCTGAATACAGGCGCGGTGCAATCGGCCAGCTGATTAAAGCAGCCTCGGTGCGAAGCGACTCACGCGCCGAGGAGTGGTATTTAAAAGCTACTGCTAAAATATTTACAGTTTTAAAAGGAACACGTGAGTAGTATTCAATCACGCGTTGTTGAATGTGGCAATTCACTTTTCTGCGCAAAGGTAAAGTAAGATGCCCCCGGCTTCCGCCTCAGGGGTGAGAATGCAAAAGGTAATGGTAGTGCGTTGTAAAAAATGCGTGCTACACGTTGTATACCAAAGTAAATCACGTTTGTTCCATTTGTTTACACCAGTGAATACGTCTTTATGCAGTATGAACTGATGTAGTCCCTGTGGGAATGATTCCATATGAGACAAGTAGTAAAAGAATGCCAAATTGGGGTGTTGCAATCTAGCCTCCCCGCATCACGTGACCCGTGGCAAGTGCGCGCGAGGACGTGACGCAGGGGAGCAGGCGATTCCGACTGCGGCACAGCTAGGCAGAGGACGGCTCTCTCAAATAAAGCATTGCTGTGTTTCACCTCTGAGTCTTTGCAAATCATTCCGAGGGGCATTACATTGTTACCCCACAGTGGCGAAGAGGCGGAAGGACCAGTTACCTCTCAACTGCAGCCAGGTAGGAGAGAGCCGGTGCCAGAACGTGGTGGGGGAGCGCACCGCTTCTCCCGCTCCGCATTACCTCCGCTCCTAATTGCAGCCCTACCGCAGTGCAGCACTGGTGCACCGTCCAGCGTGGGGTGTGGGCCACACCCACCTACTCTTTGTGTGCAATTGTTCGCATGGCGTGAGCACCACACTGCGCTTCCAGAGCCATAGCCATTTCAAGAGGGGCCTGCCTCTGCACAACACAGCTTGTGGGGCGCAAGGGACTACCACCCACAGGATTAGGAGCAGCCACCACCAGGCCCCATGCCAACAGGAGCCATCCTCTGTACAGCACAGGTGGGGCACCAGAAGCAACTACCACCAGGCCTTAGTACTAGGATTGCCACCTATACTCGGGAAGGCTGTGCGCAAGGGAAATATCCCCCAGGCCCACCATCAAGAGGAGCCACCCCCGGCGAGCGGTCAGCTCTGCGTGCACATCGGCGCGCACCTTCCTTTCTGCCGATTACTCTACAGAAGGGCCCCCAGTTGGCCTCCTGCGGCCTTGGCGACCATGTGGCAACACTGCAGCCTTACCCACCAGCACGAGAGGCGTCCTGTAGCGGCGAGGAGCAGCCTACAACCCAGAAGGTGGTGCCCTCTCAGACCAACCCAGAAGGCGGTACCCTCTCAGACCACTCTGGGGTGTACTTCCTCCAAGCCAGCTTTAGCCCCTGGGCTCTACGCATATCGTAAGGTTCCACTGCTGTCCTCCCAACACGCACCATGTGCGCACAGACCTTCTCCTTAAATAACCCAGTGCCCTTCCTGCCTAAACCCGGGGAGCCGGACATGAAATGGGCAGATTGGAAGGGGTACTTCTTGAATTACCTCTCAGCGTTGGAGGACGAAGGCGAGGAAGAATTCTCAAGCAAGTGGCGGAAGAAGATCCTGTTACATAATCTAGGGCCGAAGGGCCTGCGTGTTTTCGAACAGATGGTGAAAAAGGCCAGGGCTTCGACCGACGACGACATCTTCCAACACGCCCTCGAGGACCTGGACAGCCATTACCAGCCCGTGATATGCATGGCCAGTGACCGTTACAACTTCTTCCAATGGAAACAGGTGGAAGCAGAGTCAGTGGAGGACTACGTGGCGGCCCTCAAGAAACTGGCCATTAACTGTAAGTTTTGCACCCTGCACGACAACCTCATACGAGACCAAATCATCATGCACTCCACCCACACGAGTGTCCAGCAGAAGCTCTGGGTTAGCGGCGAAGTGCCCCTTCCAGAAATAATTGCGATTGTGAAACGGGCAGAGTTATCCAAGCAATGCGCTCTCGTGGCCAAGAAAGACACAGCACCACTAGCCACGGTGTGCAAAATCTCCGATCGCAAGGTGCCACCACCTAAGACCACGTCGGACTCTGCCTCACCCCGCCAATTGACATCTAAGGGCAGAGGTCCCGGGCGTGCCCCGCAGGGTAAACAAGGTGCCTGTTACAGATGCGGCAGCCACTCCCACATGGGTAATGACAAAAAATGGCAAGTGTTCCACGTAAAATGCTCATTCTGTGGTGTAACAGGACACTTTGGCGAGGTATGCCGACAGAGGCCCAGGAATGCTGCAGTCACATACGTCCAGGACGTCTCCGATGATCAAGAGGGAGCAGATCTCTCGGATCCAGAAAGCATCCTTTGCATTGAGGATCACATCCTGGGCATAGGGGGCGCGGCAACAAAAAAACCCTCTTGCCAGTAGTCGATAGGAGGCATCCACATTGTCATGGTAGCGGACTCTGGGTTGCCATACACTATCATCCAGAAAATTTGGGACAGAGACTTCGCCCGAGAGGTGGGCGACCAGCTCCACCCCAAGGACGTCCATCCAGTCACATACACGGGAGAAAGGATCCCTATGGTTGGCTTCCGGCGGCTCCTGTTCGAATTCAAAGAACGGCACACCACAGAGAAATTGTATGTGGCACAGATGAGCCCATCGGTTCTGGGTTGAACCGACCAGGGATCTCTCGGCATCCAGCTGAACCCCAGTGGCGACAGGCAGGGGCTCCTGACGGATGAAACGTCCATACCGTCCTCACTCCATGCAGAATTCCCCACTGTCTTCAGCAACCAAATTGGAAAAATGTGCAAGTTCTCTCACAAGATCATACTTAAAGACAGAGCTGTACCATTCGCCCATAAGGTCAGGAACATTCCATTCAACTGCTGAGAAGCAGTACAGCTAGAACTTAAGCATTTAGAAGACGGCGGCATCATTGAATCAATCAAATGCACAGAATGGCTTGCGCCATTGGTAGTGGCGCGCAAACCCAGCGGGAAGATCCGTCTTTGAATTGACCACCGCAAACTTAACAAAAACATTATTGTGTACAAGTTTCCATTGCCCAAAATGTATGAACCACTCGCCCAGACCAATGATATCAAGTGGTTCTCCACCATCGACCTCAAAGTCGCCTACCACCAAGTACCTCTACACCCATCAGGCCGAAAACTTACATCCATCTTCACACCCTTTGGATGCTACAGGTTCAAACGCCTGCCCTTTGGGCTCGCATCCCCGGCGGCTGTTTTCCAAAAACTCATGCACAAGCTGCTCCAAAGTGTTCCTGGAGTTCTCTACTTTCAAGATGGCATCCTCGTCATGGGGAAATCAAAAGCTGAACACGAAGACATCTTGCACACCCTCTTACACACGCTCGCAGCAAATGGCCTCATGGCTGAATTGGAGAAATGCAAATTCGGTCTCCGCAAGGTCACATATCTAGGTCATGAAATCAGCGACACAGGAATCACCCCCAAATCGGTAAATGTGGAGGCCATCATGTCAGCTCCCTCCCCAAAAACTAAAGATGACATTCGCTCTTTTCTAGGGCTAGCGTAGTTCTACAGTAAATTTGTCAGGAACTTTGCTTCTAAGATTCACAGCCTACGCTAACTGCTCAAGAAAAAGAATATGTTCGCCTGGTCAGTCAGAAGAGACGAAAGCGGAGTTCCTAGCCATCAAACAAAACATCTGCAACGTGGTTCCCTTACATGGGTTTGACGGCTCTGCGTCCAGCATCCTCACTACGGATGCCAGTGACAAGGGACTGGGAGCAGTCCTTTCCCAGAGGACTTCAGATGGCACCGAAACCAGGGTGGGGTTCGCGTCAAGATCCCTCACCCCCAGTGAAGAGAAGTACAGTGTAATCGAGAAGGACATTCTAGCCACCATCTGGGCGATGGAGAAATTCCGACAGTATCTGTGGGGGTCATGATTCATACTCCGTACGGACCATAAGCCCCTGATCAAGGTCCTCACATCCAGCGGCAACGTGACAGCCACTCCACGCATCGCGAAAAATACATTGCACCTGTTGGACTTCATCTACGACGTGGAATACATCCCGGGCCGCAGAACAGAGTGGAGGAGTTCCTGAGCAGGGCAGCAGCCACGGAAGAACCCGTCACATCATCGGATTGGGATGAATACAGCGTCGATTTAATGGCAGATTATGAATACACCATCAGTGCCCAGGACTGGGCAGAAGCCTACACGCAGGACCCAGAACTATCCCGTCAAGCAGTACGTCACGCGAGGCTGGCCTGAGAAGAAGCACATCGACTCCAGCCTCAGAAAATTCTGGGAAGTCCGCGAGGAACTCTCCATTGGTGAGGACTCCATATTCCTGCTACGAGATGACAAAGTGGTGCCCCCGAAGGCTCTGTACGACAACATTCTTCACATCAACTATGAGGAACACCTGGGCATAGTAAAGGCAAAAAGGCGGATGAAACTGCTGTATTGGTGGCCCGCCATGGACATCCAAGTGGAAAGGTTTGTGAGGGACTGCGCCCATTGCGCCAAAGTGGACAAAACTCTTGTCACCTTGAGGCTCCCCATGGGCGAGTTCTCCACTCCCAACAACCCCTAGAAGGACTTATCCATTTACATTGTAGGCCCGGTCCTAGACACCTGGGGCACACCCAAACACCTCATTGTCGTCCTAGACCGTTTTTCAAAGTGGCTAGAAGTCGAAATATGTGAAGCGGTGGATTCCGGTGCATCATCCTTTTCCTCATCAACATCTTCTTGAGAGAGGGCATCCCCAAGTCCATCACCAGCTCAATGGACCCCAGTTCACGTCAGCCAAATAGACAGCCTTTACTAAAAGAAACGGAATCCAGATGAAGCACACTCCGGTCTACCACCCAGCAGGCAATGGCCAATTGGAACGCTTTAACCAGGTGATCATGGGCTCAATCCAAACAGCCATCAGTGCCGGTAAGAACTGGGAGTCTGAAGTCAGGAACACAGTATGGGCCTACCGCATCACACCTACCTTGACAGGCTACAGCCCGTTTAAGATCCTAAGAGGCCGAGAACCCTTCACAAGAGACAACACTGCCTGGATGACCATGAGACTCCAAAGCAAATGGTCCCCAGACATTGTCCGCAGCAACATAGAAAAGGCACAAAGCTTCTACAAGGCACATTACGACAAAAGGAACAGTGTGTGTGAAACCTCGTTGGCAGAGGGCGAGTGGGTCCGAGTCAAAAAGGGCCAACCTGGACTCAAAGGAGACAGCAAATTCAGTGAGCCCCTGCGGTGGTAGAAGCATACACCCGCTCTGCTTTATAGAATGATGGCAAGGTGTAGTCCCAATCTAGAATGGACAAGTGCAACAAGATCCTGCATTGGGGCATGAACAACAGTGAGCTAGAAGAAAGCCCCAGAGTAGCAGGAGCGGCAGCACCCTCTACAGACTACCTGAGTTTGGCCGGATCAGCACCCAGTGTGGAGGGACAATCACCCGGACAGCCGGCGCAGTGTCCACCCAGCCTGGACGCAAACGAAGGAAGCATTCCGGGCGAGACATCCAATGCATCCCAGAGAGACCAGGAGGAGAGCGCGAGGTCAGACAGAACCCGCGGAGGAAGAGAGCAAGGGACCGGAATGCACACCCGCAAGTGTCGTGTGGTGAAACTACCAAAACACCTCAGGGACTAGGTCAAGCCCTAGTGAATCAGTGGCAGTACTTGCCACAGATTGACAGGCATTCAATACCTGCACTAATGTATGCGGACAATGCCGTTTTAATGTCACAAACTCAACTCGGGCTTCAGAGAGTAGTGTCTAGTTTCTCAACATTCATGCATAACCTGGGCCTTCCAGTCAACACCCTTAAAACTTTTATTATGAAATGTGGAAAAGATAGTGTAAAATTTAGAGATATATTCATTGATAATAAGGTCAAATTTATTAATAGTTTTTCATAGTTAGGCATTCTTTTTGATTGCAGGGGGACTTGGTGCCAGGTCGTTCAAGTAAGAAAACTAATATTTCTGAAAGCCACTGCCGCACTAGCTAACTTCGCAAAAAAATTGGGTAGACGACAGGTAGTCGAATTATTACAGATTTATAAAGCAAAATGCATCTCCACTGCCATGTACGGTGCTGGCATCTGGGGCTATGCTGACCCCCACCATCTGCAGCTAGTTGAGAATGCATTTTTCAGATGTTTGCTGGCAGTCCGAAGTAGCACAACCACTTATGTATGTCATTCTGAATTGGGGATGCCATATGTATCCGACCTTATAATAATACTCATTTTACTGTGGTACAAGATTTGGTCCACAACATATACTAGTTTTAATCCGGATATTTTAAATGATAGTTTAAAATTACACCGGGTGTCTAGCATCCCTTGGTTAAAATATGTTAAAAACTTCACGAAAGATTCTGGGCACCCCGAATATTTTGACGACCAAGGCAGTATATTTACAATCTCCAGAACAACATTGAAAACTAGCTGCTTGATGCTTTTGGCGACAAATAGATTATCAACCGAAATTTTAAGACCAACGATACAGGAGAGCCAGAAGCTATTAATTACTTACAACACACAGCCCAATCTTAAAATTGTCACTGGGGCTTATGATAGGATGATGTTGACACATTTTTGACTGGGGAACTTTCACAGGTTAATTAGCTTCCCAGTCATGAACCACTGGTCTAGAACCATGAGTACGGGTCCGCGCGAGAGTAAGTCTCTGCAATACACACCAAATGCTTTTTTATTTAGCAAATTTTATTCTGTATTAAGAAAGAGATGAATTTTACCCTTTTTAAGGCTATTAAGCCTCGACAATGTCGCCAAGTGTTTTTAATACTCCAATCTCTAGAGCATGACGTGTACACAAGATCTATTGCCTTGTACTTGAAATGCGTAATCAAATGTAGGAAAACTATTGACATATGAATCTGTTTTATTAATTTTTGTCACCATCAGTATTTTAATGTTTGTTTTTTCTTAATGCTGCCTTGAGTATATTATTATGTGATATACTGTGCTTTTATAATTTATACTCTTTTAAATCGAAAAAAGCTTTTTGAATTGAATGGAATGTATGCTGTAAAGTGCATCACACAAAGTCAAAAGAAAGGAGAAATTAAAGCATTTCACCTTCATTACACCTACTTCAAAAGGGCGCCATTTTCTGACGAGAAACCCTGTCTACTGTATTTAGTACATTGGGTTAAGCGTCAGAAACCTTGGGTGGTTGTATCCACCCATGGTACGCCCCCTTGGCGCTAAGTAATGCAAAGCAGCGCTTTGGGCTGCTTTGAGCTACTTTCACGTTATTTCCAGTGCTAACAAGTTTAGCACTAGAAAGTAAATCGGAAAAAAAAGATTTTGGACTGATTTGTGCCACATTTGTGCCGCAGAAACAGATCTTAATAAATCTCCCCCTGGCTGCTTTGCAAAAACAGACCTTTTGAAAATCAGGCTCTGTTTCTTTCCCACCAATAAAACATTTCAAATGCAAGATCTGTTCAGTTGCTGGTTAACCCGTGGCATATTTATATGATTACAACAATTACATTTTTTCCAGGCAGCAGGACTGGATTGCAGTTCATGTTAATCTAATTCAATAGAAAATATCTTCCCAAAATTGTCTCACTACAGGACGTGACAAGTTTTATAGGGCAGCAGTCTGTGTCACTGAGTTTTAAATTAAATAATGTAGTCAGGCTAATACACCCTGAACACACACAGCTGAACATCATGTCGACTAGGAGTCCTTGGATTTTGTCTTCGCCAGTGTCTTTTTCCAGGCAAAATGATTGTTTCTCGGAT
This sequence comes from Lissotriton vulgaris, assembly GCF_964263255.1. Taxonomy (NCBI): domain Eukaryota; kingdom Metazoa; phylum Chordata; class Amphibia; order Caudata; family Salamandridae; genus Lissotriton; species Lissotriton vulgaris. The sequence continues at coordinate 135,821,344 of NC_141700.1, read as the reverse complement.
AAACCATATCTTCCATATCTTCCAAGAATTGTGTTAAATCTTTATAATAAATGGGAGTGTCCAATCCCTGTTTAAAAGCCTGTCTCTAATTTCTTATTAAAGTCTAGCTGTGACATCACTGAGCTCCTGTAATAAGAAAACAATGCAGCTACTCGACTGTAATAACTTATTACACTTGATCTTTGGGCAACAATGCCTGCAAAAAAAAAAAAAAAAAAATGTGAAAGGCAGGTCATGAACCACAATTACAACTGGGGGTTAAACAACGAACATCGGAATTAGTAGTTCAGGTCTTCTAAACAATATTTCCTTGTATTAAGCAGTCATTACCAAAAAGGAGACTTTCTGGCAGCATATTCATTTATTGCACAGATATACTTCAATAAAACAGAGGATGAATGTATCTACATCTTACCATACTGTGTGGATGAGAGTCGGTTTTGAAAGTTACTTTCATAAAACGTCTTAAGTTATAATATGTACTTGCAACAAGTTACCAGGTGCATGTTGATGCCTACTTTCATACCACAGATTCTGTGTTTATTCTACACACCTGCAACCATAATTTTTCAGATGAAGGGGCATGAAACCAAGGATCTAAGTTTTTCTGGAAGAAGCACTGAAGATGTGACCATGTATTATAAGGAATAAACTACCTCTTACCGTATCTTTCAAGGAGATTTCCAGACACCTTGTGGTTCCATGATCTAAAGTACACCCCATAACATACCTATTATTATGAAGACCGGCAATTGACTGTAATGAAGTGTGTAATTCATATTCTAACTCCATGTGCACTTTGATAGTATGATAGGTTATAAGCGGACTGAGGCAAATATAACTGCATTTTTAGTTTTTGATACATTCTCTTGATAGTACTTAAACACACTACGGGGACCGGTCCTCATAATGTACCAATCCTCACAAAGATAGTGTTTGGTTCTGTCAAGGTTGACCAACGCTATGAGGGCCGATCCGGTCCCCACAGGGTGGGTTACACACAAAGGCATTGCTTAGTCAGTGAGATTCGGCAGTGTGATTTGATAATTTCCCTACTAAAAAAGCAGTGATCGACACAATGGAGAGATGAGATGACCAAGGTTCGGAATGCACTGTTTTGACAAGGAACAGGATTAGTATTAATTTGCATTAGGTAAAACTCTTTTTAGATTGGCACAGTGGGCGACAAACAGTCGGTTGGAATGCTACCCTGAGTGATTGCCACTGGTTTGACTATTTGCAAGACTTTATCCTATCACCTGTTGAGTGTTTGATTGCCAGTGTTGCACCTAGAAATCTGAGACTAGCACAACTTTCACAACCTACTTTTGCCAATATTTGTAAATTCTAACAATTAGTAAATTTGCACCCATCAAGGAGTACTCCTATGGGTGCAGATTTTCTACTTTTTGGGTAAACCAGTCACTATCTGGGCTTGACTCACAAAGATAGCTTACACTTTACAGTGATGAGGGGTGATGCCCCGAAGCCGGTCTCAGGATGCTTGTTTCTGGTCCAGAGAGGAACTGGCCTGGCAGTTCGGGCTGGACTGTTCCCATGAGGAACAGGGTCAATGCTGATTTGCATACGGCTGGATCTAAACTGGAATGGCGTGGTGAGCAAAATAATGATAGATTATAACCCAGATCTGTGACGGGGGTGAATGTCTGACAATGTTCAGCATTCAGTTCGTCATCTTTTTTTGTTGCATTTTCCCATTTTGAAAACCAGCCACCAGATGTATACTTCACTCTCTCTCTCTCTCTCTCTCTCTCTCTCTCTCTCTCTCTCTCTCTAGTGTTTAACATCAGATGTCAATGTTTTTTCTTTAAGTCTAGGCACGCATGAGAAAAATTGACCTGACTCACTTCCTTATTAAGCTGTTTTGTATCTGAATTTCTATTTGTGTAATAACTTTGTATGTGTGATGACCGGTGGAATTTGTTTATTTATGCAACTTTTTATGGCTTGATGCCGAAATAAAAGATATCTATCTTTCTACAATGTGACTGCACATGGTGCGGTCGCAAACTCCCATTTCTCTCAGCATGTGCGGTGGGTGGAAACCGTCCGCAGCACAGGCTCCCATTGAGAAGTGGGAGTTTGTGGAAATCCCTGCACCTCATGGTGCCTGCCAGACAATGAAGGGATTTTCAGGAGAGCACTACAGGTGCCCCCCAGGCCCATAACCATATGCTGTGGAGACATGGAATGGCTGTCAGAAACTGACATCATAATCCCAACAGCAGAAACGCCATCCTGAAGGGATTATGCGAGGCTTCCGACTAGCCAATGGGTTCCTTGAGCCTGTTGGAACCCAGTCAGATTGACCGGCCGGCTTACACTCCGACCGTCAACATTGGAATTCGGCGGTCGGACTGGAAACCTACGATGTCGGTCGATAAGCTTCAGACGAGTGGAGGCTTACCGACCGACATTCTAATGAGGCCCTTGGGTAATAAACCTACAGTTTCTATGTGGAGATCCAAACATGTGTGTTTGGATCTCCACATAGAAACTGTAGGACATGTGGTGGTGCAGGTTCACTCTCATAGGTATGTGAATTGCATTATGTAGTAAGTAAGTAGCACTACTTTATGTAATACAAAATACAGTTTGTGAATCGAGCACAATGTTCATTATGTCACAAAACTCACATGAACGTACATGAGATTCCAAACTCGAAATGTCCCAGTGAATGCCTGGTTCCTGAGGACCTATGATTAGGCCAGTGCACTATATGCTGAATCCATAATATAAATATAGTCCTGCCAGACTGCTGAAGGAGGCTCTGGAATTAAACAAATGCTTTAAACAATAATCAACTGCCATGTTTATCAGAAGCCCCTAGCACATAATCCCATAAAATGCACATCACAAGTCTCAGTGGCTACTTTTCCACAAAGTGTTTTCTTTTATACATCACGTATGCTTTTCTTTGTCATCTGCTTAATGAGGTGTGCACCTATCAATGACTTTTATACGGAATCCAATAGTAAGACACAGATATCTTACACATTTTATTTTTTATATATCTGCTCAACACTCAATGTATTTGAGGAGCCATACATTATAAGAAATAAAGTAGCCCTCAATGCGCATAATTGAGGATACAGAAAGTCGTCCAAGGCCCATGACTTGATAAATCACACATGCGGCTGAAGAGAGCATCTAAGCAGCCTCAAAACCCCTTGGGGAATTAAAATATCCGGATAAGTACTTTTGGGCTACTGTAACCCAAATATTATTCACTAGGCAATAACTGTATTGGGGATAGTACATATATTTACACTCTCCTTTGGAGGAGGTATTTCCCTCTGCAGTCCAGACTCAGATCTTTATTTGTGCATCGTGTAATAGAGGTGGTGCTTAACCATGCCAGATCTTATGGGGTTGAAGCCAGGTAGCCATTAAGACTCAGTCCTGTCATTGTTCAAAATACTATGACAATGAGAACTAAAGGTGAATTGATTGCCAGCTTTAATACATAGGCCTGTGGGAATTATTGTGCACAATCCAGCTGCACTGAGGCATAATGGCAAGACAGGATTAAGAAAGACCTTTATATTTCCTGAATCAGAGTGTTACCTTAAGCATTTTTTGAGGTACTCACTTTCACCAGGTAGTATCCGCGAAGAGTGGTGTTCTCGGTAGTCGCTCTGAAAACTCCAAGAGGTGCAATGTTGCCAAAGCGCTGGATTTCGTTGACAGTGGTTTCGACCTAGGGCATCTAGAGTCGGTCATCCCAACAAGGAAGGCTGTCCCAACCCACTACTTGCTCAATCTCTTGCTGGCACTTCATTGATACCAGAAAGGCATAGTAGGGGAGTAGAAGTAGAGAAGACAATAAGGGCCATATGTATCAACACATTTCCCCATAGACACAGAATGGACAAAACCCTTTGATACATCTGACCCTAAATTCATTATTATTGAAGTGATAATCAATACTCCTAATCAACATTCACCGCCACTAACAATATGGAAGCAGCAGAAAGCCATCACGAAGGATGCAAGGTTTGAAAATCATACATTATTTCTATATATGGATTCCAAATTCTGTACTTGAGGTGCTTAATTTGAGCCTGTGCTTTCCGGTGCTCAGCACCGGCACTTAATTTGCAGCACCAGCACTTATAACAGCCTGTCACATAGTGCAGCTCTTTGTGTAATTTGGAGATGAGCACAACAAAAGTCGTTTATTAGTTCAATATACATTAAAAGGGACTAATATCTGCCACCCAAGCTGAACCTATAGCTTTGGGGGCCTGCAATAGTCACATATGTAGGAGTGTGATTCTTAAAAGCTGAGTTGTTATTGGCAGTGGCTGCAATGGCGGGGGCACTTGGTGGTGAAAGTTGCAGTGGCCTGCTGACGAGGGCCCTGGCACTGATATTTTTACAAATTAAGCACTGGGCGATTCTCATAGGTGACTGTAGGGCCTGCAATATGGAAGCTAAAAATCTATACTTCTAGTATAAAGAGAGAACAGAAACCTTTTGGCAAGGTAAACTCGGGGACCACAGCGCCAATCCACACACCCAATACATTGCTGGAATCCTCAGGGTGTGTAGATGGACATAGGCGACATAAAATAAAAATAAAATGTAAATTAAAAAATTAAAATTTAAAAACAAAGTAGTCCCCTAAAACTAGCGCCGGCCGCGACGTAGCGCTGACCGCGACCTAGACGTGCGTGATGACGACAGGCGGGGAGGAGCTGTGAAGAGCGGCGAGGAGTGGCGGTGAAGGAGCGGTGACGAGCGGCAAGGAGTGGCGGTGAAGTTCAGAGGAGTGGCGGCTCAGGTAAGGCAAAGGCGAGGCGGGAGGCGGGAGGCGGGCGGGAGGCGGTCTGGGCAATGTCGGGGCGGGCGGGGGCCCGGGAGGGGCAGTGAAGTCCGGAGCGCGGCTTAGGTAAGGCAGAGGCGGGAGGCAGGCGGGAGGCGGGCGGGAGGCGGCCTAGGCAATGTCGGGGCGGGCAGGGGCCCGGGCGGGAGTGCACAAAAGCCGAAAATGCTGCCCCCAGCCCCCTTCTACCCCGGGCAACGCCGGGGCGGGCTGCTAGTATATATATATAGTAGTGAACAAGGGCTTACGGGCTTGAAACGCGTTGTGTTGGGTCACTTTGAATAAATAAACATCTTTGCCCACTAGAAAACCTCGGAGGTCTGTGTCTCTTTCCTCGACTGTCCGCCGTGGCGGAATCAGGAAGTGGTTTGAGTTTCCAGGAGGATATAGTAGTATAAGTATATATACTTGAACCATTGTTACAACATTAGCAATAGCTTCCCCATTTTAAATCGTGCTTTAGAATGTTTCTAAAAATATGCACGTTTCTTTAAAAGTAACCATTCGAGGTTAAACATGGAGTTTTCATCTCTTGCATGCTAATTAACAGGTGTGGCTTGCGCAAGGCTGCCTTATCTCAGCTAAGTATGGGTTATGGCCTTGCACTTTAAGAGATCCAAGAAAATAGTTGGCTATTTTGGAATGGAAGTTCTGCCAGAGTGCTCGTTTAGGAAAATAGTGCCTTTTAAGTTAGATAAAAGTGGAATGTGCATGAAACTATAACTTTCACATGTAACCGTGATATTCACTCTAGTGTCTGCTAGTCTGCTGGCACATGGGAGGTTGTTGGCTTCAGTCAATGACCCTGGGACGGAGATAGGAGACCCGAATGTCATTGCTGTAAATTTACTTTCTTACAGACTTATCTTTCCATTTAAAATATAACTATATTTTCATTGATGATTTAACTTTGCAGCTGTACGTTGATAATGAGTTAAGCAATCATAATGCAAGGCAATGAGATTTCAAACCCATATAAGGAACATCTCAGGGCAAACAAGACAAACATTTCACAGATTGCACTCTGTGGGACATATTAGCAAGGTCCTGCGATAATTATCGCTCAGCGCTTTTAGCGCAAGGATAATTATTGCAGGCTAACGCTGGATTCTATCACAGAGATAGCGTGCTATCAGCAACGCTTATCTCCCCATGTAATCCACCTCCCATTGGATTACATGGCTAAGTCAGGTCACAAGCAGGCGTTAGGAAAGTAGCGTTAACTGTGGTTGGCGCTGGGGGGCGTGGCTTAGCAAGCCTCAATGGCGGCTGTGAACTGCTGAGGCTCCGTGAACGGGCGGCCAAATAGCCCGGTAATCTTTGTCGCCTCGAGGTGAAAAAATCCTCCCTGACGGCGGATCACTGGCGGCACCGGGAGAAGCCGGGAAACTGCGGTGCCCTGCGTTGCAAGAGGGGCAAAGAATGCTGACTCTCGCCCGCGGTCCCGAGCCCAAGATGGCGGCGGCTCACTGCTAAACGGGTCCGGACTGCCATCCACTGCGGGCGCACCCAGCGGATTCCGAAGATCGGGACTGGCCATACGGCGGTCCCCCCCACCCTCTGCCACTGCGATCGGCGACGCCGCCTGGTGCCGGCAGGCGGCCGGTGCCACCCTCGGAGCATCGGAGGCGGCCGGACGACGAGGGACGTCGCCACGGGGACGCGGACCACAGTGGGGGTCAGAGGTGGCTCCCACCCCCGACACACACAGTGGCCCTGGAGGAAACCGGCAGCTCTTCTGGGACTGATACCCGACGGGGGCATCTGCAACAGTACTGGCCTGACCTCAACATGGCGCCCACAACACGGCAACCTCGGAGCTGACGGCTCCCCTGGCGGACCTGAGGGACGACATCGGAAAGATGAGTGCCAAGCGCCGCTGACTTCCACGCGGGTCCCCCCCCTCCATGAGATTCCCCGCCGGTCCTGATACACTACTGGTGAGCCAGCCATCACGTTGCCACTGCCTGACCTTAAGATGGCGACCATGGCCAATTGATCCGGACTGAGCCTGGACCTACCCCCGGTCGCGCCACAGAAAGTGGACCCCCCCAGGTGCTCACAGTACTTTCATGGCCAAATTGGAACCGGATTGCTCCTGTGGGTGATCTTCTTTGGGTGCGGGTGCACTGGGAGGAACAGCGAAGGACCGACAGCAGGCTGTAGGCCCCACCCGACTTGCACGGCTGGTGACACGGCAAGGCGGCCCCATTTGGGGCGCTGGAGACCTCCGGGCTCACTACCCCCCCTACTACAAGAAGGTGGCGAGTCAAACGGCCGCCACACAGGGGCATGGCAACTTGAATTTATTCCCATGCCTGCAGGACAAGAACGCGGGAACGACACCTGGGGATGCCACCATGGGGAAGCCGAAGGGCATGCAGCAGACGGCGGTCCCTGAAACGGCGCCAGAAAACCAACCCGCACCAGCACCCTTACCAAGGCTCCTTCTCTGCAACCGGGCCCTACTATCTCCAACAAGCTGGACCGGGTCCTGGCAGCCATAGAACTCTCTAGGGCCTCCATGGAAGAGTGCCTGGGTACCCTCACTATGGACGTCAACCTCATCCGTGACGATCAGCGGAAACTGGCTGATAGGGTCCGGGAGGGTGAGAGGACCTTGGCAGAGGTACAGCCTACCCTGAAGACCCAGCAACAAACACTTTGGACAGCCATGGATCGCCTGGCGACTATGGAGGAGCGGGTGGACGATTTAGAGGGTCGTTCTCGGCGCTGCAACATACGTGTGCTGGGACTGCCGGAGGGGGTCGAGGGAGCACACCCCATCGAATATGTGGAGGCCTGGTTGAAGTCCTTCACTCCAACCAAGGACCGCACAGCCTTCTTCTCGTTGGAACGGGCCCACCGGGTCCCAACTGGAAAACAGCCACCTGGCGGCGTCCCTCGCCCCCTGCTCGCGAAATTCCTTCACTTTCAGGATCGGGAAGCAGTGCTGCGGGCGGCCAGACGAGCAGGCCTCCTACAAGTCGAAAACCAGCACATTATGATTTTCCCGGACTATGCCAAGGCGGTGCAAAAACTCAGGGCGTCCTTTCTAGAGGTGAAACGACGCCTACGGGCGAATTACATTCAGTACTCACTGTTTTTCCCTGCCCGCCTGAAAGTCATCTTTGCCGGCTCCATGCACTTCTTTTCCACTGCAGCAGAGGCCTGCGACTGGGCAGATCGCCACTGCACGCAAGGATCGGCTTCGGCCCAGCCCGAGAAACGCAGCCACAGGACACCCCGTTACCGAAGGCGAGCCCCGCAGCAAACGCCACAACAAGGACAACAGAACTGGAGGGACCCCGCCAGCCATCAGGAAGTCGAATCCCCGGACCTGGACCAGCTCATGCACCAACGTCGAGCAGGATAGATTCTGGGACTCCCTCTCGGGTGTGTTGGCCCAATTTGTCTCTCTCCCGTGGATATTAGGGGGCGACTACAACTGTGAACTGGACGTTACACTTGACAGGTCCCACCCACCACCACAACATTCTCCAGCCATTGCACGGTCAGAGAGATTCCGCCACTGGGTTAGTCACTGGACGCTTGCAGAGGCATGGAGAGCTCACCATCCTCACACACGGTTATACTAATTCCACTCCATCCCACATAACTTGCGGACCAGGCTCGACAGATTTTTATGCACTCCGTCACTAATACCTACGGTCCAACACACCGACTACCTAGGCCGAGTAGTCTCAGACCACGATGCACATATCCTATGCATCCGTTGGAGACCACCCCACCCTCCGGTGCCCACATGGCGCCTCCCGAAGGACTGCCTTACAGACCAGATATTTAGACACGATCACGCGCAGACGGTCCAAGATTACTTCACTCACAACCCCGGGACCGCCACCTCTAGGCTAGTGGAATGGGACGCATTCAAAGTAGTTGCACAGGGCACTTGTATCAAATAGATAGTGGGGGCCCGCCGCACACTCGAACATACGCTCGCCGCCTCGGCACGCACGCTAGCGACACTCACCAAGAAGGAGGATGCCCGGTCGGCTACGATGGCTCAGGTAGCCAAGGCAAAAACGAAATATGCTACCGCCCTAGCGGACTTGTGGAAATTCAATTTCCATGCTTATGCTGTTCGCATACAAAACGGGTACACTACTGGCGTGGTTGGCCCGGCAAGACACAGACGCGGCACCCATTACTGAGACCCGGATCTCCGTGGGCACATTGGTGCGCTCCCAAGAGGACATACCTGACGCGTTCAGGCACTATTACGCTGCTGTGTACAACACCCAGACACACTATCGGCAGGAGCCGGTGACCCAGTTCCTGGACCCGCTGCCACCTCCCCACGTCACAGAGGCGACCAGGGATGCCCTGGATACAAAAATAACAACGGCCGATGTCTCCGGCGCGATACGCTCCTTGGCGCGGAACAAGGCTCCGAGCCTTGACGGACTACCCCTTGAGTACTACAGTACCTTCTCCACCCTGTTGATTCCCTGGCTGACCGCCACGATTGCGGACGCCCTCGATCGGAGGGAACTACCAGAATCGTTGCGGGAGTCAGTCATAGTGTCCTTTCTCAAACCGCACAGAGACCCGCAACAACTGTCCTCATACCGCCCTATCACGCTCCTCTCGGCGGATTGCAAAATCCTGGGGAAAATACTGGCCGCCAGATACGAACAGATATTACGCCCCCTAGTACACCCGGACCAAAATGGTTTAGTCCCTGGCAGGAACACGTCTCAGAATATCAGGCGAGTCTTCCATGTTCAAGATCAGGTGGGAGACGCCTTCCCCCGAGCGGCCTGCATCATACTCGATCTCGAAAAAGCGTTTGATACAGTGACATGGCCATACCTCTTTGCAGTCCTTCGCCGCACGGGAATAGGCCCAACAGTATTACAATATACTCGGCTTCTATACACCAACCTTACGTCTCGGGTCAGGCTGGGCCGCTACATCTCGCCCCCGCTGCGAGTCGAGAGGGGTACCAGACAGGCAGGGCTGCCCCCTCTCGCCCCTGATCTTCGCCTTGGCGGTGGAGCCACTGGCGATCTGCCTACGTCGGGAGGGTACCACCTGGGGCATTTCCATAGCGGATACGGTCCACTGCGTCTCCATGTACGCAGATTACTTTTTGCTATACGTCCGGGACGTAACCGCGGATCTCACGCCCATATGGACGGTTTTGTCCGAATTCGCGGAGGCATCTGGCCTCCGAGTGAAGTGGGAGAAATCTGTGGTGTATCTCCTGCACCATACCCACGGTCCCCAGGAGGTCCGAATAGGTACGCAGAGCCTATCTTGGAACACGGGTGCCCCCCGTTATTTGGGTGTCTGCCTCTATCGTTCACCCGCTGACATCTATGAGGGCAATCACTGCAGAGTTCTCGCCAGCATCCGCGCCTCGGTGGGCTTCTGGAAAAATCTCCCACTAGCCCCTATCGGTCGAGTCGCTCTGGCAAAAATGATCATCGTCCCCCGACTATTATATTACTTTACCAACCTACCAGATTGTACCACCCAGACGTTTCTTCCGCGAGTTGGACACGCTCCTCCGCACACTCGTGTGGGGAAATGGCCGACATAGGTTAGCCCTCACCAAATTCCAGCTACCCTCCACACAGTAGGGTCTGGGTGCCCCCGCCTTCGAGTCATACTTCCTCGCAGCTCAACTCCAGTGGCTCTCGTACTGGACGGCGGGCAGGCACTCCGGGGAAACCTACACAACACACAGCCATGTCCCCAGACCAGAGCTCTGTCGTCTGTTGCTCCCTGGCACCAAACCCCGCCGGACCTTCCCCCTGCAAGTATTAGTGGCCCGCAAGTGCATGCAACGAATCCATCGCATGGCAACGAAGACCCCCTGCTACTCCCCGCGGCTACCGCTAGCGGGGTGGCCACGAGGGGATTCATACTTCACGAGCGCCATGTTGCGTGTGTGGACAGAATCGGAGGTCACAGAGGCGGAGGCACTATTTGCGGAGGGCCTGCTTTGCCCGTACGACCAACTCATGGAGGACCACGGCCTCCCCCAGGGCGGTTTTTGGCGCATCGCCAGCTCATCGACTGCTATCGCCCGCACTGTGACCTTACGACCAGCGAGCCCGCGACAAATCCTGGTTGGCAGTTGTTTATGCCTTAGGCTTTTTCCTTTGAGTGGCAGCTTCTAAGAAGGACACTCTCTAGCTTTATTTTACTCACTGGCTGGAAAAGTGGCTTCTTAGAGAAACATATTGTATTAAAAAACAGAAACCTGAGGTTCAGGAAAGGTTCATCCTGTCAAGTGATGTGAACATGCTCCTATTCACAGCATGACTATCAGCAATACTGCTACTCCTGTGAGTATTTTTACTAGTTTTATGGATGCTATAGTTCCTGTTTCTAGTAATAAAACTCTGGATATTGTTACTTTCACATCCTCTATTGGTACTAATGCTAGAATTATTGCACTTACTACTAGGAAGACTGCCAAACCCATTATTGTTACTATAGCCACCACTACTACTATTGCCAGTGCTAAAATTGTTGTTAGCAGTAGTTGTGGCATTAAAGCCAGTATTTCTGGAACTGCTTGTACAGCCTACTTTGAATTAATACCTCTAGCCACCACATAAAAAAGGGTCTCTGCTTTGCTTGCACAACCTTCTAAGCAGCATTTAACTATTTGCACTCTTTCTAGGACTCTGGGCTCAATTTAGAGTTTGGCTGAGAGGGCACTTTATCACAACGGACAAACTGAAGGTTCGCCTGCTTCATATAGAGTAAGGTAGGCTTTCAGTATGTTGATGATGGAGACTACTGCGTCTCCACCGCAGACAAAGACTGACTACACTACAGAATATGGGGCTTCGGAGTTTTTGCCATTAGCCCACCTGCCCTATTTTGAGTGGGAGGACAAATGGCAAGTTTTCACTGTCTGTACACTGCGGGGTGTATTCTCAAGAACATGTGATAACCATCGCAAAAGTAACTTAATGCAACTTCCAACATCGCAGTCTATCGCGGGTAAATTACGCACTGTTACCGAAGCATTCTCAACGTGGCGGCACCATGCGATATTCTCCAGATATTGTGTCAAATGACCGCATTAAAATCAACGCCATCCCGCAAAAATGCGAAAAGTGAAAGCAAAAAAAGCTGTGATGAGCTCAATCGTGATACAAAAGTCTGAGAAAACCAGCTACAGGCCTGCAATTCACAAGCTTCAGGCAGGAAAAATCACCATAAAAGTAGAAAAAAATGGAAAAACAAATACTAAACAACAGTGAATCACAATGGATGTTGCCGGAGCAAGTACAGAGGAGAACCAGAACCCCACAAGCCCCCCGGACGACTTGCCTGGGACCTCGGGGTCAGGGAATGCCAAGGAGAAGGAGAGTAGGAAGAAGCACTTCAGTCCACAGGAAAACAGGATCCTGATAATGGAGGTGGTCAAACACCATCAACAAATGTTCATCACCTCCACTGTGTTATTGGCAACAAAAAATGGCCCATGGCAGTCCATCGTGGAAAAGGTGAATGCAGTGGGAGTGCTGAAGAGGACAATTGAAGCTGGAATGGTGTCAAATGCAAAACAAAGCCGAAACTCGCCAACAACCGGAAGGCAGCAATGCAGACTGGAGGTGGGAGTCCTGCGCCACAGGAGGAGCTGGACGATAAGGAGGAAATGGTATTCACAGTCATCAGTGGGGAGACGGTGGCTGGAGTCGGTGGACCGGACACTGCTCAACATGACCGGACACAACAGCAGCAGGGTGAGTAACGACCAGGGACAGGGGGACAGGGGGAGATGGGCACAATGGCACACATGCACAATTGAGCTGAGCACATCTGTGGACAAACCATGCCCTAGTCCCCAACTCCCACCAAGAGACCAATGTACCCAAGTATGCAACATCTCAGCACTGTATAAGCACAGAAGTCAAAGACACATCACAGAGCAGCAGGGGCCACTCCCCCAAAATGCAGCACACACACATAACATGCAGAACATCAACACTGACAACAATGTGGCACAAACGGCAACACATCCACAACAGAACACAGGACACAACTGGTGCCGACTGGGTTTAGACACTAGCCAATCACAAGTGGCATTGCAGGGAAATGTGAGTTGATAATGTACAAGTACCAACACAAACACATTTGTTGTCGAAATGTCGACTGTCCCCCATCAAATAGGCAGCTCCTCCCAAACAGCCAAGATGTACACAGTCATGCAGTCTGTATGTAAACATGTACAATGCGACAACATACAAGTGAACACATTGTTAAACTGCATCTCCCCTTCACATTGCAGAAGGACAATCAACACCTCCTGTAGAGCAGCCCCAACCTCTCTTCTCTGATGACGAAGAGGACCACCACAGCTTCGACTCCGACACCCTCCAAGAGTTCATTGACAGCCTCCGCAGCCCACTTCCAGGAGCAGGGCAGCCCAGCTGCAACAAGAACACCCCACCCCCTGCACAGACCACACAGCAGGCAGCACCCACAACTACGGCTGCCTCCCAGGACCCCCACAAAGAACACAATTGCCTTCCAAGGCCATGTGTTGGGATGCCAGGAGCAGCTGGCTGAACAGGTGCAGGAGGGCTTCGACCGCCTGGCAGACAAACTAGATGACATACGTGGGTGTCTAAGTCCCATCAGGGGCCACTCACGGTCCCTAACAAAAACCCACAGCTCCATGCTCTCCAACGGACCATGGCTGACATTGCTGGAGCCCTGACTCAGAGAATAGAACAACTGTCCAGTCCGAGTGGCTCTAGCGATGTCACCCGGGAGTTGGGACACATGCGGAGGTTAATGGAGACCATGGAGCGGGCCAATGTGGAAAGAGCGGCTGCCACGGATGCACACCAGCGAAACCATCCTCATGGCATTGCTGTCACAAGGCCTTGCACTTATGCATGCTGCTGCTACCACCACATCCACATCTCCACCCCCTGAAGGGTCAGTGCAACACAGTGCGGAAGACATTCCACCTCCAGCCCCTGAGGTGTCACTGCCACACAGTTCTGGAGAAAGGCCAGCACCACCCACATGTGAAGCATATGGAACAGCAGAGGACGAAGATGCGGATGAAGCCGCCTTCATGGTAAGAAGGATGCAGTAGCTTTTATCTCCCCATATGACCGGTTTCAGTTTGGTTCTGCCCTCAGCATTATCACCTTCCCCTGTCCCCCGATGCACTCTGCAACACTCACCTTGGACCTCGTAATGGACTGCCATATTCTGCTTGATTGCCAATGACACAGCAAACAGACTGCGGACTGAACTCTTCCTCTTCCTCTTCCTTTGAACTTGTCATTCCCTGAAGGACTCTGGCTGGCACTCCACGGGCCCACATTGTAAAGTGGGGTTTGCATGGCCCTGTACTGCTCCAGATGCAACACTTCACTGAATGTGCATTAAACATTCCGAATCACACAGATGTGTCGTACCTATGGTCTTTCAAGTGTGGTAGTATGGATGACTGTAGGGTCAGTGAATTCCTCTTACGTCTATGTGGCTCATGTCATTGGACTTGGGTCACAGGGTGACACATTGCCGAATGTTGTCCGGCTGGTGCCGACGCAACAACAGCGACACAGGCTGGTGTGCATGTAGGCATGGGGCCTAGGGTCCTGCAAAATCACATTCCGCAAGCCCGGAGTTGACATGATGGCGCCCACACCACGATACCCAATCATAGAGGGTCCATGACTTGCGGGGCACAGACGTGGCGGCACTGGATACACTGCGGCCGGCACAGGCACACCGCCACTGGGCGGTGACTTTTGGTGCAGTGAGGTAGGGGCACTTTAAGTGCTGAGTGGGTGTTCAGCCTGCGATGATGCCCTGTCCCGGCGGTCCGGACTGCCCATGTTTTGTGTGCCCTGCTGGACCGCAGTGTAGGCCTTAGCCAGCTGACAGCGGGGGCCTTCCGCCACGTGGTATGGCCTTGCGGGTCACAGAGTTAGTGGCACCTCAAGGGCTCAGCGGGTGTGCAGCCTGCGATGATGCCCTGTGCACTGGTATGTCCTCTGCTATGGAGAAAACAAGACCCAGCATCAAAAGTGAGACCTGGTGGCCTGCGGAGCGGGCTGCATGATGTGGAGGGTGCCATGTCCGCGGGCCCCGGGCTTGTGGCTTTCAGCAGCTCGTTGTGGGCCCTCTTTTCTACACCCTGGTGGCAGAAGGTGAGCAGTGAGGCCTGGGTGTGCAAGGGTGGGCATGCACCGCTGGGCGGCAGGAGGGGCTGGGGTGCAGCTGTCTGGGTGCACAGGGGCGGGCATGCACCGATGGGCAGCGGGAGGGGCTGGGGTGCAGCTGCCTGGGTGCGCAGGGACGGCATGCACTGCTGGGCGGCAGCAGGTGCTGGAGTGCAGCTGCCTAGGTGCGCAGGGGCGGACAGGCGATGATGTGTGCTTCTGTATGTACTGTGCCATTCATGTATTTGGCCTCTGTTTCAGGTGACGGATCTGTCTCAGATGTGGGACCTGATGAACTGCACTACATACCGGCACGTGGTTGGAGACACACCGGTGGCAGCAGGTGAGCATTGTGGCTTGGGTGCGCAGTGTCTGCACTCTCTCTCCCTGTACCTCTCTTCTTTTCTCTATCTCTCGCTCCCCTTCTCTGTCCATCTATCTCTCTCTCCCCCTCTCTTTCCGTCTATGTCTCTCTCCCCCTCTCTGTCCGTCTATTTCTCGCTCCCCCTCTCTGTCCGTCTATCTCTCTCTACCCCTCTCTGTCCGTCTATCTCTCGCTCCTCTCTCTGTCCGTCTATCTCTCTCTCTCTCTCTCCCTCTCTTTCCCTCTCTCTCCTTCACTCTCTCTCTGTCCCTTGATGTGCGCAGGGCACACCTTCTCATCATGATTTTTGTCTTGCAGGCTGTGAACTACGGATTGTCCCAAGGGGAGCTGCAATGTGTCTTCATTTCTGTTCTGTGTTTATTTTAATACGCTTTCATTTGTTGATTTGAAGATGAATGTGTGATGCTCGTTTCTGTGACGACAAATGCATGTCACCAGATGTGATTGTGGGACATCAGGCAGATTATTTGGTACATGATTCCATGTAGTTGATGTGGCATATCTCTGGCCGGGGGGCCCAGGGAGGGGGGCCGGGGGCCCTGGGGGTGGTGGCAGTGGGTGTTGCGGCCCTCTTGGGTGTCCCGCCTGCATGCTCAGTGGCTCCTTGGCATCTGTTGCCCTTCAGATGTGGCTCTGGGCTAGGCTCCCTTTTCTGGTGCAGGCCGTGGTCCGACTTTACACCAGGTCAGAGCAGGTGTTAGTTTCCTGCTGCTAACGTGCCTTACCGCATGTTTTGTGGTCGTATCGCCGATCTGGCTGGTCGTTGAGAATGTTGCGGAGAGGTGTTGTTGCGGTTTTTTGCATGGGAACGCCTACTCGGCATCTCATTAGCAATAGTTGCAGGGGTCCTCTGTGGTGATGTTTTTTGTGGCTGCTATCGCAGGTAAACTGGTGCTATGGGCTGCTAGCACCAGCTTGTGAATGGGGTGATACATTTATTGCGACTTTGGCTGCGATAAAGTGCCGTTAACTCTGCGATGCCTCCTTGAGAATATGCCCCTGCATGTGAAAATCTGGTAGTAAGGGACAGTGAATACTCTAAAATGAGTACACTCCCATTCTGAGTGGCTCATTGATTTTTTTTATTTTGAAAAATAAAATCCTGCTTTGGGATTTTGTTTTTGAAAATAAAAAACAGCATTGAAAGTTTGATGCCTGGCTCCATCATGTTGACAGAGCTGTCCATCAAACTTTCAGTGCATTTAGAGGATCAGCCACGGTTCCTGGAAATGCTAGAGATGTCTGCTGAGTAGCGGGCCTCTCTAAATTTGGCTGGTGGTGTACCCTTGCCATAATGAGAGTAAAGTCCTCTGCAATGACAATGGTACGAAATCCTCCGACCATCCTCTAAATCAGGCACCCTATTCTTAATCAGACAGTTTTCATGTGTTATTAGTAGTGTATATTTTGTTGATGCTTACCATGTAAAATATTAAATGCTTAGTCTTTTAAAATCCAAGGGAATTCTTTGATAGAGCTATGTATAAAGATACAGATTTAGGATTCTTCCTGAGTAATGGGTAAATGAACAGACTGAAGTGCCAAGATAAGCAATTCCATGGTCTGTCCACAAATAGAAGATGCTTTTATTAAATTACTTTAGTAGATTAATATGGGAGAGACCTATTAGCACATTTTCAGAGTCTAATTTGGCTAAGTTTAAACCGAAAAATAATAAGTCCAAATCCTAATTTGATGCACTTGAAAATCTGAGTATTGAGCCCTCAATCATTATTAAGCCCTCCGTTAAGGGGGCAACACTGTTACTTTATCCTGAGATCTATTTTAACAAGGTTATAGCCAACTTACTGATAATTATTATGTTGTCTTGTCATCCTACTGTGTACTTGCAAGAAATGCATCAATCATTTATTAAAGAATATGTGGACAATGGACACAATTCGATCGGAGGGATGAAAGCTTTTATGTTTGGAACAGTCTTTAGTTCCTCAGGTTTATTTCCTTCCAAAAAAACATAAATCCTTTACTTTGCCTCATAGAATACATATTGGAAATCTTTCTGTATATCTGGAAAAGTTCTGACCACTTATATCATAGCAATGTCATCATTCTAAAATTAGAAGGGCTCCTTATTGAGGAAGGATGGATGATTGCTACTCTAGATGTAAGTCCAATTATACATCCAACAATTCAGCAGATGGGTTAAGAAATTCTTCTTTAGATTTCCACAAACCGCTGTGATGTCTTTTTTTATAGAAATGCAAGAGATGTCCGATAGGCCGTCGGACAGCTCTAAATTTAGCAGATACCTCAACATGACCGAAGTAAAGTACTCTGTCATGGCAACCGTACATACTCTGTCGCCAACCTCAAAATCAAACCCTTACTAGCAAGAATTAGTGAGGTACTTCCAAAAGAAAGCACAACTCCTTTTATTTCATTTGAAATTCTATAAATGTTTAGCACCCTTTGAAGCACAGTACGTTAAGAGGTCCTATAATTTGGGAGTGAATGATAAATATCTATATTTGCCTGGTGGGGTGTTCTGTGTTTACAAGCTCCTGATCTAATTCTGTTTGCAATATGTCTTCTTGTTCATCAGAATGTGGGGCCATACTGGCTACGAGTGTGTCATCCTCTTCTCATATTTATACTGTGTTGCTAATGAAGTGTTTTTGTCTTCTGGTCTATGATTGGATATGGTATCTATTGAGTCTCATTTAGGGTTCTTTTGAACTTGATTGTCTTTCGAATTTTAGACATCCTTATCAGGGTACTTTACTAGAGACTAGGAATGTGTTTTCACTTTTGGAAAGTAAAAACCTTTTTACTTTTTATTTCAATCAATACAGAGATTTTCTATGTTGATGATGATGATGGTATTTTGTCATTAGCATACAATCATTCAAATGTGAAGGATGGTCAGATAGAAGTACTACTGGTTTAGGTTGTTTGAACACTGCTATAATGTCTTTTGAGCTGTTTTGGGGAATCAACAGCAATTAACTTCCCAGTAGCTTAAATTTGGAAGATGTAGAATTGATTCCCTGCAATTCTCCCTCTCCATCGACATCATTGGCGCCGCCCTCCCAGGCTGCTGTTAGACCCTTCTCTTGCACATTCCGCTCCACTCGGCGCAGAATGACTTTTCATGCCCAATGCTGATACTTGCTAATTATCGGTCTCTAATTTTTATTATCTTTAGCTTGAATTTTGAACAGAACACACCACATCACCTTGGGTTCACGCAGAAGACATAAAGTGCACACACTTATGATCACTCAAAGCAAACTTTTAATAGTGCCAAGTTTAGCATCTAAAATAGTTCTCTCTATAACCAAAGACTGCAAAAAGACCAGTGAAATCCATTTATAAAACAATCTACTTGTAGGATGTGATCCTCATAGGCCTGAATAATTTTGAATATCCATCTAGATCTTGATTATTGATCTCTGTTGTCATGTTTCTCTTCTTTTGATGCGGAAGCCCGCAGTCTTCTGGAGCATTTATAGTGTTTTGTCTTGAACATTATCAGCCGTATTTCTCCTTGCTTCCAGACCTCCAAGTGGAAAGCTCAATCTAATGATTATGTTCGCCCACTGGGTGTCACAACCCTGTTAGGAGCTGTGTGCGAGGAGGGATTTCTGATCCTGGTCCGCCTCTCTCCACCAAAAAGAACAGTAAGAGGAGAAATAGGAATCTCCAACCTAGCATTCTTAAGAGGGGAAATGGGGATTGGGAATGAGAGAGGAAAACATGCAGAAGGGAATCTCATGTCTCAGGTGTTTTATATTACTTGGTCTGGCACACTATCCTTAAAGGTCCTTAAAGGAGCTGCACACACCACTGGTACAGAAGGTGCTACTATAAGGACAAATGGAGATGGTAAATAATAGTATTTGTGTCAGTCTACTAATACATAACAGTCCCCAACCCTCTTGCTTTTACCTGATGCTCCAAAACACAAAGCTGATAACAAACCCAGGAAGTACTTGATGACCTTTCCCAAGCTTGGGAGCACCAGGAGATGCTGAGAATTGGTAGTGACGTCCAATATTATCCTACTGATGCAACCAGTGGAAGGTAGATCTTCAGAGGCATAGGAAGGGAGAACCATGGGAAGCACGAAGGATAGCGGTAGAAGAAAACAAGGGTGCAGAGAGCGCCATAAACGGTGGACGAATTAATCGGCAACTACATAACTAAACAGTAGTGAGATAACTTGCTATTGCTGCCCGGCTCCCTAATTACCCTGCATTTGATCCCACTGGAGTGTGATTGGCTGACCTACTCAATCTAACATCAAAGATCTGACTTCTGTCTTTCAAGCCTTAGTCTCCCATGAACCGGTATCTGCAGTCAACATGCTGATTTTGTTCTCCTTCTTCGACTCTCCTCAATGTATTGTCTTTTGAGCAGCAAGTCTTGCCTGCTCTGTCCCTGATTTATGACACTGGGGCATGTAGGAATATGAGTGATGTCATACTTGCTGTGCATATTATGGATGCCCGATAAACAGAAAACTTTGGGAGGAAATTTAGAAGTTGGCGGACGGCTTTCTCCATTGTAAACGTGACAGAGTACCCTCGTCACCAAGCCGATGGTACGCTTAACGTATTTAGGTTCAGAAGGACTGTCCGCGTTTGGTTGACAAAGAGTCCTTTCGCTCTGTTGATGGGAAGGTACCTCTGACAAACTAGGGGCCGACAAAGTAAAGCGATCACATGGTCCACTTTAGGCACACTCTAGGAACAGAAAAAAAAGACTGACCACACACCCTGGGAGAGAACTCCAAGGGTGTGGGGGGCATTATTATTTTTGATGGCTGTCTGTTAAAACCAATGGCGGCTGACCACAAAACGTTTTGTAACTAAAAGAGAACCCCTGGGACAGTGGTTTCCTTCAAGGTACAGAGACAACTGGTTCGGCAGTTATCTCAAAGTAGGTTAGACTACCATTCACCAGGGTGGCAGATGTTAAGACCTCCACCATCCTAATGGATGGTACACTGTCCTGGAAGGGCAAATCAGACCCTATTTTTCTATTCAAAGAAATGTATGAGGTTTCTCTAGGTGGGGGAAAAGATCCAGAGCGTGTGAATTTAGTCTGGGTTCACAATGCAAAAACATTTTTAAAATGATTGCTAGCCTTTAATAGGTTCCTGATATCAAAGAAGTTTCACCACACAAAAAAGATTCTGAAACTGAAGTATAATATATATAAAGTTCCAGGCCAGCTAAATCTTCAATATAAGGGAGGACTGTAGAAATTTGAAAACAAGGTCACTGTACAGTAGGTACACAGGTGAGATTATCATCTTTGGGTCTCCAGCAGTATTGGCAGATTTTGAGAATATACAAGTTGACACCACTCTCACTTAGGTGATATTCCACGTCAGCACCTGTGTTGATTCTTCAGTTTTCCATGTATTGAGACATTTCAGTAACCTAGTAGGTCACTGTTATTAGAAGAAGACTCACCATGCTCTATACAAAATCACTGGTGCCAACCTCTTCAAAATGGTTTTGAATGTACATGTATGAGGCTCTGTGTAATCCCAGCCTCGGTGCTGCACCTGTTTAAAACGTTGAGGACCCCCAGTGATTCAGGCTTGCTACCAAGACAAATGTATATTTATTGGCACAGCAGCCACATCACAATGCCATTTCGTTTGAAAGGATTTAGAGATTTGTTATTTTGAATGCATTGCAACTAGGTGGCTACAGGATATCAAAGCTATGGAAGGTTAAGGGCCTATGTGGCAATAGGACTGATTCAGGCACTAGACTCCCTTTATTTTGGCTGTATTCCACAGAAATTGCTTTCCTTCAATAGAAGTAAATGGGGAAAATAGATTCCCATGTTTGTTTTTGTTTTTCAAAATCTCCCACCTTCCTGTCCTGAAAAGCTGGCACGTAGGCAAGGGACCTTGTCGTATTCAGGGAATTGTTGTCAGTCTGTAATGTACGTATTTTGGAGCCAGACGTATCCCTTTAATAGATTCGTCCACTTTTCGAGAGATATCAGGTGTCAACACATTTCAGTGATCTTCACGGTACAGTTTACAATAACATCAGAGTGTTTACAACATTGAGCAATTTCAAAAATATAACATTGACCAATTTCAAATATCTCAAGTTCAGCATGAGTAAGCTTGCCGGTCAGCGAACAACACGAGTTCCTGGAATGTGAGGATGGTGTGTCTTTGTGAAGCTGCGAGCCTTGAGTGTGTGTGTTTTTTAATGTAATCTGATGTTAAGTAGGTTCTCGAAGACGTGCGACCTGCCGAGTGCAAAATTCAACAGCTTCACAGCTTCCATGAAATCTGTGACCTTGAGCTGCGAGCGGAAAAAGCGAAGATATATAAAAATAACCAGCACCGCCTCTCCCCTACCTTCTCCACCGCCGAGGAACGCGCAGGAATGACTGCAAAAATGCAAAGAAAAAAGAAAAAAAATAGCCGGAAACGCGATAATGAATCCCGTCCCTCCCGGACTGGTGACCTGACTCATGGTTGCCATGGCGATATTTTAGAAAATACGCTTGCGACACCGTAAGTCACGTCACCCAGTCCTCGAGAGGCAGGATCACAGCTGGATAAATCATCCGAACACGGGCTTTGTCCAGTGGCAGGCCTCCGTTTTGCGAGGCCGGCCAATGGAAGAAGGGGCGTGGTTTCATGCCCCTTCTTGCTAACAAGAACTCTCGCCTGCGACAGCGCATGCGCTGCAACGCAGGCTTCGACCTAAAAATTAATGTGTCTGTCTGTAATACAACAGGTGCTAATGAAATGAAAATAACATTGCTAAAATACAACAATTACCCGGAGATATATTGGCGCTAAGCCATAATGAAAAACCGAATCTGTTATAGAAAGATACTGGAACTATTTGCCAAAAAGCCAGGTTTTTAAATTCTTCCTGAATAGATTTGCCCTCAGTTTTAATTCTGTCTGGAGCGAGTTCCACAATCTCGATGTACATGATTCAAATTCCCTCCCGCCCCATTTAGCTTTCTTGAATCTGGGAATTACAAGATTTCCAAGTAGTGGAAGAGTCCAGAGAATGTACAGGAGTATAACGTTGAAAATATTGTATAAGATAATCAGAGCCAATGTCTTGTTGTGCCCTGAAGGTGATGCAAAATGCTTTGAATTGAATACGTTTGCCTATAGGGAACCAATGTAGTTGGACTACAGTTTGAGATATAGATTTGTGTTTCGGGACACCTAGCAGTAACAGAGCTGCTGCATTTTGCAGCGTCTGTAGCTTATACAAAAAACTTTTTGAATATTAATGAAGAGCACATTGCAGTAATCAAGGAAAAAAAATCAAGCAAGACCGCTGCATTGTAAATGCTTGTTTCTGATGTTGTGCAGCATCAGGAAAAGCCAAGAAGGTGGAATGACGTGAGCGCATGCGTGCTGAAGTAGGCATCATGACACATGACACTGCTGGCTTTTGTGTCATTATCTATGCACTCGTTATGAGCTATGCACACCCATTGGCCTGCATACCTAATGTGGGGACACAATGGGTTAGACCAGCCAGGATGACACTGTTTATCAATGTTGGCAGGAAATGCTTTGTGGACACAGGCCTTGTTAATGACTCTGGCTGATGCGGTCTGTTCAAACGTAATTTGTAGAAATGAAGAAAACGGAAGGAGCTTGAGCCCTCAGTACCTGTGCTTTTTGTCCTGGGTACAGGCCCAGGTGTGTTATAAAGAAGTATTGGATGTCCCGGCAGTGCTGGGGTGTTCACTCATATGTCTTTCTACTTTATTTCTCATATTTGCAGTGTACAGAATGCCATGCTGCACGTTCGGGCTGGACTGTTCTCATGGGGACCAGGGTGAAGACTGATTTGAATATGGCTGGGTTTAAACTGTAATGGCATGGGGAGCAAAAAAAATGATGGAGTTAGGCCCAGATATCTATACTGGGATAAATGTTTGACATTGTTTAACATTATGACCATCAATTGTTCTTTTTGCATTTGTCACCCCGGGTGGGACGGGTATGCCCAGACATGGGCCCCTTGCTCTCCATGCCACTGGAGTCAAGCTATCCTGGCTGATGAGGACTGAAATCCCGAAACCGGTCCTAGAATGCTTGTTTCTAGTCCAGGGAGGACCTTGCCTGGCAGTTCTGGCTGGACTGTTCCCATGAGGCACAGGGTCAAGACTGATTTACATATAGCTGGGTTCAAACTGGAATAGCATGGGAACAGTGCTTTAAATGGGCCGGTACTCACCGGTACGGAGTACCGGCACTTCTTAGATTTGTCACTCTGAGTACCGGCACTTCTCTTCTGCCAGAGGAGAGTACCGGTACTCATGACAAGGGAGGTCACTGGCTGAGAGTGCGAATGAGAAGGTGGGGACGTTTAATGTGAGGTGCTCACGGTCAAGCTGTGCTAGACAAAGCAGGGTGGAGATTCATTTTACGTGCTAGTGTGCACGTGTGATTTTCAAAGCGCAGCACTTCAGAAAGTGAAAAGTACTTTAAACATATACATTTTAGCAGTGGTAAGGGCGGCGGATTCTCACACTTCCTGTACTTTCTGGATCAGAGGGTTAATGCCCAGACAATGCGATGGAAGAGGCTCTTTGAGCGCTAATCTGTTCTGCACTGAGAAACCCACCTTCCTAAAAAAAATGTCTCAATTACCCAGTGTGCCCGCATTTGTATGACTGGTTTTGTAAGGAAAACGCGTGAGAGAGAGAGAATCAAGGCATGCTCAGGAGGTATTTTAACCACATCCGTGCGGCCACGATTTACCGCCGGTGCTGAGCCCTAATGAAAACGGGCGGGGTCATGACGGAACGGTTCTGTCATCAGCACAGCCCGAACGATGCTCATGACGGAACCGTTCCGTCATCAGCATCGAAAGGGTTAAAGAAAATGGGTGGCACGTTGTCTGTATATGTCTGTGGTGACAAAGGTTCATGAATAACGTAGTAGGGAATGTTGGTGGGTGAGTGAGTGGGTGGGTGAGTGAGTGGATGGATGAGTGAGCTAGGGTGGATGTATTGATGGATGGATGAGTGAATGGATGGATGAGTGAATGGATGTATGGGTGAAAGAGGGTGGATGATTGGATAAAAGGGCGGATGATGGATGTGTAAGTGAAAGATTGGATGGATGGATGAATGGAAGTGAGGGAGGATGGATGAAAGGGTGGATGATGGATGAGTAAAAGGAGGTATTGAGTGGATGGTATAAAGGAGTGAAAGGGTTGATGGATAGATGAGCAAAAGGATTGATGGATGAGTGAAAGGGTGGATAAAGAGATGGATGAGTGAAAGGATGAATGGATATGTTTAAGGATGGATGGATAGGTTTGGATATGAAGGGTGGACAGACGGAATGGTGAAAAACTGAATGATGGATGAAAAACCGAAAACATGACAGAATGTAAAGGGTAAATGGTGGACATCAGCCGGTAAATGGTTGGATGAAAGTATGACTGTATAGATCGATGGAAGAGACAAGAGATATCTTCTGGGGAGGGTCATGATGATTTGCTTCATTTGCTAGTTGCCATAAGAGCTTTGGTTTGATGTGGGGTTATTTTCAGTTTCTTCCTACTCACATGCTCAAAAATATATAGTATTGTGCCAAAAATCATTAATTAACAGTATGGCATTAAGAAGGTGCAACTATTGCAAAAAAAGGAAAAGTTAACATATTATCGCATTTCTCTTTCATTTTGTATAATGAGTTAACCTGCTTTGTTTATATAAACACATTTATCATGTGCTTTGGTGTGTGCTGCAACTAATAGGGAAGTTGTTAATTATCATTATGTCTTGCCCTTAGCCCCGCCCCTAGCTCCGCCCAGCCCCGCCCACTCACTACAACTCTAGCTCATTTTAATGAGTACCTGCACTTATTTTTTCCCATTTAAAGCATGCATGGGAAGCAAAAAAAACGATGGATTTAGGCCCAGATCTCTGCACGGGGGTGAATGTGACATTGTTCTGCATTCTGTCCATCAATTGTTCTTTTCACATTTGTCACCCGAGTGGGAAGAGTATGCCCAGGCGTGGGTCCGGGTCCTGAACTCTCCATGCCACTGGAGTCAAGCTATCCTGGCTGATGAGGGGTGAAACCCCGAAACCGGTCCTAGGATGCTTGTTTCCAGTCCAGGGAGGACCTGGGCTGGCAGTTTGGGCTGGGCTGTTCCTATAGGGTGCAGGGTCAAGACTGATTTGCATATGGCTGGGTTCAAACTGGAATGGCACGGGGAGCAAAAAAATGATGGATTTAGGCCCAGACTTAGTACTGGGGTAAATGTTTGACATTGTTCCACATTCTGTTCATCAATTCTTTTTGCACGTTTGACTTGGGCAGTAGGGTTGTGCAGCAAGTCAAGTCTGAGTTTCACGGTCAAACTCACAGCAATCAAAGGAACTTGACTGAGGAGATTTGTGTTCATTTTCCAGGTGTGAGCATCTGTTACCGAATATTATATTCTCTCTTTGTAGTTCTTGTTGGATGCTCATTAGGTCCGGGAGTTTGGGTGCAGTATTGACAGTCCCTGTCGACGTCTCTAAAGATCTAAACTGCTTTGTGTATTTGTATCTATTTAATTTAAAACTGTGTTAGAACCGTGGTTCATTTTTGATTTTTTTATATATTGCATTATGATTTGTTCTGGGTATGCCGTTATTGGTGGTTTAATTTTTTTTGTGTGTACTCCTTCAAGCTTCTTTCTGTTAGCAAGGAGGCGTGGAGACCGCTTGAACTTATGGTGTCTGTTGTAGGGGTCACCGAGAGCAGTTCTAGGCCTACGTCTTTATAGGAAGTAAGCAGCGCATCTCGCATGTGTGCAAGTCTGAGCTTAACATAAACACCAGCTCCACTATGTGGCCAAATGTATTAGTGCAGCCTGATGAGTTCGTAAAAAACAATGTGCAGTGAGTGGCCACTTATACTTCAGTTTTGGGTGCATCTGAGAGAACATTAAAGGTACATTTACAGTTTGGTCAGATTTTATACTTCACTGGCAATATAGCCTGCAATTTGTTTTTATTTGCACTTACGTAAAGCTTGTATATTACATTTCATTGGAGACACCGAAAATCATATCTGAAAATAATATGTGTTGTTTTCTGTGATTGATACAACCAAGACAAATGAAACGGAAATCACAGTTCACAGTAGGCACAGGTGGAAGTAGAAACCTTGCACTTGTACACATGTATCTGATTGTCCATGGTTTCTCGTTTGGGCAAAGCACAACTGATTGTACAATCTGCTTTTTCCTATGCCCTCCCAGGAAAACACAGAAAGGAGTAACCAAAATGTAAAAAGTCAACAGCAAGCACACACAAGGAAATAAATCAGTCTTAAATGGAAGCTGTACATCCTTGTTTCCTGGGCATTATAGCACCTCAACTTTATTACACCTCAAAAAGAATAAGGGACAAATAACATGAACAGTTACAAAAAATGCAGCCTTTTCTCCAAAACAAACAAGACACTAGTATTTCCTAACTTGCCTTCCATTTGGTGATGTGGATGTGCTATTTCTCCAGTGTAATCTCAGCTGAGCTGAGCCTATAACTCCCCAGGAGCTTAGAGCAAATGGTGCACCACTGACTCGCTCTGTAAACAGTAAGATAGAGGTGGGTGAGCCAACAAATGAACAGGGAGAGCCAAGCCAGAGCCTAGCCGGGGGTCTGGTTCGGATCATCAAGCCTGCGCATAGGCTGATCCCTAAAAATATGTGTTATGCAAATCATACACCAAACCACATAAAATATGATAAAGTCTCTTCAAAGTTCAAAAAGCGTATTTCTTTAACACGTGGAGGCTTTGACATTAATAGGGACATTATAACACTACTGAGTAGTACTTATTAAAAGTGATAGTTTTCAACAACTTGTAGTCTGAACTCACATATTTGAAAGTGCTTTTATACGAGGTAATGAAGAAAGAAAGAGTTTAGCTGAAAAATAATATTTGCCTAATTTCACACAATTTAAGCAGGGAAGCTCTGCAGCTGCCCCATCAGAGTCGACCCTGAGATGTAATACAGTCTGGGTGGAGAACATGCAAAGTATGCATGACTATTTGGCCGGCCCAAGAAGGCCAGCAAAACAGTCATGGACACTTAAAGAGTGTCACCACTCCTCCACCCTGCGCTGCCCAGCCTAGCCCGGCAAAAATGCCTCAGCACGGAAAAGGAAAATGTTACTTACCCTGTAAGCATCTGTTCTTGGCATGTAACGCTGTTGATTCACATGTTTTGCAAGTTGTTTTTCTTCGAAGAAGTCTTTCCAGTCACGAGGTAGGTGACTCCTCTTTTCGGTGATAGTGTGCATGGGCATCAACTCCAGTGCTAGATTGTTTTCCCGCAGAGGGTGAGAATGGAGTTAGTAAAGGTAGAACAGAGATGTCCATGCATACGTAGGTAAGATAAGGAAGAACTTCAACAGGTATAGGTACCTGGGGAGGCAGGTGGGTGCATGTGAATCTACAGCTCTACATGCCAAGAACAGATGCTTACAGGGTAAGTAACATTTTCTGTTTGAGGCATGTGAGCTGTAGATCAAATGCTTTGCATAGACTATACAGCAATTTTCTCCCAAAGCGGTGGCTAACCTGTAGCTGTTGCAGTTGTTTGAAAAAGTGTTTTAAGTACTGCCTGGCCTACATTAGCTTGTTGCCTCGCTAAAACATCCACACAATAGTGTTTGGTGAATGTGTGCGATGTAGACCATGTTGCTGCCTTAAAGATGTCAGCTAATATTCCCTAAGGAGGCCATAGTAGCACTTATTTTGCGAGTGGAATGCGCTCTAGGGGGTATTGGCAATGTTCTTTTTGCTTTTGTATATCATGTTTGGCTACATTTAACAATCCTTCTTGCTATACCTGATTTAGAAATGGCATTTTCTTTGTATGGTGGAGAAAAAGCAACAAAGAGCTGCTTTGTCTTACGAAAATAGTTTGATCTTTCTACATAATATAGTAGAGCTCTTCTAACATCAAGTGTGTGTGTAGAGCTTGTTCTGCTACAGAATGAGGTTGAGAAAAGAACACAGGCAACTCAACTGATTGATTGATTGATGTGAAATGCAGAAACCACTTTTGGAAGAAATGTGTGATTGGTTCAAAGAACCACCTTGTCTTTGTGCAGTTGAAAGAAAGGCTCTTGTACAGTTAGTGCCCGGAGTTCACCAACTCTCCTTAAGGAAGTGATCACAATAAGAAAAGCAACCTTCCCTGAGAGAAATTGTAGTTGACACCTATGCATTAGTTCAAAAGGTTGTCCCATTAGCCTTGTAAGGACTATGTTCAAGTTCCATACTGGTGCAGGTGGAGCTCTTGGTGGTATCACTCTTTTTAGTCCTTCCATAAAGGCTTTAATCGCTGGTACTCTGAATAGAGATAAGTGTTGTCTGTTTTGTCAATTATCAGCTACTGCTGATAAATGCAGTCAAATGGATGTATAAATTAATCCAGATTGCTGTGAGTGTAAGAGATAACAGATGATGTTTTGTAGTGAAGCATCAAGGGGACTGATATTGTTACTGTTACAATATATAACAAAACGTTTCAACTTTGCGGTATAACATGCCCTAGTAGTAGTTCTCCTAGCCTCCTTTAGGATATTCATACAGTCTGGTGGTAATAGTAAATAGCAAAACTCTATGACTTCAGAAGCCAAATCGCCAGTTTGAGTTCCTTGGTATTTGGATGCCTGATTTCTCTATGGCTCTGAGTGAGGAGACTGGAGTTGAGATGCAGTTTTTGGTGTGGAACTACTGACAGCTTCAGAAGGGTGGTGAACCAGGGTTGACATGCCCATCTGGGAGCTATGCGAATCAGCTTGAGGGATGTTTTCCTGAGCTTCCAAACTACCAGCAGAAAGAGTGGGAGAAGCTGAAAAGCGTAGGCAAAAATCCCTGACCAGTTCGTCCACAGGTCATTGCCTTTGGAAGGCGGGTGTTGGAACCTGGAGGTGAAGCTTGAGCTTTTGCATTTTGAGCTGTGGCGAACAGGTCTATGTGAGGAAATCCCCATTCTTGAAAGTAGGGAAGAAGAATTTGGGGATGAAGTTCTCACTTGTGGATTTGCTGCCTCTGTCTGCTGAGAAGGTCTGCAATTTGATTGTTTACTCCTGGAAGGTGTTCTGCTAGCAGATACATTTTGTGATGTATGGCCCATTTCCAAATGGCTTGTGCTAGGCATGACAGTTGGAGAGAGTGTGCCCCCCCCCCCCTGCTTTTGTATGTAGTAGTACATAGCTGTCATGTTGCCTGTGCGGACTGAGACAGTTTTGCCTATTAGGTGAGTTTGAAAGGCTTTAAGCGCTAGAAACACTGCTAGTAGCTCTAGGTGGTTGATTTGTAGGCTCCTCTACTTTAGAGTCCATGATCCTTAGATTGTGTGACTTTGCAGGTGAGCGCCCCAAAGAGCGATGCGTCTGTTGTTAGAACTGTCTGTGGACACAGGGTCGAGAAAGGGCCTCCTTTGGATACATTTTGTGGGCTCCACCACTGCAGAGAGCGATGGGTGCGGCCATCTACCAACACTAGATCAGTCAACTAACCCTGCGATTGGTTCCACTAAGTTGCTATGCATTCTTGAAGGGGATGCATGTGAAGCCTTGCGTGGCGAACAATTAAAATGCAAGACACCATCTTTCCTAGCAGTTGCATGAATACTTTTGCTGGTAATGACTAGTTGGGCTGAAATTGAGTGAGAATTGACAGAATATTATGAATCTTGGCTGCTTTGGGAGATGCTAGAGCTTTCTGAGTATCTATTGTGGCCTATAGATACGTTTGTGTGTTGGAAGGCTGTAGATGAGACTATAACACGTTTACTATAAACCCTAGTTGGTGAAGTAAGTGAAAAGTGGTTTGAGTGTGTTGGAGACACATTTGGTAATTGCTGTCTTTGATGAGCCAGTCGTCCAGGTATGGGAAGACATTGATATGTTGTCTTCTTAGTTGTGCTGCAATTACTGCCAGACATTTGGTAAATACTCTGGGAGCAGTGGTGACTCCAAACGGGAGTACTTTGGAATGGTAATGATGACCCGCTACGATGAATCAGAGGTATTTGCGGTGAGCGGGATGAATTGGAATGTGGAAATATGCGTCTTTTAATTCTAGAGTAGACCTAAATTCGCCCTGCTGTAAAAGTGGGAGCACTGGTTGAAGTGTTACCATGTGAAAATGCTCTGACAGTATGTAGAGATTTAGTTCACTGAGGTCAAGAATAAGTTTCAAGTAGCCGTCCTTATTGGGGATGAGAAAGTACAAGGTGTACACACCTGTTCCTTCATGTTGTAACGGCACAGGTTCAATGGCTTCTTTGAACAGGAGAGGGTCTATGGCTCTTTTGAACAGGAGAGACTAGACCTCTTGCTGAAGTAGATGTAAATGTTCTGGTGACATTTTGTGAGAATGTGGCGGAATGTTTGGAGGATTGTTGGTAAGCTCCAGGCAAGAACCAAGTTGGATAATTCCCAGCACCCATTTGTCTGTAGTTATTGATTCCCAGATGGGGAGGAATTGTAAAAGACGTCCCCCGACAGGTGTTGAATGATCAGGGGAAGCATAGGCAAGTCACTGTTTGTTAGAAGAGGGGAGGTACATTTTGTAGAACCTTTACCTCTACCCTTGCCATTGTTACCTCTGTATCCTCCTCTAAAGAAGCCTCTCGAGGAGGAGGATTGATTGTTGCCCTTCTAGGGTGCAGCAGTAGTGTTTGAAGAGATGGTCTTGGACCACCCACGATAGAAGGAGCGACAAAAGGAGCCACAATTAGGAGACTGTTTGGCTCCCATAAATGTATCTACTTCCGTATCCTTTTTCATCTTTTCTAAGGACGTATCTACTACGGGTCCAAAGAGATGCTGTTTATCGAATGGTGTTACAAAATTGATTGCTGTACTTCAGGTTTAAATCCAGATATCCTTAACCATGCATGGCTCCTTAATAATACTAGTATTGATTCCTCTAGCTGCAGTGTCAGCAGCATCCAAAGCACACCTAATTGATGAATTTGAAATGAGATTTCCTTCTTGGACTAGGTCTTAAGCTTAAGCCTTATGCTCCTCTGGTAGAAATTGGAGCAATTGCTGCATCTCATCCCAGTGTGCCCTATCATACCTGGCTAGAAGGGCCTGTCTGTTGGCAATAAGCCAGTGATTTGCTGCTTGGGTGGCTACCCTTTTACTGGAGCCGTCTATCAGTTTGGACTCTTTTTCTGGAGGGGGTTCCCCTGAAGTTTGTGAATGGGCCCATTTACGGGCATTAGAGACTACTAAAGAGGCCAGTGGTAACTGCTCTTTAACAAAAACTGGATCTGATGGGGCAGACTTGTACTTTTTGTCTATCTTGTGGGTGAGAATACGAGCATGAACAGGGTCTATGAATATATTGTCTGCATGTCTCATCATGCCTTTGAGCACAGGGAGAGTGTGAGTGGACCTTTGTGAGCTACTAAGGGTTTCAAACAGAAATCCTCTTCTAGGGATTCTTTCTGTAATTGTACCCATGATACTCTGCAGCTCTAGATAGTAATTCTATGTGCCCCACATTGTCGTCAGGTGGGGAAGGCTTTGTAGGGCAAAGGTCTGGGTCATTATCTGTGGATGAGTCAGTGTTGTAGTCTTTCTAGGAATCTGCTGGTAAAGGATCATCCCCACCATTCCCATCATCCTCATCATAAAGGTTGTTGAGAAGAGTTAGTTGGTGTAATTAGTAAGTGTTGTAACTGTGGGGAAGGAGGAGATGGAGGAGGAGGAGGAGAGGGGTTAGTACCAACATGCTTCCTCTCAAAGGAATATGATTACGCTTCTGAGGCAATTTGGTAGAAAGATGTCCTGTTTGGAGATTAAAATAGAGTTATTTCTGTTTGGGGTCTGATTTTGGAGGTGGGACGTACAAACAGGGGTCCTGCTGCTGCAGAGGAGCATCTTTCTGTTTCGGACCCGAAATTTTCGGTGCTGGATCAGGCGAATTTTCAACGCAGAAGGTTTAAGTTTAGAAGCCGGTTTTGGTTTTGGCATTGAATGTTTCGGCTCCGAAGCGGTTTTTGGTTTTGAGCCCGAAGGTTTCGGCTCGGTGCCCAACTCGATCCTGAGCTGGAAGGCTTTGGTACATGTTTCAGTGCCGAGTCGGCAGGCAGGGCATTGGAAACATCTTCTCAGTGCCGACCATGGCCCAAAGGTGGAGGTGGGACCGGAGCCTTTTACTTGGGAAAAATAGATATTTGGGGCAAGGGGTGTACGGTATTCACGATACGTTGGCCTTCCATGTCAGAGTCCGATTCCGAAATGGATACAGGTTCTTCCTGTTCTTCTTCGGCCCCTTGTGCGTGATAATCTTCTTGTTCAGAACCTTCTCCGAAGATGTCCGGCCTGGATTCAATGTTTTGGCTCTGCATTTCACGACGTCGAGCCCCACAATCATGGAGCGTTTTCTGCGTATGGAAAGATGTGCACGCATCGCAGCTCTGTTCGTTGTGCTCCGGAGATAAGCTCAAGTTACACACTTCGTGTGAGTCGGTGTGCAGGTACTTTGCGTGGCATCAAGGACAGAATTTGAATGGAGTCCGTTCCATCAACCGTGAGGTGGATTGACGCAGTGAGGCACAACGGCCTTCCACAAGCTTTCCAATCGAAATAGAAGTTTTTTTGACCAATTCTTTACTCGGAGAAGTGGGTTACGCCTACGAAAACACTACTGTCGAGGGTAGAGTGGATTGCGCACCAAGGGTAACCCGAAGAATGGTTTCGAACCCAGGGCAGCAATACACTTTCAAACCCGATAGCAAAAAGAAAACAATCTAACATTGAAGTCGATACCCATGCACATTATCACCGAAAGGAGGAGTCACTTATTTTGTGACGAGAAAGACTACTTTGAAGAAAAACAACTTGCAAATATCTGGACCCAACACTAGAGGGCAGTAGTATGCAAATCATGTGATCTACAGCTCACATGCCTTGAACATCAAATTATAATAACCTTGCATTATTACCATTTTATGTTTCCTTTTTTGCAGTGCTGAAAAGCAGTGAGGCGACGTTCCTCCGCCTTAGCGGAGGAGCCGCTCCTGCCTGTCATTGTCAGCAAATGTATATACTTGACGAGAACCCCAGTGAACAATAACATCTACGTCAAATGTTTTAAATTTAAATAAAACTCCTTACATACTCAAGTCAGTTCAAAATATAGCCTTTATAGATGGCAGCATAAATACACCGTTTTTTTATTTAAAATGAAAAACAAAGTACTGGTGTATGGTGCCTAAGAAAAGTAGAGGCACAGACCTTATTTTGCCAAACAGATTAGATAAATATCCAATTATGGGCTAGCCGAGATCACTAGATGGTAGATGAGCCTGTTAACTGGTGCCTGTGCATTTTAATGCGCACAGCTGAATTCC
The DNA here is from genome assembly GCF_964263255.1 of Lissotriton vulgaris. Taxonomy (NCBI): domain Eukaryota; kingdom Metazoa; phylum Chordata; class Amphibia; order Caudata; family Salamandridae; genus Lissotriton; species Lissotriton vulgaris. The sequence goes on along the minus strand of NC_141700.1, from coordinate 135,787,552 downwards.
ATACCATAATTGCAAAACTAACAATTCCAATCCAAATAATTCCACTACACACCACATACATAAACCTCATAACACATAATTAAAACATATTCTCATTTACAATGCCAATAGCTCTAACGCAACTAAATGCAAGACAACGTATTGATTGTTTATTGTTGTTTTTCTATCAGGCCGCTTTTGGAAGAGGGGGCCACTGCACTCCTGCAATTGCTATCCCACTCCCAAGTGGGCCTTCTGTTATTAAAAAAGTAAATATTTGTATTTGTCAAAACTGTATGTCGGGTGTGCCGCCAAGAGCTGTAGGCCTCCTCTCCAGCCACAGCTGCACAAAGCCGTCTTCTCTGCAGTCCCCTTTACCCTTCCTGGTAACTAATTAACTGCAGTTTGACAACATTACCCCTTTTAATGCCCTAGTGTCTGTGCCATATTTTTTTTCCTTCTTTTTTTGCAGTTTTATATAGCACAAACTCGACCCGAAGGTATTGGAGCGCTTTACTTGAGCAACAGTTACGTTACACAAGGACAATGTTGCAACACTAAGGGACACTCGTGTTTTAATGAGTCTCCTTATTTTCGATTGGCAGCAGACAATTCAGCAGGAAGGCGAATGCCGAAATGCGTCTGGTGCGTTTTGAGAGTCTTAATAAAATCTGGAATTGGAATTGGAATTGGAATCGGTATTTATAAAGCGCGACTGTCGCTTCGGAAGAAGCATCCTGGCGCTCCTGAGACTCTCCCCCGTGAGTGCTGTGTCTTTCTTTAAGACAGAGGAGACGAGAAGCGTTATATTGGCGGGAGCACCCCTGCATAACAGCACCCGTGTAAGAGTGCATGAGAAGGTGCAGACGTAGCGACGATATATATATATATATATATATATATATATATATATATATATATATATATATATATATATATATATATATTAAAAAAAGCTTAAATACATTTATTTATCTTTCAGTATTTGGTATGGGGTTTTATTTTGAGTCTCTGGTATCATTCTTTTAAATGGGTGGGTGTTGCTTTATCCGTGGTTGCCTATGTGTGGTGTTGGACCTACTACTGCACCTTTTTGGCAGAATCAACCTACACTTGTAAATTTAGCTCCAGTACCTGTTTCAGAGTGTGAATACATGGAGAGGCGTGGCTTAACACCCAAGGAAGATGGCGGCTGCACCGCGAGCTCCGGTGCAAGTCAGCGGCAATTTTTCACGGGTTCCAGGACCCTTTCTTTTCTTCCTGTGCGGATACTGCATAATGAACAGCCCGACGACCTCCTGGTAGTGCGCAAAGCACACCAGCATCATTGCAAGAAGGTACTTTGACGATTCTATTGCATCAGATGCAACCGCCATTTTGATATGCGGCCGGGCTAACAGCTATTGTTACTGCAGCGCTGAGGTGAGCTCTTCCTTTGTTTCGACCCTTGGAGAAAATGTGGGCTATTAAAACATGCCGTCATCATTTCAATAATGAATTTGGTGACCACCAGTTTATATGTGGCGCTCACCAGCAATGAAGAAACAAAGTATTCATGATCTTCGATAATGCTCCAGAAGCGCCGGTCATTTTACATTCATATTACCATGGCTGCTGCAATTGCCGTTTCTTCAGAACTGAGGCCGCGCACCTCAGCAACCTTATTGTCCCACCTTCAGATGTCAATGTCGCCTCTTCACATCAGACTGAGGTGCCTACTTTTCTTATTTAGAATACTCTACATTTTTGTACCTTCACATGTAGACAGAGGAGGATCTGTTTAATCATTGAACAGCTTGTCTCATGTGTTCCTCGTTTTGGCCTTTCTCCTTCTGTCACTCAAAGTTCCAAATTATCTTTATTCGGTTTTCGAAGAAAGCCATAAAAGAACATTTTAAAAGACATTATCAGTTAAAATACGATAAAAATATATTTTTTAAATTAATATACACAGATGAATATGTTCCTCAGGGTATAATAATTACACACTATTAAGATTAGAGCGATGATTAATACAAAATTTTAAAAAATAGGCAATCGATTTTGCGTCCAATTCATTTTCCAACAATTGCAATGCCAGTAGTGCTGGGCGACATTTTCGGAGTCCCATGATCTTTAATATTGGAAATATCCAAATTCTGTCACTCAAAGGGTCTCATTTTAACAAGTTTGCCTGACATTTAACCCTCATCAATACTTTTGCACTCAGCAGATATTATTTTATTATAACAGTCTCTGTTTCATTGACGAGTCCACACGTTTCTCCTATTTTTGGTACTCCTGAAATGATTATTTGGACAAGAGAGGGTATGTTTCGATGTCAAGAGACTTGTTTCAAGTGTCCTTTTTTTGAGCTTTTGTTAAAAGACTTTGTCCTATATAATTGACATAATCTCTGTCGCCAATCAATACTTTGCATTTGCTGTTGCAGATGAGTTTTTCATACCAAGTGTTCTGTATTCCCACAAACTCTGTTCTTGCACAGCTTATGGGGAGGTTAAGGAGGCTTAATTCTTCTACTTCATCTCCAAAACGTCGATTCATCAAAAACTCTACAATCTTCACGAAGTTTTCTGCAATGGAATCTACTTCAACTTCTTAACCAAGAGTCGGCGTAACCCCTTCTAAGACACAGCAGTAACCATTTTGGTAAATCCAGCCAGGCTAATCCCAAGTGCCTCAAAAAAGATCTTCCTTCTGCTACATAGTCACCACCTCCAGTTTCACTGGATCTGTTACTGGAATATATGCGTGCATTCAAACCCTTTATGGAAGAAACAAACACCAAACTTCAGTTTCTAACAGACAGATGATCCCAATTGGATAAACGTCTCCTTGCAGTGGAACAAAGTGTTTCTTCATACAACATAACTGAAAGCAAGGGTAACTTCCAACAGTCACAAGTTTCTTCCTTGCAGAAGCATATTGAGGATTTGAAAAACAGAAACGTAAGAAATAATCTACGCATATATGGCTTACCAGAGAACACAGAGGGCACAGATCCTCTCATCTTCTTTCTACCTACATTTCTAAATATGAGACCGGATTTTTGTGCTCTTGGTGCTAGATATGGCCTCTTACACCCTTGCCTTTTCAAGGTCACATTCAAGAATAAGACAACCTCCAACGAAGACCCATTAAACTGAAACGTTTTCTCAATACATGTAGAGTTGAAACTTCTGGGGTCTCGACTTCTCAATTTAGTTGAATACTTGCTCTGTACTTAACACTGTTGTTATCTCTTCTGCATATATTTTTGTGTACTCAGTGCTTCTTCTTAAGCTGTTCTAGCTTTTTGTTTTCTTAATACAATGTGACTGTTATGTTATTATTTCATAATTTAACCTTATTTATTTCCTCCCATAGGCACCCTTCTTGTATGTCTCTCCTGTTGCCTCGCACCTTGCCATATCCAGTCACCCTTGTGCCCCTTTCTGTGAGCTCTGGACGCACTGTTCTCCCATGTGGTTTCACCTCCCCTCCCCCCCCAACTCATTCTTGGATTTCCATAGGTATGTGTTTTTTCTTTTGTGTCAGTCTTGTTCTCTCACCTTTTGTCTGTCTTCATCTATCTACATTTCCTTCCTTTTATCTTTCGGTATCTTACTAGTTTACTGGCTCTTGCTCTAATTTTCCACTTTTGATTATCTTCTTTTTTTCTACCACATTATTTATTGTTACATTTTTCCTTCCTTACATGATGTTGTGTTTTTTGTCTATATCAAGTTTGTATTTTTTTCTGGTCTGGTTCAATTTGTTCTTTCAACGGTTACTCTATGTCATTAAATATTGTTACTTGGAAGGTTCAAGGTTTGCATCCACCGATCAAAATGCAACTTGTCTTATCGCACCTATTTAAATTGAAAGCAGATATAGCAAAGATTCAGGAATCACATCTCACGGAATCTGAATCCTTAAAGTTAAAGAGATATTGGGTTGGAGATGTTTTCTTCTCTCCCAGGGATGGTAAGCATAATGGTGTTATTACGTTATGTCACAAAGCTCTTCGTGTTAAGCTTATATCTCAGGAAAATGACAATGTAGGTCGCTGGTTATTCACAGAGTTATTAATTGGGAAGATTCCACTCTCTTTATTTAATATTAATGCACCAACTACAGGGGATTCCCTTTTTTGGTCGCACCTTGAAAAAAAATTGATGCAACGTTCTCATGATAACCTCATTTTAGCAGGCGACTGCAATCAAATCATTCACCCTTTCATAGACCGTAATTCCTTGACATTCTTTGTTACTTCTAAAGCTCATAAATCATTTTTACATTCCTTTCAGCACAGACATTTGATGGACGCATGGAGACTATGTAACCTCTCTGAGAGAGTATACTTATTTTTCTCCAGTACATCAGACACACTCACGCATTGATCAAATTTTTGTTTCTCATAACATCTCTCAATCCATACAATCTGCTGACATTGGTTCTATACTGATTTCTGACCATGCCCCTGTTTTCATTTCATTAGATATAATTAACAAACCTTCTGCTCTCAGACGTTGGCGATTTAGTAACTCATTGCTACTGGATTCTGCTTTTACTTCCTCTTCCTCCTCTTTTTTTGAAGAATATTTCTGTTTTAACAAATCAGACACGCTCCTTTTCCACACAATCTGGGATATTTTAAAGCTGCAGCTCATGATTTTATAATTAACTATGTCTCCAGGAAACAACACATTGCCCGCAAAAATGCCAATGACCTTTTTGCAAAGATAAAGAGATTGGAACATTCCTGCTATGCTACTAAATCGAAAGATTGCTTGGCGGAACTTATAGCTACCAAACTTAAATTCAATAAGGAGTCCACCATGAATGCTTCTTTGTACTTACTCAAATCCAGTGAAAAATGTTATGATGGGCAAAACAAGTCTGGTAAATTATTGGCAAATTACCTTAAAGTTAAAAAACATAAATTCAACATTGAGTCGATACTCGACGATCACAAATTGCCCAAATGTAAAGATTCTGAGATTTTACAAGAATGTTATACTTATTACAAATCTTTATATGCACCAGAGGTTTTACCTACAAATGATTCAATTTTGGCTTATCTTTCTTCCATTGAAAAAACCTTTGATACCCATTTGAGTTTTGATTTATTGGAACTCGATGTTTCATTGAAAGAATTACACATTGCATTACTCACACTTAAAAAAGATAAAGCCCCAGGCCCAGATGGCTTTACGGTCAAAATTTTCTTACATTTTTCCCAGCTACTCATTACTAAATTACACAAACATTCACTTTCCTTTATGCAAGTGGGTTCTTCTTCTGGTTCTTTTTTTGGGGTCCTAATTTGCCTCATACCAAAACAGGATAAAGGTCCACGTTTCAGTAAAAATTACAGACAAATCTCATTAGTGGATATTGGTTTTAACATTGTATCAGAATCCATGGCCCTAAGATTAGAATAGTTTCTCCCAGGTCTCTTGGGTCAGGAACAGTCTGGTTTTGTAACAGATAATACGCGTCTCTTTTTTGACATGCTCTCTAAATCCTCCTACTCTTCCGACTCTATAGCGGCTATTGCTTTAGATGCGGAAAAGGCATTTGACAGAGTTAATTGGCCTTTTATTTTCTTTACGCTCAAATAGTTTGGTTTTGGTCCTAAGATGGTTAGTTTAATCTCTCTTTTACATTCAAATCCTAAGGCGGCAATATGTGCGAATGGCCTTACCTCTTTATACTTTAACTTGGGAAGAGGTGTTAGACAGGGTTGTCCCTTATCCCCCATTTTATTCAATTTAGCTTTAGAATCTTTTTATCTAAAATTTTCCAGAACCCAGCTATTTTTGGTTGTATCTCTGATAAAACACATTAAGTTAGCAGGTTATGCAGATGATACTTTATTTTTTATCTCAAAACCACAATCCTCCCTTCCTGCTTTCCTCCACGAAAGAAAGGCTTACTCCTTTGTCTCCGGCTATACACTTGACCATGACAAATGTGAAATTTTACACCTGTCTAAATTTACCTTCAAAGAAGAACTTAAAACAACTAAGTTTACATGGTGCACCCAGCATATAAAGTACCTAGGTATATCTTCCTCTGCATGAATCAAATTGTCCATCTCTATTAACCTACATAAGTGTTCTTTAAAAATAACTTCCCTGATAGACAAATGGCACCCTCTATTCCTTTCTTGGTGAGGAAGATTAGATACAATCAAGATGATGTTATCCCCAATAGTTCTTTTTTTATTTCTAACATTCCAGTGGCCTTATCTCAGAAGTTTAAATGTTTTTATTCCTTATCATCTTTTCTTTGGAATAATAAAAAGCCTTGTATCTCATTGTCAAAACTAATTCGTCCCAGATTAGATGGTGGTGTCAATTTTCCTGATTTTCCTACTTACCATAAAGCTTTCAATTGACGTTAATCATCTCATTGGCTAGGAGGATCTTCATTGTATTCTCCTCTTTAGGTTGGACTTGAACATTCATATCTCACTCCCTTTTCTTTTCAAGAATATTTATCATTTACTCAGAAACCTCAAAAATTATCTACTCCTATTGTTAAGCACACAACTAAATTATTGGTTATACTCAGATTAGTAACTCTGCTGACATGAGATGATTCCTACAATCTTCTATATGGCATAACCAATTCATATTGATTAAAGCCAAGCCCATATATTAGAAATCATGGAGGCAAACAGGTCTTCTTTGGTTTAATCAATTATTTCAAAATGATAGGTTTGTATCCTTTCAGCAGGATAGAACTCTCTTTGATCTCCCTATCTTATTTTCTAATAAATACCAATTGCTACATAATGAATTAAGCCTAGCTATTGATCAGGCTGCTATCCCCCCGGTCTCCCCCATTACTAATACCAATATCACTCATACTTTTCTAAACTTGTGCCCCAAGGCTTCAACTATGTATGCTTGTTTACGCAAATTAAATTCCCCTAGAGACAAAACTAAAGTGGAAATGGACTGGGAACGTGACTTAGTTGTTAATTAGCCCATTCATTTATGGAACAAAATTTGTCTTAAATTACGAAAATCCTCTCGAGCAGCCAGTACTACACAGACACTTTTCTTTATTTTTAACAGATTACTTTTTTCCCCCGTACTTCTTCATAAGATAAATGCTGCTGTTCCTAATACTTGCTGGTCATGTTCTTCCACAAATGCGGATTTAAATATTTGCTGTTTACCTGCACTTTTGTTCACAATTTCTGGAAAAGTGTTTGGAAACAAAACACCCTAATCTTTAAATCTACAGTGTTCTCAATTCCTAATATTTTTTTGGGCTCTCTTTCCGACGATTGGTCTCAGTATCCACCTTTAAATATGCAAATTTTGGATCTACTTTTTGAAGTAGCATTTCAACAGATCACTAAACATTGGAAGAATATGTCTGATCTTTATTTCCAGGCTGGTGGTATGCTGTATGTCACAATCATAGATTGGACACTGTTTATGTATATCCTGTGTCTTTTGCTGCAAAACATATACTTCTATGGTCCCCAGTTACTACATTTATTGATTGTAATGCTAAACTTTCGCATGCACATGCCACCCCAGAACAAGAAGTTGTCAAGCCTCCTTGACATTCCATATTCCTGTCCTCAGAATTGTTTGTATATATTTAATTGAAATATGTTGTTGTATTCTTGATAGGTGACCAGACCTGTTCTTATATCTTTAAATTTACTTCTACCCCTAATTCCCCTCTGTATTAACATTGTAAACATGAATACATATGTATTCATACCATATCGTATTTATATCCTTGGTTGTTTTTTTCTCCTTCTTTCTTTTTTCTTGACTATAGTTTATTTTTTTAAACTTAAAAAAAGAGCGTGAATACATGCAAGTCTACACTTTTAAGTAACTTTACACTCATAAATGGTGAATGTCCAAAAGTGTTTGTTACTAAAAGGTGTAACAGTCAACTTACACACAAGTGACCTTTGTGCATATATATATATATATATATATTCACTGAAAAAACCATAGGTTTCACACCAGTTATAGTTAGCTGCAAATTTTACTGACATAAAACCATTGAAATTCCACGTTATAGTTAGTTGGACTCACTATAACTTGCGCATGTAATGCACTGCTGATGACGTCACATATTACATCACTCATGACATGGTCAGTGACATCACTCACTATATAATTAGGGAGGGTTGCAGACTGAATTTAAACGGAGGCGTGGGCTGTTTTCTATGTTGCGGTGGCATCTGAGGAAGACGTGACTGTCGAAATGCATTCCAATTAAAGGCCTTCTCTTGTGAATACCCCGTGTGGCCCCTTCCTTCTTCATCGCTGGAGGTTCTTGTGCATATATATATATATATATATATATATATATATATATATATATATATATACACACACACACACACACACACACACACAAATGTATATGTGAGGCCATAATCAGTGCATTGTGGGTGCTCATTATAGCTAACTCAAGTAACTATAGCTGCTAAATTTCACAGGTTTTGTACGAGCGATATCTGGGTCTAACTGTAACGTCCCTGTTACCTTTGTTTACACTGAGAAAACCCGAAGATCACAGGGACATTATAGTTAGGCTCAGATTTCACTCGTACAAAACCAGTGAAATTTAGCAGTTATAGTTAGTTGAGCTAACTATAACTCACGTCCCCATATTGCACTGCTTATGACCTCACATATTACATCTCTCTTGACATGGTCAGTGACATCACTAATGAATTATCAAATGACATCACTGATGACATCATCCAGTGACTGTTTTGAAAAAGTTTATGAGTGTTAAATATATATACCAAGGTATATTGGTGAGTCAGTGAGTGTGTATATAGGGATGATTCAGTGGGCGTGTGACCAACTGTATAAGTGAGTGATTAGGTGTCTCAGTGAATGTATGGATAAGTGCCTGGTTGTGGGTGATTGATTGGCTGTATGAGTAGCTGTATGAATGTCTGTGTGGGTGGGTGAGGGTGTGGGTGACTGCCTGTTTGGATGAGTGAGTGGGTGAGTCAGTGGCTGTATGGGTTTGTGAGTGTCTATGTGTCAGGGGCTGTATGGGTGTGTGTACATATGGCTGTGTGGGTGAGTGAGTGGATGTCTCAGTGGTATATGGGTGACTGAGTATGTGAAAGGCAGTATAGGTGAGTGATAGGGTTTATGAATGACTGACTGTATGGGTTAGTGAGTGAACGTGAGATCGGCTGTATGGGTAAGTGTGTGCTTGAGTCAGTGACTGTATAGGTGAGTGAGTACCTGTTAGTATATATCTAAGTAAGTAAGTGGATGTGTGTGCAACTGTATCAGTGATTATGTGGCTGTATGTTTGACTGTATGGGTGAATTAGTAGGTTTGAGTAGCTCTATGGGTGACTGACCCAGCGTGAGTGGCTGTATGGGTGTATGAGTGGATATATCAGTGGCTGTATTAGTGAGGCAGTGGGTGTATGAGTCGCTGTATGGGTGAGTGAGTGGATTTGTGTATAGATCTATGAATCAGTGAGCGGGTGTGTAAGTACTGGTAGGGATCTGTGAATGAGTTTGTGAATGGTTGATTGGGAGTGGGAGTAGGTGTATGAAAGGTTATATGGGGTTGTCACTGGGTGAGTTGGTGATTTTGAGGATGGTGTCATCATTGATATCATGAGTTCTGTCATTTTAGATGTCATGAGTGATGTCACTGACCATTTCATGAGTGATGTAATATGTGAGGTCATAAGCAGTGCATGTGGGGGCGTGAGTTATAGTTAGCTCAGCCAACCATACATGCTGAATCTTATTGGTTTTGTATAAGCAAAATCTGAGCCTGACTATAATGTCCCTGTAACCTTTGGTTTTTCATTGAATTTTGAAGTTTGAAAAAAATTCTATTTCTTAATTATAATGTCTCGGTAACCTTTGTTTTTTTCAGTGAATTTCAAAGATTTTTTTAACGTGAAGTAAGAAGCCATCGCAATGCACAGTGGGATGGGGTTGAACGCAAATCCTGGCTTGGCATTGTCCTGCCCCCATTCTTGGCATCTATTGTCAATGACCCTGCTACCTCATTACAGCCGCGTGTGGCCGTTGTTTTGCCACTGCGCTTTTGCCTGCCCTAAACAGTTAGCTTGCTGCCCCACCCACCTCCTCCCTACCTTCTGTTCTCTGAGTCGATGCACGAGGCCCTCCATCCTGCCCTGCATGGTCCGATGTGCTGCAACTGCCTTCCATTTAGCTCGATGTCCCTGCCCACTCTTCCTGCCCTTTGTTCCCCAATGTTATGCAGCATCATTGTCCTCCTCCTTAGCCTCTGTGCTTAGCTTGCTATCCCTACTCTCCTTCCCCCTGCCCTCCAATGTCTGTGTACGACCCTGCTCCTTCCATTCTGCCCACCATATTCCATGGATCTACCACCCTCCTATCTACACTGAGTGTTCTGTTGAGGTGTCACTGACCCGCCCACCTGCCTAGCATGGTCATATGGCTGCAACCTGTCCCTGCCACCTCAACCCTGCCTGTCCAAGTTCCATGTCCCTAGCCCTCCTACATGTCTTCCATGGTCCATTTTGCTGCCACTCCCTTCTGCTCTCCATGCTCTTTTGTGCTGCAACTGCTCCTCCTGTCTGCCCTGCATGGTCTGTTGTGAAGACCCTTCCCCTGCCCTCTTTTTATCTGTATCCAGCCCCTCCCCCTCCCTTCTGTCCTCCATGTTTTTTTCGTACATGCTCCTGCTCCCTCCCTCTTGCCCACCCTGACCTTTGTGCTGCCACTAACCCCCCGCTTGCCATGCATGGTCTTCTGTGCTTTCACATCCACTCCCACCTACTTTCTGTAGTCATCTTGCTGCCCCTGACCCCCTCCAACCTTCCCTCCATTGTCTCTTTGTATGCCATTATAGTCTCACTGTGGCCCTCAATGGTGTGTAGTAAGTCCAGTGCCCATCCCATCTACCCTTAATGGTCAGCTTCCTACTCCTGCCCCCTTGCCCCCTGCCCTTCGTTTTCCATGTGCAGACCCCTATCGCCTCCTCCTGCCTTGTTTGTTCCGCTGTCGTTCAACTGGCCCCTCCCTCCTGTCCTTCATTGTCCATTATGTTGCAACTGTCCATCCTGTTTGTCTGCTATGGTCAGCCTGCTGCCCTTGCCTCTTTCCCCTCTGCTCTCCGCTGCCCATGTGCTTGGCCCTGTTCCCTCCCTATTGCCTTCAATGGTCCTTTTGCTACACTGCCGACCTGCTTGCCCTCCGTGATATATTGTGTTGCTGCTACTCTAAACGCCTGCCCTGTAAGGTCTGTTTGGTGCCCCTGCCCATCTCCCTCCTGTCCTCTCTTATCTAAGTCCATGTCCTTACCCCATTCCTCCTGCCCTCTGTGATCCAATGTAACAAACTTACCAACAATTTGAACTTTGTAAGAGCGAGATTTCGAAAAACAACCTTGGGAAATGATTTTCCCCATTGACTTACAATGGAAAAGAGGACATTTTAGGCAGGTGAGCAAATAAAACAAGCATTTGCAATGCAATAGGTTTCGCATTAGGTAAGTTTGAGCTATTGGTCTTGTAAATGACAATTTTTTTATTTATGTGTTGGTTTTGAAAATAGCTCAGTGGCGTCACTAGGGGGGTGCGGGGGGTGCGGACCGCACCGGGTGACACCTTCACATGGGGTGACACCAATCAGCGCACCTGCTTACAAGCAAATTTTCCAGCCCCCGCGCTGTGCTCCTCTGACGCACCCACGACGCACGCACGCACGCAAGCGCGCCACTGAGTCAGGGAGACAGGGGAGTGCTGCTGGGTGATTTACAGAACCCCTACTAGAGGGGCCCAGCCACAACCACAGCGGAGTCTAAATAAAAAGGTTAGTGGGGCGATAGATGGTGTGATTTTCAAAGTTCAGGGCTCGGGTTAAAGGCAGGAAAACTTTAAAAGGAAAGGGCAAGGGGTTAGGCTTTTTGACGTTTCCAAGAAGGCTTCCGAAACTTGCCTTGAGGAGATCATGATGACGTAAACGCTAACCACGGGCGCAGCAACCCCCCTTCCACCTGCGTCCTGGGCATTGGTTCCTGTTGGCATTACTGGGAGGCTGGCACAGAGGAGGGCGGCTGCGTGCTTTTGCACGCATTAATTTGCAGTCACAGCAGAAACGGTAACATTGTTTAAAGGGAAGGTGTGCACGCAGCACTCGCAATCCCAATTCTGTTTAGCAAACACTAATATCTTGTCCCTAAAGCGGCGTGCACCCCACGAGTTTACTTACTATTGGAAAAACTGGATTATTGAAGACTTTCACTGCAGAGACAGCATTACATCTCTTGAACTCGAGCGGAGTGCCAAATATGTCATCGAGTCTGGACTACGTCTACTTCATGTTGTATTTACATTTCACGATTCGAGAGGGGTTGATTTGTCTGCTCACTGCAATGAGTGATTTATGTTTTATCTTGGCAGCGTTATGTTTCATATAACCACCTACTCTCTGTGATAATAATTTGGTCATGTAAATTACTTCTTTTATTTTTTCATTTAGATTCCTTATTCGATTTGGCAATGTATCACAGTTGGGGATTTGGGCATTGATTTTGGTTCACTATTTGCAATTACTATACTAGTGCATGATGGGGATGTTAGTTTTTGAAAACACAGCACAGAGCATGCAGGAGGCCACGGGGTTTCAATTAAGGACTCATTTAGAAAACGTGTGTAAGGAGGTTTTAAGAACGGTTTAGGAGGGAGGGCAAAAGCTGGTGTTCACGTTGTTCATGTTTACGTGGCACAAGAATGAGGACACATAGCTGAAGCCACCGGTTACGGTAACATGGTAAAAGAAGTACTGTTTATTGGTATAAATGAGAGAACAGCAAGGGGTATGGGGAGAGCATTTCATCGGCATTTCAGTCTTTGTTTCTTGTTAATGAACACACGGAAGGGAGAGTCTACAGAGCAATGGTTCTTATATAACACTGATTTCAGGCAGGCTGTAATGGAAGGGGTTGTGAGGCAGTAGTTTATGGTAATTTGGTTTTATTTATGTAACACGAGGGTTGACTGAAGGGAATTCAGTAGCAGGTGGCACACTGGTTATATTTAAATCATTTAATGAACAGTAATACATGGTTTGCATTTTTGGGTATTTGTTTACATGGTCCTTTTTAATTTATTTCAGTACCCCTGATGAAGAACTAATGAAGAGTTCGAAATGCATTGGGTTTAATTTTGGCTTGTTCGAAGGAATGTTGAAAGCACATGTCTATGGTTAAGCTTGGGCAACATATGACATTTGAAAATGCGAATTAAAACATTCTTGTTTCATCTGGCTGTCTCTGGAGTGATTAAATAATTGTTGAAACATATGGATTACAAAGATGGGACACAATCATTGGACTACTATGGATTACGTGGGTCAAAATGTGAAAGTATGCTTTGATTACGAGGAGTGTTTCCTCATTTCAGCAGTGCAGCAGCTGGGGACGCAAATGCCGCCCTCTACTTATATCATTATGAAAGCTGTGTGGGGACGAGCGCAGCGCTGTTTTGCACGCATTAATTTGCAGTCACAGCAGAAACTGTAACATTGTTTAAAGGGATGGTGTGCACTCGCAATCCCAGTTCTGATTACTGGGAGGCTGGCACAGAGGAGGGCAGCTGCGTGCCCCCTATGCATGGAGGAAACGGTGAGCACGAGTGCTGCAAAATGAGGAGTTGCATTCTACAGTCTTTAAGCGGCCATACCTAAGAATTACTTATAGATGTTATACATATAGAATAATGTAAACAAAAAGCATGACTAACGAATATTTTTTGTCACTTACCCTTGTAGTGCTTCTGACTTTCTCTTGAATTTAAGGAGCCAGGAGTATTCCTAGCTCACTTGTGAAATTCATAAGTATGCCATGAGTACCACACAAGTAAGTCACAATGACTCATAGCACACTGTTTGTGAGTAGGGCATACACAGGGTTGCAGAAGCACGCATTTTCACTAGTGGTCAGAAAGGAAATATTAAAAGAATAAGAAAAGACATAGGTGATATATTTCTATCTATACATGAACGTATATATATCTTTAGCTGCCATTGTGCAAATATGGTTCAGCAGCACCTTCAACTTAAAGCCCATTTTTCGATTTGCCAATACCGTTTTGACACCATTGATACATGTGAACAAAATTTCGAAATCTATTAGCAGAGTCAACTAAGGTCCAGGGTGCCAAATTTCGTTCAGTTTCTTTCAGAGGGTAGAAAAGATTATGGGCCTGGAGGGGCCAAAAATGTATTTATAAAAATGTAAACAACACTCGAAAAGGTTCTTTTTAAATCCACTATGACAAAATAAATATGAGCTTGCTGCTAATAAGCGTACAAGCATTTCCCACAGTCAGTAGGTGCAGGGCCTTGCTGCAGACCACAACCTAAGAGCAATCACTGCTTTGACCGAAGGGTGACCGCCCATTCTGGGATGGACACAGAGTCTGGCCGCAGGCTAATGCCTGTGAAAACCCCTGGTGAGGGCTGGGCACAGGGTTTCCGGCTAACACACTTAGCACACAGACAAAGGTCATGGCAGTGGAAGTGGACCCCATTGAGGCTAGACTTCCGTTGACGCTGTGTCTTTTTTTCTTTTTAGCTTTGTGTTATCTGCATGGTGGCATTATAAGTTATGGCATGCATTATGTGCGTTACTAAGTATTACTAGCAAATATCAGTGGTTAATGCATTTTCAGAATCATTACGTTTTTAACAGGGCTTTATTAAATACACTTAGGAATATATATACACTGAAAATTCAAAGAAACAATTACAATCTTGTGTTAAAAAGATCAACCATCTATACATATTCACATAACAAATAAATGAGAGGATGCAGTATCTTGTGGTATCACTTTAAATTACAATCATAGTTTAGTTCCTTTGTTTATGTGTTGGGTAGGTGGGACTTCTTGCCCTACATGTGCCAGTTGTGTCTGGTACCTCTGTGGTACACCTCTGCCCTACATGTGCAGGTCTTCTGGCCTTGTCCACAGTTCAAAAGCTGAATATATGTATATATCTCTCCACAGTGTGAAAATATGCCTGATTTTTAAAAGAAAATATATTTTTATTCTCCACAAAACAGTATTTTTGGCAATAACAGTTACCCCTCTACTGGCTAAAAAAGAAATTGTGCTCCCAGCCACCCAAATAGTAGAAAACAACCTAATTAAATTGTCTCTGGGGCCCAGAATGGATCAATCCTTTACCAATTGTAACTAGATCTCCAGGCTAACTTCTGTCCCACAGTCCACTCCTCCCTCCCAATATACAATCCGTCATACTTCCCGTTCTCCATCACTGTATTATGTTTTTGTGGCAAATTTATTCCTGCTTGTTCATGGGACTTAAGTAGTTATAATCATAATCACTCTCAGGTACTGAGTACACCCATTTTTCATTTTGAGACCTATTGGTTTTGTCAATGCTTGTTCGGTTAAGGTGTCTGCATTACATTTAATATACAATTACATGTAGGTTAAAGACCACATTTTAGCTATAGAATATTTTGTTCTTTTTAGTTACCTGCCTGGACCCCCTTCCCACACTCACTGATCTTCCCCATCATACTCACAATCACAGTTCCCATACTTTTTTATGCACCTTTCAGATATGAGTGGTCTTGCGTGGCAGGATGTAGAAGCTACACTGGATGTAGAAACAACGCCCATTAGCAAAAATCCTTAGTGGAGGGACCAGAAATAAATTCTTGGTTGCAGGGAGGATTGTATATTGCTTTCTGTTATTTGCCAACTGTGTCTACTGGCGGACTCGGAGCAGGGGAGGTCCATGTGGTAAGTCGTGAGGGGGTGACACCATGAGTTACCTGCACCGGGTGACACCAACCCTAGTGACGCCACTGAAATAGCTAAGTTAATATCTTTGTCATTCATAATGCCAATAGTTATAACTTTCGCAAATGTGACACCTATAGCATTTGTAATGCAACATATTTTGTATTTACGTGACTTAGATGTATTGATATTACAAATAACAATGGCTTTTAATTTTTTAAATTAATTAATACTTAAATAATAGTGATTTTAATGTATAATGGTAATAGCTTAAACTTTTGTAAATAACTTTTGTGAACATTATGTTCAGTGTATTTTATTGTGACGAAAATCCAAGAACAGAAGTGAAATATTAACATCTTTTTGTGACATTTGTAATAAATCTTAAAACATTGAGAGAACGTATTTGAACCAATTGTTGTTGAATGGTTGCACAGATTAATGCTGTGATGGTGCAGAGTGGTGTTGTGGTGGCGACGAGTGATGCTGTGGCGTTCATTGATGCTGTGGTAGCGCATAGTGATGTTGTGGTGCCCCTGAGTGATGCTGAGGAGGCCGTGAGTGATGCTGTGGAGGCCCTGAGTGATGCTATGGAGGCCGTGAGTGATGCTGTGGAGGCCGTGCGTGATGCTGTGGAGGCCCCGAGTGATGCTGTGGAGGCCCCGAGTGATGCTGTGGAGGCCCCGAGTGATGCTGTGGAGGCCCCGAGTGATGCTGTGGAGGCCCCGAGTGATGCTGTGGAGGCCCCGAGTGATGCTGTGGAGGCCCCGAGTGATGCTGTGGAGGCCCCGAGTGATGCTGTGGAGGCCCCGAGTGATGCTGTGGAAGCCCTGAGTGATGCTGTGGAGACCCTGAGTGATGCTGTGATGGCGCATAACAATGCTGTGGTAGCGCATAGGGATGCTGTGGTGTTCCAGAGTGATGCTGTGGTGTTCCAGAGTGATGCTGTGGTGTTCCAGAGTGATGCTGTGGTGTTCCAGAGTGATGCTGTGGTGTTCCAGAGTGATGCTGTGGTGTTCCAGAGTGATGCTGTGGTGTTCCAGAGTGATGCTGTGGTGTTCCAGAGTGATGCTGTGGTGTTCCAGAGTGATGCTGTGGTGTTCCAGAGTGATTCTGCGGTGGTGCTGTGGTGGTGCTGTGGTGGTGCGGAGTGATAATGTGGTGGTGCTGAGTGATAATGTGGTGGTGCTGAGTGATAATGTGGTGGTGCTGAGTGATAATGTGGTGGTGCTGAGTGATAATGTGGTGGTGCTGAGTGATAATGTGGTGGTGCTGAGTGATAATGTGGTGGTGCTGAGTGATAATGTGGTGGTGCTGAGTGATAATGTGGTGGTGCTGAGTGATGCTGTGGTGTTCCAGAGTGATGCTGTGGTTTTCCAGAGTGATGCTGTGGTGGTGCTGAGTGATGCTGTGGTGGTGCTGAGTGATGCTGTGGTGGTGCTGAGTGATGCTGTGGTGGTGCTGAGTGATGCTGTGGTGGTGCTGAGTGATGCTGTGGTGGTGCTGAGTGATGCTGTGGTGGTGCTGAGTGATGCTGTGGTGGTGCTGAGTGATGCTGTGGTGGTGCTGAGTGATGCTGTGGTGGTGCTGAGTGATGCTGTGGTGGTGCTGAGTGATAATGTGGTGGTGCTGAGTGTTAATGTGGTGGTGCTGAGTGTTAATGTGGTGGTGCTGAGTGTTAATGTGGTGGTGGTGCTGAGTGATGCTGTGGTGGTGCTGAGTGATGCTGTGGTGGTGCTGAGTGATGCTGTGGTGGTGCTGAGTGATGCTGTGGTGGTGCTGAGTGATGCTGTGGTGGTGCTGAGTGATGCTGTGGTGGTGCTGAGTGATGCTGCGGTGGTGCTGAGTGGTGCTGTGGTGGTGCTGAGTGGTGCTGCTGAGTGGTGCTGTGGTGGTGCTGAGTGGTGATAGCTCTAATCATGAGAGTTAGTGTGAAAGTAGTGAAGATTAAGTGTGACGTCCTGTAATGTGGCCGATGTGCCCATGCACTATTTCATCCTAAAGAAATTGACAGCTGTTAGAAATATATAACACGCTGTGTAGAGGTGCTCAGTAGGTTGTGACAAACCGATAGTATCTGGTAATAAGAAGCGTAAAAATGGAGTGATGTAACCTTCACCAAGAAAAACATAAATTGAGAAAAGGGTGCATGAAAGGGTTCAAATACAGGAAAAACGTGTTGGTAACGCGACCCGCTTACTGGCACTACGAATTCAGCAGGAATGGTAGACACGAGGTCCCGGTGGTGTCGATCGTGTATCAGGAAAACGCCGCTGTAATCGGAGCAACGGCATATATAGAAATGGCAATAGGACTACTAGAGAAAGTGCCCGGGAGTGAGTAAGTGAAATGGTGTGCTAATAAAAATGGCGGAGTTCAAAAAGTAAACTAATGGAAATTAGTAGTGTGTTTAGCGTTCAATAGCCCTAAATGGTAAAGAAACTAACTATAAGACAAGGATAAATGCACTGCACAATGCGATAGGGTGTTTTCCTAAATGTATGACGGTAATGTGTCAATCTAAAAAAACTGTGGCAGTAGTACAAAAACAACCAATTTAGCAGAAATAATGTGAATTAAACGAGGTAAATGAAATATAATAAAACAAGTTAAAAAAAATAAAAGTACACTGGGAGGGGGAGTAGAAACTCGAGACACGGCCTGGTGGCTGTGAAAGTGAAAGAGTAAGAATAATTAGGGGAGGAGAAATGCCTGAGGCAGAGCACACGCTGGGGGAAGCTTGTGGGAGGGAGGCTGCTTGTGGGAGGGAGGCTGGTGGCTTTGATGCGTGCACGCGCTTTTCACGGGCACTGCATGAAATCACCCGTTTGGTTAAGCTCTGGTTAAGCCCCTATATCTCTCGCCAGCAATGTGCAAGCGCATTAGCAGGCGAGACCTAATAAAGGTCTCTTGGGCTTAAAACCATCAGGAGCCACCTGCCTGAATCGGGCCTGTTGGCATGTGTGGTTGTACTGCTACTGCCTCTTCCTTCTGCCATCAATGGCCTTTTATATTGCCAAAGCCTCGCTTGCCTGTACCGCATGGTTGGTTTGTAGCCCCTGCCCTCTTTTCCCTGACCTCCATGGTCCATTGTGCTGCCACTGCCCCTCCCGCCTTCCCAGCGTGGTCAACTTGTTGCCTCTGCACCCTCCTCCATGAGAGGGCCTTATTCCCATAAAAATTATGGTTAGTGCTCTAAACAACTAAAATGAGATCATATTTTGTGAGTTCTCAAATAGCGGCAAAGCACTTTTAAATATTTGCTATCTTTATGGATTTTTATCCTGTTAATCACTTGATTATATATTACACTTAAAGGAGAGGATGTGGGGTTACAGCTAGAGCTGCAGACTTTGCAACTGGGGAACCAGGTTCGAATTTCAGCATCAGCTCGACATACTGTGATTCTGAGATAATCACTTCCTCTCCCCATGCCTAAAACCAAAATGAATGTGCCCTTGTGTAATGTAACTAATGCTCATGTAAAGCACTCCTATTCCTTTGGGTCAAGTCTACGCTATATACAACTGCAAAGAAACAAAACAATTAAGTGTTTTGCATACTTCTGTCATTGGGCTACATTTGGGTGATATTTGTGCTATATTTGGACTCTTTTTTTCTCTGGTGGCCATCTTGAGAGACTTATTTGTTATGAAGCTCCCTAATTATATGTCAGGACCGGAGGCTCCGATTATGCTTCTCTCTCTTTGCTGTTAAAAATCACTGCAGCCAATTAAAACAATACTGAAAAAAACTACATAACCCATGAACCTTCAGTAGTCACATGCACCAATCACATGTAATCCAGTCCTTCAATACCAGTAACCCCACAGTCTTTGCTGCTTTGCAGCCAGTTAAGTGCCAATAATATTTTCTTCATATATCTGTACACTATATGATTATTTGCAGTTTTCAGCACTGCGTATGGTACTGGTTAGGTGCAAGCTCCCCTCCCCGGAACACAACACCAGCGCTCCGCTGTCTCAGTGATTGTCTTTGTCATTTATTGTGGGGCAGGGCACCTCTCATGGTGCCGCCCACAGTTTTAGAACGTCTGCGGGTTGTCGCAGCCTCACTTGAGAGTGCGACCTGACCCTGCCTTTTGTTAACTACTATTTCCTTGTAGGGGGAGTGCGCCTGCCTCCCCGCCCGGCTGTCTCCTCCACATGCTGTGTTGTGCGGGAGAAGGAGCAGGGACACGCAGTCCCATTTCTAGCCCTTCGGGGCAGGGCAAACGCGCGAGGCCGCCCGCTTTGTTTGAAGCGGCGACTGAGTATTGACGTGTCTAGCTGCGAGCTGTACCGCTAATCACCTAGCATTATTTGTGCCCTATAAATTGCCAAATTCACACTCCCAATACGCCCTGGTGCATCTGGGTTGCCCAGGAAGGTAACATTTTGCATAGGCTCTGCCTAGAGTACATTGCACACGGATCCACCACTTTTTATTGTTTGTTCATACGCCTACTGGGGGTTCTGCGCTCCCTGACTGTAGCCTACGACTACCCTGATTTTGGCACTTTCTTGCTTTTTTCGGCCCCAGTGAGTGTTTGTTAAGGGCCAATATGAACCCTTTGAGGAGGATGAGTACTACCAGGATGACATGCAGGCCTCTTTGGAAGAGAACCTCGTTGATGCCCTGGATAACAGTGTCCAACTGTCAGTAGATAAGGCCCTGGCCAGGTCTCTGGGCCCCCTCACCCACCAGTTTAAGGAATTTGCCCGTAAGCAGGGGTGGCTCACCCATCGCGCACCTGGGGCTCTACAGGTCCCTCTTGGCAATTCTGGTAAAGGGAAGGCGAAAGTAAAAAGGTAGGCGCGCACAGGCGCCTTTGAAAAGATATCCAATCAACCCGGGAAGGGTGTCGACTTCCTTAAAGCTTCCAGCCTGACAGACTAAGACCCATCCTTCACCGATTCCAGTGATGGTGATGAGCAGGATGCTCCTGGGCCCAGCAAGAGGAAGTGCTCTGGGCCCCCTTCGACACTAAGGGCTAAGACCCCTAAGGGGCTTACCTTCAATCCCAGGGATATAGTCCGCCCTCGGTCTTCTAACTGGACCCCTCCCTAAGATGTGGCTGATTACATTCAGGAGCACATCTGGAAGGGTTTTGATAAAGAAGTGCATGCCAAGTTGCACCCCGAATGCCCCAGCCCCGACCTGGCGGGGAAGGTCACTGAGACTCCAGAGGTGGACCCCACCACGGTGAATTTTAATGAAAAAATGGGCCAAGGACCCCAAGAAAGGCCCGGATAGGGCCTGGCATAACTGCCAGGACAAGCTTATGTATGTCACAGGGCCCCTGACAAAGATTCTAGAGCTCGCTTTTTAAGCTAAGGAATCCAGCATGCCCACGGACCCTGATCTCCTTGTCGGATAGGCACAACTGGCGATTTGTCAACTGGGAAACGCTGGCCATCTCCACCGAGCGCCACCGTTCCATCCTGATGTGGATGGATCCACAGTTCAGTGATATGGCTTCGTCAGAGGCGGGCCCAATGGTGCAGGGTCTCCTTTTTGGTGCCCCCTTTGTAAAGGATTTAGTGAAATTCGTAGCTACCTTCAATTCTATGGAAAAAGCCCATCTGTCTCTTAAGAAGGTTTACTGAAACGCTCTTTTTTGCAGGGCCGGACGATTCAGGGGTGTATCGCCAGGCCGTATGTCCTATCTGGGCTCCCAGCAAGGTAATTCCTACCACGGACATGGCTATGCACAGAGCCAGTCCGCCTACAATACTTTCTACCCCACCTGAGCTTGTGGGAGACAACAATGTTTCTGCAAGGGATACAACAGAGGTCACCAAGGAGCCTCCCAGGACACAAGTTATGGAGGTAAGAATTATTCCAAGGTGGTGTTGGGGGGTAGGACGAGATTGTTTTTACAGAACTGGTAAGGTCTCACCAAGGACTCTTGGTTTCTTGAGGTGGTCCTCCAACCCAACCCAACCACACCCCCCTCAGGACCTGTCTTTTTCCCTACGAGATCAAGAGGTCAACTCAGCCGAAATTCAGGCGCTCTTGGAAACGGAAGCCATAGGTCATGCTTCCCCTCATCCTGGGGTTTTCTCAGCACCATTTTCTTGGTCAACATGAGAGGGGGCGGGTCCTGCATGGTGTTAAACCTGAGGGACTTCAACGCTTGGATAGTATACAGACATTTCAAGATGGAGGCCATCCATCTACTTTGGGATATTCTGCAAGAAGATGATTGGGTGGTCTTATTGCACCTAAAAGACGCATACTTAACAATTCCCATTTTTCCCCCTCACGGGCGTTTCCTCCCATTCACTTGGCTCGGTTACTGTTTTGAGTTCAAGGTCCTCTCCTTTGGTCTCTCATCAGGTCCTTGGCGCTTCACCAAGCTGATGAGACCCATAGTAGAGGCCCTTTGTGTCAAGGGAGTGAGGTTGATCGTCTGCCTCGACGAGCTCCTCATTCAGGCTCGAGAGCCCCAAACTGTGACCAAGCACCTGAACTGGGAAATTCAGCTACTTCAAGACCTGGGGTTTATCATCAATCAACCAAAATCTTGCCTGATCCCGTCACTGCGCATTGAATTTTTGGGGTTCCAGACAGATTCGGTGTTATACCAATTGGTCTTTCCAGCTTCCAAAATACAGAATATCAAGGAGTACCGGGTGTGTTAGCCAGCTCGACAATCTTGTTGAGATCTGTGGCTCGGATTGTGGGTCTCCTAGCTCATCCATTCAAACCCTTTTTCTGGGTCCTCTCCATTACAGGTCTATGCTGAGACTCAACATCCAACACTTGCAGAAGGGCCTGTTCTATACGATTCACGTTCGCCTCTCGAAGAGGCCAAGACAGAGATGACGTGGTGGCTCGACCACATGGAGGCCTTGAATGGCAAAGTGATCTTCGGCAGCTCCCCGGATATCATCCTGGAATGGGATGCCAGCAGGTGGGGCTGGGGGAGCCAGGTTTGGAGCCCTGACCACAGGGGGGGCAGGGGTAGTTGGTCGGAGACCGAACTCCAGCTCCATATAAACTGCCTGGACTTCTTGGTGGCGTCTTTTGCGATCAAGAGCCTCTCCCCCCTCAGACGGACTTTTGCATTCTGCTGAGGATGGACATCTCAACACTCTGTTTTGTCAAAAAGTTGGGCGGTACAAGGTCATGGTTGTTGGCGAGATTGCCAAAGATTTCTGGCATTTTTGCCTTCAGCACCAGATCTCAGTTATAGCGAAATACCTGCCGGGGGAGTGGAACTCGGTGGCGGACTGGCACTTCATATTTTTCCGAGATTTAAGCAATTGGAGACTTCACCCAAAGATCTTTTTCAGTCTCAATCGCAGATGCGAACCGTGTTCAAAGGATCTTTTTGTCTCATGTCTCAATCGCCAACTTCTTCTGTTCTTCAGTTTGAGGATGGATCCGGAAGCTGTAGCAACGGATGCCTTCTTACAGGGCAGGTCTCCTCTACTGGGCTATGCCTTTCCCCCCTTCAGCATGATCCCCAGAGTCCTGGCTCAGGTTCAGCGTCTGAAACTGAGGTTGTTCTAGTGACTCCTTTCTGGAGAGCACAACCATAATTCCCTGTGGCTCTGGAGCAGTCGTGCGACAGCCCTCTCTTGATTCCAGTTCGCCGGAATCTGTTGTTAGACCTGATAGGCCAGCCTCATCCGTTAATCAGCTCAAGGCAACTCAGATTGGTGGCCTGGAGGGTTGCAGGGGCAGATGGCAAGTGCTGGGCATTTAGCCAGAAGCTTTGTTCTTCATCAACCCAGGCATGAGCTGCAGGTACCAAAAAGCGATATGCTTCGGCATGGCGATGATGGTCACATTGGTGTGACAAATGGAATGCTGATCCCACTACAACGGATATTAGCCTGGTGATCTATTTCCTTTATTTGTTGGCAATCAATCGGCTTAGCTTATAGGTCCATTAACAATTATAGGCCAGCTATATCTGCGGGACATAGGGACATATTCCCATGGTAGGAAAACTGGTGGGGGAGCATCCAGTGGTATGCAAGCTCAGGAAAGTAATTCGCTTATGTAAACCCTTGCAGGCAAGATATTCAGCGCTTTGGGATGTTAATGTGGTCCTAAGATTTTTGGAGAGATGGCTGAAGAATATGTTTCTTTCACGAAAGCAATTATCTGCCAAGCTTACAATGTTGTTGTGCCTAATTTCGTATAAGAGAGTATCCGATGCCTGCGCTCTCGACCTGTCGAGCAGAGTTCATTCCCCAGATGGGGTAGTTTTCTCCATTTCTAGACGGACTAAGTCCAATACTAGGACAGTATCTTACCCGGCTTTCCCTAATAACACAAAACTGTGTGTGGTAAATTGTCTTAGGGTCTCTGAGGTATTCACCAGTGAATTCCGAGGAGACCCTGGTGGGCAAGTACTCATTACATTGGAGAAGCCTTTCAAGCCTTTGGCTGCTGCTACGTTGGCAAGATGGATGCGGTGGCTACTGTCGGAAGCTGGTATTGATGTTTCTATATTTGGTTGGCACTCGGCCAGAGGCGCTATGGCTTCCAATCCTTCAATTTGGGTGCACGGTTAGAGAACATCTTGAGAGTGGCCGATTGGTCCTCGGAATCAACCTTTAAGTCCTTTTACTATAAGCTGATTGTGGATGTCGCCTCAGTGGTGCTTGCACAGCTTTTAGCTAGCATAATCGGAGCCTCTTGTCCTGACTTTTCTAGCTTACGCAATAATAATTTTAAATTCTATGAAGGACTCGGGCAGAGGATTATCCCGCCGTGATGTGTTGCGTATTACGCAGATACGTAAGGTCTAAGTATACTTTCTAGTGATAACACTACTTATATGTGATTTTATGGGTTTTTCCCACCCGGTACGTTATGTTTAGACTTGTAAGCTGTTTCCTGGCTGTCTTATGTATAAACTTGTCTTTCTGGAAAGGATTTTATGGTTTTGCTTTCTGGTTTCACAGGAAACTACTAGAAACGGGCCTAAGCTGAACGGCTGCATATGAAGTTATCTTGAGCAAGATTTCTGGATTGGCTGAAGGCGATCTCATTCCTCACTGCGCGATTTGGAGGACCACTTCGGGAGTGGTGCTGTTAGGTCTTCCCCGCCATGTGTTTGGACAATGTTTCTTCTTGGTTGTTCGTTCCGATTAAAAAGAAAGAAGATTATAAGATGGAGGTTACTGGTATTGAAGGACTGGATTTCATGTGATTGGTGCATGTGACTACTGAAGGTTCATGGGTTATGTAGTTTCTTCTTTATTGTTTTAATTGGCTGCTGTGAGCAATAAAATGATGGATTTAGGCCCAGATCTCTGTACTGGGGTGAATGTATGGCATTGTTCTGCATTCTGTCCATCAATTGTTCTTTTTGCATTTATCACCACGAGTGGGACGGGTATGCCCAGACGTGGATCGTGTGCTCACCATGCAACTGGAGTCAAGCTATCCTGGTTGATGAGGAGTGAAACCCTGAAACCGGTCCTAGGGTGCTTGTTTCCAGTTCAGGGAAGACCTGGATTGGCAGTTCAGGCTGGACTGTTCCCATTGGGCAGAGGGGTCAAGACTGATTTGCATACAGCTGGGCTCAAACTGGAATGGCATGGTGAGCAAAAAAAGATGGATTTAGGTCCAGATCTCTGTACTGAGGTGAATGCATGACATTGTTCTGCATTCTGTCCACCAATTGTTCTTTTTGTAAATTTTAATAGTAAAGATAGAAAGCATAATCCTCACCTCAGAGTCCTTAATAGAATTGAAAATTCTTATTGCATAAGTCAGAAAATTGTATATTTCATAATTTACTGCAGTATCCTCAGTAGAAAATGCTTTCGGTTTTCTACTTTGATTCCACTAAGATGGTGGTCATATGTTCCACACCTTTGGCAGAAATTCAGAATGTTAGCACTCTAGTTGCTCATTAGAACGTTGTAGTAAACTGCTGATCACCAGGGAGTTAACTGGCAGTCTGCTGCTGGTGTCCAGAGTGCATGTTTCAGTCAGCACGTGTTGAAAGTGCATTTTTAAGTCTTCATGTTCCAGTCTGCATGTCAGAATGCTTCAATGAAATAGAAGAGGAAGATATTTAGGAACCTAAAATGTGCCATCATTTTTCATTCTAAAGCACCAACTATAATTTCTATGACAAACTGAACACCCTCATTTTGTGCCTTTCTAAATTAAATGGTTTACGGTTTGCCAGTTTGATTCAGTCAACATGGCTTCAGGTGTGCCATACTATTGTCATAAGTAACACAGTTAGCAATCTAGTTGTTTTTCTGAACACTCTGGGAGGCTGCAGTATAGCACACTGGAATCAACAGTCAGACTTCATTTTAATATGGCATAAAAATGATAATGTGATTTTACAGAAAATATGCTCTCATTTTGGCTTCTTGGACACTTTCCATAACCTCTATTGGGAATTCATGAAAAAACGGTTTTCTCTCAAACAGGATACTTGAAATCCCAGCAGAAGGCTTTTCTAAAGGGTACAATTACATTAGAACACACCACAATTCCTGAAATGAGTATGGTACCATCAACACAGGAATTAAAGTGTAACTAAAATCTGTTATCACCCTTTATACGTTCTCTTTTTTGTGACCCTCAAAACTTGCCATTCACTACAATGCATTTCAGGAGGGTGCTATCATGTATATTGGTTCCAAGATGGCTGCCAACATTTCCTGGTTGATGTGCTGGCAGCCAATCAAATTTCAGTAGGATTTTGGGCTCCAAGATATCTTTTTTAAATTATTTATTTATTTTTAAGTTTTGTATAGCCCAAACATGGCTCAGGTGGGTATCAGAGCGCTTTACATACGGTATAGGTAGACAAAGGAAAATAGCTAGGGGAGAGAAATCATAGAAACAGTGGGGCAATATGCAACAGGGACAAGAGGAAATTGAGGTGGGCATAGGAAGCAGGCTGGGTGAGAATAACAAGTAGGGCAATATGCATCAAAAGCAAGCCACTATGTAGAGGCCTAGTATAAACTAGGTCTGAACCGGGAGCTCTCACTTCGTGTCCCTAAGGCTTCAGAATGTTATACTACTTAAGTGGAGTTCATTCAAATATTTATCAAATAATTCATTCAACATGTGTTTCAAAGTTTTAAGGCTTATTTAGTAAGCATTATTTCAAAGCATAACATCAAGAATATTTACAAACAGAAAATCATATAGGTCTGGTATCAATTTTGTAATCAAATTGTTATCCATAGAAGAAAAATACAATAAACAAAAGCAATCATTTCCCAATGCATTTCGGGTCAAATCGACCCTTCTTCAGGGGAGTTTCAAATGTAGAAACGAATTCTGTACTCTGTTACTCAGTGTCAAGCACCTCAGTCCGATTTCAGGCACTGTGAAGTGCTCCAAGATAATGTACTTGGATATGACTGAATGAACATACAGGGTTCCAGTCAAGGTCAAAAGAGTCGCTGCCTGTGCTGTGGATCGAATATGTACTAGAAGAGTCTCCCGCTATGGAATCCAACGGCGCTACTCCGTTTTCGAACGTGTCCAAAAATATCTCCTTCAGTTGTTAAATCCGTCTCAGTTCACGACCTTCCTTCTCTAACGCGTGCCGACCTCTGACACCTCAATCACTTCCGGCAAGCCAGACAGTAAACAGTCACTTGGAGGCAATAGGAGCACACTATATTTGTTAAACATAAATGTCTCTGAAACTACTGAACGGATTTACACAAAATCACAAAAAGCACGCTTTTTGAACCAACATCTAGCATTTGGCCAAATTTGGTGTAATTCTGTTCACCGGTTTGGGCTGTAGTCACGTTCAAAAAATGAAAAATCCCTATAGCCATAACATGAGGAAAACACGTTTTGGGATCCCCCTTTTTTGCTCTGCCCTCCACTTGACAAACCACTCCGAAACTTTCAACACAGCAGCTCAACCAAATAAGGGAAGTTGTGTGAAAATGTCATGAAGATTCGTCAAGCAACTCCAATGTTATTGGCAAAATAAAAAAGCTTTTCCTATGGAAACTGTGGTCCTAACTATAACTATTAATATATATTATATATCTATATCTTTATGTCCTGAGAGCGTGCAACATTGCGAAAATTGGTACGAAGTCATTGTATTGCCGGTTGACTCCGCCGGCGTGTGCGCCACCCTTCTTGGGTCACCGGAGGTCCGGAAGGAGTAGTTTGCCTTGTGGATATATCTATATATACATATAGAGTGTACATCATATAGTTTACATTATATAGTTTACATTGTATAGTTTACATTGTAACTATGTATTTTAGACCCCAATATTTTTGATACAATATTTTTATAGCACAATATTTTTTATGTCAATATTATGTCATAAAGGCGTGCAGATTCAGGAATAGCATTCTGCGTTTTGCAAAAATGATTCACGCCTTGTCTGACAGATCAGCTTGAATGGAAGTGGGGTACGCAAAAACCCATTTTTGTAAGAAAAATCAGGACAATGCTCCTTGTCCGCAAGGAAGTCCACATTCTGAAGAAAGCAGCTGAGGAATATGAAGAGTTCCATCTTGGCGAGTTGTTCTCCCAGGCACACCCGCGGACCTACAACAAGAAACAAGGCATGAAAAGGACCCTTAAAAAAGGATAGTTAAGTAGTCCAAAACCCTAACATAAAATGAGTGGGACTTGAGAGAAAAGCCAAAACAATGTGCACATGAGAAGATACCCACACCCAATCAGAACTCAAGAAGCAGCACAACATTTTGAATCATCGTGCACAATTACACAATAACTCGGAAGAAATCTTCGGATTGTGCAATCGGGTTTGGAAATGGAAATCCGAGGGGTGACAAGGGAATGCAATATAGTGACAGATTTCAAGGATGGGAAAACTTTGTTAGGTGTTATATCATGACATTAGTTGAGGGCAACAAAACTGTTCTCCCAACGTATGTCATCAAAAATGAATTCAATAGTAAATGAATTCAATAGCATTAAGTTACATTTGAGAGGTTTGTAAAGACTTTATTAAGATTTTTGACCGACAATACCGGTTACACAAATACATTACATCGCTTCCTCATGACCGAAATAAAATATCTTCATTGGACCATATATGGAGACTCACGGAAAATAAAAGAACCAATATTTTTTAAATACTCGCTGCAGTAATAAACCCTTAAAGTACACAAAAAAGTGATGGATGGAATGCTTGAATTAATCTCAACTACTAAAAATGACTTGATCCATTGTTATTTTGCAGACCATGTTACCTCAGTTTGGACTCGGATATATGTAGATCAGTCTTGACCCTGCTCCATTCAGAACAGTCCAGCCCAAACTGCCAAGCCAGTTCCTCCCTGAAGCAGAACACAAGCAAACCAGGACCGGTTTGCCCTAGTTATGGGCTCATCAGCTGGGCACAGCTTGGTTCCAGTGACACAGTGTGCACGGGACCCACGTCTGGGCATTCCTGCCCCACTTAGGCTGACACAAAGTACATAAAAAGAGATGAATGGATTGCTTGAATTAAACTCATCCACTGGTAATTACTCTGGCCACGTCCCAGTACATCATTATTTTGCACACCTTGCCACCTCAGTTTGGACCCAGCTATATGCAAATCAGTCTTAACCATGCTCCAATCGGAGCAGTCCAACCCGATCAGTCAAGCCAGGTCCTCCCTCAACTGGACCACAAGCAACTCAGGACCAGTTCCTATTGGAGCAGGTTCAAGACTGATTTATAGCTAGGTCCAAACTGAGGTAGGTTGGTGTGCAAAGTAACGCTGGATTGGGATGTTGCCCGAGTGTTTACCAGTGGGTGAGATTAATGAAGGCATTCCATCGATCGCTGTTTTGTATGCCTATTGTGATGTAATAAACTCAGCACGCTAGCATAAAAATGGTACTGAATTTGCATATTTGTGGTCCTTAACTTTCACTAAGACTATGTATATGGCCAATTGAAGATATAGCATTATGTCTCTGATTCCTGTGATCATCTTCTCTTACATTACCTGAGCCTCAGGGATGAAAACATTTAACTGGCACTCCTAGGCAACACCATTGAGATTAAAGTGTGAGCCCAGGTAACATCAAACAGGTTATAGCGCTCTGATTTGTTTGTCTTCAGCTCAGCCCCAACATTTCTGATGTCCCTCCTACAACATTATGTTCGAGGTTGAGGGAGGTCACCCTGCTCAGTGGGTATGGCCAATTGAAAGCTTTGTTTGTACTTTTCAAGTTAAATCATACAGCAAGTGACCTCGCAATACTAAAATAAAGAGGATGATGTGGTCAAATTTTTAATTTTTATGAGCTGATTTCTTATTTCTCATAGGAGTTGTTATATATTATTATGTTATTTATTTTTGCTAAGGGCTTGCACTGGAGATGGTTTTATGATGTTAGGAGGAAGTGACATTGAAATCACCACAAAATGATAAAAGAGAGAAGTGAGAGATATCGAGGAATTTTCTGAATTGTAGAAGAGCTCTGTTGTGACCCATAATTTAAAACGGACAGAGATCCACAATGATGGAGCTTAAAGTTCCAAAAGAGTCAGTGTGTCTGCAAAACCCAGGAAATCAGAGCAACTGATTTAGTGTACCAATTAACCAGACGCCTAGGGGCACGGTATGATCAAGGCAAAGAAGCAGGAACATGAGAGGCAAATCATGAGGGTATATTAATAAACAAACCATAGATACAGTTGCAGAGAGACCCTCAGTGCGTAGGTAAAAAGCAGTGCATGAGGTGGTTGCAAGTATTCAGAAAAATATTTTTACTACTCAAAAATAGTTATAGCCAGGAAAGAAACTCATTTATTGTTAGAGCAGAAATATTCGGAAATAGGAAGCTGTGAATGACAGGATTCGGAGACTCAGCAAACTAGAGTCTTTACAGAGAGAGAGAGGGGACAAAAATGCAAAAATGCTCAGGAATCTATAAAGTGAATAAGGTGGACCAAACTCCCAGAAATTCAAAGACTGTGGATGAGGCTTACATGGACACTGTTGGCAAAACCAGACAGCATCCTGCACTACACCTCAGCTGCTCTGGCAAAGAGACTGCCAGTATAACTAAGATGCATGTACGGCCAGTGCAAACAGAAAGCAGAGTTGGACAAGAATTTCCCGAGTATCCATCCAGCTAACAATATTCTTAACATATTTCTTAAGAACATTTTGACCTCTAAATCAGACGAGGTGCATCCCAAAGGTAGAATATTTAGTCCCACAAAATATACAGTTGGAAGAAATTGTTTGGGGACACGACTCTCAAAAGTATAGAGGCAAAAGGCCAGATGTAGGTAAATGGCATATACCGATTCGTAAATACCAAATTTTACCGATTCGGTATTTACAAATCGGTAAACGCCATGTAGGTAAATATTCGGTAACATTTACCGAATCGTTAAGATTCGGTAATTACCAAATCGGTATTTACCGATTCGGTAATTGCCGCCATTGATTCCTATGGGCCTTGAGGCCCATAGGAATCAATGGCAATTACCGAATCGGTAAATACTGATTCGGTAAAATTACCGAATTGTCAAGGGGGACAGGGTGTCACTTTCACACCCTGTTGCACCCCTGATTCTGGCTTGTGTGCCATGTGACACACATACATGCCCTTAGGGCACGTATGTGTGCCACATGGCACAGGTGTACATGCACAGAAGTGCATGTACACTGGAATTCGTTATTTACCACAAAATATTATTTCGTGGTAAATAAAAAATTCTTAAGGGCCTGTGGCACTGTTTTCAGTGCCACCTACATCTAGATTTACTGATTCGGTAAATATACAGAATCTGTAAATTTACCGATTCGATAAATTTACCGAATCAGTAATATTTCGGCCCCCGACATCTCAAACTCAAAATGCTGGTCGGTAACGGCTGAAATCGGGCGTTACCGACCGGTATTTGGCCACTAACATCTGGCCCAAAGTGTTTTTTAAATATTTAATTCATCTTTTTAATCTGTGATATGCACAAACCAATTTCTAGTTTGAAGTAGAGCATTTTCCTCTTCCAAATGTCTTGTTAAATGAATCATTCTTTTCTGTGTTGCGGCTGGTCCTGAGGAAAATACGCACGTCACATAAAAGGGAGAAAGATTTTCGTAAGAAATATGTTAAGTATATTGTGGGCTGTATAGGTTATACGTTACCTAGGATATATGTAAAAACTGAAACAGGTAGTAATAAAAGTGTCATTCGTCTGTCTCGTTTTGAGGAATCTATGCGTGAAGCCAATGGAGGAAGAGGGTCATTCTCGAAATGTGTGCAGCTCAACTACAATACATTTAGAAAATTCATTAATGATGTTTTTCTGCCAACTAGAAGTTTGAAGAAAAAGTAATGCAGTGTCTAGACAAACACAGACTAGCACCAAAACTATAAACCAATTACTCCTGGAGTTGCTCACCTGTGGAGAAGGGAATCATAGATTCAGGCTTCACAAACTGCGCTTTCTCATCCAGAAAGTTGTGGGGGTTGAAGTGATGGGGGTCTTTCCACACCGAAGGGTCAAAAAGAATGGAGGTCAAGTTAACGGTCACTGCTGTGCCCTAGGAATAAAAAGACAGAGCGAAAACTATTAAAAGAAACTCAGTTGACATGGGTGATGTTCGCAAAAAGTTTAGGAAGAATTTAGGATGTTTGGTAGAAGAATTGAGAGAGTTAGGAGTGATCAAGAATATTCAAGAGACAAGGTGCATTGTGGGTAAACTTAACTCAACAATTCAGATAAAAGCATTACCTCTGCAAGATTCTTGGAAATAACTCATCATATAGCATTAATAATAGTTATGGTTTTAATTGTGTAATTCCTGTAAGTGCATCACTTCTAAGATCTGGGGCCTGTGTTCTGAGGTAGAGAATCAAAACGTATTTGTTCTGTCACAAGAAGAGCACTCTGCCATTAAGTACAGGAGTGGTCTGATTTTACTCTGTTTATCTTCAACACTAGCGTCGATTAGCACATGGCTGCTGTTTCTGAAAACGGCCTCCTGCAATGTTTCAAGTTAAAAATTATACTGAATGAAGCAGTTGTGGTGTGGTGCTATGTTATACATGCTGCTCAGCGAGTTGGTCAATTAATCAATCAATCAGGGAATTTTAAGCTCGCTACTCACCCGTGAGATTCTCAATGCGCTGAGGGGGGTTCCAAGATCTGTTTAGCCGAAGAGCCAGGTCTTGAGGGTCTTCCTGGAGATGTTCAGGGAGGGGACACGTCTGATGTCTGCCGGTAGCTCGTTCCAAGTCTTGGCTGCAATGTGAGAGAAGGACCCTCCGCCTGATCTGGCTCTGTGGATGTGTGGGGTTTTGGCCAGTGCGAGGTTGGAAGATCGGAGATTTCTTTTGGGTACGTGGAAGTTGATTCTGTCGTTGAGGCATTTGGGTCCGTTGTTGTGTAGGCATTTGCAGGCGTGAGTGAGGATTTTGAAAGTGACTCTTTTTTCCATGGGGAGTCAGTGGAGATTTTGTAGGTGTTGACTGACGTGTTCGTGTCGGGGGATGCAGAGGACGAGTCTGGCAGCGGTGTTCTGTATTGTCTGGAGTTTGCGGAGTGGGGACTTGTTGATGCCGGCATAGAGTGCGTTTTCATAGTCCAGTCTGCTGGTGATAAGTGCGTGGGTGACTGTCTTCCCTGACTCAAGGATGAAGGTCCTTGAAGGTCTTGCGGAGGGTGTTGAAGCAGCTGGAGATGACTGCCTTGACCTGTTGCTTCATAGTGAGTGATGAGTCGAGTACGATGCCGAGGTTCTTGGCATGGTCTGAGGGGGTATGTGGGCTTCCGAGGGCGGTTGGTCACCAGGTGCTGTCCCATGCAGAATGGGTGGTACCGAGGATGAGGACTTCTGTCTACTCGGCTGGAGTTGTGGAATGTTGGTGTGGTGATGCTGTGGAACGTGGAGGTCTTAGAGAGTCAGTTGGAGAATAGGCTGAGCAGCGAGAAGGCTGCTCCTGGTGGGGCTCTTCATGTCATCAATTTAAGTAAACATCTATCTTAATCTACCTTGGACTACGGAACGTCCGTGAATTACAACATATTTTGGCGACGGTTCAAGAGAAAACTACACGTGCGAACTAGAGGGAAAAAAACAAAAAAAACAAGACTGCAGTAAATAAGAAATGAAAGGCTGAAGCTCACAGAAGAAAAAAAGGGAACATTCAATTGGAACTTGAGGAGACCAGAAGTCACGATTCAAACTGAGAAACAAATAAAGCCCTGCAACCCCACCAGTGACCCAAAGACTGGTCAGCCCAGCAGGATGTGCTTCTGTCAATTAACGGTCTTAGATTGCTTCCAGGTGCTTGATGACAACCGGCTGTGTTTAAGGTTCCAGTTGTTGGTATCTGCAGTGTTTAAGGGAGTATTATGTGTGTATGCTGTTTACAGCCACCAAATGTCATTAGGGAGATTTTATATAACATTAAGGGACTC
The DNA here is from genome assembly GCF_964263255.1 of Lissotriton vulgaris. Lineage (NCBI taxonomy): Eukaryota > Metazoa > Chordata > Amphibia > Caudata > Salamandridae > Lissotriton > Lissotriton vulgaris. Next base: position 135,753,402 of record NC_141700.1, on the reverse strand, counting down.
TGTGTTACACCAAAACAAAATGAAGATAATCAGCACTGCTGGTGTGTTATGTGTTGCGTGTGCCTTGCCATGTTGCATCGCTACACAGAGATCTTGCACTGCTGGTGAGCTACGTCTTAGGTCGGTATCGCAGTTTGCGCAATTAGGCCCTTGCCGGCACGGTTGTACGACATTTGAGTGGGCCAAGAAAAGTGCAGTTTCTGGCATGCAATATTTGAACCCGCCGCGAGGCACATCGCTCATATGTTTACCTGAGCTTGGGTCACGCGGAGGTCGTGCGGAATGACATGCAGTGCTCCTTCGATGCCGTCCAAGGATCTGGGCTGGTCTCGGACGTTTGCGGTGCATGCACGCGCCCAGAGCCATCTGGCAGGGATCTTCGACACAAGCCGCCATCTTTGTTTTGTTTGGCGTTTCTCTTCCTTGCTGTTTGCTGGTCACTAGGGAATTTCAACATTTCTCTCTGCTCCAAGATTGTGAAGTGGCATGCGAACATTTACGGATGGGGCTCAGTGTTTGGTCACTGCAACGTGGAGGTAGCAGGTGAAAGTTCTTACTGTAGGCTCCAGCAGTGACGTCCGTGGGCTTGGACAACACAGCTCTTAGTCTGACATGTTCCTTAGTGAAGTCGGGACACTTTGTACAACGTCCACATTCCACAAACTATTCTGTGACGCTCGGATATTTATTTTAAGCTTTGTAACATTACTACTTCTTTATGGCGTTTCAGTATGGGGACTATGCTGTGCTTCGGGAGAGAGGTCGCTAACCAGTGTTTGGTGTTTTTGTATTTGTGCCGCATATAGTCATTATGGTGTGCTTTCTAATGTTTTCCCATATTGAACATTTTTACGTGCATTTATGACTTCATGGTGTGATGTGTTTGCCATAGTCTTCTGACAGGGTTTTCTATGTTAGCGCTTAGTGCGCTTTTATGATTGATGTGAGATACGTCATATGTGCTGTGTTATGTATGATGTAATGATGTATGGATGAATTGAGCATGACAGGGGCATGGGAGATACCGATTATATGTGCTGCTCTGGGTTGTCATTTTATTTGTTTTTGTTCTCCTCATAAAATAAGCTCATTAAGATTACTAGTGATGTGTGCTTGGGATCACTTTGAGGTCGTAAGTCTCTCATTTTGTTTTGGTGTTTGTTGTAGTCTGAGGACTCTAAGAGGAGAAGTCATTCAGGTCTGCCACTCTTATGTGGTAGTGGGATGGTGCAGAAATATCACCCACCATTGGTGTCTGTTTGTGATTACTTTATGAGTAGAAGTCATTCAGGTCTAGCAAGTGGAATGGTGTTGCTTGGTGTGCTGGGATTGAGAGGGTTTCTCCATTGGTGTTGATATGGGGTGGTCCCCAATGCTCCGTTGCTGTTTTATTCTCTGCGTGTTGTCTTTCATGTCGGCCTGGCCAGCTGACATGTTTGTGGCATTAACGGTTAGTTAGAGGACCTGCGGTATGGAGGAGTGTATTGTGTCTTTGTAATGGAATAGGGAAAGATGTGCGAGGCATGTTTGTGCTATGTATTGAGTGTATGATCATAGGGGGAGGTTGATGTGTACCTTCTCTCTATGTTTATTATTATTATTGTATTTCTTATATAGCGCCAGAATCGACCTCCGAAGGGGTATCTCCGCGCTTGCCTTGGGAACCCGTCCTGGTTTTTCCCTGTGAGATAGCCCCTAGGGGGCATCCCCAAGGTGAAAGCCAGGCATCCCGCCGCGGGGGCGTTGTGGAGATTAAGCAAGCTTAATGCCCAGAGTTGCAGAGTGTGAACCCATGATTAGGTCAGGCACCGAAGCGAGAATTATCGAGTCCATGAACATTTGAGCTCAAGACCCTGCCGCGTCGGGAATTGAACCCTGGTCCCGGGTCTGACCTCTGCTTCAGGGTCTGCCTGCTCTAACCAGTGAGCCACACTTCTCCACATATATAATGGAAATTTGCTATCACACTCTCAACAAGTTATTTGCATGTATTTTGGTGTAATTTTATATCTTTTCTTTTAATTTCTGTAATTAGTATGCATGGTCCTTAACGATTAATATGTAACTTGCATGCTTTATTACAGTTTATATTGCGACGTGTACCATCTCTGCACTAAAGTTGGTGATTTGTTGCTTACTTAGTTTTGCAGTAGTTGCCAAAGTTATTCCAGTGTTTGTAAAGAAAGGAGATATGTTATACCTGCTGCTCAGCCAGTGTGACTGGGGCTGTGGAATGTTGGTGTGGTGATGCTGTGGAATGTGGAGGTCTTAGAGAGTCAGTTGGAGAATAGGCCGAGCAGCAGGAAGGCTGCTCCAGGTGGGGCTCTTCATGTCATCTACTTAAGTAAACATCAATCTTAATCTACCCTGGACTATGGGACGTCCTCGAATTACAACAGCCTGTAATTAATTGGCAAGCTCTACCACTGTAATTGGCTGTATGCCGGTTTCTGGTCAAAACTGTTGGCTAGGATAGACGTCCGCAAATCACACTTGTGCTCTATTTGTGGCCATTGAATGAATGAATGAATGAATGAATGAATGAATGAATTTATAATTTATATCGCGCTCAAATGCCAAAGGGCGTTTAGGCGCCATTAATTAAGAGATTGCATTGCAGAGACATGAAGAGCCCTAGACTCATCATGGCTGCTCAAACTAAAACAATTAAATCAGCTTTCTAAGTATAAATTACTTTCCTTCTTACCAATGGAGTGCTGCAAGGCAAACGTTATCCACTGGCCAGTTGCCTTACAAGGTCTACCTGGCAAACCTCTTCTAAAGAACCTCACTTTCATCCTAGAGTCACAAAATAGGAGAAGGTACCGTCACCAGTTAATCCTCCTGTGCAGTGCACTACAGCTTTAGATCAAGATGTCCACAACTATATTGGTAAGACACAAGGGGGCATATTTACAAGCCCCTAACGCACCAGGAATGTCCCTTTTTGAGACGATCTTGTGGCGATTGGGGCTTCGCCTTATTTATAAGGCGGTGTTAAGCCACTTAACGTGGTTGAACACCGCCTTCTAAATGAAGCACCCTTTCACACTATATTTAGTGTGAAAGGGGTGGGCAATGGGTGTTGCGGTGGGTGTTCCGCCACACCACCCACTAATGTTGAAGATGCCTCCTATTTACAAGGGTGGCGTAAATAGGAGGCAGCACTAAGATCAAGATCTGGAGAAACCTGGTCATAACATGGCGAAACAAGGAGAAATGGTGTATTCCGCCTTGCTGTTTCTAGGTGTGCTGCATTCTGCAGCACACATAGAAACAGTACATTTCCATAAATGATTGTTTATGTGCAGGAAGGTGTGCCTTCCAGCACATGAACAATCATTAAAAATATGACGATTTGCAATAACTATGTGTGCTGAACAATGCTGCACAAACAGGAATTACAAATTGCTGATCTAGATTGCTTATATGCAGGACTGGACACCTTACTGCACATAAACAACCATTCCCTCTTTCCCTCAACGCAGGCACCCTTGTTCTATGGAGAATGGGAAAAAACAACAAAGTGCAGATGCTCTATTACTTTGGGTCCTTCAACATTACTGCAAAGGTGCAGTAATGTTGAAGGAACCGAAGTAATAGTGACTGGGCTAATACTACACCGAAAGTTACCAAGCACCTTCCTAAAAGAAGTGGACTGCATATAAAGCTCTGCTGCCGCTCATGACCTGGAGGTCCCTCCCCTTAAACTCTACCAATGATGATCCAGCCGCCTGAGACATGTCCTCCATAACCTTCCTGACATTTTCATGCATAATCTATGGTGACCAGTGCCCCAAGACACCACCTTACTCCTCATAACTGCATAATTTCTAAAACTGGCTTATATAGACCCTCCTTCTACATCTTGAGGATCCCTCTCCTGACTCTGAGACCCACCCTGTGGCATTCTATGGCAATCAAACCTGTATCTTATCAGATAAAATTATGTTGCCCTCATTATTGTTATAGAATTTTGTAAGGCTCCCCAAACTCTAACATAGGTCTGCCTGGGAGAGTCCTGCACAGAAAGTTAGCAATGTCTTCCATACCAGCCTTCTGGGGTTACCTAGGGACACTGAAGCATCTTGAAAGAGAGGACCTGCTAGACTTCTTTGTTCCAAACACGCCTTTTGTCCATATTGTGGTGTCTGAAGGACATATGCCTACCATTTCTGGACTTTCCTTCAATCCCTGAGCTTAAATCAAGTAGACATTAATGGGGCATGCCCACAGGCCCTTAGCAGCTACCTTCATTGTTTAATTGTGGTAGCATCCAAAGAGTTCAAAGTACCTAGAAGGACTAGAGAGGATATTGGAAACTGCAAATTGTCACATTACATCTGCCCAGTGAAATCTTTCCTGATCTAATAGTGTTCAAATCCTCTGTACATGTGATCTGATGTTGTCCATTTGACAATCTTGTGTGGGGAGACCTATATTTAATGGAATGTGTTGATTGGAATTCCTTTAAAACTTTTCTCAGTCCACCTACCCAAAACACTGAGATCCATCTGAGTCAGGCTGGGACCTGACAGAAGGATACTCAGAGTCCCTTTCAGACTTTGGATCTTAGATGGAGAGGAAATATCTTACAGGATTTCCATGGCACAAATACATGGACATGTGACTTACCTGGGAGTTACCTATTAATAACTATGGAGGTGAGACCTTTGCTTGAATGTATTGAAGTGTAGAATTTACTTTACCGCTTAACTGTCCTAAGGAGATTGGACTTCCTGTGTAAGATTAAAAGACATGTTATTGTACAGTCATATGGAGGGAGAACCTATCTGATGTTAACATCTTTGATTCTGTCTCATGCTTATGTCTGTGCCACAAGTTTACAAGCATTAAAGTGAAGTCAGATTTCTCCTCGCTCAGTCAGGCAGCATGTTTAAATGTAAGGGTGGGCGGAATTTGCGTAGTCGCGCTATGCAAAGCTCTGCGAAACGGTAAAAAATCTCCGCAAACACACAAAAGTTCTGTGAACATGCGGAATTGCTTGTTCTGCGTGTTCGCAATGCTTTTTGCCTGTTCGCGAACGTTGTTTGCATGCTCGGGGAGAAATATCTCACGAACACGCATTTTGAACGTGTGAAAAAACAAAAAATTCTGCGAAGCTGGCGGATTGTGGAATTTTTGGCAATTTCGTGTTCTCTGCAGAATGCGAAATTACCCAAATTTGCGAGCGGAACGGAATTTACCGCCCAGGCCTAGTTAAATGTCCTCTGTCCCTAGACTGCTCTGGTGTTTCTGAGCTCATGAGGGGAGGCACAATAGGGGAGCAGAGTATTGGCAAGAAGGAAGGTAGCAGAGTTCAGTGCTGTGCAAACCACATCAAACGTGGGCTTCCTCTTTGTTTGCAAAACCAACAATATTTGTTTCAAGAAAGGGGCTTGTACAAGCCTTATAAACTGCCCATCACAAAATTGTGGATTGTCCAGAGAATCTATCTGAGGTTCACAGTCCAAGATGAACTAGTCTATTCATCTGATTTCACTTCCTGTTCAAATCATACATAAGGAGGCATCTGGAGCAACCAGGAAAGCCCAACAGAAATCTAGATGACCCTCAGGAGAACCCACAGGCCGAATGACCAGGAGTTAAGACTTGACCTTGAGCAAGATTGCAACGTACTAGCCCACGGAGCACTCTGTGTGAAGAGGCCGGAATTATTTGGTGCAAATACTGCTCAGGGTCAGGACTACACGGAGTCCAATGCACAAGATCGGGAATTGCCAACAAGCATATGCAACTGCAAATGAACCTTGTGCACAGGGGTTCAGGTTATGCAGTCGCCACAAGGGATACTGGCCTCAAACTTGCTGAGAGTGCAGATCAACATCAGGGACTTTCGTAACCCACCTCCTGTGTGGCTGAAGTCTTTGAAGTCTGCAGGAGCTCAGGAGCAGCAGACCGGTCAGTTGTGTTGAGGTGCCTGTGAATGCAGAGGAGTTACTCCTTCACCCCCAAGGGATATTTTTCAGTTGTCCTTCGTGCACCACAGGCCCTGCACAGAGCCTGTATGGAGCAAGTGCACAGATGGAGCTTTGGACGGAGAGGGAGACTAATTAGGGTCCAGTCAAAGTCCAGCGAAGTCCAGCATGTACAGACGGTCGAAGGTCAGTGGTTTCATCTTGTCCACGTAAAATCTAAAGTCTTACAGCCAGGTAAGCCCTTTTGCACCCACGGGAGAGGGTTGGACAGATTCAAGGAATCCTCCGGGGGGGGGCAGGACAGAGGGGAGGTTAACCCCATGTCCTTTGTCCAGTTTCGTGCCAGAGCAGGAGCAATGGCTCCAAGCACTGGTTTGAAATGAACTATGTACAGGGACACCAAATTTGCCTCAGGTGCAGACTTTCAGGCACTCTCAGAGTGCACCCACCCAGCTCCAGTACACTAAATCCTGTCTGGGAGGTGGTCACACCTCCCTGTGACAGGATGCCGTTTGTGTTGCCTTCCTCTGCTCGAGCTTGGCTCAGCAACAGGAAGGCAGAAATGTGTCTCTGGTTGGCAGAATCCATTTTGTGCTGTCTGGGTTGAGAAGACTGGCATCGGATAGACCAGTGACCCCACAAAGCTTACTTCAGAAGGGTGGAATCATACCTCCCACACCGGTTACCAGTGTGGAGGTATGATTCCAAGGTGTTTGATACCAAACACAATAATGTTTCTGTGAAGTCGTTTTCAAGATAGCATTTACCGCGAGATTATAATGCACCTCTACCTATATGTCCGGCTGAGTCACAGTCAACCCTGAAGAATGGTCTCCGAAGGCTGCAGAGAGGCTCTGCTCATGCAGGGGCACCCTCTCACCTAAAACCTAGTACCCTGCCTTCAGGATTGATAAGGCCTGCTATAGGGGTGACATACGCTTTAAGAGTAGTGACATTTAGATATAGGGAACCTATATCTAAAGTAAGTGGTGCAAGCACCAGCTTACACGAATTGCAGTAGCAGACCTGTAGTTCCATTTTGCATGGCCTCTCATGGGTGGCATAATACATGCTTCAACCCATGTGAGGTCTCTGGGTACATGGGTACCATATACTAGGGACTTATAAACATTAAAAACAACATTGCATGCGGCAGCAAGAATGATCACAGGATGCAAAAAATCCTACCACATCTCCCCTGCACTCAAAGAACTTGAATGGCTCCCGGTGGATATGCGTAGCACCTTCAGAACGGCCTGTCTAACCCACAAGGCCCTCCACACCGGAAAACCAGAATACCTGGCAAACAAACTCACAAAAGCTGGCCAAAGTAGAATCTTGAGAAGCTCTAACTCCCTGCTGCTCATCCTACCAAAAACCAGAAAGAAGAAAACTGCGGACTGCTCCTTCTCAGGAAATGCCCCCAAAATATGGAACTCTATCCCCCCGCATATCAGAACCATACCGTCCTATGCGGAATTCAAGAGCCAACTCAAATCCTTGTTCCTCATCCGTTCCCTAGGTCCTGGGTAACTAGGATCAACATCCATCCCCAGAACTATGTGAGAACTCTGTATCCTATTGCCAAGAAGTCCTACTGTACGAACTTCTCCTCTCCCTTAACTGTCATTTGATGATCACCTTTATTTGTTACTTGTCTTTTTGTCCACCTTTTCATGCCTTTACTGTAAAGCGCTCTGCTACCGTCGGGTCTTGTTAGCGCTATAGAAAACTTCTAAATAAATAAATAAATAAGGGTACCCCAGTATCCAATCTGGAGTGTCCCAAAGTACATACATGGCAATTTAAGGGGAGAAAGCAGAGAGAATGGGGTCCTGATTAGCAGGATCCCAGTCAGACAAGTCAAAATCAGTGCAACCTCAAGCAAGAAGTGGGGGTAACCATAAGAAGCAGATCCTACTTTCATACAGCCATCACAGTCAGTGAGCCCAGCCACGTCGCAGTGCCACCAGCACCAAGCCCAGTCCTCGCAGTCCAGGGCCCAGCCAGAGTCAAGGCGGCAGCACACCCACACAGTCTTCAGTCATATCAGCCGCTCTGAACCTCCAGTCAGTGTTCAAAGGGAAGCTCGCCTGGCGGGTGGGTGGGGCAGGGATTTCAAGGGGGTGCAGCGGCGCCCAGCGGGACACAAGGTAGAGCCACAACAGCGTCGGAGAGACTAGCGTCAATGGCCCCGTCCTGTACATGCCAACTCCGCTCCAGTGACCCCCAGCGTCACCACCTCGCTTACTTGGGCAGTCGCTCCCAGTCCTCTGGCCCAGCACGTCTATCGGGGCCTCCGATAGTGGCCCAGCCCCTCACTTTGGCGTCTGTCGTGGCCGCAGGTCGCCCCACGCCGTCACAGCTCTGCATGCACCTTCAGTTCTCTGGGCCCACCAGGTGCAGGTCTCTCCGTCTCTTCTTGGGCCCAGCCCAGCCCACCAGCAGCACCAACGACCATGGGAACAGGCCGCGCGGCCTCATCGTGATGTTGTGAGCAGGCTTCAATTCCTCACAAGGGTTTCTACTCGCAGGCAACTCTTACTCACTCACACAAATCAAACACTCCCAGGCAACTAGCAAAGTCCGGAAAGTTCACAGCTTTTTACTCCCAGGGATGTGGACACTGCAGTCGTCCGTCAGGGGGGTTGAATAACACCCCCAGTCCGCGGGATCTTTATGGATATTAAACTTGGCTGGCTGGCAGAGCCCACTCAAGTTCTGTGGTACAAAAAGGGGTGGTGATGGACGGAGCATCTGAACCAATCAAACACTCACACCCAGTCAACAGATCTGGGTTTAATCCATCACCGTTCTTTAGCCCACTCTGCCACCCCAGTTCAGACATGGCCATATGCAAATCACTCAAGTTCCGGCCATCTTGCAGCTGGCTAAGCCACACCCCAATTTACATTTATATTTAACTTAAAGATTTTTACTATTTCTTTCAACTTTAATAAACTTTTTAACTTTATGCTAGACTTTGCCATAGATTTATTAAAGTTGAATAAAATTAGCAAAATCTTCCCCCTGAGGCAGACATCTCTCTTTGGTAAAGTACTGGGAAAAGAAAAAAACGTTTATTTAACTTGAATAAAATGTGTAAAAATATATTTTGGTTAAATGTTAATATACACTAATGTTATATATTTTTAACACTATTAAACTACTTTTAAATTAAAGTGTAATTCTTTTGAATACGTTAAATTAACTTAAAATTGTTTTTCAAAACAATCTATCTTATATTATGTATTAGTAATTATTTTAAAAAAGTAACTAGTTTACATAATGTAATATTATTTGCTATCGAGTTGTATTTTAAGTTCCTACCTCCATTGTATTTTAAGTTCCGACTTATATTATTTTCCATCATTTTCTATGGGAGGGTGTTGCAGGACGAGTGCCTCGCCATGGGTAGTCACTTACTCTAGCTCTGAGCTGGAGTACATTTACTATTGTTTTCGGTCCTTTTTGTCTATAGTAACTTAAGAAGTGCAGTTTCTGAATTGGGCTTACTCTTTTGTGCATGTCCCACATTAAATCCATTCAAAACGCTCTCTGATCCCCCTCCTTACTCCTTACTAAATGCCTCCAATTTCGTAGTTATCATGCCCCTTTTTCGAACCACTCCTCTTGTCCTTTCCACAATTACTACTAAGGGGCCGATTACGATCTCATCAGGAAACTCTTCCGACTGAATCGGTTTCAGAATCATTTCCGGACAAATCGGGTTCTGCGAGTCCAATCGACCGATTACGATGCTTCTCAACATTGTTCGGTCGGATTACTATTGACTTCAATTGGAGCCTGTGTTCCGGACGACAACACAGGCTCCCATTGAAAAAAAGGGGTGGGTGAGTGGGGAAAACCTTGCACCCTGTGGGGTTCATCCCATGGTGCCTGCCACATTGTGCATGGTTGTGAAGAGGGTCCTTTTGCGTACCCCCACGGGCCCCATTCGGATGCCTCCGGGTGAAGAAGGGCCCACAACAGGCTCCAAATACAGATTCTGACAGCTGGTTCGTTTTGGGCAGACCGAATCGGAACAGCTGTTCGAATCGGTCATCGAATCGCTTGTCTGGAAACTGTGTCCATAGAGCTGTACGAATCAGTTCCGAAAGATTCAGGCTGTCCGAATACCTTTCAGAACCGATTCATACTGCTCTAACGGTTTCCAGGCATCCAGATTGGTTGTTGGGAAATGTGTACGATTCGTTCGGAAACAAGGGTTCTGAGCCTTTCCGAACGACATCATAATCGGCCCTTCAGTAGAAAACTTACAAGTGTGAGGATCTCACCATAGATAGGGGAGGTGGAGATTTACACTTTTAGGTTTGTGAATTGCATTTTATAGTAGAAAACAGAACTTCTGTAGCTCTACATTACATACTGCAAATTGCAGTTTGGGAATCAGGCCCAATGTTTGCTATCTCACCAGATTCACAGGGAAGATCATGGTATTCCATTCTGAAATGTCCAGGTGAATGGCCCGTGCCTGAGGACCTATCAAAGGCCAGAGCCCTACTAGGTGAATCGATACAATAAATACAGCCTTAAGACTGTGAAAGAGTCTCTGGAATGAAAAAAATACTTTTAAACCATAATCAACTACCATGTTTACGAAAAGTCCTCTGGCACACAATCACTATAGAATGCTCATTGTAAACACCTTTTTGGTGAAGCACAAGCCTAATGGTCTACATTCCCACAATGTTGTTTATTTTATATATCGCTAATTTTTTTTTTATTCAGCTGCTTAATGAGGTGTGCACCTATCAATGAGCTTTTATATGGAATCTAATAGTTATATACTTTGGGAGAGATGTGGTGCAGCGGTCAGAGCAGTTGACTCTGGACCACAAGGCTCACGGTTCCAACCCCAGCAGAAGTTCAGTTCAGGCTCGTGACTCTGGGCAGGTCGCGGTCCTTGCAGATAACAGCCGCGGGGCAGTGGGGCCACGTGAGGGGGGAATTTTGAGGGACGATGCAGTAGGGAAAATGTATTAAATATTAAATTTTCCCTCTGCATCGTCCCTCAAAATTGCCCCCAATGCTGCCCCACCGCTGTTACCTGCATGGACCGCAGCTGCTCTTAGCAATAGCTCACTTAATCTCCCCAACGGTGCTTGGAGTGATAGGTTTGATCTTTACAAATGTGGAATTATTATATGGATTACATATTTCATTCTTTCTATATCTATCCAATGCTCAAGGTATTTGAGGAGCCATGCATTATAATAAACAAAGTATCCCCACATGTGCATTTTTTGGATATAGTAAGTCATTAAAGGTCCATGACCTCGTAAAAGCATGTGCTGCTTCCTTGTGCCTCTATAAAACTTCTAGGTGAATTACAAAATTGTGATAAGTACTGTTGAGCTACTTTATCCCATATATTTTTTCAACTGAATAAATGTAAGGAGATAAGGCATACTTTTACACAGTCCTAAGAAGGTGGCATTTCCCCCTGCAATCCAGACTCAGCCATGTGTACACCATGCAGTGATGGTGGTGCTTACCCTATGAAGCTGGACTTATGTAACGGTTCAGACTCAATGCTGTCATTGTACAAAATCCTATGATAGTGAGTACTATTGTGAATTGATCAACGGCCCTGAGACATAGGCCCATGCAGTAGGCCAGTGGTGGGAATGAAAGTGCACAATCCAGTTTATCTGAGACATAACTGTGCATTCCAGGATTAAGAAAGTGCTTTACATTTCCTGAGCCATAGTTTATCCTTAGGGATTTTCTGGGTACTCACTTTGGTCAGGTAGTATTCGCGGAGAGTGGTGTCCTTGGTAGTCGCTCTGAAAATCCCAGTGGGCGCGATGTTACCAAAGCGCAGGATTTCATTGATAGTGGCTTCGACATAGGGCATCTTGAGCCGGTCATCCCAGCAAGGAAGGCGGTTCCATCCCACCACCTGCTCAATCTCTTGCTGGCAGCGCACTGGTACAAGACAGGCATAGGAGGGGAGAAGACAAGAATCTCATTATCAATGAAGTGATAACCAGTACTGCTAATCAACATTCATCTCCATTAACAATATGAAAGTTGCAAAGAGCAGCGACTTGAAGGTTTCTAGATCTAAACATTATACATTCTTTAAAGATGCAACTCAATATACAGATAAAATCTCCATGTATTATAAAACAATAGGCACACACACATCTGTAAGGCCAACTCAAGCCTCAGCTGCAGACCCCACAGCTACAATGGTTCAATAAAATGAGAAGAACATGTCATTTCGAAAGAGCTTATGCAGGTAGAGTGGGAGCCATTGCAAGATTTGAAAGAATTGGAAATATTTTGAGAACCTGGAATTGTTGAAAGGAAGATGATAAGGAGGGAGAGGGGAATGTGAACTTTTTTGCACTTTTTTTTGTAATATTGCTGCTTTATAATAGCTGTTTTTGCACTTTATTGCACTAAGCACTTTAAAATTGCACTTTATTGGATTATATCTCCTTTGGCAGTTGCACTTTATTGCAGTTTTTGCACTTTTATGCAGTGATATTGTTCACTAAAAATTGCGTTTTTTTGCACAAGGACTTTGTTAGTTTTTATAAAGGTCTCTTTCCCTTCTAATCATCTGTTTTTATTCCAGTTTTATCTCTTGTAAATTGTCTGAGATTTGTCTGACTGTTAAAAAACTAGATGTGAATAATGTAATGTTTTTAATTCTGTACCATTGATTTCATGATTTCCTACTGCCTTGTTCAATAAACAAGTTTTAAAAAAAACAAAAGAAAAAAAAGAAGAAAAAAAACAGTCCCATCACTACACAATACCCAATTATTGCAGTATTGACATACAAAATTCTAGGACTGCGCCACAGTCCTGATCTAGGTCTACAGAACTATATGACTGCCAAACATTTTGGAGCAGTAGACACTACCTAGCTCTTCTCATCTGCGTACAATAATTATAGCACACACAAAATAGTGCTTCGAAAAATAGTGACCAAAAGAAGTGGTATGTTTAAAATGAGTATGTGACTTTTTGACATGTTGAATAATGGAAAACCCATTGCCTTTTACTGTGCCATTATGTTACTGTCTCTCTTTCTAGGGCTCTGTAGTAGGAGTAGTTTATATTAGAAACCCTTGATCTGCAGGGACCTGGATTCCGTGGTGGTCTCAAACCTCAAAGTCTGTGGATTTGCAGAACCATTCTAAGGCAATTCACCTTCGGAAATGGTTCTGAGGGATTCCTTTCTGACTGCAAAGGGGGCAAGGGGGAGAGGAAAGCATGGAAGACCCTTCCCTGATAGAAGTTTCCATAAAGTGTGACTCTAATCAGAGAGCAGGGGTTGGTAGTTTTACCTGCCAATTAATTAAGGTTGTTTCTTTTAAGACCTTTTCCAATCCAATATGGTGCTCTTCCTTTTTAAGGTTGTAAAGGAGTGCACTTTCTCTTTGGTAGCTATATAAAAGGTCTACCCACAATGATGTTTGACTCTCCAACGCTTCTAGTCATAGCCTTTTGGTTTTCTCCTGGTTCTTGGGATTAATATTCTTCTACCTGTTTCAATACCTTCCATTTCTTTCAGTGGCCCGTGATTCAAAACCTTCCATCTCTTTATTTTGGTTGTTAATTGGCCATTATGTCATTTACCTTCCTGCTACTACATCTGTGCGGTTGTCATCCCCACACCATGGTTGGAGGTTTTGTATGCCTCAGACTTTTTCCTCCAAATGGCAGCTTCTTATAAAAAACACTCTCCAGCTTCATGTTATCTTACTCGCTGACAAAGTCGCCTCTAAGAGAAGCCACATTGTCTTCAAAACCAGAAACCTAAGATACATAGAAAGACCATCACGCCCAGCACTCAACAAGTACGCCTGTTCACAATATGACTCTCAGCAATACTGCTACTCCTGTGAGTAGTAGTTTTACTAGTTTGATTACTGCTATAATGACTGTTTCTAATCAGAAATCTCCAGATAGAATTACTGTTAGTTCCTCTATTTGCACTACCATTTTAATCATTGCTCTTGATACTAGTAGGATTGCAAGACCCACCATTGCTTGTACTATTGCTAGTTCTCTGTTACTATAACCACCACTAGAACTTTTACCAGTGCTAGAGTTATTAGCAGTAGTTGTGGCATTAATGCTCATACTTACAGAACTGTTGATGCAGTCCAATTTGGAATCTATTCTTAATCACACAGTTTTCAGGTTTTATTTGTAGTGTATATTTTGTTGATGCTTACAATGTCAAATAGGCAACACTCAGCCTTTTAAAATTCAAGGAAAGTCAGCGATAGAACTACATACATAGGTGTCGATTTAGTTTTCTTCCTGATGAATGGGTAAATGAACAGAATGGTGTGAAAAAAGTCAAGAAATCAATTCTAAAGTCTGTCCCCAAGTAGAAGATGCTTTTATTAATGTATTTGAAAGACTAGTATGGGAAGAATGTATTAACACATTTTTGACAATCTTACCTGCCTATGTCTAGTCATTAAATATTTAGTCAAAGTCTTAATGTCAAACACAACTGAGTATACATGTCTCAATTTGTATTAAGGCCTTCATTAAGGGAGCAGAACTTTTACTTTGCCCAGTTATCTGTTTTAACAAGGATATAGACAACTTACTGATAATAAATATTTCAGCCCACTGTGTACTTACTGGACACGCTTCAGTCATTTATTCAAGAGTGTGTGGACAATGACATAATTAGTAATGAAGAAGGAATGCTCTTATGTCGGGGCACTCTTTACTTCCTCTGGTTTATTTCCCTCCAAAGACCCATACATCCTTTACTTCACCTTTTAGAAGACATATGCTGAGCAGAAAAATCCTTTACACAGCTAGTAAACAGAGATGGCTTAAAACAATTAGGTTCCACTTGGGTCAATGTAAGTCCTCTACCCTGGTTGGTTGCTGACAATTGACCCTGATCCCCTTGTCTTCTAATATATTATAATAATTATAATAATGGGCAGCGACCAACTCAATCATAGACAAACTGGGTTGTGGTCACCATAAGAGTTTGCAGGATTTTCATATTAGATATTGAAAATAAAAGGGGCTGAAAACAAAAATAAAATCTGTTATTGAGTCACAGCCTCTATCAATAAAAGTTGGCGAAACATATGGTGATACAGAAGTCACAAACTTATCCATGGAGCAAACAAGATTAAACTGGTTTCTGGTGGCATTTAATAGGCTTCCCTTAATAGAATGTCCCATGTGTAGTCCCTCCGAGATCATACATCTTAAGGGCTAGCTGAAAGCAACGTAGGAACTTTCGCATAAATAAATATTAAAATCCCCTGCTACAAATAGGTTGGCCACAACCTTTTTTCTTCCTTCAAGTTTACTAATCAAAGAGCAGTGCATGGAGATTGACCATATTATTTGATGCAGTTCTCCCATTACAGAAGTTCAACAAACTTATCTTCGCAAATCCTGTTAAGAAAGTGTTCAATGCCAGCAATGCGGACATCCCAGTGGGTAACTCCTAAATCTCATCATTAACTGTCAATGACATAAAACTTGCTAGACACCTCTTGGCCCTCTAAAAAGGAGATTCAATTGCAGGAATAAGATAGGCTTTACAGCCTTCCAAACAAATCTGGTTAGTGGTGGGTCAAGTCTCTTTTGTACAGATCACATCATAATTCCGAATACATTTGAGCCAATTCATGTGCCTGATCTTGGAACTTAAGTTCATAAAATGTAAAAACAAATGGGCCCTAAGAGGACTTTCAGGAGAAGAAGAAACACACTTCTGAATAACATCACAATGAGGTTCTTACAAACTGAGTCAATCACATAAGTTCAGGAAGTTCAAAGGGGTATATCTATTGGAGGTCTTTAGTGGGGGGGATAGGGACCCCCTATATGGAGCATTACCCTGATGTTGTACACGGTTCCACGATGTAGGGCATATCAATTAAGGCATATAAAAATAGCCTAATAGAAGGGACAGTATAGATGATGGTTTGCTTGCCTTTGACAAACCAATAGAAGCTAAAACATGAGCTGCCTCTGTGGGTCTAAGTTTATCACAACACAGTATCCAGCAAAGTTTGTTGTGTCTTTGCCTAGTCAGTTCACTAGTATTACCATATTTACCCGCTTATTGATATTAGACATCAAGTTAGAGTGCAGCCCTATCCAGTGTGTAACCTCATTTTTGAGTTGTGTATGACTTTCGAGTACATTTTCTCTCCAAAGGTGGCACCTTTCCTAGGATGACCACATAGGGAATGGCTTCAGGAGTTAAGTTAATAACAACTCCTGAGTTCAGACTGGGTGAGTGATCTGGGTGAGGCTAGAGAAGGATAGTGGTGGTAGATAGCAACATCCCTTGTTTGCAGGATCTGGATTGTCCAAGGAAAAATCTCGGACCTAATAATGTTCCCATGGGATCCTGTGAGAGAAGGTCTCTCCCTGCGTAATCTGGACTGGCATGAAGGTCGTTCAAATCAGGGGCAGGGTTCATCCCCCTTTCCTCAACTAGATGCCCCACCTTGCTTCGCACCCTGGTAGGTCCGCTGTCAGATTTATTCTAATCTGGATCCTCTGTAGTATGAGGCGTTACGTTGAGCTGGGTCTGAACATAGGTTTTTACTTTCCCTTCAATGCCAATGATTGATTGTTCAATACTGCTAAGACAATGAATATAGGTCTCGAAAAGCTCCCTGATAAGCAATTCAAGTTTAACATAAAAAAATGTGGACCTTGTGTTGACCAAGGTTTCCACCAAATCTACCTCACAATTGTTATTATTCAAAGTACTTATATGCATATCTCCTTTAAGAGCGTACAACTCTCTTGTTTTTCTCTTCCGGGATGGGGGTAGGGTATCTGTTGAAGTCTCTGTCACAGCCTGCTCATGTAAAGAAACAGCTTAAAGAGTGTCTGGTGAACAACCACTTTAACCTGCACAATATTAGTTTTACAAAATGAGGCTTCTTCTTTGGTACTAACTAGAGCAATGACAGAAACAAGGACATTCATGGATGACACACCAGGGGTATCAGAGTTGCGACAAGTGGAGGGAGTCAAGCCTTGATTAGAAGTATCCGGCCCCGCCAGCACCTGAAGGGCCAGCTCTTCCTCCATATTGGTGATCTCATCGGTAGGGGCCCCTACTGCTAATGACAAAAAAGATAAGCTACTGGACTTACCCCAAGAGTGCTTAGGCATGTCCAAGTCCTTCACCCTTGATACCCCGGGACAATCAGCTGCCTTCCGTTTCCCCATTAGGTCTAAACAGACCTCCAATACTTATTATAAAAGAAAGAGGGAGGCTTAGTCAGGTCTCACCCTATCTCTAATGGGAACAAATAGGCTCGCTGATGGCCCGGGCGCATACTGTGCTGCGGGCCTCATGAACACTTTTTAGCACAATAAAGCTCCTTCTCCTGTGCTATGTGATGTTCTCAGAGGTTTGGGAGGTTGTTGCTGGCGTTCGGATCAGATAATTTGATAAACCTTTCCCGAAGTTCTTCGATGGATAAAGTATTAGAATATATCAGTATTGTACATCTAAGTCATTAGGGCTTACAATCTTCTTGGATTTGGATATTTCTATAACTGAAAACATTATTGTGACATCTTTCTTTTTAAAGGAAATATCCTCTACCTCTGTTCTTTTAGGAAATGCTATAAATAGATAGGAGCTGTAATTTATAGTGAAAGTATTTGCATGGAACATAATTGTTCTAATTAGAACAGCAGAAAATATGACTCAAACAAGTATACAAAGAAGATGGCCCAGGCTTTACTGCAGTCAGCTAGATTGCCCTTGTGGCCAGCTTTATATAGACAGCACAGTTTGGAAATTGGGAATTAGAATTTTGTAACATACTGATATCATCTCAAGGGAGAAAACAAATACCTTATTGCAATGCATTACAAATAATGTAATGACAGAGACTAATCCAACTTGAAATGTGCAGTCAGAAAGACACCGCAGAGGTGGGGGAACTGGGAATTGGAATTACAGCAGCTTGACTCACTATAAAGTGTCCTACTAAAATATCTATATGTTTGAATTTGGATGAAGAGTAGACATATTTTCTATGTAAAGAGTCGGACAATATGAGTATCTATATGCAGATAAAAGACAGAGGGCCATATGTAGGTAATTGTAATTTACCGATTCGAAAATACCGAATTTTAACGATTCAGTATTTTCGAATCGGTAAATGCAATGTAGATAAAAAGTTGGTAAAAAATACCGAATCATTAAGATTCGGTATATACCGAAACGGTATTTACCGATTCGAAATTGCCATTCATTCCTATGGGCCTGGAGGCCCATAGGAATGAATGTCAATTACCGAATCGGTAAATACCGATTCGGTAAAATTGGGAAAGAGTCAAGGGTCGCAGTGTGTCACTTTGACACCTGTTGCACCCCTGAATAGTGCTAGTGTGCACATGTAGCACACATACATGCCCTGAGGGCATGTATGTCTTGTCACATGGCACAGGTGTAAATGCACAGATTTGCATTTACACAGTTATTCGTTATTTACCACAAACTAATAGTTGGTGGTAAATAACGAATCCTTAAAGCACAAAAGCACTCTTTAAAGTGCTTCCTACATCTCATTTACTGATTCGGTAAATACCGAATCGGTAAATGATGATTCGGTAAATACCGAATCAGTAAATACCGATTTGTTATTTACCGAAAAGGTAAATATACCACCTATATCTGAAAAGGCGATTACCTGGTCGGTAACGGTCGATTTCGGCCGTTACCGACCGGTAATAGCCTTCCTTCATCTGGCCCCGAATTTTTTTTGATGCCTGGATTATGAAATTTTTATTTGATGTCTCATTAAATGTAAACAGAAATTTAGATATGTTTATATAGCTTCAGTGTTCTTCAACACTCCACAGATTATGCTGTTTATATTATTATATGTTTTGGTCTAAGTTGTCCATACTTGTGTGCTTTTTTTAAGTCAGTTTGTGGAAATTATTTTGAAATGCTTGGATGGTATGTTACATGCACACTGGAGATCCATAGTACCAATTACAGATACCTTGTTATTGGCGAAATGCAGTCACTTGTGGGGTGTGTGTGATGCTATTAGGCGAGTAATAGATTTATGAGTCAGAAAAGTGCTTAACGAGTGTTGAACAACCTCGATTAATCTTGTCAATTAGTATTTATAATAATTCTAGGAGCAAGATGTCACATGACCTTGAAAAAGATGTTGGTTGATAATGTTGGGATATTAATGCTGTGGTTTTGTCTTTTGGTCTATGATTGGATGTAGTATATATTGAGTCTTCCTTAGGGTTCTTTTCAACTTATCACATTTCAAAGTTGAGACTTTATAACCAGGGTTTAGGAATATGTCTTCTCTTTTCATTTCAATCATTACAGAGATTTTTAATGTTGATGAAGGTATTTTGTTCTTAACATCCAATAATTTCAAATGTGGATGGTCAGATAGAATGCCAGTAGGTTTAGGTTGTTTAAACATTGCTCTAATGACTTTCTATACTGTTTTTTGGATGGACATCAACAATTATGAATGCACCAGTATCTTTGAGCTGGAGGTTGCCCTGCAATTCAACCTCTTGTTCCACATTGTTGGAGTCTTCTAGGTCAGTAGTTATACCCATATCCAGTAGAATCCCCTCCTCTCAAGATCAGATGGCTGCACAATTGCTTGTTGAGCCAACAATGTTACTTTTTAATTATCACTCTTTAATGTTCATTGCCTTTAGCTTGAATTTAGAACAAGACTCACCCAATGGCCTCATTTTCATGCCCAAGAAAGAAGTTGTGCACACATTGCTTATCATTCGAGGCAAACATTTAAAAGCGACCAGGATAGCACCTAAAACAGTTCTCTATATAACCAAAGACACTGAAAAATAACAGAAACCACAGAGAAAACAATGCATCTCTACTCAATAATTCTCAATGATGTGGATCTCATGTGGGTGAAGAATTTTGAATATTGATATCAATCTCAGATTTTTAAGTATTAAGCCCTGAAGCCATATTTGTCTTCGTTTGATGCTGAAGTCTGCAGTCTTAAAAAGTCACTGTAGTGTTTAGCCTTGACAAATATTAGCATCATTTTTACTTGTTTTCAGACCTTCAAGTAAAAATCTCTGTCTAATGATTAAGTTCATCCACTGGGAGTCAAGTTCTTGTTGGGAGCCGTTTGTGAGGAGGGATTTCTGATGCTAGTCCACCACTCTCCACCAACTAAGAAGAGTCAGCGAAGAAATTGGAATCTCAAACCCACTATTCGTAAGATGGGAAATGGGGATTGGGATGAGAGAAGAAACATACTGAAGTGGATTGTCATGTCTCTCAAGCATTTTAGATTATTTAGGCTGGCACAACATCCCTGGGAGGTCTTTAAAAGAACGGTAGCACCACTGGTACAGAAAGTCGCACCAAAACAACAAAAGGCAGATGGTATATATTAGTAGTAGTGCCAGTAGACTAATACATAACAATTCCCAACTCTCCTGCTCATACCTGATGCGCTATAAGAGAAAGCCAATAACAAACCCAGAAGTACCCAAATACCTTCCACAAGCTTGAGTCACCAGAAGACACTGAGAATTGGCGATTGAGTCCAAAATCATCCAGCATGTGCAAGTCAATGGACAATGGATTTTCAGAGGCATATGAAGGAAAAAAAGAGGGAAACACAAGCGAAAAATGTAGAACAAAACAAAGGTAATGGATACCTGTTGGAAACTGGGCTTCTTTGCAGATGCCCCCACTTTCTGCCCCATTTCAGACAATTAGATGCTGGTTTTTGACTGATAGTGCACTGGGACCTGCTTCTTAGGCCCCTGTGCCTGTGTGACTTCCTCTAAAAGTGATGTGAAGTGGTACAACCAATTGACAAAGTACTTTTCCTCCTAATAAGTCCCTTAGTATGCAGTACCAATGGTACCCAGGGCAAGGGTGGTAAAGGGGTCACCAGGGCTGCAGCACTGGTTGTGCCTCCATGTGTGACCCAAGTAAAAGTGTCCCTGCAGGTCTGCCATTGCAGCCCAAAATGAGCAGCCTGTCTGCTCAAGAGTGACCTGACACACATCACGTGCTGTAGAGCCTCACCAATGCCTAAATGTAAGTAAGTCACTCTTAAGGTTGCCCTCCTAAGCCCAGGAGGTAGAGTGCATTATATTAAAGGTGTGGATATACATGAATATACATACATATCCCTACAGTAATCCTGTAAACAAGGTTTAACTGTAAGTAACTGACCGTCCATAGAGTAACATGGGCTGGCTACCGATAAAACCGGAGATAGCCAGCTCATTATGGAACAACCAAATTGTGTTGTTTTTGGTGCCAAACACTGTGTTTATTCACCCAGCATGATTCTCATGTGGAGAGTGAGCTGGCATGCCCAGCGGTGTCACCCTGAGGGGGTGACCCCAGGATACAGTGATCTGTGAACAGTTTGCCAAGAAAGAGTCTACACTCCTTCTGAGATGTGCTAGCACTTTCCCAGGATGGAGACAACGGCATGGGCAGGAAGGAGGTCACACCACCTCCCTTCCAGGATAGCTAGTGTTTACAGCTATCAAGGCAGTGAGCCTCAAAGAATTTCACTGCCCTTGATGTGCACTACCTTGTACCCCACTTGAGGACAATGCCCTTCCTTCTGTGTCCAGCCTAACAGGTAGGAAAAGTCGTTATTCAGGAGGCGTACACCTCCAAAAGGCTAGCCACATATTTAGAATGGGCTAGGAGGTCTGTACAGCCAAGGAAGGGTTCTGCCATGTTGGAAGATCCTAGAAGGACTCTGGGTAGAAAGGTGATGTACACCCAAAGGATGTTGTCATCTTAGGGGCGGGTTAGCTGCAGGCAACAGTAGCTCATTGGCCACTGTTCCTCATGCCCTAAATGCCCCCTAAACTAGGATTTAAGGTGCTCCCCTGACATCAGAACCTCAGTTCTGACATTGAACCCAAGAAGAGCCACAAAGTAGATAATGTCACTTACAACAGGACTTTGGATTCTGTCGCAGTGTGCAGATAGGACACTTAAGTGCCCTGAAGAGACCATATATTGGAAACCAAGTGTTCTAAGTGTGTCCACGGCGAAAGCCCATTGCTCTTAGCAAGAGGGACTGCAGTGGACACCAGAAACTGAAGACGACTCACTTGGATTGATGGGACCAGTCCCCTGCTAGCTGCAGAAAAATCGACATGTGGCATGACAAGAATTGCGACCAGCTGGGCTTGTCAAGAGTGAGCCAGAAGAGAAGTGCAGTCCTGCACACCCAAAGTAATAGCTAAACTTTCACCAAGTTTTAAGCCGCTACTCCACTCCTGTCGACCTCCAGCTGCGGAAGTATCCTGGACTACATTTGCCGGAACCAAGGCTTGTTAATCGCCAGTCGGGTGATCAACCCCTTGAGTGACATCTCCACCCGAGAGCAACTCACAGCGATTGTCGTCGGCCACGACCCTGCTGCTGTGTTCCTGCATCCTGAAGTTAGAGTCGTCGAGTGTGTGGTAAAGCATCTTTGGTCTGACCTGCCCGGGTGATTGACGGCTGCCAGCAACCTCTGCACCCGGAGCCGCCAAGCAAGGTAGAAGAAATCCAGCTGTTGAACCAGGGTCCCAGGATCTCAAAGGCCTCTTCGCTCCTTGGGTAATGTGGAAATCCACCCCCATGTGTGGTTTTGTCAAGTGCCGGAAGTTTGAGATCTCCCTTGGATCCCGTTCAGTACCAAGGACAGCCAAATCACCTCTGCACCTGGACTCCCAGGGCAAGGTAACAAAGTAACGACAGGTGGAACATGGTCTGGGAATCTGCATGACCTTTTCCAGAAGAGGGCTCGTTTGAACTCAGTCTGCAAGTTACACATTTCCCTCCAGTAATACCAGACTGCTCTTTGCCACACTACGAGTACTGAGCTAAGGATTATTGTTGTTGAATCCAAGGATCATCTCTTTGCATTGTGAGAATATTGCAAGGTATGGCCTCCTAGCCTTACCCCTAATATTCCACCCAGCAACAGAACCCCAATCAATGGTGAATGAACTAAGCGAGCAGGATCTACAAAACTAAGCAGTTGCAAGTCAACTTGCTACTGCCATCTGGCTGCTTAGGTTACACTGGATGTGATCCTACTGCAGAGAGATTATCTAACGTTCTCAGTCTAACCTGGAAGACCTGCTCCTGTGCCTCAGCCACATCCTGCCATGAACAAGTCTCCAAATGTGCTATAGTCAGAGCCTTCTCCTTCTGCCCTTCTCCTAAATATTTAATATCCAAGTCAGCAAATCTTACCTGTACTGTCCCAGAGTCATGACACTGGGGTATGTGGGATTATGGGTGATTTAATGCTGGGTGTGCACATTGTTGATGCCTAAAAATTAAAACGTTGCTGTAATTTTGAGTTTGGTGGGCATGGTACTCCATTGCAAATGTGAGAGTAACCTGTTTGCCCTACTTATGGTCAGTAGGACCGTCAGCTTTCCAGCAAAAGAGACCCCTTTGGCTCTATCGATGAAAAGGTATATCTGGCTGAGTCAGAGTAAAGCTGTCACACCATCTACACTAGACCCACTCTACGGACAGAAAACAAATAATAACCCACTAACCCTGAGAGAAAACTCGCAAGGTGTGGGGGCCTTTAGTTAGTTTTCTTTTTTGAAAAAAAAGAAATGTTAATAGTTTGGTGGGCGGCTATCAAAACAGATGGTAGCAATCCAGCAAAAGTTGAAAAGAGCTGCCATGATAATGGTTTCTTTCATGGTACTGAGATGACCATAGGGCTGGCAGCCATCCCTAAATAGGACAGATTGCCATCCATCAGGGTAGCAGACATTAAGTCTTTCACCATTCTGATGGATGATACTCCATCCTCCAAGGGCTAAATTAGGGTCTATGCTTCTATTCAAAGACATTTCTCAGGTCTCTCTAGGTGGTGAAAAAATTGCAGAGCTTGTGAATTTAGATAGGGTTCACACTCCAAAAACATTTTTCAAATGATTGATAACCTCTAATAGGTATCCAATAATCTAGGCCGTCCGGACCTTCAATATAGAGGAGGACTGTGGAAATCTGACGATGCGCTTTCTGCACAGTAGGCAGACATGGAAGACTATCAACTCTGAGCCTCTAGTAATACTGGCAGCATTTATCAAGATGAGCAACTATTTCACAAGATAAACATGTGCATTCACTACCTGCAGTACTCTGTAACACTGTTGCATCAGCTCATGTACATAAATAGAGGTGGTTTGGTTTCTTTTGTGAGCATTTACAACTACAGCAGTTCAAGACATTTTAATTACTAGTATGCGAGTGACCGGTACAAGAAGGGCGAGTAAAATGCATCACCGCTTTGCATGAGGACGAGGATGTGTGCAATACATTTCTTCATTGTGCTGTTACAATGTCTCTTCTGACCCTAATGAGCGCTTCTCCGTTATGTTCTATTGGCTCCTCTCTTACAGGTCTGTGCCACAAAACTCTCATATGCTCATGCTGCACTTTTCCATACCCACCAGACATCTACTGAGCCATTGCAACCCGACCAATCAAGGCCCCACAGGAACCAAAACTGAGGTGGGATAAGTTTGTTACATGATTTCACAAAATAGATTCCCATGAAAAAAATATATTTAGCAGTTTCCATTTCTCTTTGGTGTTTCTCCACCTTATAGTCCCACAATTATACAATCATGTACACACACACACACCAGTCTTTCACTTCTGATTTACAACTTTCACAATTGTTGGTGGGGGTGGAGTTAGTACAGTGCATTGGCATATTATGGGAAGCTAGTATCCTAACTTTCTTTGTTTCAGGGCATCCAAGTTTATGTGTCATAGCCACTGTCAACATTTCAGTCAACCTTAACTCCCTATCACCTTTGTATTTTTTGTAGGGAATGTATTCTTTTATGTTTTCCCTTTTGTGTTGTTGATGGTGGTATACAGTGTAATATTGGTTGTGTGGATGTATGAAGGTGAATGCATTGGTGCAGGATGACAATAAAAACAATGGCTTAGGATGGAAGACCAATGGCATGGGCCATTATAGGCCTTCTCACCACAGCATCCCCAATGGTAGAGAGGGTAGTTGTTAACTCCAGTCTTGCCCAATGTCAGTGGTAGTGTGTTCTCCACATCCTTCCTTTGGGCAAGGGTTAAGGAATATGTTTTCGGTTTGCAATGCCTGCCTTGTCCCCAAGGACAGTGGTAGAGTGTTCCTCTCATCTTGCCCAAAGGCAAAGAAAGGGTTTTAAAAAAAAAAAAGAGTATGGGATAACCAGTAGCAGCCCCATCTTTTCTTCCCTGCATCAGTCTTGACTATTCGTGGGGGCGGGGGTGAGCAATACAGGCATATATACCTAACCTTGCTCACTGGTGGGATGTAGTTTGTTGTAATACCTACCCCAACCTTGTCCAAAGGCAGTGGTAGTGTTTTTCCTCACCTCACCTACCATGCATAATGGTGGGTGGGTTATGTTACAATAACAGTCACCAGGTTGCAGAAGGCTTTGTTTAATGTGTGTCTGCACCCCATCACCTTTCCCAAAAAACTTTGTTCTCTATAATGACTATTTTCTTCTCAGTTATCAATGCTATGCTTTGTCTGAATTTTCTGCTGTTTTTCACTGTGGGAGCCACAATAGTGAAAGGACGCATTTACTTATCTTAGCAAAAAAACAAAAAAAAGTGTGGGCCTGTCACCCTCAAACCGCCTGCTTGCTTATGGTTCTTTCTATATCAATGTTTTCATAAATGAGCACCATGTTATTAATTTGCACATCTTACCTTGGATATCTGGGTATGCAATCATGTACAGAAGTCCCCACCTAAGGGTGGTGGTAGATGTGTCTGTCCCAGCTGAAAATAGGTCTGCGACACACACTTGCAAGTTCTCAGGAGAGAAGGTAGAGTCTGGATTAGAGGTTTGCTGAAATCAAAGGTCATAAGCATAATTACAAACATGAACATAGGTATTTAGAGCTGCTCCCTAGGCCTCACCTTCTATAATCTATTCAGAGTGCACCAAAATCCAGGTAACCTTCTAAGTCTAATTAAAAAGACATATTCTCAAAAACCGCCCTGCAGCCTAAACATAAAGGTCAACTTTGGATGATTGACATTATTTCTGTAACTAATAGGGGCTTATTGATAATGAAGAAGACATTTTTGGCTTAAGGCAGATTTTCAGAGTTTAATGCAGAATATTTTCAAAAGTACGAGTGTAGTAGTGTGTTTCCAAAACAACATCTAGGGAAGACAAAAATGTTTGACATAGTAATGGAATGACTGGAAAAATTGAATATGGCAATAACAATAAAGTGTCAACTCAAAGAACAAGGTGTTACAAATTTGGGACATGTGTTATCAGGTGATGGGATAAAATCAGACACGAGTGTAGTGAAGAAGTTGTAAGTGCATCTCAGTCGATCAATAGAGATCAATTAAGATATGGAGTAAGAACTTCTATAAGCCATTCTGGCACACCTAACGGGGCAGGTAAAAGTGAATCGAAAGCATACACTTGCCAAACAGCTTCCATCTCAAATGGACTCATGGAATACATTCATCTTAAAACTCCTGCTGCAATTCTGATCTGAACTCTGCTAGTTAATATAACTGCCCAATGCCCCTAGATAGAAAAGAGAGAATAAATAGTTCCCGAGCACAAAAAGTCTTCTTATAGTCTTTAGAGAATTCTTCGTCAGTCTTTCAATATTCATCAAATTCACATCAACGTAGCCAATGGAAAAACCAATGCCAACACGTTTTTCGTCATGGGGCACAATCACCCAAATGACTTCTTCAGGGCTACAAATGAAAGTGAAACAATACAAAGTATATTTACAACAAGGGGTGGTGAGGGACAGAGTCTCTGAATTAAGCAGAAAGCTCTCACCCAGTCAAGAGATCAGGGCTAGATCCAACACCGTTTTTTAGCTCACTGCACCATCCCAGTTTCAGAACCTGGCTGTATGCAAATTAGTCTGTTCCTGTCCCAGTGCATGATGGGAACAGGGCAAACCAAACTACAAAAGCCAATTCTTACACTGGGAAGGAAACAAGCTCCCGGGGACCGGTTTCTGGCATTACAGCCGTCTTCGGCCCGGTTTGCTTGAATCCTGATGGTGCAATGAGCAAGGGTCTCACATCTGAGAATACCCTTCCACGCTTAGGGTGGACAAAAATATTTACAACAAGGGGTGGTGAGGGACAGAGTCTCTGAATTAAGCAGAAAGCTCTCACCCAGTCAAGAGATCAGGGCTAGATCCAACACCGTTTTTTAGCTCACTGCACCATCCCAGTTTCAGAACCTGGCTGTATGCAAATTAGTCTGTTCCTGTCCCAGTGCATGATGGGAACAGGGCAAACCAAACTACAAAAGCCAATTCTTACACTGGGAAGGAAACAAGCTCCCGGGGACCGGTTTCTGGCATTACAGCCGTCTTCGGCCCGGTTTGCTTGAATCCTGATGGTGCAATGAGCAAGGGTCTCACATCTGAGAATACCCTTCCACGCTTAGGGTGGACAAAAATATTTACAACAAGGGGTGGTGAGGGACAGAGTCTCTGAATTAAGCAGAAAGCTCTCACCCAGTCAAGAGATCAGGGCTAGATCCAACACCGTTTTTTAGCTCACTGCACCATCCCAGTTTCAGAACCTGGCTGTATGCAAATTAGTCTGTTCCTGTCCCAGTGCATGATGGGAACAGGGCAAACCAAACTACAAAAGCCAATTCTTACACTGGGAAGGAAACAAGCTCCCGGGGACCGGTTTCTGGCATTACAGCCGTCTTCGGCCCGGTTTGCTTGAATCCTGATGGTGCAATGAGCAAGGGTCTCACATCTGATTTGCATATAGCCAGGTTCTGAGCTGGGATGGGGCAGTGAGATAAATAACGGTGATGGATCAAGCCCTGATCTTTGGACTGGGTAAGAGTGGTCTTCTCAATTCAGACACTCTGTTCATCACCACCCCCTTTTGTAAATCGATTTTGGCATCTCCTTTCTGGTAAAGAATTGGCTTGGTAGTTTAGTCTGCCCTGTTCCCATGATGCATTGGGCCAGGGACAGACTGATTTGCATATAGCCAGGTTCTGAGCTGGGATGGGGCAGTGAGATAAATAACGGTGATGGATCAAGCCCTGATCTTTGGACTGGGTAAGAGTGGTCTGCTCAATTCAGACACTCTGTTCATCACCACCCCCTTTTGTAAATCGATTTTGGCCACTATAGGTGTGGCAGGGTATGCTCAGACATGAGTCCCTTTCTCACTGCTCCATCAGGATTCAAGCAAGCTGGGCCGAAGAGGCTGAAATGCCAGAAACCGGTCCCCGGTAGCTTGTCTCCTTTCTGGTAAAGAATTGGCTTGGTAGTTTAGTCTGCCCTGTTCCCATGATGCATTGGGCCAGGGACAGACTGATTTGCATATAGCCAGGTTCTGAGCTGGGATGGGGCAGTGAGATAAATAACGGTGATGGATCAAGCCCTGATCTTTGGACTGGGTAAGAGTGGTCTGCTCAATTCAGACACTCTGTTCATCACCACCCCCTTTTGTAAATCGACAATACAAAGTATAAGCATTGGTTTTTCCATTGGCTACGTTGATGTGAATTTGATGAATATTGAAAGACTGACGAAGAATTCTCAGACGTGTGACGAGAAAAGATAAAGGAAATAAAAGGAATTAACTTATTGGATTCTTGAAAGTATATATCTTTAGACTATAAGAAGACTTTTTGTGCTCGGGAACTATTTATTCTTTGCCTTTGAATCCTCTGGCTCTACAGAAGATTCCCCTTGGGGACGTAGGTGGCCGCTTTCCCCTGTTCCCTTGAGCCACCTTACTTGGAGAACACTACACTGGTTGCAATTGCGCAAACACTACCCAGCCACCCTTTGTCTTGTATTAGAAAAGAGAGAATGTAGTCAGACATTACCAGGGCCCCTACCAACAGCATCATCCAGGAACCCATTTGGAACCAGCACCAGAATCCTGACCAAACAATGGCAGGCAAAGTCAACTAAGACTCAACTCCCCAACCTCTCCCAACCAGGCATCAATACTGATTGAACCTAAAAAGCTCTTGCATACACCATGGACATTTCCTTCAAACTAACTGGTAACAGCATCACAATTCAGTCTAGAAACATTGCTGGTTTTATTACCAAGGCTCTAACTCACTCCTGGACCCTAATTTCAGATGGTGAACTCTTTGACAAATCACTAAAACACAGGGAAAATTAGTTGTATGGCATCCTCTCAATCAGAAAAAAAATATTTAAAGAATCTCTGCTTTATCATTTAAAAGTGTATGTTGCCAAATAAGACTCAAAAACAAACACACAAAATAAATCTGAACTCTTAACAATATGTCACTTTTCATTGGGGAATTGATGGAGATCAAAAAATCCTGTTTCAATTGTCCTTGACAAAGAAGGACCTAAAATAGCTGGGAGATACAGTTGCAAAAGATTAAGGAAAAGATATAGGGGTCTGAATGCCCAGAATTGTTTGATGACATTGTAAAGGATCTGAGGAACTAGGTACAGCCTTATATATTATGAAAGAGTATTTATAAAGAGCACTTCCACCCTTGGTGTATCTTGGCAGTGAACAACATGTTTATTGTTACCCACTCAGTGGCAGTATATTGATCTCAGAAGGATGACAACGGTGAGTGGATGAACCAGGATTTAAATCTGTGCCCATGAAGATAAACAGAGATTCTTGTAGTTGATGTATTGCTCCCTTGAGCCAACAGACACTGAATGTAAAAGCAGGTTAGCATGCCACAGCATCACAAAATATTACCGGACGCTTAATTGAGGTTCTTTGTGAAACTGATGGAAGTGCTTAGTCAAAGTCAATCACTTTGAAGACTACAACACAACCTCAAAGGGAATAGGATGAACACAATGGGATTAAGCCTGGTGATAAATACTGTGCTGAGGGTAACAGCCATTCAGCCTGTTGGGGTGGAGCAAGGAGCAGTTCGGCCACTCGGAATTTGAAATTCTGCTCAAGAATAATATTGGGACTTATTCACAAAGGTGCTCTGGAGTACGCAAAAGTAGTATATACTTAATGGAATATTCATATACAATTAGTAGAAACAGAAAGGACTGTGCCCTCTTTGCACTTTTACTAAATTTGGAGATGGGTGGATTGTGGCTGATTTTCAAAGGCATTTGGCAGTAAACAAGAGAGTACTTCTGTAGTGCTATTCCCTGCTCTCATAAATCACCCCCATAGGTATTAGATGACGGATTCAGACATATAAAGATGATAATGGCACTGGGCCTGTAGATCATATATCCTCACCAAACCTGAGAAAAGATCTACATTGGAACCCACGTGCATACCCCACAAAGAAGTTCAGCAAAAGATCAGATCTTCCAAAGGATGTAATGCACCTTGACAAACCTGGAATTATTCTCACCTGGATAACTTGTTGTACATTTGAGGGGTTGTGGTCATAAGATATAAAAGTTCTGTGTGAAAACTGGGACTGCAGAAAGATTCTAAGTTTAAAATCCTTTTACTAAAGATGGCAGAGGAAGATGCAACGATTCCCATTGCATAATCAGTAGAATATTTTGTTACAAGTTAATGTTCCCACAGCCATCACACAAAGAATTTCCACTTATATATTTCCGGTTCCCACTAATTTCTGACCAAAACTTTGTTATATCGAACATGTCTGTTTTCTGAGTTAATTTGTCCTGATGTTGGCCAGAGAACTTTTTTTGCAAACAAGAAAAGAGTTTTCTATGGTACACAAAGAACCACACTTGGAGCAAAGAAAAATGCCACTGGCCTCACTCAGGTCATCAGGACGTAAAAGTGGACTAAACCCTGGCGGTATGAGCACCCTAAGGCTCACCCTGACCTAGGGACGTGAATGTGAAAAGTTAAAAAGTGAAAAAAAGTGCAAAAGGAAGGAGCGATCGAAGGAGCTTGCTCCTTCCCGGTTACTCCTGGTTTAGGAGGCTTACCGACTTAAGGTTACTGCACTTGTATGGTAAATGCGATCGACACCATGGGTCACGGGAGGGGGGTGGTAGCGTATTTGGCACACCGCCCTTGACGCCAGGCACCCTCTCGAACCTGAAACACCCTCGACCGGACAACGTCCTGATGAATGCCTGGTAAACTTACACCGTTTTAAGGCAGAAACATGTTGACTGATATTAAAAGTTTCTGGAAATAACCAAACAATTAATTTTGGACTATTTCCCAACACTATATTTTATCTATGTCCCAGTGATCAAATAATAAATAATTTTTGAAACACTTAAGACATTTTTATCTCTCACCACAACTAATTAGTTTCACTTCACGCCTAAACTCACAAAAAAAACGGCTCCGCAGTAGACCTGGCGTCGCAGCACACTGGAGAGGCACTCGGCCTCTTCAGTGGGGCCCGATGATGAAGCATGTCATCAACCAGGTTGGTGAGTGAGGGCTTTCTTAACTGACCTGAGTGAGGCCAGTGGCATTTTTCTTTGCTCCAAGTGTGGTTCTTTGTTTGCCATAGAACACTCTTTTCCTGTTTGCAAAAACTTAACCGGGGACTAAGAGTGGTTCCTTATTCTCCCTACCTCTCTTTTTGTTGTTGTGTTGGCCAGAGAACATCATAACAGCCTTTGTACCATGGATTTCCTTCTACTTCCATGATGCTCAGAGAATGCATCCCCTATGATCTGCATAATTCAACACCACCATTACTGATGACCCTTGTTTAGGTCCAAATCCATTGGGTAGCCTGCAATTGCAAGACAACCGGATGGTTGTTTTATTCTCTCTACACCTAGGCAAGGTTCAAACCATCTTCCATTTGACCTTGCATAGCAAAAGCAGGGATACCCTCAAGGCATCTCAAATATCTCAACTGAGCTCCCCATTTAAATTATCAAGGACTTTTTTCTACGCATCGAAACTTAAATATATAGTCAACAGACCTTTGGTGTTTTATTTTAACCTAGCCTGAATGAACAACATAATTTTTCACTGTATGTGCATGTTTCCTTGGAGGTGTATTTTGTGTAATCTTGTAGTTTTAATGTGGGAGGGCTTTCACAGACTAGAACAGCTTTGCCAGGAATAGAAAGTGTGGGATGTGCATTTGAAAGCACGAGAGAGAGAGAGAGATGTGGAATGTACTTCTTGGTCTCGAAGTGCATTGTTATAAGCAGTGGTGCTCAAATGTGCATCATGTTGTACATTGGGAGATGAAGTGCTTGATGCTATAGGCAGTGGTGCACAAATGTGCATTATGTGGTACATTGGGAAGTATTATGAAGTTCTTACTATTGGTTTTGACATGCTCCCATGGCATCTTGAATTCTGACTCTGTCTAGCTTGAGCATTTTGCGCACACATGCAGGCATCAGATTACTCAAGTTGTTTAGGTTATTCACGTTCAAGGCTGTTTTTCTTTCTGCTGGATGGAGGCTTTCGTAAGCTTCGCTGGGATAATGTGTGGGAAGTGCTCTTGGTGCCTTTCAGTGCAGAGATTGCTGATGCCAGAGAAATGTGTGGAATGTACAGCTCTGTCTCAGAGTCAAAATACAGGGGCCCGGCCAGCTTCTGTCTTGACCATGACACAGACCAGAGCGGTCAGCTAGGTTTTTCATAACAGAAGACAGGGGGTGAGGTTTCTAGAACCTTCGCCTCAGGCTGAGTAAAAGGTATTAAAGGCGAGGGATCTTGGTACCCAGACAGAAGCTCACTTGAGGGGCAGACGTGTCGTTACAAGGGAACTTGGGTCCCGATCGAGAATCCTATCTGGCTGTCAAAGGGCTCCTCCAGCTTGAGTTGGCAAGGATTTTGAGTGAACAATTGGTGAGATGTTTTGTTTTTGAGTATTAACTTTGTGATGTGTGAGTAAGTTTGTGTCCACATCCAAGTACCCAGTGGTGATAATCATCTGAGATGTATTCATTGTGATGTGTGAGTGCCTGTGTGCACCTCCAAGTCTTCCGTGGTTGTAACATCTGATGTATTTAGTGTATATATCGTTCTGATTTCTTGCAGAACCTCCAGCATAATCTGCTTGTGGTGTTTCATTCCAAATTATTATCTGCTTGCATTTTATTTTATTATTGTTATCTGCTTGCATTTTATTTCATGTATATTCCATGCATGCTATATATATATATATATATATATATCCATATTCATTTGAATGTTGTTTATTTGACATCCGGGAAAGCCTTTCTGTTAGAGAGCGTTGCATAAATAAAACCCCATGCCTTATTCTTTGATGTGTTTCATTTTATAAAAGTGAAATCCCTTTCCAGGAGGTGTTTAGTTGTTTTTTATTGCTTCGTCCTGTTTGAGCCTGCGTGTAGGAGGGCGGTATTTTCTATTATCTGGGAGTGCAAAGCAATACAAAGTGTCATCCTCAGCTATCAGGATGGGGCTTTAATGCTGTGACAGATTGGAAATCTCCATTGAGATGATTATTATTGGTGTACTCTTTTAATTAGTTGGTTAATCTTCTTTCCAGAACCCTGGCGGGGAATGTGAAAGGCCTGTACATGTCCCACACTTACATGGGGTCTGCTGAGAAATTGGATTTCATATGTCCGCTCACTCACCAACACCAGCTATTGTCTGCACTAAAGTCTCCAAAAGCTGTTTCATCAATGAAAAAAGCATTCTTTATGTACTTCATAATCCTGTGCACTAGAATGTCCACTTGTCCTTATCTCATCTTACCAATCAGAGCCATCTGCTCCAGACTCCAAGCATTCCCAGGCTCAACAGGTCATATTTCATATAGGTCACATAACTAATATTTCTGCTTATGTTATGCTTATTAAATAATTTCTTTATTTCTACAGATCCAACAGAACTACTGGTTCTTATGACTTGAATCTGATCTGCACTCTCCTTTGTCGACCCCACAGCTCTTGATTTAGGACATATAGAGACAAGCAAGGTGGTGTGTTTCAAAGAATAGCAGACTGACAACCCTTTTAATACCGTGGGGACCTCCTCCTCACCTTGTCCATTTCCAGAAGGTAGGCATCAATGTAATCGCGTGGGTTCTGGGCATCAAGTGTCTTTCGGTGCTCCTCTGTGGCCTCATCTATGAACTTGAAGATTTGGGCAGCATTCTCCAGGAGTTTTTGGTGTGGTCCAGGAAAGTATTTCAAAATAGGGCACATATTGACCATCTGAAAAAACGAAGAACACAGGAGGAAACAAACTCACTGCCTTGACCAAACTTTCATACATCAACTTCTTCCTGTCCCCTTCAAACACAGTCCACTCTTAGGTGACCCCTAGTATAGTACTTTTGTCTGTGAAAATCTGCTGTGCACACAGCTTATTTTTTTCACCTAGTAGCAAAACCTGAATTCTGGTGTGAAAACCCTTGACAAAGCCTGCAAGAGGGCAGAGGGTAGACTATCATAGGAACATATTTAGACTGCTATGCCTTCATCTTCCTAATGAAACCGTGTATGTATGAATATGTACGACCCCAGCCAAAAGGCAGGTGTGCACTGTACATTGTCAAGGACAAGCATAAGATCAATAGGTCACTGGAGATGAAGCTGGGTTATGGATGGTTAATACGCTGTGATTTGTTCTTTAAAGTTGTGAGTCTTCAGCTCCTGCCTTAATTGAAGCAGCATTGGGGCTGTTCTGATGGATAAGGAGATGTTGCAGAAAAGGCATGCTGTCTTGTTTTTGCGTGGTTTACATGTCTGCAGTGTGATGCTGTTCTGAGTGCAGTGTGCAGAGAACTACCAAAAATGGTTGAGCTTGTCTGCAAGGTAAGGGGTGGGTGCTGGCCATGATATTTGTGTAAATGGTGCAGCTGGTTTTGAAGATGGTAAATGCTGGCAAGGGCAGCCAATGGAGTTCCAACAGGATGTGGGTGGTAAGATTATATTTAATTAGGTCCTGGATAAAACATGCTCAGTGTGTAAGATGCCCCTAAGGGCCATCAGGGTGGAGTCTAGGAGGCCCTAGAGAAGGGAATTACCACCATCCAGATGCAAGAGTATGAGAGCTTGAACAGCAACAGGCCATCTTAGTTATTTCGGGCAATGTTTCCCTTGAGGATGAGTTTAGTGTCCAGGGTAACTCCAAGTGATTTAGCATTCAGTGAAAGTTGGGTTAGAACCTGTTGGACCCGGCCCATTAGGCAGGTTCACCCCTAGACTTTTTGCGTTTTCCTAGCCTATTTATGGAACCTGGTATTTGTGATTTTAGGCCTCTGCGCACTTTTTCACTGTGGTACAGTGTAAAGTGCTTGAGCTCTCTGTGGATGAATGGTGAGTGACCTGCCCTCCCATAGGAATGAATGGGGAATATGTATGCCCATGGTAGTTCCTGATGCGTGGGGAGTGCAGGGGCGAGTTTGGTATGAGAGAACTCGTGAGAATGAATGCCGCAAAATGATGTATGCGACATGGCTGTGTCTAGTCTAGAAGTCCTACTTTTGGAAGTTGGCATATTTGTGTAAGTTGGTGCTAGCGTGTGATTGGCTGGTGAGCCTGGCCCAGAGTGCATGGGCCTACTTGTGGATTGACTGTCTGGTTTGAGGATGACAGGGGCTGGAGAGCCCAGGAGGTTGTCTGAGTCAGCCCATGGATGAAAGGCAGCATCTGCTGCCAGGGAAGTGGGAGGAGATGGCACCTGATAGTGAAGGGCTGTTCCTGTGTAACTACAAAGCTGGCTCCACCTCCCGCTGGGCGACTGACACCTCTGTCCCTGATACTGAAGGGGACTTCCCTCTAAACCAGTCCAGCTGGTTCTCACACTGCCTGCTTCAAAGGACTTCAAAGAACTTCAAAGGTTTTGCACTGTATAAAAAGGGGTTGTATCCCCTTCCAAAATGTTCTTGTTTTCAACTTGAATCTGCCAGGGGCTGCTGCTGCTTGAGCTAAGGGGAATCCCTGGCTCTGCCCAGCCCCTGGGCACCTGATGGACTTTCCTGGACTCCTGGGGGACCCCTCTGCCTTGCTGGGCTGATGGGGGGGACTTTGCTTTGCCCCCTGGGACTCTCTGGACCTTTGTGCAGCATGGTGGAGCTGCATTGCTGGAAGGACCCTTTTTACTTTTTATTCTAGCGCTTTGGGAGCGCTTTATTGCCCATAGCGCTTTCAAGCGCTTTATTTTTGATTCTAGCGCTGAGGAGCGCTTTGCCAGCCTGGCGAGTGCCCACCTCGCTTATTTGTTACTTTAATTAAACTTCGGCTGCCCACGCCGGTATTGCCGATCTTTTAAAATGCCTCCCCGCCTGCCTGCCTAAAGGAGAAGGGCCGCTGCGCTGCCCGCAGCGACCCGGAAGTGGATGG
This sequence comes from Lissotriton vulgaris, assembly GCF_964263255.1. Lineage (NCBI taxonomy): Eukaryota > Metazoa > Chordata > Amphibia > Caudata > Salamandridae > Lissotriton > Lissotriton vulgaris. The sequence continues at coordinate 135,717,163 of NC_141700.1, read as the reverse complement.
CCGGCCGGCCAATCCCAGCGCGGCCGGCCGGAAGTCCCGCCCCCGCAGCCCGAGAGGAGAGAAGCTGCCCGGGGGAGAGAAGGAGGACGAGTGATGGCGGCTGGTCGGCAGGGCTCCCGTGAGCGGAGGGAGCCCTGCAGCGAGAGGAGCGGCCGAGAGCGTCTGAGCGGGCCGGCGGGGCTCCGTGGTGGAAGAGGAGCCCCGCGCTGGCCAGAAGGAGGAGCCGCTGTCCGGAGGAGCCGCCCCTGAGGCCCGGTGACTCTGGGCTGGGGTCGGGCGGAGTGGAGCAGAGCAGGGGAGGGGCGCCGGGACACGTTGTCGGTGTCCGCCCCTCCCCCGCAGTAGCGCGAGCTTGCGCTCGGTGAAGAGAAGCCACGAAGGCTTCAAGGGCGGCCCCAGATGGCAGTGGGCCGCCCCAACGTTACACAGAGTGCCAGGAGGAAGCCATGAAGGCTTCATGGGCGGCCCCGGTTGGCAGTGGGTCGCCCCAACGTGCACGGAGCCCGGAGAGGCTCCCAGCCCCATTTGTTTTGTATTTCGTGCCCTGAGAGGCGCTGGGGGCATTCTATGAAGTGACTGGAGAGTCAGGGCGGCCCCGGATGGCAGTGGGTCGCCCCAACGCTGAAGAGAGCCTGTGTGGCTCAGAGGGGCCCTATGTGTTTTTTAAGAGCCTGTGTGGCTCCAACGTTTGACCAGTGTTGGCCAGAGCCTGTGTGGCTCCAACGTGCGCAGTGTTGGCTTCAGAGCCTGTGTGGCTTAGCTGGCGTTGTTTTGTTGATTCTCCAGGTGCCCAGCACTTAGTGGGCACCTGCCACGTTTAGGCTTTTTGTACTTTGGACTGGCGCTGCATGGCAGCGCGCCCTGACTTTGGACCCAGGGCATCCTTGCCCCAACAGGGCCAGTTGGCCAAGGGACTGCCACAGGTAGTGGCTTATGTAGTGTAGGCGCAATGTGATTTCTATGCTTTTAAATAGTAATTGCCTACTGTGTGTTTTTGCGCTATTGATTTATTAGGCACCTCTGAATGTTTATGCATTATGTGTCTTCCTTCCCATGCGCTGCACCTCTGAATGTTTAGTCATCATGTGTCTTCTTGCGCTGCACCCCTGAATGTATTTTATTGCATCATGTGCCCTATTCTTAACACCTCTGAATGTGTTACTGCATCATGTGTCTTCCTTTCCATGCGCTGCACCTCTGAATGGTTAGTCATCATGTGTCTTCTTGCGCTGCACCCCTGAATGTAGTTTATTGCATCATGTGCTCTATTCTTACTCCTCTGAATGTAGGTTATTGCATCATGGGTAATGTGTCCTTTTCCTAGACCCCTAAATGCTGAGTGATACTTAGGTGGTTGTCTTTTCTACTCCTCTGAATGTAGGTTTATTGCATCATGAGTAATGTATTCTTTCTTAGACCCCTAATGCTGTGTGATACTTAGGTGGTTCTTCTTTCTTAGTACAGGTGGTCCTAGTAAGGTCCTGGTTCCTGTTACCAGTGGTTACTGGTTGTTATCTTTGTGATTACCATTTTATGTTTTACTATTTCATTCTAGAAGTGATTTTATATTCTACATTTTATCTAGAAGTGCTATATCTGAATACGACAGTGGCCCTTGTGGCCCTGTCTTGTGTACATAATCCCTGTGAATATTGCCTGTGCCAGTTGGCACAATGTATATGTGTGATTTTATCTGATGTGTTTTTACAATACAAAAGTTATTTTTATAATAACCTTGTGTGGAGTCTCTTCTGTGGTGTGCCTAGTATGTTGTTGCTGTTGTGCGCTGGCGCAAATGCTTTACACATTGCCTCCGAGTTTAGCCTTACTGCTTGAGCCAAGCTACCAAGGGGGTGAGCAGAGGTTATCTTGGCGTGTGACTTCCTTGCCCTGACTAGAATGGTGGTTTCTGCCTGGCTATGGCGTCAGCCTTAGCCTACCAGAAATAGCCAGTTCTAACAGAACCCATTAAGGTTCATGTCATGGGGCTAGGTTTGTTCTATATTTTATTTGTTGGCAATAACAGAAATTCTATCTTGGTTGGACTGAGCTTCAGGTAGGCACTGGATGTCCAGATCTGGATGATGTGCAATCAGTGTTGAGGTGTTGGATGTGTGAAGCAGAGGAGATTTTCATTTAGAACTGCGTCTCATCGGCACATTATTGAATTTTGATGCTGTTATCTGGGAGTAGAGCACCAAGCAGCGCCATGTAAAACATGAAGATGACCGGAGACTCTGTGGAACCTTGGGCTGCTCCACAGGGGATAGACATCCTTCATAACCAGGAGGTGCCCATGTGAACAGGTTGGTGTCAGTTGTTTGCTAGCTAGGTTTCCCTTGTTCCAGTTCTATGCAATCCGGTACTTTAGTCGAATTAAAAGAAAATAAGTTACCTGTAACTGTAGATCTCCAGTAGTGGATCAGTCATTGATTCCCATGCTTGTATCATTCCTCGTCTTCGAAGTGGGAGTCCCACAATACCACAGAAAGCAGTAGTCAAAGACCGACATAGAATTCAATGTTAAAAGACATTCAATGTAATAGCTTATTAACATCATTCAAAAAGGCCCAAAGTCCAACCAATAAAGTGACAGCACCTTTTTAGAAATAAGGGGTCCTCTATGGGTAGGAGGATTGGTCACATGTGAATCGATGAAAGATATTAATACTGGAGAACTACTGTTACATGGAAGTAACTTATTTTCTTCTCCAGTATAGGATCTTTAATGGATTCACATGCTTCTATCAGAATAGTCAGCAGTTAGTATTTGGAAAGAACAACATTATCATATCATAGCAGATGGTGGGAAAGATAGGTAAACATTTCCCAATTTATTTGAACAGACACAACACTCCTTGACCCACAGCCACATTGCTCTTGGCAGAGTAATGCTGCGTAAAGGTGTGCCTGCTTGAACATGTTACTGCTCTGCATATTTGCTGAAGAGGCACACCCGCACAGAGAGCTGTGGTAGTAGAAACAGCTCTGGTAGAATTAACCATATCCTTGTGTGTTAAGAGTGTTCCTGTTTGTCTGTAACATAATTGGATATCTGCTGCAATCCACCTTGGTATGCCTTGCTTTGAAACTGGGAAACCTCTTCATAGATTTCCATAAGCCCAAAATAATTGATCTGTTTTGCAGGGTTGTCTAATCCTGTGCAGGTAGAACTTAATGCACCTTTTAACATCCAAAGTATGCAGTGATTTTTCTGCCATAGTTTGGGAATTGGAAAAGAATGTTCTCAGTATTATTGGTTCATTAAGGTGGAAATCCAAAGAATCATTTGGTATGAACTTAGGATTGGTTCTCAATACCACACCGTCTTGTTTGAGTTGCATGAATGGTTCTTTAATTATAAATGCTTGGACGTCACTATCCATTTTTGCTGAGGTTAATGCCAAAAACAGTGCAGTTTTCCAGTACAGATTTTTTAAGTCTGTCTTGTGAATGGGCTCACACAGAGCCTTCATTAATTGTCTCAGTACTACATTTAGATGCCAAGTAGGAGGAGGTTTCTTCATAGGAGGGAAACACCCAGAAAAGTCAATTGAGAAACTATTTGATCACTCTGCTCGACCATAGGGAAGGTAACTTATCTGATCTCGAAAATAGTGATATAGCTGTCAGATGCACTTTAATGGGTGAGTGAGCTAGACCAGATATTGATAATTGAAGAAGATACCGGAGAATTTGTTCTGGGGCGGATGAGATAGGATGAACACCTTTTTACTGACACCACAAACTAAAATGCTTCTACTTGCGCTTGTATGTTTTATTATTGATGCTGGCCCTGTCCTTTGCAAGGATCATCCTGCAATTCACTGGAATATTCAACATTGTGAATTCATTGATTTCAGGAGCCAGGCCAACAAGTGTAGTGATGTCGGATTCGGATGACGTACCTGGACATTGTTCAATGTTGGTATGGGCTTCAGCTGAATCTAGGAGAAATCAGGATCACTCGACAGGGTTCCCTATTCAGTTTCCTGAGGATTCTCAAGAAAAATGGGATTGGGGGAAAAGCGTACGCAAAGATCTTTGACCATTTGATTGGAAAGACATTCCACCACGACCCCTCTGTTGATACCAGCTTGTGTAGTACTGGTATTTTCAGTTACCCTTGGTCTCAAATAGATCCATGTTTGATATGCCCCAGTGATCAAAGATGTCTTCTAGAATCTACTGTTTGAGTTCCCACTCATGGCACCTGGGAGTGATTCTGCTTAACGTGTCCGCTAACAAATTGGTTGCTTTGGGCATCTGTTCTGCCTTTAGTGTTATTTGGATGTGAAGTGCCCATTTACACATTTCTTGCACTTGCTATGACAGAGCTGAGGACCTTGTTCCTTCTTTTTGTTTAGGTAATGCATGCTGGTGGAATTGCTCATGGGGTTTAACAAGGATGATCTTGCTACTCTGGTAAGGAAAAAAAAGATTAGGGCCAGTTCTATAGCTCTGAGTTCCAGCAAGTTTATGTGTATTTTCTTTTGGAGGGTGTTCCACCTCCCACTGATTGTCAAATCCTAAAGATGAGTGCCTCCTCCCTCTAAGGACGAAGCTGTTGTTATTACAAAGTCTGAGATCAATGTGGGGAATGTTAGCCCCTTGCCAACATTTTTACTTTGAGACCTCCATTGCATGGATGTTATCAGAGTTGGGGTAATCCGAATGATATCGTCAAATGACCCTTGGAATTGCACCTATTGTTTGTTTACTTCCTTCTGCGATGGTTGCATGTCAAGTCAGCGATTGGGGATTAATGGAATGCAAGAGGATACCATTCCGAGGAGTGATTTGTACAGTCAAACTGAAACAGACTTTCTTCTGCTTAGATTCTGAGCCAGCTGCTGAATCCTTGACTGCCTTTCTTGTGAGATGAACGACTTATCCAAGTTCATATCTAGAACTGCTCTCAGGAAAGTCAGCATTGTTGTTGGTGTGAGATAGGATTTTTGTTTGTTGACTGTGAGGCCCAGCTTTTGATGTATCTGTTGTTGCCTGCCAAGACGTGGCAGCCATTATTAACCAGGGTTCCTGCTATGGGAATACTAGCATTCTCTTTTGCCTAAAATGAGCTGCCATTGGAGCCAGACACTTGGTGAAGCTGCAAGGAGCCGATTTTACTCCAAAAGGAAGGATGCTGAATTGGTAGTGGGTGCCAGCCACCTTGAATCACAGGTATTTTCGATGTGTTGGGTGAATCCGGATATGGAAGTGTGCATCTTGGAGATCTAAACCGGTTATGTGATCCCCATGGTTGAGGAATTGCAAAATATCTTGCAGGGTGACTATGCAAAATGATTGTTTTCTCAAATATTTGTTGAGTTTCCAAAGGTCTAAGATAGTGTGCCAGCCTCCAGACTTTTTTGTATCAGTAGGAAACCGGAGTAGAAACTGATTCCCCTCTTGAGTATTTTAGACCTCTTCTATTGCTCCCTTTTTTAGCATGGTTCATATTTCTAGCAGAAGTCTGTCCCTTTTGAGGGTACATTTGGTAGTTTGATGATGAACTCTAGTGAGTATCCTCTAGTTATGACATCTAGAACCCATCTGTCCATTGTTAAAAGGGACCACTGATGAAGATAGTTGGAGATACAGCCTCCAAGCTGTTTTTGTGAGTTGTGGGGGGTAACTGGCACCCTTGAAAGGTAGCTGCTTTATGGCAGTGTCTCTCCCTCTAGGAGGTTATTTACCTCTTGGTGTTTGTTTGTACACCGCTGGAGGTGGCTGTTTATATTGTTGGGTATACTGGGAGCAATACTGGCGTTGGAAGGGTTGAAATTGTTGTTTATAAGGTTGAAATTCTCCTCTATAAGAGTATGCACCCCTGACCGGCTCCTTGGAGAGGCTGTCTTTGCATTTGTAGCATTCCCAAGGACCTGGGCATGTCCATATCTGTCTTTATAGTTTGAAGAGCATCGTCAACATGCTTGCCAAACACGCTTCACTGTCAAGCAGTATATCCAGGCTTTTTCTCTGGACGTCTGGTCTGAAAGAAGTTGCCTTCAGCCAACCTTGTCTTTTAAGCACCTCTGCTCTAGCCAGCTGTTTAAATCCAGTTGGGGAAATGCCAATTTTTTAGTCAATTATCCGCAGAAGCCCTCTCTCCCTCCTAGAGAACCTTCTTTGTTTCAGCTTTTGCATCCTCCAGTAAGAGGTCATGGTATGGAGCTATATCAGACCACAGTTGCCTGTCATAGCTTCCCAATAATGCAAGGGAGTTAGCCGCTCTGACAGTGGTGGCTGCTATGATGAAAAGTGTTTTCTGATGTTATCCAGTCTACACCCACCCCTATCTGGTGGTGTTGTGATAGGGGTTGATGGATTATTTGAGCATCGCTGGGCCGCTACATGTAATGACGGAATCTTGCTTGGGATGACCAATATAACGTGCCGGCTAATCATCTGGTGCTTTTTTTAAAATCTAATCTAGGGAGTACTGCCGACACTGTAGCTGGATTCATCATTGTCTTGATACCGTCTTCCCAAGTAAAGTCTAAAATAGGGATGGCTCTGATTGATATTTTCATGGGTTCCTTAAAATCACAGAAGAAGCAATCAGATTGCTTAGCTATATGGGGAAGGTAAAATATTTTTGCTGTTCTCTCCATGAGGTTGTGGAAACCCCTGATGTCTAGTGGTGAGTCCACTGGTTGTGGTTTCAAATGAGGATGATGTTTGGATCAGATGATCCCATTTGTTAGGTACTGAAGCAGAATCTCTGTTCTCCTATTCTTCGCTAACCTCGTCTGAGGAAGGTGGATCGTCCGCTGGTGGGTGAGCCAATGTACTTGCCAGAGTAGGTAAAGGGGGTCACTGGCACTGGTAATATAGGTGGTATGCAAGTAAATAGTGTCTGGATCTGAGGAGATTGGTTGGGCTTTGGTGGTTGCTGTAGAGGATCAGTTGTTGCAGGATCTGGGAAGCTTTTATAATAGTCCTAGAGAATATAGTAGAGAGTGGTGACTAACTCCAGTGGCATTAACACTGAATGTTCCTGTTGATCTTGCTGACCATAATAGGACTGTACTGTATTGTTTGTTCACCTGCATAAAATTGGTCCCCATAGTATTGGTCGTCCTCATCCTCATCCTACCCGAAAGGGGGCTTCGTACTCTGAGTGCAGGCGGGAATGGTGAAACTTTACTAGGCAACTTAAGGGCAGGTAATATTGCTTCTGCTACAGATTTTCCTTTAGTAGAAATTATTGAAACTGGCCTCAGAGGTATTAATGGTGCCTCTTGTCAATGGTGTCATTGTTGTTACAGTCATTGAGAAGATATATAATGGAGGTGTCTTCATCAATAGGACTCTCGTCGACGTTGTCATAATCGAAGGGGCTTTCGCTGGTGTTGTCCTTATTGATGGTGTAATTGTCGACGGTTTCATTCATGCCGTCAGCAGTGTCATGGACGATGATGTGTTGTATATTTTCCTAACTATTTTAGGGGATCTCCGTTGATCCATAAGCTTTTGAATAGTTCCACCCATTTGCGGAAAGTCTGGAGCACTGTCCCATAGAAGTGTAGATGTTTGCCTTTCCTCAGAAAGGCCTGTAGAAACACTTAGGAAAGAACATATTATGCAGCCTATAAACACATGCTACAGTGGAAAGATTCTCCAGATTGCATTCACAAAAGGGTTAATATACCCATATACATGTATATTTTTAGACTAAAGGTTTCTAGAACAGCTTAAATCTCTTTCACAAATCCCTTTCTGTAAAGTAGAAGTTGAAGGAAAGCAGGACAGTGTAGCCCCATAGGCTGCAATTATGTGAGCTTAAACTATTGTCTTTGCCTTTAAGGACCCAGAGACCACCAGCATCTCATCATGCCTAACAGCTGGCATTTGGCACAATACATTTTTTCAGCACCTGGTGACAGGATCCTGGAGGCTTTTTCTCTTCAACCTTCCTGAGGGGAATTTTGTAGAAACTGTTGCATATGATGTTTTTCATAATTCCCTCACTATTTCTGCCTTTGTCTGACAGAAAATTATGGCATTTTGTCATTTAATATAACTTGTCTGTTTGGCAAGTGCCATGCCTGTGGGTTAAAGAAGGCCAAATCAGATCATCACAACACGTGTATTCTCTGCCTTCCATCTACTTATGTTCTTGGGCATTATCAGCACTGAAAGGAATGTTCTCGACGCACCCTGCGAGAGAGGGAAAAAAATGCCTTCATGGCACGAAAAACGGCGCAGGCAGCAAGTCTAGTTTCTAAGGTGAGACCTCAGAGTGAGGAGATGGTCAGTCCTTTATTAGGACTCTACCATCTACCTCTTAGGGACATAAAAGGTCCAAAAAAGAGGGTACCTGGCTGGAAACTGCATTTTTTCTGGTTGACATCGAAGGGGGTAGACATTGAGATCGGGTATGCCACTTACTTGCTCACCCGTCAGGCCTGGTTCGATGTCGAGGAAGAAGTGCCGATTGTTGTCGGGGCAAGGAAGGTCGACACCTAAAGGGTATACACCGTTGACCCAAATAGTAAAGTCAACGTCCAGAAGTGTATCGGTGTCCAGGTGTGCAGATCCATCAACACCAAGGAGTAGTCTGATGTCGAGGCATCGGAGGAAATCGCTATAGGGGAGCAGATTGACATCGAACCAATGACTGAGGTTGATGCAGAAGAGGTTTTCGACATCAAGGACACAGGAAAAGAAGAGAAAGACAACACAAATGTATTCTTCTCCAGATTGTGAATACTTGAGGGTATACTCCCACTTACCGGATTCCCCTCCACCACCATCTCTTCTTCTTCTGCCTCCACCATCACCATCACCACCACCACCACCACCTCCTGAACCTATTCCAGTAGTGCCAATCTCTATGACTGTGGAACCACCAAGACCTGGATCGCGCTCGAGAATGAGCCATCATTCACGCCATCACTGGCGTCATTCAACGTGTTCCTCGTTCTCAAGGCACTCTCCCCTTTGAAGCCATTGATCAAATTCACACACAAGATCTAGGCATTGTTCAAGATATACAAAACTCTCATCTTCTTCTACAGGGCCATATTTACCAACATTGCCAGATTCATCAACTCCTTGTATTTCTATGGAGGATGACATCACCACCTTCCAGGAGATCTTGGTAAGAGGAGCTCCAAAGCTTAATATACAGATGTTGGTATCAACACCCTCTACATTGGATATTTTTGAAACGGTTCAACAGTGGTTAGCGTCAAGACCACTGCTTCCGTTGGTGCCAGGACTCTTAGAGCCAGCAAAGGAGCTTTTTCTGACCACCTCAACTAAGACCGCTCTTTTGAGGCTTCAAAAAATTACAGACCTCCCGGGCAAGATCCTTAATTCCTCTGATCAGATCCAACTCCTGACTCAGTAGTCATATTGGCAGCCAAGAAGCACTATTCTACCAGCACTGCTTCCTCAGTTCCACCTGATATGGAAAGCAAAAAGCTGGACTCTGTAGGCGGCAAGGTTTGCAACATGGCCGCAACCACCATGATAGCAGCTAGTGCTACTGCCCTTCTTGATAGATATAATAGAGCATCCTGGGACTCTATCCAATAATTTGCAGATGATCTTCCCAGGAACAGAAGGGAAGACCTGTAATGGAAGTGACAGAAGGGAAGACTGCTTGGAAGTGGTCATGGTATCTAATCAGGTCATATGTGCCACACTGGACGCTTCCTTGTTAGCTGCACATGATTATTGCCATGAAATAGCCTAAAGAAGACATTCTTGGCTCCGCCTTACTACTCTGAAACAAGAACTCAAGAAAGGATCATCAATCTTCCTTTTTAAGGTACTACGCTCTTCAACAGCCATACTGATGATGAGATGGCTCGCATGAAATTGGAGATGGAGATTCTTAAGGTGGTCGGACTAGAATGGCCCAAAGAGTAGGGCCACCCTTCAGGCCCTACCAGTGCCGGTTCTACCCTCAGAGGGTTCAAACACCTTCTTGGGATCAAGGTCGCCAGCACCCACAACAGCAATGACCTTACCATCAGCAAAGGCAGTCTAGAGGATGATCCTCCTAACAACCTGCCCAAGGGTGTAAACCTACAACAGGTGCCTCGCCATGACTCTTTCCTTCCCCCTTTTCCATCTCTCATTTTCTTGCACAGTGGCAAAAAATGACATAGTGGGGCAGCCCGCATTAGAGGACACCGTTGGTAAGAGCCCGATCGGAGAAGTGGCGGGCCACGTGGCGAGGATGAGTTTCGGATTTGTTGGCTGTGCGGGGTCATGACATGCCTGGCCTGCCCTATCCTGACCACAAGACCGTGGGTCTGGCAGCAAGTGGGGGTGAGCCTGCCCAGGGCCGGAGACACCGGGACAGGTGAGTCTGGCCCTTCCCAGCCCTCCCTACATATAAATCAATCCTGGGGCCATATATATAAAAAATACTAAAATGGGCGACAATAAATAACAGCATTAGTGAGCCCGCAGCGTCATAGGGACAAGGAGGAGTCCAGTACCCCACGAAGAGGAAGGGGAGGCTGAACTTCGCCTAAGTGAGGTAGTGTGGCTCACTGGTTAGAGGCGGCAGACCCGAGAGCAGAGGACGGCCCGGGACCAGGGTTCAATTCCCGGCGCGGCAGGTTTCTGGACCAGGGTCAGCGGACTCGATAATTCTCTCGCCTCGGTGCCCACTCTGATCAGCGATCACACTCGGCAACTCTGGGCATTAGCTTGCCTGATCTTCACTAACGGCCCCACCAGACCGCCGGGGATGCCTGGTCTCACCCTGGAGATACCCATTAAGGGACCATCTCTCAGGGAAGCCAGGAAGGGTTTCGCAGCGGTCGAAGCGCGGAGATACTCCCCCGGGAGTGATTCTAGCGCTATATAAACACGCAAATTAAATTAAATTAAATTAATATGCGGCATGAAAGGCTTACACCTACCAGGCTCACAATAAGCTCCGCTGGGGTGCCACATGGTGATTCTTCTTCATGGTCTGTGCAGTCCGCTCTGTAGAGCTGGGCCGTTATCTCACACCTGCTGAGGTTACAGAAACAGTTAAAGACGACGCTGGCGCAGGCAGTTGGGGAGCCGGCTGTGGAAGTGCACCTGTGGCAGTTAATACATCTTAGACATACGGCCCTGCTGGGGTGCGTTGCAGGTCGGCGTCCGGCGAGTCTGATACTGTTAGGTGGTCGGCTTGCCTGGCCACCTAGGACTACGGAAGCAGTCAGGCTAGGCTTGGTGCGGCTTGTGGTCAGAGGTAGCTAGATTCCGTGAGGCCCGGCTTGCGTCGTCGTTACCCGATGAGATTCGCAGGTTGTACGGCTGGGTGATACTTGGACGGCGTCCAAGATAGATCGGCCCTGTCTTGACACTGAGGGTGGCGTGTCGACACGGTGACTAGAGCGAGCTGCTCCTCGTCCCCGTTCCGATATGGGTAAAGACAAGCCTGGGGGCTTTGGCCCTAAACAAAGTACCAAAGGACCAATTTACTACTTCAAATCACACGCCAGATAATGGTCTCTCCGGACAACACCAGGCTGGTACCACAACAACGCCAGTCTTTCACTGCAGCCAAGCGCAGGCTCTGGGAACTCAACATACAATATATGTTACTATATTCGGCTCGAATGAGAGTCAGGTATAATTAAAAATCCTACTTTTTCAACTAGCCAGAAGCGGTCTTCCCCTGGGCGGACGAAACAACATATTTCAAACCACATACTCCGCCGCCACTCGAATCAGACGCATCTCAGGGTTCGCAGTGCAATAGACAACAGAGAAACAATTCCAAAAGAAGACATAGACCAAGATCACACTGGCGCTCTCAGGCCCCAGACGAGAAATCGTAGTGGGGCCAATCGCCGCTGTCTCCTGGCCAGGATTGAGTAGACTTTCTCCATTTAAACACTACTTCATTTGGAGCATCATTTCTGAATGGACGTCATTTCAAGGAACTACCACGCCCTGGACTTTTATGTTGATATTTTATAGGAAGCCTGGTTATGATTGGATGAGGACTCCTGGAGTCCCCCGTTGGGGCCCCATGTTTACCTCCTCTGCAGCAGATGCTCCTTGTTGGCGGCAGTATTAGGGTGGGAGTTTGGGGGATGGGGAATTGCTAGATTTTTCAGTTATTACAGTTATACAGTTATAGTTTTCACATGTACACAGAGGCTACACCACAACCACATACACACAGCTGAAGATGTTCTTTACACGTATGATAGATAACAGAGAACGCAGGTACCCCCCAGCTCCGGGACCTGACTATAGTTCCCTGGATGTAAGACGGCTGCTCAATAAGATTAAGAGGGGGGGAGGTTCTTCGCCAAGCCAAGCACTGTGCGGCAGATATCATTTTCCTGCAAGAGACCCATCTTCTGGGTAATAAAGCCCTATGCCTCACTAGATTTGGATATCACACAGTTTATCATTTGGGGTTCGCTAGGGGCTCCAGGGGCACAGCTGTCCTTCTACTCCACCGGGTCCCATTTGTTTTCTCCAAGCATTAGCTAGACCCTGGCGGCTGCTACCATCATATCTGGGACATTACAAGGGGAACATGTGAATATTGGCATATATGCTCCCCCCCCTCCCTGGGAAATACCTTTATAGACAAAATTACACTGCTTTGGGGGGTACTACCAGAGGGCCTGACACTGCTGGGCGGAGACTGGAACAATGTCATGTCACCCTGGATTGCATGCAAGAGCAGAGAAGTGAACCCCAGATGAGTAGATCCAAATTGCTTACCTTGGCCACGACATTGGGGTGGTCCGATGTATGGCGGGCTTATCACCCTGCCGAGGCAGAGTTTAAATTTTTATCCATCAATCATGGCTTGCTATCATACTTAGATCTGTCTTCATGCCGCACAGCTACATACATAGAATATCACGTATCTCCATTCTGCCCACTGGACTGTCCGATCACTCCCCTGTCCTGTTCAAACTCTGCATAGGACCCCAGAGGCCCGCTTTCTGTTGGCGGATGTCGCCCTGGTCTCCCTGAGACCAGAATTACCAGGAGACCCTGGGGCAGGCCATTTCAGATTATTTTGCATCCAAAATAGCCTCGGCCCGTCCAAAGTAATTCTATGGGAAGCCCTTAAGCCCACAATCTGCAGGGTGGACATCAGCTTTCGGACGGGTGAACAGCAAAAAGGCATTGCACAGCTTGTTGATCCAGAGAACCATCAACAAACCTTCTCAGCCTAACTTGCCATAGAGCCCAGCCCGACTGGTCGTCGCAACCTACTCCAAGCACAACAGCACATACACCAACACCTTACTAATGAAGCGATAGAGATCTCGCTAGTGTCCCAACACAGAGTTTACTAACGGGGCGATAAGTCCAGCAAAATGCACCATCGGCTGCGCCAGGCAACGTGGTCTCCCGCCGCGGTCCCAACACTCTGGGATCCAGACGGTGTCCTATGCTCATCTCCAATGACTGTGGCCCAGATGTTTGAAGGGTACTACGCCTCACTTTACGCACAGCGACAGCACATATGGAGCGCCCTGATAGGAGAATTCCTAACATATATCCCCCTAGGAAACTCTCAGACCAGGCACGTGACCAGTTGGATGCCCCCATAACTGTGGAGGAACTCCGTGCTGCATTAGCCAGCATACACCTGGGCCGGGCTCACGGCCCTAACTGTTTCTAAAGTGAATTTCTAAGGTCACATATGACCACGTTAGGCCCTCACTTGCTAGAAGTTCTCCATGGTGCTCTCGAGCAACACATACTACCTCCTGATTGGTGCCATGCCAACATTTTTCTGTTTCTCAAAACTGGTCGCCCTCCGGAAGACCCTTCCTCATATCGCCCCATTTCCCTCATAAAGTTCGTGTCCAAACTCCTGGGTAAGGTTCTTGCAGATTGCCTTCGTACATGCATTCATGAATTGATCCACCCCGACCAGTCACTTGGTCTCAAGTCAGTTCCCAGAACTTTCTTGATGTGCATGGCAGTAATTGTTCCCAACATCAGGAAACATCAAATCTCCATCTACCCCTACCTAGACAAATGGTCCATGTCACAGGAAGCCCAGCTGCATTACAACTGGAAAAGTGAGGTCCTTCAATGACTGGGTCTTCACATCAACTACAACAAGTCAATTTCCACTCCGATTCAGTCTCTGCAGTATTTAGGGGATGCCATCAACACCATGCAGGCAAGAGTGTGCCCTGCGGTTGAGAGGCTTTCATTGATTCGTCAGAAGTGTCACTCTCTTATGAAAGCCTCTTATCCCACTGTGAGATGAGTGTTATCTCTTCTTGGCTCCATGGCCTAATGTGCCTTCCTCACCTGAATGCATGTCTCCACATGCATCCCCTTTAGGAATGTCTCAAGGACTAGTGGGATCAAGCAACAGGCAACTGGAAGACAAGATCCTTCTCTCCCCTCATGTGAAGCATTGCCTAACATGGTGGTGCTCTCCAACCAACATGCTTTAAGGAATACTCTTTCACCAACAGGTTCCCTCTCAGACCATAGTGACAGATGCATTCTTACTGGGATGTGGAGCCCAAATGGATAATTTCCAAATTCAGGGCACATTGTCTCCGAGGGAGATGACATATCATATCAATCTCCTCGAGCTCCGGGCAGTCCACCTAGCGCTAAAAGTGTTTCACCCTCAATCAAGACTCAGTCTCTGCTTGTTCAAATGAACAATACAACCACCATGAACTACCTCAACAGGCAGGGGTAAGGAGTTCTAAACCCTTAACCCTTGAAGCCCAAGCAATTTGGAAATTGCTCATTGCCAGGAACCTGCGTATCACAGCAACTTACCACCCAGGTGTACAAAATGTGCAGGCAGACATCCTTAGCAGAGTTATGCAAGAAAAATACAAATGGGTCCCTCACGACAACATCGAGCACGGCATCTTCAGGCTGTAGGGCATTCCGCACGTTGAGTTGTTCGCCGCCACAAAAAACAAAACAATGCCATGGCTTCGTCTCAAGGTACTTCCAACCAAGGGATGCCCTATGGATTGACTTGTATGGCATATTTCTCTGCTCCTTTCCGACGATCCCACAGATCCTGTCAGTCTTTATTAAAGTGTCCTACTTGAGAGCCATAATGGTCTTCATAGCCCCAGAGTGGCCATGTCAATAGTGGTTCAAAGACCTTGTTCACTGGTCAGAGCATCCACATCTCAAGCTGCCATGCAGACCAGACCAGCTAACGAAGTTCAGAGGCCAGGTGGTTCACCCCTATCTCCTCTCCTTGAGTTTGGCAGCATGGCTCCTGAGCTAGTGCAGTATGGACACTTGAACCTGCCACAATACTACATGGACATCCTTTAAATAGACTAAGTAGCTGTTAACCCGTTCAGCATATGCTTTGGCATTTGGTGTTCTTCCAAGAACTTAGATCCTACAACTTGCCAGGAAGATGTCATTCTTCTCTACCTTCTACATGTGGCAAATTCTGGCTTGCAATTCTCTGCCATAAAGGTTCACTTAGCAACCCTTAATGTCCTTAAGAAACCTTTTTTTTCAATATCCCCATGATCAATAATTTTTTTAGAAAGTTTTTCCTCCCATTAGGCATCCTTCCCTCCCTGGGAGCCTAACATAGGACTTTCAAGACAAGACTCATGTAGGATCCTTTCAAAACCATTCATAAGTCATCCTTGTAACACCTCTCATGGAAAACAGATTTCCTCGTAGCAATCACATCAGCTTATAGGGTTAACAAAATCCAGGCATTATATTCTAACAAACATTACACAGTTTTTCATTCTAACAAGGTAGTTATGCGGCCTCACCTGAATTTCCTTCCCAAGGTTATTGTGGATTTTCATGTCAATAATCTGTCAATTTAATTACCAACCTTCTTTCAGCATACTTCCACCACAGCTGAAAGCACTCTTCATTCCCTGGATGTGAGACAGGTCTTAAAATGTTATCTAGCTAAGACACATGACATACAGAGATCGGACCAATTGTTTGTCAATTATGGCCTGGTTTGTACAGATTTCGCCACTTCTAAACAGTCCATCTCATGGTGGATAGCATCTTGCAAACTGTTATGCTACCAAAAAGCCAACACAACTTTGTCAGCTAGACCTAAGGTTCGTTCCATTAGGGGAAACGCCGCAACTTCTGCTTTGATGAAAAATGTCCCTATAGTGGAGATTTGTAAACCGCCTATATAGAGATCTGTTTACACATTCACCAAGCACTATTGTTTGCATTTGGATGCTTGAGCAGATGCTCAAGTCGGATAAGCCCCTCTCAGAAACCTATTTGCCTAATTCAGTCCTATGGTTTCTTCTGTTTTTTCCACCCCTATTGGTGCGGATGAGCTTGCTATTCGATTCAAACTTTTATGACTATCAATGGGGATCCCCTAAGAAAGTAGGTATGGCTTCCTACCTGTAATCCCAGTTCTAATTTATGGG
The DNA here is from genome assembly GCF_964263255.1 of Lissotriton vulgaris. Classification (NCBI taxonomy): domain Eukaryota; kingdom Metazoa; phylum Chordata; class Amphibia; order Caudata; family Salamandridae; genus Lissotriton; species Lissotriton vulgaris. The sequence goes on along the minus strand of NC_141700.1, from coordinate 135,700,787 downwards.
AATCTCCATTGAAATCATAAGCAAACCTTCTGCATCACCGGTGAACATAACAGAGGGCATTATTATTTATTTATTTATTTATTTTTTGGGCTTATTGAGAGCGACAGCTACCCGAAAAGATTTCCCGGTGCTGGAATATACTGAACCATGAGGGCAGGAGAAAGTCTCATGAAAGAGACCGGAACAGGTTACTGGTTGAATAGCCAGGTCTTAATGGCTTTGCGGAAATGAGTGTAGCGAGTTTCCAAACGGAGAGGTTGCGGGAGGGAGTTCCAGAGCTTGGGGCCTAGAAGGGAGAAGGATCTTTCTCCCATCCTCGCTCGGCGTGTTTTGGGGACACAGAAAAGGCCTTGAGTGGAGGATCTCAGGCATCGAGCCGGCATGTAGGTATGCACGAGGGTTTGGAGGTATCTGGGGGCATTGCCCCATTTTATTCTATGCATGAGGCTAAGAGTTTTGAATTTGACCCTATTTTCGATTCTTAACCAGTGGAGCGCCTTAAGGTGGCCGGACATACACTCCCTCCTATGGCATTTGCAAAGCAGTCTGGCTGCAGCGTTTTGTACCAGTTGGAGGCGTCCCATGACTGCCTGTGATGCCCCTAAGTAAAGGACATTACCGTAGTCTAAACGGGAGGTGATTAGTGCGTTGACCACAGTCTTTTGTGTGTCGTCCGGGAGCATCCAAATGATTTTTCTGAGCCATCTCAGAATTGTAAAACAGGTAGCTGTGAGGTTGTTGACCTGGGGCTCCATAGTTAGGCCATTGTCAATGGTAATGCCAAGATTACGGACTTGTTGCGACGGGGTTGGTAAAGGGCCCATTTCCGATGGCCAGTGTCTAGGATTCCAGAGGTTTTGGTTAGGACCCACTATTAAGACCTCTGTTTTGCTGCCGTTAAGTTTAAGCATATTAGTGCTCATCCAGGTGGCGATGTTCCTGAGGCCTGTCTGCAGGAGGGAGGGGGAGTCGTGATCACTATTTGAGAGGGAGAATACGATTTGTGAGTCGTCGGCGTATGTGAACATATTGAGACCAGCTGCTTCAGCGATCTGGGCGAGCGGGGTAACATAGAGGTTAAAAAGCAAGGGGCTTAACACCGATCCTTGTGACACTCCATAGGGGGAGAGCTGGACATTCGATACCGCGGTGCTGGAGGAGATTTGAAATGTCCTGAGTGTCAGGAAAGATGCAATCCAAACTAGTGCTTTTCCTTTAATGCCCATGTTAGAGAGTGAGGCAAGCAGTATGTTGTGGGAGATGGTGTCGAACGCTGTGCTGAGGTTGAGTAAAATCAGCGCAGCTGAGTCCCCTTTATCGACCAGGAGGCAGAGATTTTCCATCACTCCGAGTAGTGTTGTCTCCGTCGAGAATCCGGGGCGGAAACCCGATTGGGAGGGGTGCAGAATGTTGTTAGCCTCCGCAAACCTTGCGAGGTGTTCATGGACATATTTCTCCAAGATTTTGGAGAAGACGGGCAGGAGGGATATTGGACAGAAGTTTGCCAGGATTTTCGGATCAGCCGATGGTTTCTTGAGTAGAGGTGAAACCATGGCATGTTTCCAGGATGCCGGGACCTTGGCCGTGGAGAGGGATAAGTTCAAGGTTTGGCATATCACAGCGAGTAGTGGGGTGTCCAGGCGTCTGAGTATTGAGATCGTGAGGGGGTCGGTGGGCGAACCAGATTTTACTTTCCCTAGGATGTCTCGCAGACCCTGAACGTCGATCTCGGGCCATGATGTTAGTGGCTCATAGGACAGATGAGGTTGAGAGGAGATGTCCTCCATGTTAGGGCCGGGGTCTTGCACCCTTTTAGTTTGAACCTGTTGCTGTTTTAATATATCCTGGTAGATTGTCTCAATCTTCGTTGTGAAATATTTCGCTAGTTCTTCACACTGGAAACTGTTCAGAGGAAGAGGTTTGGCTGATGTATTAGAGCCTGCTAACTCTTTTATAAGGTTAAAAAGAGTTTTAGATTTGTTTGTAGCTTCAGAGATAGATTTGGCTACATACAGGCTCTATGATAAAGCTTGAGCTCATTTCTGTAGTTCGAGCTGGCACCGAGGAGTAATCTTTCCTCCAGATGCGTTCTAAGCGTTTGCATTTGGATTTGGTAGCCTTCACTTGCTCATTATACCATAAAGCTGGGGAGTTGTGAGGGGTGGATTTTTTGTGAGCAAGGGGAAGGCAAGTGTCTAGGGCACCGAGGAGCCATTTGTTAATTTTGGTGGCTATGATCTCTATGTCTTCGGTGTCAAATATTTCGTCCAGAGGGGCAGCGATTAGGACGGACGCGAAGTGGTTTATGTCCAGTTTCTTCCAATTTCTTGTGAAGGACTTGCTTGTCCCGCTCGGAAGGCTAGAAGTCGTATGATCATCCACGTTGAATTTTATTAGGACGTGGTCTGACCAGTCTAGGGGCAGAGCAGGCTAGCAGGGTAGCAGGGGAAGGCTGGAAAAAATAGCGTCCAGGAGGTGGCCCCTTTGTGTGTTGGGCCCGAATTCCATTAGGTGAGGTTCATGGCGGCTAGGTCATTAACTAAATTGTTTCCTGGTTTATTTGTAGGGTCGTCAAAATGAATGTTCAGGTCGCCTACGATAGATAGGTTGTTATAGTTTACCCTTACTTACCTTACTTATTAGACTTACCCATCACTGACGCATCTAATCGAAAAGAAATGAGGCAACGGCCACCTGCTAGGCATGATGGGATCCGGGTGGGCTCTGGATCCTTAAAGGCACAAACACTAGTTTAAACTCACATAACAGCAGCCTATAAGAAACCACTGTCCTGCTTTCCTTCATCTTCTACTTTACAGAAAGGAGTTTGGGAAAGCGATTTAATCTACTGTAAAAAATTTGAACATACAATTGTACATATATATGGGTATATTGACCGTTTTGTAAGTACAAACTGAAGAATTTCCATTGTAGCCTGTGCTTACAGGCAGTATAGTATGTTCTTTCTTAAGTGTTTCAGCAGGCCTACAGGCCTTCCTGAAGAAAGGTGAACATCTACACTTAAGAAGCTATCTATGGGAAAATATTCCAGACTTTCTGTACATTGTTGGAACTATTCAAATGCTTATGACTTCAATGGAGACTTCCCTAAGAGAGAACTGGGATTACAGGTAAGAAACCACACTCTTTGGTCGACAGTGCCATAGTTGAAAGTATCCTAGATGTTATCATTGTCATCGATGCTACAGGCGATGATGTGATTATCACTGGTGATGCCACTGACGTGAATGTGGATGTCAATGTAGTGATGCTGACCATCGACCCTGTCATCGATGATGTTGTTGGCGACAGTGTCATCATTGACAAGATCTAAAACTGAAAGGTGATAAAGGAAAATAATAAAAGAAAACTAATTTCACCTGGGTTCCCTAGGTGTGTCCATTCTCCTGGTAGATCATCGATGGACCAGGAAATACAGAAAGAATCATGTGCAGGTACATAGAGAGACAAACAAAACACAGACACATACACATTAGTTTCAGGCAAAGGTTTCCTTCTTTTTAGCCAGAGTAGAGACACAGAATCCAATATTGTATTTCTCTCAGTGTCAATAATGTGTACACTCACCCCACCTAAGGGTGTATCATTCCTGCTTACCTATTTTTGTAGGAGAGAAAAGCTCCACCTCTCCTGGCTGTGGCTCAGGTAAATAGAGCACCGCTATAGTACAGAAAACAAATAAGAAATGGAGAGTTTTAAAAGACATGTCGATCATGGACCGACTTCGCAGACTCAGTTGCCCAATGGGTGCGTCCATAAGCTGATTTAAACGCTGCTTACATCCTGCGCATCTGCATCAAGTGTGGTGCTATCTAACATAGTCTCGCTCACAATGTTATTGAAAAGAGACCCCTCGTCTAAGGATTCAGGAGTATCGCCTTGTGCAACTCTTGTCACGCTACTCCCGGGGTTTATTTAATCCGTTATACGGACATGAGGAAGTGGCTGCAACCTCGGCCTCTCAACCCCTTATTTGAAAATACCCTCACAGCTCATTCTTTAAAAATACCAATTCAAGCCATGTGGTAATATTATCGAGATAACCGAAGCACAGAAGCATGTGTTTGCTAATCCTAGCATAAACCACTCCATGCTTGTTTGGGTTTTACAAAAAACGTGATCTCTCTGTTTGTCCCATCACTTCCCATCTCGCACTGACTCAGACTCGTTTGCGGCGAACCTACATTTAGAAAACAAGGGCTTTCTGCTTACCGTCCAGTCGGTACTCCGGGCGTCCCTCTGGGCCGTCTCGGGGAGGTACCGGGGCCTCGAGTGGACGTCTGTTATGTTCCGGGTAAGGCGCTGAAGAAAGACGTCATTGCGCCATCCCAGGAATTATGGGGGATGTAGTCCCCCGTGCTCGAACAGCGCCCGGGCTTGATTCTCATAATACGTACGGCCCAAACTGCAATCGTATAGTTATGAAGAGACGAATTTCATCAGAATCATATGGAGCAAGCAGGGTAGGAGTGTCTCAATTAATACAAGATCCCGCTCAATATGATGGAAATTGCCGTGCCCTCCATAGGATTACAACTCGAGATCTCCGGGCGTTTGGTGTGTTTAACCTTGAATGGGGACGCCTCATTGGCCTCAGTCATCGTTAGAGGTCAACAGTGACCAGGGTGTATAAATCATTATCATTTAGCTCACGCATAAGGTGTTATCTCACAATCCATTAGTGGATATACAATACTACTGACTGTCCTGAGAGTGGTAATAACTTTAGAAATCCATATAGCGCTTGGGTACAGAGTTTACACTAGGATAATAATGATCTTGATTATACACATATATCTCACACCTTAGTCCCCAGACGGTGCCGACAGCATGGTGATCACTTCAGCCCCCAAGAAAAGGCCATTCATTGCCTGGAGATGGCGGATGCATCTATGTCATGGTAATATCCTATCCCACAATTAGTGTAGTGTCAAATGTACAATGTGGGGAATATGCACTGATGTTAATTACAAGGACATCCACGGGATATCTTCATTAAGACCCCCTTTGTCTGAATTTAGTCTATAGACCCATTTCTGTTCTTTTTTGAACAAAAACTTGCTGACATCCGTCACTAGTGTCGGAATGTGCGGCTTCTCAATCACAGTCCAAACGAAGTCAGTCGGAGCATGACCTACTTCCAGAAAATGGTTTGTTAAAGGCGTTGCTTGTTTCCAACATCTGATCGTGCTCTTGTGCTCAGAAATGCGGGTTTTAATTTTTCTGCCCACATATCTGAGCTGACAAGGACAGGTTATTAAGTAAATCAGATTGTGGCTATTGCAATTTGTGAAACGTTTTTGCTGCCAAGGTCGACCGCTGCCTATATAAATGGTAGTAGATTTCGAAGTTTGTGGACAGGCCGCTCAGTTACCGCAAGGATGATGTCCCGCCACCGCGGGCATATCCCACAGGGTGCCTACTGAGCATGGGATGGTAGCCTTAGGTCTCGTATGTACCACATGATCTTTAAGATTGTGGCCCCTTTTGAAGGCAAATAAAGGCATTGTTAGGGTGTCCAAGCCAGTGTTGAGGATGGCCCAGTGCTTTCTGATAATCTTCTGTATGTTATTAGAGAGGGTACAGAAGGTGTTGACGCACGTGATCCGGTTCTGTTTCTCTTTAGGATAAGAGGGCTCCAAGAGCCCTTCACGGTTGTTGTTAGATGCTCTTTTCATGGACTGACGTATTAGTCGCTTGGGATATTTTCTAGCTAACAGCTGTTTCTCTAGGGCTTTGGTATGATCTTGAAAAGCTTCCTTAGTAGAACAATTCCGTTGTATCCTAAGGAACTGTCCGTAGGGTAAATTATCTCTTAGCGCCTTCGGATGGCAACTCTTGTAATTCAATAATGAGTTGCGCCCCATGGGTTTACGGTACAGCTTCGATTGCAGACCTGACGGTGTCGCTGAAATTAGAAGGTCTAAGAAAGCTAGCTGGTGCTTGTCATATTCCACCGTAAATCGTAGAAAGGTGTTCCTGCCATTAAGCCACTCATGAAATTCCAAGAGTGCTTCCTCCGTCCCTCGCCATACTACTAGAACGTCATTGATATAACGTTTCCAGAGATGTAGACAGTTGTAGTACGGGTTGGTTAGAGTCAAGACGTGGTCTTGTTCGAATTTATGGACGTATAAGTTCGCCAAGCTTGGGGCAAAAATATTGTCCATACTGGTATCGGATGTCTGCAGAAAAATCTTGTCTTCAAAACGAAAGAAATTTTCTTTCATCGCCACGGCTGCAAGGTTCATGATCAACGGTACAGGAATGATGGAATTCAGATCTCGAGCAAGAAGGAGATTCTCTATCACCTGCAAGGTTTCATCTTGAGGGATCGATGTGTATAGGGATTCTGCATCAATCCGTGTCCATATCGAATTCAATGTCAGGCAGGAGTCTAAGAACATCCTTCGTGTCCTGCAAGAACGTAGGCATCTCTGCGACCATTGGTCTCAAAAGAAGTCCACAAAGGTGGACAACAGTTCTAAGAGTGAGCCTATGCCCGATATTATGGGGCGTCCTGGTGGTGGTCGAAGAGCCCCTATACACATATGGAGAGGGATCATATGCAGTACTACGTATTTGGCCTTTGCTCGAGGCACCCTTATATGGGTGCGCCCCGGAGTTCTGTTACAGGAACAGTCCCACACCATTGACCCAGAAGGCCAATACGTTTTCTTACAGGGTTGGCTGGATGGCCAAGCGGTATTATTGGGGAGTATATATTGACCCAATGTTGACCAAAGTAAATTTTGGGACACACTTTCCACTCCACTGAGCACATACACACAAGTCCCCTGAGTTTTGGGAGGGGATTACAACTGCGTGCAAGACATAACACTGGACAGATCCTACCACCCTATCAATTGTCTCTCATAGCGGCGCAGGCAAAAAGGTTCACGACATGGGCACGACATGGGCACGCCATTGGTCCCTCACGGATGCCTGGCGTGCTAGGAACCCCACCATAAGGCTCTACCCGTTCAACTCAGTACCACATGACCTTAGGGTGCGCTTGGACAGTTTCCTGTGTTCCTCCACAATCATACCTCTTATTTTAGACACGGACTACCTGGGCAGGACCATATCAGACCATGATGCACATACACTCACGCTGCGATGGCGTCCACCGCATCCCCCTGTCCCAACATGGCATCTCCCGAGAGAATGTCTAGATGACCCGGTTTTCAAGCAAACTCAGGCGGACCATATTAGCCAGTACCTCCGCGAACAAACTGGCACTGCAACCATGCGTGCAGCAAAATGGGACGCCTTCAAGGTAGTTACGGGGCACATGTATTCAACTCATTACGGGAGTCCGTCAAGTCTTGGAGCGCGACATAAAACGCACAGAGCAAGTGCTGGCCGATCTTACAAAGGAGACTGACCAAGATAAGGTCACCCTGCCGCAAAAGCAGCACACGAAGAGGCATTACCCAGCTTGCGTGGGTATAACTTCGCAGCACGAGTTCATCAAGAAGGTGACAGGGCGGGCATGTTACTGGCGTGGCTGGTCAAGACGGATTCGACCCTCCCGCCAGTCACAGCCATTCGTAATGCTCAGGATGTCCTATTATATTACCAGGATGCAATCCTGCAAGCCTTTCGAGAGTATTACGCATTATAATACACTAGCCCTGATCAGACATCTGAGCTGGCCCTCTCCCAATTCCTGGCTCGCCATCAGCTGCCCCAGATAGACTGTGACATCCGCCAAAAACTTGACGGCCCCATCCAAGCGCCGGAAATTAGGCATGCCATGAAGGCATTAGCTACCCACAAGGTCCCCGGACGAGACAGTCTTCCACTGGAATTCTACCGCACCTTCGCCTCCCAATTAGTCCCCCAACTAGAGGGGCAATTCTGGGCAGCACTTGATGAGGGCACCTTACCTCGATCTATGTGCGAATCGGCTATAGTGTCCCTTCTTAAACCGGACAGGAATCCACATCAACTGGGCTCTTATCAGCCCATAGCCCTATTGCCTGCAGACTATAAAATCTAAGGGAAAGTATTAGCGGACAGATACGCCACTGTCCTCCCGCAATTGATTCATCCGGATCAAAATGGATTTGTGACAGGTAGGAACACTTCCTACAATATCCGGCGGTTGTTCCAGGTGCAGGACCAGATCCGGGACAGTTTCCCGCAGGCTGCATGTCTGGTCTTGGATCTGGAGAAGGCCTTTGATACCCTTTCATGGGCATACTTGTTTCGAGTCTTGCAACAAATAGGTCCTCGCCTCCAGGCATATAATAGGCTCATATACTAGGCTCATATACTCCATATACATTAGATCATCCATACACTTCTGGAAAGGTCTCTCACTAGCAGTCACGGCCGGGCAAGATAGCGATAGCCAAAATGATCCTGGTCCGAAGACTGCTATACCTCTTCTCCAACCTCCCAGTTGTTCCCCCAGTTGATTTTTCAGAGAACTAGATGCCCTGCTTGGGACCCTCATCTGGGGATCCGGCTGCAGGCGTATCGCCCTGGCAAAATTGCAGCTACTTCTTGACAAAGGAGGACTTGATGCGCCATCATTCGAGGCCTACTTTTTGGCCACCCAACTACCCAACTGCCATGGGTGTTCAAACTCCTGCAGTTCACCGTATGTTACTGCCAAGGGCTGCGCCCCCCCCGGCCAAACCACTCCAGTTGATGATGGCACGTGCCTATCTTGCACGCATCCACAGAATGCATCATGCGGTGCCTCCGTACTCCCCTCTCCTGCCACTAGTAGGACTTCCCAAAGGGCGTACACACTACACAGAGATAATGTTGCACTTATGGATAGAGCGCACCCTAATGGACTACTTTACCTGGATCTATAAGGCCATATGGTCCCTTAAGAAGCCTACACTAGCATCCCTCGGGAACAATGGGAAACTGACTTTTGCAGACCTTTACATGATGGGGAAGGGGTCAAAGCGCCAGCATTCACTAAGAAGGTATCTCAAAACTACTGCTTCAAAAACATACAATTATATATCCTGCATCGGGCGTGCCTCACCCCAGAAAAACTCCAGACGTATTTCCCTGGTGGGTCCTTCACCTGCCCCAGATGCCAGGTGCCCGCTGCCTCATTTTCCCACATGCTCTGGGACTGCCCATCCCTCCACAGCTACTGGCGTACTGTCCATAATACCATTAGGACGATCACTGGGCTGCGAGAACTTAACACATGGGAGGCTAGCGCCCTAGGTATCTGTAAGCGTCAAAAAAACACATGAAATTAGAAATGCGCTTTGCTTCCCTAGTGCTCCTCCTGGCTAAACAGTGTATAACTATGAACAGGAATGCACCAGAAGGCCCCCCTTTAGCGGCCTGGGTGGGCGCGGTCAAGAAATGGGGCGCAGCGGAGGAGGGAATATTACGGAGCGGGGAAGTCCAGGGAATTCGGAAGCACTCGATCTCCATGCCATGGGCCTTGCTCCTTCACTCCTTTATTCAAGAAATGGCGACAAAGGCAGTGGTACGGGGGGGGGGGGGGGGTGATTCCCCAATGGCGCTTGCGGATCCAGAGGATGCTCGAGATGGTAAACAGGGGATCTGGACCTCCGACAGGCCAGACCTACAGGCTGCCAACGACCCAACATCACGCTTCCACGTAGATAGCTTTTAGCGCTGTCCCTCCTACCTCTTCCTTTCCGCCCCGGCGTACCTACATCAGGATTTCCCGCAATAGTGCTGTTCTCAGGCGTTCGCATACTCACACCCACAACATAAGACACAGTGTATCCCAGTTTTATGCCCCAAGTTAGTTTACGGTTAGAATGTGGCAGATATTTCCAAACCCCTACAAGCTCATGTATGGGGAGACAATACACATCGCACCCCTAGTGCAACGGGGGGGACTGGCATGCGTGAAGGCTACTAGTAAATGGACACAGACCCATGCGGGTCATCGCCAATTAAAGGACTGAGCGAAAAGGATTAACATCCTTCAAAACCAAATGTTCACATGTCATAATGTTAGGTCCCTGGGCGGGACAAACTGTACGCTAATACCACCAGCGATGAAAGATGTGATGTTTGTAAAAAATCTCAAATGCCAATAACATGTGTTTTACAAGAGGAAACTAAAAAAAATTTCAAAAAATAAAAAAATGTTGTGAATGCATTTGATATATTAGATGTGTTGTGGAATTTCCTTTTTTCTTTTTTGTTCAAAATATTTACGTGAGATACCCTATATGGGATAAATATTGTAATTGATGTACTTGTTAAATGACATAATAAGAAATAAAATATACATATTAAAAAAATAATAGGTACCACAAATACCTTGTTCATACATGGCCTATATTGTGTAATTTTATAAAAATTCAATTGTTTGCCATGTTTTTTTCATTGAATTGCTGAGGAATCAGAGCAGAACCAGGTGGGAGACCATGGGGAACGCGGTCGAGAGTTTTAGCAAGATCAAGGCGACAGAATCTTCTTGGTCAGGATCATTTTTACCTTGTCGGACATTCTCGGAATGGCTGCTTCTGTACTTTGGCCCCATTTAAAACCTGATTGGGTGGCGTCTGGCAATTTGTTAGTTTCATGGTAGGCAGAAAGCTTTGAATTCCCTGTCTTTTTCCAAGGTTTTGATGGCAAAGTAAGAGGAGATATGGGTTGATCGTTTTCAGGTACTTTCGAGTCTCCATTCAGCTTTTCCAGCTGCAGGAGTCATGGATGTCATTTTCCAACTAGCAGGACACTTCCCCATTTTAAGGACTACTTAATTGAATACGGTGGGAGCACAGGAGGTCCACTACTAGATGGAAGATTTTGAAGGTGCACAGTCAGATGGTGAACCTGATTTACCATTCGCGCAAAGGTTCTGTGTCTTTTAGTCGGACAATATAGTACATTCATTGAGAGAAATGTCTTTGTGAGTTTTGAATAATTGCAGCGTTTTTTATCATTTTTTTTTTACATGTATCATTGAAAAAATTGGCAAGTTCATATCATAGCTGTTGTGAAGGGGTAATTCACATGCTTTAGCTCTGTGAGTTAAGAATAGATTGTACTATTTTGAACAGCTCTCCACGAGGAATTGTGGCCTGTAAAATGGTTGTAGAGTAAGAATTGCTTTTGTTTTTTGTAATATTCTGTTTGTGTTTGCTAATTTAATCTCTCTATAAGCTTTTTTGGTCTTGATTATACTCTTCTCTTCAAGCCCTTTCCACTTTTTCACAGCGCCTTCTGCTTTCCTTCAGGGTATCCTTAAATCACGGGGCAGATGTAGTTGTTTTGCTTAGGGTTTGATTAACGCAAAGGTGCAATGCTATCTAGTGCTGCTTTTAGATTTACTTTGAAGTTGTCCGTGGTTTTGTTATTGATTCTATTAAAAAGGGAAAGTGTTTCCCTGCAGGCCTTGTTCAGATTCTGTGGTGAGTTGTTTAACCTATTACAAGACTTTATCTCAAGGTTTGGTTTGGCCATATTGATGAGGGTGGGATGAACCCTAACTTGAAAGGGTATGGCTGCATGGTCAGGCTGGTTGGCTACCAGGGCACAACATTGCTGGAGATTACATGTAGCATATATCCTGCCTATTCGTGGGTAGCATGATCACTTGTGTAAATCCCAGAGTTTTGAGGGAATCTAGGTATGTAGTATCCATGTTCATCATATCCTATACACTGTAGTTTAAGTAGGTGGCCAAATACCGGTCGGGGTTTTGAGTTTCAGATGTATTGGGCCTTAAAATTACAGATTCGGTAAATTTACAGATTCGGTAAATTTACTGATTCTGTAAATTACCGATCGGTAATTTGTGATGTAGGTGGCACTGAAAACAGTGCCACAGACCCTTCAGAATTTGTTATTTACCATCAAATACTATTTGATGGTAAATAACGAATTCCTGTGCACATGCACATCTGTACACCTGTGCCATATGGCACACATACATGCCCTAAGGACATGTATGTGTGTCACATGGCAAAAAATCAATTGAGGAAGGGTAGAGGCAGTAGTGATAGAATCACCCTCCTGTACGTAATAAATAACCAAAGAGATTCTATCAATAAGAAAAAAAGTGAGTTATTTGTTTATTTGTTTTTTAAGTGAAAGCTCTGTGTCTAATAATGGGGCTCTCTTCGAAGATTGTCGAAGGAGAGCACTATGTGCTTTTAAAATACCCCTCACACACTATGAATCCCATAGTGTCATGCTTCATCATAGGGGTCTTCCCGTCCCTCTACGGGGCGGGCGTGCTACGACCTACGAACTACGCGGGAGCACTGAAAGGTGACAATAGGCTATGTGTGGTGTGGTGGTAGAGGTGAGAGGTGAGGGTGGTGACTTACTAAGGTGTGGTGATAGTCCTAAAAGGTTAAAAATTCACTGGCTAGTAGAAAAAAACTATTTATTCACTTCTCTGGCTGGGAACAGTAAAAAAGGGGATTAAAAAGCAGTAAAACAGAATATGTTTAACTACTTGGTCGACATGACATGTTTCATAATCAGACCCCTACTGCTTATTCATCAGGACCTATGGTGATCCCTACCAATAATACTCAATTCTAAGTATAGAGATGTATGCCTAAAGTCCTATTCATGGAGGCAAAAATCAGCCACCAAGAAATGCTTCTGGGCTTGAGTGGGCCCCTGGCGAAGCTTTTTGAAAAAAGGGTTGACCTAATCCGGTCCCTGTGGAAATAAAAAGAAAAGGGAAAGAAAAACAAAAATGCAGTTGATATTTGTTGCAAAAGCACACAGAAAAATGTCAGGCACATTATAAATCAATTCAACCTAAACGTATTTTCCACAATGTGGCATGGTGTTTGCTGATAATAATATGATGGCCTCGTGCTTATTGCAGGCAAAGAAAGAAAGGTACTGTTGACACAACTTCTTATTTATAATCATTAATTTAGAGAGCGTAATATCCCCCCATGAGCTCACACATACGAACACAGCACAAACTGTAAGACAAACACACACAAAATGTCTCAATGTCCCAAAAGCAGGGGCAATACAGTTAACTGAGTGGAAAAAAGCCCAGGATAGAGAAGTATTACTATCTTGAGGGAAGTTTGATTTAGATTTCTAATGCATATCATTTCTCCCAGAAAATGGTTAATGTTTGGGATTATTCAAGATAGTAATACTTCTCTATCCTGGGCTTTTTTCCACTTAGTTAATTGTATTGTTTTTCCAAAAGAGGATATTTCTATTTTTGCCAGTACTACATGGTTTTTATATTATTCCCCTGCAATAGACCAATAAACGTGTACTGCGGTAATTTGGAAATGAATTATTTTTCATTCCCTATTTTTAGCAGCACAAGTCTTTTTTTTTTCTCTTTTTTTCCCCCACCTTCCACCAATTCCCGGAAAAAGAGAAGAAAGACCCGACCTTTGGTCTCTCTTTTCGCCTTACTGTTGCCATTAATGGCCAGCCATCTTGGTATACGCTCTAGCGTTCAGCCCACGTGTGGATTGAGTCTGCTGACGCACCGGCCGGTGCCAGCCTCGCTTTCCGGCTTTAAAGAGGAGACACTGACTCTCCCCCTGCAAACACACGGAGCTGCGCTAGGGTAGGATTAAGACGATAACTTGCTAGCGGTCACGTAAGTCAGACCAAAATCACGGGTCTTTAAATATACCTGATTGGGGCGTGGCCAAGATGGCGGGCTGAGAGGTCGCACTTGCCGAGAGCTCCCGTGCCCCTGAAACCCTGCACCGCTTGCAACCGCTGATTCCCCCCCGGATCAAGCGGTGACTGCGCCTGGTGACCCCGGTGGTGGTGTGGAGTGGCCGTTGAGCTTTGATTGCCTCGCCGGAGGTGCGAATCTGACCGAGATAGCCCGGGGCGGAGCCCGCCGGGCGGCCGGTGTGAGATCCCGAGGCCGCGAGGCTTCCAGGCTTGGGGTCTCGACGGCGTGCTCAGCTACCTGTGGTGTCCCGTTGGAGTGACTGAGCCGAAGTGGCCGAGTAGGTGCCGGCGGAGGCTTCGCCGGCGGAGCGGAGCCGAACGGAGGAAATCGGAGAGAGCGGAGCCGAGCGGAGGAGATCGAGGGAGACGGAGTCGGCCTCCGGCCGCTACGCAAGACCGGGGCCTGGAGAGTCCTAGCCTCGTACGGCCGTTCCGGCCGAGCCCTGGTTGTGGAGGAGCAGTGTTACGCCCCCGGAGCTGTTATTCAACTAGGAGTGCCGGCCCCGACTGCCTACGCCTGCCCTCCGGCGGTGTTTTTCGCTACTGGACCCGCGCCGGAGGTAAGCCTCACTCCCTGGGCGTTGGCCCATTGACTGTAACGGGCGGCCATTTTGTGAACCCCGGACCGGCTGCCCGGCCTTGCTCGGGGCCTCTATGTGACGGAGCTTTCTGGCCGGAGTGTAGCTGCCTTGGCACTGGTCACCTCTTCGCCGAGCGACGGCCATCGTTGATTCCCGTACCGCCAGGATGTCGAACGCTAGGGGCCAGAGGAGGGGTGATCGGACTTTGCCGGACATGTTGGGGCGCGGGGCCCTACGCAGCGGAGGGAGCCAAACAGCCACGACCTCCCTTCCAGAGGCGCTGAGGGCGGTGAACCCCTGGTGACGCGATCGTTCCTCGAGTCGCTGTTTAGCTCCTTGCGGGAGGATTTTCAGACTTTGAAGCAGGAGGTGGCCGGGGAGGTCCGCGAGATTCGGCGAGATGTGGACTCCCTGGGAGAACGAGTCAACACCGTGGAAGAAGCAGGTCACTCCAGGGACGAGGAGATCACCCACCTGCAGCAAGAGGTCCTGCGGCTGCGGGAGCAACAGATCGAGCTGCAGGCCCACGCCGAGGACCTCGAAAATCGGTCCAGGCGGAACAACATCAGGGTCCGGGGCGTCCCGTCCGGCGAGGAGGGAGAGGACATGACCGCATACCTGGAGGCCCTCTTCCGTTCAATTCTGGGGGAGTCAGAAGACTTCCAGGTTCGCATAGACAGAGCGCACAGAGTGGGCCGCCCCCGCAGGGCCACGGCGCCCCCCCCGGACATCTTGGCCTTCCTGCCGGACTTCCCCCTAAAGGAACGGATCCTTCGCGAGGCGCGGCGGCAGCAGCCTTTCCGATTCCGTGATCGCCCGGTGGCCCTCTATCAGGATTTATCTACGGTTACACTGCAGAAAATAAAATCCTTTAAAATCGCCACGGACTTCCTCCGGGAACAGGGGACACAGTACTCTTGGGGGCACCCTTTCCGCCTGATTTTTCGGTGGAACGGAATATTGCACCAGCTCCGGTCCCTTCAGGATGTCTGCACAGTATTGGGCATCACAGCATCGGATACAGACACCCCGACGCCGCGCCGCAGACGCAGCACCCGGGACGGCTGGCAGCAGGCTGGGGAGAGGCGCTCCCCGCCGCCGGAGCGGCCGGACTCGCCCACAATTCGGGCGGATATGTCGGCCGCCATCCAGGAGGCCTCCAGAGCGACAGCGACCGGTGAAGTGGCCCTGACGGCCTGAACTCACTCCGGGGGGAGTCTGCATTAGCCTTTTCTTATCGCAGGTGCGGGGGTTCTGGGGGCGGGTGGGGCGGGATGGCGAGTGCAGGTGTTGGTGGCTGGACGTCCACTAAACTGACTTTCCACGGCCTTGTCCGTAAAGGACCAGACTGGGACAATGACTTCTTTCTATGGTTTGAGAAGCGGGGAACGGGAATGGGAATTGCAGAGGGGTGTTTTGAGTTTGGGGGTCAGCGAGGGGACTGGGAGTTGGGAGTGGTGTGGGGTTGGGTTTGTGATGTTCCAGGGGAAGGGGGGGGGGTTCCTCCTGTTGTGGGGTTGTGGGGTTCGGGGTCTGTACTGTGCCGCAGAGATGCCTATGTTGCTGCGCGCTGGGGTTTCGTGAAGTGGCTTCTATGTTCGCTTGCTGGACCTCGCCCGCTTATGTGCGTTTCGTTGGTTCCCCTCCTTGATGGCTCTTAAAGTTGTCACTCTGAATGTGAAAGGGCTGAACAATCCGGTTAAAAGGCGAGCGGTACTGTCTCTGCTAGAGAATTCCCAGGCGGATGTCTGCCTGTTACAAGAGACCCATTTGCTGGCAAAAGACTGTCCCAGAATGCGTACCCCTAAGTTCCCCACGCAGCTTTTCTCCTCCAGCGCTTCCAAAACGGCAGGGGTTGCACTTCTGTTCTCCAGGGGGTTCCGGGGGGAGATCTTACACAAAGTGGCGGAGCAGAAAGGGAGGCTCTTGGCGTACAGGATTAGGGTGGGAGGTTTGGTGCTGACTGTAGGCTCTATCTACGGCCCCAATGACCGCCAGGAGCAATTCTTGCATAGGGCACTGGATGATGTGGCGTCCACCTCTGATAGGCACATAGTGTTGGGGGGGGGATCTGAATCTAGTTTTTGACGCGGCGCTAGACAGGTCTGTGCAACGGCGCCACCAGTTGGGAGAGCTCTCGGGCTCGGTTCGCACCCGACTTGAGGAGCTGGACTTGCATGACATGTGGCGCCACCCCCACCCTACTACCCGCGCGTACTCTTATTTCTCCCACGCACACAAGTCTTATGCACGGCTGGACCATTTACTTGTGTCGGGACCGATGCTCGTTTCCGCCTCGAACGCTGACATGGGGGTCCTCTCTCTTTCCGATCATGCGCCGGTAGAGGGCACCTTCAATCTGCCCCCGGTGGCTCGGCCGAGGGGGGTTTGGCGACTCCGGGACACATTATTGCACAAGCGGTCGACGGTGGAACAGATTCGCGCGGCCATCGCGGAATTTCAGCGCGTAAATGACAATGACGAAACCTCCCGCGCGACGCAATGGGCAGCTCTGAAGGCTGTGCTTCGGGGCGAGTTTATCGCTCTCTCCTTGGCGGAAAACAAGGACCGACAGCTCAAAAGGGACGAGCTTACCCGGCAGGTGCGGGAGCTGGAGCAGGTTCATCACAGAACGGGAGCCCCCAGGATCTGGAGGCAGCTGAAAGCCGCCAGAAAACTCTTGCCTACCCTAGACACGGACCGGGCGGAATACGCGATGCTTCGTCTGAAGCACAAGTGGCGACTGCTGCGGACGGCTCCTAGCCAACAAGCTCAGGGTGCAACACCAACAGCACCGAGTGAAGGAATTGGTTACCCCGGCCGGGCGCCCGGTCACGGAGGATGAGCAAATAGCGGATGTTTTCCGTACTTTTTATGCAGATCTCTACACCGGTGAGGTCCCTTCTGCTCAGACAGAGACGGACTACCTGGAGTCGGTGCAGCTCCCTTCGTTGACGCCGGAACAGGCCCAGTACCTGGAACGGGAGATCCGTATCGAGGAGGTGGTCACAGCGATCTCCCGGCTCAGGCCGGGCAAGGCCCCGGGCCCGGATGGCTTCATCCCTCTGTTTTATAAAACCTTTTGTCAGGAGCTGGCGCCTCTGTTGACCCGCCTTTTCAACACGTTCGCGGAACCGGGTGCCATTCCCCCTGAATTCCTGCAAGCCACGGTCTCCGTGATCCCAAAACCGGGCAAGGACAGGACTGCCTGTGGGTCTTATCGCCCTATCTCGTTGCTGAACACGGACTTGAAAGTGTACACCAGCATATTGGCAGCACGCTTGGCACTTCATCTCCCGGGCATGGTCGACCCGGATCAGGCGGGCTTTGTACCTGGTAGGCAGACAGTGGACAACACAAAGAGGGTGACTCATATTCTTGAGAAGGCCTCCAGGATCCCCGGGGAAAGAAAGCTCCTTTCCATAGATGCGGAGAAGGCATTTGACCGGGTGCACTGGCCCTACCTGGAGAAGGTCTTGGGCAAGTTCTGGATAGGCGAGAAGTTTCGGTACTTAATCTTCAACTGTTACCGGTTCCCGTCTGCGGTGGTCCGAGTGAATGGGGGCCCTTCCCCATAGAGAGGGGCACGCGACAGGGATGCCCTCTGTCCCCATTGCTCTTTGCTCTTTATATGGAGCCGTTTGCTCAAAGGGTTCGGCAGAACCCCGACATTGTCGGGGTCAAGATGGGCGCATTTTCCCACGCGATCAGCCTATATGCAGATGACGTCATTTTGATGCTCGATGACCCACGGAGGTCGCTGCCGGCTTGCATTGCTGAATTAGACCTCTTCGCCGCGGTGGCGGGCTTCAAGGTGAACCTTGGGAAATCAGCTGCCCTCGACATTTCGCTCACCGGCGCCACCAGGGCGGAACTGCAGAGACTTTATCCTCTGAGCTGGTCCAGGGACCAAATTCCGTATTTAGGGATCCTGTTGGCGCCCTCCCTCCCGGCGATGGTCACGGCCAATTATGCGGCTTTGAGCTCCAAAATCAGAGAGGAATTGGGCCGGTGGGACAAGGGCACGTTGTCGCTGCTCGGTAGGGTGGCCGCAGTAAAGATGACCCTCCTGCCTCAGGTGCTGTACCTGTTTAGGGCGTTGCCGCTCCAGCCTCCGACAGGGTGGCTTGCAGAGACTCAATCGGCCATTGCGCGGTTTGTGTGGCAGGGCCGTAGACCACGGATTAAGAGGAACATTGCTACGCTGGCGCCCGAATCTGGGGGGCTAGGGATACCAGATTTACGGAAATACTTCCAGGCCACCCAACTTCGCTACCTGGTGGAATGGAGCCGGTGGGAGTCGCACAAGCACTGGCTGTTCCAGGACCAGGCGGTAGCAGGCAGAACGCTACAGGAGGTGCCGTTCTTGAGGAGGTCACACCGGCCCCCCAACCTCTACGCATCTTTTGTGACACGTGTCCCACTTCGTGTGTGGGACTCGGTGGCCATTAAGCATGAATTTACTACCTTCCCCTCCCCCTTCACGCCGTTAACTGGCAATCCAGACTTCGGTCCGGGACTGGAGCCTGGTGCTTACGACCGCTGGCGGGCGGCCCGCTGTTGCACTTTGCATCACCTGTATGGCCCCGAGGGTGTCATCCCCTTTCAGGACTTACGGCGGGAATACAGCTTCCCTGAGACGGAGCGCATGAGGTATATGCAGGCGCGCCACTGGGCACTACAACCCCAAGTGCGCGAATCGGCGGATCGGGAGATCACGGTGTACGAGCGCTGGTTAATCACTCGCACGTCGGATGCTAAACTTATCTCCGATTTGTACAAGATGCTGCAGCCCCCCCCCCCTTTTACATTCACAACCCCGGTAGGGAGCGCTGGGAATGGGAGCTCGGACGAGTGTTGAGCCACACAGAATGGGACCACATCTCCTACCGCTCACGCCACTCGGCCTATCACATGGGGCTCACGGAGACCTTCACTAAAATTTCGACCTACTGGTACCGCACTCCTGAGAAATTACATGAGATGGACAGGTCAATCCCGGGGACGTGCTGGCGTAACTGTGGCCAAACTGGCACGCTTACACACATACTGTGGGATTGTCCCCTTTTGGCTTCTTATTCGGAGGAGGTTCTTGGTGAGGTGGACAAATGTTTTGAGATAGAGCTGTCACGGTTCCCTGCCTATGTCCTGCTGGGGTTGCCGAATGGGTTGATGTATCCTCTCAGGTCTAGAAGGGGCAGACAGATTGCGATAGCCTTAGGGTCAGCGGTGCAAAACATTCTCATACACTGGCGCTCCACCACACTTCCCACTGTTGTCGGCTGGCTGCATAGATTGTGGCATGTCCTTGGCATGGAAAAGATGTCTTTGGTAGCACTGGGGGATACAGATGCTTTTGAGGAGCTGTGGGCGCCTTTCCATAGCTTGTTGTGTTCTGAGTTCAGGGAGATCACCTGCCCCAGGTATCTAAGGTTGCTACGACTGACACCGCCACCGGATCCGCCTGTTTGATTGGTCGGAGTTGGCGTTGAGTAGCGGAGTCGACCGGAGGGTCGCTATGAGGGGAGAGCTGGAGGTCATTGGCACAGTACAGGGGGTGGGTTGGGGTGTGGTAGTTGGGGGGCTTTGTAGGTTGGGTAGGTTGTGGAGCAGGGTTGTTTCCCCATTCCCCCCCTTCCCTCCTCCCCTTCCCTCCTCTTCCCTCCCCCCCTCCTCCCCCCCCCTTCTTTCTCTTTTTTTTATTTGTCCTTAACCACAGGCGCACGAGCTGTGTATCCATGCCGGAAGGAGCCTATGGCAGGAACTGAACTGCTTTGATGTATCTAATATACTGTATGCATTTATTGTGGAGCACCTGTGGTTTTTTCTTTTCTTGCCCTGTTGTTTCCTTCTTTACCCTGCTTCAATAAAATACTTTAAACCTAAATATACCTGATTACACGCTTTTAATGGGTCGCGTCTGACGAACATGCAGCCCAGTTAATCCCTACGTTTATTTTACCACAGTAAACCGGCGTTTTGAAAACCCTAAGACGCAGACTCATGGGGAAAACATCATTTACAAAAAGTGTATGTATATGTCATTTGTGTTCATGTGTAATCTGGCACTATGTATTTACAGTCCGTTCTTTTCACAAACGAACCCGGCTCAGAAACGTTGTTCTTCTTTTAAGTTATCAGTCAGAGTTCGGCCAGGGAGACATTTGTCAGCCCCTGCTTTTGGGACATTGAGACATTTTGTGTGTGTTTGTCTTACAGTTTGTGCAGTGTTCGTATGTGTGAGCTCATGGGGGGATATTACGCTCTCTAAATTAATGATTATAAATAAGAAGTTGTGTCAACAGTACCTTTCTTTCTTTGCCTGCAATAAGCACGAGGCCATCATATTATTATCAGCAAACACCATGCCACATTGTGGAAAATACGTTTAGGTTGAATTGATTTATAATGTGCCTGACATTTTTCTGTGTGCTTTTGCAACAAATATCGACTGCATTTTTGTTTTTCTTTCCCTTTTCTTTTTATTTCCACAGGGACCGGATAAGGTCAACCCTTTTTTCAAAAAGCTTCGCCAGGGGCCCACTCAAGCCCAGAAGCATTTCTTGGAGGCTGATTTTTGCCTCCATGAATAGGACTTTAGGCATACATCTCTATACTTAGAATTGAGTATTATTGGTAGGGATCACCATAGGTCCTGATGAATAAGCAGTAGGGGTCTGATTATGAAACATGTCATGTCGACCAAGTAGTTAAACATATTCTGTTTTACTGCTTTTTAATCCCCTTTTTTACTGTTCCCAGCCAGAGAAGTGAATAAATAGTTTTTTTCTACTAGCCAGGGAATTTTTAACCTTTTAGGACTATCACCACACCTTAGTAAGTCACCACCCTCACCTCTCACCCCTACCACCACACCACACATAGCCAATTGTCACCTTTCAGTGCTCCCGCGTAGTTTGTAGCACGCCCCGCCCAGTAGAGGGACGGGAAGACCCCTATGATGAAGCATGACACTATGGGATTCAGAGTGTGCGAGGGGTATTTTAAAAGCACATAGTGCTCTCCTTCGACAATCTTCGAAGAGAGCCACACTATTAGACACAGAGCTTTCACTTAAAAAACAAATAAACAAATAACTCACTTTTTTTCTTATTGATAGAATCTCTTTGGTTATTTATTGTGTGTCACATGGCACACAAGCCTGAATCAGGGGTGCAACAGTGTGTCAAAGTGACACCCGGTCCCCCTTGTCAATTCGGTAATTTTACCGAATCGGTATTTACTGATTCGGTAATTGCCATTGGTTCCTGTGGGCCTCAAGGCCCGTAGGAATCAATGGCAATTACCGAATCGGTAAATACTGATTCGGTAATTACCGAATGTTACAGATTTGTTAAATAATTCGGTAAAAATACCTACATAGCATTTACCGATTTGTAAATACCGAATCGGTAAAATTCGGTATTTACGAATCGGTAAATACTAATTACCTACATCGGGCCCTTAGTATTATAAAATTGGGCTCTCTCAGTATTGCAGGTGAAGTTTATACAAGTCAAATTAAATCCCAACAAATACAAATGGATGAGGCTAGAAAGCTATGGATGGCCTCACACAACAGTACGAGCATTGTAACAAAACTGTGAAGATATTACACTGGATGAGCCGAAGAGAGGAAAAATCCCAACATATTACATGTATCAGAAGTGAAGAGACAAATATATGTATGTCCACATCACGTGCAGTACATACATTTCCTTTGAGAAAACTATCGAGTAACCCTACATTTACATCAAACTATATGCTTCTCCCCTACAAAAATCGCCTCCAAACACTTACACCGGACCAAAGCAAAACCTTAGATGGAATCACTGAAAATAGAGGAGGATTGCCAGTGCCATTGGCCAACTTGTGACTGAGAAATAACAGAGCTTCAATTGGATCCTCATTGAATTCTTTACATGTCTATGAAGTACCCTCAATATAGCGCTACATGCCATGTTTTTAAAGGCAAAAGAGGAGGGAAGATTGTCTTTAGATATAGAAGAATCCCACATTGTGTGCCTCCAACGTCTGATCAGCCCCAGACCAAAGTATATCGTACACATACATATCTCTAATCAACTGCAATATGTGCCAAAATATTAGTCAACTGTTTCTACAACCAATCTTCACATATCCGGTTCAGAAAAAAGTACATTTATAAGTCCTATAAAACATCAAATCCATTTTCTCTGTTTTTGATAAACTTTCAAAAAGCTTTCAATTGTTTGTCCGGGATCTATCAATTCCAGGACGATTGAGATTTGGACCAATGTTCATAGATTTCTCTAAACTACTATGTAGTACACTGAGGTAAAGACTAAGAATTGGAGGGATGCAGTCTGAACCATTAGAGCTCTATTTTGGAAAGTTCCAGGGATGCCTGTTGTCACCTCTATTCTTTGTTTGCTCTTGCATTAGAACAAGGAGCACTGCTACTTCGGCTAGATCTATACCGTCCCAGTTTTGGATGGACCAATAGTATTACAGATGTGTCTCTTCATACAGAAGACCTCTCATGATACCTCAAAAGACCTGAATACTCAAGATCCAAGGTAAATCAAATATTGGATATGTTTGGTGAGTACATTGGCTTAAAGAAAAATTAGACTAAAGGTTACACTGCGTGAACTACACAGTTGAAGAAAATATGTGGGTTGCTCACAAAGGCTTTGTGGTGGGGTACCATGGCCTTAAATATATTAGACTACATATAAAAAAAAAGCAACAAGAGCTGATAATATAAGTCTACTGCTGGACCCCATTGATAGGGACACAAAGCGCTGATCTAAACCCCCAGATTTGCTACATAGAAGAGTCGCCCTAATTAAAATTATCCTTTTACCAAAAATATTTTATATACTTTGAAATTATTGCAATTGACTACCAACAGATATTTTTACAACCATGATTGAATGTCTAAGAGGCATCGTATGGCAGGGTGATCCCTCAGGAGAAGTATATATTAAATGCTAACAATCAGCATGACAGTGGACTGGGTATGGTAGACCACATATCATACTATAAAGTAACACTTTTAAGTATACTTCATGATTGGATCTATTGCCCAATTGATGACCCAGCATACTGCACTGAACTATGATCTATGGAAGGCAAACTCCCAATGTAATACTTATATGGAACTACCCTCCACAAGAAATTTCACCAGCAACTAAAACAGTAAAAAACATATGGTATGCTTCTCCAAAGCAGACTAATTGGACTGGTAAGATAACGGGCCAAACCTTACTTTGGCTTGGTGCAAATCTAACACAGATAAATACACTCAATGGCTTCCAAGGGTTGAATCGCTTGGGTATGTCACACTTAGGACCCATAATTAGGATAAATGAATTAAATCCCTCAAAGACCAAAAGCAAGAATTTTGTCTTCTGCATATCCAGTTTTTTTGGTCTTTGCAATTATGTCATACAATCTTTCCATACCTATTGTCCGATATTGACATTCATAAACGTAATGCCCTGTACACCAAACTCACTACATCACAGGTAGAATATCAGCATTACATAAGTCAGTCATTATAATTACCCATGACTAATTTTGCAAACTAGGAGAGGATAGGGAAAGGGACCTCGCCGAATTAAGTGAGGAGGAATGGAGGTTTGCTCAAATGGCTGGCGGAGATTTGGGTGTCTACCCAATATCATTTAATACTTCTTAAATTTTACATAGAATCTATCTGAATCAACACAGCTTATGGTGAATGCAGTGAGCCCCAAGTCCATCCTGTCTCTGTTGCTCTACGGAAATGTCTTTCACATCATTTGATCCTATAGAATCATTCAACCCTTTTGGAATGCAAAAGTGGTCAGAATAGAAGAAGTTGTGTGCTTCTGGTTGCATCTAACACCCGAAAATTCCCTGATAAAACCATTTCTGGTAAATTTTTATGCAAGATATAGCCAAACCTGGAGAAATCCTAGTCCCTGTAGCATATCAAAATAGAAAAAAAGGTATTGTTACATGCAGTATATTGAAAAAACTCATATATGAAGCATGTGGATGCACGCGTTAACTTGGTCTGATGTGTGACAAATTGTGGGCGTACAGGGTGTGTGCAGATACTTACTGAATTTTAACCACTTGTTCCCCTCCACCCATTTGCCCCCTGGCAAAACAAACATTGATTGTACAGCATGGTTAAAAGTTTTTTTTTAAAGCAACATTAAGAGAAAATGCAGACCGTCGCCATAGTGCTTTTAATTTTCTTTACTTTAAGCCATGTTGTATGTCAGCTGTGCAGCTGTATAACATGATTAAAACACATTGACAAGGCCAATACCTCTTGCTGGATGTACGTCGTTACAACGCATGCTTTTACAATGCATGCCTTTACGACGCAACTTTTACAATGCAAGTCGTTACAACGACTTGCGTTGGGAGGCGCTGGATAGTGAATAGTTTAATTTACTATTCCAACTTCAGTCCCCGTGGATATTAGGGAAGGTGTTGGATAGTAAATTAAAACTATTCCCTATCCTAGAGCGACCCCCAGCGCAAGTCGTTGTAATGACTTGCGTTGTAATGGTTGCGTCGTAAAGGTACTTTGTTGTAAAAGTTGCGTTGTAAATGCTGTTCCCCCCTCTTGCATAGTCAAATCATATAGGCTTTGCCACAGTTTGTTAGCTTCTGTATCGTAATCAAAATCTCACAAAAAAATTTATTCTTTTTAAGGGTATTCATTTTTATAATGAAAAAAAATGTCAATCCTGAGAAAAGAAACATAACTTCACTTTAATCTTTTTTCCAGTGACTGTAGATAGGTTTAATAAAAAAGGAAATTGAATGGAAGATTTACATTCTCACAGACCCTGCCCATGTGGTGTGTGGGTTATAACTGTAGGAACTTATGACGGAGAGCAGGGAGTTCAGATGGGAAAAACTTGGATGATGACAGCACAAAAACTACAATCCCATCAGAAAGCAGCAGCAGCAACACGGACAACGAGGAAGAAAAAACAACACGGATAACGAGAAAGAAGAAACAAGAAGCAGCGTGGACAACAAGGAAGAAGAAAATAAAAAAAGAGTACCTCAATCACAGCATGAGGGCACTAATCAAGATGAAACAATCAGTACTTGGTCAATGCGCCACAAAAAAGAAGAGGAAGTGAAGCCAGCACATTCTGGCCAATTAGGAAACCGCAACTAAGAGCGACAATGAAGCCAATGAATGGTAAGCAATTGGCGCTCACTAAGCCCCTTACTTGTACACAATATCTCTTGCAAGCTATAGCGCATAGGTGCTGTCTTTCGCGAGACTTAAAAATATATAAATACTGTAACTCAGCAGTTGTACAGATTACTACAGTACAATATGTAACATAACAGAGGTAGTTGATTTTGAGTATATCTTATGACTACAATTTACAACATAAGTATTTAAAAGGAAGAAAAAACCACATGTACTGAACCAACCTTACCTGCGCTGCCAACCCCCCAGCAAGATGAATGTTACTTGTGATCAGGTGAAGAAGATCTTGGAATTTGGCATCACTGTACTCAAACCGATTCCCAAACACGAGTGAGCAGATTATGTTTGAGACAGCATTGATTATTTTGAAATGAGGATCAAATGGCAGACCTGCATACAAATGACAGAAAAATAAGTTACTGAACTGGGAACTTAAAGAGACACTACCTTACACAAGAGTTCACATTGCTAACTCTTGGAGGTACAGCATGCTGATGGAGCATTTAATGCCCATAAACCAGTGCTCCTTTTGACTTTCACAGGCTTCGAGGGGTGTGCAAATGATTTGATTGTCTGAAGCAGTTTTGTGTTTCTCAAGCCTGACTGTTAGTCACAACCTGACTAACTGAATGATAATATTACAAAGGCACTGCACCCCTCAAGGAGCTAGCCCTTTAGATACTGAATGCCACCAAATGCTGTTAGGTACAAAACAAACAGCAGACAATGCAAGCTGATTTAACCTTGGGCACAAGATTTTTCCTTCCATTTTATTTATTTCGTTTTGTTAAACGTTGTTGCAGTAAATATACAAAAGGTCAATATACTTTGTAATAGCAGCAAACACCATGACTATATGACATAAATAAACAAAACACATTTTCTTAACTTAGCTCTGTTTCTAAAGCACATTTCTTGAAGTGCAAAAAATGAAGGATAGTAATTATGGAATGGCGCGAGAGTTCATAAATACAGCCTACTCAAGATATCAATGTTTGCATTCACAAAGCAATCTGATCCAAACTACATTTCAATTGTGGACTTTCAACATTATTCTGTATGATACCCATCTCTAATCTAGAAAGGTCTATGAACTGCTTCCATCATTCATACGTAAGCGGAGGTTACTCTCTAGTCATAATCTTGCAATAGAGAGTGTTCCCATCACATCAGTCACTGCTACAATTCCAAACATTTAGTGGGAATTATAGTGAAAAGCCAAGTAATATCTGCTTTGCAGATGGATAGTGAGAACATGTGAGCAATTTACAGAGCTCCTGGAACACATGAGTCCAAAAACCAGGATCTTTATGTTATCAATAAATGAGTCAGATGAGCAGCTGTTGTGAGGAACCAAAATCAGAATCATTGCGACAAAGCCATGTACGACTCCTTTAGCGGAATAGTATATATATGTATATCTTGAATACATTTGAAGTGATGGGTCTTGAGATGTGAAACAGTGACAATTATGTGCACTAGAATTATACTTTTAGGTACTTCATCTTCAGCACTCATTTCACCTAGTCTGACCACCCATCTTTTCATCAGGTGCTGCAAATTATCAAGCTGTTCCTCCAGCAATGAATGATATACCCGGACAATAATACTTTTGCAAATTAAGGTAACAAGGTCAGCAAAGGTGAATTGTGGCAGGTTCATGTTAGAATGCGAGATTTGAGGAAAATACTCAACTATCTTTATATCCGTGAAGAACCCTAAAGTAGAGATTGGATATAACAAGGATAGCAATGTGAAAGAGTGGAAAACTGAGCCATCATACAATTGTCTTAGGTATTGTAAAGTAGTTGGATCACTAATGAAAAAATGTATCATGAAAACAATTTGGTAAAGATGGATTAAGCCAAAAAATGGTACCTCTAGTGAGCCTTGGGCACTGAAACCTTCAACTGATTGCAACCAGATAAGTACATATACAGTTAAAGTCTGGAACCGGGTTCTTTAAAGTATGATGGATAAATGAAAACAGTGAGTATAATTCACAATAATCTCAAGAGATATTTAGTAATTGTACATAATTGTCAAGATCTAGCAAAAAATGCAACCCAATAATAGAATTTAGCAAAATAGAATACCTCCATACTACAGTATGCAAGTGGAGCAGCAAAAGACTAAGAGCACTGCTTGGTTTCTACCAGAACTACCAGAAGAAATGAAACAAAGAGGACTCAACTATAGAAAATAAGTTATTGGCATAAGGAGTGGAAGTGTATGAAATCGGAACAAGAGTTTTAGTAACATAGGGCCTGATTTAGTTTGGCGGACAGCGTATATACCGATTCCATGGCTGATTACCCTACTCCCACTTTGGAGAAGGTACTCCGCACGCCAAATTTAGAGATGTCTGCTCGCCCAGCTGACATTTCTTGCATTCACATTACTGCTGTTCCTGTTAATGCATTTAAAGTTTGATGGACAGCTCCGCCAACATGACGGTGCTGTCCGTCAAATTTTAATGTTCTTTTTATTTTCAAAAACAAAATACCTAAGTGGGATTTTGTGTTTGCGAATATATATTTAAAAACAAAATCAATTAATCCTTCACGCTTGAGGGTCATTTTGCTGTTTTCACTGTTCTTTACATCAGGGTTTTAGCCGATGGTTACGGACAGTGAAAACTTGCCATTTGACTGAACACTCTAAATAGGGTGGGCAGTCAAACTAAATCACGCCCATAATCATTTTTATAATATTGCACCATCCCATGATCCCTGACGGCAGTGCGTTCTTTTTGTGTGAATGTGATTGAATAAGTTAATAGTACTTCCTCATTTAGCTTAAACATATCCTGAATGTGAATGTAAATGTTAATGCCCCCATTTGTGGCAGAGCATACTTAGCAACAATTAAAGATAAAAGCCTACCATAACAGGTTGTTGCATGCCACAGAAATGTGTGCTAGCAGAAAGACTGACCATGCTGTCATATAAGAACCTAAATCCTTGGTCATTAGGTGCTTATTGCCACCAGAAGATTAGCCATGAGACACTGTATGCCATCAGGGTCTTGGGCCCAAGACACTCCCTTCCACATAAGGTTTAATCACAAAATTGAACAATCTAATATACGTCTTGACAACAAAAATACCAAAAATTACCAAAAGCTGCCTTGCAAGATGATGCATCCTGCCAGAAATTTAAAGTCAAGTCACAGAACATCCTCAAAACGTAGGATATTTGATACATCATAGAAATAAACGCGGGATCATAAGACATTGAATGCCACGAGAAGCTTCATCTCAGTAGAACACAT